>NC_138187.1:123998453-125198453 GCF_964194105.1 Spermophilus citellus | reverse complement strand
TCAGAGGATTTGTCACTGGTATACAAAAATGCCTTTGATTTGTAGGTGTTTATTTTATATCCTGCTACTTTGCTTGAATTCATTTATTAGTTCTAGAAGTTTTCTGGTGGAATTTTTTGGCTTCTCTAGGTATGGAATCATGTCCTTGGCTAATAGTGATAGTTTGAGTTCTTCTTTTCCTATCAGTATCCCTTTAATTTCTTTTGTCTATCTAATTGCTATGGCTAGAGTTTCAAGAACTGTTAAATAGAAGTGGTAAAAGAGGGCATCCCTGTCTTGTTCCAGTTTTTAGAGGTAATGCTTTCAGGTTTTCTCCATTTAGAATAATGTTGGCCTTGGGCTTAGCATAGATGGCTCTTGCAATATTGAAATGTTTCTGTTATCCCTCATTTTCTAGTGTTTTGAACATGAAGGGGTGCTGTATTTTGTTGAATGCTTTTTCTTCATTGATTGAGATGATCATATGATTCTTATGTTTAAATCTACTGATGTGATAAATTACATTTATTGATTTCCATATGTTGAATCAACATCCCTGGGATGAACCTCACTTAATCATGGTGCACTATCTTTTTGACATGCTTTTATATTCAATTTGACAGAATTTTATTGAGAATTTTTGCATCTGTATTCATTAGAAATACTGGTCTGAAGTTTTCTTTCTTTGATGTTTTAGAATCAGCATGATATTGGCCTCATAAAATGAGTTTGGAAGTGTTCCCTCTTTTTCTATTTTTAAATAATGAAAAAAAATTTGAGGAGTATTAGTATTAGTTCTCCTTTGAAGGTCTTGTAGAACTCAGCTGTGTATCCATCTGGTCCTGGGCTTTTCTTGGTTGTTAGGTTTCTGATGGCATCTTCTATTTCATTGCTTAAAATTGATCTGTTTAAATTGTGTATATCATCCTGATTCAGTTTGGGCAAATCATAGGACTCTAGAAATTTGTCGATGCCTTCAATATTTTCTACTTTATTGGAGTACAAATTTTCAAAATAATTTGTAATTATCTTCTGTATTTCTGTAGTGTCCATTGTGATATTTCCTTTTTTATCATGGATATTAGTAATCCGAGTTTTCTCTCTCCTTCTCTTCATTAGCACGGCTAAGGGTTTATCAATTTTCTTTATTTTTTTCAAAAAACCAATTTTTTTGTCAATTTTTTTAGTTGTTTCAATTTCATTTATTTCAGCTCTGATTTTAATTATTTCCTGTCTTCTGCTGCCTTTGGTGTCGATTTGTTCTTCTTTTTCTAGGGCTTTGAGATGTAATGTTAGGTCATTTATTTGTTGACTTTTTCTTCTTTTAAAGAATAAACTCCATGCAATGAACTTTTCTCTTAGTACTGCCTTCAGAGTGTCCAAGAGATTTTGATATGTTGTATCAATGTTCTTATTTACCTCTAAGAATTTTTTAATCTCCTCTTTGATGTCTTTTGCAACCCATTGTTCATTCAATAACATATTATTTAGATTCCAGGTGTTGGAGTAGGCTTCAATTTATTATTTTATCATTGATTTCTAATTTCATTCCATTATGATCTGATAGAATGCAGGGTAGTAGTTCTACTTTTTTGTATTTGCTAAGAGTTGCTTTGTGCCTCACATGCAGAAGGCCTTGGGTTCAATGCCCAGCACCACATAAAAAAAACAAAGAGTTGCTTTGTGGCATAATATATGTTCTATTTAGAGAAGGATCCATGTACTGCTGAGAAAAAAGTATATTCACTCATTGGTGGATGAAATATGTGTGTGTGTGTGTGTGTGTGTGTGTGTGTGTGTATGTGTGTGTGTATTTATTATATATATAATGATTGGGTTATTTTTTTTTTGGTGTTAAGATTTTTTAGTTCCTTTTTTTTCCCCATTGACTTTCATATTGTATGAGTGGTTTCTGAAGATGGGGTAAGTTTCCTTTATGAGAACATTTATCCTACCTTAATTTTGTTTTTATTTACTCATTATTTATTTATTTTTATTCTAATTGGTTATATATGACAGAAGAATGCATTTCAATTTATATTATGCATATACAGCATAATTTTTCATGTGTCTGGTTATATATATAATATATATATATATATATATATATATATATATATATTATATATATATTATATATAGTGTTTTTTTTTTTTAAAGACGGCATGAGGATCAACGGAATAGAATTGAGACTTCAGAAATAAACTGTTTCATTTATGGTCACTTGTTTTTCTTTTTTTTTTTTTTAAAGAGAGAGTGAGAGAGGAGAGAGAGAGAGAGAGAGAGAGAGAGAGAGAGAGAATTTTTTTTTAATATTTATTTTTTAGTTCTCGGTGGACACAACATCTTTGTTGGTATGTGGTGCTGAGGATCGAACCCGGGCCGCACGCATGCCAGGCGAGCATGCTACCGCTTGAGCCACATCCCCAGCCCTATATATAGTGTTTTTAGAAACACTGTCTCCCTATTGAAATAATCTTTTGCTTCCTGTATTTGCTTATATAGTTTGTTATCAAATTGATTATATATATATATATATATATATATATATATATATATAATATATATATATATATATTATCTGTTAAGTCTAAGTTATTGATTGTATTATTGAGTTCTATAGTTTCTTTGTTCAGCTTTTGTTTGGAAGAGCTATCCAGTGGTGAAAGGGGTGTCACCCAGCATCTTGAACTTGAGAAGAATTTGTTTGATGAATGTATATGTTCCATTGTTTGGGGCATATATATTTATAATTGTTATGTCTTTTTGACATATGATTCCCTTAAGCAGTATAAAATATCCTTCTTTATCCCTTTTGATTAACTTTGGCTTGAAGTCTACTTTATTTGATATGATGATGGAAACTCTTGCTTGTTTCCACAGTCCATGTGAGTGGTTATTTTTTTTTACCAACCTTTCACCTTCAGTCTGTGGCTGTCTTTTCCTATGAGATGATTTTCTTGGAGACATCATATTGTTTGGTCTTTTTTTTTTTTTAAATCTAATCTGCTAGTCTATGTCTTTTGATTGGTGAGTTTAGGCCATTAACATTCATTCAGGGTTATTATTGAGACAGGATTTTTATTCCCAGTCATTTTTGTTTATTTTTGGTATTTAATATGACTTGGTTTCTCCTTTGATTGGTTTTCCCTTTAGTGTAATACCTCCCTTTGCTGATTTTCATTGTTGTTTTTCATTTCTTTCTCCTAGAATATTTTGCCAAGGATGTTCTGTAGTGCAGTCTTTCTAGTTGTAAATTCTTTTAACTTTTGTTTATCATGGAATGTTTTTACTTCATCATCAATCTAAAGCTTAATTTTGCTCGATATAAGATTCTTGGTTGGCATCCATTTTCTTTCAGAGCTTAGTATATGTTGTTCCAGGTGCTTCTAGCTTTCAGAGTCTGGGCTGAAAAATCTGCAGATAACATAATTGGTTTCCCCCTATATGTAATCTGATTCCTTTCTCTATGGCTTTTAAAATTTTCTCTTTATTCTGTATGCTAGGCATTTTCAGTATAATGTGCCTTGGTGAGGATCTGTTGTAATTTTGTACATTTGGTGTCCTGTAAGCCTCTTGTATTTGATTTTCCAATTCATTCTTCATGTTTGGAAAATTTTCTGATATTATTTCATTATATAGATTATTCATTCCTTTGGTTTGGAACTCTATTCCTTCCTCTATCCCAATAACTCTTAAATTTTGTTTTTTATGTTATCCCATAGTTCTTGAATGTTCTGCTCATGGTTTCTTACCATCTTCACTGTGTGGTCAACATTCTTTTCAAGATTATATATTTTGTCTTCATTGTCTAAGGTCCTGTCTTCCAAATTATCTAATCTGATGGTGGTGCTTTCTGTTGAGTTTTTAATTTGGTTTATTGTTTCTTTCATTTCAAGGATTTCTGTTTGTTTTTGTTTTTTTTTAAACTCTATCTCTCTATTGAAATAATCTTTTGCTTCCTGTATTTGCTTTCTTATATTATCTAGAACTACATATTTGCTTATGTAGTTCTTTATTGAATTGATCTTTTGCTGCCTGTATTTGCTTTCTTATATTATCCTTTAATTCACAGAACATTTTAATTGTGTACATCCTGAACACCTTCTTTGTAATTTCTTCTGTTGTGCTGGCTATGGATCCTAATAATGTAGTATCTTGGTTTGTTTAGGGCACTTTCTTCTCTTGTTTTTTCATGTTGTTTGTATCTTCCTTTCTAGCACTCTGGATCTGAGGAATTACAGTTTTTACCCTATAGGCTTATAGTGTCCCTGCAAGGTTCCAATACCTTTCCTTTAAGGAGCAGAACAATATTAACAGATCTCAATACAAACTATATACTACCTTAAACCAAATAGCTGCTATTAAGACATTTCGGTTTTGTCACAATATACAGAAATGGAGAGTTCAATTATTATCTACAATATAAATAGTAGGTTTGCAAAAGGGTCTACAGTTTCAGATGGTGGACAAAGATCTGGGGATGAGGTGTAGGATGAGATATTGAGGGGGTGGGGTGGGAGGTGAGGATATAGATTTATTAGATCTTAGGAAGCATGAAAGAGGAATATAGAGAGGTTGGTTAGTATCAGGAGAAGAGAGAGAAAGTGATTTGGGGGAGACAAGTAAGAGGGAAGACAATAGAGTATAGAAAACAAACATAAATAGTAAAAAAAATTAAAAATGTAAAAATAGGAGATAAGAGAATATACATCACAACTGTAACATACTATTCACACATCCCAGTCCTCAGTAGACTAATTCATGAAAAGTACTTGATTTCACAAATGTTGGGAATGTGACAGTGGGAGAAGAGAGAGAAAAGAGAAAAAAAAATTTTTTTTTTGTAGGAAAATACAAGGATTGTTTTTGTTGGAGATCAGTATCTTTTCTGCTTCCCTTTTCATCCAATAGGTGGGGTTGTCTGTTGTTTGCTGGTATCTCCACCCTCAGGATGGTGAAGTTTATTAGTATGGGAGGGTTGGTCTTGGGGGTGGAGTTCCTGGAGGCAGGATAAAGCACTTGCCATTCTGATGGGAGACTGCATCCCAACTGTCTTCTTTGGGGCCCACTCTTGTGATGTGGGCATTTTATCTCCTTATATGACCTGTAGACCTCACAATTCCTGGTCTCTAATTTAGTCTCAAACTGTATCTCACTCACCACCTCCCTTCCTACTTCCCAATAGGGAACCTTTCTCACCAGAGTTCTTGTGTGCTGTGCTCTGAGGGCTGTGCACCCTTCCTGCAGAGCTGTTTTGTTTTGGGCAGTTCAGGACCAGGTTTGGGAGCTATAGAGGGATGTGTAGCTGCAAACACTGTGCTGGGTTAGTGCTACTGGGCAGAGGCAGGAGTTGGGGACTATAGGTACCTTGATATTGTTTCTATGCACCAGCTGGTGTCCCAAGCTGGGAGTTGTCCCAAGCTTGGAGTTGCCCCAACTAAAGATGACAACAAAGATGGAGGCAGCTGCTTTAAGTGATGGGGTGTTGGGTGGGGTGGGGTCGAACGGTGGCATTGAGCGGCATTTTCAGAGATACAGCTCTGTGGTATGCAGTGTTGTGGCTGGTGGCTGTTTCCAGACCCTGTGCCATGTCCCCAGGTGCAGGCTACCACATGTATGGGATTATGGCAGTGGTTGCAGTGTCACAAGATGGAGGTGACTGGGGGAGCCTCATGTTGGTAGATTAGGGTCCACATAGGAGTGGCAGCCAGAAGTCTTGCACATGGGCAATGGCTGGGTGTCCAGCATGGGAGCTGCGGCCAGGATTCCTGCTTGAGTGCTGATGCCTGTGGTCCTACTCAGGCACCTGGAGGTCCTGTGTGGGTGAGTGGCCAGGAGTCCTGCACTGACACTTAGGCCTGGAGACCTGCACGAGCACAGCAGCCATGATTCCTGCACTTGAGCAGCTGTTGGATGTCCTCTAATAACTCACAGAGAAACAGTATTTCCATTACTTGAATCACAGGTCACAGAGCGACACAGAATGCAGCCCCCCTCGGGCCCGCCATCTTGGAACCTTCTCCCAAATGGTTTTTGAATACTCTGCACAAAGTTCTATAATTTAAGGCAGTAAAATTTTAGGAAATTAAAGTTTTACAAAGTAGATGATTACTTAAAAATAAATATGGTCAAGATAGGTAGATTTCAGGTAGACTTGGCAGCACACAAGTTTTCTTTTTGTTGTTATTAAATCAGGGTCTCAACTATGTTGCCTCAAACTCCTACGCTCCTGCCTCAGCCCTTGTTGGAATAAGTTTTCATACTCAAGTTTCTGGTAAATCATAAATAAACAATAATGCTATAATATCAACCCACCTTGTATGATTGGTGTCCTTATTGCCACACAATCTCCTAGTTAAATAGTAGAAGAGGTAGAATCCTATTAATAAGTAATAATAACCATATCAAATTATGTAATTAATATTTGTAGGATAATAGGTTTAAATACAGAGGGCTTATTTCCTAGGAAAAAAGGGAATAAGAATGTTTCTAATAGCAATTTAAGAGTTAAGAATCTCAAAATAACCATTGCATATAAAAAGGTATGTTTATGCCAAGAAACATTTTATTTATGTTCAGCACACACTTTTACTGAAAGTTCTAAGTAATTCTTACATTGAAAATGTGTTCATTTGGTAGGAAACTGAAGCTAAATGAATTTTCCTGAAAAACTCATGGAGACCATAAATCTAACATCTGTGCAAGCACTCTATAGTAAATTATTTCATTATGGTGGGGCATTCCATTATATAATTGACAGGCTGAAATTTGCTACAAAGTTGACAACTATTATAAGGATTTGGATGATTACAAGTGGGGTTTTTTCCCCCTTTAAAATCCATAGCACAAATAGTTGCACATGTTGGGGTCAGTCAGTGAGTGTGCTCTCAAAAAATAAAAATGAAGAGCTGGGGCTCAGTGGTAGAGCACTTGCCTCACACATATGAGGCACTGGGTTCAATCTACAGCACCACATAAACATAAATCAATAAACAGATATTGTGTCCATCTACTACTAAAAAAATTTTGTTTAATAAAATAAAAATAAAACTTTTAACTTCTCAGTGCTTATTAATGATAAAATGTAAACTTGCTTCTCCTTCAGTCTTCCTTTTTTAAGTAAATTTAGTACCTAAGCCTGACCTGGAGGTCATTCTCAATTCTCTTTCTTGCCTAACATCACCACCACATCCACATTCGGTTAGTGATAGTTTCTGCAGGTTTGCCCTCTTAAAAATTCTTCCCCCCTTCTCAGCCTACAAAGATTAAAAAATGAATCTTCAAATCAATTCCCAGCCTCCCTTGAAGCCAGGAATAGCCATCTGGCACGATTCTGGCCAGCAATTTAAAGCAAAATTCTTATCCTTTAAAAACATAATTCTGATAAAAAGATTGGGTTACATACCAAAGTTTTATTTAACTCAGGGAGGGAAACAGCAGGAAGAAAAAAATCTAAATGTTTAAATGGTAATATTAAAAACTTGGAAATTGTTGTTTTTATAATGAGTGGAAGAAAAAAAAGGAGTGCTGAGATAAGATCACTAAATTAGGTACAAAAGTGGTTCAAGTCCTGTGGGGGAGGACAAACCAGAATCTTTAAGGTTATCCTTTCTACTGAACAGGAAAAAAAAAATTATCCCCACTCATCTATTTCATTGGAGTTAGCCTCTAACTGTAGAGTTGTTTGTTATGTAAATATGTGAGCTGTGAGCATAAACCATAGGAAGTACTGTGTTAGAATTACCTTCCCTGGAGAATTAAATGACTGCTTAGCAGACTTTTTTTTTTTTTTTTTTAACACTGGAGTTGGAACCCAGGTGCACTCTACCACTAAGCTACATCCCCAGCCCTTTTTATTTTGACACAGGGTTGTCAAGGGTCTTGCTAAGTTGCTGAGGCTGGCCTCAAACTTGCAATCCTCCTGCCTTAGCTTCCGGAGTCACTGGGATTGCAGGTATGTGCCACTGTGCCTGGCTTAGCAGCTTCTTAAACAGTGCTATTGCATGACATTAATTAATTAATTAATTAATTATTTCCAAGTTTTGAATATTTTCCTCCATAATTGTAATAGTAGACACTGAACTTTACACAGAGTTAAAGCTTCTTCCCTTCTCTGCATTATTCTCTATTATTACTTCAGGGACATTTGCTGGGAATTTGAAGCTCTAGTGTTAATCTAACTTACTTTTCCAGATTTAACATGCTCTGGTCTTAACACAATGATATTTTCTATTGTCAGTATCAAGAAAAGTATAAGTAGATACAGCAAGTAATGAATCTATTCTAATCAAATCTACTTTTTGTCTGCAGAGGGGCTGAAACCAGGTGAACCTTTTGATTTCCAAACTTCAGACTTTGGTGTAAGCTAATCAAATGAGGATGCAAATTCCAGCACTGTGAAACCAACAGAAACATCAAAGAACTCAAAGAAACGAACATCTCTTGCACCAAGTCTAAACTCTCAAAACCAATCCATGTCCTCTGTAACCACACAATAAAGAGTTTGGAAATCATGTTTTATGTTTTGAAGGCCCATATGCAATACTTGGGAGCCTGAAGTCCAAGCCAGTTGTGGCAGTTGCAGAGTGCTTATTCCATATTCAAATGTTTTATAAAGAAGGAAGAGACCCACCCACAAAAATGGGGTCCTAATTAGAATAAGATATATCCTATGTTTGTATAATTTTATCAAAATGGATTCTACTATCATGTATAAGTAAGTAGAACTGATGAAACAAAATTTAAAAAAAAAAAGAAGGAAGAGAATGAGTCTGATTCTCGAATATTATGCCTAATAAAGGAATAGGAAATACTTTTGCTGCAGTCCTACACAAAGCAGAAGACTTACAGACGGCATGAAGAAGGTAAAAGCTTATCCATATACTTTTTTAGTTTTTCTTAGCAGGTTTTATGTTTCCATTTCTCAATAATATAATTTCTTTCTACAAGAATTATAGATTTGGGGGCTGGGGTTGTGGCTCAGTGGTAGAGCGCTGACCTAGCATGTGTGAGGTACTGGGTTTGATTCTCAGCACCACATATAAATAAATGAATAAAATAAAAGTCCATCAACATCTTTAATTTTTTTAAAAAAATGATTATAGATTTTTCATAATTACAAATAAAATTTGGTTTGAGAACATGATGTAATTTCCTTTACTTTAACTTTAGATACTGGTTAGGAGTTTCCAAACAAAACTTTTTAGCTCTAAAAATAATTATCGTGTTTTATAAAATAAAAATACAGAGAGAAGTTCCAGTGCAGGCTTTGTGTTGCTTCCGACACTTTTACAAATACTTGGACTTTTTCCTCCTTTAGGTTTGGGGTGAATGTGTAGCCAATGATAGTTACTTTTAAAGTAGACTCCTGTTAAAAGTGAAGGATGGAAGAGAGGGCTAAGTTTTTTTTTTAAATTAGAAATTGAGATATTATTACCTTATTATTGAGGCAAACCATTTAAAAATCTTGAGTCTCATTCTTTGCTAGATTTTAATGTTATACATATTAACATAATGTAGTATTGTTACTGATTAGAATTCCTTAAAGGAGTTTTTTTCCCCACTGATATTAATTTAAAGAAAAATTGTGATAAGATTGTACATGCTTAATTATAAATTAAGCACCTTTGATTATAGAGATAATTTGGCCAACAACTGATAGACATCATTTCTTCCTATATTGTCTTGGGCATCTAGTATTTATGTATGAAAAAAAGTTATTTCTTATGTTTGAGGTGATGACATTTCTTAACTGTACCAGCAGAGAAAACAGTTTGTTCTTCATTATTGTATTTACTGAAGAAATAAAGGCGGGCTGGGGATGTGGCTCAAGTGGTAGCATGCTTGCCTAGAATGCGTGAGGCACGTGGTTCAATTCTCAGCACTACATAAAAATAAAATAAAGATATTTTGTCTACTTAAAACTAAAAAATAAATATTTTTTAAAAAGAAAATAAATAAAGGCAACTTCCTTTACAAATGTATTGTTTTCTTTTTTCCTGGAAGATTAATTTTTATAATTATGGGATAATCGTGGTGTCTTCAAAAAGCATAATAAAATGTAGGCATTAGAATGTAGTTATTTCAAAAATTTTTCTGTTATTTATAGATAAATTAAAATAGAAGCCATACCCTCTGGAGGAGACAGTAACAGAAGCAGTATGACCAGATACAGTTGGAGTAGTGCATCACTTTCTGAATTCTTTTCTAACTCCAACCTTCTATTTACTTACTCACATAAATAGTGCTGATGGTGAATCAAACTGTGATAATGCTTTCCAGAATAAACATTAAATTTACTGAAAGAATCTTAAAAAAAAAAAACCAAGAGAGGGAGTATTTCAAAAGAGGGAAAATTAAAAAAAACATTTTAAAATATGTTTAGTAGGAAAAAAACTGGATTACAATTAAGAGACTTGAGCTCTAATACTGATTTGTTCCTATCAAGTTGTTGTCTTCCCCATTTTCTCCATGAGCAGAAGCTGTTATACAGGAAGCTGATGCCTCACCAAAATCCTTGGCTAAAGAAGGAGATAAGACAAGAAGAAAACCCTGTCTTTTAACATGTCAAGGTCATTTTATCCTTGTAATAAATACAATAAACTAACATTTAATATTCTTAACTATTTTAGTCAGCTTTTCAGTCTCTGTGACAAAAGACCTGGCAAGAACAATTTTAGATGAGAAAACGTTTATTTGTACTCATGGTTTCAGATGCCTCAGCCCATCTCCATTGCTCTGGACCCAAGGTCAGGCAGAACATCGTGGTGGCAGGGTGTGGAAGAGGAAAGCAGCCTAGGACATGACAACCAAGTAGCAGAGAGAGCTCTGCTCACCAGTGACTTACCTCCTCCAGCCACCTCCCCACCTGCCTAAAGATATTGCCAGTTAATTTATATCAGTGGATTAATATACCAAGTAGGTTAAAGCTCTCATAACCCAATCAGCTCACCTCCAAATTCTCTTGCATGATCTCACATATGAGCTTTGGGGGACATCTCATATCCAAACTATCACATTAACCCATCAAGGCCCAATCCTGTAAATATTTCAATGATACTGACACAGGTGTATTAAAATACATTGGAAACAATAATCTATAGCTTATGTAATAATTATTGTACTATAATATAATTATATAATTATGTAATATACTATATTTAAGTCCTTTTTTTGGGGGGGGGAGGGTACCAGGGATTGAACTCAGGGGCTCGAGGCACTAAGCCACATCACCAGCCCTGTTTTGTGTTTTATTTAGAGACAGGGTCTCACTGAGCTGCTAAGCACCTCACCATTGCTGAGGCTGGCTTTGAATTCACAATTCTCCTGTCTCGGCCTTCTGAGCCACTGGGATTACAGGTGTGCACCACTGCATCTGGCTATTTTTAAGTTCTTATAGGTGTTCCACATCTGGGACAGTGGGACAAAATGGGTTAATATATGAAGCCCTAAAAGCTCAATTAGAGAAAGAGTCAAAAAATTTGACTAGGCAATTCATAAGATCATGCAAATTGCTAATATGTGTCCCTTTTCATGTTCAAGAAGAAAGGGAAGAAAGGGTTCTATACAACCCATCCCCAGTCAGTCACTTCTACCTGCTGTATTCAACCTTCTCAATCTCTCCCCTATCCCCTCATATCTGCCTTATGAATAGTGTCCACTGTAGACATCCAATAATTGTCATCCTCTACAAACCTAAATCCTCAGGTTTATAAAAAACAGCCTTGATCCCATTATCTTCACCATCTTTGCAGTTGCTGTAAAATGGTATTTGCAGCATGGCTTGCAGAATTTCATCTCACCTCCAAGCTGCTCCTCAATTCCACCAAGGAAATGAGAAATATCCATCATAGATGATAGGCAGCTATGTGATACGCAACCTTGCAACCATCTGTCTGAGATCGCACGAGGCTATCATAGAAGTTCCAGAGAGTATTCATTTCTTATTGAGATGAAATCACTCAGGCATGTGTTAGATCCATATAGCTTCAGAGAGGACAGCAGAATTGTCTGAGTCTTCCAGAAAGCATCATCCAAAACCATGATTTTTATAGCTTTGGCTGTACAATGGAATTAACTGGAAAGATTTCTAAAAAACCAATGCCTGGGTTCCATCCTGAGTTTCTGACTTAGTCAGTCTAGGGTACAACCTGGATTATGTGACATTTGAAGGCTCCTAAGTGATCTAACATGCAGCCAAGCATGGGAACCACAGATCTGAAAGAGTAGGTAAATTGATCTCAAGAAAAATTTTAAAGCCAAGTCAGAATACTCCAGGAGAAGAAGGGTGAAAAGTGAAAAGTACTCTTGCATGTGTTCAATTGACTTCCTGTTATTCATTCTAAATGAAGGGAAGATCATCACAGACAACTGTAAGATCTTAGATTTGAAAGTTTCTTTATACTTTGCAAAGCATTTGATCTTATTTTAACCTCCCCACAAGCCTGGGAAGCAGACAGCTGAGCTTATCAGATAGATGAACAGTAGCTTCAAAGAGGTGAAGGTTTTGCAAAGATGTTAAGAGGGAGATTCATTTTGTTGGACTCTGATCCAGAATGTTCCACAGTCCAAAAAATTCAAACAATTTTATATGTTCAGTTAAACATTTTTTTTTCACCCTCCAAAGGGCGAAACTTTACTCATGGGTAAAGAACAGAAATATTTTATTTATTTGATTTTTCAGTGCCAGGGATGGAGTTCAAGGGTTCGTGTGCTACCAGAACAGGTGATTTTTAAGTGAACATGGAGTGGCAGAGAAAGGAAAAAAAAAAGAACCAAAGGAAGAAAAGAAAAGAAAGAAAATTTCCTCAGAAAGAAAAATGAACAGCTGCCATTCATTTCTTCTTGCATATATCTACACCTGGCCAAAAAACTGATATGCAGCAGGAGATTAGACAGGTAGAGGAACTTTCTAGTTTTCTCATCCAAGATACCATCAGCTGGAACCTTTTATGTGGCCCTTGAAGCAAGAGTATAGGCAGGGTGGAAGCTTCTGTGAGTTACCTCGGTAAGGGATTAAAGTATGCTTTAAGTTCTCTGAAAGAACTAAGATGATTTTACAACAGTAATAATTTTAATATTAAGCTATTCGGATTTCCAAAGAGTAATTTTTAGACCTTTGAGATTTCAATTGCTCTCATTCAAAGATTTGGGGGCTGGTTTGGAGGAAGCAATCTAATCTGTTTTTCCCATCCACTTCGTTGTAGCAATAGCACTCCCTTCCAGTTCACATGTTTCCCATGGGGCTGTGATCTAGCACTCCAAGTTCTCAGATAGGCATGTGATCCAGGTTGGTCATAGCACCCCACATCCAATAGTGGCAGTCATCCCAAGCAGGAACAATTAATGTGTGTGTTGTTTATAGATCAATAATCTTAGAATCTGCAAAGATAATTCCCAAATTGGGTGGTTTAACAAATAGAAGTGTATTTGTAATTCCTGTTTCATTCCATGTGGTCATTCAGGGACTCAGGTTCCTTTGATCTTGTGACTGTCCTCTCTTCCGGGGCCTTGGAGTCCTATTCATTCATCCAGAGAATGGGGAAAGAAGATAATCACATTGAGGTCATGAAACATGTGGAGCCTTTCACATCTAACCACCTTCCATCAGCCAGATTCTGTCCCATGGCCCTCCCAAGGCAAGGGGGAGTGGGAATGCCATCTATTATGAGCCCAGGAGAATAAAGAAGCAGGTTTGGTGAACAGCTGACCAGGCACTGCCTCAAGGTCTTTTTCTGGGATTAGTATCTGGGGTATTGGGAGTGCTAAACTGGGGTCACATCAGCCCAGGTACCAGCAGTTATCTTTCCTAGCTGCAGAGAGTGATGTGACCAGGCTAAAAGAAGAGTCACCCTCCATGCAAAGGAAGGCAGTACACAAGAGGAAGGAAGAGAGAGTGAGGAGGAGACAGGATGGAGATGGAGGTGGGGTGAGAGGGAAAAAGAGGAGGAAGAGAAGGAGGAGGACAAATTCCACTGTATGCACCTGGAAGTACCCATTATACATAATCTTCAGCTACTTAAGTGCAAAATTACATCTGAAGCCTCTTGTTTAAGAATTATGAAGAATTTCAAGGGAACAGCAAAAACAAACCAAGCGTGGGACCTTTCCAAGCCCTGCATGGCTGAGTAAATCACACACACATAAAGCTAAGAGTCACATATGCCCTTTCATGTTTTTACATGTGTTGCTTTTATAGGATTGGTGGCATGTTAGATTTGTTCACACCAGCGTCACCTCTAACTTGAGTAAGGTGCTGTTTTACAATATTAAGATGGCTGTGAGATAACTGGGTGATGGGAATTTTTTAACTCCAATATAATCGTATGGGGCCACTATTGTATATGTGGTCTGCACTAGTTGAACTGCCATTACCTGATGCACAAGTCTATTTCCAGAGTCATCCCACCTCTCTTTCTCCAGAGGACCTGTTGCCTGGCAGATCAAAATATTAAGCAGAAATATATTTCTTGAGGCCTACATTATATGAGGAAAATAAGGGATTTTAGCAATCTGGATTCACTTTGAGTCTACATGCATTTCAGTCATTTGACCAAAGAAGCCCTTGGGAAATTTCTCCCCAGGAAGCCCCTTCTGGAGTGATTCAGAGAACTAAAAGCTCAGCTCTGTCTTTTTTTTTTTTTTTTTTTTTTTTTGAGAGAGAGAGAGAGAAGGATCATCTTACTATTTTTTTTAAGAGAGAGAGAATTTTAATATTTATTTTTTAGTTTTCGGTGGACACAACATCTTTGTTTGTATGTGGCGCTGAGGATCAAACCTGGGCGGCACGCACGCCAGGCGAACGCGCTACCACTTGAGCCACATCCCCAGCCCTCAGCTCTGTCTTATCCAGCTGGAACATGGGCAGATAACCACTCTCCTGCTCCATCTCCTCCATGGTTCCTACATAAACAGGTGTTCAGTGTGTGTGTGTGTGTGTGTGTGTGTGTGTGTATAAAATGATTGTACAAGTCAATTCTTAAAAAGCATGTTGGCTACCTATTATGTGTCATATCAGGAGAAGTACAAACTGAAATCAGACATGGACACTGGCCTCAAAGAACTTACAATCCAATGAATGATGCAGATACTTCAGAAATGCCTCAATGTTCATCCAACACTTCCCTCTGCCTCTGCCCTGGGTGAGCTCTGTGTTGGTGACCATATGCACTCATCAGTTAAACATATTTGTAAAGTAACTACTATGTGTGTGCCCAGAAGGTAGGGACATGGGCATGAAAGACCTGGTTCCCACACTTAAGGATTCCACAAGCTATTAGAAACAGGAAAATGATGGGAGAGGAGAACAAACCAGACAACTCTGTATGATAAGTACAGTGAAGGAGGATTTGAGGGGCTGTTCTGGGAGTACATTGAATATATCATGTTGGAAGGTACTGCAGCATGCAGAGGGAACCCTGGCTTCCAATTCTAGGCAGGCTACTTACATGTAACCTGAGACTCGACTCAATGTACTTACTTCAACTCCTGGTCAAGATCAAATGAGATAATATGGGTTAAAACTCTTAGTGAACTGTTAAGGACCATTCAAATGTTAGTCAAGGAATTTCTTTTTGACCTTGCCCTCTTTATCCATAGCAACATTATAGGGCTGGCTTATTTGATTAGAAGATGTATTT
This sequence comes from Spermophilus citellus, assembly GCF_964194105.1. Taxonomy (NCBI): domain Eukaryota; kingdom Metazoa; phylum Chordata; class Mammalia; order Rodentia; family Sciuridae; genus Spermophilus; species Spermophilus citellus. Next base: position 125,182,833 of record NC_138187.1, on the reverse strand, counting down.
CTCTATATTTAATTTTTAAATTTTTTAAAATTTAATTTTTATTTTTTGCATTACAATTCTTAATACATCTTTTACCACAATTTATCATGTCTCTGATTGTATATAAGGTATGTTGACATCAAATTCACATCTTCATACATGTATTTTGTATAATGATGAGGGTCTTCTTTCACCTTCCAGAAGGGGAATCCCTTCTCCCTCCCTTTCCCTCCCACCCCTATAGAAGATGTATTTCTCCCATTCCTTTTTTAGCATTTTCAGCAGTTTCTTTGCCTGGTGGTTTTATTTGGTTTCTGTTAAGGAGAAGCTAAATTAACCTCAACTATATCCACTTTGGCCCTGGGTTCTGGAGCCTGGACACTTAGTGAGAGCCTAGCAGAGGCCCCTGGCTCTGATCAGGAGCCAGAGGAGGCTCTAAGCAGATAGTGCAGCACTGAGCTCACACTGAGAACAGCTTGCTCCTAGAATGTCATTCTCCCCGCAGGGAATTCCAGCCGGCGGGGTCGGATGTTGCATTTGTTCCAGCAAGGGGTTGCCTCTCATGCATTACACTAAACGTGCCAGAAAATTTTTCGACCTCTGTTGACTTGAGAATACCTTTCTCAGTGATATAAAAATTCTTGGGCATCTAAAGAGACTTTTAAAAACTCATTCTTAGTTTTGCCTTAAATATAATAAAGAAATGATTTTATTTATTTTTTTTTAATTTTAGATGAGCTCCCGACTGGATATTATAATACTAATTATAATACTAATTTAATACAATACATAATACTATTCCAAAAAGAGAAACAGATGTTGGTATCTGCTTTTGACAAATGAGTCAAGCTATTAAATTAATTTGAAATAATTGTCAAAAATGAATTGTTGATGAATAAATTTTGAGGCTACATTGTGTTTGGAGGGTTCCATAGGAACATCAGAACACAGACTGAAATTTACATGATGAATGATGCCATCAAAAATAGACACAACTGGGGCTGTGGTAGACTGCTTGCACATGTGAGGCTCTGGGTTCAATCCTCAGTACACATTAAATAAATAAATAAAATAAAGATATTGTGTTCATCTACAACTTAAAAAAATTTTTTTTAAATAGACATAACTGTCGGGAGTGATGGCACATGCCTATAATTCCAGTGATTCAGGAGCCTGAGGCAGGAGGATTGCGAGTTCAAAGCCACCCTCAGCAACAGTGAGGCTCTGAGCAACTCAGTGAGACCCTGTCTCTAAATAAAATACAAAAATAGGGCTGGGGATGTGGCTCAGTCTTTGAGTGTCCCTGAGTTCAACCTCTGGTACCCACCCCCCAAAAATATATGACATAACCTTTTTTTATTACCTACCTTTGTGAATTCTTGATGTTTCCCTTGAATTGTTCTGATACATTTTAGTGTTTTGTTTCTAAATGGTAAGAAAAGGGGAAAGGCTTTTTGTTCACTATTTGCAGGCATGTCTCAGAAAATAAAGCATATGGATGTGGCAAGTGTTTTCATCAAATGAAAAGTCACATTCCATATACTGTCACTACCACTTGCAGAATTATGATCGTTTGGAAGAGGTAATTAACTTACTGTACATCAACATGGATGTTCCACAGGCCCTCTGGCCTACCATGGAAATAAACAGCACTATATGACCAAGTATAAAACAATGTGCAACTTTCTTGTCAACGTGTGGGGCTTGATCAGATCCTCATTCAAAGACATAAACCGCAAGAATCGGGTGTTGGGAATAATTATGGAAATTTGAAGATGGATTGGGTACTAGATAATATTAAGGAATTAATATTAATTTGATTAGAAATTATAGCAGTATTGTGGTTAGAAAGAAAAATTTCTTATTCCTTTGGGGTGCATTCTGATGTGTTCAGGAAAGAAATGTCATATGTCTGGGATTTATATTAAAATACCTCACAAAAATTTGATAATCGATAAAATCAAATATGGCAAAATACTAAGAACTATTAAACTTTGGTAATGGATGTATATGGGCTCCTAAAATTTTTCTCTCTGCTATTTTGTTAATTTGAAAATTTCCATAACAAGTCAAAAACACCACAAAGTCAAATAAATGATAGTCATATGTGGTCTAATCCTCACGACGTCCCCTCTAGGGGCTGCTGGTATTGAGTGGAGTGCTAAAGCACGTCACACAAAGTCCCAAGCATGCCCCACCCTTCCCCTCTAGCTACTGCCCATCACTCATCTGACAGTCATAAGAAGACTCCCACACTCTTTTGTCCTTTTATTCATTGCTCCTGAGTTTTTAAAAATAAAAGTAGAAACAGATATCATTAGTCTCTTTAACAAACTGAATGTACAGGAACAACCTTCTGACCCTGGTGAGTTTGAGTGTCACTGTTGAATCAGCTGCAGCAGAACATTAGTCATTGGGGAAGCTGGTGGGCTCTGTCACAAGTGAGATGATTGGCAGAGAAGGTTTTAACTGGTAGTCAGTCACTTAAACTTTGTTTTAAAAGGACACCATGTCGAAAGCCTCAGGTCTTCCTTTTCTCTGGGGAGAACAAGTATGTGTAAGGTGATTGAGAAGAAAGAAAAGAGTAGATGTTCTCTAAGCCAGCCTCTTGAACCTCCTTCCAGGTGAACCATGACCATCCATTCCTCTAATGAAAACATGCTGATCCTAGTCAGGGCACCCAGAAAGCTCATGGCTTGTAGGCTTTGTTTTTGCTCTCCCTCAACACTGTCACTCCTTCCAATTGGGTGGCTGCTTACCAAGAGTCTCTTCTGTTTGTTCCAAAAACTTGTTGATGCCAGTTGTTCTTATTGATATAATTACAGTACACACAAAGCAATCAGCTGGAGTGTGGAACTCCCATCACTCAACCCATACATGTCACAGAGAAGTGAACATAGCTTGGACCTACATCCAAAGTTTGGCAATTGAATGAACTTTCTAATGTCTTCCAATCAAATACATGTTTATTTTAAGGTGTATATTTTCTTTAAGTGATTCTCAGCTTCTCCCAATTGTTCAATAAGCCAATCAGCTTCTTCATCTTTATAGCACTGAATGAGAGGGTTCCACCATCCAATGATTTTCTGTTCAGATTTGAGTGAAAATCCAAAACCTGATCATTTAAAAAAGATTTTTTTTTTTTTTTTTTTTGAGGCTGAGGCAGGAAGAGCACTGGGCCTATGAGTTCAAGACCAGCCTGGGTAAAGTGGCTGTCTCCAAAATAAAAGGAAGGGGGATGAATTTCCACTGAGCTTGGTCAGGAAATATATGAATTCACTCCCTATTGTTTCACTTCCTTTTGGCATTTTATTTAGATTATTAATAAGATCCACTTGCATTTTCTGAGCATGCACTGGTAGTTAGGGACACTTTTCCCCAACACAGGGGAGGTATTGATCAGACCACAGAAATGGAGATGCACCCCCCTAGGACGTCCCATTATAGCCCAGAATTCAGGGACTCAGGGGCAGGGACTTCAGGAACAATCTGTCTGCCTGTATGGACCTGGCTGCGCTTTAAGACAGAAGAAGCTGTCCCAGTCTGAGTTCTAGCTTCCTCACTCACTAGCTGACAAGAGTGGATGCAGTGGTATGTTGCATCTGCCGGCTCTGCCCGCCCACGAGGCTGTGACCCACCCCCGAGGGATGAGATCAGGAACAGAGAATGGACACTATTCCATAAATCGCTTATCATTACCAAGGAAGGGAATGAAGGATATTCCTAAATTTGGGGTGATATCTTGCAAAAAAAAAAAAAAAAGATAGGGCAACTCATTATAGGAGATGGAGATGGGACTTGGGTCTCTTTTAGACCTTGAGACTCTGCGGGGGCGGGGGCGGGGGTGGGGCCGCCTGCCACGGCAGCTTCACGCCCTGACTCATCCTGACTTGGTCCCAAGGTCAGAAAAGGGTGAAATGGGGAGAGGTCGACCCATTTTACAGTAGCATCTTGGGATAGGGCCGCCTCTGATCTCTTCATCAGGGTTTGGGGGAGAGGTTCCAGGACCCGCGACCAGGTCACCGGCCTATCATGCCCTCCTGCAGGTGTCTCGGCTTTGAACAGGGGCGTGGCCGAGGTCAGTTGGCCTTGGGTGCCCGAAACTCAGGCATGCTCCAGGTGCGGGACGGCCGCGGCGCGTCGCGCTCCACGTCCTCCGAGATGGTCCGGATGTCGCTGGCGAAGGGCGAGATGCGCGCGCGGCTCTTGAATGTGCCCAGGCTGCCCCGGGGTCGCAGGCTCCACTGGCGCGTCAGCTTGTGGGCCTCCTCCTCCTGCTTCATCCTCTCCAGGACCTCCTGCAGCACCGAGCGGAAGAGGCCGGACACCTCCTGCACTTCGGGCTCCTGCTCCGCCAGCAGCTGTCGGAACCTGGACAAAAGAGGGGGCGCCTTGGGACCCTTGCGGGGTGGCACATGGCGGGCCTCTAACCCTGAGGAGCCGCCCTGTGGTCAATTCCCCTTTAGTCCATTTCACCTGCAACTGAAATCAAACATCAATCACCCCGCCTCCCTATTTCCCCAGCCCATCCTGAGTTCAAACCCCAGTTCTGCCACTCCTGGCCTCCATGAGCCTCTGCATCCTCATCTGTAAACGGGGTGTAGGGGGCTTTCCTACCTACCAGAGAGGTTTCATGCGCCCAAGTATGTAAAGATCCCGACACTAACCTAAAGTGGTCAATGCCCAAGTATTCTGGGGAGCCCACTGCCGTGGCAATTTTGCTGTATAAGACTTTCTGCCTTAACCCTCTCCCTTTCCTTCTCCACACACTACCCTATGTGATCTCTGAAGTGGGTATCTGATTATGTCACTGCTTGTGTAGGGCTCCTCCTGCTACTTCCCCGAGATGACCCTGCATTACAGCCAGGAAGGATCCTATGAGGTTCCCACAGGCCTGGGTTGCACCTGGGTCCCTGGGTGTTTTCCCAAGCTGTTTCCGTTTCTTAGAAAGTCTTTGTTTAGCGCTCAAGAATCAATGTTAGTGAGTCCATTGAATACCTGGTTTCCTCCCCCATATTGAGAGTCAGGACTTTGCAAACTTCTTAGCAATGATGTGAGATGGGAAATGTATCAGGACAGTCATTATCTCATTACCTTGTGAGTGTTCTCAGTCTTTCCTTCACTTAGGAGGCTTGATTTGCAACTCAGTCCCCCCATCAGCATCCCACCCCTGTCCCCAGGTGCTTCTGGAGTAGGTCTACTTGGGGAGTTTCCATGGCACAAAATCAGAAAAATGGGAAGAGTGGGTAGGGTTCTCAGTCTGGTTAAAAGTAAAAAGACTATAAAAGGAGCCAGAATAGGGCTGGAGAAGGCATTCTAAAAAGGAATTTTAAATGGAAACGTGTACCATAGATGCTTACACTGGTTAAAGAGATGGGTAAAGGGAGATTTGAGTAGTCAGGGGAATTTTAAAATGTTTTATTGTTGTTTTGTATTCCTTTACAAAGAGAAATACAGATAAAAGAAATTGAGTTATTTTGAAATTATTTTTGGCTGTTGGACTGACTACATGCTTCTTTGACTTCACCAATCTGAGACAGGACCCCGTGGGTCACCACTTCAGGAAGGTTACATTTATATTCAGGAATATTGTTGTATCCAAGCTGTAAATGTTCAGTGCCCCAGGGCTCCGAACCCTTCACACACACTCACAGTCACCTTCACACCTTAGGCAGACTGGTGTGAAATAGGATGATGAAGACACTAATTTTGGAGATTGTCTGGGAAAACTCCTCTAAGAAAGTAATAATGATCATAAAATGATGAAGGAGGAGAAGCCAGCTGTTGAAATCCAGGATACTAATAATCTTGGCAGGAAGAACAGAGAGTCCTCATCCACCAAAACTCATATGCCCCCAAGAGCTGCCTCTGCCTTTCACTGAAGCCCATGCCCCAACCTGCTGCTCCATGCTGTCTCTCAGCTTCCTCTTCCTGCCTTGCTCCTTCTGACAGATTAACCGTGTCATCCAGGAACCCTGGGTCTAGTCCTGGTGGCCTCAGGGCCCTGCCTGGAGCTGCAGCCCAATAGCTGGTCCCTGTCCCTATGCCATGGATTACCTGAGGATGGCAGGCCCACAGTAGGATGGGTGGATCTTGGCACAGACATCCTCCAGTTGCAGCCGCTCCCCTGGGCTGAGGTCATAGGTAGACCGGGGCGTGCTGGCCAGCCAGCTGTAGTCCACACCGGTGCAGATCTTCCTGACCGAGTTGCTCCGCTCCCGCTGCTGCCTCTCAGCCTCTCGCATCTGCCCCACCAGCTCCATCATGAGCGTCTCCAGCACCATCTCAGCAGGGCTCCTGGATGACAGCCGGGGTGGGGGCTCATTCCACCGGAACCACGGGATGAGAGACATGGCCCCTCCAGGCCCTGCTGAAACAGAATGGGAGTGTGTCTTCCTTGGAGAATCCAGGAGACCAAGGGGTAGGGAGGAGAACTGAGCCTACCCCTCCCAGTTGAGCACACTTGCGTAGCTGGCTTAACCTCTGTGACACTCATTTCTAATTCTGTAAGACATGACAGGGCTGTGGTGAGAAGTGGTTGTGAATAAATGTGATATACTGTAAGCACCACATAGAAGTAATATACTCACTCATGGTTATAAGGATTCTTAAAAAGCATTCTGGGGGCTGGGGTTAGAGCTCAGTTGGTAGAGTGCTTACCTTGCAGGCATAAGGCCCTGGGTTCAATCCCCAGCACCAAAAAAAAAAAAAAAAAAAAAGAAAAAGAAAAAGAAAAGAAATAAAGAAAAAAATGATTGGGCCCAGAGAAACTGCTTCCTGAATCCCCACAGCTCCAAGCAGGAAACACACTGTACCTGGCTGAACACAATTTTATCCCTCTGATGGAAAGGGGGAAATGCATAAATACACAAGCACACACACATTTAGAACAGATGCTTATGTCCTGTGCCAACCAAACAGGAAAACACCGTTTCCAAATGCCTCCAGCCTAGTGTTTGGACACTTAGAACTGTATAGGGTTGACATTATCCTGATAAAACCTGGCTTACCCACTATGTTCATTCATTCATTCATTCAGCAAACATTCATTAAGTCCTATGGACCCATCTGTGGGGGATACAACATGAAAGCGCAGAGGGACTCTGCTCTCCAGGGGATACAAGACTTGATGAATATAAACGACAACATCAATGAAACGAGATACCTGTGATTGGCAAAGCAGAGTCAGTATTGATGGGGGAGGGGTAGTTCTAAGTGATGAGAACAGTCAGGCAAGTCTTGTTATGGACAAGAGCCACCAGAAGGTGAGTGCCGGCTTCAGACAAGTGGGCTGAAGGCGGCCCAAGTGGAGGATCCAGCCACGGTACAAGGACTAGCTGGGCAGGGCATCAGAAATAACATCAGGGAACCTAATTTATCATCATACTCTCACAGGCCCTGCTCAGTGTAGATTTTGTGAAGGACAGATCAACTAGATAGATGGATAAATAAATTAAGTAATAAGTGAATGAACTGCTATGTCTGTCTCGCACCATTGTCCGTCAGAAGCGGGTCGTGTCTCTGACCACAAAGAAGGGACGTGCCATCCTGAGCCAAAGTCTAAAGCTGGTCTTCAGGGTGCTTCACCTCCCCTGTCTACATCCTCCTCCCTCCATGCATGACCCATCCTCCTCCTGCCCAGACCTTCCAGATGCAGAGAAAAAAGATTTGAGGAACTCAGTCTTGACAGCGTGGTCATGAGAGCTGTCGTCTCTCTCTCTCTTGCTTTCAAGGGTCTAAACTTAGAATCACACTAAGTAAATACTTTCAATTCTTGAACAAATGCCACCTTAGCTCTTAGCTTACACTTTGCTTCCTTCAGGAGAGTTCCCTGCGTCCTGTGACTCAGAGCTAGTACCTGTTGTCTCTGCTGCCAGGCTGCTCTGTGCTGAGCCATCAGTGCTCAGTCACAGCACTCTGTGACTGCCTGTGGGCCCTGGTCCCTCTGCAGACTGAGCAAGAAAACCTGTCTGTGCATCATGCTACTAACACCCAGCACAGGGGCTGGCCCACAATAAGTACCTCACGAACATATATAAATATGAAATTATTATAAATAGATGGTCTTATTTCTCCAATAATCTATTATACAAAAACTTTGCATAATTATGTGGTTTTGTGTGTGTGTGTGTGTGTGTGTGTGTGTGTGTTAGTTTTCAGTCGCTATGACAAAATGCCTAAGAAAATCATCTTAAAGGAGGAAATATTTCTTTTGGCTCCGAGTTTAGAGGTTTTAGTCTTCAGGTCACCTGGCTCCGTTGTTTCTGGGCAACAGATGTTTTGAGGCAAAACATCACAGTGGAAGGGTGTGGTAGAACGAAGTTGTTTACCTCATGGCAGCCAGGAAACCGAGAGAGTGAGAGGAAGAGTCTGGAGACAAGATATACCCTTCAAAAGCACACTCCCAGGGGAACCTACTTCCTCAAACTAGGTACTAAAGTTTCTGCAACCTCCTAAAAGCCCCACTGGCTGGGGACCAAGTCCTCAACACAGCAGCCCTTGGAGGAACATTCCAGATCCAAACATAACAACTATCCAAACTATAACATGTATGTGCACGCACACACATGCATGTGAGCACATGTGTGTTCAAGCGTGTTACACAGCTGGATTACAAATCTACCTGCGGGGGGGGGGGGTTCTTCCCTCCACCAAATTTCTCGCCATTCCTAAAGCCCACTTTTGAGGAACTTATCTTTGGGTCACAAACTGCCCTCCTTAGGGGCCTGGCTTTCTTCTAAGTGTAGCTTTGCATTTGAGATGAAAGGAGGCAGCAAGAGAGTGGCATGGTAACAGAGGGTCTTTCTGGGGCTGAGAGAAATGTGGGTGAAGGAAGGAGAGTAACCAAAGACAACATTTGCCTCCATTACGAATTGATCCCAGAACACCACACCAAGGCCACTGAAGGCCTGGTCAGTGCAGTGGGGGCTGAGCAAGGCACCCACCTGACAACTCTGCAAGGGGGATCCAAATGGAGGCTCACCTACCATCATCGCATGTCCATAGATATATTTTTACATAATATGTAAGTATGTGTATATTTGTAAATAATGTTATATGGAGTTATAGATATTTATTAGATTTATATCATTGAATTATTGTAAATAAATAGATGATATGATTATTTCTCCAATAATTATATAATTATTCTATATCCCACAAATGCATATTTATTTAGATCATAAAATTGTATGTATATATGTGGTCTACATTTAATTCTAAATACTATTAAGTTAACAAAGTATTAAATAAGACATGTTCTGCTTCCTTCTTTGCCAAATTTACCTTCTGCTTGGCCTTCCCAGAATTCATGGCTCCTGGCCTGCAGCCTGCCCTTCTTCTCTCCCCCTCCTGGCTCCCTCCTACACCAAGAAGGGACCTCGCAGACATGCACGGGGACACCCCAGCTTTCACACTGAAGCCCTATCCTCATCCTCATGAATAGCAGCTTTTTGCCACCCTCAGCCTGGGCTCTTCAAACCAAGAGTCATCACTCTTGGGGGATTGAGAGGGCAGAAGGTGCCTGCACAGTGGCTTCTTCTGTGGGAAAGCAGGTGGCAGCTGTCTGGTGAGGAATTCAAGATCTCAGTCTCTCATCCCTGATATGGGGGTGAAGTGACCCTAGGATTGGCCTATCTTTTGAACCCCCAGACTCCAGAAGAAAGCCAGAGTAGAGCCTGAAGTGCAGCCTCATGGGGGTCCCTATTCCTTAGTGACGAGAGTTGGTCTCTAAAGGGGAATGAAGAGAATGGAGTAGGAAACACAGTAGAATGAATCGGACATCACTTTCCTCTGTTCATATATGAATACGTGACCAGTGTAACTCCACATCATGTGCAACCACAAGAATGGGAAGTTACACTCCATGTATGTTTGATAGGTCAAAATGCGCTCTACTATCATGTATAACTAAAAAGAACAAATAAAAAGAGTTGGTCTCTAGAGGCAGGTAATTTGACGGAGGGCAGGGTCTGGTGGGGTGGGCCCAACAGAGATCTGTGGGTTCTGAGCTTCTCAGGCCCAGTGGTGGGGGATCTCACCACTGGGAAGGGGAGGAGAGTTTTCTGCATTGTCTCCTCCCCACCCCCCACACTTTCCAACTCCAGCCACAGCAGAGGCTTTACTGAGACAGGAGCTATTTCTGTCCTGGTGCCAGCTGCTCCCACAGGAGGTTCTCAGGCAGGTCTGATTAAGTTCTTATGGGCAAAGCAGGGAGGGAGAGACAAGGGGAGGGAGAGAGGGAGGAAGACACGGAGCAGGGACACAGTCAGATTCCAGAGATGGCTGCTTCTTCCCAGCCCTCCTAGGACCTGATCTACAGCTGAGACTGATTCCAGGGTGAGTGTAGTCTGTGAACAGCAAGAGTGACCTGTCCTGGACTTTGCACAATTTGGGTTTTTCCCCTCCCTTGCTCTGGATGAACCACTATGGAATAGCCAGACTCTTCCATGTGAGCTTCAAGGGCCCCTCACTCTCAGAACTTTCCTGTGAGGAAAGCCAGCTTCCCCTCAGCCAATGGTATTTAGAGAGTCTGCCTCAAACGTATGCACATTGACTCCCTTTAAAATATTGGGGGCAACTTGAACATGAATTGGATGCTGGGGGATGATTGTTAAATTTTCTGAAGTATAAAAATGGTATTCAGGTTTAGGGTAAAGCCAGGATGCAATGCCAGAGTTCGTGGGTGTCCACAATATTCTACATTCAAGTCATTCAGACAGTGCGACGTATATGTACACTCACATAGAAATAGGGAAATTATGGCAAGATATCAACAATTGTCTTGTGGAGGTTTTGTGGGCTCTTATTGTGCTAGTCTTCCAACCCTTGCACATATTCAAAATTTAAACATTGGAAAAATATCTAGCTCAACACAGACTTTTTGCAGTCACCTTTCCCTCTAATTCCATCTGGTGGGCTTGCTTCCTCTCAGCACCTCTGTCCCCAACTATGTTCATTCATTTGTGTTGCTGGGTGTCTTTCTCCAAGAGGTCCTGGTCATCAAGACAATGGGCAGTGGGTGTGCTGGGCAGGCTTGGGGTATGGAGATAGAAACCTAGTAACACAAGGCCTGAGTTTTCTACACTTTGGCCTCAGCAACCTAGGGCCAGTGTGTGTGTACTGTCCCTGTCCCTGTCCCTGTGCTGGGTGCTGGGCTCCCGGGGAGTGTGCATTCAAGAGAAAGAGGAAAACAAGCAGACCAGTGACTGCAATGCCCCTGGAGGGGATGACATTCACATACCCCGGGACATTTCTGGGCTTCAGCAGTTCCACGGGCCGACCCCAAAGCTCCTGCTGAGCACTAATGTATGATTTTGTTCAAGTTCATTACCTCGCTAGGCCTTGGTTTCCTCATTTATAAAATGGGGTTAATACAGCTGTGTGTCTACTCATCAGAGTGCCTGTGAGACACAAAGGATAGTGTACAAAAAGATTTGCAAAGTGTAATCCTGTTCAGTGACCAGGCTCTGTCATCTTTAGGACACAGCCAGGTAGATTCATGGCTAAGGAATTCAGAGAGCCTGGAGAGAGGTCAGGAAGGCATGCTGCCTTTGTCCTGGCCTCACGGCTGCAGAGAGCAGAAAGAATGCTGGCCCACTCTAACAATGACACCAGGGGAGAGGAGGAGAAATGAAAGGCAGCCAGGGACTGAGGGTTAAGGCACCTCCAAGCTTTGTGGTCCCCTGTGAAAACCGTGGGGCTGTGTCTCCCTCCTCCATCTGGGAACTAAGCCAGGGATAGGATTGCTACCAACCCTTGATGGCTGTCTTGCCTTCCCTCTCCCCAGGTTCCTTTTCCCGAGGCTGGGGCTTAGGGTCAGTCCCTTCCCCAGCCTTCTTCCTGCTCATTACCTTTACTCCCTTTGACCTCAGACTCATGCTTGGTGGCCTGCCTGTACCCCTACCCTGCCTTTGGTCCAATGCCAGTCCAGGTGAAACAGGCTGGTGGTGGAGAGACCATGAAGGCTTTAGAAGACCTGAGTTCAGCTCCTATGCCTTTGCCCTCCCTGGCATACCCTACCTGTGTCCATGTCACCTTCATGGCTCTGAAAAAGAGAAAACAAGGGTACCTACTTCGAGTTACTGTGAGATCAGTCAGGTAACGTCTGCATAAGTGCTTTCTTAACTAACCAGAAGCTGGTCCACCCAAATCTGTGGTCATCATTGTTGCTTAGTGCAGGGATTCTTACTCTGGGGTCCTGGGAGAATTCAGAGATTATAAACTTGGATGTGGCCAAAAAAAAAAAAAAATCTTTACTTCCACTAACCTTTAACTAAAATACTAAAATATAGTATTTGCTTCAGTTATGAATGAGGACCACAGATCATAGTAGTATCAATGGCACCTGTGATTTTATCTCTAGCCAAGATCACAGCTATGTTCCTGGATCTTTAAAGTTGTTATTCATGAACTAGCGATTTTTGCTAGTTGAAGTCATGGTATTTATTAGATCTGCCACTAGGTTGTTTTTTGTTTGTTTGTTTGTTTGTTTTTTTTTTTTTTTTTTTTTTTTTTGGTACCAGGGATTGAACCAAGGGGCCACTTAGCCTCTGAGCCGCATTCCCAGCCCTTTTTCATTTTTATTTGAGACAGGGTCTCACTAAGTTGCTCAGGGCCTTGCTAACTTTCTGAGGCTGGCTGTTTACTTGCAAGCCTCCTGTGTCAGCCTCCCAGGTTCCTAGGATTACAGGCATGTGCCACTGTGCTTGGTCTAGATTTTATTAGTTTACATGCTGATAGAGAAGCACACATATCAACACATCACATCTGTTAAGTAGCTGCACTTTGATAGAGCCAGTTTCCTTTGCAAACCAATGGATTTCACTGAATTTACTTAGAAACATTTTTTCTGAGAATGTGTTCCCAGGCTTTGCTGACGAGCCAAAGGGTCCCAGATACAAAGAGGGTGCAAGCTTGACCCCAACCCTGACTCTAACTTCTCCAGGTCTGTCTTCTGTCCTGGCATGGCAGAAAACTCTGGGCAGGAGGATAACCAGTTCAAAGTCAGCCTCAGCAACTTAATGAGGCCCTAAGTAACTTACAGCCCCTTTCTCAAATTAAAAAATTAAAAGAGCTGGGGATGTGGCTCAGTGTTCAGGTGTTCCTGGGTTCAATCCCTGGTGCAAAGAGAAAGGGAGGGGGAGGGAAATGGAGAGGTAAGAGGAGAGGGAGGGGGAGGGGAGAGGGAGAAGGAGGAAGGAGACCCAAAGCTCTAGTAAAGGAGCCTTTGTTGACCCAGAGCAGTACAAGCCTTGCATATCCCACCTCTGCCCCTAGGTGTCGCTCTCTCACAGCCTTTCTCTTGGGTTCTCTGCTCTCGCTCCTGCCTTTCCCCTTTAGTACACCTTCCAATCCGTTGTACTCTCTCTTAGCCTTCCCTTAAGCCTATTTCTGAATATCCCTGAGGATAATGACTTTTCCATCGCTCACTGGGAGACAGGACTACCAGCTGCCACTCGTTAGAGACGCCAGAAAAACCTGCCTCAAGGGCAAGAGTCGTCTCTGGTTCCAGGTAGTTAGCAGCTGAGGGGGACCAGAGATGCTCAGTGACAAGAACAATGTTCCAGCAAAGCTCTGACCCCCTGATGGAGTGGGGAGAGTGTTCCAAGGCCCTGCACCAGTGTCCAGCCAACCATTGAAAGGTGTGCAGTCCTTGACCCAGGAATGCTGATTTCTCAGTCCAAAAAGAACCACAGCCCAGGGGCCAAGTCCTGGGTTTCCCTCTGAGATTGGGCTCTAACAGCTGAGCTTCTGCAAGCCAGGACACAGGACTGCCCCTGGTGACTCACTGAGCAGGCAGGCTGGCTGTGCTGAAGCTGGACCCTGGGTCTGGGCAGAGGCCCTGCAGTAGGTGCAGAGAGTGAGTACTCCTCTTTCTGGCTAATCTTCCTCCCAGGCCTGTCTTTGTCCAAGCTCAAGGACAACTTCATAGACTGCAAATTAAATTTATGTATCTTGGGTATCATGCAAAAAAGAACCACCAAGTAGGTCTACTCAGCCTGATTTGTGGATCCTCTGCCCACCTGACAAGGACTTGCTCATCAATCAAGATCCATCTTAAGGTTCAACACCTCCCTGCAGCCTGCCCCTGACTGCCTCCACTTAGGTGGCAGGGATCTCAGTATTCACTGGTGTTGGGCATGGTGCCTATCATGGCTCCATCTATAACACACATGGTTCTCCCTGTTTTGGACTGTAGTTTCTCTTCTTCACCCAGCTATGACCTCTGCAAGGGCAAAAGCTGTGTTGAATAGGCTGTACTTGATACGTAGTTCCTGAATTAACGAGTAGCAGTCTGTCCTTGTGCAGAGGCAGAGGTACAACCAAGGGCAGGGGGCAACTGACCACAGTTGGAAGGGACTGATCCCCAAGAAACTAGCCTAATCCCAGTGCCACAGCCAGACTTTCCTTTCAAGCCCAAACACCAGCCTGGAGCCCCACCCTGTACTGACCTGTCCAGGCCCACACTCTTGGGAGTCTTATTGCGGGTTCACAGGCCGCTCCACGGTCAAGGGGACTAAGGCTCACACATCACCCACACATCTTGGTTGTTGCTGAATCCCTTGATCTGACTCGGAACCTTGAAATTACAGTTGCTAAATTCATGGTTCTCAGACTGATGAGAGGATCTCTGATGTGGGTCTCATCTCCTCTTCCTTTTCCTCTCCACAAAAGCAGAAGAGAGAATACTAGAACTGGCTTCTCCCAGAGAGGCTTTCTGATTCCAGAACAGACAAAATTTTTGACTTCTTTTGAGTTTATAAAGCAATGACCAGACCATGGACCAAGGATACTGCACCAGTCCACTCATTTCCTAGAACCTATGGGGACTGAAGGGGCTTACCTGTGGCCATCTGGGCCCAGGTGCAGCCTGCTCTTTGGCTCCCGGCCTGCCACCCCCATGAGGCTGAGCAGCCCAGCCTAGGCTTTCACTCCTAAGGCTGTGGCTGTTCTGGGGTGTGAGTGGGGAAGCCGCTGCCTCCTGGGGGAACTCCCTCTTACCAAGTTTCCTGAGGTTCTGTCGAAGTACAGGTTCTCAGCAGGGATCCTGCTTTCTGCTTCCAAGTCTGGGAGAAGAGAGTCTGGATCTTTTCAGGGAAAACCAGAAAGTCGGTCAGCCGAGGGTGGCGGTGGCAGGCAGGGGCGGGCAGCGTGGACTACATCTTTCCTGGCTCCCCCCCCCTCTGATCCTCTTGTGCTGCTGGCCGCCTCCTTGTGCTTTTTGCTCTTTGTACCCCGTAGAAGTTTTTCTAGAGAAAACAGTACTGCCTGGAGGAGAGATGCAGCCTGCTGGTGTTTGTGGAGAGTGTGTGGGTCCCAGGAGGCTGGAGCCACTGCTCCCGGCTGAACTTGGAGGAGGGCCAGCTCCCAAGCTGCAGTTGCCGTGGAGACCTGCCTAAGCCTCTTTGCCTGCCACAGTATTATCTGATGAGGGAGCATCTGATCCAGTACAGATGCCTGAGACCTGTGGGGAGAGCGCTCCTGTGTCCAGATGGCATTCTGGGCCCCTTCCTCCCCCAGCCATCATTCAATGCAATGCAAACACAAGCGGGGGACAGCAAGCCCAAGCTCATGGGTCCCTCTGTGGAGCCCTCAGCCCACCTGCTATTGACAGGTTTCCAGTTACCTGGTGGATGACTCTTGAAAGGAGGCTCCCCCCAACCTCCACCTACTCCCTCCAATAGGAGGGGGTTATTCTGGTTCAGGGCAGAGAGAACAATAGAACATAAAATATGGATTTTAAGGTCAAGTTCACGACCTTCAGGAGCATCCCGCTGCTGTCTACCTGCATCCTACTCACATCCTTTCTTTCTGTTCTCTGGACATTGTGTCACTGGTAGAATATGCTACAGGCCACAGGTGCCCACTTCCTGGACATGAGGTGACACTGAAACACAGGCATGCTGCCCTGTGAGAACCCCTAGGGAACTGTAATGGGCGTTATGCTGCATTACACTAGCTCTTAGGGGATGCTGTATTGGGTACCAGGTGACAGAGTGACTTTTGGACATATCAGATTTGATTGTGTTGAATATGAAGCAGAAAGCACAGCCGTGGTTGTGAAATGAAGCTATGGTTGATGACACTGGCTCAGATTGCCCACCTGCCTGCATGGCTAGATTTTCATCTCCAGGTGGCAGGCCACTTTGGGCTGACCCTGTAGCTGGTGCCATCTGCCTTCCCTTCTTCTGCATCATGCAAACAGGGGGCCTTGAGGCCCGAGCTGCATCATGCATTTCTCTTGACCATTTCACAACAGGGCAGTCTCAAAGACTGAGAGGAGGATCACCGGCGGGGGTGAGGGATGCCCATGTTTTGGGGAGCTGAGCTGACCTCCTCTGACCCATAGTTCCTAGGTGGCCTCCAAGGAGGCCCAGCTAAGGCCAGAACAATCTGAGTAAGGTAACAGGACTCCCCACCTCTGAGCTCTGCACCACTGTCCTGGCACCTCCTTAGGGGTCTGGCTCAGAGATCCAGGGCATTTCCACTCTGGGAGGAAGACAGCAGAGGAATGAGAGGGCTCTGATCTCCCTTTAGGTAGGTTGCTAGAATCATCAAGGTGTCAGGGCGAGCAACACCTTGCTCCTTCATGCAGTATATATTTCTAGAATCCCATTCTATGTAAGCGCAATGTCAGGAGTTGGTTGAGGCTGAGTGAGCCCATTTTCCTCTCCTCCCCACACTTCCCAGTCAAGCCTCCCTATGTGTTGGGTTAGCCAAGATCAAGAGGGACATCTGGCAGATGAGCGGGAGCCGAGACAGGATTAGGACTCAGAGCTAAAGCTTGTTATCTGCCTGCTGTACGACCTTGGGTCCACACCTGACTATTCTGTGAATAATAAAAAGCCAACCTTTTGCTATAGCCGTGCTTTTGTCTTAATACTTCACACACACACACACACACACACACAGACACACACACACACACAATTAATGTGAGATCATACAGGTGAGTGTTCTGAGCCATCGGAGGGAAGACTGCTCCACAGCAGTCTATCAAAGCAGATGGCTCTTCATGACTCCTGAGCCTGTGGCTCTGGGGAACAGGTACACAGAGTTCTAGAAGCCTGTACTTCAGGCACAGCCAGACCCTTTCCCACATTTTCCAAATGACACCTATGTGACAAGGAGAAGAGGCCTTCCCTGGCCCACCTCCTCTGCTGTCCGCTGCCTTGATCCCATAACTCAAAGAGGGCTTGGCGTGTGTGCTGACTGCTAATTTATTTTGATCCATTGGCCTGTGGGGGCTTTGTGATTATCCTTGCCGAGGGAGCTCCTACTGGGGAAAGGAGGCAGAGAATGATTTTTTTCCCTTTCAGGAGACATCAAAGAAGTTGTCGAAGTGCAGTTACATATTCAGCGACCATTCAAATGGAGAAGCACCAGGGGGGCCACACTACTGCCCCATAGGTGGCATTTGATTACAAAATTGCAGATGTGGAATTATAAGGCCATTGGGTGCAGGGAGATTAGAGAAGATCCCTGTGTGTGTGTGTGTGTGTGTGTGTGTGTGTGTGTGTGTGTCAGGGGATGCTCTTCCTGTTTTCTCTTTTTCTGGCATCTTTCCAGGCTACAGGGACCATTTCAAACCATTTCTAGCCACTCAGTCACTCATGGGGTCTTCAGGGTCCTGCTTCAGATCTGTGTGGCTCAAATCCCAAAAGAGGCTGAATGAAATTGGCAGAATATTCACAGATCCAGAGCAGTCTTGCAGGTTTCCCATTCCTCTTCTCTTGGTTCTCTTTCTGTTCTTGGAGCCCTGTTTCTTCTCCAGATGTTTTGGACTGAGTATTTGTCCCTCCAAAATTCATGTTGAAATTCAAACCCCCAAAGTGAAGGTATCAGGAAATGGGGCCACTGGGAGATGATGAGGTCACGAGAGTGGAGCCCTCATGGATGAGGTTGGAGCCCTCATGGATGAGGTTAGTGCCCTGAGAAAAGAAGCTCCCAAGATCCCTCACTCCTTCCCCCATGTGAGGTCAGAGCAAGAAAGACATTGCCCATGAATCGGAAACCAGGTCCTCAGCAAACGCAAAAGTGGCTGTGTCTTGATCTCGGACTTGCATGCCTCCAGAGCTGTGAAAATACATCTCCATGGTCCACATGGTACTTTGCCATAGCGGCCTGAATGGATTAAGGCACCAGGTAAAAGAGGCACAGGGTCTGACTGTAGAAAAATGAGAATGCTTCTATTCCTCCAGCCTACCTTCCCTTTCCCCCTTCAGGTCTTATTCTTTATTCTCCTTAAAAAGTTAAAAGATACGTGTTTGGAGCGGGGTGGGGGGGTGGATATATATGTATATATAGAGGGGGGGATTTAAAGGAAACTAAAGCCATAAGAAGAGAGACATAATGCATTGGTCATTCATTTACTGAACATATTGACCACTTTCTCTGTTCTAGACAGCCCCTTGGTGGCCCATATCCACAGAAGTCACTCACCATGGCTTCTACCCTATGGTTTGAGAGCCCAATCTGAGTGTCTAGACAGAAACTGCCAGCTGTCTACCAGAACCATGCTCCCCTTCCAGAGTGTGGACATAATCCCGGTCAGGGCCATCCAACCAGGGACTTTATTCCCTAGCCCCTCTTGCTGCTGAGAGAGGTAGGGGGCTATGTGAGGCTAGAATGTGGGTGGAAGGGTTGCAGACTCTTCCAAGGATCATCTGATTTAAAACCCTGTGCAGTTTGCCACTTTTCACCTTTCCCAGGACTCTGAGGCCCCTGGGGATGAGGTACAATTTTGAAGGAAACTCATCCCTAGATCTAATACCTGGAAAGCCAATCGCCAATCATGCATGTTGAACTCTGATATGTTTAGTGGGTCAAAGCGCCAAGAGTTGAGACGGCCGTGGGCATTACCTTAAGTAGCATAATACCCCATGAAGATGTGGACCCTCTCTGTCCTTCCCTGTGTTCCTGGAGATCAGATCGCTTCCTCACTCACTTCCTTCCAGCGTTTCCGTTCTCACCCAATGACATTCCTTCATCCCATATTGTCTCCTGCCTCTGTGACTAATGCACACTGCACCCCAGGTGCCCTCCCACCTGGGAAAGTCTTGTTTATCCATGGAAGGCTAGTTTCAAGGCTAACACCTCTGTGACTTTCCCTCTGTTCTCCTAGCTCCTTCCTCTCCACTCCCTGAAGCATTGTTCTTACTTCTGTACATACAGTTGATCTTGCAGAAGTATTTGCAAATTTACCTATTCGCTAAAATTCCTATGAAATCCCAAAATCAACAGTGGCAGCACTTTTGTGATCACTCACATATATTGAAAACCGACTTTCTCAGCAAACACGTCCTCAGCTGAGGTTGAACAAGGCCTGCTCTGCCCTCTCATTTCAGCTTTCATGCTCTGAACAATTATCCTCTCCATGATCTATTTATTTAGTGCCACACTTCTTACACTTTGGGTGTCTTGCTATTTAAATTAGTCACCATGTGTGCTGAAGTGCTGTCCAGTGTTCCTCAGTGCAAGGAGGCTGTGGATGAGCCTTATAGAGAAAATACCTGTGTTGGATGAGCTTTGTTCAGGTTTGAGATGTAGCACCATTGGCCATGAGTTTAATGTAAGTGAGCCAACAATATATAGCAAACAAAATGTCTTTAAAAAGAAACACACATAA
The DNA here is from genome assembly GCF_964194105.1 of Spermophilus citellus. NCBI lineage: Eukaryota > Metazoa > Chordata > Mammalia > Rodentia > Sciuridae > Spermophilus > Spermophilus citellus. The sequence goes on along the minus strand of NC_138187.1, from coordinate 125,163,224 downwards.
AACGGTTATGTATTATTGATCAGTTGGTGAAAAGGCATGACCAGGAGCTCACAGGGACCCTGTCCTGTATGTCCCCTAGGAGTAGTGCTTCAGCATTGACCAATGCAGTGTTTATGGCCACTTTCTAGATCATGACCACATGAATAATGAGAATTAGCTGCTTTCTGAGCACCCAATTCAGCATCCCCTGAAGAATGGGAGCCCTTCAAGAGCAAGGAGTCCAGGCTCCGGCACATGATGGAAACAAAACAATTTAGAAAAGGTCGTATAGCTGGAGCACCTAATCTTGGTCCCAGTTTTAGGAGATGCAGAGCTTGCTCTCTGTTCTTGTGAGCCTGAGCTCTGAGAGTTGCATGGTCACAGGATGAAGGACCTGAAGAAAACAGATGGAAGCCAGGCGGGAGTGGACCGTGCAGAGCTCAGGTTGAGGCTGGGCTCACACATCAGTGATGCTGAGAATGGGCATCCTGTCCTCATCAGCAATCTGTCCCCCCTCACAGCAGCTTCTTATAGACAAGACACACCAAGGACAAGGATGTGGCCAATCTGATAGAATTTCTCCCCCAGGTCAGAACGGATGCCTTGCTGTTGGCAGGAGCAGGAATGGAACAATTCTGTCTTGCGGCCTCTCCTCAAGGAGTCCTCTGATGGACACATACTAGTTCCTGGTTAGAACTCCTAACCAGGAACCTAAGTACATTTATTTCTTCAACCAAGATTAATGAGACATGCACTTTGGGCCAGCCCCAAGGCCTGGGGCCCAGGGTGAAAGTGGAGAAGGCAGAGCTACCTATACCTTGGCAGGGCTTCCGATCCCAAGGAAGTGTGCAGGCTGGGCAGGGCACTGCAGAGATCTAGAGACTCCTGGAGAGCAGCCCCAGACCATGGCTCCTAACCCTTACCATGCACCCTTCTCTTATCCCTGGGCTGCTCCACCAAGAATCCCAGAACCACAGAGTAGCAGGGGGCTTGGCTGCCCTATACTCCACACCTGGTGATATCATGGGTTCAGAAAGGGCTTGCAGCTTCATCAAATAGCACAGCAAGTGAGTAACAAAGCCCGGATAGTAAGCTTTGCTCTTCTATTGCCCTGTCCACTGCTGCCTTTGTGCCACCAACAAATCAGACAAAAGCCCTTGAGCACATCACCTTAAGCCTCAGTCTTAAGTGTCAAATATATCTCATTTTCTGTTATAAGAATAAGCTCTTTTGGTGGGTGCAGAGGCACACAGCTGTAATCCCAGCGGCTCAGGAGGCTGAGACAGGAGGATTGAGAGTCAAAGCCAGCCTCAGCAAAAGCGACGTGCTAAACAGCTCAGTGAGACCCTGTCTCTAAATAAAACACAAAATAGGGCTGGGATGTGGCTCAGTGGTTGAGTGCCCCTGAGTTCAATCTCCTGCACTGAAAGAAAAAAAAAGAAAAGAATAAGCTCTTTTTCCTGCAGGAGTTGAGGTGGGCCATTTGTGTGTATGTGTGTTTGGATGGGTGGAGAGGAATTCCAGGTCACTGTCTCTTCTCATAGTTCTGGAAGGCTGCTTGAAAGATGAAGCATTTCCACAAACTTCCAAATGCTAGCTGCTCTTGGTGGGGGGAACATGGGGAACCCCAGGAACAGAGGACCCCAGGGATCTGTGACCTGAGGCTGAGGGAGAAGCCAGGATGTCTGGCTCCACTGTACGGGGGTGGAGGACCTGCCCTGTACAGAGCCCACAGGCTGATGGAAGGTGCCAGAAACAGCAGTGGACTCTCAAGGGTTTTCTCACCATGCCCTTGGCTCTTTTCCCAGAAGGTAAACCAAAGGCAGAGTAACTTCCCCCAGCCAGCTACCCAGTCAGCCACAAAGAAAGATCAGAGCCACCGGAGCCACCACAAGAAAAGCAAAGAGGTCTGCATTCCGGGGATGAGGCACTGACACGCTTTTCTTTGGGGCAAGAAGCCCCTTTTGATTCTGGACAGGAGCCTCGTGGATGCTGCCAGATGCCAGGAATCTCTGGAAACCTTGCAGAGAGGACACTGGAAACAGAAATTGAAAAGACAAGATTCCAAATCATGCTCTGACAACATACCAAGAGCGATCAACGGTGGAGGAGCCACTTGAAAATTAGGATCCATCCTGCCAGGCATGGTAGCATATTCCTGTAACTCAGCCACTGGAGAGGTTAAGACAGGAGGATCACAAGTTGGAGGCCAAACTTTGAGACCATGTCTCAAAATAAAAATGAAAAAAGGGCTGAAGATGTAACTCAGTGGTAGAGCACTTGCCTAGCATGCATGAAGCCTCAGGTTCCATTCTCCCCCAAATTACAATATATCCATATGCCAGACTACCCAGCTGTAGGATGATGGTGACAAAACTTGTCTCTAGCTTCCTATCCTGTGAAAAATAGCAGAAGCAGCAGAGTGGACCCACTGTGTGTGCAGGTACACAGAGGTGAGTACACAGAGGAAAACATTTGTGTGGCTGAGGATGAATGTCTCACCCCCAGTGAAGAAAATGATCACACACCTGCTGGGATTCTGTTCAAAATATTCACATGGCTGTGGTATTACCTTTCTTAAAACTAGAGTATGACACAGAAAAGAAAGGAAAGAAAAGGACATTACGCATTTACATTTTAGATGACAGCATCGCCTCAACTCTATTTTCTTGGGAAACATTTCTTAGGGAAAGCGTCACTACAAACTACGTGTTCTGCACTTCTCTAGAGAAGGGAATATTGTATGTGACCATAATTATGGAACTTGACCTCTTTGCTTGATGATTTTGCCAAAGAAGTATTAAACATGGAAATCCAACCTCATAATTCAGTGGGCCAGTCATTGTGCCCTTGGAGGAAAATAAGCTGCAATCACCTCACATTTGCTTAGCACCTGGCAGTTTACAAAGCACGTTCACACCCTTTGTTTCATTCAATTGATAAACACAAGGGGGCAGGGCAGATCCTGTGGCGGTGGGGCTATAAAGAACTAAATCCTGGGAGCAGGACCCCTGCCCTGTCCTGATCACCACAGAGATCAGGAGCCTCAAGTATCAGTTGGTGTCTGTGACGAGTATGCTTCTGGCATACAGGAAAAGGGCCTTCCAGAGAAAGAGAGGGGGCTCTTCAAAGATCCACCTCTCTAGGTTCAAATCTGGACTTGGCACTTATTGGCTGTGTGATTCCCAGCTTCACCTCCGGCATCCATAACCCTCCCTCAATCCTTATTCACTGGGTCAAACCCAAAGATCCCCAGCTCCCTTGTCTGAGGGGCAAGGGCAATTGTAGGGCTTGGAATTAATTCCCTGTTGACCCCTGAGACTCTTACCTGTTTATGCAGCCGACAGGTTCCACAGAGGCTCACCTGAGGGCGTCCAGAGGGGCAGCTCAGAAAGCTCAACTGTGTTCCTCCTGCCCCGCCCTTGGTCCTCGGGGGCCACCGAAGCTGGTAAACATGGCAACAAGAGTCACCAGCTCTCATTACCTGGCCTCATTTCCCATTCGAATATCTCTCCCTCTGATTTTGAGTTTCTCTATTGGTGACTCTAATAACTTTAAGTGGCATTTCTGACTCTCAGTTTCTACCATATACCTTGGTCCATTTCTCCCTGGTTTCCTACAAAATGTCAGAGTCTGGGATGGATGAGGACATTTCCATCCCTTCCCTTCCCTCAACCTTTCTTCCACCTATGTTCTGCATTCTAACCGGACTGATAATCATTTCCATCCTCCATTCTGGAAACCTAATCAAATCCTTTGTGCTTTGAAGCCACACAAGCCTCTTGCCTCTTAGTGAATCTCTAATAAGATTGACCGCAGGGTCATGCTTCTTCACTAAGTGTGGGCTGGGTCACTAGGAGACTAATCCCTGGATCCATTTTGAATCCTCTCTTTGTTCTAAGAACACACAGCCAAGTGCTGCAATTTACATTTGATTTACGCATCAAACATGCTGTCTCTCACACACATGTAAGTCCTTAAAATGGTAGGCAAATGAGCATTAAGCTCTTTAAGCCTGTAACAGCCTATGAAATGCATGTTGTTACAGCCTCCATTTTATACATGGGAAAAGTTTGGTATGGAATAGTTAAATAACTGGTCCAGGGGCTCACATATAAGTGGCAAAGTCTGGGATGTGCTTTGAAGCAAGCCAGTCTTCTTCCACTATTGGTCCTGGTGGCCACTAAAACATTCTGCACTGAGTTTTCTTCTTCTGGTTGATCAATCAGAGTCCATATATATATATATATATATATATATATATATATCTCCAAATTAACACAGGCAGTTGAAATAAAAGCAATGAAGCTCAAATGCATAACATGCAATTAACAATTCCTCTGCTATAGTTGGGCACGGTGGCACATGCTTGTAATCCCAGCTGCTTGGGAGGCTGAGGCAGGAGGATCATGAGTTCAAAGCCAGCCTCAGCAACTAAATCGAACCCTAAGCAACTTAGCAAGACCCTGTCTCAAAATAAAATATAAAAAGGGTTGGGGATATGGCTCAGTGGTAAAGCACCCCTGGCTTCAATCTCAATTACAAAAAAAAAAAAAAAACCCAATTCCCCTACCATCCCGAACCCTACCTATCCAGACACCTGGGACTACAGAGAACACAATTATCTCTTGTCTTTTAAAACACTATTCTCAAACTCATACGAATATATAAAAACATATTGGAAATGTCCTGTCAAAATGGGATCATACACTTGACATTTTTCTGCAACTTCCAATATTTACAGAACAGACCAAATTGATTTCATTGTATTAAAATTTGCACAAGCATACACATTAGGGAGGAGCTAGACTTTATGGAACAACTTCCTGATTGTTTCAGATATTCTGTTCTTTGCAGAGGAGCTTCCTTCTGCGTGTGTCTCTTAGCCTACTTACTCTCTCTTTTAAGGCGATTTGTTTACAGTAGGTCGTGATGAGCCTTTCACTTTGCTTTCTGCTTGGAGTTCATAGAGCTGTGTATTTATAATTTTGCCTCATATTTGAAACATTTTCTACCATTATTTCTTCAAATATGTTTGTGACCCACCCCATGCCTTTTTTCCTTCAATTGCACATAGGTTTGGTGATGTGATATTTTCCCATAGATCAGCGAGATTCTTTACTTTGTTATTTGTTTGATTTTTTTTTTTTTTAGTATTTCTTGGGGTATATGTGGAAATAGAGCAGAAGGCTCCTGTTTAAAGCACATGATTGGATGCTCCTGTAACCTCTCCCTGCAACTCACCCTGACATTCTCCCTCTTCCCATCACCAGGCAAATGGTGACATGCTTTCTGGAAGTATAGATTACTTTGCATTCTCTGAAATTATGCACAAATGATGATTATCAGATTCACATGGACACCTCAACATATGGATTTTTTAGGATCTGGCTTCTTTCAATCAGAATGATATTTTGAGATTCGTCCAGTTTGAAGCATGTGTCAGTAGTTCATCAGTATTTATGGTTTTCTAGTCTTCTCTTGGATAGATATACATTTTATTTCCTTACCTTTGATGGACATCTGAGATGCTTCTAATTTTTGACTATGAAGATGTTATGAATACCCATGTATAAGTTTTGTGCAGATATATGCCTTCACTTGGCTTTGGCAGATACTTAGAAATGGAATGGCAGAATCATATGGTAGGTGTGTATTTAACTTTTTAATAGACTGCAAAAACTTTTTTCCAAAGTGGTTATAAAACCAAGCATTGAGACCATATCTTGAGCCCAACTCCCTGTTTAAAATTCCTCTGACCCTTGTCATCCAAAATAATTATGGTGAATTAGAAAATGAATCCAATGTAAGGGAAGCGGACAGAAATCCACAGGTTTTTCTGAGGGGTCTTGGGGAGGGACAGGTTGAAGTAGGGTAAATAGAAAAAAAAAATTTTAAGTTTCCCAATACATAAATGAGGAGAGTGAGATGTATCCATGGGGCTTAATTAAGGTTAATTATCTCGTGAGAACTAGAAGGAGGATTTAAGCCTTGCTCAATCCACAAGGCTTCTTCATTGTACACCCACTGATCCACTCCATGCCAGCAACAGTCCTCACCAGTGACCAGGCCCCTTCACTCAATTGAGAGTCAATGGGCTAGTCAAGGGGTTAGGAGAAACAAGGCCATTTAATAAGCATAGCAGAGCCTCCCTAACAAACGCCATGCCTCCTTGGACAGTTCCAGAGAGTTCAGAGCCTCCGTGGTGGGAAGCAGATGAACAGCCATGACCAGTGGCCCCTTTTGGCAGTCAGGGTGTCTTTGGGGACAGTGCAGTGTGCAAGGACCAGCATTGGAGCCAGACTCCACCTCATCACGTGCCTCTCAGGGATATTATAAGGACAGAGGACATGCATTTTGTCCCTGTGGACCCCAGGATCATCTTTGCCTGATCTGGAGAGGGGACAGCAGGGAGAGTGGAGACTGTTGAACACTAAATATATTGAGCACCTATGATATACCAGATGCTCTGTGGTGTATATTACATAAGGCAATACCCCTTCAGAGACAAGTCATTCACTCATGACCACAGAGCTTGAAAGTGTCAAAGCCAGGACTCTGAACCCCAAACCAGTGTCTTTCCATTGTGCCATGCTTCTCCCCATGCAGAGGCTTGGGAAACCAGCTCTGGGAGAGGCAGCACCGTGTAACCATTGAGGGACCTAACCAGGTCAGGCTGCCTAATCAAACAGCTTGACCGCTACATGGTTTTAGGCAAATTACTTAATCTCTTGTTTCTTGTCAGTTTACTTATCGGTATCCTTTGTAGCATCTGCCAATATTCATTGATTTCATAGTAGTAAATTTTTCATAAGCATAACATTAGGGAGGAGCTACTTTATGGAACAACTTCCTGATTGTTGCAGATAGTCTGTTCTTTGCAGAGATGCTTCCTTCTGGGTGTGTCCCTTAGTCTACTCTCTCTTTTAAGGCAATTTGTTTATAGTAGGTCGTGAGGAGCCTTTCACTTTGCTTCTTGCTAGGACTAGATAAGGATTTAACAAAATCATACACATAAAGCACTTAACTCAGGGTCTAGAAAAGAAAAGGTATTCCTGTGGCGTAAGCAAGCTGCTGCATCGAACATGGCTCTCCTTGAGTGGCTGAAAGATAATTCTAGGTGAGAAAGAAGTAGAGGAGCTTTGGAGGGAAGATAGATCTCCTGAACAAGCTGCCTTCCAACTATCTTTAGAGCTTGTCACTCCAAATAAAATCAGCAACAGCCACAACACACTCCTACAACATACTTCTTTACCTTTAGCAGACACTGTCTCAGTTTAGCCTCATTACGATCCAGTCCAGTGGGACTATTATCCCCATTTTGTAATCGAGGAAACTGTAGCTCTGAGATTCTAGGTCCAGCCCAAGTTTTGTGTAGGGTGGGAATTTCAGGTGGGTGACAGACTGGGGTCCCCTGGCTACCTGAAGAGGGGAAAGACCTTAGGGACATCAGGATTCGCAAAATGATGTATACCAGTGGTTCTTAAATTTGAGCATGCTTCAGAATGCCCTGGACAGCTTGTGGAAATCAGATCCCTGGCCCCACCCCTACTCTCTGATTCAGTAAGCCTAGGGCTTGGAATTACTCTTCCTCAGTGTCCTTGTGAGCGGCAGTGACATCTTGTGGTGAGTAAGGGAAGAAACCTTGGAGTCCCTGCAAATCTCAAATACCAACCAGTCTAGGATACTGGGGGAATCAGACCCCTGATCCCCAATAGCCTGGCCCAGCCCTGGGTGCAGGCACGAAAAAGCTCACAGGCCAAGCCTGTGCTCTGGAGGAAGAAAACAGAATCTTGTATTATAGAACTTTCAGCTTCAATTCAGGTTTTTAATTTTTTTTAACTATTTCTTTTTTTATTTTTGGCAGTACCCTGGAGATTGAATCCAGGGCCTTGTGCAGACTAAGTACGTGCTCTACCACTGAGCTACATCCTTAGCCATTATTATCATTATTATTTTTTATTTTTTATTTTTTGGCAAGATCTCTCTGGCCTTGAATTTCTGATCCTCTAGCTTTTGCCTCCAAAGTAACTAGGATTAAAGGCATGTGCAACCATGCCTGGCTTTTTTGAAATACTTTTATTTTACTTCTTAAAATAAATTCCTTCCATGGTGAAGGAACCCCTCAAAGTGGGCCAATGCCAAGAAGCTCCAGGTGGTATGGCATGCAATCTGCGATTGCCTTCAGACCAAAGGGGCATTTTATTGCATGGCTAGTTCCCCTGATGGCTGGACATGGATCCTTGGCAGGGTTTTCTGAGGGATTAAGGTTGCAGTCAGACTACAGAAATACAGAAGATAATTAGAAAGTATTTTGAAACCCTATATTCTAATAAAATAGAAGACAGTGAAGACATCGATAAATTTCTTAAGTCATATGAGCTGCCCAGATTGAGTCAGGAAGACACACACAATTTAAACAGACCAATAACAAAGGAAGAAATAGAAGAAGCCATTAAAAGACTACCAACCAGGAAAAGCCCTGGACCGGATGGGTATACAGCGGAGTTTTACAAAACCTTCAAAGAAGAATTAATACCAATACTTTTCAAGCTATTTCAAGAAATAGAAAAAGAAGGAGCTCTTCCAAATTCATTCTATGAGGCCAACATCACCCTGATCCCAAAACCAGACAAAGACACTTCAAAGAAAGAAAACTACAGACCAATATCTCTAATGAACATAGATGCAAAAATCCTCAATAAAATCCTGGCAAATCAAATACAAAAGCATATCAAAAAAATTGTGCACTGTGATCAAGTAGGATTTATCCCTGGGATGCAAGGATGGTTCAATATACAGAAATCAATAAATATTATTCACCACATCAATAGACTTAAAGAACCATATGATCGTCTTGATAGATGCAGAAAAAGCATTCGACAAAGTACAGCATTCTTTTATGTTCAAAACACTAGAAAAACTGGGGATAACAGGAACTTACCTCAACATTGTAAAAGCTATATATGCTAAGCCTCAGGCTAGCATCATTCTAAATGGAGAAAAACTGAAGGCATTCCCGATAAAATCTGGAACAAGACAGGGATGCCCTCTCTCACCATTTCTATTTAATTTAGTCCTTGAAATACTAGCCAGAGCAATTAGACAGACAAAAGAAATTAAAGGCATAAAAATAGGAAAAGAAGAACTTAAAATATCACTATTTGCGGACGATATGATCCTATACCTAGAAGACCCAAAAGGGTCTACAAAGAAACTACTAGAACTAATAAACGAATTCAGCAAAGTGGCAGGATATAAAATCAACACGCATAAATCAAAGGCATTCCTGTATATCAGCAATAAAACTTCTGAAATGGAAATGAGGACAACCACCCCATTCACAATATCCTCAAAAAAAATAAAATACTTGGGAATCAACCTAACAAAAGAGGTGAAAGATTTATACAATGAAAACTACAGAACCCTAAAGAGAGAGATAGAAGAAGATCTTAGAAGATGGAAAAATGTACCCTGTTCATGGATAGGCAAAACCAACAAAATGGCAATATTACCCAAAGTTCTCTACAGGTTCAATGCAATTCCAATCAAAATCCCAACAGCATTTCTTGTAGAAATAGATAAAGCTATCATGAAATTCATATGGAAAAACAAAAGACCCAGAATAGCAAAAGCAATTCTAAGCAGGAAGTGTGAATCAGGCGGTATATCGATACCAGATTTCAAACTATATTACAGAGCAATAGTGACAAAAACAGCATGGTACTGGTACCAAAACAGGCAGGTGGACCAATGGTACAGAATAGAGGACACAGAGACCAATCCACAAAATTACAACTTTCTTATATTTGATAAAGGTGCTAAAAGCATGCAATGGAGAAAGGATAGCATCTTCAACAAATGGTGCTGGGAAAACTGGAAATCCATATGCAACAAAATGAAGCTGAACCCCTTTCTCTTGCCATGCACAAAAGTTAATTCAAAATGGATCAAGGAGCTAGATATCAAATCAGAGACCCTGCACCTGATAGAAGAAAAAGTTGGCTCCGATCTACATATTGTGGGGTCGGGCTCCAAATTCCTTAATAGGACGCCCATAGCCCAAGAGTTATATACAAGAATAAACAAATGGGACTTACTTAAACTAAAAAGTTTTTTCTCAGCAAGAGAAACAATAAGAGAGGTAAACAGGGAACCTACATCCTGGGAACAAATTTTTACTCCTCACACTTCAGATAGAGCCCTAATATCCAGAATATACAAAGAACTCAAAAAATTAAACAATAAGATAACAAACAACCTTATCAACAAATGGGCCAAGGACCTGAACAGACACTTCTCAGAGAAGGACATACAATCAATCAATAAGTATATGAAAAAATGCTCACCATCTCTAGCAGTCAGAGAAATGCAAATCAAAACCACCCTAAGATACCATCTCACTCCAGTAAGATTGGCAGCCATTATGAAGTCAAGTAACAATAAGTGTTGGCGGGGATGTGGGGAAAAGGGTACACTTGTACATTGCTGGTGGGACTGCAAATTGGTGCGGCCAATATGGAAAGCAGTATGGAGATTCCTAGGAAAGCTGGGAATGGAACCACCATTTGACCCAGCTATTGCCCTTCTTGGTCTATTCCCTGAGGACCTTAAAAGAGCATACTATAGGGATACTGCCACATCAATGATCATAGCAGCACAATTCACAATAGCTAGACTTTGGAATCAACCTAGATGCCCTTCAATAGATGAATGGATTAAAAAACTGTGGCATTTATACACAATGGAGTACTATGCAGCACTAAAAAACGACAAAATCATGGATTTTGCAGGGAAATGGATGGCATTAGAGCAGATAATGCTAAGTGAAGCTAGCCAATCCTTAAAAAACAAATGCCAAATGTCTTCTTTGATATAAAGAGAGCAACTAAGATCAGAACAGGGAAGAAGAGCATGAGGAAAAGATTAACATTAAACAGAGACGAGTGGGGTGGGAGAAAGGGAGAGAGAAGGGAAAATGTATGGAAATGGAAGGAGACCCTCATTGTTACACAAAATTACATATAAGAGTTTGTGAGGGGAAAGGGAAAAAAAGGGAGAGAATTAAACAACAGCAGATGGGGTAGAGAGGGAAAATGAGAGGGAAGGGGAGGGGGGATAGTAGGGGATAGGAAAGGTAGCAGAATACAACAGTCATTAATATGGTATTATGTAAAAATGTGGATGTGTAACCGATGTGATTCTGCAACTTGTATTTGGGGTAAAAAATGGGAGTTCATAACCCACTTGAATCAAATGTATGGAAGATGATATGTCATGAGCTTTGTAATGTTTTGAACAACCAATAAAAAAAATAAAGAAGGAAAAAAAAAAGGTTGCAGTCAGCATTTGTAAGTGTGTGAAAGGAGCCCCAAACCCTGTAGGCAGGGCAGCGACACCTCTTACTTCCTCTACTCAAGCAGCTGTTAAAGTGGTAGATGGGGTCCTGGGAAAGTGTCTCTGGAGTTAGGAAGCTTCTCATGACCTGTGTCTGCTGCTTGGGTTTGAATTCCGGCTCTGCCTGGGTTGGGATCTAGGGTGCCTCACCTCAGCTTTGTGAGCTGTCCATCTTTAAAATGGGCAAAGGGACTTCAGTGATCTAAGTGAATGCGCCCTATGGTGCCTGGCATATGATAGAGATGGCTAAGCCCGGGTACCTGGGCAGGGGAGGAGGGCACCCAAGACATAGCTCAAGTTCCTGCCTGCCACCAACAGCCCCAGCCCAGGTCCCACCTCAAGACCTGGCTTGAGTCTTGACCCTTCCTGGGCCTGTCTCCCACAGGCACAACCAAGACCTGAGGAGCCTCCAAAGTTCCAAGTTCTGGTACCCTATGGCCATCTCACTCTGAGAGATGTTAATCATTAACTGCCAGGTTAATGGGGCTGCGAGGGAAATGCCCTGGAAAGGACAGGGACAGGCCTACCCTGGCCCTCCTGGTGCTCTGTCATCTTGCTGAGTCACTGCTGCCTGCCCAGCTCCTTGCCCCAGAGACTCTCAGGCCAGTGGGGGTCACAAGGTTCACACCCAGTGTGATTTTTGCCCTCCTATGACCACTCCTCAGTGCACTGCTGCTCCCAGGCAGCAAGAGGGCGCCCTTCGAGTCATGGAAGGGTCCAGGCTGGCCTGGCTAGGATGGTGTCAGAGTGGCTAACTGGTTCCACTCCAAAATCATAAACCTTCCCCGCTAAAATGACTTAGCCACCCCACATGCCCTGTTTCAAAAGGTGGCCTGTGAGGTCATTCAGGGAGCCAAGGTCTGAGAAGGTCAATCTCTTAGACCTATCTGGAGATTCGATAAATTAATTGACAATGAGACTCATGCAATAATGCAAAACCCTTCCTCCACGTTCAGGACCCAATGCCATAGCAACAACAGAAAAATCCAGTCCTGGGGTTAAGGCCCTCACAGCATCATGTAGCCCATATTGACTGTCTCCATAGCCCAGAGCCAACAGGGTACAAACCTGCCCACATGATCCCAGGGCCCTCTCTAAGCTCTCCCCTCGTCTGAGCCCTCTGAACTCCATAGAGTAGCTGAGAGGGGTGAAAAAAGCAGGCAGTGGGCTTTAGTGCAGGAACTGTCGTGCATGGTATGAAAAGAACAAGGTTCTGGCCCCAGCTGGTCATTGGATACCTATGTGACAGCATATAACTTCTCTGTCTCTGATCATCAGCTGTCAGTGATACTAATGGTAACTATCTGGGGGTACCTCACAGGGTTGCTATCGTGTTCAAATCAGGAAATGCATATTTATTTATTATTCCACTCATGTGTTCAATGTGTATTAAGAACTTGCCTGGAATGTGAAAATACACCGTCTCAATGGCAGAAGAAAGATTAAGAAGGACCCCCATAGAAGCCCCTACCGTGGCACAATCAGTCGTGCACACAGACTTAGCACCAGCCTTTCTTACACTTGAGCCAGAGGCCTACTGCCGAGAAACAGGAGGAGGAAGGCAAGCTGGAGGACAGAGGGCTGTGCTGCAAGGTGGAGGAGGTAGGAAGAAGGGTGAGAGGAGGACATGGCTGCTTTGCCCATATGGCCTCATCTGTCCCTGTGATCTCACGGCTGAGCCCAGTTTCTTCCATAAGCTCCCGGGGAATTGTTGAGCTTGGCATGATTCACTAGCTCCACATCTGCCTCACATCTGCTCAAGCAGCTCAAGAACCTCATAGCAGTCTTCTGGGCTTCATGCCTCCATCTCACTTTTCACCTCATCTGCCTGCTCCCAGCCACAGGGACCAAGATTTGGAAATGGAGGGGTCTGAAGAAGAAATTGCCTATGAGGCCCACTCAGAAGCAGCCATGCCCATTTCAGGGCCAGGCTTCCTGGAGCCTTTCCCTCCAATAGAGATGCAACCAAGACAGCTGGAACCAGCCTGATCTGATGGCAGCATCCAGGCAGATGAGGGGCTGGGCAGGTAAGCAGCGGCCCCTCTCACTCCTGGGTGCAGGAGGTAGTGAACCCTGGGCCAGGTGGTCAACACCAGCTGGGTCCATGGAAGGCAGAGGTCAAAGATTCATAGAGGAAAGCAGGACAGTTTGGGGTAATCCTAAATACTGATACAGAGGTGCTTACAGTGCCATCCATCTGACACAGATTGACATGTAAGCCTGATGCCCCCAAATACAGACTCAGTCTTGTCACATCACAGGTCTCCCACTAGGCTGGGTACTTCCCAAGGACACAAGCCATGTCCCCTTTTCATCTTACTCCTCCTGTAAGAGGCTCCATCTCTTAGGAGAGTTCATCAGTGCTCACCAGGCCCCCACTGGCCTGTGGGCCAGCCTGCTGGGAGGGAAGCAGTTGCACATAAATGGTTCCCTATCCAGGCTGAGCCCTAGCTCCACCTGTTATCAAGCTCAGAGCCTGGGCATACGGTGTTTGGAGAAACCCAAGGGCAAAAAGGCAGAGTGGGTGTCATGAATTCAGAGCAGAACAGGAAAGAGCCAGATCATGTGGGGCCTTGGGAGTCACATCAATAAGTCTTTATCCCACAAAGGGAAACATCAAAGCTTCCCAAAGCAGGTTATGTGTGTGGCATGACTAGATTGGTGTCCTGAAAGACCACGTGACTGCATTGTGAGGAATGGATTGGATAGGCCCAAAATGGACTCAAGGTATGGCAGGATGCTGCAGTAGTCACAGTGTGAAAGGTCAGGGTAGATCAGCACAGAGTGATGGTGCAGAAGTCAGGAAAGGAGGAGGGACTAGAGATGTATTTGGGAGATCAAATCAGCAGAACTAGGAAATCAGCTGACCTCGGAGGGAGGGAGGGAGGAAGGGAAGGAGGGAGCCAGCCAAGGGAGACTCTTGCTTTATTCCTGGTTTGCTCCAAAGGGTAGGTGGTGCTGTTAATCATGGAATCAGGAAACCCAGTAAGAGAATGAACCAGGCTAAAGAGAAGAATAAGTGTTCTGTCTTAGGCATTTTGAGTCGGAGAAACCTTTGAGACATCCCAAAAGAGATGTCAGATAGGCAGGTGGATGTCTCAGTGAGGAGCTCAGAGATAATTTGTGTGAGTCATTTGCAAATTATATGCACTGACAGATGAATCACTCATCTGATGTGGGTTCTTCTGATCCCAGCTCCCTGTTTCATTGGTCAAATCGCTCCTTATAGTAGGACTCCACTTCCTCAGTGGTTTTATGGCCCAAGTTCTGTCCAGCTCTAACGTTCTCTGAATCTGTGAGCACTTGAGGATGAAGTATTGCCCACGCATCTCTGAATTCCCCCTTAAAACCAGGCAAAGAAGTTCCCCAACTTTAGGAGTGTTGCTGTCTCTGGTGTGTTGGCCTTTGGGATGTTCTTGTCCTGACCCTGGTTGCTTCTTTCCCTATCAGATCGTATACCATCCTGAGCATCCCAGAGTCCTCTTCTTGGGTTTGAATGGAAGAAGAGTGAACTGCCCACACTGCTGTGGCTCATATTGAGAGTCAAAGGCATAAAACTGGGAGACAAGGCTGTCTCCTGCCACAGACTTTCCTGAGCACTTTCCCCCAACATTTTCCATTTGCAAAATGACTCCTCTCCCGCCTAGCCCCTAGTCCACTCTCCCCTGAACTTTCTCTTCTTTGCACTATTCCCAAAAATGGTGCAGCTGGGCATCCATGTAGTGTTTGCGTATTTCACAAAAGACCTAGCTTCTGATGGTGTCCCAGGGTCCACTGACCTTTCTTGGCCAGTGTACCTCGTAGAATAGACTCTTCCTGGAAATGTTTGATTGACAGCCAGCCCCTCTCATTTTGTCCAAGAGCTCAGAACCATTCAGTCAGGGCTCAATACTAATGATGTACAGAGATTTAATATGAACAAAACCCAAGCCCTGCACTTGAGAAGTTTTCCCACCATGTTTTGAAGTGTGGCTGTGGTGAACATCACCTTCTTTCTTTCTTTTCTTTTTTTTTCCAGTACCAGGGATTGAACTCGGGGCACTCGACCACTGAGCCACATCCTCAGCCCTATTTCGTATTTATTTAGAGACAGGGTCTCACTGAGTTGCTTAGCACCTTGCTTATGCTGAAGCTGGCTTTGAACTCATGATCCTCCTGCCTCAGCCTCCTGAGCCACTGAGATTACAGGCATACGCCACCATGCCCAGCATAAAGCCTCTTTCTTGATCATTCACATAGTTTTTGAATTGTCCCAAAGATCATTAATGTTAGTGGATGTCACACACAGAGGGCTTATTACATACTAGTCTTGGTACAAAGAACTTCCCATCCTTCATCTCATGGAATCTCCAGAACAAGTTGGTTCTGTTTCTCTTCCTTCACTTTCCAGAGTTTGAAAGAGATTCAGTCAGTTGCTGAGTTCAAACAACTGGAATTCAAACCCAGGTTTTGTCTGGTTTGAAAATGGCAGGCTCTTAACCACGTCACTGTTGCCACCTTTGCTGGGAGAGCTCAACATGTCCTGAGAGGCTGGTTATAGTCACAAAATACCTGATTCATTAGAACACAGCACAGAAACCTGTTAGAACTTATTGCCAAACACTTAGAATGGATCCAGCAAATATGTGTTGGATTGATTTGAATGAAAGTGACATTTTGGGAACCCTCTTCCCCATCCACCAGCACCAGGCAGGACTTGAAGAACTATCAAATGCAGTGTGCTAATTACACTATTAACATGTTGCAGTGACATCTCTAGCTGGAGTGCTTAGGGTACCCTCCAGGTTAAGAGCCTGGGGCAGCAATTTGTTGAGCATTTTGTTAAGCCGTTATTAGTAAATGGATGGTTCCTGCTTTTCTCAGGTATGTTTGAATCTCTTCCTATTATTCTAGGAGCCTAGTTCTCTGCTGCCACTTTCATCTGCCAGTAACCTATAATAAAAGCAAAGGGTTTTTAGTAAACAGTGAAGCAATTGCTTTTGAGAAGAAAAGAACAAATTGAAGCAAAGTTCATTATTTTCTAAATTTACTTTTCCATTGAGAACCTAGGTGTTGCCTTGACTGTCCCAAGGCTTCCAGTCCTTCAGGGCAAAGACCATCGGAGGACGGACACACACACACACACACACACACACACACGCGAGTCCCATTCTCCTCTCCCCCCCCCCAAGTCTACTCTGCCATGTCTACTGTGTCAGGCTTTCTCCAGCCCCTAGGTCTTGGTCCTCACAGGCCTCTCGGCTTGAAATGCTGTTCTCTTCCTCTTTGCCTGGGTATATTTTATTCATTCTTCAAATTCTAAGGAGTCTTCTTAAATGCCCCCGCTGCCCTCCCATCAGCCCCCCCATACCCCATCTGGATCCAACGCCTCTCTTCTCTATTTCCTATACCACCAGTAACAACAGAGCAGTATTTTCTTGTCCATATCCCACATTATATCCACCCCAGGCACTCATGTGTCTTTATCTCCCCATCTCCAAGCACAAGCCTGGCCCATGACAGGCATCATTAAATAGCATCATGGTTGATTGCTTTTCCACTTTATCAAACAGTTGAAGGAGCATTTATTGAGTATCTACTATGTTCCAGGAATCTAGTTTATATCATTACTAAACCACACAACAACCTCACAGAATAGGTCGGATCACTGCTACTTTTAAGATAAGGGTGCTGATGCTGGACATTGTGGCACATACTTATAATCCTGGTTACTCAGGAGGGTAAAGGTGGAGGATTACAAATTTGAGGCCAGCCTCAGCAATTTAGCAAGACCCTGTCTCAAAATAAAAAGGGCTGGGGGCATAGCTCAGTGATAGAGCACTCTTGGGTTCAATTCCCAGTACTACAAAAATAATAATAATAAAATAAATTTTACAATTAAGTTAAATTAAAGATAAGGGTGCTAGAGCTCAGAAAGTTTTAGTAACTTGTAAAGGACACACAACCATTTTATTTTATTTTTTGGTAGTGGGATTCTCCCTAGGGTCACTTTACCACTGAGTTACATGCCCAGGCTTTTTATTTCTTTTTATTTTGAGACAAGGTCTCACTAAGTTGCTTAGGACCTCCCTAAGTTGCTGAGGCTGGCCTTGAACTTGCAATCCTCCTGCCTCAGCCTCCCAAATTGCTGGGATTACAGACCTGTGCAAGGACGCATGTTTAGAAAGAAGCAGAGCCTAGATATAAGCTCAGGATTTTATGACTTTGAGCCTTTTCTCCCTTTCTTCCTATCTCAGGGCTTCAAGTCATCCAAATCTGTCATCTCCAAATTCCAAATTCTATAATTCAAAAGAAAATTTTCTTATTAAATGTTTGACCTACAATACTACTTAGTGACAGTTTTGTCAAGTGTAAAATAAGGGGTAGACTGTATGAATTCCAGGGTTTCTGAACTCCAGGGTGATGTAATTTTACAAATTAGAACAAAAAAGACCTTCACCTAAAGGAAAATGCCCCTGGAGAATAAATCTGCTGCTGAAGATCTCCAACTACAGATGATTGGACTTAGGATCTTTTTATTTCACAATGATGCAAATACAATATGCTTTCTGTAGAAATTAATTCTTGGAAATTTGAACATTCATCTTTTCCTGGGCTAGTGATATGCATTTGACACTCTCTAGTGATGCTGGGCAGAGGCGGGGAGGCACAGGGCCTGTCGCCCTGTGATCACCAGGGTGAACAATCCTGCTCTTTGGTGCACTGGGTTGCATGGAGGTGGGCTCAGCTGGACGTATTCAATACATATTTGAGTTGTGATCTTTTCAGTGCATGGTAGATTTATGTGGCTGTAGCACCTCCATAAGTCAAGGAGCATCTGGAGAATCTGTTGGTGTTTTCTACTCTGTAGATGTTCACTGAGCGTGTGGCCTCAGCCTGCGTGAGTGTGCCTAGAGGCAGTGGGTGTCACTGGGCTGTCACCAGTCTGCGTGTGCAGAGGGCTGCAGGGTAGGCCACATCTGTGGGGTTCCGGACCACTGGCTGTTCATTTCTTGGCTCTGGGCATGATCTCCAGCCTCGCCTGGGCTGGCCTCTCCTTGGGTGAGATGAACTCGGCCAGGTCATGCTCCAGGACTCCCACCAACAACCAGTGGGCTCTGCTCACCAGGCTTGGCCTGACCATTCCTGCTTTCTGGATCCTGGGAGGTGCTGAACCTTCCTCAGTCCTCTACACTTGAACCCGGTTTTCTCCTGCTCCTGGCAGAAGACAGCTCTCCCCAAGGCCTTGGCCCCTGCTCACTGCTCCTTCTTGCCACCCTCTCCCTGCCTCACCATGAAGCCACATCTCCAGGAGAATGAGCAGAAGTCCTGCTCCACAGCCACCACAGAATGAGCCCAGTCAGCAATAACAATGGAGGAGGCAGAGATCTCAGTGGGAAACGCCTAGGAAAAGCTAACAGGATCATGAGGTCATAATCATCATCATCATCATCACCACCACCACCATCATCACCATCAAGCATACAGATGGCAAGAGAGAGAGCCAAGGAAACGGAGTCAGAAAGAAAAGGTACAGCGGATGATCCTGCCACAGGAGAGGATGAAGGCCGCTCTGGGAGTCGTCACCTTGACCAGAAGCCAGCTAGAGTTCAGGCACCCCAGGCCCTTCTTAGAGCCATCCAAGAGCCTTGAGACAAAGGTCCCTGATTTGTTCTTGATCATGAGCCCAGCCAGCCACTGTGAGTACAAAAGGGAGGGACACAGGGCCTAGATGAAGACACAGATGGGCTAGGACTGTGTCGGAGAAGGGGCGGGGTGGGTTGGGGGTACAGGGCCATTGGAAAAGAAAGGCATTTGATGTCAAGATCCCGCTGTGCAGCAGGAAGCAAAGCTTCAGAGGGATTCAGGAGGAGGCGCCTCACTGGCTTCCTTCCTTCCGGGTCCTGGCCTAGAGAGAAGCCTGGAGCCAGGAAGTGCCTCGTCCCCAGGGACCCTGCACCCTCCACCCCAACCTCCCATGCACCCTCCCCTACCCCAGCCTCCCTACCAAGGACTCAGGGACAGAGAGGGTCTCTCTCATGGAGCCCCCATCCAAAGAGAGCTGGGGCGAGGGAACACCCAGGCTGCTTCTGCCCCACCTGGCCCAGTACATTAGAGGGGAGTGTGGGTGGGGAGAGAATCTGCAGAATCTCCCTGGCGGTGCTCTAGACAGTACATGGAAAATATGTAAATGCTGTGCAAAAATAGCATGCAAATTAGCACATCTTCCTCCTGGGCATCCTCTGTCTGACCCTTCCCTCCAGAGAATTGGGATCCTTTAGGCATCTGCCCTACAAAACATTAGGAGAGGCTTTCTTACACTCCCCACCTAAGAGCCTTGGGGCCAGCTCCTTTCCTACCCTCCTCCACCTCAGCCCAAGCCTTGCTCAGGGCCTCTTTCTACCATATGTTTTGGTGTCTGCCACCCTGGCTATAGCACCTCCAGCAGGGTCTTCTCCCAATCAGACCTTAGAACAGGTGGGAGAAGATGGGAGCTTGTCCAGGAATCGCACCCAACCCTAGATCCCCGGGGACCTTAACAGAAGATCCAAAAACTCCCCTGTCAAAGACTTTTCTGGATCCCTATTATGGTTATTTCTAGTATTACAATTTTCATCATGAGGGAAAGAGCCCCTGGATCCCAGAGGGTGAGATTCAAAATAAAGAAACAAAGTACACATCAGCTCTGACCTGAGAGCTAACAAGCAGAACTCATCATTCTGAGAGTGGAATGAAGAACAATTGCCCAAGGCTGCCTGAAATAGTTTCGCCAAGATCAGTTCAGGAACTGCCCAAGGTCCCTGTTCCCAGGAGCTATCTTAAGATGGACTGCCCCAGAGGGACAGAAATGAAATTCTTTGTCCCTATCCTCACACTGCCAGACTGGTGGGTTGCATCTGCCCTGACCTGGTGTAGGACTGACCCCAGCAACACCACGTCAGCCTTGCCTTCTCCCCAGCCTCTGCCCTGAACTGGAAGGAAGCCCCCCACACCCATTGCCTTCCCAAGCTTGGCCCAGACTCAAATGGGCCTGGCTATAGCTCCTGGTGTAGAGAGGAAGGCCAGGATCCATTAGCCTGACTCTGCCTGGGGCAGGAAATGCTTCAGCCACTTTCAAAGGCACAGTCACCAAGGGAAGGAAGCCATATGGGGTGGGTCTCCAGGGCAGGCCAAGGCCTTCCAGAGAAAGAATTGAAAAGGCCAGGCCCGGTGCTCTGGAGAGAAGGCCATAAACTACCTGTGGCCTGGCTGTAGAGTCCAGAGGGAGAAGTGAGCAGGTGTGGATGGCCACTAAGTCCAGCACCCCACAGACAAGGTGGCTGCTTCCCACTGGCCAGGCCTTCCTCACAGGTCCACTTCCAGAGATGGGAGGCCAGTGGCTCTGAGTAGCTACTGCCCAGAACATCACTCCTCTGACACCAAGTAAGACTCCATCCTGACCCTCAGGGCTGAAACTCTCTTCCTTTCAAAGACTTTGATAATCAGTGGCTGTCGCCTACTGTGGTACCCACTGTCCACTGAGGTCTAACTACTGTCCTTCTGGCTGCAGTCTGAGTTGATGTTTTTGATTTGCTCTCAGTAAAGAGAATCCTGGGTCTGAAGGTGGTGGTGATACGTCAGGCACCAGGTCTCCTGCCACACACTGGTTGCCTGCCACCTGCATCAACCCAGACAGGGCATCCCTGGGCAGTCTGGCCCATTTCCTCTCCACTCCCAGAGATTGAGAGTGGTGACTGGGCGCTCGCCCTGTGCCCTCTGCTGATGTGGGTAGTTGTGTTACCTGTTGAATCAGCACAGCGTCCCTAGTACTATCCACATTTTACAAAGAAGATGCTGCTTGGAAAGTTCCAGTATCTTGCTCAAGTCCTCACAGTTAGTGGAGGACAGAGCCTGGACTGAAATCCCAGACTGACAGACTCCAAAGCTTAAGCCCTTGTGACTGCTCTGTGGCCCCCATTACTTCATCTCCCCCAGAGCTCCAAGTCATGGGGGCAGAGAGGTGATTCCACAGAGTAAGGTCCACTTTGACATTTTTTTTAAACTATGGTCATATTATGGGTTCATTAGTGGTAACAATAGGGCAAAGGTCCTTGGAAGACACCTCTTGAAGTATTTGAGGCAAGCCCCTCTTCCGTTCATTCTCCTCTATGATCCTTCCCTGTGTGGTTTCTGCCTCCTCTCCTAGAGGTCCTTAAAGATTTTGAGTCTTTCAGCCTCTGCAGTGGGGCAAGAGACATGTGGCACTATCTCTTCCTGCCTGTCCCCTCTCCCTGGAGCACAGTGTTTGTCCCATCTCGAATCATCTCTGAATTCTCATGGATAGGAGGAAGTAGGGAGCTGAATAGAGAACTGGGGAAGAGGGGAACAAGACTAGATTCTTCTGTGGGAGGTGAGTTTCCAGCGATAAATTCATTCCAGAATAAATAGCACCACCCACATTTTACTCGTGGGCAGATTGAATATGTCAGTGTAACACTAGTGCAGTCCACTGGGACATCACGGATCAGCTCCCAGAGCACCTGGACTGTCTCATGGGCAGTCTTGGAGAAGCCCTGCCTCACAACCCCTTGGCCAGCCCTTGGCTAGCCCAGCCTTCTACCCCCAGAACCCTGGCTCACCACTTGGAACCTCTGATCCCTGAGGTCTGGTATGAGCTTCACTGGAGCACACAAAGCCAGGCTCGGATACCCAATGTTTCAGTCCATTATTGTGCGAAGGAAGTTTGGAGGAGGAAAGGCATCCTATTCCTGACCTTTAAAATCCTCCAAATGTTCATGTATTGCCAGTAGAAGAATAAACTGGTACCACCTAGAAGACTTTTCGGCTGTTTACTAAAGCTAAATATAAGCCTACCCAGCAAGGCCACTTCTGGTATGTAATCAACAGAAATTAGTGCTTTTGCTCACCCAAAGATGCAAGCAGGAGAGTTCCCAGCAGTTTTATTCATAATAGCTCCAAAATGAAACTGAAAACAACTCAAATGCCCATCATTAGGAGAATGGATAAATGAATTGATTATATATATTTTTATACAGCAATGAAAACGAAAGAACTCCAACACTCAGCAACAATCACAAGCCTCCCAGGCACACTGCGGAGCCAAAGCAGCCAGACACAGAAGGATACTTTACTGTAGAATCCCCTTTCTACAAAGGTCAAGAACATGCAGACTGAAATGTAGCAGCTACCTGAGCCTGGGGGAGACAGATTTTCTGGGAGTGCACATAAGAAAGCCCAGTGGGAGCTGGACATGTGCTTCTGTGTTTGTGGGGGTTGAGGTTTCGTGTGTGTATGTGTGTGTGTGTGTATGTGTGTGTTTGTATGCACACGTGCATGCTCACATGTGTGTGTTACATATGTAAAAATCACTTTGGTTGTACACTTCCTAGTTGTAAGATTTATTATATGTTACATTCACCCACCCACAAAAAAGAAGGCAAAACCTATTAGATACTTTATTTTGTTTCTGATCCATTTTGCTGCCTGATAAAGGAGGTAACTAGCTCAAATCTATAGATAAAAGCTGTTCCCTTACATCATGGTTCTCGTAAAGAATAAGTATTCCTCAATGTTTGGGCTAATTCCAAGACTGACCTCCTGTGGGGGGGGGGGGATACGCGTGCATGCACGCACGCACGCATGCATGCATCTGTGCACACACGTGCACATACTCACATATTGTATATGTTCAATGCCAGAGGTTGGGATTGTATGTACAAAACTCTTCCTTCATACTGCACCACCTTCAGAGAATTTATTTCAACAAAATTTACCACATATCCACTACACACCAAGCGCTGCTCTGAGGACTGGGGGCATGGCAATACGATGCAAAAATCTCTGCTGCTGTCATGGAGCTCATGTGCTAAGGATGTCAATCAAGGCTCAGGAACGGTGGTTACAAGGTGGTAGAAAGGATCTTCTTTCCGACTTGCTCTGAGATGTTGGACAAGCATTCTCCTGGTTTCACATTTTCATGGGATGATCCCCCTGCTGCTCCTCAGTAAGACTGGGAAGAGCGGGATATGCACAGACAGCCCTTTTACAAAAGTTGCATTACCAGTCAGTGCTTGAAAATCGCTTGGTTTTGAACCATGTGTCCCTAGAGTAGGCAGAGAAAATCCCAAAGAGGTCAGGTCACCTGGAAGGCAAGTGTGATAAAAGGTCAATGAGCTACAAAGCAGATGAATTAAAAAAAAAACTTTATGTTACTTATTTATTTTTATGTGGTGCTGAGGCTCGAACCCAGTGCCTTGCACATGCTAGGCGAGCACTCTACCTGAGCCACAACCCCAACCCCAGCCCCCAAAGCAGATAAATTTTGATCCCTGGTCCTACCACACCTCTTCTCCATATCACTGTGGGCAGGTCCCTTAATCTTTTTGAGCTTCTGTTGTTCTCATCTGTAAAATGAAATGGTCAGAGCTATTTTAAACAACGAGTGAATGGATTGAATGAAGTGGATCAGTGTCTGCTGGGCATTCAGTGGTTGTGAAATAAATAGTAGCTATTAGGATTAATTGGAGAGACAGAACGTACACATCCAAACTGAGTCATTCAGCCGCCTCCCACTCCAACCTAAAGTATGCTCTCCCACTTCCTCAGCCTCACACACAGCTCCTCAGACTCCTACGCCCTCTGCCAAATCAGGAAGCATTCCACCTTCAAAACCTGGGAGGCACCCTCCTCAGCAAGTCTTCCTGGAAGAACTTGTCCACTCCTGGCAAAGCCCCTCCACGTCCCTGTTGCTGGCAGAATGCTCCTCCCAGGGCTGAACCCATCAGCCAATGGCAGGGGCTGTCTCCCAACAAGCCAAGGACCCAGACAACAGCCATTCTAGAGCCCTTCTGCAGAAGCCACTCTCCTTTCCACCCCAAGGTCTGTGCATGTGGCTGCCATGCTGGTCATTCAGCCCCTCCTCCCAGCAAGTGGCCAAACAGGAGTCGGAGACTCCCTCCAGGACTCAGTGTGAACACCAGTTCCGCCAAGAGGCCTTTCCTGATTCCCAAAGAGAAACAGATGCCTTATTTCACCTTCTCAGGCAATCCGGCCACTCTCCTTCAGAGCATGGTCGGCAAACTGTAATCAGGGAACAGCAAGACTCTTTAATGCTGGTCTCGCATGAAATGGAAATTTCGATGAGGACAGAGACAGGCATGTGGTTTTCCTTCATATCATCTCAGTGCTTGGGCTCAGGGCCTCATTTAGTAGAAATGCAATAAATGCTTATTGAATGAGTGAATGAATGGATACAACCTCTCTCCACCACGCCCAGGGTTCAACATAAATCTGTCCACAGAACATCCTCAAGGATCAGTATGAAAGACAGATATGAAGACCTTTTGGGCTGGGGGTATAGCTCAGTGGCAGAGCACTTGCCTAGCATAAGTGTGGCTCTAGGTTCCATCCCCAGCATTAAAAAAAAAAAAAAAAAGTGCTTTAAAAACCTTTTGCTTCCAACTGTGATAAAGTTCTCTTTTTTTTTTATAGTTTATTTTTTGTGATGTATTCCTCCTGGGTATGGTTGAGCCACTAGACTCCAGGTTTTCTGTACATTGCAAACTTTCACCACCCCTTCCTCAAGGAACACATTGCCCAGTAAGAAGAAAACACCCCAAAGTGTTCCCCCACTGCCAGAAGCTGGGTGCTGGGCTGGCCCCCTGCAGCAACCACAAGCTAAATATACCCTGCTTTGCATCCTGTTTGCTTTGAAGCACACCTGGAAGATATGCATCGCAGGCTGGGAATTGCCCCCTCACTGGTTTGCTACCCTAACTCCAAGGAGCACACCCCACCACCTTTGCTGAGAGCCTGGTTGCTCCATTGACCACCCCCCCACCACCACCACCATGTATTCCCAATGTCTGTATTTTGCCTTTGCTCAGTTCTAACAGGTGATGGTCCCCACCAAAGTCTTGGGCAGTAGTCAAAACCCAGGGGGCTGTGGCCAGGCAAGCACTGAATCTGAAGACTGGGATCTGGTTCAGTAACAGATAGCTTCATTTCTCTGCCAAAGAACAGAATGGTAAAATGGGGTGTGGAGGGATCATATCTGGGCTCCCCACCTCATGTTAACATAAGAGTCATCTGGGCGACTGGGGTGTAACTCAGTGGTAGAGCACCTGCCTAGCACATGTGAACCTCCTCCCAGCACACACAAAGGGTCAAGCAGGAAAATGGAGGAGTCCTGCAAGGGGCTGGACACAGGCACAGCGCTGAGGAAACAGATGGGGGTGACCAGTCCCTGCCTTCAAGGGGATTAAGTCAACAGGGATAATACCGGATGGTGGAGAAAGGGGAGGGGTACTCTCCACGGAGCCTGGACACCCACGAAAGGGGAGGATGCCAAGGTCAGCGACACTGATGTGTGTGTAAAAGACAGAGGACTGGGAACGCAAGCCAACCAGACTGCAGCCTCTGCCCACAAACAGTGTGACTTTGAACAAGCCACTTCCCCATGTAAGTGACTTACCCAAGTGCACCCTGCCTCCCAGGGCTGTTATGAGAATTCATGAATGATCACATGTAAAGTACTTAGAAGCATTCTAGGGCAAAGCAAGTGCTGAGTGAGTGTCAGCTATTATCATTGTTGTCATTTTTTTCCTTAATTTATTCAACACATACGACCATGGCTCTATGTTAGGCAAGGGGAGCATGTCAGTAAACAATCCAAGCAAAAAAAACCTGCTCTAACAGAGCTCACATTCTGGAATGGGAGAGAACAAACCAATCAAGGGCAGTAGGTATATATTTGATGACGAGAAAGGGTGCTGTATAAAAGGGTGCAGAACAGGAAAAGTCACTCCAGGGTGTGAGAGACCCAAAGTCAGCCAGCTGGAGGCCAGTGGTCCACACAGAGGAACAGTGGGGACTTCTGCCACATGACAATCAGTATGTCTGCAGCTGCAATATGGAAGTGAGCAATTTCTATGAGGATGAAATTAGGTGACAAATGCCCAGCACATACTGCGCACACATAAAACTCAGCCTTCCTGTCTCCTTTATCCCACGGGGCTGCTCTGGGTTCCAGAGAAAAGTTCAGAGCCAGAGTGTGCTTCCTTCTCTGGCAAAGGGCCCTTCCTCCTGGCCTCTGCCCAGACCCTTGAGGGCTGCAAGGGCTAGTCTCCAGGGAGCCTGGGCAAGAGGCCACTGCATCATTGGGACAAGCGAGGGATCTCCAACTAGAGCATGGAGGGTCAACAGCAGCCCCACTGCCTTCTAACTGTGGGTCTTTGACCAGAGACAATAACAACAGCCTCACTTAAACCAGAAACTTGACATTTAAATCCCTCCACCAGTCCTGGGAGACAGACCGGGAACATGAGCCTCAAGAAGGTTCACACTGTGAGAAAATAGAAAGGCCAAGTCCAAAGCCCATTGTGTCTTTCAGAATTGGAGGCCACTGTTCCATGGACACGTGGGAAACATTAAGGATACAGGCACTGGGAAGGTGGGTGAGTGTGCTAACCACACTCCTGCTTAAAGGGTACTGACACTTGAGAGTGGGCTGGGGCTCACATGTTTAGCAGGAAAAAGGAGTGCCTGCTATAGGTCTTGAGCTTTCGGGGACCCAGATCTGACCTTCCTCTGGCCATGCCTCTCCCTACGAAGACACTGGAGACCTCAAGACCAAGATATGACCACCCAGAGCCTGCCATGCAACACTCTAGTAATGGTACCCTTGACGTCTCTGTCCAATGGGCACAGAGCCTACTTGCAGAGTTTTCCATGGCCTATCCTTACAGCTGCTGGAGGTTACCCCTGGCTAGGGATGCCAGATAAAACACTTAGCCCTTGAATTTCAGATACATAAGGAATCATTTCTTAATATGATTGTGTCCCTCATATTGCAACCCTTCCCTCGGCCCAGCATAGCTGGGGCTGCTGTTTGGTGGTGTGTGGACATGGAGGATAGGGTATTCCACAGGCATTCGTGGCTCTGCTTGGCCTTTTGGGTGCAGGTGGAGCCAGGAATGAGAAGAGGAGTGGTCCATTATCTGAAAAAGCACTTGTTCTCCTGCATCCAGCCCACAAAAGCTAGGGCAGAGCATATCCCCTGACTTCTTGGCCTTTCCCACCTGACCACCTCTAGTTCCCAGCCCACATCCCCTAGAGGAACCACTCTGTGCTAGGCTGGAAGGCACAGCTGGCTGGTCTTCCTACCTCTGCATGGAGGGTGGAGTCTCTAGCTACCCAGATTTGAACCCCCTCATTCCCTCACCTGGCACCACCTCCAGCCCCCTCGGTTTCCCCTCCAGCCCTGTGATTTCCCCCATCGTCTCTCAATGCTCATTTTGAGGCCCACTGGGCATCAGAACCAGAGATGGGCTGGAGGGGTGGCACAAGGGTCACTCTGGTCTAGACAAGACTGCTTCAAGCTGTGGAGGTGGGGAACTGGCCCTGGAAGAGTTGGGAGCCAGGGCTGCGGGTTCTTGATCCAGTCTAGAACCTGTGGTGAACTCTGGCTCCCCCTGGAGAAGCTTCTCCCCGAGATTGAGACGAGCGAGGACACTGAGCTCTCACTCTTGCATCCTGGGCTGAGTTAGGGGCTCTTCTCTGGATGCTTCCCCCCACCTCTCCTAAGGAAGTGTCTAGAATAGTGCTTACTGTTACATTAGGTGCACGTGTGAGCTGTAGTCATCATCATCGTTACTTATAAAGGTCACTTGCTGCCATTTTTATGTTCCTCTGCCCCCACTGGACAGCAAACTCCCCCAGAGATAGGCTATGTTTATTGTAACATTCTGGTGCTCAATAGATGTTAGCCTAATGAAAATAACACAAAGTCTTTGAATATTCCTTCCTCACACCTGGATGTCTTTTCCATACTGTGTGAGCAAATGGGGTCACAGTGAAATGTCACTAATTCTTGTGCCTCCTTTCACTGAGCCTGGGACCCTTGACAAGTCTAGACAAGCTCCCCATATCCCTCCTTTAAACTCCTCCACCTGAGTCTCTGTCACCCCAATGGCCTCCCTTGCATCACCAACCACTGCTACAATCTGTGAATTGCTTGGACTTGGAGTGTCAGAAGCTCTGGACCGTGAGGGTGAACAAGTCTTCCCTTAGGGTTACACTCACACAGTTGGAGCCATCATGGGCTTGGTCTTCCCGTTTTGTTCAGATGGCTCTTCCTGAGGCTCAGATCAGCATTGAGCTAGAATATCCTCTCCTCTGATGGGCTGTGGATCAGTGTCCCACTGCCATCAAACTGTTACCCACCTCCTTCCTGGGGTAAATTCTCTTCCTGGAAGCTGTAGGAACTTGGAACAAAATTTCTCTAGGTTGGCCCCACCAGAGAGACACATCCAGATACTGTCTTAGCCCTGTAGATGCGTGTGTGCACGCGCACCCCCCCACACACACACACACATACACACACACCCTTGCTCATGCACATATGCCCTCACACCCACACATACTCTTATCCTCACCCTCATACACACACCTTCACCCCAAAACATTCACACACTCACCCCTCCCCCATTCCTTCCACTGTCAGCAGCTCACAGAAGGTACACTGTGACCAACCCACAAAGCTCATACTGTAATACGAATCATTTCCTGCTTAAGAGCACCAGTGTGTAGGGACATAGGAGATTTTAAAATCTCTTCTTCTGGACCCCTGCATCCTTAACTCCCCTCAACCATTTAGTTATTGCAAATGGAGTCCCCCAGACTCCATCAACAACCCTAAAGACCCAGGGCTAGGGAGGGCCTAGACTGCTGTCCATGACAGGCTAGGGAAGGCTGAAGGGCTCTGCAGGCCCTTGCCATGTTGAGTTTGAAGGTCCTTGGAGATTAGCATGAGAGGGCTCAGAAGCAGGCACCAAGGACCTCCTTTGTTCCTGGCCATCTGGGCACATCAGTGGGGCCCAGGCCTTTGCTGTGTCCTTCCAGCCTGCCATGACTTCTCAGTGATCTGTCAGGCCTGGGTTCACCTCTGTGCCTGCCTGTGGCTCGGCTCTCACCAGCCTCCCTGCTCTGCCCAGGTCTCCCTCTGACTTGCAGGCCCAGTTCCACACCACCTCCTGTGCCTTCCTGTCCTCCCTCTCTGCCTCTTTGGCTGTCACTGACTTCTTTGTTGTCCTCACCTTGCCTGGCAGCTGGTGGCCCCATCCTTGTCCTCTGGAGGACAGGGCCTTTCAGGAATCCCTTCTGAGAAAAAGCCACATTCTATCTGGGGGACAGAGAAACAGATAGGGGAGGGCTGAGAAGCAAAAATAGCTCCTTATCTGAGTGCAGAGAGGAGCAAGCATAGAAGAATCTGGAATGTGAGCAGAGGGGTAGCAAGCCCAGGGTGGGCAAGAGCAAGCCAGGGCCCAAAGCCAGAGAAGCAATGAAGAAACTTTCACCTGACAGTAGCATTGTTAATGCCAGGAGAGGGACAGGGAGAGAGGGCTCCTTCTGAGTCTCTATAGGGAGTCGATGACCCTCCCGTGTCTGGGATGTGTGTCTTTGGAATAGTGATGGACAGTGGGGCCTCCCAGACAACTGGATGCAAGACTCCTACCTGAGCTTCACAAGATCACAAGGTCAGAGATGAGCCCCAGAGACACTGAGAGGAGGCATTAGAACAGCCAACCTCAGGTAGCATGTTTACTCCATTTTCATTTACCCAGTGCCTGTGGGGAGCTGGGCATGGCGCTGTCTCAGGGGCCTCAGGAGGTTCTCCCAGTCAGCTCCCATGTGCACCTGTATGTCTCCCCCAACTATGGAGCTGACCCTGGGTTCCACAGCAAGCAGGACCTTATATCTGCATTACTCCCAGAGTTAAGCAGGGGATTGTATCTGGAGAAGTGGAGGCTGGGACTAGGAAGGTACTGGGAGCCCAGGGCCCAGGAGGGCCACCAAACATATACTTTGGTGTCCTAGTTGTTAGTTTAGAAAATCTGGTCAATCTGTAATGGGATACCACCCTTCCTTCTTTGCTGACCTTTTTCCTGCTGGCCCTGTCCCTCCCACACCCACCAACCCATGTCACTGTCCTCATAAAGGCCCTCATTCCTCCCTCAAAGAAGTTCAGCCACACCTCTGGGTCCCTGCCCTTCACATGAAAGTCCTTGCCCTTCAGCCCACTCAAATCTCCACCAGCCCAGGTGCCACCTCTGCGAAGTCCTGTGGCCCTGGGGAGTCCTTGCCTGTCCTGGCCCCTCAGCTGCAGCCTATGTCCAGTAGATACTGATTTCCATCTATCATTCCATGTGGGGTTTCCTCAACGACTGTCGCGCTGCCAAGGACAAGTGTCTGTCTTATAAATATTTCTCTGGGACATAAATAAGCATTTCCATCATACTCACTTTATTTGTAGCATCATCACTATTTGTACGAATTCTCCCACAGAAAGTTGCTTTGGGGGAACACTTTGGATGTGCCACACATTTCCTGTACCCTGTTTCATTTGCTCTTCATCTACCCCGTGGGGGTGGACTCCCTGTCTGCTATTTCTAAGAGGAGAGGATTGCAGTTCAGAACACGGCAAAAGCAGGCTGACCAGACTCTGGACCATTTGAAATGGTTGCCCCTCCTTCCTCCTCAGAGCTCTCTCTTTGCATGGCTTCAAGGACCCCAACCTTTCCTGGTCTCCCTCCTATCTCCCTCATGGCTTCTTCTCTTCTCCTGAGATTCCTAAGAATAGTGCTCAGGGCCCAGCTTTGACCTTGTCCCTATCTGTACCCACTCTCTTGTGATGTCACTCACTCTCTACAGGACAACACCCCAAATTTACACTTCTAGCCCAGATCCTTCTCTTACAGACCTGACTGATACACTGTTATGGTTTGGATCTGGAATGTTCCCCCAAAAGCTCATGTGTTGAAAGCATGGTCCCCAAGGCAGCAAGGTTCAGAGGTGTGGCTTGTAGGTAATGATTGGATCATGAGAGCTCTGACTTCAACAAATGGATTAATCCACTAGTAGTGGAATGGACTCCTGGAAGGTGGGTCCTAGTTGGAGGAAGCACATGCTCTGGAAGGGTTTATCTTTCCACACCCATCCTGCCCTCGTTTCCTAGCTGCTATAGTTGAGCTGGTTTCCTCTGCCACACCCTTCTGCCATGATCTTCTGCCTCACCTCAGGCCCAGAGCAATAGAATTGGCCAACCATGGACTGAACCTCTGAAACCGTGAGCCAAAATAAACCTTTCATCCCCTAAATTGTTTCAGTCAGGTACTTTGGTCACAGAGACACCAAGCCAACTATCATATATACCTAACTCCTACTCAACTCACCCACAAGGAGCCTGACAGACAGGTCAAATGGACTGTTTCTAAGGCAGAATCCTCCCAAACCTCCTCAGGAGCCACCCTCCAAAACCTGCAGCTCCCTCTCTTCCCCATCTCTGCTGATGGACAATCTGTCCCAATCTGTCCTCTCAAGTACTCAGGCCCCAGACCCTTAGGTCTTCTTTGACTCTTTTTCCTCACATACACTCAATCCAGTCCCCTGGGAGATGCTATTGGCTTCGCCCTCAATGTTGTCCCAATCAGCAGTGGGAGGGCCGCTCTAGGAGAGAAGGCAGCCCATTGTCACTTCTCCACTCAGAGACCTGCAATAGCTCCCCCTTCGTTTAAAATAAAGCAGACATTCTTATGATGGTGTTCATACCCACAGTGATGTAGCCCTGTTCCCGGACACTCCTCCATCCTCCACGATCTCCATCAGCCTCTCCCCTCCAGCTTCTTGCTCTCCAGCTATGGCTCAAATACACTGGTCTGTCCCTTCATCTCTACCTCTGTGACTGGCCATTTCCTCTGCCTGGACCACAGGTTGATACCACAAGGATAAGTCCTTTACTTCCCTGACTGGCCTGTCAAGACTGCAACCAGAACCAACCTCCACCTCAGCTCCGTACTCCCCTGATCCCCCTTTGCGCTGCTCTGCTCTGTCTTTTCCACAGCCTTCGTGCCCTGACTGACTTACTTCGTATGGTTATTACTTATTATCTCCCCACCCTCCACTGAAGGCAACTTAAGGTGAGGGATCTTGGTCCTTTTGGTCCCAAGCACCTATAACAACAGCTAGCCCATGGCAGGTTCTCAATTAATACTGGCTGCGTGAAAGAACAGATTATCCCTCGCTGCACTTTCACTTTTCTGTGTGTTGGAATTTCATGAGGCCCTGTCTGGGAGACTGGCCAGGTAGGCCTGCTGTGTTTTTTTTTAGCCCAGTGACCTGGGAACAAGGAAAAGAAAGCCTTAGAAAGCCAGGAAACTACTGGGGCAAGTTTGATCAATCCAGTTAAAATGTTTTAAATAAATAAATAAATAGACCAGGGCTCAGGTTGGGCTGAGCTCTGATGGGCCCAGCTATGACTTCTTCATAGCCCCTACCTCATGGCCCTCCAGTCCCAAGCCTGAGAAGCCCAACCAAGCTTGTCACCCAACCTACTCATGTCACCCAACCTGCAGCATGCCCCACCTTCCTACAGCCCCAACCTGTTTCCTCCCATTCTCTTCCTTCAAGGCGTCTCTAAACACCTCCCTGCAGGGGAGGCTGACTCCTGAGCTCCACTCTCACACCCAGATCAAAGCATGCCTGCTTTGATCTGAATGCCCCCGTAGCACCAGGTGCAGGCAACTTAAATACCCGCCACCAGACACGTATGCACCCTCTGGGTGTTTTACACTATGGGAACTGCTATGGAGGTAGATGGATTCCCTTCAAATCCTAGCTCCTCTGCTAGTGAACTTCATGAATGAGGATGAGTCTTCTGTGCTCCCAGAATTCTTATTTCCTCAACAGTAAGGAAGGAAATAATGCTGCCTTAGGGGTTGCTGTGAGTATTAAAAAAGATTGTATTTGCAAAGAACTCAACACTGCACCCAGCACTCAGGGGGACTCTCACAAACCATGTCCACCAGCTGTCCACATGAGCCAAGCATCCACATGTGCCACCTACAGTGGGTGGGACGTGGCGGCAGCCCTCTGAATAGGCAGCTTCAATATGCAGGGCTGGAACCCAGACTTCTCTCTCTGGAGCAAGTAGATAGAGGAGACAGTGTGTGATTTGAGGAGAGACCCCAGAGACTCTCCTAACTTCTTGCTGAGAAATGAATGACATTTAGAAGAGAGAAATATCAACTGGTGTTCTAAAAAGACTTAAGACTCATCTGCAAAACCCCTGGAGAGTGGGAAGTTTTCAGAGTCAGGCTACTCTGGGTTCAAATCCCAGATTCATAGGGAACAAATCTGGGAGGACACACAGCTTCTCTGCACAGGGTTTGCCTTCTCCCCAGACCTTTCATCAGCACGCTATTGACAATGGGTGTCACCACATCTTAATACCTCTGGGTCCCCAGCTTCTCTAGGGCCAGTGGGCAGTGGGGAAGAATGGCTGGTCCCTTGTGAGTGGCCGCATCTCAAGATGCTCATCTCTAGAAGGGTCTCTGTGCTGCCTGGCGCAGCACTACGTACTTTATGTACTTTGGCTACCCTATAAGAAATAAAACATGAGGACTTGCAGGTAGCTGAGCTAAGTAAGTTCCACTCTGAGAAGGCTGGCATTTCCAAACATCTTGAAAACAGAAAAATAAAAAAAGGAATAACAGCAGAATTCTCTGCTGCTATACATCTCCAGGCAAAGTCAGGGAGACTGTGCCCCCCTCTCTCACTCAGGCCTGACTTCCACTACTTTGCTCCTCCTTCTCCCCAGGCCCAAGCTCTGTATTTAAATCACGTTTAAAATATTCAGTTTTGCATGAAATAGACTAGAATTGTGAAGCTTGTCATGTCTCCTGAGGATTATCCAAATCCCTTAATCTCCTTCTTTCCTATAATATTTTATAGGAAAAATAATTTTGACAAATGCATTTTTAAATTGCACAAGTTTTAAAAAAACATAACCCTAGAGGATGACACGGAGGGTCTTCTCTATCAAAATGACAACTAGTTTTACACGGCACCAAATTTTGTATGTGTGCGTGTGCAGGTGTGTGTGTGTGTTTAATCTCAGCTTCCTCACTTACTTGTGACCTAGCATGAGACACTTAGCAACTTGAGCCTCCTTCTATCAACAATCTTCAATAATAATCCATTGGGCATCTTCTATGTTGGGTACTTTTCTAGACCCCAGGTACACAGTGAACAGAATGAGACTTAACCTGGTGTGTGGGAAGGCCAGACAGTAAATTATATACTTCAGATCATTTCAAGCATTTGGAATAAAAATGAAGCTAAGTAGGGATGGGGTCACCTGATCTGCTGTGCGGATCATGTTGAATGACAGGCCATGGGAAGAAGTTTAGTTTTCTGTCTCATCCATCATCTCCCACAGCCCCCTGACCAAGGGGTGGAATGCCCCATCCCCTTTTATAATGTGTTTTTCTTTTTTCCTCTGTAAGCAGAATTTCAGGATGAGAAGCATGGGAAGCTAGAGAGGGAGAGGAACTCAGGGATGCTTTTCAATTTTTTCTAAAACTATTTATTGAGCCTGGTATGTTTCAGGCACTGAGGATGCAGTGGGTGCCCTGTACAGCCTCGTTTGAACTGTCCTCTGACTTCTGGCCCTTAGAAATTGGAAACTCTGGTAATACTGGGCCTTCCCTTGGGACAACAATTAGCCAGTGCCAAGAGGTAGCTGCTTAGTTCAAAGAGTGGGAACAATCTCTGGCTCACTATTCTTTATTGCTTGGCTGTGGAAGTCCTGTATTTGAGTTTGCAAACCCTGACCCAGGATTTCACCATCATGAGAACATACACACACTGAATACTGAAGGAAATAAAAATATATGAAAAAGTCTGACATAGAAGGATGGGGTTAAATTTTTGTTGTTGTTGTTGTTGTTGTTTTACTTTTGCCCATCTAGAAGTCAAGTCTTTCGCTTTGTATCTGGGTAGGCTTGTGACTACTTCAGCCAATAATGTCCGATAGAGTTATCCATATGTGGCCTTAAAGACTAGATTAGAAATGGCCATGTTCTTCTAGAATACTCACTTCTGGAGCCCTGAGCTACCACGAGGAAAGTCCACTGGCTCTGAGGCTGCCATGCTGTAAGGAAGCCCAAGCCAGGAGAGGAGACCATGTGTTGACCCTTTAGTTGACAGCTGCAGCTGGGTCCAGCCTTTCAGCCATCCCAGTTCAGGCACCAAACCTGTGAGTTAAGATGTCTCCAGATGATTCTAGTCCTAGCCATCCAAGTGAGAGCCAGCTGTTCAAGTCTTACAGACTGAGACCACAGACACTGGAGCAAAGGAAAGCTACCCATACTATGCCCTCTCTGAACTTCTGAAAGTAATAATGCAAAATAATTGTATTTTATATTACATTTTGGAGTAGTTTGTTCTGCAGTAACAAATAATTAGAATAACATCTATCAGGGAAAAAAACAAATCAAGTTTAGGATATCTAGGTAAGAAAGAGGGCATTGGGAAAGAGCATTTCAAACAGAAGCATAGAAGGTACAAAAGCCCTCTGGTGGGAGAAATCCGGTGCGTTAAAAACATCAAAGAGAAAAGCATGCAATGGAGGAGGGATAGCATCTTCAACAAATGGTGTTGGGAAAACTGGAAATCCATATGCAACAAAATGAAACTGAATCCCCTCCTCTCGCCATGCACAAAAGTTAACTCAAAATGGATCAAGGAGCTTGATATCAAACCAGAGACTCTGCGTCTGATAGAAGAAAAAGTTGGCTCCGATCTACAGATTGTGGGGTCGGGCTCCAAATTCCTTAATAGGACACCCATAGCACAAGAGTTAACAACAAGAATCAACAAATGGGACTTAATTAAACTTAAAAGTTTTTTCTCAGCAAGAGAAACAATAAGAGAGGTAAATAGGGAGCCCACATCCTGGGAACAAATTTTTACTCCTTACACTTCAGATAGAGCCCTAATATCCAGAGTATACAAAGAACTCAAAAAATTAGACAATAAGATAACAAATAACCATATCAACAAATGGGCCAAGGACCTGAACAGACACTTCTCAGAGGAGGATATACAATCAATCAACAAGTACATGAAAAAATGCTCACCATCTCTAGCAGTCAGAGAAATGCAAATCAAAACCACCCTAAGATACCATCTCACTCCAGTAAGATTGGCAGCCACTATGAAGTCAAACAACAACAAGTGCTGGCGAGGATGTGGAGAAAAGGGTACACTTGTACATTGCTGGTGGGACTGCAAATTGGTGCGGCCAATTTGGAAAGCAGTTTGGAGATTCCTGGGAAAGATGGGAATGGAACCACCATTTGACCCTGCTATTGCCCTTCTCGGACTATTCACTGAAGACCTTAAAAAAGCATGCTACAGGGATACTGCCACATCGATGTTCATAGCAGCACAATTCACAATAGCTAGACTGTGGAACCAACCCAGATGCCCCTCAATAGATGAATGGATAAAAAAAAATGTGGCATCTATACACAATGGAGTACTATGCAGCACTAAAAAATGACAAAATCATAGAATTCGCAGGGAAATGGATGGCACTAGAGCAGATTATGCTTAGTGAAGCTAGCCAATCCCTAAAAAACAAATACCAAATGTCTTCTTTGATACAATGAGAGCAACTATGAACAGAGCAGGGAGGAAGAGCAGGAAGAAAAGATTCACATTAAACAGAGACATGAGATGGGAAGGAAAGGGAGAGAAAAGGGAAATTGCATGGAAATGAAGGGAGACCCTCATTGCTATACAAAATTACATATAAGAGGTTGTGAGGGGAATGGGAAAATAAACAAGGAGAGAAATGAATTACAGTAGATGGGGTAGAGAGAGAAGATTGGAGGGGAGGGGAGGGGGGATAGTAGGGGATAGGTAAGGTAGCAGAATACAACAATTACTAATAGGGCATTATGTAAAATTGTGGATGTGTAACTGACGTGATTCTGCAATCTTCATTTGGGGTAAAATTGGGGGTTCATAACCCACTTCAATCTAATGTATGAAGTATGATATGTCAAGAGCTTTGTAATGTTGTGAACAACCAATAAAAATTAAAAAAAAACATCAAAGAGGATCAGACTGCGGCAGAGGAGATAACTTCATTGAAACCTGCGGCTACAGCATCAAATAAATTTATAGGAGTAAACAGTAACTCAGCAGTCAAACAGAACAAGAAGTAACATGAGCAGCTTCAAAAAGCAAGGAAGAAAAGGAGTACAAACAATGCAGGACAGCCTAAATATTCAGGAGGACCTAGAGTCATCAGAAAAATGGTCATATAAAGAATTCAAGGAACACCTTAGACAGATGGAATGGAACCTTAAAGAGGATACAAGACAGCAAATTTAAGCAGCAAAAGAACACATTGAGAATGAATTACATAAACAGATAAAAGAAGAAGTTAAGCATCTTTATCAGGAGATAGAGATTATAAAAAATAATCAAACAATAATTCTAGAAATGAAGGAAACGATAAACCAAATTAAAAACTCAATTGAGAGTATCACTAACAGAGTGGAGCAAGTAGAAGCCAGAACGTCAGATAATGAAGACAAAATATATCATCTTGAAAAGAGTCTAGCCAACTCAGAAAGGCTGGTAAAAAATCACGAGAAAAACATCCAAGAGTTATGGGATAACATAAAAAAACCAAACTTACGAGTCATCGGGATAGAAGAAGGTACAGAGATTCAAACCAAGGGAATGAGTAACCTGCTGAATGAAATAATTACAGAAAACTTTCCAGAAATAAAAAAGGAAACAGATATACAAATTGAAGATGCATACAGGACACCGAGCACACAAAATCACAGTAGACCAACGCCAAGACACATTGTTATGAAGATATCCAATATACAGAACAAAGAGAAAATATTAAAAGCTACAAGAGAAAGGAGACAGATTACATTCAGGGGTAAACCAATAAGGTTAACAACGGATTTTTCATCACAGACACTGAAAGCAAGAAGGTCATGGAACAACGTATTTCAAACACTGAAAGACAATGGATGCCAACTAAGAATTCTGTATCCAGCAAAATTAAGCTTCAGGTATGACAACGAAATACAAATCTTTCATGATAAACAAAAGTTAAAAGAATTTGCAGCCAGAAAACCAGCATTGCAAAGCATTTTGAGCAAAACACTACACGAGGAAGAAATGAAAAACAATAACCAAAACCATCAGTGGGAAGTGCCTCGGTAAAGACAGAGGGCGAGGGGAAAGATAATCATGGAGAAACAAACTAAATTTTTTTAAAAAAGGATAAATAATCAAACATGGATGGAAGTACAAACCATATATCAATAGTAACTCTGAATGTTAATGGCTTAAACTCTCCAATAAAGCGACATAGGCTGGTATCATGGATTAAAAAAAACAAATCCAACAATATGCTGCCTCCAAGAGACACATCTGATTGGAAAAGACATACACAGGCTGAAGGTGAAAGGATGGGAAAAAATATACCATGCACACGGTCCTCGTAAGCAAGCAGGGGTGGCCATCCTCATATCGAATAAAATCGACTTCAAGACTAAGTTAATCAAAAGGGATAAAGAAGGACATTATATACTGTTAAAAGGAACCATTCACCAACAAGACATAACAATTATCAATATTTATGCACCAAATAATGGTGCTGCGACATTCATAAAACAAATTCTCCTCAAGTTCAAGAATCAAATAGACCACAACACAATAATTATGGGTGACTTCAACACACCTCTCTCACCATTGGACAGATCCTCCAAACAAAAGTTGAATAAAGAAACTATAGAACTCAATACCACAATCAATAACCTAGACTTAACTGACATATATAGAATATATCAACCATCATCAAATGGATATACTTTTTTCTCAGCAGCACATGGATCCTTCTCAAAAATATACCATATATTATGCCATAGGGCAACCCTCAGTAAATATAAAGGGGTGGAGATAATACCATGCATTTTATCTGATCATAATGGAATGAAACTGGAAATCAATGATAAAAGAAGGAAGGGAAAATCCTACATCACATGGAAAATGAACAATATGTTACTGAATGATCAATGGGTTACAGAAGACATAAAGGAGGAAATCAAAAAATTCTTAGAGATAAATGAAAATACAGACACAACATATCGGAATCTATGGGACACAATGAAAGCAGTTTTAAGAGGAAAATTCATCGCCTGGTGGTCATTCCTCAAAAAAAGAAAAAACCAACAAATAAATGAGCTCACACTTCATCTCAAAGCCCTAGAAAAGGAAGAGCAAAACAACAGCAAATGTAGCAGAAGGCAAGAAATAATTAAAATCAGAGCGGAAATCAATGAAATTGAAACAAAAGAAACTATTGAAAAAATTAACAAAACTAAAAGTTGGTTCTTCGAAAAAAAAGATCGCCAGACCTTTAGCCATGCTAATGAAGAGAAGAAGAGAGAGAACTCAAATTACTAACATACGGGATGAAAAAGGCAATATCACAACAGTAGCTACAGAAATACAGAAGACAATTAGAAATTATTTTGAAAACCTATATTCCAATAAAATAGAAGATAGTGAAGACATCGATAAATTTCTTAAGTCATATGATTTGCCCAGACTGAGTCAGGAGGATACACACAATTTGAACAGACCAATATCAATGGATGAAATTGAAGAAGCCATCAAAAGACTGCCAACCAAGAAAAGCCCAGGACCGGATGGGTATACAGCGGAATTTTACAAAACCTTTAAAGACGAATTAATACCAATACTTTTCAAGTTATTTCAGGAAATAGAAAAAGAGGGAGCTCTTCCAAATTCATTCTATGAGGCCAACATCACCCTGATCCCGAAACCAGACAAAGACACCTCAAAGAAAGAAAACTACAGACCAATATCTCTAATGAACCTAGATGCAAAAATCCTCAATAAAATTCTGGCGAATCAAATACAGAAACACATCAAAAAAATTGTGCACCATGATCAAGTAAGATTCATCCCTGGGATGCAAGGATGGTTCAATATACGGAAATCAATAAATGTTATTCACCACATCAATAGACTTAAAGATAAGAACCATATGATCAGCTCGATAGACGCAAAGAAAGCATTCGACAAAGTACAGCATCCCTTTATGTTCAAAACATTAGAAAAACTAGGGATAACAGGAACTTACCTTGACATTGTAAAAGCTATCTATGCTAAGCCTCAGGCTAGCATCATTCTGAATGGACAAAAGTTAAAGGCATTCCCTCTAAAATCTGGAACAAGATAGGGATGCCCTCTATCACCACTTCTATTCAATATAGTTCTCGAAACACTGGCCAGAGCAATTAGACAGACGAAAGAAATTAAAGGCATAAAAATTGGAAAAGAAGAACTTAAATTATCACTCTTTGCAGATGACATGATTCTATACCTAGAAGACCCAAAAGGGTCTACAAAGAAACTACTAGAACTAATAAATGAATTCAGCAAAGTGGCAGGATATAAAATCAACACGCATAAATCAAAGGCATTTCTGTATATCAGCGACAAAACTTCTGAAACGGAAATGAGGAAAAACACTCCATTCACAATATCCTCAAAAAAAATAAAATACTTGGGAATCAACCTAACAAAAGAGGTGAAAGATTTATACAATGAAAACTACAGAACCCTAAAGAGAGAAGTAGAAGTAGATCTTAGAAGATGGATAAATATACCCTGTTCATGGATAGGCAGAACTAACATCATCAAAATGGCGATATTACCAAAAGTTCTCTATAGGTTTAATGCAATGCCAATCAAAATCCCAACGGCATTTCTTGTAGAAATAGAGAAAGCAATCATGAAATTCATATGGAAAAATAAAAGACCCAGAATAGCAAGAGCAATTCTAAACAGGAAGTGTGAATCAGGCGGTACAGGGATACCAGATTTCAAACTATATTACAGAGCAATAGTGACAAAAACAGCATGTTACTGGTACCAAAACAGGCGGGTGGACCAATGGTATAGAATAGAGGACACAGAGATTAATCCACAAGTTACAACTATCTTATATTTGATAAAGGGGCTAAAAGCATGCAATGGAGGAAGGATAGCATCTTCAACAAATGGTGTTGGGAAAACTGGAAATCCATATGCAACAAAATGAAACTGAATCCCTTTCTCTCGCCATGCACAAAAGTTATCTCAAAATGGATCAAGGAGCTTGATATCAAACCAGAGACTCTGTGTCTGATAGAAGAAAAAGTTGGCTCCAATCTACAGATTGTGGGGTCGGGCTCCAATTCCTTAATAGGACACCCATAGCACAAGAGTTAATAACAAGAATCAACAAATGGGACTTACTTAAACTTAAAAGTTTTTTCTCAGCAAGAGAAACAATAAGAGAGGTAAATAGGGAGCCTACATCCTGGAAACAAATTTTTACTCCTTACACTTCAGATAGAGCCCTAATATCCAGAGTATACAAAGAACTCAAAAAATTAGACAATAAGATAACAAATAACCATATCAACAAATGGGCCAAGGACCTGAACAGACACTTCTCAGAGGAGGATATACAATCAATCAACAAGTACATGAAAAAATGCTCACTATCTCTTGCAGTCAGAGAAATGCAAATCAAAACCACCCTAAGATACCATCTCACTCCAGTAAGATTGGCAGCCACTATGAAGTCAAACAACAACAAGTGCTGGCGAGGATGTGGAGAAAAGGGTACACTTGTACATTGCTGGTGGGACTGCAAATTGGTGCGGCCAATTTGGAAAGCAGTTTGGAGATTCTTGGGAAAGCTGGGAATGGAACCACCATTTGACCCTGCTATTGCCCTTCTTGGACTATTCCCTGAAGACCTTAAAAGAGCATACTACAGGGATACTACCACATCGATGTTCATAGCAGCACAATTCACAATAGCTAGACTGTGGGACCAACCCAGATGCCCTTCAATAGATGAATGGATAAAAAAAAAATGTGGCATCTATACACAATGGAGTACTATGCAGCAATAAAAATGACAAAATCATAGAATTTGCAGGGAAATGGATGGCACTAGAGCAGATTATGCTTAGTGAAGCTAGCCAATCCCTAAAAAACAAATACCAAATGTCTTCTTTGATATAATGAGAGCAACTATGAACAGAGCAGGGAGGAAGAGCAGGAAGAAAAGATTAACATTAAACAGAGACATGAGATGGGAGGGAAAGGGAGAGAAAAGGGAAATTGCATGGAAATGGAGGGAGACCCTCCATGTTATACAAAATTACATATAAGAGGTTGTGAGGGGAATGGGAAAATAAACAAGGAGAGAAATGAATT
This sequence comes from Spermophilus citellus, assembly GCF_964194105.1. Lineage (NCBI taxonomy): Eukaryota > Metazoa > Chordata > Mammalia > Rodentia > Sciuridae > Spermophilus > Spermophilus citellus. Next base: position 125,120,690 of record NC_138187.1, on the reverse strand, counting down.
ACAGTAGATGGGGTAGAGAGAGAAAATGGGAGGAGGGGAGGGGGGATAGTAGGGGATAGTAAGGGTAGCAGAATACAACAATTACTAATAGGGCATTATGTAAAATTGTGGATGTGTAACTGACGTGATTCTGCAATCTGCATTTGGGGTAAAATTGGGAGTTCATAACCCACTTCAACCTAATGTATGAAATATGATATGTCAAGAGCTTTGTAATGTTGTGAACAAGCAATAAAAAAAATAAAATTAAAAAAAAGAGAAAAGAAAACAGACACTCCCCACAAGTTGCCCCAGTCACCCACTTTTGCCTCTCAGCCCCAACCCCAACCCCTTCTTGGCCCGTTCAGTGATGCTGGTCCTGAGCCTTGAGAACCTTTCTCCTTGGCCAGCCTGCACATGATAGGCTTGTTAACAGAGGGCACTGGAGGCACACTGCAAGCAGAGGAGCTTCTCCCACAGGTTCTAGGGCTTTTTCCTTCCTCTGTAGCTTATCAGCCAGCCCCCCAGTAGCTGGCTTCCCCTGGAGCCTCACAGTTACCCAAGGAGGCCAGCTAGCATTTCAGTAGCTTTCTCTGAGGATCCCAACCTGTCCTCTCCAGCAATGCCTAAAATCAGACTTGTTGGACTTGTGCCTGAACTTGTATCATTTCTCCTTGAGCAGCTCCTACATTTGCTTTTCCTGCATTCTTTACAGAGGCCTTCATCCCTTGTCCCTCTTAATTATTAATTCCTTTTATTAGTTAAAAATCTTTCCTATTAAATTGTCCCTTTTCAAACTAATGGTATAATTAATTTTTGTCTTCTGACTAACCCTGACATCTAAGATCATTTGATTTTTAGCAAAGGCAACACCTATAATTCAGCAAAAAAAGAATGGTCCTATCAACAAATGGGACTAGATTAACTAGATGTGCACACCGAAATCACAAATCTAGACTTTTGCCTCATACCAACACAAGTGGACAGGACCAGAAGCTCAAGGAATACAGAAAAGCTCCTGGATGGAAACGAGGAGGAGCCCCTCCATGGCCCTGGAGTCAGTACACCTTCCTTCAACCTGAAATAATAAGGACTGCATATAAAAGACTGATGAATTGGGTTTCATGAAAAATAAGATTTACAGGCTGGGGCTGTAGCAAGAAAAAAAAAAAAAAAACATCAAAGAGGAGCCGGGCAAGGTGATGCAAGCCTGCAATCCCAGCAGCTCCAGGAATCATGAGTTCAAGGTCAGCCTTAGCAACTGCAAGGCACTAAGCAACTCAGTGAGACCCTGTCTCTAAATAAAAAACAAAAATACGGCTGAGGCTGTGGCTCAGTGGTCAAATGCCTCTGATTTCAATCCCTGATACCCTTTGCAAAAAAAAAAAAAAAAAAAAACAATTCAAAGAGGACTGGTGTAGCTCAGTGTTAGAGTGCTTGCCCTGCATGTACAAGGACCTGGGTTTGATCTCTAGCATCATAGCAAACAAGAAAAATAAAACAATGGCGACAAAAATAACGGCAAAAAAATCAAAGAAAAAAAGAAATCCCCTTGGTATTTCAAGCACAAACATATCACAAACATATTCAACATAGGGACTTACATGCTTAAAACAATTGGAAGAGCTAAAAGACAAAAATCAGCAAAGCTGCTACTAGACTACAAATTTGTCACCATCTCCCAGAGAGTTGGGAAGTCGCAAGAAGCACAGGAAACTTCCCAGACTTTACTATGAAGACAGGTGATACACAGATCTGTAAATCCATCTGTGAAGCCAAAGCTCATGTGTTTGTCTAGCGCTGCCCTGCCAGAGAAACCATATTACTTCTGCTTCTCTTCTATTTCCAAATCTCTCATAAGTGTCTCTTGATTGTGAAAACTAATGTGGAAACTTACTGGCAAGGGATTCTGGGAAATACAGTTCCCAGGCTTCTAGCCCCTACAGTCTTAGGGAGAGCACAGAGGGCAGAGGGACTGGTACCAACAAGCAATCTGGCACTCCTGGCACCACCCCCCCCCAGTCCTCTCCATTCCTTGACTATCTCACTTTCAGGGGACTCTGTCTTGCCTCCATCACCCACTTTCAACGTCAAGCCCTGGGTATATTATTACCAACAACTCCATGATTTCAATTTCATGTCTCCCACTTTGGCCATCACCTCTATCTTCCCAGTTCACTCCCTCTGAGACCCCAACTCCAATAATTCTTCAGTCTCCCAAGACTTACCCACCTTCCCCTTTCCTTCACCTCCCACTACTTCCCCTCTCACTCAGTTTAGATGATCTCGTCATTGTCTTAATCACGTACACCCTTAATGTTGCCCCTGTCCTCTCTTGGTTCACTCTTCTGGAGAAACACCAACTTTGGTTAAATCTGTTTAACACCATTACAGCTCAATGTGTCTAGAAAGTATACCCCAGGCTAACTGGCCTTACTGCAAATTCGTGACCACCCAATGTCAAACCCTTCACTTAGATGCCCATCTTCTCTTACCTACCCAAGGACCTTACCCTAGCACTTGTCCCCTCTCCTCTGTCATCAAAGTTTCACCCTCTTATCAGATTGTTCCCATAATCCTACAAATAGAGGGCTTTTCTGTGAGGCTTTCTCCCTCACATCTCCACGTGTTCTTCTCAAAGCCACCTAATTACTTGGCCAAGTAATTAATTTCCTGTTCCCATCTTACTCGGCCCCTCAGAATTTTTTAACCTTGAGTCACTTTCCTCCTTGGCTTCGATCCTCTCCTCCTACCTCACTGGCTGCTCCTTTTTGGTCCCCTGAATGGGCTCTTTTTCATCTTCCTGATCCCAAAGTGAATTGAAGTCCCCTGGGGCTCCATCCCTCAACTTATCTGCACTGTTTTCCCAAGAGCCTATGGAGGTGGGGATTGATGAATCTAAAATAAGGCCAATTTTCAACCAGACCCATAGCATTCAATCCCTCTTCTTTTTAGAAACTCCTGAGTATATATTTCCAGCTAGATCCATCCCCTGAACTCCACACTCAAACGTCCAAATGCCTATTTAACATCTCTGGAGTGTTTAATAGTCATTTCAACTTTAACATATCAAACACCAAAGTCTTTATCTTCTCCCCCAAACCTGCTAATCCTGTAGACTTCCCATGTCTGTAGGTAGCAAATTCACCCTTCCAGTTGTTTGGGCCCAAAAGATTGGAGCCATCTCTGACTCCTCAGTTGCTCTCGTACCCACATCCAATCTACCAGGAAACCTGACAGCTCCACAGTACATCTGCAATCTGGCCACTGCTCACCTCCTCCACCACTTGGCTGGTCTGACCTCTATCACCCTCCCCTGGATGCAACAGGTCCCTGCCCCTGCCTGCCTGCTTTCGGTTCTCAACAAAGCAGTGGGTGTATGCTTCTAAAGCATGTCAGATTATGTCATCACTCAGCTCAAAATCCCCCATTTCACTCAGAATAGAAGTCAAAGTGGGAACACCCTGGTACTCCTTTGATCCCTGCTTCTCTATCTCCTACTCTGTTTTGGCCACGTTGACTTCCTTGTTGTTCCTGATCAAGGAAAGGACCTGTGAAGCCTTCCACCTGGTACCTCTGCCCTCCAAAGTCTGACTTGCCATTCTCTTCTTTCAGGTCTTTGCTCAAATGTTTATTTTCAGTGAGGTTTTCTTTGTTAACCCTTACAAAATAGGAACTTTTTTACCTTTCTAGTTTTATTTTTCTCCTTAACACTTACTACCATCTGACTTACTATAACTTTTACCCATCTCCCCTAAAAGAACATAAGCACCCCAAGGGTAAAGGCCATCTTGGTTCAAAGCACAGAGCAATGCCCAGCACACAGCAGACATTCAATACCATCTCTGGCCTTCATTCAAAGACTAGGTGTGGAGGTCACAGGTGTGAGATGAGGCTGAGAGGCGGGCAGGAGCCAGACCAGCAGGCCCAGTAGGTCTTGCTAAAGATCTGGAGGAGGGTTGACAGATAATGGTTGTGTTTGGAAGAGCTCCCCTGGGCCCCAGGAGGAAGAACTTCTAGATCCGTGATTTTTGCCTTCACGGGGTTGAGTGTGGGGAGCTTTGAGGATTTGTTTTCTGGAAAAGTTTCTCCTACTTAAGAACCTCAGTGGGGAGGGGCTTTCAGACCAAGGAGATCTCTGCACTTGGACAAGACTCAGTACCACATGGGCCTGTAATTATGGGTAATCAGCCCTGTGCTTCTGAGTCAGCTGCTCAATCAAGCCCTTTAAGGACGGTGACAGGTTGCAGCACCCCTCCCCCCCTCAACCTCTCTGTGGAAGTCTGCTCCACCCTGCTGAGGCCTCTGCTTAAGAGGGAGCTGCAGTCAGCCCTGGCTAGCCCCCACCTTCCTGGGCACCCAGTCTCACCACTCCTATTCCTCTGCCCTCTGCAACCTGAAGAGACTTCCGTAGAGATCATGTCCAAGAGACAGGAGGCCAGCTGAGCTTCTCAATCCCCCCAGAGAGTTGACAAGGCCATATGGGCACAGCGGGGATTGGAGCTGAGCAGAGAGGTTCCATCTTTGTATGGAACCACCAGTGGCCACAGGAGCAACCTTGGGCAGCTCTCATTCAAAAGCTCCCCATCTCCAACCCTCCAGCTATCCGAACCACTAGACTATTTATGCAGCATCTCCTTGGCCTACTGGGCTCCTCAAACTCAAGTTACCTTTTGCACATTCCTTGAGGGTTTTAATAACCTATCAGTAAGAACAGCAAGTCCATTTCTACTAACCTAACAAGTCAAGCCAAGGTGGAAATGCCTTTCAAGAGCCCCTCCCTTCCCAACTCAGCTGGACTGTCGCTGCAGAAGGAAGCAAAATTAATTTTGACTCTGCTGCCGAGATTCACCTAATTATTTAGCTTTGCTGGGGCGGGGGTGGGGGGAGATCACAGCTAGCAAGGAAGAATGCTCCATCTCCAGGGGTTCAGAATTCTTTCCTACCTTCTCACAGGCTGGCTTGCAGGACTCCTGCCAGCTACTGGCCTCCCAGGACCTGCACTGGTGGCTTTGCCAGGCATGTGCCACCTCACAAGGCTGCAAGGCCACAGCAGACACTGACCTCCAGGAACTGTTGGGTTTAGTCTGTCACCCAGCAATCCCAGGAGTCTAGATAAGAGGGGGCTCCCAGAAAGGCTATGGTTCAGACAAGAGAATCAGCAGTTCAGACAGAAAGTAGTCCCTCTCCATTTCTGCTCCCAGCCCAGCAGGCAGCTCTCTGTACGGTTTCCACTCTCCTGACCCAAGAAAGTTTCTCTTTTCCCAGTTCCTGCTCCTAAAAATCTAAACACAGTGAACTCGATTCATTGGCTGATAGGTTTACCTATGGGAAGAACATTTTCTGTACATTTGGGGGGGGGAAGAAGAAGAAAATAAGATGGAAAGAAACTAACGTTTGAGTTCCTTCTATCCACTTCCCTATGTTAGTCAGCCCAATGTCTTGGAAAATAGCCCCGTTTCTGATCATGGAATGAGAAGGACCTGGGTTCAAATCTCAGCTTGATTTATTTTGACTGTGTGGCTTTGGACAAGCTATCTGGCTTCTCCAAAAAAAAAAAAAAAAAAAAAAAAAAAAAAAAGTCACCCTAGGATTGTTTCAAACTTTTAAAATCCTTTTATAGTTTCTAGTGGAAACTGTATTTTCTTCTTCCCCCCATCCCCAAAATGGGCATAAAATGTTTTCACTACAGTAAAACTGTTATCTCCATGTGACTACAATAAATCCCTGAGAAAATCAACTTATAAAAATAAAAGGTTAATGTTGGTTCATAGTTTTAGAAATTTCAGTTTCTGTACAAGTAGTGCCAATGTTTTGGGCCCTGTAGTGAGTCAGCACTTCATGGTGGGGTGTGCATGGTAGAGCAAAGCCCTCACTTCATAGCCAGAGAACAAGAAAGAGGAAGAGAGAGAAAGTGATCCCATAATTCCCTTTGAGGGCTTACCCCAATGTCCTAGGCCCTGCTTCTTAAATGTTCCACCACTTCCCAATAGTGCCAGGCTGGGAAATAGGCCTATTATTAATAGTTTGTGGTGGACACTTAAGATCCAAACTATAGCATTCTGTCAACTGATCCCCCTAAAATCATGCTCATCCTACTATGAAAAATGCTTTTGGTCTATCTCCAGGAGTTCCCAAAGTCTTTGATTTTTTCTTTTTATGAAACCCAGGGATGCTCTACCACTGATCTACATTCCAGCCCTTTTTACTTTTTATTTTAAAACAGGTCTCACTAAGTTTCTGATGATGGCCTCAAATCTGTGAATAAAGGACATATCAGACAAAAATCAAGACGGAAATCCAGCAGAACAAACCTTAACTCCTATAGCTCCATGTGCACCATCCAAGGCACATTATCATGGGTCGTGGGTTCCCAAGGGCTTAGGTATCCCTGCCTCTAAAGGTGTCCTGGTTAAAGCTCACATGGCTACTCTTGGACTGGTTCTGCTTGCTACCTGCAGCTTCCTTAAACAACACATCCTGGTTTGCACAGGACTCCCTCAGTTTTCGTACTGAGCATCTCGCATCTCAGGAGTCCTAACTCCCCCTCAGCTCTAGTCAAACCAAAATAGTCAGTGACCCTCATCTATGCATTGAGAGTCTATAATCTTACTAGGAAAGCAAGACTGATATAAGGTTCTCTGAGGTGGACACTGAATGAGGTTTCTCAAAACAGAACTAACACTTAAGCCTCTCCATGCTCTTTAGAAATCTTGGGCTGAATGCTTTTGCAAAGATGACCCATGGAGCACAAGTTACAGCTTTTATTTGTCTTCAAGTTTTACAAATCACAGTGGGGAGAACAGATTTTTTTTTAATGTCAGAATTTATTGAGACATAACTTACATTTTAAAAATAGTGTATAGCTCATGGATTTTGACAAAAAAAAATATGTATATTAAATCACGTAATCGCCACGATATAAAACATTTCCATTACCCCTCAAAGTTCCCTTATGCTCCTATGTAGTTGATGCCCTTCATTAAGTTCTCAGCTGCTGACAATTACCAATCTTATCTCTGTTCTTGTAGTTTTATCTTTTCCTTGTCAGTTGTCAAGAATTATATAATGTGAGCCTTTTGGATCTGGCTTCTTTCACTTAGCATAATGTTTTTGAGGTCCATCTATGTGGTGTGAATCAGAAGTGCCTTTTTTTCTAAATAGTATTCGGTTGTATGAAAGTGTCACGATTTATTCATCCATTCACCAATTGATGGGCATATGGATTGCTCTGACTTTGGGGTGATTAGAAATCAAATAGCTATAAATATTCACAAATAGATCTTTGTGCTGACATAAGCTTTCATTTTTCCTGGAAAATGCCTAAAAGTAGAATTCCTGAGTTCAATGGCAAGTGTATGTTTTACTTTGTCAACATAGCCAAATTGTTTTTCAAAGTGGTTTTGCAATCTCATTAGCAAGGAATGAAAGGTCCAGTTGCCCGAACTCCTCACCAGCACTTTTCAATTGTAGCCATTCCAGTGCATGGGTAGTTTCTCAAGGTAGTTTCACCTTGCATTTCCCTAATGATTAATGGTGATGTTGAACATCTTGTCACATGCTTATTTGCCAAATACACTCTTTTATGAATAGTCTAGTCAAATATTTTTCCCATTTAAAATAAATAGATTCTTTAGTTCTAACTATTGCTTTTTAGGAATTTCTTACATAATCTTATTCTGAGACTGTTATTAAATATGTATTTTGCAAATACAGTTGACTCTCCATATCCATGGGATCCACACTCGTGATTTCAAACAACCATAGATCAAAAATATTCAGAGAAAAATTGCATCTTTATATGTACAGACATTTTTCCTTTGTCATTATTTCCTAAACAATATAGAACAACAACTATTTACACAGTACTTACCTTTTACTGGGTATTATATCTAGAGATGATTTAAAGTATACAAGAGGATGTATGTAGATTTTATATAACTATTATGCTCTTTTATAGAAGGAACTCGCGCAATCACAGATTTTGTTATTTGCGAGGGGTCCTGGAGTTGTTCTCCCATGAATACCAGGAGGATGACTACATCTCCTCCAGTCTGTACCTTTTCATTTTCTAGAAGATTTCCATTTTAATGAAGTCAAATTTATCATTTTTTTCCTTTTATGGTTCATGCTTTTTGTGTCTTTTTAAAGAAATCTTTGTTAAACTAAAACAATAACGATACTATGTTTTCTTGCAAAAGTTTTATGGTTTCAGCTCTTACATTAGGAAATACAATTTAAAAATGAAATGAAGCTGCATTTGAGCTCAAAAACAGAAAAGAGGACTTCTACTGGGTCAGATGGTGTGTGAGGTCCCAAAGGCAGAAACAATACAGGATTATAAAGGTCACTGTTCTCAAAAGAGGTGGCACCAAGAGGAGGTGGACGGTGAGAGCAGCTGAGGACTTGAACCCCCACCACCCACCTTCTCATTCTCCTCCCTCTCGAAGCCTGTCTCTGTCTAGACATATGATAGCAAAATTCTAGATACCAAAGAGCAGATCCTAAACCCTTCCTTGGAGAAGAAAACAGATTGCCTACACAGGGAAGAAAGTCAAATTGAGATGAGCCTTCATCAGATCATCTTGATGTGAGAAGCAATACTTCTCTAAATGTTAAGACAAAATAGAAGAATCAAGAATTCCATGTCTAGCCAATCTATACCTTTTCTGTAATAAAGTTATATCCCAATAATAGAAAAAAACCCATGATGAATAAAGAAGTTTTCATAAGGGGCAAATGTGGTGAAATGTGTGTGTGTGTGTGTGTGTGTGTGTGTGTGTGTGTGTGTAGCCTCCAGAACTACAAGAAAATAATTTCCTATTCTGTATAAATTACCCAGGCTCAGGTGTTTGCTTATAGCAGTATAAATGAACTAAGACACTATCAAGAAATTGAAAAGTCAACCCACAGAATGGGTGAAAATATTTGCAAATTATGTGTCTGATACAGGATTAAAATTCATAAATGTAGAAAAAAATTCATAAAACTCAACAAGAGCAAAAGATGAGCAAATATTTGAATAGATGTATCTCCAAAGAAGATATACATAAATGGCCAATAAGCACATGAAAAGTTTCTCAGAATCACTAGTCACCTAGGAAATACAAATTAAAATCACAATGAGATACCACTTCACACACATCTATTAGAATGGCTATAATTTAAAAAAAAAAATAAAAAGGAAAATAACAAGTGGAGAAATTGGAATGCTGGGGCATTGCTGATGGGAAAGTAAATAGTGCAGTCCTGTCGAAAACAGCACATTTCCTCAAAAAGTTGAACCCAGAATCACCATATTATCTAGCAATTCTACTTCTAGTTGGATACTCCAATGAATTGAAGGCAGGGACTCAAACAGATATTTTCACACCAATATTCATACCAGCATTGTTCACAATAGTGACAACACTAATGTCCATCAACAGATGAATGGATAAACAAAATGTAATATATACCTATGATGAACTATTTTTTAGCTTTAAAAGGAATGAAATTCTGACACAAGCTACAACATGGAAGTACATTGAAAACCTTATGCTTAGTGAAACAAGCAAGACACAAAAGGGCAAACATTGTTCAATTCTACCCATACGAGGTACCTAGCATAGACAAATACATAGAGAAAAAACATAATAACTGTTATCTGGGGCTGTTGGGAAGGGATAATGAGGCTTTATTTAATAGGTAGGGTTTGTGTTTAGGATGATTGAAAAGTTGTGGGGGCTGGGGATGTGGCTCAAGCGGTAGCGCACTCGCCTGGCATGCGTGCGGCCTGGGTTCGATCCTCAGCACCACATACAAAGAAAGATGTTGTGTCCGCCAAATACTAAAAGATAAATATTTTTTTAAAAAATTCTCTCTCTCTCTCCCTCTCTCTCTTTAAAAAAAAGAAAAGAAAAGTTGTGAAAATGGATAGTTGTGATGGTTGCACAACAGTGTGAATGCACTTAACGCCACTAAATTACCCAATTAAAAATGGCTAAAATGGGGCTGGGGTTGTGGCTCAGTGGCAGAGCGCCTGTCTCACACATGTGAGGCACTGGGTTCGAGCCTTAGCACCACATAAAAATAAATAAATGAAATAAAGATAGGGTGTCCATGCATAATTTTTTAAAAATGGCTTAAATGTGCTGGGTGCAGTGACGATGTCTGTAATTCCAGCAGCTTAAGAGGCTGAGGCAGGAGGATTGCAAGTTCAAGGCCAGCCTGGGCAATATAGCAAAATCCTATCTCAAAATAGAAAATTTTTAAAAAAAAAGTTGGGGATATATCTCAGTGGAAACATGCTCCTGGGTTCAATCCCAAGTACTGCAAACATAAATAAATGGTAAAATTGTAAATTTTATGTTATGTATATTTTACCATAATAAAAACAAACTCAACTTAAAGAAAAATATCAGCATGGATAGGAGCACAGTGAAATGAGCAAGGAGAAGAAGTAAAGATAATTTAAATTTCTTATCTTATTTAAGGGCATTAGTATTTAAACATTGTTAGAAAAAAAGCATGTTAAAATATGTGTTAAATATTTAAGGGGTTGAAATAAATACAAGAAGAATTTAAGTAGAATGTAAAACTTCCTAATCAGTAAAGAAAATAACATGGAATAGAAAGCAAAAACAAAACTATAAAGCGTGGGCCTCTCTTTCTTTCTCTCTTTCATGCTTCCTAGTGCCATGTTTAAAAAAAAAAAAAAACATGGGAATATAAGACAGACACAAATGAATAAGTCTAAATGTATCACTCTCAGCCTATTAAAAGACAGAATGTAGGATTGGTCTTTGAAAACTATCTAGCCATAGACTTTAACAAGACATACATGCTTTATAAAAAATGACACAGAAATGTTGAAAATAAAAAATTGAAAAAGTTATATCATGCAAACATAAAGAAAATGAAAGTATTCATAACTATAAATGTTAGATTAAATAGAATTCAAAGTGAAAGCCATTAAAAGTGCTTATATCTTTTATTACTGAAAATAATCCCTCAAGAAGATATAATAGCCATGAATATTGATATGCATATAACATAACTTTGAAATATGTGAATTAAAACCTGATAGACATGCAAATAGAAATTGACAAATAAACAATAATACTGAAAGGCCTTTACACTTCTCTCAGAAAATGACTACTCATGCAGACAAAAATAATTACAGATGTAGAGGATTTTAATAATACAAATTAACAAACTGCTCTCAACAAACGAATGAAATGCACATGGAATTTGTACAGAATTGATCATGAATAGAAATTTTAGCAAATCCCAAATGTTAACTTCATACAGCCTCATTCACTAGTCATAATACAACAAAATTAGAAATGATTAAATAAATAACAGCTCCCCAAAATTACATCTACCTTTGGATCAAATAGGAAATCAAAATGGTGATGATGCACAATTAGAAATGCTCCAGAATGAGAATAGTGCATCTCAAAATCTGCAAGGACTCAGACAAATCAGTAGTCGGAAGAACAATTATTATCTTAAACACATGCAAAATAGTAGTAATCAAAAAACAAGGGACCCAGATGCGATGGCACACACCTGTATCCCAGCGGCTCAGGAGGCTGATGCAGGAGGATCCCGAGTTCAAAGCAAATCTCAGCAAGTGTGAGGCACTAAGTAATTCAGTGAGACCCTGTTTCTAGGGCTGGGGATGTGGCTTGGTGGTCAAATGCCTCTGAGTTCAATCCCCAGTACGAAAGAAAGAAAGAGAGGAAGGAAGGAAGGGAGGGAGGGAGGGAGGGAGGAAGGAAGGAAGGAAGGAAGGAAGGAAGGAAGGAAGGAAGGAAGGAAGGAAGGAAGACCTAAAATCATCCAAAAAAAAAAAAAAACAGGTGAGGTAAACTTTCAAGAAAAGAAGTAGGATGAAGGAATACACAAACACAGAAAAAAAATATGGACTTAAAATATATGCATTTGTCTCTAAAACTAAATGATGATTCTTTGCAAAGTCCAATGTAATAGGTAACCTTTCAGCAAATATGATAATAAGGGAGAGAGAAGATAAAGTAAACAAGAAGAATAAAAGCATATGATTACAGATACAAGGGAGATGTTTGTAATTTGAAGGCAAGTTCTACCAGACCTCCAAGAGGCAAAGAGCTCCTAGTTTATACAACTTCTTCCACAGCATGAAAAAATGGTGGAAAGCTTCATTCATTTAAAAAGGTTGGTGTAACTCTGATTCTTATATCAAATAAAGATTTTGCAAGAAAAGAAATGTGTAGGATAATATAATTTCTGAGCAATCATCTTGAAGAAAATGTAAAATCAAACCCAGCATTGTATTTAAAAACCAAGTAAAAACTGAAACAAGAATTCAAAGATGATTTGACATTCAAAAATTCAGTAATGTAATATACTATATTAATGAAATTAAAGGAAAAAAATCATAAAAAAGCAGTTTTTGATAAATTCAAAATGCATTCATGATTTTTAAATAGAAATTCATAGAAAGCTAAGAAACCAACTTTTTAAACTTGATGAAGGGCATTAGCCAAAAGTATATAGTGGACATGCTATATCCTTATGAAACACTAAGACATTCCCATTAACATAAATAAAGACTGAGTAGCCAACTTTATTTTTCAACATTTTGTAAGAGACCCTGGCCAATGCAGTAAATATATAATGTGTAAACAATGAAAAAGAAAGAAAAAGCTCACATTATTAATAGGTAATACGATTGTTTTTCTAAAAAAATATAATACAATCAATTCAAAGACTACTATAACTGATCTGGGAATTTAGCCAAATGGCTAAATACAAAATCAAGAAGTAAAACAAATGAGAAAACAAAAGGATACTTTCACATATCTCAGTTAATCCATTAAAAAATGTCATAAAGGGCAGGTGATATAGCTCCGTGGTAGAGTGCTTAGGACAAATAACCAGGTTTTTTTTTTCACTAAATGATGTCATAGAAAATTAGAAGGAAAAAGAACTGCTATAGATTAGAAGAAACCAAGAAACATACCCACCAACTTGTTTAGATCCAAATTCGAGCAAACGTGAAAAATATATCTTTAAAAAATCAAGGAAAATTTAGCCTGAACTGGATATTATCTTGTGTTGAGATTTTTTTTTTTCATTTTTTGGTTGGTTGTGAGGTACAATAATGACATATTGTTATTTTTTAAGTCTTATCAGTTAGAAACATATTTTGAGGTTTTTATGGGTGAATGAGATAATATGCAATCTATAACTTTCTTTAAAACCAAATAAATTTTTACCCTAAAATAAATTCTATGAATTACATAAGTGTGTGTGTGTGATTTGATCAGAAATACTTATTACCGTGGTATTTGGAATGTCTATTTAAACTTTTTAAAAAATATTTTTTCAGTTGTCGATGGGCCTTCATTTTATTTTATTTTTTTTTTATGTGTGGTGTTGAGAATCTAACCCAGTGCCTCACACATAGGAGGCAAGCACTCTTCCACTGAGCTACAACCCCAGCCCTCGACTTAAACTTTTGATTCAAAACACAAAAACTGCTAGGGATGTAGCTCAGTGGTAGAACACTTGCCTGGCATGTATGAGGTCCTGGGTTCAATCCTCAACACTGCCAAACCAATCAACAAATGAATCAAATTACAACTCTGCCTCCTCCCATTAAAAAAAACATAAAATTTTTTAATTTGTCTCTATAAAAAGTTAAAATTCTATGTGTAAAAAATAGACAATTTGTGAGGCAGAAGGATCACAAGTGTGAGGTCAGCCTCAGCAACTTGGAGAGGCCCCTAAGCAGCTTAGTGAGACCCTGTTTTTTCAAAATTAAAAATAAAAATGGCTGGGGATGTAGCTCAGTGGTAAAGCACCTCTGGTTTCAGGCCCCAATATAATGAATAAATAAATAAAATTTAAAAATTTAAATTAAATAATTTTATAACTATAAACAAATATTAAATGCAAGCAACAGCCTAGGAAAAACAATTAATATCCAGAATATATTTTAAAAAGCTGTTAGAAATTAGTAAGAGAAAGCTTTTTTAATAAACTAAATGACAAAGCTATAAAGAGAATTTGGATAAGAAATTCATTACCTGGGGTGTAAGCTCAGATAGAGCACTTACCTAGCACACATAAGTCCTTGGGTTCAATCCTCAGCATGACAAAAAAAAAAAAAAAGAAAAAGAAAAAAATAATAACTGAAGAGGAACCATCAGTGGCCAATAAACACAGGAAAAGATTTTCTACTCTACTGGTACTCAGGTATGTGCAGATTAAAACAAAACCAAAGTGCCACAGACTTTTGGCAAAAATCTTTGCCTTTAGCAGTATGAAAAGTTTTCAAGTACTCTTGTGCACTGTTGGTGGGAATTTAAATTGGCACTCTGAAGGGCAATTTGGCAATACAGGATCTATTAAATTTAAATTGTATATACCCCATGACACTTCAAACCAGCCTCCTAAAAGACCCACATACACAAGAGAACACAGTTGGAGATACTCTTTGCAGCACTGTCTCTAGGAATAAAAAACTAGGCCACCCTAAATACCCATCAGTAGGAACCCAATACAAAAAAAAAAAAAAAAAAAAAAAGTATCACCAGGGAACACTATGGAGCAGTTGCAAATAAAAAGGTAGATCTCCATGAACTACGTATTGTTGAATAAAAAAAAAAACACTGCAAAATGATTCAGTTTGAAACACTATCCACAGAAAATATTCCTGCACAAACTAACGTTGGTATTCACCACACGCACACACAGAGCACAGGAGAAGGTCTTGAGTGATATACCCCAAGTTGATGATTATAGTAGAACCGTGATTAGACTAAAGGACAAAAACCATATGAGCATATCAAAGGACAGAAAAGATAGGGAACACGTACATAAGCCTTGTCAGAATTATATGGTTGTTTACTACATGAATGCATTTGGGTATAACTTGTGTAATTAAAAATTAATTTATTTCTTAATATTCCAGAGTTAAGGAGATTGCTTTGGCCACACTGACCAGAAATGCATTAGGACAAGGGAAGGTGGATGGGTGTGTGCAGTGGCTTTCGTGTCAGCAGATCTTAAACTGTGAGGACAAATACTGAGTCCATGACTTTTACCACCCCAAGCAGGTTTTCCCCAGCAAAAGTTCAAACCCAGGCCAATGACTGTTCCTCTACCCCACATATACTGGGGAAAGTAAAACTCTAATGAAAATTCTTTAATTCTATGACTCCATAAGTACCCAGGATGCTTTGATAAGAAGCAAATGATTCTACAACATAAAAATACACATATCAAAATCTGAAAATCTGAATTAGTTAACCAAACCATTAGGAGATAGTGAGTCAACATTTTAAAAACACACACAATAAGATTTGTGTACAGGGCTGGGGATGTGGCTCAACTGTAGCACGCTCACCTGGCATGTGCAGGACTCTGGGTTCGATCCTCAACACCACATAAAAATAAAATAAAGATATTGTGTCCACCTAAAAACTAAAAAATAAATATTAAAAAAAAGATTAGTGTACAAATATCTCTTGTCACACCTAAAATAGGTTTTCATTCACCCAAATCCATATGCAATTGATGAGTCTACAGAATGACACAAAAGAATACCATAACCCAAGATCAAATGGGAATGATGCCCAGGCCTTTCTCAGCCAGGGAACATAATCAGAAGTTGATTGAATTTAACTGGCTCATTTGATACCGCTCTTCCCCTACCCACAACCTAGATCCTCCATCACACAGGGAGGTCATGTGGTCCATTTTCAGTTGTGATTCTGGATGTCCAGGAAAATTTAACCTGAATTCTGAACACTATCTAACATCCTGAATTTTTCTTAATTCTGGCTAAGATTAGGAAATGGACAGAGTAGTGGGGAGGCTATTTCAAAGAGGAAAAACAATTGCAGGGATCATTTAGTGAACTTCTATGAAGTGCCAGCCTCATATTACGCATGCCCCTACAACACCACACTCACGCTTTGTCACCTAAGACATAAATATTAATGTTCTCGATTTACAGGTCAAAAACTTGCTCAAGGTTACGTAACTCTTAAACATCAGAGTGAGCACTGAAACCAGTTCTCTTGTTCCAAAGTCCCTGCTCTCATTTTCTCTCCTTTTTTCCAGGTAGGCAAAATCAAGCCAAAAGACCTCAAGTCCTGGTTTCAAATATTTCAACAAGCTCCTAAAGTTCAGGTAGCAAATGTTGACATCAAGGTCAGGCTTAAAAAAAAAAAAATGTCCCCTTCCTTCAATTCTATTTAGCATCTGAGGGACCCCGGGGTCTTGGACCTGGAGCTTGTCATCCATTGGGTTGATTCTCATTCCTAGAAGGGTGCTAGGTTAGAGCAGCCACTGATATTATACAACCAATTAGAGTGTCAAAAAGCCAGCTCTGCTCCTCAGGATTGCTTCAACCTCAGGCATTAGTGACCCAACAAAGGAATGCATGATGGTCGCATATGTTGGCAAATTCAAATGGGAGAAATATCTGCTTTGGGAATAAAAGCTGTTTCACAGTCCAATCCAAGAATGAAGAACTTGTTTCTAGGAACTCAGGCCTTCCCCCCAAGGACAGATACTTCTGTTCTTCAAAAGCTGGCTGGCTCCCATCCCAGAGCATTTGCCCCTGTTACTGCCTTGGCTGGAAGGCTCTCTGCCCAGAAATCCAAGGGGCTTGCTTCCCCTCTTTCCCATTCATGGAGGCATTCCTAGCTATTATATCTAAAACAACACCCCCCACATACATATACCTCCTCACCTACTCTTTCCCTGCTTTATTTTTTTTTTCTCCTTAGAATTTATCATTAATTACTTCTTTATCTTGTCATCTGTCTACCTCATTAGAATGTATATTTCATCGAGGCAGGGATTGGCATCTGTGTCCACTGCTATATCCCTGTGCTCAGCAGATATATGTTGAATGAATAAGTCAATCTGTGCTCCAGAGGATAGTGACATCCTGGAAAACCCCACAAGATTTAAATATCAACTAAGCGAAACATCAAGAGCTTTGGAGGCCTGAGTCTGAATCTAGTCCTAGACAGGTAAACCATACATAATCTCACTACACCTCATTTTGTAGTTGGCCAAAGTAGGATAATATTTACCTCTTGGGAGAGTAGTGAACAGCTCAGTAATGATTTATTAGGCATTTATTTAATACCTGGTCCCATAGGAAGAAATGTACATGCATTATTTCTTTACTTCTCACAACAATCTCATGAAGCATGCATTGCTATTATCCCAAAGGAGACCAAAGTTACTTGCCCAGGGTGGTAAAGACAGGAAGCAGACAGGGTAAGATTTTTAACCCTCCTCTGTCTGTTTCTGAATGCCATATCCTAATCATCATACCAGATATAGAGTTAGTTTGTGTACAAAAATGCTATATCCTATATCCTGATAGAGAAATTGTGCCCCAGTAATGTCCCTTTATTTCCTCTCTCATCAGAAATTTCAGCAAAATTCCTCCTTACTCAAAATGTGGAGGTACTACTCCTTACACTGAAAAAGAGCAGGGACAGTCACAAGCTAAATGAACAAACCACCTGCTATACCCTTCCCATATTGATGGTTTGATGAAGCCTTTTGTATTAAGGTACAACTTCATTGCCCCAGCCCCAGGATCTTACTTGGTATAAGGAACCTGATACCTCGTTACTTTTGCATAAAGTAAGTGACTTATAAAGGAAAAATATTTTTACTTTAGATAAATATGCTATTAAAATTGTTCTATAAGCTCCTTTTAAACATAATCTCACATTTCAAGAGTTGATTACTCAAGATGGCAGATTAGAGGAAGATTCCATTCCTAGTTGCTTTGTGGGTGAAGATTCAGGCAGCAAGAATACTGTTTCTCAGTAAGATGGGTGAAAGAGGTATTTCACTAAAATTCAATATTGGACAGTAAAAGTGTCTTAGAAACTCAGGAATTTGGGTGTGTTGCACAAAGAAGAACTACATTGGACCAGTACTGATCCATCACAGAGAAGAGGGATAACACAGAACAAGAAACCCAATGGACAGATTCGGCACAGAAAAAGTTACAGGTCAGAAAAGCAGCCTGAACTTAGCTGATCCACAGGATGCGGTACAAACTGCTGTTGAAAAGTGCTCTGTGTTTCTCACCTGGAAATCAGACAGCTGAAGCAGCAGCCATCTTGAGGAGGCCATACTGCTGTTTGCTCTTTCAGGATCCCGGGAGATCATGGCAAACATTGCCAATACTGCCCTGGTAAGTGGCTACCTAGTGTGAATCTAGCATGACATGAGTGAAACAGGCAGAAAGAATATTGTACCCAGGAGGATTTAAGTCAGAAATTCAGAGGGGAGCCCAACTCACTTTTCCTTTGAGTCTGGCCACTCACATGACCAGCTAAAGAGAGTCAAGAAACAGGCAAGTATGAATATATTCAGAGTTAAGCCTGTGTTCATGGGCAGCAGAGTATGTGGAGAATTGGCTCCCTTCCCCTGAAAGTAGAATTCTTGAGAGACTCCTGAGGTTTAGATTTCCCAGCAGAGATCCACACCTGCCTGGCATTAGGGGTTGGTCCAATGTCTCCAGACCAGATACCACCCAACAAAGCCCCTAAGGCCTAATTAGACCTGAGCCCAGCCTTGGGAACTCCCCTCGTAGAATTCTGCAGCAGATCCATCCTGGAAGTGCTTTGATCTGATCTATAGAAATAAAATTCCAATCAATAATACTTCCCATTCCATCCTACCTCATAGTGGTAAGAAGGAAAGCTGAGAGCTATTTTTCTTTCTTTCTTTCTTTCTTTCTTTCTTTCTTTCTTTCTTTCTTTCTTTCTCTCTTCTTTCTCTTTTTAAAATTTATTTCATACATACATGACAATAGTGGAGTGTATTACATTCATAATTATCCATTCACAGCACAATTTTTTGTAACTCTGTATATAAAGTATGTTCCCAAATTAAGCCATTATACATGAGCTCTCTTATTTTTTTGCATACAATTCTTAATACACCTTTATACCACAATTTGTCATATCTCTGTATATAAGATATGTTGACACCAAATTCACATCTTCATACATGTATTTTATATAATGATGACCCTCTCCTTCTACCATCCTAGCTATTCCCCTTCTCCCTTCCTTTCCCTCCCACCCCTATCCCCTATTGAGAGCTATTTCAATCAGCTTTAGTCTTAGGCCATTCCAAATTGCAGCTCAGTGAGCAACACAAAAATAAGAAGGAATTAAAAATCCCCAGACTTTGCTCACTCACTCTCTTTTAGTTAACCTAGCCCAAGAAGAAACAGAAAGAAGGACAGTTGGACACAGGCAGTAACCATCCATTCATATCAACTGTTTTGACAATTCTCCCATTTTTCATTAAGAATCTTTTTGTTTTTGTTTTTGTTTTTTTTTTTTTTTGGTTTTGGTTTTGTTTTGTTTTGATGTTCTTGCTGTGCAGATTGGTTTGTGGATGTATATACATCTACATATAAATACTTGTTTTAGCATTTTTTAAAAAGTAGGTATTTTTCCTTGCCTTGTCTTCTGAGGGTTAGGATGTTTGGTTTGTTTAGTTTTGTCTTTTATTGTTTTTCTTTCCTTTCTTCTCCTGCTAACAGAGACATTCTCTTGTTCTCTTCTTCTCCCTCCTCTTTCTTATTTTTTTCTTCCTCCTTCCTCATAACCATTGCCTGCTACATCTCTTCTGCACTTTCTTTTCACATTTTAAATATTGTAAACTCTGTTCTATCACATTCTCTTTTATCTTAATGAACTATATTTTTACCATCTTTTAGAAGTAATTGGTTTGTATAACTCCCACCCCCACTTTTTATATTGTTACAGTTATTGCTGCTGTGGATAAAAGGTTGGCACCTGCTATTTATTTTAATCCCCGGTCTACTTTATGGTTACTTATTGGTTTTGCTGTTGGAAATTGGTGACCGCACTGTTCCTTGTGTGTATGTGTGTGTGTGTGTGTGTGTGAGAGAGAGAGAGAGAGAGAGAGAGAGAGATAATTAGTGTAGTAGATGTCATAGTTAGAACTTTAATTTAAAGGTGTATATTGCTTGCATTGGTTGTTGCTATTGGTTATTTCCCCCTCTTCTGTGAGGTATTGGGAACCTACAGGGACACTACAAATTCACAAGGCAGAGACTCTGCTGCTGAACTAACCTCAGCCAAAACACAGTGCATCCTGCTCCACACACAAATTAACAACATTGGATTTCAACTATATCTTAATACAAAGGACAGAAGAAATGAAAATCCAAATTAAGGACCAGACCCCGAGTAGAAACAGCTAGAGATGAACCCTCAGGTCCCATTCATGGATATTGAACTCCTACAACAAAAACAGAGAGGATTAACACAAAGGCTGTAAATAACACACCTGTAAAGGGGTCTTAATCTAGATCTCTCTAAGGCCCACACATAAGAGTAGTAGAGAAAACCATCTCAACAGATACATAAAACCCCAAACAGGAATACAAGAAATATGAAAAAAGGTAACACAATGCCTCTTATATTAACCAAATTATATACTTAGAAGATCCGAAAAGCTCCACCAGAAAACTGATAATAAACAAATTCAGAATGCAGCAGGTTACAAAATCACCCTACAAAAATCAGAGGCTTTCCTCTACACCAACAGTGAATTGGCTAAGAAAGAAATCAAGAAAACAATCCCAAATTACAATAGCCTCAAAAAATAAAATACCTAGTAATAAATCTAACCAAGGAGGTGAACGACCTCTACAATGAAAACTACAGAGCATTGAAGAAAGAAATTGAACAAGGCACAAGAGGTGGAAAGAGATAGGCAGAATTAATAATGTTAAAATGTCTACACTACTAAAAGCAATATAGAGATTCAGTGTGATCCCCTTCAAAATACTAATGATATTCTTCATAGAACTAGAAAAAAAAAAAACAGTTCTAAAATTCATTTGGAAGAATTAAAGAGCCAGAAGAGCCAAAACAATTCTAAGCCAAAAAAAGCAATGCTGGACACATCACAATATCTGACTTCAAATTATACTAGAGAGGCCAAAGCTATATGGTACCAGCATAAAACCCAACACATAGATCTAGTACAGAAAAAGAAGAATCAGAATGAATCCAAACATACAGTCATCTGATCCTTGACAAAACTGCCAAAAATAATTCGAGAAAAAGACAGCTTTTTTAAAAAAACAAATGGTGCTGGGAAAACTGGTTATCCATATGTGGAAGATTCTTATCTCACTCTGCACACACACACACACAAAAAAAACTCAAAATGGATCAAAGACCTAGGAATTAGACCAGAAACTATGCAACTCCTAGAAGAAAACAGGGTTAACACTTCAACATGTAGGCACAGGCAATTGTTTTCTCAATTAATCTCCTAAAGCTCAGGCAGTGATTATAAGAGTTAATAAATGGGAGGGCATCAAATTAAAAACCTTCTGCACAGCAAAGGTAACAATTAATAATGTGATGAGAGCCAGGCATGGTGGTGCACACCTTCAATCCCAGCCATTCAGGAGGCTGAGACAGGAAGATCTCAAGCTCAGGACCAGCCTCAGCAACTTGGCAAGGCCCTAGGAAACCTTGTCTCAAAATTAAATATAAAAAGGTCTGTGGGGCTGGGGATGTGGCTCAAGTGGTAACACGCTCGCCTGGCATGCCCGGGGCGCTAGGTTCTATCCTCAACACCATATAAAAATTAAAAAATAAAGAAAGCTGAAAAATAAATATTAAAAAATTCCCTCTCCTCCCTCCCTCTCTCTCTCTCTCTCTCTCTCTCTCTCTCTCTCTCTCTCTCTCTCTCTCTCTCTCCTCTCTCTCTTCTAAAAAAAAAAAAAAAGGCTGTGGATGTGGCTCAGTGGTTTAAGCACCCCTGGGTTCAATCTCCTCTACTACCAAAAAGAAAAAAAAAATGTGAAGACAGAACCTATAGAGTAAGAGAAAAAAATCTTTGCTAGCTGCTCTTCTGATAGAGGATTAATATCTAGAATAAATGAAAAACTAAAAAACTTAATACCCCAAAAAATAACATCATCAATAAATGGGCAAATGAAATACAAAAATGCTTCTTTAAAAAAGAAAATACAAATGGCCAAAAAATACAGGAAAAAATGTTCAACATCCTTAATAATTAGGGAAATGAAAATTAAAACCATGCTGAGATTTCATCTCACTCCAATTAGAATAGCAGCCATTATCAAGACAAACAATAATAAATGCTGGATAGAATGTGGAGGGAAAGGAACATTTTTATACTGTTGGTGGAAATGTAGATTTTATGATCATTGTAGAAATCAGTAAGGAGATTCCTCAAAAAGCTAGGAATAGAAAAATTATATGATTCAGCTATACCACCCTATGTATTTATCCTAAAGAACTGAAAGCATCACACTGTAGCAATACGTGCATATCCATGCTTATAATTCACAACATCTAAATTATAAAACCAGCCTAGGTGTCTGTCAATGGATGAATGAATAAAGAAAATTGTGTGGATGTGTATACACACACACACACACACAATGAACTTTTAATCAGCCATAAGGAAAAATAAAATTATGTCATTTGCAGGAAAATGGATGGAACTTGAGAAAAATATGCCAAGTGAAATAAGCCAAACTCAGAAGGTCATGTTTTCTCTTTTGTGGAAGCTAAAGAAGAAAAAGGGAAAAAAAGGTAAGTGGGGGGAATCTCATGAAAATCAAAAGGACTGAAGTTGGGGGAGGTGGAGAACAGAGAAAATACTGGGGAATTATATTAACCAAATTATATTGTTATATCATATGCATGTATGAATATGTAACAATAAATCCTATTATTGTGTACAACTATAATGCACTAATAAAAAATATGAAGAGGTTAAAAAAAAAGGAGTTTTGATCTAACACACACTCCCACGATGATGTGCTATCTTGCCAGAGGCCCCCAAACAATGGGCCAATTGACAGGAACCTCCAAAGCTGTGAGCCAAAATAAAACTTTTCTCTTTATAAGTTGACTGTCTGAGGTACCTGTTATAGTAACAGAAAGCTGACTGACACAGGATGGGGTAGAGGGAGAAAAGCAGCATGTGTTTCGTGTTCTGTAAAAAAACGCAAGATTGAGGGCTGTACTTAAAACGGTTCAGACAAGATGCTAAGCACCTACTAGGCTACGTTTTCCACTGGAGTCTTCAGAGACACTCACCACTCTGGTCCACCTGTGGATCATTCTGTTTGGAGCGGATAGAATTCAGGAAACTTCCTAAGGTCCTTAAGCTGGTTCTTGAAGGATGAGTAACTTGGCTGGGGTAGCAGCATAGAGACATTAAGTAGTCCATGTAGAGAAAACAAGACAAGGAAAGAGATGGAGTGACAACACAGCGCAGCCTTTCAGGAAATGTACCTCGTCCTGTGTGGCAGGAGCAAAAGTGGCAGAGGTGACTGATGAAAGAGGTAAAGCAAATGACAACTGAGTTGTTTGCAGTGTCTTGCACACCAAGGATTTGAACTTGACCTTATAGGTAATAGGGAGCCACAGAAGGATTTTATGCAGAAGCACACAATTATAATTCAGTGCCTACAATAGTTCCTGACACAAAATATTTTTTGAAGAGAGGATCAAATTGGTATTTTAAAAATATTTTTTGAAGAGAGGATCAAATTGGTATTTTAAAAAGATTATCTGGCAAAATTCAATGGATAAATTATAGGAAGGTAGGGAGACCAGCTGAGAAACTAGCAATCAGTTTCATTTTTAAAACTTTTTTTTTTCACATTACTGGCCTTAAACCCAGGGGTGCTCTGCCACTAAGATACATCACCAGTTCTTTTATTTTTGATTTTGAGACACAGGTGCTGAATCTGGCCTCAAACCTGTGATCTTCCGTCCTCAGCCTCCCAAGTATCTGGGATTACAGGCATGCACTGTGCCCAGCTGACAGTTTTAGACTTTAGATCATGGCTGGAGGAAAGGACTGTAAGAGATATATCAAAGGCAGATTTTGATACATTTTGAGCAAAATTAGGGAGCATGGTGCAGACCAACTTCTGTGCAAGATTAACCAAGACCACAGGTATACCAAAATGTCATCATTCTTAGGCTGCTGATATCAAGCAAATTTCTAATCCCCAAAAAAAGAATAGAATGAGACTCAATTATGGATGTTAAACAACCAAGACCCTGAATCTTAAATGCCCATGTCCAATCCTTTTAATTTCTTTAGTACCCAATCCAGCAGGTAGTTTGCTTCCTTCTTCCGTGCATAGGAAGCATCAAATCTAAAGCTACATTTTACTCGGACCCTCAGAGGGAGTGACAGCATCTTACAACAGATGATTAAACTGTCATGGTGTTCAGCTGCTAAGAGAGGCACAGTACCAGAATGCTAGCTCAGCCTGGAGATGATGCAGTCTTATTTACAGATTGACCCAAAGAGGAGAACCAACTTGTCCATGGAACCAATTGGTTACTTATGGAAGAAGAGAACAGCAGAATCCAAGCCTATCACCATTTGTTTACTTAGTCCAGGACTCTTTCTCCTGAGCCACCAATGGCCCTTATGAGGGCTTCTCATAAAATCCTGCATCTCATCTGGAAAGATCTCAAGATGTCATCATGTCCAAGCTCCGTCCTTTGTAGAAATTACCACCAGGGCTCCTGGCAACCATAGGACAAGCAGCACACACCCAAAGGCCATCAGTGATGGCAACACTACACCACCCATTCCTTCTACACCCTACACAAATTGTTGGAATTGTCTTTGTTGTTTTGAATGCCACCATTTCTCCTGAAGCAATAAGCTACTGCTTCTCCTCTGGAGCCCTTTCCCCAAAGAAACAGATCTGTCCAGATCACTAGGTAAACACCTGTTTTCCCTCCAGATGCTTCTATTTCCTGAAAATCACATTTGTTATGAAAGTCACCTGGGGGAAATAAAAATAACTCATGAGTTTGGAAAAGGGAGAGAAGAGTAAACCCAATAAGAACAGAGTAAACCCAAGGGGCCTGATGGATCCATTGAGGCCTTAAGGATCACTAAATTGGAAGAGAGGAAAAAGAAAAGGGGGAAAAAGAAAGTAGGAAGAGAGAAAACATGAAGGGTGGGGAATGACACTCTAGAGCCACCATAGGAGGCCCTGGGGGCTTTCAGGATGGCTACCTCTAATCCTAAACCATAGTCTCACCATGAACTCTCTGTAGGTTCAGGCTTGTTCCCATTGTAACACATGAAGAAATTTGGACTCCCACCAAATCCCTTAAGGAATTATTTATCCTTTAAGCCTGATATCTCAACACACAAATAAACCACAAGTGTAGTTAAAGAAAACTGTTCATCATATTTCACATTCAACATCAGCCTCTCCTTCCTACCTTAGAGCCACAGATCAATGTTTCATGAACTTATTTATCCAATGCAAATTATTGCTTATGCATGAAACAAAAACTTATATCACTACTTATTGAATAGAGCTCTTTTCTGACAAAATTTTATTCACAAAGTAGTCTGCAATTTAACTCCAAAGAGCAAAATCTTTGTGATAAAAATACAGAAAAATCAAGTGCATAAATTATAGCATTTAGGCATATATATCAGTTTCATATTGCTGCTATAACAAATTGACACAACTTTAATGGCTTACAACAGGAAAGATCTATTATCTTACTGTTTTGGAAGTTATAAGACCCGTCTTAGGGAATAAACACAGGTGTCAGCAGAGCTACGTTCCTTCTGAAGGCCCCAAATGGGACAAAAAGAAAAAATGGAAGAGCCTGCTGTGGTGAGTGGGACTCTACAGTTGATCCATTTCTTTGCTTTTTCCAGCTTCTTGAAGCTGCTTGCCTTCTATGACTCATGACCTCTCTTCAAAGCAAGGTAGCATCTTCACATCTCTAAGTACAATCTCTGCCTCTATCAGCATATCTGCCTTCTTAGTTATTACATCTTCTGACTCTGATTCTCCTGCCTCCTCTTGTAAGGGCCCTTATGATTACATGAGGTCCACCTAGATGATTCAAGATTATCACCCCATCTCAAGATCCTTAATGGCACTTGCAACATCCCTTGTTACATAAGGTATTCACAGGTTCTGGGGATTAAGACATGGACATCGTTAGACAGGAGCATTGTTCTGTCTACCATAATACAATGCCTAATTTTTCTAGCTCATTAACTGTACATTACTAATGTATAGAAACTAGAGATTCAGTGGATTTATCAGTAAATGCTGTCTTATCACTACCTTCAAGAGCAATCAAAGCCTGATGCAAAAGCCCAGGGCAGGTGTTATTGAAGGTCATCCTTGTTCCATGTTATAAAAATGTTCTAATATTGCCTAATATTACCCTTGACCTTTTTGCCATTAGAAAGAGAAATTAGGGTCAGTTCTACATTTTACTCAAATTTGATGGATATTCGAATTTTATCATAATAACAGATGCTGGTTTTGAATCCCTTCTATATTGCTAGAAGCCCATTTTTACTTTATACTTTAAAAGAGCTAGCTAAAAGTTTCCAAGGCCAATTCAAATATCTGTATCTGCTTTCTTGGACAGATCAATCTTCAGAATAGATCAGCAATCTTCAGAACAGATCACTGGAACTCCTGGCTACCTGGACCTATGGTAATCCTTCACCAAGTGTTGTAAAAGCCTCAGAAATCAAACTTTAGAATTTCTACTTTATAGGGAAGGATTCCAACATGGCAGCGGGCGCAGAGAGATCAAGTCTCTGACCTCTTCAGCTGTGCAGGCATAGGGAGTCGTAAACAACCTAAATCTGTTTGCTCAGGATCACTAGGCAATGCTGAGCTGACGTGGATCTGGGGCGAACAGTCTGGGCCTCTCAGAACACACACTGAGCCCTGATCGGCTGAATTCAAGCTCCCGTTCGCCTGCTTCCCGCAGACAAACAGCTGTGACTCAGCACTAATCCATCGGACTGAAACAACTGGTCAGCCCTTCTCATCCTACGGAGGTAAATGCCTACCGAGCCTTCATAGGTAGTGGCCACAGGTTTGAAACGGGGCTTGGGAGAGACAGTAAGGACCCACCCGTTGCATTGGTCACCTGGCAAAGGGAAACGAACTGTCGCCATTTGCAAGAGATACCACCATGGCAGAGAACTGATGTCATCAGACTGCGGCGGAGGAGATAACTTCATTGAAACCTGCGGCTACAGGTGTGTAATTCCCTAGCCTTCCCTCTCCACACATCGGGGAAACCTTAAGGGCCCCTCCCACCTCTCCCGTAAGGGCCCCTCCCAGCTCTCCCGTGAGCACGATAGCCAGACTGAGGGAATCTGAGGTGGTGAGGGAACCGTGGCGCGGAACTACCGCTCCCACCAGTGCTGACAGCTGAAGTCTCTTGCACCAGCTACCAGGGGCGTGGCTACCGGGGGGCAAGTAAAATTTGCTGAGGATTCTCAGCCCCAAGCTCTACAAACTTAGGGTCTGAGGGAATGGCAAACTGGAATAGTGTGCCCAGTCGCTCATGAAAACAGGGCTCCCGGGAGCAGCAGACCTGGCGTGTAGCCAGTATTGTGGTGAGCGGCACCCGTGAGAGGGGCCTGGCTAGAGGAAAAGTGGGAAGTGACTAGACACAAGAGGAGGCCCTAGGCACTCAGGATTGGACACTCGCCCAGTCTGGGAGGAGCTGCTGCACAGTGATTGGTTCCCGCGTATTGACAGGAGAAACTTGGCCTGGTGGGCACAGCTCCAGCTACTGGAAGAGAAGTTAATCAAACTCTAAGACTGCATTTATTAGTTTTTTTTTTCTTTTTTTCTTTTCTCTTTTTTTTTTTTTGGATTTGGGTTTTTCTTTCATTTTCATTTTTCTTTCTTGTTTTTTTTTAAATTTTTTTTTACAATTTTTTTTAAATTTTTTTCCTTCTAATTTTAATTTTAATTTTTTTATTATTTTTTTAATTTTTTTTCTTTTTTTATTTCCTATTTTTTCTCTTCTTTCGTCTTTTCATTTCTTTTCAATTATCTTATCCCCCCTTCCTTGAATTCTACCTGCTTACTCTCATTCTCTTTAGTGACTTCTTCCTTCCCCTTCTAATACCTTTCCTCCCAAGCATCTAATAAATTTATAGGAGTAAACAGTAACTCATCAGTCAAACAGAACAAGAAGTAACATGAGCAGCTTTAAAAAGCAAGGAAGAAAAGGAGTACAAACAATGCAGGACAGCCTAAATATTCAGGAGGACCTACAGTCATCAGAAAAATGGTCATATAAAGAACTCAAGGAACACCTTAGACAGATGGAATGGAACCTTAAAGAGGATACAAGACAGCAAATTCAAGCAGCGAAAGAACACATTGAGAATGAATTACATAAACAGATAAAAGAAGAAGTTAAGCATCTTTATCAGGAGATAGAGATTATAAAAAATAATCAAACAATAATTCTACAAATGAAGGAAAAGATAAACCAAATTAAAAACTCAATTGAGAGTATCACTAACAGAGTGGAGCAAGTAGAAGCCAGAACGTCAGATAATGAAGACAAAATATATCATCTTGAAAAGAGTCTAGCCAACTCAGAGAGGCTGGTAAAAAAAAAATCACGAGAAAAACATCCAAGAGTTATGGGATAACATTAAAAAAAAAACAAACTTACGAGTCATTGGGATAGAAGAAGGTACAGAGATTCAAACCAAGGGAATGAGTAACCTGCTGAATGAAATAATTACAGAAAACTTTCCAGAAATAAAAAAGGAAACAGATATACAAATTGAAGATGCATACAGGACACCGAGCACACAAAATCACAGTAGACCAACGCCAAGACACATTGTTATGAAGATATCCAATATGCAGAACAAAGAGAAAATATTAAAAGCTACAAGAGAAAGGAGACAGATTACATTCAGGGGTAAACCAATAAGGTTAACAACGGATTTTTCATCACAGACACTGAAAGCAAGAAGGTCATGGAACAACGTATTTCAAACACTGAAAGACAATGGATGCCAACCAAGAATTCTGTATCCAGCAAAATTAAGCTTCAGGTATGACAACGAAATACAAATCTTTCTTGATAAACAAAAGTTAAAAGAATTTGCAGCCAGAAAAC
Source organism: Spermophilus citellus (assembly GCF_964194105.1). Lineage (NCBI taxonomy): Eukaryota > Metazoa > Chordata > Mammalia > Rodentia > Sciuridae > Spermophilus > Spermophilus citellus. The sequence goes on along the minus strand of NC_138187.1, from coordinate 125,091,690 downwards.
CAGCATTGCAAAGCATTTTGAGCAAAACACTACACGAGGAAGAAATGAAAAACAATAACCAAAACCATCAGTGGGAAGTGCCTCGGTAAAGACAGAGGGCGAGGGGAAAGATAATCATGGAGAAACAAACTAAATTTTTTTAAAAAAGGATAAATAATCAAACATGGATGGACGTACAAACCATATATCAATAGTAACTCTGAATGTTAATGGCTTAAACTCTCCAATAAAGCAACATAGGCTGGTATCATGGATTAAAAAAAACAAATCCAACAATATGCTGCCTCCAGGAGACACATCTGATTGGAAAAGACATACACAGGCTGAGGGTGAAAGGATGGGAAAAAAATATACCACGCACACGGTCCTCGTAAGCAAGCAGGGGTGGCTCATATCGAATAAAATCGACTTCAAGACTAAGTTAATCAAAAGGGATAAAGAAGGACATTATATACTGTTAAAAGGAACCATTCACCAACAAGACATAACAATTATCAATATTTATGCACCAAATAATGGTGCTGCGACATTCATAAAACAAATTCTCCTCAAGTTCAAGAATCAAATAGACCACAACACAATAATTATGGGTGACTTCAACACACCTCTCTCACCATTGGACAGATCCTCCAAACAAAAGTTGAATAAAGAAACTATAGAACTCAATACCACAATCAATAACCTAGACTTAACTGACATATATAGAATATATCAACCATCATCAAATGGATATACTTTTTTCTCAGCAGCACATGGATCCTTCTCAAAAATAGACCATATATTATGCCATAGGGCAGCCCTCAGTAAATATAAAGGGGTGGAGATAATACCATGCATTTTATCTGATCATAATGGAATGAAACTGGAAATCAATGATAAAAGAAGGAAGGGAAAATCCTACATCACATGGAAAATGAACAATATGTTACTGAATGATCAATGGGTTACAGAAGACATAAAGGAGGAAATCAAAAAATTCTTAGAGATAAATGAAAATACAGACACAACATATCGGAATCTATGGGACACAATGAAAGCAGTTTTAAGAGGAAAATTCATTGCCTGGTAGTCATTCCTCAAAAAAAGAAAAAACCAACAAATAAATGAGCTCACACTTCATCTCAAAGCCCTAGAAAAGGAAGAGCAAAACAACAGCAAATGTAGCAGAAGGCAAGAAATAATTAAAATCAGAGCGGAAATCAATGAAATTGAAACAAAAAAAACTATTGAAAAAATTAACAAAACTAAAAGTTGGTTCTTCGAAAAAATAAGATCGACAGACCTTTAGCCATGCTAACGAAGAGAAGAAGAGAGAGAACTCAAATTACTAACATACGGGATGAAAAAGGCAATATCACAACAGATGCTACAGAAATACAGAAGACAATTAGAAATTATTTTGAAAACCTATATTCCAATAAAATAGAAGATAGTGAAGACATCGATAAATTTCTTAAGTCATATGATTTTCCTAAACTGAGTCAGGAGGATACACACAATCTGAACAGACCAATATCAATGGATGAAATTGAAGAAGCCATCAAAAGACTACCAACCAAGAAAAGCCCAGGACTGGATGGGTATACAGCGGAGTTTTACAAAACCTTTAAAGAAGAATTAATACCAATACTTTTCAAGTTATTTCAGGAAATAGAAAAAGAGGGAGCTCTTCCAAATTCATTCTATGAGGCCAACATCACCCTGATCCCGAAACCAGACAAAGACACCTCAAAGAAAGAAAACTACAGACCAATATCTCTAATGAACCTAGATGCAAAAATCCTCAATAAAATTCTGGCGAATCAAATACAGAAACACATCAAAAATATTGTGCACCATGATCAAGTAAGATTCATCCCTGGGATGCAAGGATGGTTCAATATACGGAAATCAATAAATGTTATTCACCACATCAATAGACTTAAAGAACCATATGATCAGCTCGATAGACGCAAAGAAAGCATTCGACAAAGTACAGCATCCCTTTATGTTCAAAACATTAGAAAAACTAGGATAACAGGAACTTACCTTGACATTGTAAAAGCTATCTATGCTAAGCCTCAGGCTAGCATCATTCTGAATGGACAAAAGTTAAAGGCATTCCCTCTAAAATCTGGAACAAGACAGGGATGCCCTCTATCACCACTTCTATTCAATATAGTTCTCGAAACACTGTCCAGAGCAATTAGACAGACGAAAGAAATTAAAGGCATAAAAATTGGAAAAGAAGAACTTAAATTAGCACTATTTGCAGATGACATGATTCTATACCTAGAAGACCCAAAAGGGTCTACAAAGAAACTACTAGAACTAATAAATGAATTCAGCAAAGTGGCAGGATATAAAATCAACACGCATAAATCAAAGGCATTTCTGTATATTAGCGACAAAACTTCTGAAACGGAAATGAGGAAAAACACTCCATTCACAATATCCTCAAAAAAAATAAAATACTTGGGAATCAACCTAACAAAAGAGGTGAAAGATTTATACAATGAAAACTACAGAACCCTAAAGAGAGAAGTAGAAGAAGATCTTAGAAGATCTTAGCAAGACCCCGTCTCAGAATAAAAAGTAAAAGGGGCTCTGTGGCTCAGTGGCAGTGGAATGGGGCTCTGTGGCTCAGTGGCAATGGGTCCAATGCCTAGTACCCCCCCAAAAAAAAAGAGAGAGAAAAAAGGCAACAGACATTCTAGATGATCTTTTCCGGGGGTCTCCTCATCCACATTTGTCTCAATTACTTCTGCTCCTCATACGCCAAAAGATTGAGTTTTTTCAGCATAATCCTAAGGATGCTTAAACCATGGTTTTCCTGCCCCAGTAGATGCATTACTATATAGTAGTTTAAGTGAAAGCACTAGTTTGTAATCCAGACTTAAAACCAATTGTTATTTTCTCCCCTATCGAATTCAAAGTAAAAATAACACCAAAACATAAGTTTTAAGTCTAATTTAGACAAGAAAGCTCTTTTCATCTCGTGACTACAAATAATTTTAAAAAATAATTATCAAATGGTTAAAAATGTTTCCTTATTTCTTTTAGTGCCAATGCTTGCCAGTGTTGAGTCATACACCTTCTCTATCCAGTGCTCAGTGGATGAAAATACTATTTGTATTTTACTTATGCAGTTGGTGAAAAATCCAAAGCAATGTGAAAGTGAGTTACTTGCTACATCCTAGATGTCTGAGTTCCAGTCCTGTCTCCATATTTCACCAGCTAGGTAACTTTGTGTAAGGTGTTTTATTGTCTCGGCTTGTTTGTGAAGTAGGAATGGAATATGTCTAATGGTTTGTAAGGATTATATAAAATAGGCCTCATATGTAACAAGTGCCGAGTATATTTTAGCTCTAATAGTATTGTAACTTTTTCCACTCCTGACATTCCTCCATAGTCATCCAAACATCTTTAAAGACTTCAGTGTCCTGGTCATTGGCTATGAGAAAATATAGATGGAAAATAACAGTCCTGACCTTACCATTTATAATATAGAAATAAACAGGTTTTTAAATGGGCAAATGCAAGAATGCTATAAATTACTGGATTTAAAATGAAAAAGTCTATAATAGGCTACAGTCCAGAATGGCAAAAATTTCTGAAGGCCCAGAAATGTCTAAAAACCAATATTACTGAGGTACGGTGGCACACTCCTGTAATTCCAGAAACTCAGGAGGTAGAAGCAGGATTGCAGGTTCAAGGCCAGCCTTAAAAACTTAGTGAGACACTGTTTCAAAATAAAAAATTTTCAAAAAGGACTGGGGAATGTAGCTCAATGGTGAAGCGCTCCTGGATTCAATTGCCAGTATCAAAAATTATATATCTCATATAACATTTATCTAATTCAAAAGCAACACATTTATTCAAATATGCAGGGTATAGTATATAAAATTGATTTCAGGGAAAATTAGCAGATATTTTGAAAAGCCACATTGCCCCAGAAGATAATTTTTCTCAGACACAGTAAGAGATAACCTTCTGAATTCGGAAAATGTTAAAATATAAAAGAGCATGTGGAATCAACTGAAATGTGTATATGTAGATGTGGACATATCTGAGAGCTAGTTCAAACTTTTAGTTCCAAATAACAGGTAAACTGAGTTGTCTTCCTGTGGTTACTTTCACTATAACCCACTCCAAATTTATCCTGTACGGTTAAGTACTTTTTCCACTTTTGGTAACATCTCTTTTCCTATAAAACCAAGTTCAAACTGTTTAACATAAATTTAACCTTGTCTTTTACCATCTGCTTTTACTTCCCAACCCCCAGTCGTTTTTACTATCCTATGATGCCTCACCTGTCAGCCCCACTCCATCTGAACTGACATACTCTTTTCCAAAGATGTTTACCACTTCTTTGGAATATCTACTGTATTTATCAGTTCCTTTGAATGTTTATCTACTACCATTTATTGCCAACTTATTTTTCAACTGTTACCTCCCAGCAGAAGTTCAAGGAAAAATTTTTATGTGAGCCTATTTGTGGAAATCCTGAGGTTCAATTAACACATTCATGTACTAACTTTTAAGTTTTGGATGATCACATAGGTACAAAATATTTCATAATCTTTATTAGTAACAATGCTTACAAGTAAAAACTAGGAAGTGTCAAAAGCAGCAGCTTACCTGTAACTATATAAATCTAATTTTAATGATTATAACCAAAAGAAAAGATTCATAGGCATTGAGTTTTTCCTATTAGTGGACCTTGATAGTGAGCTACCCTTTCAATTTCTACTACAATTTTTGCCCACATTTGTTTCCTTCAATACCACTGTCCTGAAATCATTATTCTGCACACTAGCAACATTTGTTATTGAACTACACCTTTCAACTCAATACCTGAATCCCATTTCTTTCACAAAACCCACCCTAGTGTTAAAGGGAAGGCCATATGCACAGAACAAAGTAGATATGAAAATTAGTTTATTTTCTACTTAACTTTTAATAAATGAGAAGAAACACAGTAGTCTGTCTCATATAGAACATTTATAATACATAACAATCCATAAAGCCTCGTGGTGAGGTAGGAACAGCTTTCAAAAATAACACACAGTCAAAAAACATACAAAAAGTTAGAAGTTAGGTAAAATGTTGCAGCACTAAAAGACAGTTTATCTGTATCTGCATTTAATGAGATGATAACTGCATTTAACTGTGCCATATCTGGCCCAAAAGACAGGCAACAGCAGACACAAAAACAACACAATTATGAAAGTTTCATAAGAATCACAGAATACACTTCATTGTGCTGTTTCAAGGCAGAACCATAACATGGCAATTTGTGTCTTTTTATATATAACCACATATTAATTGTATGTTACATTCCCTTCAGCATCTTTTTGCCAAAGACACTGAACCATAAAATTTTTGGTTTAAAAGTTTAAATTGTATAACATACAAAAGGCTCTTGTGCCAGTGAAAATGACTGCTAAACATTCCAGAGCTTGTTAGTGAAACAAATTAGCATCACCACATATTGGTAGAGCTACATCAAAATAGTGCTATTACAATTCCCATTTCAGAGACACGGAACACTGTATGACACAGTTTCAATTTAAACAACAAACAAACAAACAAACAAAACCTCCACTTTCCCAAGAGTTTTAACACTGTTTTATCACTTAACTGAAACTCAGTATTAAAATAAATATTTTTAAATTGCAGAATTACTCTCCATATTTGTGTATATGTGAACATCTTAAGACAGCAGGTTAATGACATGTTTATCATTCATATGAGATCTGCTTATAAACAGTAAATATCTTCAACTCAATACCAGTTAACCTACTAAACATTTCACATTAGGTTCCATAGGTCTTTTCCCTTAAATTTTTCAAAAATTCAAAATTAACCGAATGCTAACAAGACACAAATGTTAACATAACCTTCTACCTAGAATGATTTTCCAAGGTGCACTTAATGGAAATTTTTCCTATTCAAACTACATACCTTAGGATAAAGTTATTCAGCATTTTGATATACATACAGCCAAATTTTAGAGAATTTTTATTTTTCAGGTTCCAGTCCAAACTTTTATAATGTAGATATCTTCCAGAATAAACAATCATACAAGCTAAAAGTTAACAATAGAGAATTAAGTCTCTCATCACTAAGGCTGCATTTGGCTTGGAAAAATTCCTGGTTAGTTTTAAATCAGGCATATGCAGCACCTTCTTCTCAATAAAATTTTCAGACAAGTTTCTAAACATTCTACACTGATCTTGCTCAAATATAAAAGAGCCAGTAGGAGAGATGCAACTCCCAAAACTGATGCAGTGTTATAAAACAGCATATTTAAATAATGGATGTAAGTCTCCCAATAATTCAGGATATTTCTTGCATTTTCTTTCCGGAAGGAATAAACTATTTTGAGAAAGACACTTAAATCCCGCAACATTTAAATATAAAAGCATGTCTTTTTTTCTTAAAGATAATGCTAATATAGCTAAAAATGGGTTAGAAAGTGCATTGTAAAGAAATAAATAATTCTCTGCTAAAACTCAAAAGGTGAGTCAGTGCCCACTGATTTTGCTATGACAGAGTCCTTTGAAAAAAGAAAATCCTATGGTACCACTTTGTTACACATAAGCTACTTAAAAATTATGAAAAGTGAAATATCTAAAACCTAAAGGCTATCCCTTCAAAGCACTTTTGAAAAATAAAACAAAGCCCTTGTCCCATGCTCATATACCATTTTAAAAAATTCTCACTCTGGTGATGTCTTCTACTTAGGTGTTATACCACCTTTAAGACAGACCCCAAATGGAACATTGTAAAGAAAACCCCACTGAATGTAATATATTTTACCAGTTATCCTATTATATCATTGCTAAAATGTTTAGGTAACAAATTGTTTTGAGATCTTAATAAAATGTTCTATAAAGTATTAAATCAGGAATGTACATGATACAATAAAATTTGCAGCTTTCTCTTGTTCACCCAGATAGGTTGCTCAATTTCATGTTTAAAAAGAAAAAACACCTTTTGCAAAACTCAAAGCAACTACTAAGTAAAGAATTGAATGACACACTATCAGATAAGAGTATTAAAAGATCAAGATATATTGCAAATTGGCAGGTTATGGTTTGGCCCATTATAATATATGTGAACTTACAAACTATGTTCCTAAGATTACCTCATTCTCATTGGAAAAACCAGCTGTTCTTAAATAGACCCATTGCCAGCAACAGGCATATATTAGGGGAAAAAACACCATCTACAACAAAAGATCATCTCTTTAAAAACTGTCATATTCAAACACTTTCATCTTAAGACCTATTAAGCAATGAATTATTTTAAATCCCAAAAGTAGTCAGCTATAAAAGTTACTGAAGTAGTCAGAATACCTTGTTTCTAGAAAAATAGAGCTATACATGATAACTGATATTAATATCCATTCTTCTGAGGACAAAAATCTTCATTTTCTTCACAAAGCAGAACCCCCTTCTTCTAACAAGAAAAATATAACTTAAATAACCTTAAAATATTTGTGTTGGATTTAAAATCTATAGCAATAATCAAATAGCCAAGAACAATTTCCTGGATGGAAAGCATGACATTCTGCAAAATAAGTCACTGGTCTAAGAACTAAGCAATGTCAAGAACTGATGACTTACAGAATCTTCAATTCTCCCTTAATTATTAATTTTGCTAAGAATATCCAGATTGTATTAACCATCTTTCTTTTCTTTCAAGTTAGTGGTTCTTGGCAAAGCACAAGTTATAAATGGTTGTATTCAAAAAGCTGTTTAAATCCATTCATGATTAGTCACCATGAAATGCCTTTTACTTCAAAGTTTTTTTTAAACACCCACAATTTAAAAGATTACATTAATACCTTGCATTTAGCAAGCTAAGATCAAGTTAAAATCCTTAAAAATATTTAGATATTTTGTGAGTAAACTTTCAGCTCAATGTTTCTAATACCAATCTTTCAAAGAAAGTAATGCTGGTGAACATGTTCATGTTTTAGGCTAAACTTGGTAGAAGAAAGGAGTTGAAATTCTCAAGATAATTTAGAGATGTAGTCTGAATATTAACATACAATAGTTTAAAGTATTTAGTTTGGTTCTTCCCTGCTCTAACTCCCTATTTAGCCTATTATGTGTAAACTCTAATTCAATTTTTTAATTGTCTGTTTATTGGATTAATGTATAGCAATATAGAATACGGAATAGTAACTGATCTTATTTTTCTGCTCATAGCCATGAGTCACTCTTAAAATACGCTGCCATTATACTATGTAATGATTTCAAAGGGCAAGTAAACATTACCCAAAACTTGATTTTACAGGTCTACCAATTATAATCCTAATAAAGAATAACAATGGGGGGAAAGAAAAGCAGAGAAATTCCAGTAACAATTTTTAATTTATTTATCCCCCTAATTTTTTATCATGGGAAAACCGGAAATCAAATGTCATTATGTTATATAAGGTTTATACTTACTTTAAACAAAAATGTAACATAGTGTTAAAACTGGCTTTCAAAAATTGTTACAGCATAGCTGTACTCTGCACTAATAATCACAAAGTTGTAATATAGAACTCTGTTATGCAGTCCCATTATGTTCTTACAAAAATAGAATTAAACTGTGTGACCAGACAAGGACTTCAATTACACTACTTGGCAAACTTAGAATTTCAATGGAGTCTTTTTCCTCTTGCAGTTTAAAGCAAAAGTCAAATATCACATCTTTTTCAAGACTCACAAAGATGATTCAGGTTGCTTGTTTGGCACTTTTTTAATCTCTATCACAACAGCAGGGATGTTTTCAACTTTAGTCCTCCTGGGCTTCTTCTCTAGATTGTCACTAAGTTCTAAACAAGAAATGCTAACTGCTGGGCCCTTTTCTGCATCCTTTCCAGGATGGGCTGGTGGCCGTGTCCCACAACATTGCTTCAAAGCACACTGAGTCCTGCAGGCAAGTTCACAAGGGACTACACTTGCATTAGAGCCTACACTAGCAAATTCAGGCTGAATGGTGGTAGCGTGAATTCCGTGATTATGAAAAACGCTTTTAATGGTTTTAGCCACCTGCATGTATGATGCTGGGTCTTCGCATTTTATGTGAGCAGTGGCAATGATTCTGCTTCCAGCAAGTTGCCAAACATGTAATTCGTGAACTTCCTCAACTCCTTCAACATCTTGAAGTTCTTTTAGCAAATGTCTGATATCAATTTGTTTAGGAACAGTTTGTAGTAGAATAAGAGCAGATTCCTTAAGTAATGGGTAAGTTGTGTAAAGAAGTATACAAACCATTACAATACAAAGAGTTGGATCTAAATATAGTACCCAGCAAGGACCAGCCTCATGAACTGATGCATGAGTATTATTAATTTTGTCTACATAAGCTTTGCAGGGATCAGGGAAACATGGGTTCACACAAAAATCCCCTTCAGAACAACCTTTCCAAGAAAAGAAAAAGAGCAAGGCATTTACTACTACAATCACTGAACCCAAGGCATCTCCAAGGACATGCAGAAAAACTCCACGCATGTTAAGTTGTCCGGCCCTATCATCTTCTTCTTCCAAATTCATATCATCAGGTTCTCTGATAAGATTCCCATTCACTTGTACTTCCACTGCATCATCACTTCTGGATTTTTCTGGATCTACAAAGAAAAAAAATATTACCAAACACATTTGAAGTGTTTTTATGTAAACATCCTTTTCTAATTCAAATGGTAAAGAAGGTAAAATTAAAAAACAAACAAACAAACAAAAAAAAAACACCAAAGTATGCTCAGAGTAATTTCATATAAATTGACATTCTGGGAACAAGCCAGGACATAATGGCCAGGGCTAAATTAAGTCATTAAAATAATGCTTCTCCACTCTCCTAATTACTCTCTCTCCTTCCTAAAAAGTATATCTTTTCTATGGGGGTGAGGGTCCTATAAACATTCTGCTGCATTTTTTGGCATATACAAAAGAAAACACAGAACTAAAGATTATCATCCATTAAATGCAACTGTGGATATACCTACTAATATAAAATGCCTAATTTAACACTGGACTTTCTCTACCATCATTGAGGTAGATTGTGAGAATAAAACCAGTTCTAACTTGTGAAGGTTTATCAAGAACATAAAAGATACTTTAGGTAGAGAGGGTCTAAAAACTAACAAATCAACAATTTAATCACAGAGACTATTAGTAAAGTTGGAACTAAATGATCACTACCTACCCTAAAAGCTTTAAAGTCCCAAGTACTGATTTTTAAAAGGAATTATACACCAGACAGAGTAGCTTAATTTTCTCTAGAATAACACCCTGCCAAATGGAATGAGAAAAACACAATATTAATTAAACCTTTTCAATGCACAACTAAAACTTCACTAACATGATATCCTGCATTTGAAAAAGAAAATTGTCTCTGTAGAATGATACAACCAGGTAAATAAACACATATGGGGAGGAAAATGGAAGAAAATACAAACTGTTAACACCTGTGCGTGAGTAGTATTGGTTGACTCTTTCATTCCTTTTTTTCAACATTTTCCACATTTCCTTCCAGAGTACTTATATTTTTAATGAAGGCTTTTAATTCTAAACATAAGATGAATGCATTACCATCACTTTTACATTAGTACCATTATGAAAAAAGTCCTAAGTGAAGTAAATGTTAAACATGCCCCAACAGGTCCCTAAGCCTATGATTTTCAGGATTAGGTGTCAATTAAGTGAAATACACACTGGTGTTCATAAAAGAAACCTTTAACCAGGGTTTATACGCTCTAAATGCATCATTATGAAACTTGTTCAATGGACATAAGAACTACTTTTGGGGAGGAAGGGTTCCTACAGCCCAACATCTAGGACCAATTGGGAGTTTTTTGCGTTTCCCAGGAGGGCAAGAAATTGAACTTGGAAAGCATTCTGACCCTGTTACGCAAAACCAGACAAGTCTCTAAAAAATACAACCTGTAAAGACATTTAAATGCGGGTGCAGGGTGCAATGGGATGAGTCTCCCCCGACGTTCCTACCCTCAGACCCACAGTCCCTCCACTTTCAAGTGAATCGCGCCCCCACGCTCCTCCGCCAGGATGAAAGGGGGAGAGTGCGGGTCACCGACCCAGCCGGGAGGAGGCGGCGCGACCTGGGCGCGCGGGCACAAGGGGGCGTGCGGGCCATCCCGCCGAGGGCCAGGCGAGGGTCCGGGCTGCCCAAACCAACCACCTGCGGCGGCGACTTTCCCTGCTTACCTGCAGAGTCCAGTTTCAGCCCGTTGGAGTTGCTGGTATTGGCCACCAGGGTGTTGGTCTCCTCCTGGTCTGGCCCGGGCTCGCCCGGGGCCACGCTGACATCGTTGTCCCCGGTGCGGTTGCTCTTGACGCGGACCCCTTTGGGGAGGCCGTGGCTGTGGCCGTGCCCCCCGTGCGAGTGGCTGTGACCGGAGTCCTGGCTGAAGCCGCTGTGATGGTGGAAGAGACAGAGCCCCAGCACGTTGACCAGCAGCCCGGCCACGCCGACTCCGAGGACCACCAGCGGCTGCTGCATCTCGTGCGGCTCGATGAAGCGCTCGATGGCTTCCAGCAGGATGGCGAAGCAGAGGCCGGTCAGGAAGATGGCGTTCACCAGAGCCCCCATCACCTCGGCCCGGATCCAGCCGAACGTGTTCTTCTGGGTGGCGTGGGTCCGCCGGGCGAAGCGCTCGGCCACCAGCGCCACCACGAGCGCCAGCACGTCCGACAACATGTGGAAGGAGTCGGAGAGCATCGCCAGCGACGAGGTCACCCGGCTGACCACCACCTCCAGCACCATGAACATGAAGGTCAGCATCAGCATGCACAGCAGCCGGCCCCGGTTCTGACCCCAGCACCCCATGGCTGCGGCTCGGTGGCCCGCCGCAGGCGGCCGGGCGACTCGGGAGGCGGCGGCTAGGCGCCGAGGGTCGGCGACCGGGCGACCGAGGAAGGCGGGCGGCGCGGGGCTCTCACGGCCCGCGGCGGGCCGCTCGGGAAACCGCTGCGGGGCCCCCGCGGCCGCACGGGGGCGAGCCCGGGGTCAGGCCGCCGCGCCCCGCGCCAGTAGGCGTCTCGGCCGGCTGGCGGCGCGCAGCTCTTCAGGCGTCCGTCCTCGGAGCCGGCGCCGAGGCCCGGCTCGGCCCCAGCAGCCCCCACACACGCACCCGGGCGGAGGCGGCGGCAACGGCGGCGGCGGGGGGCTGGGACTTCCAGAGCCGGGGGACCGAGAACAGGCGGGCGGCGGACGAGGGCGGCGGGTGGCTCCGCGCTGAGAAGGCTCCGAGCATCTGAGGGCTCTCCTTGCTCGTCTCCTTGGCTGTGGCTGGACTGAGGCGCCCACGGCTGAAGCGCTAAAGAGGCGGCAGCCACAGCAGCTGCACTCGGCCCGGTTTCGGGCGCCTTCTTCGCCCCCCCGCCTTTGCAGACGGTTTACAAAAAAACTTTGCTTTGCACTCGGAACCCCCGTTTTCACACGGACCCGAGCGTGACAAGGCCCCGGCGCCCCGCCCCCCAGACCCGGCACGCTTCCCCATTGGCCAGGAACCCTACGACAGCCGTCGCGTCCCTCCCATACGCGCTCGCTACTGGATGGAGACGCGGAGGGGCGGGAGTGGGGCGGGGTCTCGGCTTCAACCGAGGGAGGCGGGGCCTTTCCCTCCTGGAGCCGGGCGTGGGCCCGGGGCCGCGGCCGGGTGCAGCGGCGGGCGTCGTGGGGGAGGGTCCGGGGTGCGGGCCGCGTGCAGCAGAGGGGGAGGAGCGGGCAGGCAGACCTCCCCCACCCGCGATGTTGCGGGGTCCTGGTTTCGGCTCTGCCGGTCCTCACAGCCCCCAGCACACCTGCGGGGGCCAAGCTTTAGACAGACTTTGATCCTAGGAGCCGAGTCCACGTGGGGGCGGGCCGCCGGGCGGCTGTGTGACAGACCCGCCACCTGGGAGGGGCCGGGAGCAGAGCCCCTGTGTGCGGGGCCCTCGGGTGCGTCCTCCGGGCACAGGAGCCTGAGATTAGGCCAACAGACTCATAAACAAGTGCTGCACGTAACTTATGACTCTCGGCTTAGCACCAAGCTGAGGAGTTAGCCCTCAGGCGAGTGGCCTGAACCGAGAATCTTCGTAAATGGTTTAGTAAAGTGAATTACTCCTATCATCACCTCCCCGGGAGACCTTGGGTAAATCAGGTATTTCTGTCACTGATTATCTAAGAACAGTTTAGGGACGGACTTCAAGCTGGAGAAACCTGGGCTCTGATCCTTGCCTTGTCGCAAGCCAGCTGCGTGACTTTGACCAAGTCACCTAATCTCTCTACACCTGTTCATCTATAAAGTAAAGGACTGAACAAGTGGAACTCTTAAGATTCCTTCTAACTCCAAAATTCTAAAGGCTCTATGATTTCACACTTTATTTATAGACCACAAACAGCGGAACCCTGTGTTGGCTGCTAGGGGGAGGGGGAGGGGCAGTAAAAATACAAAAGAAAAAGCTGTCCAGGTGGAGGTAGAATATAAAAAATTTTAAGTTTACTATGAAGTGCTCTTCGTAAGTTTTGCTAACCCTAAGTTTAGATTGAACGAATGTGTACTGTGGAGATATATATATATATATATATATATATATATATATATATATATATGTTTAGAGAGAGAGAGAGAATGAATAATCTGGAAGCCAAGACTTCCTGATCGAAAGTGGGCTGGTAACTGGAGTCAACAAAATGGCCTGAGATGGACATTTAAGGCCTCACCTCTGAACTGGATGAAGGACCCCCCAACTAACTGCTCCAGGTTGCTATAAGTGTAGTGCCAGTCATTGCCTTAAGATGCCTAGGTAAGGCTTATTTGGAGCTGTGTTGTTTTGCCCACCCCCCCCCACCCATTTATTCTTATACATTTTTTGTGATGTGTATATGGTGTGTTTGTCATCTCCCCATCTAGCTTGGAGAGCCAGATGTTCATCTTCCGTTTCTGCTTGGATGGGATATAGAAGAATGGAGGAAAGTTTGCAAGACATTATAAAAGAAGAATTGACAGAATTTGATGATTTATTGGTTATTGGGAGGGAGAAAAATAGGAGAATTTCAACAAAGATAATTACAATGTTTCCAATCTGACAAAATAGTGCTTTAGTAAGGAGGTTGGGAAGGGGTGTAACACGGGGTCACTTGTTGCTTTGACTATATCCCTTGTGGCTTTGAAACTTACATGTTTTTTTTCTTTTCCCCAACCTCCTCCCTGACCACCTCCTCTCTGATCTTTTCCCTAATCATCCTCCTTTCAGATCTTCTCCTCCCAGATCTTCTTTTCCCTAACCACCTTCTTCCTAATCTCAAGTTAGTTTAAGGGGTTAATAATGAGCTCCATTTATAAATGTGATTTTGAAGTGACATATGGATGGTGGCAATGCTAAGAATTGGATTTATGAACTTTAGGACCACCAATCTCCCCTTCTTTGTGGACAAGTGACATTTTTCTCTGAACATATGTAAACACAGCTCCCAGTGAAACTGTTTATACAGAAATTGGGGAGCCACTCGTGGTTAAAATGTTCTCATGGGAATGGCCAGGGGACAGTTGGAGGACCATTTTGCTTCTACTGGAGGCTTCTGTGCATCCCATCGAATGCAAGAATTTGATATCCAAAGAAAAACCAATAAGTGCAAAAGGCAGTCTTGCTTCACAAACAGGGTAACAGTCTTTCAATAAACAGGCTAAATTAGGAGATGTTTAGACCCATATAAAAAAGTGAGTTATAGTCAACTCAGTAGCCACTTATGAGAACCTACTCTGTGCAACATTTAAGCCATTTCCCAAACAATGTGCTTTATTCCCTCATAACCTGGTGGGGCAGGGGACACTACATTTTCCAGGTTGTCAGAGAAGTCATAATCATGTGCTCCAGATAAATATTTTTAGAGTAGAAAAATATTTCAATCAAATAAACTTTCCTTTTGCCCAGCATTGTGTGGACAAAATACTCTTACAGCTTGACTACCAAGTTTCTCTCTTTTCAGCCGGTTATCCTAGGAGTTTTGGCACAGTCACAAGTGGATTAAAATAAAGTGACCATACCATTATTCACCAACACTCCCAGAGGTTGTGACCCCCCAGGTTGAGAAAGATGGCTTGATTTTTTTCTTCTTAATTTTTGAGAACTTGCCTGATACCATGCTTAGTATCCAAACTGACAAACACAGCATACTTTGAAGATGAGAGAATAATGTTCCTTTTGGAAAGAGACTGCCAATTTGAATGCAAGTCAACTGCTTAACACACATCCTACAATCTCAGCCCTCTGGCCCTATCCTTGCTCTCAGTTAGAGTTTGAAAAAGTCTTGTAGGATTCTTGTAAAAGCTGTGAGGTACAAACAGACCTCTGAATTTTGGTTATCAAAAATCATGTGTGTATAAAGCTCTGCCTTGCGTGGAAAGACAGAAGAACAAAACATGTGAAAATCGGGTTGTATTTGATTCAGTTGACACTAAATCACTTCTTTTTTAAAATATTTTTTAATTGTTGATAGACCTTTATTTTTTTTTATTTATATATGGTTCTGAGAATCGAACCCAGTGCCTCACACATGCCAGGCAAGTGCTCTACCGCTGAGCCACAGCCCAGCCCTTAAATCACTTCTAATGTTCAATCTTGAAACAAAACTCATGTGGAAATCAGGTTTTGTTTGTTTTTTCATCTTTTGGAACTACATGAATGATTCTTGCAAATATGAACTGAAATTTCTAGCAACAATTCAAGGACCAAGGTTTGGGGTTTATTTTAGCTGCTCCCAGTCCTTTGGGAGAACAAAGAATAAACAAGTAACAATGCTAGTAACAAAACCCAGAAACAGCACAAAAAGTCCCAGAGGTATAAGGGAAACCATAAGAAAGAAATGCTCAGAGCAGGAAACCCAGAGCAAGCAGAGGAGAAACAGCAACAGTGTGGAGAACAGAATTGTTCTGTGACAGGCCCAGGACAGTTGTTGAGCTCTTTTTATGTGTTGGTTAAGCTAAAGAATGGCATGTAAGGACTAGCAGCAAAGGGAAACTCATTTTTTCTTGGACACTGAAAATTGGATCTAACTGTTCTCTAGTCATGCCTGAAAATTATATCTAGAACTAAAGGCACTGATGTCTATACAGTAAGGCTCATTGAATTTTGTGAGTTTCTTAGGTTCCAGGTTACTTAATAGCAGAAATTGTTGAAGACTCAGGCAAGTCAGTCTTAAAGTTTAGGCTAACTGCCCAATCTTTCTTTCTTTTAAAAGAAGGGCTGTTCTAAGGATGGGAGATCTAATTAAAGCAGAAAGTACAGAGGTTTTTTTAAAAAAAGAAGTCAAAGCATTTTTTTTTTTTTTGACTGTCCCATTACTTGTCTACAAAGATACTGACCAGTGGAGCATTTTGAAAGTATCACACACTTAATGAGTTTTAGGATGATAGAAACATCAGGGAACTAACCCTTAAAAGTTATTGTGTGCCTTCAGACAAGTTATTAAGCCTCTCTGGGCCTCAATTCCCACATCTTTCCAGTGAGGAGTTATAAGAGCTAAGGGGTTATAATAGGTGAGTAAAGGAGGTAGAGCTGCCTGATTGATATTCTCAAGTGAAGCTTTTAAGCCATCTGTACTTGTGTTTTCTGTGAATCCTGCGCTGGGTTCTGGCAAATTCAGCAACTGCTTTGTTACCATTTTACTTTTGGGAAAATCATTCTGATGGACTCAAAAAGGACTCATTTGCCAGCTAGCTACCCAGTTGATTCACTTTCTCTGGCTAGAGGGATGAGCCCATTCCACAGAGCCTCCCTATATCCCACCTGGTGGCCGAGGCCTCTCAGGACAATCACATGATAGGATAAAACCTGTGGAGGGGAGTATTTCCAGTGCCTCTTCCAGGCTATAAAAATATCTGCCTAACTCCACATATCATCCTGCCCTCTTCCTCCTGAGTTTTATTGTTTAGCTGCTATGACCTTTTAAAACCCAGATCTGATTATTGCAAAAACATATGTCCTCCACCACTACTATCAAGCAGAGATCTTTTGGTGGCTCTAGAACTCCAAGGAGAAGACCCAGACTTGGATGCACAGATGGGCATCGTTGGGTTCTGGTTAGCCTCCCCAGTCTCATGATATCACTCCACCCAATAGGACTAGCCTTTCTGACGCCCATGAATCCAGCCTGTGTACATATTATTCCCTCTCCTGGGACACTCTTCCTGCCCCTCTTTCCCACATCAATTCCTTTTTTAAAAAAAAAATTATATATATATATATATATATATATATATACACACACACACACACACACACACACACACACATATTTTTTAAGTTGTAGATGGACACAATATATTTTATTTATTTTTGTGAGGTGCTGAGGATCAAACCCAGTTCCTCAGCATGCGAGGCAAGTGCTCTACCCTGAGCCACCCCACCACTCCCCCACATCAATTCTTGTTCATCCTTCAGCTCTCAGCTCAAGGGCCACTTCCTCAGGAAGTCTTCCCTGGCTCCTCTGACCACTTCAAGTCACTGAAGTACAAGTTCTTTCAGCTCATTACCTGCTCTTTGATGGCACTAAACAAAGATGCAATTTTTCATTAAACCAAATAATAAGATTGTAAACTCTATGAAGGGCAAGGACAGTGTGTGATTTTACTCACCTTTGTCACTCTAGCCATCCTAGCATAGGGGGTACACAGTAAATATTTGTTGAATGAGTGAATGTTGACAAATCACCATGCTCATGGTAATCCTTATGTTCATTCCACAGATCTTTATTGAACACCCAGGTTTCCCTATCCACACAAGGAATCAGATGAGAATCAGATGGCCCATTTCTTCTGGATAGAATAGAAAACACCAGGACACAATCTCATTAATTAGCTCACCTCATTCTTCAAGCAGGATATCACCCTTCTGTTGTGATATTGTCTCACACAAGATGCAATTAATTGATTAAAACTGGGAACCAGTTGTAGAATCTGTCGTGATAACTTTCTAGGTTCTCATAATTTTCAGAGTTTTTGTTCCTTTTCGAGCTTCACAATAACCCTATGATGTTTGCAAGGCAGGTTCTGTAGATTACGGATGGAGACTCCATGAAATAAAAAATTTGTTCCGAGTTTGTGAGTACAAAGCCCTAACTGCACCAGAATGTTTATTTTAGCATCATACCCAAATTTGAGAGGAACAAACCCAGTCTGAGGCTCAAGACTTCATATGCACTAACTTCTACAAATTGTAAAGCTCATCTCAGTTCTAAAAGTTTCTGGTTCTATGATTCTTTTATTAATTTGTAATTACTATAAGGACTAAGGGGAAGTGGCCTACTTGTGAGTGACACCTCTTTAACAGGTCACTCCAAGGTCTGATTCTCTAGTGATGTGTTCCAAAATTGGGTCCTACTCACAGATAATTCTGTAGGGTGAATTAGTTAATTGTTCTGCCTCCTGCATTTATACATTTCTTACTTTTCCTTTTTTTTTTTTTTAACAACTGGAGTGTCTTGCAAAGGGCCTAAATATTGTCTTCTCAGTCAGGTGCTTCACATTCTTTAACGTGCACTCAGGTCACCTAGAAAACTTAATAAAATGCAGATTCTGATTTAATAGTTCTGCAGTGGAACCTGCAATTCTGCATTTCCAATAAGCTCCAAGTCTAATACTGATAGTCCCCAGGTCACATTTTGAGTACCCAGGTAATATAAGCTTACACCATTCTTTTTTCCTTCCTTCCTTCTTCTTTTCTCTTACTTACTTTCTTTCTTTTGTCCATTCTTCCATTCTTTCTTTTCTTTCTTTTTTTTTTTTTTTTGTTTGAGAAGGGTATCACTGTGTTTCTGAGGCTAATTTCCAACTTCTGGGCTCAAGTGATCCTCTGCCTCAAACTCCCCAGTAGCTAGGACTATAGGTACCACTGCACCCTGTTCATAAGCTTTTTTTCTTGCGGGCAGGGAGGTACTGGGGATTGAATTCAGGGGCATTCGACCACTGAGCCACATCCCCAGCCCTATTTTGTATTTTTATTTAGAGACAGGGTCTCACTGAGTTGCTTACTGTCTCACTTTTGCTGAGGCTGGCTTTGAACTTGAGATCCTCCTGCCTCAGCCTTCCGAGCCACTGGGATTACAGGTGTGTGCCACTGTTCCCAGCTGTTCATGAGTTGTTTTTTTTTTTTTTTTATCCCCAGAAGGAGAATATTGAATGAAGTTATTCTCTGGAGAGTGGGAACAACCTCAACCTTAAAAAGTCATTTATTTTACTTTTTATTTTTTTGTTCCTATGTCTTGTTTGAATTTTAATTGCAGACGAACATATATTTACGTCTATATTAAAATTTTAAATGAAATCAAATGTCTTATCCTTGCATTCTTTAAAATTAGTCAAACTCCAGGTGCAAGTAAGGGTTTCAGTTTTGGCTTACACTGTGTGAGAGAAAAATAGTTACTTTTCAGCTTTTAAAATCATTTTGTTATTCTGACTAGCTTTAATGGCCCCTGAAGCCTAATAGGTTGGGCTGAGGACTCAGAGTACCACTGACGGTCTCTTGTACCCAAACCTTCATTATCCAGCAGGAAATGCCTGTCAATCATTACTCATCAGATCCTCACAAGGAACCCAAAAGACTAATATGAATAAAGGGTTGTACCAGGAACATCAGCAGCAGTAGTCATCAAGTAGTGTAGGTGGGAGGTGAAAAGAGAGACATTTCTCTTTGCTTGCCCACTCATTCTAGAGGAAGAGAGAAAGATCTAACTTCCTCGAAGTCGTCCCTACAGACCATTCCCGGTGAGCCCTTGGTAATGACTTCACTTGTACTTTATGCTGCCTTCAAGGTTTACTCCATCATAAGGTCAGAGTTGACTATCTCTAAAACTCAAGAGAGACATTTCTTAGTCCCCAAAGTGCCATTGCCTTTAAGGAGACCACGATCAAGACAATGGGGAATTGTGTTTCTAGGAGCTGTTCATGCCATTGCCTCCAAATCTTAAGTGCAGTTCTCTAATGGAAACAGTGTCTGCTAAACTGGAGCAAATAGAGATTGTCTTAGCTCTCAAATGCCTCCTGTTAGGCAGTCTAGGAAGATGGAAGAGCTAAGCCTAATGGAAACCAGAGTCTGGCTTCACAAATTGAGAGGAGAAGAAGGATGAGCTCTTAAGTACTCCTTTCTGTTTCTGTGGTCCAGGCCGCCATCATCATTCATAGCAATTGTGTGAGAATTTCCTAACATGGCTCCCATTCCCCTCCTTCAATCTGTTTTACACAGTGCTTTCTGGTTAATATTCCCATACAACAATATTCATGCTGCTCTTGCTCAAAAACTCTCAGTGGTTTCCCAATACCCATAGCATAAGGTATAACATTTATCCAGACATTTAAAGTATCCTGAGTGTGACTTTAACCAGTCTATCCAAAATCTTCTCTCACAACTTGTGATTTAGATATGAGGTGTCCCCCAGAGGATCATGAGTGAGATAATGCAAGAATTTTCAGAATTGGAAGGATTAGATTATGAGAGATATAACCTAATCAGTGCGTTAATCCACTGATAGGATTAGGTAGGTGGTAATTATCGGCAGGTAGTGTGTGCTGAGGAGATGGGCCTGGGGGTGTGCCTTCGGAGTATATATTTTGTCCCTGGGAAGTGGAGCTCATTCTCCACTTCCTTGTTTCCGCGTCTTCAGCTGCTCTCCTCCTCCACACCCTTCTGCACCCTTCCACCTTGACGTTTTTTGCCTCACCTCAGGCCCAGAACAATAATCAGCCTTCTATGGACTGAGACCTCTGAAACCAAGAGCCCCAAATAAACGTTTACTCCTCTATATTGCTCTTGTCAACTCTTTTGTTCACAGTGACAAAAAAAAAAAAAAGCTGTCTAAAGCACTGCTCCTCAATCTAAACTCTCCATGCAAGTCAAATTATATTAAGTGATTGTTCCAAGTTACCCAATGTCTCTGTGCCTCCTTTTTCTCCAGTTTTTATAATGGAGAACAAAATAACAATCTATGTCATCCGGTTGTGAATTAGATGAACTATACTACAAACACACACACACACACACACACACACACACACACACAGCCTAGGACAATGTCTGGTACATGGAAGGAGCCTCTAATAGGTTGAATAGTGCCTTCCCACCAAGACATTTCCATGTCCTAACTCCTGGAAATTGTGAATGTTACCTTATTTGGAAAAAGGTACTTTGCAGACATAATTAAGGATCTTGAGATGAATAGATCATCCTGGAATACCTAGGTGGGCCCTAAATCCAATGACAAGTGCCCTTAGACAACAGGGGAGATTAAACAAGATAGAAGGAGAAGACCTTGTGGGCTGGGGATGTGGCTCAAGCGGTAGTGAGCTCGCCTGGCATGCGTGCGGCCCGGGTTCGATCCTCAGCACCACATACAAACAAAGATGTTGTGTCCGCTGAAAACTAAAAAATAAATATTAAAATTCTCTCTCTCTCTCTCTCACACTCACTCTCTCTCTTAAAAAAAAAAAAAAAAAAAAAAAAAAAGAAGGAGAAGACCTTTTAAAATGGAGACATCAGAGTGATGGAGCCACCAGTTAAGGTACACCAACAGCCACTGAAAGTTGGAAGAGGCAAGCAAAGAATTCCCTGTAGTCCTCAGGAGGCAGCACAGCCTTCCAACAGCTTGATTTTAGGCTTTTTGGCCTTCAAAAGAGTGGGATAATAAATTTGTGTGTGTGTGTGTGTGTGTGTGTGAGAGAGAGAGAGAGAGAGAGAGAGAGAGAGAGAGAGAGAGAGAGAGAGAGATGGGGATTGAATTCAGGAGCTCTCTACCACAGAGATACACCACCAGTCATTTTTATTTTGAAATAGGATCTTGCTAAGTTGCCTAAACTGGCCTTGAGCTTGCAATTATCATGCCTTAGCCTCCCAAGTCACTGTCATTACAGGTGTGTGCACTGTGCCCAGCAATTTCTGTTGTTTTTAAACTATAAAGTTTGTGTTAATTAGTTACCACAGTCACAAGAACCCAGTACAGGGCCCATTATATGTTTCACTATTACAAATCCCAAACATGTTTTTTTTTTTCTTCTCCCCTCAGCATTTTTTTATTTCATTGTTCTCTTCAAGTGTCTTGCGTAGTACCTTTCAAGTAATGACTGAATGAGTGAAGGTGTAAGTGAATAAATGAATGAAAAGCCTACCCCCCCTACCACCTGTCTTGATGCCATATTCCCCAACATAGCTTTTTCTGATTGCTCTACTCCATAAAATCCAGCATAAAGTGACAAGAACACACACACACACACACACACACACACACAAATATTAAAAAGTGCCAAGAACACTCATGATTAGTGTTTTCAATTTCTGCCCCATAATGCATTCCATTTGTGTGTTTCTCTTTCCCTCCTCCAAGCTTATTGAAGACAGATCTGGGCTATTTTATCTTTTTAATACCCTCAGGACCTAGGACATGGTAGTGAATCAAGTTTGTGACAACAATAATAATCCTATTGTCAAAAGTTGTCCACTAATTTGTTACCCAGGACCTAGAATGTATTATGTCTTCCAATGGTAGCCGTTTGCTCCTTGTGTCAACTGCTTTTCCCAACTTCCATTCATCCTGCCAGTCCCAATGTATTTCAAATATATGTTGCAAATGGAAGGTGAGTTGAACAGGCCTATCTGATCCTTCTATTGGGTAGACTTGTGTGAAATAAGTAGGCTGTAGGACCATGCCTGGAAATCTTTTCCTTACCCATACAGAGATGTGGGTTTTCCTGGTGTTTCTCATAGTGGAATTGCTCTGTCATATGTTCACTGGTGGGCCTATTTTCTTTGGGATCTTTGTGATCTTCATGTTGGTTGGTGAAGCCAGCTCAGCTTAGCAATACCAGTCATTCTTCCCAGCTGAACCCCAGTTCAGGAACTCAGCATCTGACCACACCTCTTGCTAATGTGATGTCATATTGACTACAAGACAAAATGTCTTATTTGTGGACCCCAACTTAAGGATGGTGCGACTTATGATTTCCTGACTTTATGATGGTACAAACGCTATACGCATTCAGTAGAAACTGTACTTCCAACTTCAATTTTGATATTTTCACAGATGAGCCATGTGTGGCATCATAATGTCTAGCAATGTGAGTTGCAGCTGCCAGTCAGCAACACCATTATGAGGGTAAGAACCAGGTAAGAAATGTTAAATGCATTTTGCAATATTGTCAACTTATGATGAATTTTGTGGGGACAAAACCCCATAAAAATCAAGGAATATCTGTATTCTCACTTAGATTTTACCCTGTTTTCTTTGGCCTTTGCCTCTTTCTCTCTTTGAACCATAAGAGGTTAAGTTACATATATCATGTATTTAGAGTATACTTCATAAAAATAGGAATATCTCTTACATAATCACAGTAAACTTATTATCAACTTTATAAAATTACATTGGCAGTGTCCTTATTTCAGTGTTGCCAACTGTTCCCATAATGTCTTTTATAGCATTGTCCACCTGCCCCTCCTGTGCAGCATCAAGTTCAGAGTCAGGACCACATTTAGCTGCCTTGTCCTTTTACCTCCTTTAATCTGAAACATTTCCACCGCCTTTCTTTGTGTTTTATGGTGTTGTTGTTTTTTAAGAATAGTAAGAATACCGTCCCCTCACCATTTTTTTTAAAATAAAACGTTCCTATTTTGCTTTTCTCTGATGTCCTGTTATACTTTCTTGGCTGGAATATTGCAAAATCAACATTGTATCCTAAGGGTGTCACAGGTTAAAGGCATACATGTCCATCTGCCCCTTTCTGTGGTGTATATATATATATATCACTCCTTCAAAGTGTTGCCCAATTTCCCTATGTATAATTAATTTTCTCCCTTGAACTAGTGAGCAGTCTTTGGGAGAGATATAAGACCATGAAAATAACTTGTTCATCCACATTCTGCCCTTCAATTTAGCATCAGTGATTATTTTTGCCTGATCCCTATATGGAATGTCAAGTGATGCTTTTCTGGCTCCAGCAATCTCTCTATGTTTACAGTCAGCTTTGATTGCTCTACAGTAGGCAGGACTCCTCCCCATTTATCTGTTATCAGTAAGGATTCTCAGTCATTTTGAATTAATTACTGAATTATGATGCTGAATTGGTCCTAGTTTTGCCAGTAGGAACCCCTTTGAGTTCTTATGCCAACCAGCCATTTAAGGAAGGTTGCTAGATTTTGAGTGAATGATAAAATGCAAGACTTTTGCAATTATTCTACACACCCTAACACAACAGGAGAGCATGGGGCACGGTGGGTAAGGGTTTGGAATTTAGATCCACCTCTGGCTTTCTGGTTAACTAATAGTGTTTCTTGGGCATATTATTTAACCTCTCTGTGCATCATTTTGCTCATGACAGTGATAAAATTAGAAGCTACCTCACAGAGTTGTTATAAGGACTAAGTGAGATAATGTATAGATACTGCTTAATAGAGTAGCTGGCACATAAGTATCGGACAGATATGAGCTAGGACCATTATTATAGTTCCCTATATTTATAGTCTATACATGGTCTGGGTTGTCTCAGTTGCTGTTGCCACCATCCGGAAGTCACTTCCACATTCATATCTACTTGCCCTTTTATGATACATTTCAATGAACTGTGTTGCTCAATGCTGTGGTTCTCAGGGGACCTAGCAATAACCTAGCCTGGCTGCTCTTTTGTTGAGGACCAGGAATATGAAACCATGGGAGATTAAATGGTTTGCACCAGGTCACCCAGAGAGAGTGAAAGAACCAGGAGGGGTGCCTGCTCCTCCACTACGCACTTCAAAGCAATATCTTCTCTCCATTGTGATCAATGGCAATGTTGGTTTGGTTTCTTTTCCTAGTCAAGGGGTGTTATTCAGAGCATCAGTGGGAAAGTATCTCATTTTCTGCATGACTCATCCTCATTCCAAGATTAACATGCTCCACTTTCATTCTTCGCCTCCCACTCAGTTTCACATCCCACCGGAGCCTCCAGAGCCTCTTGTGCCCCATCTGCCTCCCACGCCCACCCTGTTCCCTCTTCCTCAGCTGTGCTTTTACCTCCTTGCCCCAGACTGTCCCACCATCCTCAGATTCCACTGGCCACTTTGGTTGAACTCTTGTTTTAGAAAAACCCTGTGTTCCTGAAATATCACTCTGATCTACGTTGAAAATAGTACAAAGAAATATACTTAAGTTGCAGCAGATGTACAGGAACAAGTGTTTGTCCATATGCTTCCAACATTCCATTACCATCCAAGGAGTACTGCAAAAAGCATGCATTTCTGGACATACACATTTTATTTCAACCCTTTCCAAAAAAACATTAGGGTTCTTCTCATGTGCTAGGATGTTGTTGCACAAAACAGAATAGTAATAAATGCACTATTGGCTGAGGCTTGGGGGATATTTTTATTGTGCCAAGATTTTCAGTTTTGTTTCTATTTTTTCGAAACACGCTCTGACCTGTATGATTTGATCTTGCTTGCATCAAAATGCTAGTAAAATACTGAAATGTTTAGAGATGATATGATGTCTGGGATTTACTTCAAAATAAAGAGGTCAGGAAAAGAGGCGAGGGTATAGATGTAGAAGGTGCCAGATTGGTCATGAAGTGATAAAGGGTGAGGCCGAGTGATGAGTTCATGGGGCCCCTTTGCCTTTTTATATGATTCAAGTAATTTAGAACAAAAAGTTTGAAAGTGCTAGGTTAAATTTTCATTATTCTCATTTTTTTTCTTTTTGTTTGCTTGCTTTTTTCATTCTGCCTCTTCAAAAGAGATCTGCCCTTTCGTGGAAGCCGGTTCAGGCTATGTACCCTCTAGTAAAAACTACTTGATTACTACTTTAATCTACCAATTGCAAAATTCCATTGTATTTAAGGACTGCTCTATGCCACTTAGAACTTAAGTGTATATTTCCTTGCATTAGCCTCTGGTTATTTCCTATGAGTTATTCTTATATCCCCCCAGCCTGGGCACTTTTAAGGGCAGAGATTAAGCCTTGTTTTTTGGATAACCCCCACTTTGCCTGACATAAAGCTGGGCTCAGTTAATGCTTCCTAACTGGTGAACACACTTGTTGGTAGATTGGAAAAGATTGGTGAAAAGTGTCCTCTAAGTGTTGATGTAAAGAATGGAGCTGGGTCTGGTGGCACACACCTGTAATGCCAGCGGCTCAGGAGGCTGAGGCAGGAGGATTGCAAATTCAAAGTCAGCCTCAGCATAAAGCGAAGCACTAAGCAACTCAGTGAGACCCAGTCTCTAAATAAAATACAAAATAGGACTGGGGATGTGGATCAGTGGTCCAGTACCCCTGAGTTCAATATCCAGTACCAAAAAAAAAGAAAAAATGGATTGCAGATTTGTCATTCTTTTTTCTTAAAATGCTTCTGCATAGAGTCTGGAATATTTCGTTTTACCTTGAGGGAGAACTGGCTTAAGAGAAACTCTCCCAATTGAAGCATTTCATATTAGGCAGCAATTCAAGAGCAACTGATGCAAATGCTAGTGGATATTTACCCCCAAAGGAGACTTCACAAAATAAAATCCTGTACATGGGAATAATCTCAGAACTCTGCTTCTCTTCCCACTGCATATCTAATTGAAGGAGTCAGAAGAGTGGGAAAATATCAAGAAGAAAATGTCAGTTGTTCGTTTTCAAAATTTTGCCGGGGGAGCCATGTAAGAACCATCTCGTTTTAGGCTTGTCCATGCTGGTTTAATGCAGGGTGTGAGCCAAATTCAAAGTGGATCTCATTTAGCCAAGGCTTGCTTATTAGTTTCCTAACACACGCTAATCTTTTGAAATGCTTAGAACTAGTGTTTTTTTAGACTGGGGAAAGAGCCGCTGTAAAGTTGGAAGGAGTTCAAGACAAGTTTCCCCATCTTTCTACTCCCAATTGGGGATAAAGTGAAACCAGCCCTAGGTAGTGAGACCTTCTTCCATCGTGAGTTCCTTGGGAAGGAGACAACACAGCCTCCCTCTGGATTGGGGCGCATTTAAATTATAACCATTAGAATCAGAAAAATCCTTTCCATCAGCCTCCCTCATGACCCTTTCCCTGCAGCTTCCCATGGTCGTAATGAAAGACCCCCGGACCCTCAAATCCCCCGTCCAAAAGAACTAGCGTCACACTGGCTGCAAAAGCAAGAGGCAAGTTTATTAATACACAGGCGCCTGCGGGTGCACAGCAAAACCTCAGCCGAAGCTTTGGTGAACTGGCACACCGGGCTTTGGGGTACAGATCTTTTATAGGGAAAAAGGAGTTGTTTTCCACCTAGTACAATAACAGATGTTTTTGAATCCAGCATGCACGTCACTTAAAGGGTAAACTTGTTTTTCACTATGGTAAACTTGTTTTTCACTATAGGTTCCCGAAAAACTCATAAATCTCACAGGTTTACATTGTGTTTCCTCCCTGTTCCCGCTTATGATCCCAGTTTGCTCAAGCATGTCCTGTGATGTGGTCAGGGTGCCCTTTCTAACAGGTCATGTGGTGAGCTCACCTGTTTACTACATACTTTCTACTTTTCATAATCCGGCCTTAGGTTATGGGGCTGGGGTCTTTCATTCCCCCCTTTTTCTGTTACATGGATATAATCCTATATCCATTGTTCTGCCTGTTTAGATTCTTAGACTAAGTTTGTGGGTGACCCTGTCTGCTGTTGGTGTAGATGATATTGTTGAGTGAGGACCATAGTTTGAATTATAGAAAGCCTTTCTTTCATGAACTGTACTAGTCTGTTAAGTATGCAGGGCCCAAACGTCAGAATTAACAGTAAAATAACTAAAGGACCCACTAGGGTGGATAGCAAAGTAGTCAGCCATGGGGATTTGTTAAACCACTGTTCAAACCACCCTTGTTGTGCTTCAAATTCTTTCTGCCTTTTTGCCAACCTTTCAGTAACCTTTTCCATGGTGTCACGGACCACCCCTGTATGGTCTGCATAGAAGCAACATTGTTCTTTTAAAGCCACACACAGACCACCTTCTCTAAGGAATAACAGATCTAATCCCCTTCTATTCTGTAACACAACTTCTGAGAGGGAAGAGAGGGATTCCTCTAAAGCAGTGATAGACTTGGCCATGGCAGTTAAATCTTCATTCATTGCCATCTGGAGGCTTAGCAGCTGACCCCCTTGGACATAAGCGGCTGTCCCGGTTCCTATTCCAGCTGCTATTCCGCCTATGCCTAGTAGGAGGGCGATGGTCATAGTTATGGGCTCTCTGGGGAGTCGCGTTCGCCCCTCAAGATGTCCTAAAACATATTCTGACTCCAAATAAGATATCCTTGGCCATAATTGTATCAACACGCAAAAGTCAGTAGTTGCATTTAGGACTGCCATGGAAACACAGGGAGTTAACCCGGTATTACAAGCCCAATAGGTTCCATTGGGGCCCCACCAATATCCAGTTTGGGGACTAGTCACCTGGAGGGTAATATTACAGAGATATTGATATAAAGTTGGTACATTCCCTATGCAAACCCCTTCTCCTGTAACCTCCGTGATAGTTAGCTTATAACTAGGTAAAGATATACATTTAGGGTCAGGGATGCTATTATTATACCAGTTAGACAGTATTGCTATTCCTTCATAATAGGGTGGGCTGGAGGTCAAACATAGCCAACAATCTTGGGTACTGTTAGGGTTAGTAGCATTAAGGGCGCGAAAGGCTCCTCGAACCAGATTTAGAAGACGGTCTCCAGTTCCAGGGTGAGTGGGCTCAGGGGAGTAGCTAGAAACTTGATAATTCATAGTTATTGCTTGCGGCATAGGTGACTTGCTAGAAGGAGATTTTATTGGGACTTTGGGCCGTTTGGGCAGGGATGGGGCCCTCTGGTCTCCGAGCACAGAATTGGGTCCTAATGAACTTATAGGGAGCCTTTCTACGGTTAGTTTGAGCTGAAAAAGCAGGCCTGGATCATATTGCCCTGGGATGTAAAGGCGTATCCCCCAAAGATGTCCTTGAGTCCAGTCTAGTTGCTGTTTTCCTAGGGGGGTGAATTGGATAGTTATATTTGACTCTCCCTTGGTTGTCTGCCAGTAGTGGGCATAATCTTCCCTGGGTGATCCTCGAAGCCAATACCCATTACTAGAGGTTTCACATCCCCATGAACTACAGTAATACGCCTCAGGTCCTCCACATTTCCAGGTACGCTGTCGTCCTGGGCATACATACCATGATTGAACCCGGCAAGGGGGATAGGAATTTTTTGGAGTTCTTTTTGTATTTGGCCACGAATTTTTAGCTAGGTGGCATAGATCAAAGGTAATATTTGGCCACCACCCGGGTATGGGGAAATGTCCCATGCCTCGGGCTAAAATCGTAGTTATCCCTGTTTCTACATTTTGGATAGTCCACGTCAGAGTCTGCGGAACATGGGGGCTGCTGCCTAGGACAGGGGAAGTAAAACAAAGAGCAAGAAAAATCAGCAGCGGGTAAGTCTTATCTTTAGTGGATTCGGAGTACGTTGCAGCTTCCATCCTGAATTCTGAGGTGTGGTCGTTGGGTCCGGGTCTTGCGAGTGTGCACTCTTTACATGGGATGCATGGATCCAGGCCGCGATGCCGTCTACCTTGACTGCAGTGGGGGTGGTCAGCAGGACGGTATAAGGTCCTTTCCACCGTGGCTCAAGGTTCCTGCTCTGGTGTCTGCGTACCCAGACGATGTCTCCGATTTTGAAGGGATGTGGCAACGAGGGGGTTTTGAGCTCCTCCTTATACGCTGCTGCCAAAGGCTTCCAGACCTCGTTCTGGACCAGTTGCAATGCACGTAAGTGAGTCTGCATGGACGGGGTAAGTAAAGCAGAGATTTCAGTCTCATAAAAGTTTACAGCCGGTGGTGGGGCTCCATATAAAATCTCAAAAGGGGTTAGTCCTTGGGGGCCTGGGGTATTTCGGGCCCTATATAAGGCTAGGGGTAGGAGCTGTACCCAGTCTCTAGTGCCAGCTTCAAGCGTTAATTTAGTTAAAGTCTCCTTGATGGTTCTATTCATTCTTTCTACCTGTCCTGAGCTTTGGGGTCTATATGCACAATGTAATTTCCAATTAATCCCCAATGATCTGGCCACCAACTGACTTACCTGGGAGACGAAGGCAGGCCCATTGTCTGACCCTATTGTTCCAGGTATTCCATACCTTGGGAAAATCTCTTCTAATAACTTCTTAGCGACGACCTTGGCGGTTTCGTGCCGGGTGGGGAAGGCTTCTACCCATCCGGAAAAAGTATCAACAAAGACTAGAAGGTATTTATATCCATACATACCAGGTTTAATTTCAGTGAAATCTACTTCCCAATAAGTCCCAGGTTTGTGCCCTCTGACTCGGACTCCTGTCCCAACTTTAGTCTTACCAGTATTTACTTGGGCACATGCCTGACAATTTTCTGCTACTTGTTGTAAGAGTTGATCCCTATTTGGGAGATATAGATTTCCTTCTCCCCGATTTAAGAGTTCTTTCATCTTTTTGGCTCCATGTGAGTACTATTCCTCAATATCTTATTTGCATTCTATTGACTTACCTCTGTCTCCTCTTCTCCAGGGAAAATAATCCCTGGAGAGGGTGGAGCAAGGAAACGCAATTGTCTGGCATTCAAGCGGACCATAAAAGAGCCAAAAATACAGGAGAGTCCGCTTTGTTCCCTGTGGCCCCCCACAGAGCCCCTCCAAGTGAGTAGTCCAAGAGTTCTCTGGAGCTACCTCTTAAATAGAGCAAATGAGGCCTCACACTAGAGAAGCACTGTCTCTGTTAAACCCTGTCTGGGAGGGCAGAAGGAATAACTTCAGTTAGACTTAAGGAAGAATGTGGGGAAGTGAAAACTTGAAGCAAGAGGTTGGAGGCATTAGGAGGCCTTTGACCTCAGATAATCATTAGTCTTAGCTTTATTGTTGACCTGCAGAGAAGCAAGTGAGCCGAATGAGCTCTTGAAATCTCTTCCAGCTGTAGTGTCCTTTGATTCTAGAAAGCTAGCAAGTTTCTCTTTTGTCCTGGTTGTACTCTGAACTCCATGTGAGTGACCTTGGCTGGGCTTTAATCGCTCAGTCCGTAGATTTTCTCAACTGTAAAACACAGATGGCTGCAATGGGTGACAAGTCCAAGGGTCCAGGAGACTGTAAGACTTGCAGTAGCCAAATCTCTGATAAATAAGGTGGCGCTTTTGAGATGGCTGATAATGGTATGTGGTTTAGCCAATAAAGATAACCTGGTGCAGAGAGACTGAACGGAAGTTTCCCAGAGTATCCCAAGGATGTTTTTCTCCAGGAGTAACACCTCTTTGTGTTCTTTTGGGTGTCCCGTTAAGTAAGGGGGACAGCTTTTCCTAAATGGGAGGCAGCTTACGTTTTTCCTCCCACACTCCCTGAAACACCTTACAACTTGATTTAACATAAGCACAATGCTGAGTAGGTACCTTCTCTCAACAAATGATTATTTCTTGACTGATGTTATGAATGTGTCTCCTGAGTTCAATGAAAATGTCCAACTTGAAGACTTTGGGAAAAACTACTTGGAAATGACAGCAGCAGAGAGGTCCCCCTTGGGCAGCAACAACATAAATAGTGAGTTCTTTTTCAACAAAGGCTTTGGGCTGACCACGACTTTGAGAGTCTGGTTTTATAAACAGGCAACCACAACCACAAACCACAGGGTATTTGGAATGTACGTACAGGAAACAGGGAGACGTGTGTCACACAGTTCTGTATCTTGCCTACTACAGTGGAATACCCAGGGCAAATGACCATGCTTTTGAAAATGAAGGACAAATAAGTCAGCAGATCTTACTCAGTGGCAGGTTCCCAAGCACAACCTGCGACTCTCTCCATTTTTCAACATGAGCATTGGAGTCATTGAGGATAACTAGGCAGTGGAGGTGATGATACTAAATTCCTGGCACTTTTATTTGCATAATATAAAGAACATCAGATCCAAGTCAGGAAACCTGGGTCCTGGTCTTGGTTCTTAGACAAATGGTCATTGTCCCCCTAGACAAATTGCCTTCTCTCCCTAGGTCTCAGTTTCCCATCTGCTAATTAGGGATTTGCCTTAACCAGTATTTATTTGGTTGCTGGATCCCTACCCCAGACCTTCTGAATCAGTCTCCAGAGGTGAGGACTAGACAAGCAAAGTTTGAAAAAGTTCCCCAGGAGGTTCTGCTGTAAACAGCAAAGAACCACTAGAGTAAGAGTTTGCTAAATTCTATTCTCTACTCAATCCAGATTGAGTGGGCAACTTCATAAAGGTGGTGGTTTATCATTTATCCCAGCTCATTCTCAAGTGTGGTCTGGGTCTCATGGCTCATCCATGTGGTTTCGCCAGGTAGTGTTTGGACTTGGTTTTGAAAGTTTATACTGTATAATGCTAATGCCAATGTTCTCAAGCCTTGAATACATTAATGAATAATTAAGATAATTCTATAATCACCAGACATGACCTCATGAGATACCCTTATTCTAATGGAATCTGCTGAAGATGCTTATTTTTCCCTTTCTGGTGATATGATCTAAAACCTCAAAAATTCTTTAAGTGGAACTTCTGAGAGAGCCATCTGGCTAAGCTTGACATATTAAGAAGGGTTACACCCACAGCTCTTTTCTCATTCTGTGCACTTTCTCTAGAAGGTCTCATACAAATTTGTGAGTTGACAGTGATTCTGAAATTAAGGTAGCATTTGGATAGGGAGCCCAGGAAAGCCCAGATTCTGTGCTCTAGCCAGCATTCCCTGTTTGAGGTCCTCTGGGGAACCATGCTCAAAGAACAATGGCTGGCAGCAAAGAGTGACTCTGCAATATGGGCCCCAACTTACCTAGGACCTCCTGCTCTAGGCAGCAGCTCACATAGAACACCTAGACTCAGGCACAGTGCAGCTTTCTTCCTTTGTTCTTTGGACGTAAGTCCACCCTCAGATCCTTTCTAAGTTCAGGCAATAAGGTGGCTGTACAGGAAATGGGGAGCCAGAGTAAGAGGGTATTCATGTCATTCCTAGGTACAGGGGCCAAACTCTGGTCTAGGCCTCCCCAGTAGACATAGTCACAGTCTTTTTGCCTTGATAGACAATGGAAGAATCCAAAGAATCCTGCCAGGGAAAGCCATGAGGGGAAGGAAAACCAACCTCTCCAGCCAGAGAGAGCATCCAAAGAGAAAAAATGACTCTCCTGAAAAGCCACTCAGTCTGCTCCAGGGAAGGAAATCTCACGCCCCCAGGGGCCATATTGTAGGATGGAGTTCTCACCAAGTGGCCCCTCCTATTATGGGCAAAATCTTCTGTATTCTTAGGACTTAGCATTGTTGCTGGTATAAAGTAGGTCCCAGGTACTTGATGCATTTTAATTGAATGAATGAATGAATGAATGATTTGTATATGAGAATACCATGTTGTTTGTCATGGAGCTATACTGGGATGTATATAATATCATATCCTTTGAGCTACAAAGGATGCCCCTATTCAAACAGGCTTAAACAGAAACAAAGAATTATTGGCCCATGTCATTGAAAAGTATAGCAATTCTTCTGGCTTTGAGCACAGCTAGCTCTCAGGTCCCCAGAATTTCTTTGGGAGTGTCCCTCTCTCCATGTCTCTGCCCTGCTTTACTCTGTGTGGATTTCATCCTCAGTAGCATTCTCCAGACTTAGCTTCTGCTAGCTTGCAACCACAGTTGAAACAGAACTTTGCTTTCCCATTAGCTCCAGAAAAAGCCCTGGGCTTGACTCTCACTGGACCCACTGGAGATAGGCACCTCCTGCTGTCACGGGGCTGCAGATAGGTTCTGTGCTCCCCTACAGGGGATACAGGGTCAGGCCAGCAGGAATCCCTTGGCCTTGGTGGAGTGAAGGAACCTTACTTAAGGAAGGAGACTAGACACTGCTCAGGTGAAATAAGCATAGAAACAGGAGCTGTCCAGTACAGGTAGCATGTGGCTTTCA
Source organism: Spermophilus citellus (assembly GCF_964194105.1). Classification (NCBI taxonomy): domain Eukaryota; kingdom Metazoa; phylum Chordata; class Mammalia; order Rodentia; family Sciuridae; genus Spermophilus; species Spermophilus citellus. The sequence goes on along the minus strand of NC_138187.1, from coordinate 125,057,818 downwards.
TGAACCATAAAATAAAACGTGGTTTCAGCCCATCACGATAATGCACGCCTTTAAACCAAGCTACTCAAGAGGCTGAGGTAGGAGGATCACAAGTGGAAGGCCAGCCGCAATAACTTAGTGACACCCTGCCTCAAAAATAAAGAAGTAAATAAACAAATAGGGCAAATAAACCTCAGCGGTAAATGACCCTTGGGTTCAGTCCCCAGTACACAGGAGGAGGGGGGATTATGTTGTTTAGACATATCTGTTAAGGTTAAATTTGCTCTAATTGAAACATTTAGGAACTGAAAACGAAAGTGTGCTTTAATTTCTATTAGTATACTTGAATTTCCCAGTAAAGGCTATCCAAAAGTATTCTCTTAAAAATAGCTATTATTTTCCTTTTGGTTATATAAGTGATTTAAAATTTTCAGAAAAGTATAAAAAAGAAAATAACTATCTTTCCAAATTCCTGCAAAATTTACTACTAAAATTTTGTTCTGTAGCCTTCTATACTCTTTGTCTATTTTTATACATGTTATACATTGTGCAAGCTATTTTGTGGAATGTATTTTAAAGAATATTTTTTTAAAGAGAGAGTGATAGAGAGAGAGAGAGAGAGAGAGAATTTTTTTTAATATTTATTTTTTAGTTATTGGTGGACACAACATCGTTGTTTGTATGTGGTGCTGAGGATCGAACCCGGGCCGCACGCACGCCAGACGAGCGTGCTACCGCTTGAGCCACATCCCCAGTCCCTAAAGAATATTTTTGAATATTGAGCAGTTTTATGATTATAAATATCTATCATAATATAAGTTCATGTTACGTAACCAATTAATGGACATTAAAATCATTTCCAATATTTCAGTCTTATAAAATAGTTCCAAAGGACAGTCTTGAACATACATTTTCATGGGCCTGTGAGATTATTTCCCTATGATAAATTCCTACAAATGATCTTGCTAAGACATGAACAAGTAAATTTAATTAGGGCATATATCAAAATTAGCTGTTTTCCACTTCTTTCTTGTTGATTTATGTATATTCTTTACATATTAAGGGTATTGTCTTGGGTTGAGTTCCCAGAAACAGACTCTGACACCAATTCCCATACAGTTTACTGGGGAGTGTCCTTGGGGGAGTAAAAAGAAAAAACATGATTAGACAGAAGGAAGAGCTGCATCACAAGGAAGTTCTCACTTAGGGGACCTTACAGCAGGCGCTGAAGCTGGGCTGGTCCTTCATGGTTCTTCCTTAAGCCAATGGGTCAGGCTTTTATATCCCCTTTTTGATGAGTCACTGGATGAGGGCTACCCCTGGGCAAAGCGGCTCTCATCAGCTGTGGAGAGTTGCAGCAGAGGAACTTAGCTCTGAGCTGTCAACTACTAACATTCCTGACTACGGGGGATTAGCACCCAATACTCAAGAATTGAGTTCTGGGCAACAGCCTCAGAATCCACTATGGATATCTTTGACTGTCCTATATGTTGTAGATTTTTTCCCACCTTATTTTTCTGCCAACTTATTAATAATTATTTTTATTTGTTTTAAGATATTTAAATCAATTCATTTTTTCTTTATGCTTTCTAACTTTAATCATTACAAAATATGTACTTTCTGCTAGTATTCTCGTTTTTGTTCCTGTAAATCTTTGATTTGTTTTTGTGGAATTTACTCTGAAGTAGGTATATATTTTTTAATGGCAAGAACCAATTAATTTTTCCAGCACTGTCTATTAAATAATGCATCTTTTCCCCATGGATTTGAAATGCCATTTTTAGCAAAATAAATGAACTATTTATATTTGATTCCATTTCTAGCTCTCTATGATGTTTCATTGACCTGTTTATACCTGTGCTAGTATGATATGGGTATTGTGATAAAATTCAGTCTTTGGGTCATATAGTACAGAGTCTTGCCAAATGCATGGAGTTGTAAAACCACCACAATTCAGATAGAGAACACTTCTTTTACACACACCCCTACCCCAAACACCCATGCGCAGTCAAACTTGATCTTCTCTTTCAATGCCTGGCAATCCCTGTTTTGCCTTTTCCAGAATATTATGGAAATGGCATCATACAATATGTAGCCTTTTTAGTCTGGCTTCTTTTCACTCAGCCCAACACCCTTAAGATCCATTCAGGTTGTTCATTGCACATACCAGCAGTTCCTTTTTTGACGCTGAATAGCATTCCACTATACAACTGTACCACAGTTCATTCATTTTATTCCCTGACTGAGGGACATTCCAGGTGTTTCCAGCTTGTCATTTCCAGCTTTTGGTTATTATGAATAAAACTTCTATAAACATTTGGTTTTGTGTAAATGTCATTTCACATGAATAAATACCTAGCAGTGGAATTGGAGGGTCACACTTTTAATGACCACATTGTCTGAACATTTAAAATGTGTATTAATATCCAGAAAGGAAAGTGACTGTGGCATTACCTTATTACTCTTCCTGTCTTTCCTCTTCTTCACCTTCGCCTTTTTTATCCCTCTAGGATATCAACTAGAGTTGCATTGAATTTGTTGATTGGTGGTAGAGAGCTACCCATTTTAAGTCATGATATCACTCACCAAGACTATCATTTCCTAAAATTAAATCCCAAGTGGCCCCAATATTTGATAAACAGACAGTGTGTGATTTTGCTCCTTGTCCTTCTGCTACAGATAAGAGCAGCTATCTGTAGCTTTGATGTATATGATACCAAGTCATTTGATATACATAATACCTTTTGTACATAATACTCAAGGCATCAAGACTCAGATAGGCCAAATTCCTCTGCATTGGGTAAACACACCTGCATGAAACCAGTGGCAGAGGGCCCTGGAATCAGGTCATCAGAAAAAGCATAAGTGAGCCAGGTACAGTGAGTGGCACAGGAGGCTGAGGCAGGGAGATCACGAGTTCAAAGTCAGCCTCAGCAAAAGCAAGGCACTAAGCACCTTAGTGAGACCCTGTCTCTAAATAAAATACAAAACAGGGCTGGGGTGTGACTGGGTGGTCAAGTGCCCCTAAGTTCAATCCCTGGTACCCCCCCTCCAAAAAAAAGCAAGAAGAAGAAAAGCTTAAGTGACACAGAGCTCCATTAATTGTTCTGAAGGGTAGCTCACCCTCTAGTGCGTAGTTCAGTGTAAATCATGGAGAAGGGGCACCCCACGCTTACACGGGGGTTTCCAGGTTGGAAGAAGAGTCCTGGAGAACTCCCAAGGTCTGGAGACTAGTTTCCATTTTTTGGCTGATGAGTAGCATCCACTAGCCAACTTCCTCCAATAGCTGCTTCAGCAACGTATCAATTCTCGCCATCTGCGAGCCTAGCCAAAAACTTTCTTGTTGCATTTTAAACATATTTCCTCCTAGCCTTTCTCTGAAATGACCCTAGTAAACACCTGCAAAACTAGAAGAACTACTTGTTCAAAGCCTGCCCTGAGTATGGTGCTTTCATCGGGACAGGCAATTCCAATTACGTTGTTTATCTACTGAGGCACACGGAGTCTCAGCCACCTCAGGGACTTCCTTTAATTTGTTTGTCTCCTTTTGTTAATTGGATAAGCTAAGTGAAATGAAGTGAAGTGTTTCTTATGGAAGTGCCTGCAAAAAGTCACTGCATATACATCGAGATGGCATTCTCCAGAAATTACCAGTGGCAGAGGGATACAGAGAACAGCCTACATTGCCCGTCTGTTCTCTTACCCTAGTGAAAATGCAGCTGCTCTCCCAAGACCACAGAGACCAGTTTTTTTAAATTTGTTTATTTTAATTAGGTTTATATGAGAGCAGAATACATTTTGATTCATTGTACACAATCGCAGCACAACTTTACATTTCTATGTTTGTACTTGATGTAGCATCACACCATATGTGCAGTCATACATGTACCTAGGGTAATGATGTCCATCTCATTCTACCTTCTTTCCTGTCCCTATGCACCTCCCAACCCCCCTCCCCTTTGCCCAATCAAAGTTCCTCCATTTTTCCATGCCTCCCCCCTCCCTGTTATGAATCAGCATCTATTCATCAAGAGAGAATATTCGGCCTTTGGTTTTGTGGGATTGGCTTACTTTGCTTAGTATGATATTCTCTAATTCCATCTATTTACCTGCAAATGCCATAATTTTATTCTCTTTTAATTTCTGAGTAATATTCCATTGTGTATATGTACCACAGTTTCTTTATCCATTCATCTATTGAAGGGCATCTAGGTTGCTTCCACAGTTTAGCTATTGTGAATTAAGCTGCTATGAACATTGATGTGGCTACATCACTATAGTATGCTGATTTTAAGTCCTTTGGGTATAGACCAAGGAATGGGATAGCTGAGTCAAATCGTGGTTCCATTCCAAGTTTTCCAAGGCCCTTTTTTATTTTTTATTTTGAGGTAGGGTCATACCAGGTTGTTTACAGCCTTTCTAAGTTGCTAGGCTGGTTTCAAAACTGCATCCTCCTGCCTCAGCCTCTGGAGCCGCTGGGATTACAGGCAAGTGCACCACACCCAGCTGGAAGACTAGCATTTAATGATGGTTCCACCACTAAATTGCTGAGGCTGACCTTGAACTAATGATCCCCCTGCCTCAGGTTTACAGGTGTGCACCACTGCCGCTGCACCCTTAGGAGGCTTCTTTAAGAAAAAGGATAGCTGGCCGCTGTAGCACACAACTATAATGTGGGAGCCTTGGGAGGCTGAGACAAAAGGATTCCAAGTTCAAGGCCAGCCTCAGCAACTTAGTGAAGCCCTAAGCAACTTAGTGAGAGCTGGTCTCAAAATAAAATGTAAAAAGGACTGGAGATGTAGCTCAGCAGTAAATTGTCCCTGTGTTAAATCTCCAATACGAAGGAAGGAAGGAAGGAAGGAAGGAAGGAAGGAAGGAAGGAAGGAAGGAAGGAAGGAAGGAAGGAGAGAGAGAATAAAAAGTTATGAACAAAAAATTAGTCACAGAGACCACACCAGTGAAGGATCCTGAAATCTTAGGCTCATTGGTTTTTCAGAAACATCCTCTTCTGCATCAGGTACACTAAGATTTAAATCCTAGCTGTGTGATCTTGGGCCAGTGACTTAACTGCTCTCTGCTCAGTGTCCACATCCGAAAGATGAGAAAATCAAGAAGCTGATAAAAGATACTTCAGTTAGGTGCTATGACAGCTCCAAAGATGAAGACACAAAGCACTTAGCCTAGCGTCTGGACCATGGTAGGTGCACCAAAAAACCTTCCTTATTATTAGGAGTGTCATTATCATTTTGAGTTTTCACACCATATGATTTCCTTATCACAAAGCCTCACTTCCTGAGCAGAGTTTAAGAAAGAAAAAGAAAATGAAGTCCAAGTTCACACATCTTGCTAATACAACTGTGGGTACAGTACACATGTGGCATGACTATGAAGCTTAGCCCCACTGTGAAATAATTATGGCACATCCAGGGGACAGCAAGCGTTCTGCCTGCTCCATTAAATGTCTCCTTAGGCGAGATCTGATTCATCCTGAGGTCATAAAGCATCTATCTTCAAAACACTGTATAAATATCCTTTTGTGCAATTAAGTCAGACTTGTCTAGTTTTGCCTTCCTTGAGAGAAATGTGCTTATTCAGCAAAAGTGAAAAGGGTCAACATAAACTAGTCACTATTTTATATATATATATATATATATATAAATGTGCAAGGAGTGGAAGGTGGAAATAAAACAAGAAAGGCCGTTTGGAAATTATTAAATTACATCCTTTGTATTTGCACAGCCCATTCCTCTGATTTTGATGCCATAGTGTCCCTTGAAGTAGGTAAATGCATATTGTTTCCATATTGCCAGTTTATAGATTTTTAAATTTCACATTCCAATGACATTGTTCTTATTTTCAACAACAACAACAATAAAGTGGGGGAGAAGAAGAAGGAAAGAAAAAAAATACACATCTTGCATTTCATAGCCTTTCTGGGTATTAGCCCTGATAATCAGGTTCTCACCTCTATCTCCCTCTGAGAGAAGAGAATGGGGAAATTGGAAAAGAAATTGACAAACAAGTTATAAGAGCAGACCACTGCGGCTTCCTCCCTTTGAATTTTTCTTTTGAAATACTAGTGGATTTCCAAGCCCAAGATATCTGAAAGTCTGATAAACAATGCAAAGATTTAATTTCCCCTAATTTCCAATAGCCACCTCTAACCACCCCAAATAGCCATATAATCTGAACAGAATCAGCATGCCTGCCAGGTAAACACTTCAAGACAAAATTCCAGCCTCCCTTCCCAAGAGATGGCTGGCCCTTAAGCCCCTCCTGTGTACAAACCAGCAAAGCAGACTGGAATGTTCTGGTAATAGAAGTTAATTGAATTCTCTGAGGGTTAATCAGGAAAACTTATCTGCCTCCATCACTGTAGTGGAGATCCATTCTTAAGATGTTTTAGTTCAGTTCTTGTCTCAGTAGATAGACTGACCCTCTTGTAAACCTGTCATGGTTCAAAATCTTGCAGCATCTCACAGCCTCCCTGTGAATCTTAACACAAAGTCATTCTGTGGATCCACTCATTTACCATTTCTTCCATCCTACTGTGAGTTCAATAAATATTTGTTGAATTGAACTGAGGAAAGCCATAAAGGGAGAAGGAAGTGCTGGAAACCCTAGGAGAAAAAGAATTGAAATCAGGGCCAAGTCTTACAGCCCGGCACAGTGGCTGGTACTGAGGAAGCATTCAATCCATGTTTGCTAATGTAATTAATAGTGAGGTAGGGGTTGGAGCAAAGACCACAGTGAACCAATTCACGAATTTGCCCTATTTGCCCTCATTCTGACTTCATCTGCATAAGGATAATTGACAGGAAGCATAAATTATTTGAACGTTATTTAAAAAAAAAAAAAACATCTCTCTGCCTTATTGTTAAACTCTCAGGTTTCCAAGCATTCTTTATTATTTGGGTTCATTGAAGGTCACTATTCATTATTCTTTTAGAAATCTTTACATTTGAGTGACCTTCAAAGTCATCTAAGATGCTTAAAAACAACAATATATATGATTTAGAAAAAAGAGGGAAGTATCTAATTCCTTAATCAAATATTTCCTCCTGTCTCTGTCTCTCTCTCTCTCTCTCTCTGTCTCTCTCTCTCTCTCTCTCTCTCTCTCTCTCTCTCTCTCTCTCTCTCAGTTTGCAGTGCTGGGGATTGAACCCAGGACCTCATGCATGCTAGGCAAGCTGTCTACCACTGAGCTACATCCCCAGTTCTATCAAATATTTCTTGAGCATCTGCTGTGCACCAAGCCCCAAGAATTCATTTGTAAGCAGAACAAATATGGCCACTAACCCAGAGTTATAAATCAATCAAAACATAATTCCATCATGGAAGAGGTTTCACTAGGGACACAACCCAGAGAGGAGGGACCCCCACAAGGATAGGGCTCCTGTGGCCTCCTTCTTCACCTAAGGCCTTGCTCACCAATTGTTCACATCTCCTCCAAGTGATGGTCCAGCTGGAATCCCTCCAGCAAACTGGCTGGTAATGCAGACAAATTCCAAATTGCTGTAGCTTCTCTTTTAGAATCAGCAGCCATTCTGATTTCCTAAATCCAGAAATCACTGCTTTAAGTGTATACAAACAAACAAATAGAACAGTCTTGCAGAACCCAAGAACAGGAAATACATCTAGAAACCTGGGGCTGCTCCCAGACACTCTCAGGAGCTATACCTTCATGTGTTTCATTCTTCTCCATGCCTGCCTCCACGCCTCAGTCCGTGTGGAAGAACCAGATCAGAGGCAGCAGGCAGGCAGGTCACTAGCTGGGCCAACCACATCTTCAGCCTCCTAGAGAGACAGACGTCTCTTTCTAAGTGTTGGTCCCAAGTTGAGGAAGGGTTCTGATTGACCCTCTTGAGTCAGGTGTCCCTGGACACAGGGAGGGGCTGTGTGTTAACATAAAGGCCTCTACCTTCACTATGGAGGGATGGGGGAAGAGGGAAGGGTTCACTGCCAGGAACAGAAGGGGTACGGGCTGCCAAAACCACGGGGATCCTGAAAAACAGGACAAAGGTCCTTCCCAGTGAGGAACAATGCTCAGAGAAAGAAGTTGAGGGTGTGTGGCAGAAACTTCAAACTTTCACCCAGGCCATAGACCTTGGGATCATTTTGACTCCTCGCTCTGTCACCATCCACCCACTTCCTGAACGTCTAACAACTCCTATTGCTACTTTTCAGAATACTTGATAGGAATTCCTTTTTCTTTCTTACTCGAGTTGCCTAGTTTGGGTCTTCAGCGCCTCCCTCGTGGGTTCTCTGATCACCCCACTGGTTTGCCAATCTTCTCCCCTCTTCTATTCACTCTGTGGTCAACCTAATCTTCCCAAAACGTCACCTGGAAGAGCTTATTTCCCAGAGCTACAGACCTTCAGCGTCACCTGGCTGCCTGAGGAATAAAGTCCAAACCCTTTGGCTGGCTATTCAAGACTGTCCCTAGCTATAATTAGCACTGCTAATTACGTGCTTCATATCTATGGCCTCTGTGTCCTCTATATACCCTGACCTAGAGTTTCCTGCCATGTTCCTTGGGTGTGGTTTCACCATACCCCAGCCTCAGGAGTAGGGCTCCAATGGCTTAAGCCCACCAATGCAGCTCCATGACCCTGGACCCAGCAACTAGATCAGGAAAAGATGCTGACCTAGGCCGAAATCACCCAGCACCATCTCCAGGTCACAGCACTGGTTCAGGGGATGGCATATGAGCCTTAGCTGACCCACCAGAATGAACTTTGGGACTTGTGCTGGTAAGACTGGGGTACAGAGGCCCTTCTTCCTCCTTGACGTGGACTGAGAAATTTATAGTCCAAGAGGCTGCTGCCAACCTTCATGATTCCATAGAATTGCTGAAAACAGGGCAATTTGCCTAAGAACAACTTTCTGGAAGCCAGTTAGCTGAAAGCCAATTTCTGAATCAAATTTAAAATATAAGCATAATTCATTGACTGTTTTTAAAAAGAATATTCCTTAAATCATGTTTTTGGCAAACCAGTCATCTGGAAAATTGGCTTAGTGCCAGGGTGCTGGAGTCTGGATGAAGCCTCCTTCAGGAGAGTGAAAAGACATAAATGCAAGGTCCTTGGTGTGGCTTTGAACTCTATAGATTGTCCTTGACTGAAACCTGACACGCCTCCTGATATTTTTCACAGGTGAGTCAGTTGTTTCCTGTTAGTGTGACCCAGGTCGGTTTGGGTTTTCTGTTACCTACAACTGAGAGCATCCTAACTCATACAACCATGTACTTTTCAGAATATGTCCATATTTTGATCTTCTGACTCCCATCAACCCAGTGTGCTTATGTCTCCCCAGATGCTTGTCGGGCTTTTCCAGCTGTGCTTGCTCTTCCTCTCGCTCCTCCCGCCAGCCCCTCTGCCTGGCCCACATCCACCTGGCCTTCTAGATAGGAGCTCTTCCTCTGCTAGCGGAGCCTTCTTAGGCTGTTGTAGCCCTGATGGTCCCTTCCTCCTCTGCATTACAGTTCAGCTTCCTTGGTCACCAGGATGAAGACTCACTTTTCTTTGAAGGCCACAAGGAAGGGAGGCAGCTGTCTGGTAGCTCCTTCCTGGCTCTCATCAGAAACCTCCCAGCCACCCTCTCATGCTGTTCTCTGCTGTCTCTCTGTTTCTGCTCTAGTACATCTCTGTGGACAGACGGACACTTAGTTATAGTTGCTGTTCCCTTGCAATGTTGGCTTCTGTGGTCTCCCTCAGAACCCCACTTCCACATGGGGATATCCTTTCTGCCCACCCCACAGCTCTCTCCCTGAGTCCAATCTAGACTTCCTAGAGTTCCAATCTGATTGGAACTACTCTTTGAACACAAGGTCCATAGCTTCTTCCATATAGGTTGAGGGAGGGAGGCCTGGAAACCTAAAAACAAGTGTCACCAGATCACCTGGCCTTTCAGGATGCTGTCCCACCCACCTGGCCATCATAGACCCCCATTTGTGTACTGTTATATGGAGCTATTTAAATATTGTTTGTGGTTTGGGGATGTGGCTCAAGCGGTAGCGCGCTCGCCTGTCTTGCATGCGGCCTGGGTTCGATCCTCAGCACCACATACCAACAAAGATGTTGTGTCCGCCGAAAACTAAAAAAAAAAAATAAATATTAAAATTCTCTCTCTCTTTAAAAATAAATAAATAAATGAATGAATATTGTTTGTTATCTAAATGTTCACATCTTTGTTTCTTCTCTCTTTAACTAGATTACAAATTTCCTTAACAGCAGAGACAGTAGCTCTAAATGTCTATAATAAATGACAGCAATAAGTGAGCTACTGAGCACTCACCATGTACCAGGTATAGTTCTACCTGTTTACCAAAAGCTCCACAGTTCAAGATTCACCTGTAGCATCTGCACTTTGCAGATGAGGAGGTTGAGTCACATGGCCACTCAGTTGTGTTTTGCTCCAGCCAGTTTCATTCCAGAATCGGGGTTCTTGGCACACGGCTCCTTCTCTAGCTGATGCAGACTGTTGAACACCCTGTGGAAAAGGAAACCTACACCTCTCTGTACGCTGGGTTGGATCTCTCTGGCACACTTTCCTTTTGGCTGAAAGCCCCTCTTTCATAGTCGTCAACTAATGCCAGAGAAATATCAACAGGGCCCTAGACAAGCCATTTTCAACCCAAAAACTCCCTCTTGGCTCAAAGCCAGCCCACCAGCCAGATGCCCCGCCTCCCTCCTGTGATTTTCAGGCACAGCTTTGCAGGAATGTCAATCCAGGAGCTTTGTGCAAGGTGGCTTCTGTGGGCACGAGCAATTACTAGACAGACACGTGGGCTGCGGCTCCAGCCAGCAGATCACGTCAGCTGCTGCCATCTTCCCTCCATACCAAGCTCAGAAGGGGAGGGGCGTGTAAGCCTGGGTTCCTGGGTGAATGGTGTCAGGCATGCTGGAGCTGAGCCCTGGTATTCCCACCCCAGCAGTTAAGCCATTAACCCCTGTACCCCTACCCCCAGGTCCCCAGTGACACCCCAACCAGAGACAGCTGGGCTTGCCCCTCCCTCTAGCTCTCTGCCAGGCAGTTTAGGGGCTGTGGATGCTCCCAACCAACCTCCTCCTCAAGCAGAAAAAGCCCCTTAAAGATGGAGAGGTGAGGGCAGGAAGTATTCAGGTTACTTTCTCCAGCCAGGTCCCTTCCAGCCCTGAGGAGTCTTCCTCTCTGCCTCTCTCCCCACCACCCCAGGCCCACAGGCCTAACCAGACTCCCTTCACCCCACCCTTCCTCCTGTGAATCCTCCCCTCCCCCAGAGCCTTCTGAATGGGGACTTAGAGCTGGGAAAAGGGAAGAGCCCTGCTGAGGGGGGAGGAAGAGGAAGCAGAGATTCAGCTGACAGTGCCCAGAGGTGGAAGCCATGCCTCAGGCCGGAAAAGCCCCGCCAGGGACTCTGCTTTCCTGCCAGCAAGATGGGAGGGGAAGGCTGCAAGAAACTTCTCTAATGAAAATGGGCAGGACTTCTCTCTTCACCGCTCTCATCACCGCCCCCTTCTGCCCTGGTCTGAGGACTGACTCCCTTAGCTGTTCTGTCTTCTGAACAGATCAATGGTTTCTGAACAGGCACATAATCTTCACTTGGACGGTCAGGTCCAAATTAATTTATCTCCTCCAACACCATCCTTTTACAGTTGAAGAAACCAAGGCCCAGGAAGGGGGTGTGTCTTGGCCAGAGCCATACAACCAATGAGTGACAAGGCTGAGACGAGAAACCGATGCTCGGGGTACTACATCCACCCACACAGAAGGCCCTCAGAGAATGTGCAAGGCAGGTCCTTAGTATGGTGGGTGAGCAAGAGCCTGGGCCACTTATCTCCTCAAGCCTGCCCAGGTAGAGGACCTCAGTTTGTCCTGTCAGGAATTCTACTCCATCCAGACTCAGTCCTTCACCACAGCATATGGCCTATGGTCAGAAAGGCAGCGACAGCCTCCAACCACTCACAGCCCTGGTGTTTGCTCTGCTCTGCAGCCTGTCTGACAAATCAGGCTCCACTTGTACTTTGGAGTGGGCAGAAGCCTGCAGATTACAGAGCCTCTTCCAGCACAAACCGGCTGGTCTGACGCTTCCTGCCCACAAGCTGGACATCTTTATTCCCCTGGGCCTTGGAACCTTTTCCAGTGCTTGTTTTCCTCAGCACCATAACTTCTCAAGGAGCAGCTGAGTTGGAGATGCTGTTGGACTCCTCTGGGAATACCACAAAAAAGACCCCCACCTCTGTCTTGCCCTCTGACCCAAATTAACAGGCTGCCATTTTGAAATCCCGACAAACCTAGAAGTGACAGAATGCCAGGTCTAGAACCTTCCAAGCACCAGTCAATGCCCAGCAGCAGCATTGCTTCTCAGTCTCTGTGAGGAAAGTACTGGGGAAGCAGGGGTGAGAATGAGGGGTAGGGCATCAGGCCTGCCTGAGAAAAAGTCACAAGGACTGTCCCAAGAAAAGGCTATTAATAGGCCTCCTCCAAACAGGCATGCAGCTTCCTGGGCTGAGCTGTGTGAGGGTGAGTCAGCAAACCAAAGGCGAATGGAGAACCTGGGCAGCAGTTGCCTCTCCAGGAAGTGGAGGTTGTGAGATTGCACTTTTGAGCAAATTCTGGTGGGGCACCGCCTCTCCCTCCTTGTGCTTGTGTTCTATTCCACTAGTGAATTACCAATGTTGTAAGATTCAGTTCCGAAATCAGAATTTACAACTGCACCATTCACAATAGCTAAGCCATGGAACCAACCTAGGTGCCCTTCAACAGATGAATGGATAAAGAAAATGTGGTGTATATATATATATATATATATACACACACACACACAATGGAATATTTATTACTCAGCTATAAAGGAGAATGAAATTATGGCATTTGCCAGTAAATGGATGGATCTGGAGACTATCATGCTAAATGAAATAAGCCAATCCCTAAAAACCAAAGGCCAAATGTTCTCTGACATGTGGACGCTGACTCACAATAGATAGGGGGTGTGGGGGGATGGAGGTTCACTGAACTGGACAGGGAGTATGGGGGAAAGGAGGGGGGATGGGAACGGGAAAGACAGTAGAATGAATCTGACATCACTTTCCTATGTTCATATATGAATATACAACCAGTATAACTTCACATCATGTATAATCACAAGAATGGGAAGTTATACTCCAGGTATGTATGATATGTCAAAGTACATTCTACTATCATGTATAATAAAAAGAACAATTTTTAAAAATAATAATAATAAAACACATCACAGGGGAATAAATAACAATAATTCAAAGCTGCAAAAGCATCCAGAAAGCTCTTCCTCCCGTTTCCCCCTCTCATACTTTCTCTTCCCTGACTAAGCCAGTCACCAGTGAAGGGCTGCTTTGCCAGTGCTATGTAGGCCCCTCTCTGCACCTACCTAGCTGCTGACTCACTCTGGGATGAGCTCCCAGTGTAGATTAGACACACATTGTCAAACCCCAGGCCCTGTAACAGATGGTTTTACATATATTATCTCATCCTCACAATAGCCCCATGAGGCCAATATATTGATATCTCAAGTTCACAGATGAAGAATCAAAACACAAAGAGATTAAACTATTTGCCATTTGTCAAGCGCCTAACTGTGCCAGGGGCTTATACACGGTTTTTGGATAGTTCAAGATGGATGTTTTGCAGATGAGGAAACTAAAGCTCAGAGGGATGGAGGCAGCAGAAAGTGGCAGCATGGTGACTTATTCTGGGTCTTCCTGACTCCCATCCATACCTTGCTTCCTTCAGGCCACGAGGTAACAGGACCCCAGAAGCATCTCTGCCTCTAAGTAGACCACACCCACTACCTCCCCAGAAAAGGACCACCCACCTTGTATGCCCTGATTAAAGTCTGTCAGTCTACAGGTACCTGTCCTCAGGGAAGATCTCCTTTATCAAAAAGGACATTTTTATACCTTCGTCCTCCTAAAAGGAAGGGCCAAGTGGGGCCATAATTCCAAAGTCCAAAGAGAGAAAGGTAAATACATGGTCTGAAGGGGGCACTTTCTTGCAATCAAGTCCTGTGGCTTTGTGAGCCAAGTTCCCTATCAGCCCTAGGTTTGACTACAGTGGCCTTACTGGAAACAAACATAACCTCAACCTGGTCATTTTTATCATCTCACAAACATTGTGTGATTTGGGCATGGTAAATGGTGCTGCAGTCTGGCTGGGCATCAAATCAGGAGGTCACGAGCCACTTGTAGGTTCAAACAGGAACTCCTTTATTGCCCAAACTCCACCGGCACTCCACGCGCACCACCCCCCCCCCCCCCGAACTCTCCCCGCCCTCAATGAGGCTCCGGGAGAACTCAACGGGAACTCCACAAGAACTCAAAAATAGTGGGCGCCCAAGGCAGCAGGAGCCGCCCTATTGCCAGACAGCAGGGGTCTATATACAACCGAATACACAGCCTGTTTCAATCCAGCATCATCCAGTCACAGCAATTATACACAGCTAAACTTAATTATCATCATCTTAATGGCTCACTGGGTCACCTCTCAACCACTCCTTCTGGCAAAATGCCATGTGCCATCCCGACTATGTTGTGGCTCTCAATATCTCCCCCCTTCTGCTTAATTAAACAACAAGCATGTGGCTTAGGGACCGTGCCTGTCTTAGGTTGTCCACTACTACATATGGTCCTTACCCATCATCAGATGAGCTGACCTCAAGGCGTCAGCCTCCTGTCTTAGGTTGGTACCATTGTAATTGGATCTTACCCGTCATTGACTACTGGCCCAGCATACAGCCATACTTTTGGATAGGCCTTTGCACCAGTGGGGGGGTGAGGTTCTTTGCCTCACCTCTGTTGGCCCCCAAATTTTAGGTGAATGACCATCACAAGCAGAAGGGAGGAAGATACAAAATGCCACGACACCAAGCCAATTGACGGCTCCTTTTGGAAAAATTGTACCACCGATGACACCATCAGCAAAAATACCCTGGCACTACCACAAGTCGCTGCACCAACAGGTAGTTCACAATGCATACAAGTGATACATAGTTCAGGCAAGTTCTGCAAGCAGTTCAAAGCAGAGGAATCCATCAATATGTCCATTTCCTCCCAAAGCAAATCGACTTCTTGATTGAGCATCACTTGTTGAGTTACATTATTCATTGATGCAGTTTATACAGTTTGTTGTGATAACTATCACAGAAGCTGTAGTTTGGTTTTATCTTTGTCTTAACCGGCACTGGGATGAAGATAGGAATTCTGACAATGATGGATAAAAAAAATTATGTAACATTCCAGCAGGCAATAAAAGAAAGCAATTTTCTAAACAATTTAGTATCCTGAATAGAAGTATATGTCCCTCCGCTAATTGTTGTTTGACCAGGTCATGGGCTGTTTGTATCTTTTCTTTAGTCAGGGGCCACTGAGGAACCCATACTGGCCTTTCTGATTTCCAAGTAATTTTTATTGTCTCAGTGACCCCTCCTGAAAACCCAATCCATGTCTGTCTGTTCCTTGATCGATTTGTATTGGTGCTGCTATACCTTGTTCTTGTTCTCCTAATCTTTTTCCTTCCCTAAAACCTTGTCTAGCCATAATAGTGGGCACATTTGGATTGATGTTATTTGTTAATGTCAAACCTAATTGATCTAGGACATCTCATCCCCATAAATTTATAGGAAGATGATCCAATACATATGGCTGTATAGTTCCTTCACATCCTTCAGGATCCTTCCAATCTAATACCATTGTACGTCTATGGGGATTAGTCGCCACTCCTAGGCCTCGAAGCGTTTGAGTGGCTTGTTTTAATGGCCAATGTTTTGGCCATTCTTGACGAGAGATGATGCTAAGGTCTGCACCTGTATCCAGTAGCCCATTAAATTCATGTCCTTGAATATTTAGTTTTAGCATGGGGCGAGAATCTAAATTTAAAGAAAGCATAGCCCAATCCACACCTGTGGAGCCTAATCCCCTGGAACCTCTTTCTATAGTATGGCTGGAAAATTTATCATGTAGGCTGGGTATTATTAATAACTGTGCTATTCTATCTCCTGGTGAAATTACTGATATACCCCTTGGAGAACTGGCTATAATTTTTATTTCACCTTCATAATTGGGATCAATTACCCCAGGACTTATCATAATTCCTTTTAGAGTAGAAGAACTGCATCCCAATAATAAGCCTACTGTTCCTTGGGGAAGAGGTCCTTTTACTCCTGTGGGAATGATTTGAACTCCCATCTCTGGAGTTAGTACTGCTCTGGCGGAGGCGCAGATGTCCAATCCTGTGCTCCCTCTGGTTTGTCTAGTGAGGGATCTAATGGATGTGTCCTGGGATTACCCTGATGGTGTTGCTGAGTTCCTCCAGTGCCCCATATATTTGTGGTCGTGGGCCCCAGAGCATTGGGCCCCCCTGTCCATTTTTTTGGCAATGGAGCTCAATGCTTTTCTCCATGATATCATGGGTAAACAGCTGGTCCTTGTCCGTTTTTTGATAATGGAGTACCCTCTATGGTGGTTTGAGAACGGCATTCATTAGCCCAATGTCTCCCTCTATGGCATCGTGGGCAAATACCTGGTATTCTGCCCCTTTGATCATATCCAGTTTTGTTAAACCCTCCTCCTATGGGGCAACTCCTTCTAAAATGTCCTGTTTGTCCACAATTGTAGTATGTTTTTGGCCTGGCACCTAAAGCCTATTGTACTGCAGCTGCCAAGACTTGCCCCTGTTTATTAATGTCTCTACATAATTTAATATATGTGTTTAAATCTCCATGTTTCCATAGTCTAATGACCTCCCTGCACCATTTATTTGCTTGCTCGTAAGCTAGTTGTTTTATTAATGGCATCACTTGTTCTACATCCCCTAAGATTCTGGTAGCTGTTTGTATAAGCCTATCTACAAATTTAGCATAAGGTTCATTAGTTCCTTGTATTACCTTAGATTATTGACCTTGTAAATCTTCATGCCCCTGTAAGGTTTTCCATGCCCTAACCACAGCTGAAGCGATTTGTGAGTATATGGCAGGAGCATATCTAATTTGTTGCAGCTGACCCTCATAAGGTCCCTCCCCTAACAACATATCTAGGTTTCTCTAAGGATAACCAGCTGCTGCATTTCGCTTAGCCGTCTCCGTGCAAAATTCCTGATTGGCAACCTTCCATAACAGATATTGTCCTCCATTTAGCACAGCTTTGCACATACTAGCCCAATCTGCTGGCGACATGTCCAAGTTGGTAATGGATTCGACCATACTTACAGTGAAGGGTGTTTGAGGACCATAGGTTGTTACAGCCTCTTTCAGCTACTTCACTGTTTTGAAATCTAAAGCATGGTGAATTTTCTGCCCTCCTGCCTGCTCAAATACAGGGCATGCTAATCTTTGTGGTCCTGTCTCAGGATCGCATCTATCAACTACGGGGGTTGGGGGCCACTCAGCATATGATGTCTCCATAGGTGGAGCTGTTGGTTGAATACATACGCCCTCTGGTGATAGAAAGGTGTTAGTAGCAACCTCCCATTGTAACTTCTCCCCTGATAGCCTTCCCTTCTCTAAACTTTCTTCCCCTGTCTGACTAACTCGAGAGACTTCCTCTTTTACTTGATCTAAAATGTCTTCTCCTTAACTAAGCAAACAAGATTGTACCATCGTCCATAACGGTAATGTGCCAACTGGCAGAGTTCCTGGGCTTTCCTTTTTTATCCTTTTAAAATCTTCACCATGATGGTTCCATTGTGATATATTTAATAACCCCTCTTTAATGAACAATGGGCTACACCTTTGTATCGTTTTAACGTATACCCTAACTGTTCTTGATTTTACTGAGATGCCTCCTTCCTCTAGCAATTTACTTAACACCCTTTCGGTTTGGTTTTTACTAATTTTTAATTCCATATTTCTGCTATAAAAATAATGCAACCCAACAAGATAACACAAAACAAAACGAAACAAAAACGGAACAAAAAATCGTTGCATCAGTTTTTCTGTTTTCTTGACATGTGCATTTGTGGTCTATCTCTATCTCTTCCTCAGGGGCAAACAACTTCAAACCTTGAGCCAACCACTTTCCCCAGTTTGCCTGAGAAAGTTCTAGGGACAGGCAGCTTGCAACAGAAAGTAACAAATCAAAACAAGAACACATTGTTTTCTGAAATGGTCACCCATTCTCTCACCCTGCCCTCAGGGGCGAGCAATTTCACTTACCCAAGCTTCAGGCGTTCCCGTATGGGCCACCAAATGCCGCAGTCTGGCTGGGCACCAAATCGGGTGCCACTTGTAGGTTCAAACAGGAACTCCTTTATTGCCCAAACTCCACCGGCACTCCACACACACCCCCCCTCCCGAACTCTTCCCACCCTCAACGAGGCTCCGAGGCTCCGCGAGAACTCAACGGGAACTCAAAAGTAGAGGGCGCTGAGGCAGCAGGAGCCGCCCTATTGCCGGACAGCAGGGGTCTATATACAACTGAATACACAGCCTGTTTCAATCCAGCATCATCCAGTCACAGCAATTATATATAGCTTAACTTAATTATCATCATCATAATGGCTCGAGTCACCTCTCAACCACTCCTTCTGGCAAAATGCCATGCGCCATCTGACTCGACTCGGCTGTGGCTCTCAACAAAATGGAATTATTCAACTCCCAGGAAAGTAGTGTACAGAGCAGGTATGAGACACATAAGGAGTACCCATGCATTTTAACTGATTTCCAGTACTGGGAAACAAACACAGGAACACTTTACCAACAAGCTACATCTCCAGACCTTTTTTACTTCTTTATTTTGAGACAGGTTTTGCTAAATTAACCCAGGCTGGCCTTGAACTTGCAATTCTCTTGCCTTTGCTGGAATTACAGGTGTGCATGCATGCACAACCACGCCTGGCTCAAGATGTTTTTGATACCAGAGAAAAGTGTGGTATTTTTTCCTTTCCTAACCCTATTTTTCTAAATATCTTGCCAAAAATGTCCCTTCCCTGCCCCTTCTTTCCCCACCCCTTCTTTCCTCTGCTTTAATTTTTTTTCATAGCCCTTTTCTCTAACTCACCTTAAATTGTAAATACTAACCTTTCCTTTCTCTCTGTCTCTCCTCCCAGAAAGACTTTAAGCTCCACAAGGACAAGATTCTGTCTTTTGCTTTGCATGGCTCCTCTTGTCTAGAACACAGAAAAAGCCCTCAGTAGAGGCCCAGTGAATGAGTGAATGAGTGATTGTGCTCTGAGGGGTCATTTAACCACATTTCCTTATCTTCTGCATCTAGTTTCTCCAGGGAATGGGTATCAGAATCCTGAGTCCTCTGAACCTGAATTTCCCACTTAGCATCAGCCAAATGGAGAGTCTTCTGAGCCCTGCGCTTTGCAGGAAAGGGAGCTGGCTGTTGCTAGTGAGGAGCCCCCCTGTTGAGACCTGTTAATCCCTGAGCAGAGGATGGACCCCCTTGTTGAGACCTGTTGAGCGCTGAGCAGAGGATGGACCCCCTGTTGAGATCTGTTAAGCCCTAAGCAGAGGATGGACAACACAGTTCCCACCCCATCCCCAGGGGATCCCCATTCTTGAGAGTTTCCTGACAGGAATGGGGCAGGTCTGCAGGCAGTTGTGGAGAGCAAAGAAACTTCCTGAATGGGGCCACCCCCAGAGATTGTGGGCATCCAGCTGCCCACTCCCAGTTTAAGCCCCCCAGGACTCTGGTTCATCATTCCCAGAGCAACAGCTAAGTCACATGTGGGGAGGGGGTTGTGCGGGGAGTGTCACTCTGTTCCCAGGCCCCATAGATAACAAGACACTTGGCATGCTCAGATGAAAGGGGGTTCCCCTTCAGAAGGGCTGGATTGCCAATGCCACTGAGCTCCCTGTAATGGGAAGCTGGACTCTGAACTTGTGATCACCAATGTTGTGGTGATTAAAGAGTTCCTATTGGAGAGAGCAGTCCTCCCGAGCCAAACAACACTGAAGGCTGGCCGCCGGCCATCTTGTCAGGGCCGCCCTTGGCAGCCAGGGCTGGAGTGACTGGCTCCCTTCTCTGATAACCTACTTGAGGCAAAGTCAAGGTGTCCAGGCCAAAAACAGTTCCTCGGGGAGCATGGTGCTGCTACCTGAGTGCTTCTCAGCCTCCTCAGCCTCAGCCTGGTTCAACCTTAGTTAGAACAACTGCCTCAGCATTTCCAAGAGGAACAGACTGAATGTCCTCACCTATTCACTTTTCCCAAGGCACCCTGACAATTTCTGATGTGTGTTATTAAGGTGGAAGAAAAGTACATTGGAGAAACAGGCTCAAGGAAAAATAGAAGGGTGAGGGAAGGCCATCTCTTCTTGGGTTGACCACGTTTGCTCCACCAGGGTCCTGAGACAGACACTGGGAACCCCAAACTGGCTAAAGCACCTGAAGCTCTTGGCACAAAGAGGACCTCAAACCACAACCTGGGAGTTCTGGCTCAATACACTTAAGGTAAGTTCTAGAAATCTGAGTTTCCAATAAGCCTCCCTACAATCCTCAGGACACCAACTCTGAGTGCCCATGACTAGGGAAGAGTTAGGAAACATGATTCTGGCCCCAGTTCTGTCAGATAACTTTGTCACTTCATTTCTTTGGGCATTAGTTTCCTCATTGGTAAAGTAAAGAGGGAGCTTGAACAACTTGTTCCCATCTTTAGAGTGCAGTTCAAGGGGATGTGTCACTTTGGTGCTTTCATGCAGCCCCTGTGGCCATGGTCCCAAGGAATGCCCTGGCTTCCAGGCTAGCCTTACCTGGGAAGAATTCCCCACAGAAGGCTCTGATAATCATAGTGACAGCCGACACCATTTATTCAGAGCCAGGCTGAGCTAAGCACTGGATCTGCATTGTCTCATTTAGTCTTCGCAACAACCCTCCAAGATAGCATTTACCCATAGAATTTTCTGAAATAATGGAAATATTGTATGTCTGCATTGTCTGATACAGTAGCCACTAGCCATATGCAGCTATTGAGCTTCAGAAACGTGACTGGTGCAACAGAGAAGATTGAACTTTATTATTAGACTTAAATAATCACACATCGTTCGTGGCTACCAGATTAGCCAGCACAACCCCAAGGAATGGCTTAGTGTTATGATTTGATGTTCCCCAAAAGCTCGTGTGTGAGACAATGCAAGGTTTAGAGGAGAAATGATTGGGTTATGAGAATCTTAACCCAATCAGTGAATTAATCCCCTGGTGGGGATTAACTGAGTGGTAACGGAAGGCGGGTAGGGTGTGGCTGGAGGAAGTGGACATTAGGGTATGTATTATGTATATGGTGAGTAGAGTCTCTCTCTGCTTTCTGATCATCACGTGAGCTGCTTCCCTCCCTGACACTCTTCCACCATGATTCAGCTTCAGCTCAAGCCCTGAGGAATGGAGCCTGCTGTCCATGGACTGAGACCTCTGAAACTGTGAGCCCTCAAATAAACTTTTCCTTCTCTAAAATTTGTTCTTGTCAAGTCTTTTAGTAACAGGATTGAAAAAGCTGACTAAAACACCCTAGTATTATTCTCATTTTAGGTATTAGAGGTGCCATGACTGATGAGGAGCTGGGATTTGAATCTAGATCTGAGGGACTCCAGAGCCCTGCCCTTAATCCCTGGGGTACCTACCAGAATGAGCACCACCAAGTCAGGAGGAGGGGGCCAGCCCTGCCTCTGATAAGTGGGTGTCACCCTCACAGCAGGTGCCCCAAGTTTCTTTCAGCTCTGGCACCCCAGGCTGGTGTGTATGTGATGGAGCAGGGGCCCTCTGCTTCAAGGTAAGCCCCTGACCACAGGACAGTGTCGAGGCCAACAAGACTCAAAGTCCTGAAGAAAGCTCTAAGGCCATGTCCAGCATCCTTGTGATGGTTGGGAGGGACTCCATCCACAGAGGCAGAGACCCACAATAGTGAGACCTGTGCTTGGAAGTGGGGGGCTGGGGGCAGCTCTATGGAGTACCACAGAGACCCACCGTGTGTTCTGTGTGCTTACAGACATGCATACCCTCAGGATGGAGTCAGAAATGGAAGGCAAAGACTGAAGCAGTCAGTCCTTTAACCAGAAAGGATTCCCTCTTTAGGGTATTGGGGAAAGAGCTCCAGAAGGCTAGTGCCATACCTTCTGGAAATAGGATCTCTACTTCCCACTAACTACTGCTCCTGGTGACCATCAAGATCAGCTGGGAATGTAGCACCCAGCAAACTGGGAAGCCTCCTTACACACTCACCATGTATACACTCTGCACACCCAGCCACACCTCACACACTAATTCACGTATTGCACACATCACATATGTTGATGTGTATATTCACACACGTACACCATGCTCACACATGTTCTCATACATACATTCACATGTTCGTACATAGTCACACTCATACATATGTTCACGCACACACACACCCATGCTCAGATACACAGACTCAACCTGGGGCCTAAGCCAGGGGATAAAGCCAAGGCAAGACCTTGGCCTTTGTTATTTTCAAGAATGTGGGGAAAGTAGGGCTCAGCCTGCTCCTGCCCTCTGAGACAGACAGGGACAAAAGGAGGTGGAGCAGCGTACAAGAGGTCTTTTCCACACCTGGCGGGGAGATGCCTGGCCTTGGCATACTGTCCTGGGCCACAGCCAGAACGATCTAGGAACTGCCCTTTCTTCCCTTCTGATGCAGCCAAAGGCTTCCCTGCTGCTCCTGCTCCTGGGGGCTCAGTCAGGTAGACATCCCCCACAGTCCCCAGGCAAGTCAGAGCTAGGTGGACTTATTGGGAGGGAGAGATGGAGCTAGGAAAGGGCTCTCACCAGTTTCTCAGGGGATTATGAAAAACATGCAAATGGAAAGAACTGCACTTTTCTTGAAAACAATTCTCTTTTCACTGCGAGGTCTTAGGGGAATAATATTCCTGCATGTCTAGTATGAACCGTGCTGCTCCAGCCCCTTTTAGTGAGCTGGTAAAAGGTTTTCCAGCCTGATCTGCCAGAGACCCTGATCCCCCAGGAATTTTGCAAACTGGCCTCTCCAGGATGCTCGACCACCCCAGGAAACCTACCCACTCACCCTCCTGGTGCTCCCCAGAGCCTCCTATACACAGCTTCGTAAGCTTCAGTGAGATTTGGGGCTTCTAAGCCAGGAGAAGTGGGTGCTCCTCAGCTGTCTGTGAGGCAGGACCTGGGCTGCTAAGTCCTGGCATCCCACTTCAGATACCTTTTCCCAAGTCCCTCCCTGAGGACTCATCCACCCAGGACCAGGTTTTCTTCCTGGCAGGTGGCCCAGGCCACACTGTGCTCAGGCCCACCTTCCAAGGCCCTACAAATGGGATCCAGTAGCCTAAGCAGTAACTGAAAACCTTCAGGGCCAAGTCCTTGGGTTGGACTCCCCGCCCCCATGGGAGCCCAGACACTCTCCCATTCTCCTATTGCTCCTTCCTCATTGTGTTCTAGACAACAGCCCAGAGGAGCCCCAATGGGAAGCTTCTGCCCCCACAGAATTAAAAGCCCTCAGATTCTGCCTCCAGAGGCCCTGCAGTTTCCTGATGCCTCTTCATAAATCCTGAATAATTCCAGGCCATAAGCCCTTGGCAGAACTCAGAGCCTACATCACCAGCCCAACCCTACTGCACAAAGCAAAGGGGGAAAGAGGGCTGATGACCTCTTTAACTGGGGCCTCTCCGCTGCCTGGGAAGCACAGGGAAGGACTTCCTCTCTGATGGGCATGTCGGGCATGTCGGGGTGGGTAGCGAGTTGCTTCTGACAGGAGAAGCCAAGAAAATGGGGCTTTTTCAGAGTTACCTGTCATTGACTAGTGGCTCCACAGCTCACTTTGGCTCCCTGAGCCACCTGACCAAAGTCCCTGAAGAAGCCCAGGCCTTCTGCTTTTATCACAGCCCCAGCTTTAGAAGCAGTGTCCCAGAGCCCCAGCCCTGGCATAATGTTGTCAACATGTCTCTCTCTCTCTCTCTCTCTCTCTCTCTCTCTCTATATATATATATATATATATATATATATATATATATATATATATATATATCCCAGCGGATGCTTTTCTTTCTTTGACCCTGAAATGTATTGACAGCAACTCCTTGCACCCTAGAGCAACCCCTCACCCACTGACCTGGCTGTCTGGGCCCTTTGTTAATGAGACTTTGCATTTTTCAAGCTGTCTTTGTCTTTAATGAGCCCAACCCTCCCCAGCTTGAGCCAGGAGTCAGCTCCTCCCCACCAGGTTGGGTGCTGCTGAAGAAGCAGGAA
This sequence comes from Spermophilus citellus, assembly GCF_964194105.1. Taxonomy (NCBI): domain Eukaryota; kingdom Metazoa; phylum Chordata; class Mammalia; order Rodentia; family Sciuridae; genus Spermophilus; species Spermophilus citellus. The sequence goes on along the minus strand of NC_138187.1, from coordinate 125,033,657 downwards.
GACTTCAAGAATTTTGGTCTCTTCTCACTTATCGCTGGCCTCAAACTCCCATTTGGATTCCATGATACAGTAATCCCCCCTTATCCATAGGAGATATGTTCTAAGACCCCCTGTGGATGCTGAAAACTGTGGATGGTATTGAACCTGTATATCTTTTTTTTTTTCTTATACACATAACCTATGATAAAGTTTAATTGATAAATTAGGCACAGTGAGACATTAATGGCAATAATTCACAATAAAGCAGAACAATTATAACACATAATTAATTTAAAATGTAATGAGTTGTTTATTTCTGTAATTTTCTGTTAAATATTTTTAGACCACAGTTGGCTGTGGGAGAAAAGTAAAGCCATAGATAAGGGGAGACTAACTACAGTTCTTTGGGAGATGGCCATGGGTCCCCTCAGGGTGCAGAAGTTGGGCATATCTGTACCATGCTAGGCAGTGCTTCTCATTCATTCATTGGTTCATTCATTCCTTGGAGGAATCTATCAGGTCATTCATTAAGGAAGCTGTACAAGTCAGGCCCACAAACGCAGATTAAATTCAAAGGAAACAGGGTTGGGGCAGATGAGAGGTGGGGTCAACGTGTCACTCCTATAAAAATGTCAAATACTTATTTATAGTCTCCGAGACTGTAAAGACCTAGCAGGTGAGCACCATATCCTTCCTTCCTTCCTTCCTTCCTTCCTTCCTTCCTTTCTTTCTTTCTTTCTTTCTTTCTTTCTTTCTTTCTTTCTTTCTTTCTTTCTTTCAGTTTCCAGAGCCTATCCCAAATCTAACAGGTAAGATTCCCAATTAAAGATTACTGGCTCAACTAATGATTACATGACCGAGTAAATGAATCGAAGACCTGAGCCCATGGCCCTTGATCTGTAGAAGGAGCCTCCAACCTGGGAGAGCAGAAAGGGAGCACTGGAGCTGCTTGGAAAGGACATTGTCACTACCCCGGCTTTAAAAAAATGATTCTGATTCTAGATCTGTAGGATCACAGGCTTTATGACATAGAAGGTTGGATGCTCAGAAACTACAGGCAAGAGTTACAGTTTGTAGCTGTTAGAGAAGACACAGTGTGGCCTTGGTGTTTGTTTAGATTGGGTGGGCTGGTGGAAATGGCAGTTGCCTTGAATTTATTCCCATTCTCACATTTCTGCAAAACCTCCCATGAGAGTAGCATTTGTTTCTGGTCTCCCGTCCTTCCACAGTCCTTGGTACACCTTAACAGTGTGTGTGTGTGTGTGTGTGTGTGTGTGTGTGTGTGTGTGTGTAAATACATCAACAATTGCAAAACTCAATTTAGTTGCATTCAACCCAGAGTTATCCAGCTTTTACCAATGCCCTCCTTGGGATAGTTATGTTAGTAAGACTTTGTCATTACTCTTAAGCCTCTGCTCATGGCCTAGTGGATCTGGAAGACAAGAGGGGAGGGGAGCACTGCTTAGCAAGTCTGATTCCTTATGATAATCCATGGGGACAGAAACAGAGCAAACATTGTCATATCACCAGCCCAGACCCAGAGCCTCCCAGAGAAGAGCAGAGGTTCAATGAAAGTAACTAGAACAAATGAGTGCTGAATGTGATCTGACTTCAAAGAACCCAAAAATCAGGGAGTAGACACATCAAGATAAGAAACCAGAAAAACTGGCCCAAAGGAAATACAGCTAATTTAGGGAACTGCAAGATAATTTTAATTTGGGACTTTGGGGCAATCCAAGAAGATACAGATTGCACCTAATAACCCAAAACATGTTGATGTGGGAAAGAAACAAAGTAGAAGAAAGGTTCTTGGAAATTAAAACTACCACTACTTTTAAAAATATTTTTATTTATGTATTTATTTGTACTGAGGATCAAACTCAGGGTGCTTAACCACTTGGCCACATCCTCAGCCCTTTTTTATTTTCTTATTTTGAGACAAGGTCCTCCTGAGTTGCTTAGGGCCTCACCAAATTGCTGAGCCTGGCTTTGAACTTGTGATCCTCCTGTGTCAGCCTCCTGAGTTGCTGGAAATACAGATCTGTGCCGCCGTGCCTGGCCCTAAAATCAACATTATTAACATAAAATATTTAACAATAGGACTATAAGAAAAAGGCAAATCAGTCTCCCAGAATATAATCCAAAATGACAGAAATGGACAATCAATCTAAGAAGCCCAAACTCCAATAGAGAAAATGAAGGGAAGAAAGTATTAAAGAAACAGCAAAAGAAAAAAAATCTGAAAAAAGGCTCAAAAATTTCAGTTTAAAAGGGGCCTACCAGCTGGGCACAATGCCTGTAATCCCGGGGGCTCAGGAGGCTGAGGCAGGAAGATTGCAAATTCAAAGCCAGCCTCAGTAACTTCGCAAGGTCCTGAGCAACTTGGCAAGAACCTGTCTCAGAAATAAAAATAAATAAATAAAAAGGGCTGGGAATGTGGCTCAGTGGTTAAGTGCCCCCTAGGTTCAATCCCTGGTATCAAAAAATTAAAAGGCGCCTACCAAGTACCAAGCATAATAAATGGGTGGGAATAAAAGTCCACATCTAGACACACCTTCATTAAATTACCTTCATATGCAAATACTAATGAGGTTTTGACAGCAGACCATTAGCAACTTCCATCTTGCATAGCTCTAAGGGTGGACAGGGCCCAGAGCCATGCCAGCTCAGAAGATCTTCACAGGCAACTCTCTCCGCCTATCTGATAGGGCAGAAGCAGGCTTGTATAGACATTACCCTTTCCCTGGCTTGGTTGTTCTAAGAGCAATAAAAACAAATAGGCTACAGCTTGCTCAACTATTTATATTGGTACTGTCACCCCGCCCTTACAACTGTCCCCCCACATTGAGTAAATAACACTTATAACTTTTCTCTGAGAGGATAAAGATATGGATTCTGGAGTCAGGCTGTCTGCATTTGAATCCTGTCTCTGCCTTTTACTAGCTTGGGCAAGTTACTTAACCTCTCCGTGCCTCGGCTTTCTCATCTATAAAATGGGAATGTAAATAGTACCTACCTCAAAGGGCTGCTGTGAGGATTCAATCTTTAACATATCTAAAGTACTTAGAGAAGCACCTGTTCTGAAAGAGTGACTGGTATCATTGGCTATTTTTATTCAAAGATATAAACATAACCAATACAACAACAGTGAAATATAATAGCCAGGTGGTAGGGGGAACATATTGGGGAGTGGACAGTGTTAGAAGTGAGGTGGGTCCTTAGTCTTCCAAGTCCAGCCATCAGTCGACATTGAGGATGATAGACCAATACTCGCCACTTGAATTTCAATTTGGATCTCTGGGAAGGACCGTAAGTAGAACAAAACATAATCCAATGGACATAGTGGACTTGGGATGCTGGAAGGAGATTTTTTTATTTTAGACCATCTGTTCTTTGATATTCAGCCATGCATATTTATTACTTGTATACCTTAAAAATAATTAGTCTTTTAAACAAGTTACTAGCTAAGGTTGGCATGGCTTTGATGTGCTGGAGCAGGCCCATGAGAGCCAATCATGCATATCCATGAGCCATAGTGGAAGTATTTACACCACAGGAATCAGAAAATGCTATCAGGCAGGGCTTTCTGACCAGAGAGTAGATTTGTCAGCACACCACTAGATAAGTCAGTTATCCCTGTGATAACTTTCAACACTTTTAACATCCCCTGCTTGAAGTTCCAAAGATCAGAAAGCTGGTGAAAGCCCTCAAGGTCTGCATGCATCCTGAGACCTAAGTAAAAAGAAAAGTTCATCCTTCTGCTCTTCAGGGTGCTTCTGAACTGCCTGAGCCCCTGAGGACTCTGACATTGTGGCTGAGACAAGGTATTAACCTAGTGACATTCTCCCTCTGACGTGGTAACAGAAATATGGGCGATACTTTGAATTTCTGACATGTATTCATTTATCAGAAATACATATATTGAGTATCTGTCCTATGCCAGGAACTAGACCGATCGAGCCCTGGTCCCAGCAACAAACCCCTTAGGAACGCTTCCTGCCTCATCGACAAAGCCCAGGCCTTAGAAACTCAGCAGCAGCCTGGAAAGTGAGGAGTTTCTGATTCAGTAAAAATTGCAGGTGAGGCCCGAACTTGTTTCTATCAAGTTTCCAGGAAAGGATGCTGGTCTGGGACCACACTTTGAGAATTACTGCTCTGGAGATTCCAAACCAGATGAAGATTCTTCAATGACGGTAAAAACACAATTATATTCCCACCCTTGAGCTAAATTTGGTTACATGAAGTCTTCTGGCCCAATGACTGCCCTTAGCCTGTGAAAGGGATAACACACCAGTTCCCTGCTGTGGATTACAAACACACTTGTGAAAAACACACATTTGCATTTACTCACTGGCAATACCAGACTCTGGTGGTACAATCTCTCCAGGTCTTTAGGATGATGGATGTATGAAGGCTGTAGTCTCGCAGGCTCAACTTCAGTCCTAGCCCAGCTACTGGCCAACTGTCAGATTCTGGGCAAATTACCCATACTCAATGAGCTGTCATTTCTTCAACTGTCAAGTAGAGCTAATAATATATTAACCTCACAGGATTGTTCTGGGGCACATGCTAAATAGGAGCACATATGTGAAATGCTAAGTACAAAGCACATGCTCCTGAAGCCATGATTAGTCTGAACAGAAATAACAGTGTTATTTCTACTGATTTGTGTTTCTAACTAAATATTTGTATTAGAGGTGGCTTTGGATTGAGGAGATGGTCTTGTTTTTAGCGCATCCTCTATGTGCCTCACCAGACTAGCATTTGACTGGCCAGGGGCAGTCAGGGCAGAACAAAGCTCCTTCCTCCATATCCTCCAACAGGACTCTGCCCCAGGAACTTCTCAATCCAATGCATTGAGACGAAACAAGAGAGGATTTTTAAAATATATATATATATAAATAAATATATATGTTTAAATATATATATGTGTGTATATATTTAGTTGTACTTGGACACAATAGCTTTATTTTATTTATTTATTTTTATGCGGTGCTGAAGATTGAGCCCAACACCTCACATGTGCTAGGCTAGCGCTCTACCGCTGAGCCACAACCCCGGCCTTAAGAGAGGACTTTGAGAACTCAATTGTTCTAGCTCCATGCTAGAAATGCAGGAGATGGAATTCCAGAGCAGGATTCTGGTTCCGAAATTTCCTTTCTCTGAAATAGCTATCAAGAGAGAGAAAGAAAGGAGAAATTTAGGTTGTATATGTGTATATGCATTTTTTTACTATCTATTCCCACCCATCACATATTCTGCCAATGTTTTACAAGGTGTATACTGTAAGTTCCGAGTGGTCAAGGGTCATGACTGTTCCATGTGCCACTGTACCCCCATGCCAAACACAGTGCCTGGTATGTGACTGGCATTCAATAATGGCATTCCGGATGGATTGAACGGAAACTGGCCCAAGAAAACGGGCTGTCTGCAGACGCTTGGGAAAGAAAAGAAGAAATTGTGAATACTTGAAACTGGATTTCTCCAGCTGGTGATGAAGTAGTTCTGGAAGAATGAACTAGAACTATAGCTAAAAGCAACAACCTGAGTGTTGACATTTGCTGGCAGGTATTCTGTGATCCTGAGCCAAGCCAGGACCTACCAATAAAAGCAAGCATGATGATGATGGGCCCAAGGCTGTGCAGCTGATCACCACCTTGTCGCTCCTCCTTCCCACAAAGACCTTGTGTCTGTCTTTGCTCCTGCTGTTTCCTAGAATTGTCTGATTAAGCAAATCTAAATACCAGATGTCCAGTTGAATTCAAATTTCAGATAAATAATAGACACCTTTTTAGTATAAGCAGATTGCATGTAATAGTGAGGACATGTAATAAAATTGTTTTACTCATTGGGCATGGTGGCCCACGCCTGTAATCTCAGAGGTCTGAGAGCTGAGGCAGGAGGATCACAAGTTCAAAGCCAGCTTCAGCAATTTAGTGAGGCCCTAAGCAACCTATCTCTAAGTAAAATATAAAAAGGACTGGGGATGTGGTTCAGTGGTTAAGCACCCCTGGGCCCCTGGGTTCAATCCCTGGTATAAAAAAATTATTTTACTATTTGCCTGAAGTTTAAACTTAACTGGGTGTTCCATGCTCTTTCTAGCAACTCCACCTGGCCCATAGGACCCCCCTTTAGCTCATACATTAGGGAAACTTCTCATCCTTTAATGCCCAGTCCAAAGTCACTACAGTCGTTTCAATGTGCCTCACAAAATCGAGATGTTGGAAACTTAATCCCAATGCAACAGTGAGTCCATCATGAGGGCTCTGTGGGTGGGTTGATTCTGTTATCATGAAAGGGATTTGTCATCAAGGGAGTGGGTTTGTTATAAAAGCAAATTTGATCCCTTCTTGCCCACCACATGATGCCTTCTGCCATGTTGATACAACAAGAAGGCTCTCACCAGATGGACTTCTCAACCTCCAGATGCGTGAGCCAAATAAATTTCTGTTTTCTAGAAATTACCCGATGGTATTTATTCTGCTATAGCAGTGCAAAACAGATGAAGAACATAACTTTTCAGGACCTTTCTGTACTGCTTCAAGCCACCCCAGGCAGAATTCAGTTTTAGCCTGTAGTCCATTTCACATCAAATCAGCACCTAGGAGTGGCCATCTCCCTCCTGTGACCCCAGTGAATCTTCTGCCCCTGGGTACATCTGTCACCTAAAAACCCTGGAAACTTCAGGTTCCAAGAACACAGAAGGATTCATGTTGAGAAGAGGGATCTGAAAAAGTCAGAAATGAAGAGGATCAAGAATAAAACAAGTTTTTGGCCCTGCAGACACGTTATGCAGCTGACTGAACTCTCTCCTTACCTGGTTCTTTGTAGATTCTCTGGATGGTGACAGAGAAGATGGTGTGCTCAATGTCAGCCTCAGGTTTCTTTCCTAGCAACTCAGATCATCATTTGGGGTGTGTTGTCCCACAACCTGGGGGCATTCTTTACCCTATAGACAGCCGAATCCCTTGGGTGATTCCATTACATGGAAATAGAGTCAGTGGAAAGAAAAAGGAGAACCAAAGAAATAACTCTGAAATAATTTTGTCACAGGAGAACTTGGAAAAAACAGTAGAGTCATGGGAAAATGGGGCAACAGGCTGTCCCCAATGCCACACCTTCAGAATCTTGGTGGAAAACATGTAGCTTTCCAGTGGCCGGCCATCTCACAGGCTGCAGGCATTCCTGGGATGTGTTCCTACAAAGAGACAGGGCCGAAGGCACCCTCTCCACCCCGCCTCTCCTTCCCACCTCCGGAAGGAAAACAAGGTTACCAGTATCTCCACTGTGGGGCCACTGGGTGGGGAAGCTGCTACCTTATCTCCACATCCCTGGTGCTGCTCACCACATTCACAACAAATGACCAAGAAGCTAATTTGTAACCAAGATGACTTCCCTACTGGGTAATTCTGCAGTGAGACTTCCCAGCCAGAGACCAGCCCAGGACCCTGTCAGTGCCTGATCAACATCTCTGGGATTGCCCTTCTTAACCCCCAGGAGGACTGCAGAGCTAAAAGAAGTCTCCAGAAACAGTGCCCAGTCTGTGAATGCACTGCAAAGTCCCCTGCACACCCAGGTTCCCTTACCTCTTCCACCCTGCCCAGTCATGGACTCGGGTCCCTTGGCTCCTGAACTCAGGTGCCAGACCAAGGCCCTCTAAACCAAAGATCTTAGCTTCCCAGGCTCCAACCCCAGGAATTGCTGGGTTTGGACCCAGTGGAGGTTGCAGCTCTGAGACAGCCTTCCAATAGCCTCAGGGAGAGGGAGGGAGGCCAAATGATCTTGCTGGCCCAGAGCCAGGGAATTCTCATAAATGTCTATGTGGTGGAATGCAACTGGCTGGCTTCTGGAGGGGGAGAGAGAAGGGAGCATGGAGGGAGGCGGGATGGGATGATGCCTAATTTCCCAAGCAGTGCCAAGGGTGTGAGACTTAGCTTCTGGAGCTGCTATAATTATATCCCAAATGGACATAATAATAATAATAATAATTCCTTGATACATGTTGCCACTTGAGCAGAGTGGCAACTTAAAAGGTAGGAAAAGAGAAGGAAGTACCCTTCTGGTTTAGCCTATTACATTCCCAAAGATTTATCTGGGGGCCCAGGGAGGCCCAGGCTCTTTCATTCTGTTTCCCTCACCCCAGCCATGGAGACATTATTAAGCTGTGGGTCAGTCTACAGTGGGGTCCAAACACCCACTGTCCAATCCAAGGTAGGAAGGTGGTTTCTGGAAAGGGAACGGTGAGCCTCAGCCCTCCATGTTCCTTTCTGGTCTTCCCCGGGATCCAGGCCTGGTTGGGCTCGTAGCTGCTGGCTGCAGCTCTGAATCAAAGGACAGGCAGCTCTCCCCCATGACGGGACCTTTAGCCCCATCCACCATAGCCTTGTGCCCCTGACAGAAAACAGAATCTGAGAAGTAAAAGAGGCTAAGGAGTGAGGGACAGGGAACAGGGAGTGGTTAGATCCTGTCCAGACACACTGGTGACCATTCTTACTCCCAGGCCAGAGGCAGAGGTAAGTCGCAGTCTACCTGACCTCTGTGCCGCTCATGAAATGGGAAACACACACATAAAATGAGAGTCAGCATCCAACCCCTTGATGTTTGGCCAAGGCTCCTGGTAACTGAACTGTCACCACCAGGAGCAGGAAAGGGCTGGGAGAGAGGATTCGGATGATGTCAATCACAGTAACAGCTCCAGTACTGGGAAGCATGCATCCTGTGCCAGGCACTGGTCTCCTCGTCCCTGGAGACCAACCCATCAACCTTTATGTCAACCCTGTAACATAAGTGCTATCATTAGACCCACTTTAATGATGAAGAGAACAAGGCTAGTGAGGCCAGGGAACTTCCCAAGTTGTCACAGCCGGCATGAACCTACAGCCCATGGGCTCCAAGTTAACCCTTTCTGGGACTAGCAGCTTTCAGTTGTGGATCTCTGTGGTCAGGATCCAGGCTCACTCTCAAAGCCCTTGGATGCTGGTCACAGGGGGAAGGGGAGAGAAAAGGAGGGGAAAGGATGCCACTGGCCAGAGGTGGAATCATGCTGTTCCTTCCGCAGAGTGGCTCTAGGAAAGTGCCTAACCCTCTAAGCCTTGGTTCCCTCACTTGTAAAACTAGCATGGTGTTATTATGTGCCCTAGAGACGTGGGTAAAAATCCCCAGTGCCAGTGTGTATGATCCATACCTGGTGCAGGGCTTCATCAAGTCCTTCTATGACCTAGCCTTAGTTTCCCTCCTCCTTCCCCCAGCCTAGAGAGATGGGAGGTAACAGTGCAGAAGTTGAATTTCTTTGTTGTTGTCGATGATGATGATGATGGTGGACAGAATGCCTTTATTTTATTTGTTTATTTTTAGGTGGTGCTAAGGATCAAACCCAGTGACTTACACATGCTAGGCAAGCTCTCTGCCACTGAGCCCCAGCCCCAGCCCCCAGAAGTTGAATTTCCTCTGCTGGACTCTCTGGCTATTTTTGACATTAGCCTTGGTAAGTGTTCCCACTGGAGCCTGTGGGGCCTACAGACAGAGGAGGGCAGGAGTAACGGTTTATAGCTTTGTTTTATGGGAAGAAGCGGCACTAGGGCTAGTCCCTGGAGACTGTCCAGTGACCTAATAGCTAAGGAATGGACCCCAGGAACATGTTTGGCTTCAGGGGAAAAGCATTCTGGAGGTTTCTGTGAAGGCCAACCACAGAAGCAAGTGGTGGTCCCCAGGGGTACAGCTGTGAGACTGCACCTTCTCTCAGCCATGCTTGAGAGGGCTGCTGCCAAGCTGTGTGTCCAAGTCCCATAGACCTCAGAGACAGAAATTCATTGGCAGCTTCCCTACCCACCACTAGCCCCTGGGCTGCAGAGGCCTGGAAAGCGAAGGGCCGACCAAGCTGAGGCGAGAAGGCGGCCAGAGGGGACGAGCTGGGAGCTGAGGTTTGGAGGAGCTGCCTTTGGCTACTAAGAAACCAGGAGCTGCCAAAGCCTCCCCCCTGACCCGGCAGCCGGTCAGTAGAGGGTAGAGTGGCTTCCAACAAGGCCTTCCTATTCCTGCTGCGTGGAGTTCTCCTCACAAGATGCCCCCACATTCCCTCTCACTCAGGCTCCCTCCCTTGCCAAGACCCTAGGTGGGAGGCAGCTTGCCAACAGGAAGGCCTGGGAGCTGGGGGCAGGGGATGGACAGGGCTGAGGGTGACCTCGGCCGGCTGGTGTCATGTCACATCTCGATGAGGATAAGGCTGGAAGCTTGCTGAGGGCAGAGCTGGTGGCCCCCTCCCTCAGCACTGCCTCCCAGAAGGTTCCCCCACAGGGCCACTGATGACACTGTCACTCATACAGGGGTCACGAGAGAGCTAATGGGTACAAGCAGAAGATGCTGGCAGGGGTGTCTTATGCCAATGTAGATATTGGCAGCCAAGATGGCCCTGGGCCACACCCAGTGCATTGCGGGTTCTGCCAAACCAAGTTGAGAGTTTATTGTGGTTTCCCCTAAGAAACCAAAGGCTGTGTGACTGGCCAGGGATTTTCCCCTCTTGCTACATAGTTTTTTGTCAGAGGGGTCCCCTGAAAGCCCTCCCTCCCACCCCAGGCCAGGGGGAACCACATGCTCTGGTCCCTAAGGAAGACATGGGGGAGGGCAGCCCTCACAGGCTGTGCTCAGAGGAGCAGGCCCACCTCTGGAGCTGGGCAGGCCGGAAGACCTCTGCTGCAGCTTCCTCAGCCCCAGCAGCTCATCTCTCCCGACATGGGAAAGCGGCCAAGGCCACAGGCCTGTGCGGGTGGAGGACGCTCACCACTGGCAGCAGCAAGCTTGCTTGCTTGCTTGCTTAGCTTGGGCCGTTCTCCTCTCCTCCAACTCGGGACATTTCCAGAGGAAAGCATACGTTGAGGGAAGTGCTACCAGACTGTGTCATAGGGATGAGGAGGTAGAGCTCAGCCAGTCAGAGCTTGTGTCTCAGTTCTACCACTTCTTCTGTGTGACCTTGGGCAAGCCAACCCCCTTCACCAGGTCTTAGCCTTGTCATCTATGAACTGGGACTAACAGGACCCACTTGCAAGAATTGACTAAGACCTGAAGCAGCTCTGAGTGCCTGTATACAGTATGTAGTCACTAAATGGTTTTTTTTTTTTAGAAGAGAGAGAGAGAGAATTTTTTAATATTTATTTTTCAGTTTTTGGTGGACACAACATCTTTATTTTATGTGGTGCTGAGGATCGAACCCAGAGCCCCGCACATGCCAGGTGAGCAAATCACCCCTTGAGCCACCTCCCCAGCCCACTAAATGTTATTTTATTGTTGTTGTTCTTGCTATCCTCTCTCCCCTGAGCTTCAGGAAATTCAGGCAGCACATGTGACCTTAAGTGGAGGATATGCTTAAGGCTTTATCGGAGAGGAAAAGCACAAGGCCCCAGAACCACCCATGCAGGTCCTTGAAGGAGGAGTGCTGTCAGCTGCAGGAGGTGTCACAGAAGGCTACTTAATCCAGCCGCACAACCCTCCCCGCAGAAGTCACCATATTGACCAGATCTATTTGGACAAGGGTCAGCATTGGCCTGTACAACCGTGCTTCTTCCAGTGAGAGTGTTCCACTTTTCAGAAGACCCCATGGATGCAGGCCGTCCTGAACCCACACTCCTGCCTCAGAAAGAGGAAGAGCTGGGTGTGCTTTGATGTGTTTCAGGACAATCAAACATTCAGAATCACATATTTCATTTGATATAGCGACGGGCTGTATCTCAGTGACTTAGAGCAATGCTGTGCGATAGAACTTGCAGTGATGATAGAAATGTCCTATAAGTGCACCACCCAGGATGGTAACCACTAGCCACACCTGTGTTAGTCCCTGGAAATGCGACCAATGGGACCAAGAAACTGAATTTTAAATTTTGTTTAATTTTAATTATTTGAAGTGGGCACATGCAGTCAGTGGTTGCGATATTTAATAGAGTTTGAGCACAGGCTCTGGACTGGGCAGCTCTGTGTTTGCCTGGGTGTTTTTACCTTTCCAGAGCTTTTCTCTTCTCCTTTGTGTAATGGAAGTCATAACAGTACGTGCCTCATAGAACTGACTGGAGGATTAAATAAGTAAAGACACATAGGCACTTAGCTCAGTAAGAACTCAATAAAGACCAGCTCCCATCATTATGGTGTATAATTTCTAAGTTTCAGGGGCCTTAGTCATTAAGTCACCAAGCAACTAAATATTTACAATGTGCCAGTCATCTTTCTAGGCAAAGGGAATTTTAAAAAAAGAGTCCTCAATGTCCTTCCTGCTCCAAGGATCTTCCCTGAATAAGGAAAACTTCACAAGTGATCAAGGATTGCCATGCAGTCATGGTGGGACTCTGGTGTGGTAGGAGCCCAAAGGAGACTTATAAAATAGCATCAGGTGGGAGAAGGCGGTCAGGGAAAGCTTCCTGGAGGAAATTATGTTGCATTGACTGGCGCAACTTACCCACGTCCACTTGACCTTGTCTCTGAAATTTTTTGTATTAGTTTCCTTTGTTGCTGTAGCAAATTGCCACAAATTTAGTGCCTGAGAACAACACTTACTGTCTTATAGCTCTGGAACTCATATGGCTTAAATGGCTTCACAGGGCTAAAATCAAGATGTCAACAGTCTGGAGTTCCTTCTGGAGACTTTAGGGGAGAATGCGTTTCTCTTCCAGCTTCTGAAAGTAGCCTGCATTGCTTGGCTTATGGGCCCTTCCTTCCTCCATCTTCAGGGCTGAGGAGCAACTTGAAATCTCTCTCTCCCCACCTCCTCCTTTCTGCCTTCACTTTCATATCTCTGTCACTGAGCCCACTGCCTTCCTGTTATAACACCCTTGTGGTCAGCACTCTGGTTCTTATCTATGATCCCAGTGACTCAGGGGTCTGAGAAAGGAGGATGGCAAGTTCCAAGCCAGCCTCAGCAACTTAGAGAGACCCTGACTCAAAGTTGAAATAAATAAATAAATCTGAGAGTGTAATTCAGTGGCAAAGGTTCCCAGTACTACAAATAAGTAAGCGAACAAATAGATAAATAAACCCTGTGCGTACATTGGGCCCATCCACATCCTCGTCCCATCTCAAAATCCTTAATTTAATCATGCCCGCAAAGCCCCTTTGCTATGTAAAAATCACATATTTAGAGGATCTGAAGTTTAAGATGGACATCTTTCATTTGTTTTTAATAGCGTAATACAATTCACCTATTTAAAATACACAATTCAATGGTTTTTAGTATGTCGACAGATCTGTACAACCATCACTGCAGTTAATTTTAGAAGAGTTTCATCACCTTAGGAAGGAACTCATATCCTTTATCTCTCACCCACTTTTCACCCCTTGCCCTAAGCAACCATTAAGCCATTTTCTATCAATTTCTCTTCCTGAACTTTCCTATGGAAAAGCAAACCAGAGGAGAGCCCTGAATGGGAGAGCTGTGAGAAGGCAGGTGGTTGACTGGGCAAACAGGACTAGTATCGGACACATGTGAGATGTATCTGGAACTTCCAGGAACAATCAAAGGAACTTTACAGAGAACTAGGTGTCCAGCCAGACAGGAGGGCAGTGACCAGAGTGACAGGAACAACTATAGTGCTGGGAGCTACAGAAATCTGGGAGCCCATGAAGTTCATGCTCCTCCTCTCATTCAGATTTCTCGCTGAGAACAGAGCCCCACACAGGCTGCCTCCTGGAGAACACTGAGAGGGAGCCTCGGCACCTCCTTGCCTGGGCCACCACCTCGATCGACAGTACCGTTCATTCCTTTCCCTCTGGACATCGTGCTGCCATCTTGAGTTAAGGACTTGAATTAAGATGGTTTGTCTTTTTTGCAAGGAGGACAAAGATTGAGTCAAATGGGCCAAATGGTAAAGGCAGAGGGTAGGGAGCTCAGCAAAGGCAGGGACAGGAGCACTATCTGGGCCCTGGCAGCTGAACAATTCTTATCACAGCGCAGGCCCAGGAGGTGGGAGAGAGTGGGTTGGTGCAGGCAAGGGAGGAGATGAGCTCAGGCAGATTGGGAACTCAGTGGGACAGAGACTAGACTTAGAAGGAGCTGCAGGAGGGACCCTGAGGTGTTGGGAGGGAGAGCTGGGAGGTGGGGAAGGAATGGGAAGCAAGGAATAGGTGAGGGGGGCGTCATTCACAGTGATTGTCAATAATTCAGTTGCTCATTTAACCAACATGTGATGAGCACCAGCTGTGTGCTGGCTGTCCAGAAAGCTCTGGACACGAAGGTGAAGGAGGTAGTGTTCCTGCCCTTAGAACCAAGGACGGACACCATAATCCCCTGGACTCCTAGAAGATGGACAACTCAGCTTTCTGGTCCCTTTCCCCTCCAACACACATTTTCTTAACTCCAAGTCTGCTTCCTTTGGGACCAATAAATGGAAAATTGTTTCACTAAAAATGATTATGACTTCAACCTTTTCAGTGTCTGTACTTATTCAAAGGGCAGCTCCAATGAAAGAGCAAGAGTCAGGGGCATGGGTTCAGGGCACAGAGGTCCTGTCTCTACACATAAGGATCTGCTCCTCTCCTGGATGCCCCACTCCACCCTAAAGTGCCCAGGACAGGAGAGCAGAGGGGGAACACTCAGACACCTGGGGAAGTGGCAGGAGGAAGAATCCAAGGTTTAAGGATAAAGACAGTATGGAAGTCAGTGGAGAAAACTCTAGAGACAAGACAGGAGTATGCAACAGGTACCAGCTATGTGACACTCATTGATGGGAAAGCAAGGAACTAGAGATGAGTAAACAAGAAATGAAAGATGGAGATCGGGTAGAGATACACGCGAGAGTTTGTCAGAGCTGACAAAGGCCATCTCTCTGTAGGAGAGAGAGGCAAAACAGGCTTGAGCTCTGGGACTTGTATGGGGGAGGCTCAGGAATCAGAGTTGAGTGGGTCCTAATACAGATGGTTAAGGGTTGGGTTGGTATAAGGGAGTGGTGAGCCTTTCTCAGAAAAGCCCTTGGGGCGAGAAGGCAAAACTTTTTCTTTAAAATGGCGGCTGTCACTTAAGATGGCCATCCAGATGATAAGCAAGGACCTAATACTTAATGTGTAAACTCCCTGAGCTTCCATTACTTAGCCTTAATATGTAGGTTAATATATATATGATTATTATATATAATATATGTAATAATTATAACATAGGATAGTATCTCCTGAGTACAGTTGTACCTTATATCCTCAGGGAACTGGTTCCAGGACTCCCTTGTGAGTGTCAAAATCCACAGATTTTCAAGTCCCTTCTGTATAATGACAAAGCCTCCCATATACTTGAACTCATCTCTAGCTTGCAATGTCCAATACAATGTGAATGTTACATAAATAGTCGCTGTTGTCATAATGTATTATTTAGGGAACAATGACAAGAAAAGTCTGTGCATATTCAGTGCAGATGTCATTTTCTTTCCAAATACACACACACACACACACACACACACCACACACACACACACACACACACACACCACACACACACACACACACACACACACACAAACACACACATACATATATATTTTGTAATTTATTCTAATTCATTATACATGACAGTAGAATGCATTTTGACACATCACACATAATTGGAGTATAACTTCCAAATATTAGCCTGTCCTCACTCATTACCAACCCTGTGGAGTGGACAGGACAGCTACTGTCAATCAGAAAAAAAAAAAATGGAGAATCTCCAAAAACTAATGATACTGATTTGGGAAAAATAACAGAACATTGCACAATGGGAATATGTGTGGCATATTCAAGGAGGTTGAGGTAGGGAAATGTCTTTAAAAACAGAAATGAGGAAGATTACATCAGAGATTTTGAAACAATAATTCTTGGCCACAGAGGTCGAGCAGAGAGCTGTTGGCCGATGTCCCTGAAGAAGGACTTTTTATGTAAAGTTGCTGTGGCCTCTGTGTGGTGCTGTCATCTAGCAAAGTCTTTTGTGGTAGTTACAGTCATGCATACGAACCCTTCCTTCATGAGCTCGCAGCTTTGTTTACTTTTTTATTGTTGTTGGGGGTGACCCGAGTGGCTCCATTTTGATTCTGACAACCTTCACTTCTCTCCCAGTGTTAAGAAACCTATTTTACAGATGAGGAAACAGAGGCCCAGAGAAGTTAGATTCTTTTTTTCCCCAGAGTTGCTTACCTGGCAAAGATACCAGGGCTGCTGTTCAGCTCAGGGCATCCTCCACCAAATGGTGCCACAGCTGAGGGGACCTCCCAGCCTCAACCCTCCAGCCTGTGTTTTCCTGAGGCAGATGGAAACCAACAGTGCTCACACATTTGGTTCTCCTTCTCTAAATAGCCACACTGAAGTTTTTCAATGAAACTATAAGAAAATCCCATTTTTCTTTCAATAAGTCTTTAAAGGTCAAAATAAGGGATTCAGGATGTGCACTGGATGTAGAAAAATATTTTAACCAAAACTGAATTTCTTTCTTGTCAGTCTTTCCATGACTCGTACCATTAGTCACTCACAAGCATTCAGAGAGAAGTAACTTGCATAATTGTAGTTGCTAAATCTTGATTAAAAAAAAAAGTATTTTAATTTTTTTTCCCCAGCATTCATGTCAGCAAAATATTTCCCACTTTTTTGTGGTTCTGCTCATTTTTGTGTTTGCAGTTTTGAAACTAGGGAACTTCTTAGAAGATGTATCAGTGAGATAGCTTATAGGAATTAGAAACCTAAAACTTAGTTCAACAATGAAGAAATTCCTTGTTCTACAGATTTGCCAATCCAGGAGCTGCTGATCCTTCAGGAGAAGCTTGGACCAGTGGCTCAGCTCCATTTCCAACGGTCCACGCAGACGATTTCCTCTGGCCCTTGGCTCCATGTACAAGCTGCCAAGTATCATAGGAGAAAACAGCTACACTGAATAATGAAGAGGTAAAAGCAAGCCATGTGTCCATCAACTGATGGATGGGTGAACAGAACGTGGCATACACAATCAGTCTTGAAATAACAGACTCTCTCCAGAAAAAGAATGATATTTATTTGCAAATAAGCAGGGAACATTGCAATGTGGAACTCACATGCCACAGAAACCAGAGGTGTATTCCAAGGGACTAGAGGAAGGGATAAAGGCAAAATGAAGAAGTTACATAAGCTATTTTGAAACAATGATCCTTGACCTCGAGGATTAATAACAAAGATACTCAAGGATCATTAACAGAGGCAGAACCAGTCCAAGGTTGAACAGTTATTGGCCAAATGTCCTTATAGAAGCAGTTTTTGTGTCAGGTCACAATGGCTTTTGTGCAAAATTGTGCTTCTGATACTTTTTGTGATCTTGTAATCATGCATGAGAGCCCCTCCTTCATAATCTCCTGGCTTAATTTATTTGTTTTTTTTTCTTTTTGGGAGGGGGATTAGGACTTGACATGAGCAACTTAATTTTTTTATTTGTTCTTTTTAGATATACACGACAGCAGAGTTTATTTTGACATATTATATATACATGGAGTATAACTTATTCTAACCAGGATCCCATTCTTGTGGTTGTACATGGTGTGGAGTTTCACTGGTGGTGTATTCTTAAATGAACATGGGAAAAGTTATGTCAGATTCATTCTACCATCTTTCCTATTTCTATCTCTCCTCCCTTCCCTTTATTCCCCTTTGTCTAATCCACTGAACTTCCTATTCTTCCCCTCTCACCCCTTGTTGTGTGTCAGCATCCACATACCAAAGAGAACATTTGACCTTTGGTTTTTATTGGGATTGACTTATTTCACTTAGTCTGAGAGTCTCCAGATCCATCCATCTACCAACAAAAATCATAAAGTCATTCTTTTTTATGGCTGAGTAATACTTCATAGTATATATGTCCTATGTTTTCTTTATCCATTCATCTGTTGAAGGGCATCTACGTTGGTTCCATAGCTTAGCTATTATGAATTGAGCTGCCATAAACATTGATGTGACTGTGTCATGGTAGTCTGCTGACTTTAAGTTCTTTGGGTGTATACTGAGGAGTGGGATAACTGGGTCAAATGGTGGTTCCATTCTAAGTTTTCTGAGGAATCTCCATTTTGCTTTCCATAGTGGTTGTACCAATTTGCAGTTCCACCAGCAATGTATAAATGTACCTTTTCCTCCATTTTCCCTCACCAACATTTAGTGTTACTTGTATTCTATTCTATTCCAACTGGAGTGAGATGGAATCTCAGTGTAGTTTCAATTCATTTCTCTAGAAAGCAACTTTGTCTTAATTCTGATGGCTTTCACAATACATCCAATGGAATATCTCTCACTCATAAAAAGGAAGGAAATTCTGACGTGTGCTACAACATGGCCAAATCTTCCAGTCACCAACAGACAAAT
Source organism: Spermophilus citellus (assembly GCF_964194105.1). NCBI lineage: Eukaryota > Metazoa > Chordata > Mammalia > Rodentia > Sciuridae > Spermophilus > Spermophilus citellus. The sequence goes on along the minus strand of NC_138187.1, from coordinate 125,015,369 downwards.
GCCACCTGGTCCCACTGCATGAAGTACCTGAGTTGTCAAATTCATAGAGACAGAAGGCAGAATGGTGGCTCTCAGGGTCTGGGTAGAGAGGAGAATGGGGAGTTGGTATTTAAAATAGGTAGAGTTTCAGTTTGGGAGAATGAAAAATGTTCCATAGGTGAACAGTGTTGACGAACATGCAGCCACGTGAATGGACTCAACTGTACACTTAAAATTGGCCACAATGGTAAATTTTATGTTATGTATACGCTATCACAATTTTTTTTAAAAAGGGGCATGGTGGCCCCGTGATTCCTACCACATCCCTGTTCTCTAAAGCGGACTCTAAGGGAAAGAATGCCTCTTTTCTAGATGCCCATAATTTATCAACCCTCTCATTAAGGTCATATTTCTCATTTCTGAATCATCCCTTTGGCCAGGAAAATTGTTCTACAAGATTATTTTAGGTCTTGGTGGCTGACCCAATTACCATGACAAAAGGTTTGGGATTACCCCTCAGACCAAGGAAGCCACCTCCAGAGTAGGGGTGGAATCACCTTCCCCGCGCCCAGGGGGTAGGGGTTGAGAGAGGGAGGAGAGTGGACCCAGGAGGGGACGCAGGGTGGACATGGAGTAGGGTGATGAAGGGGAGGAGAGAAGGGGTGGGGGCATGGCGCAGCCTGCTGGCCGCCTTCCAGCATCCATTCTCCTCTCCTCCTGGACCCACAGCCAGACCACATTTCCCGGTCTCCATTTGACTCTAGGCCTAGACCTTAAGCCATGGGCCTGCCTCCCCCACACTCTTTTTACTTTATCCCTTCCCAGCATCTACTACCTGGAGGACAATCTGGCCTTCAGGCAACTCAGTAGAAGGAACTGGGGTCCCTAAACAACTGTCCCCAAAGCTGGAGTCACTCACTCTACCATTGTTGCACACGAGAGAAATGAACTTTCATCTTTCAGGCTGAGCAGACATGGCCCACCCTTATTTCCTTAAATGAGGACTATTGGGTCACTCCCAGATCACTCACTCACTTCTAGGACTGTTATGATTTGGATCTTGAATATCCCCCAAAGGTCCATGTGTTCAAGACTTGGCCCCCGGGGCACTACTTGGAGGTGTGGAACCTTTAGGAAATGGAGCCTAGTGGAAGAAAGGCCACTGGGGGTGTGTCCTCAAAGGGGATATTGAGACCCCAGCCCCTTCCCACCTCTCCTTTTGTTTCCCAGCTGCCAATCATCTTTGCTCTACCACATGTTCCCACCATGATGCTCTGTGCCTGGGCCCAAAACAACAGGGCTAAGTGACCGTGGATTAAAGGTCCTGAAACCATGAGCCAAAATAAACCTTTTCTCTTCTTAAGTTGATTTCTCTCAAGTATTTTTACAGCAACAGAAAACTGACTGACACAACTGCTTTTACTGTATAAGGACTGAGTTGAGCAGTTATAACAGAGATCATACAACCTGTAAAACCTAAATTATTTACTTTCTGGCCCTTTATAGAAAAAAATTGATGATCCCTGGCCTGTGTTAGTATTGGATCTCAATACTAACAAAGCAACTCAGCCTTCCCTTAGCTAAAGTAGCATTACAACCAACACTGTGTCCTTCCAGAGTCACATTGAAGTATTTTAAATTCAGAAACTAAATCACTTATTCCTAGGAAATAGCCATAGAGTATGTCCCACTTCAGGTGATTATTAGCCTCCAGGTTGGTGATCCAAGCCAAGTTGCACCTGTGGGAAAATCTTTAATAGAAGTAAGCAGGCCATGGGCTGGGGCTATGGCTCAGTGATAAGCACTTGCCTAGCAAGCATGAGGCACTGGGTCCATCCTCAGTTATAAGAAGAGATGTATGGAGAAACTGAGTTGACTGGCCCTATACTTAGGTCACTCGTGTTTTATGCCCAGATTAGCACCCCAGGAAGCAGCCAACCTGACTCACCCCTTAACATGGCTCTGCTCATTATTCTCTGTTTGGTTTTGGTTTTCTGTGGTGATGGTGATGTTGGTACTAGAGAAGGAACCTAGGGCTTGCACAGGTTCTGCAGGTGCTTTGACACTGAATCATACCTGCACATGGACGACGTGTTGATGAGTCCTGCCTGCCCTAGTCCAGGTACGGGTGACAAAGGATCCCAGAGCAGAGACCTGCTGGCTCCGAGGGTTTCTTGCAAGACAGGATCATTATGTTCTCCATTGAGGACAATTCTGACCCGCCAAGAAGATGTGAGCTTTCAAACTTCCGGACCTGGGGGCTTAAACATGAACGTGCACCCAAGGAATTTCCGGATCCTGGGGCTTAAACATGGACGTGCACCTGAGGAACTTCTGGATGCTACGGCCTAAACATGGAGGACTGAGGAACTTCCGGATCCTAGAGCCTAAACATGGACACGCACCTAAGAAACTTCCGGACCCGGGAGCCTAAACATGGACTCCTGAGGCACTTCTGGATCCTAGAACCTAAACATGGATGCCTGAGGAAATTCTGGACCCGGGGGCTTAAACATGGATGTGCACCCGAGGAACTTCCAGATTCAGGGGCCTAAACATGGACGTGCATCTGACAAACTTCCAGATCCAGGGGCTTAAACATGGACATGCACCTGAGAAACTTCCTGATGCTACGGCCTAAACATGGACGCCTGAGGCACTTCCGGATCTGAGGGCCCAAAGATGGACGTGTACCTGGATCCGGGGGCCTAAACACGGATGACTGAGGAACTTCCGAATCCTGGAGTCTCAACGGACGTGCACCAAAGGAACTTCCGGATCCTAGAGCCTAAACATGGACGTGCAACTGAGAAACTTCCGGATCCGGGAGCCTAAACATGGAGGACTGAGGAACTTCCGGATCCGAGAGCCCAAAGATGGACATGCACCCGAGGAACTTCCGGATCCAGGGCCCTAAACATGGACGTGCACCCAAGGAAACTCCAAATCCATGGACCTAAATATGGATGCCTGAGGAACTTTTGGATCCAGGAGCCTAAACATGGATGTGCGCCCAAGGAACTTCCTGATCTGGGGGCCTAAATATGGACGCCTGAGGAACTTCCGGATCCGAGGGCCTAAACTTCCATATTCGAGGGCCTAAACATGGACATGTTCCTGGAACTTCTGGGTCCTTGTGCCTATAAAGGGCAGGGCGTGACTCTCAGAAGGGCTGTGGCCCATGAAGGGGAGCCTGTTGGGTGGCAGACTGAGCTGTCACACCCTGAACTTCAATGTAACGTTGGCCTCACTTCCCGGCCTTCCCCTGGGTGTCATTTCCTCCCCTTCCAGGCAGTGCCGAGGAGGAAGTGAGACCAGGCGCAGGGGCCAGGCCCTGAGGAAGGACACTGTGTTTCTCCTCGCTTAGCCAGGCACCCGGCCTGGCTGGGGACGGGGACGTCTTGTGACACTGGCTGCCTCCTGCATCCCTGCCCCAGGACCTCAGGGACCACAGGCGGGAACGGTCATTGATTCTCCCCTAGCCGCTGACCCTCAGCCCTGGGGTCTGCCCAGGGAGAGCTCTGTCTCCGAGAGGGTCAGGGGGCCCCTGTGACCTGCTGCTCCTTACCCACCGTCATCCTGGGAAAGCACAGGTCAGGACACCAGACGCTACTGAGAGTGATATCTCCTAGATGGGCGGCTGGGGACTTTGCCTCTGTCCCCAGGCCTCGGACACCAGATGATCCCCCCCCCAGAGACAGAAAATAACCCCACACTGCCCAAGACTTATTTTTAAGCTTTGGATTCTGAAATTTTCCTGCTGCCACCTTCTTTATGAAGCCACTTTTTCAACAGAGACAATATTCCAGGGGGGGAAAAAAAACAAAACATGGAGTCAATCAAACCAAGCTGACACATCTGGTCCTCCAAGAGAAATCTGGATTGGAAGGAGAACAGCCATTCTCAACTGGTAAAATAATGAAGTTCCCTTGTCCTTATTTTGTGTAAGCAAAATAAAAAAAAAAAAAAGAAGTTGTGAGCTTTCAACTCCATGGTCTGTGTGTCTCTGAAAGGAAATACCCAGAAGTGAGTAGACTAGAATGGCTGGGGTTACCTGGAAATTGGGAAATAATGGAGGGAATCTCCTCAGGCCAACTTGAGCAGTCTGCTCTGGGTCTGCTGAGAGACAGGCAGCCAAGGGGTTAAATCCAAGCACTTGGGAGTCAGGTGTATGGATGTGAACCTCAGCCTCATGGCTTGCTAACTCTGTCGTTCTTAGACAGATCACTTTCCTATGCTTCAAATTCAATAGTGCTAGGACTGCTCTCATAGATTGTTATGGACGTTGCATGAGATCTTGCTCAACAAATGCTAGATCTTTGCTGCAGAGTTTTACACCTCTGATCACAACAAGTGTTGAAGGCCATGAAAAATAATGTGAGCACGTGAGGGCCAGGAAGCCTTTGTGAAAAGCGAGCCGAGCTGCCCGGAGACAAAACCTGCTATACTAGGATTCCTGGTGTTTGCTCAGAGCAGAGCCTGGAAGGGTTGTAGTGGGAACAGTGGGATGGAAGGGAGGCAGGAAGAGAGGGAGAGGACTCTCCCGTGGTCTCCTTCTGCTAGGTTACTGGCAACAACATAGAGTTAACTTATCCTGGGAAAGTAATTTTTGGACCTCATCTATATTGAACAGTGACTTAAAAAAAAAGTTTTATTGAGATATGATGAACAAATAAAAATGGTATATAGTTAAGAGTACAGCTTGCTATTTTGATACACATATGCAATGTGAAATGATCACCACAGTGAAGCTAATTAACATATTCTTCACTTCTCACAGTAACCATTTTCTTCTGTGTGTGTGTGTGTGTGTGCACGTGTGCATGTATAGTGAGAACATTTAAGATCTACCCGCTTAACAAATTTCAGATATATAATACAGTATTGTCAACTACAGTCACCATGCTCTATGTTCAGTCTCTCATCCTGCATCACTGCAACTCTGTACCTTTTGACTGACATCTCCCATTTCCCTTCACCCCAGCCCCTACCATTCTTCTCTCTCCTACCAGTTTGGCTTTTTAAAATTGTACATATAAGAAAGATCATGAAGACACAACCAATGTAACTTCACATCACGTACAACCACAAAAATGGGAAGTTATACTCCATGTATGTATGATACGCCAAAGTACATTCTATTGTCATATGTAACTAAAAAGAACAAAAAATTTTTTTAAATCATGCAACATTTATCTTTTGGGCCCTGGCTTATTTCACTTAGCATGAAGTGCTCCAGGTCCATTTATATTGTTATAAACATCAGGATTTCCTTCTTTTTCAAAACTGAATAATATTTTTTTATGCATGTATATACCACATTTTTTAAATCCATACATTGGGCCATGAGCATTTGAATGTTTTACTCTTTTTCCTCACTAAGCTCTTCAAAAAATGCCCAAAGATAGGCCCGGGAGGCTGCAGCAGGAGAATCATGAGTTCAGAGCCAGCCTCAGCAAAAGCAAGGTGCTAAGCACCTCAGTGAGACCCTGTCTCTAAATAAAATACAAAATAGGGCTGGGGATGGGGCTCAGTGGTCGAGCGCCCCTCCACCCCGAGTTCAATTCCCAGTACCAAAAAAAGAAAAGAAAAGAAAGGGCCCAAAGTTGTGAAGAAGGCCCTGACTAAATCCTTTTATACTTAGACTCTGCTTTGGTTTCACCTCCCCGGGGGGCCTGGGCTGGATTTGGATTACACCTTGCACATTCCCATGATAACTTATTACACATCTATTTTTACATTTTATTCAATAAATATGTATGGAGTGCCTGTCACTCGCAGCTCCTTGTCTATTTCTGACTCTAAGTCAGGGCGGGTCTTTCATCCCCACACCAGGCCTGCTCCATGGAGTCCTCCACCCAGTGAATATTGTTATCTTATTCATGAATGACTCGGTCACCCAAAGGGTCATGATTCTAAAGTTCACTCACAGCCAACAGTTATTCAGACTATGTTCCAGGAATAGTGTAAGTATTGCTGTTTACCTCACTCAACAACTCCATGAAACAAAGATTCATGTCCCTCTTGGGCAGCCCTGGGCTGCCATCTTGACAGACCTCACAGAGCTGTGGGTGACTTCTGTGTGTCTCGGAATCCATGGGGTGAACCCCCACACCTATTTCCCTTGCTAGGGAGAGAAAGAAATGGTTTCTTATATTTCATTAACTTAGAAAACAAAAACAGTGAACTCCCAACTCCTGTGTTTCCAAGCTCTGGTCATGGAGGTCAATTCTGGGACTGCTTCTTTCTCTCGGGTCAAGTAGGGTCAGGGGACTGCTCATGCCAAAATAAGAGACTGAAACAGAGCAAATTAAGGATGGTTCTTCTTCCTTAGAAAGAGCTGAGACATGCAATAATTTATGGGGAGGACCGTGTGACCCTGGGAAGTCTCCAGACTAATCCTCCTCCATCTTAGGAACCTACAAGTTGGGGTTGACTTGCCCCCCTTCACACAAGGCCGAGATGAGCTTGAGGCTACAAACAGTTTCAGCTTTTGCACAGATCACACAGAACATTTTGCAGCCAGGGCCTTTCCTGGAAGCCCAGGGCCTATGACTGAGCCCCTGGCAAGGCATTTGGCTGTGACAGTCTGGGAAAGGGACCAAGAAAATTGATCTCCATTTTCTGCACATCAAAATGAGCTTAAACAGAAAACACCCCAGTTTTGGCCTTCCTGGTGTGGGTGACTGTGGCAGGACGGCATCAGAGAAGCAAGGAGCCCCATCTGAGTAAGGAGGAGCCCCCCACCGCCTTCACCACCTCTGGCCACTGGTGGAGACTAGAGAAAAGGACTAGGGGAAAGAACAGAATTGGGGCAGGGAGGTGGGGTCTTATCCATAAAAGCAGAGTTCAGGATCCCCCTGGGTTTCTAACTCACAGATGAGGGAAGGGTATGGGAGAGCTCAGGTCAGTTCTAGAACCTCCACAGCCTCGTGCTAACTATTCCAACGATTGCTTGCCCAACTTCCCAAGGAAAACCAGAGCAGAGACAGTGGGAGGAGCAGGGCCCCTGAGACTGTGTTGGAGGCAGAAAGAGAGGAAGTCAGCATTCCACCCTCAGCCATGTCCCCAGGTGAAGAGAACAGTGACAGCATTCCCAAAGAAGAAGCTCTGCTGAATCCCTAGAAATTTGATCAAGGAATCAAGGCCTGGGATCACAGGGGCTGTCGGGCCTGAGTGGGGCCTGGGGTTGCAGTGGCAGGTCCGTGACAATGGCTGGGGCCTAGGAGTGGGTTCCATAATGACAGAGCTGGGAGCAGTGGAAACAGCCTGGTTCAGGAGGCTCATAGATATGGGTGTGAATCCCTCCCAATTCCTCTCTCTCCATGAATCAATTCTGAGCCTCAGTTTCCTCATCTACAAAACGGAAATAATCTGGCAACTGTGAATTGAGAAAAGATGAAGATTTACAGCCAGCATGGGTTCTGACCCTGTAACCTGCCCCAGCACCTTCTCCTAAGGAACGGCTGTCCTCACGGTCTCCCTCATAAACCAAGCTAGGGTTGAGCTGCAGCCCACCCAGTGAGAGCGGGGCCACCCTTGGGAAGACCACTGCCTCACCTGCCTCCAGGAAGTGCACCTGTTTCCTTGGTGTTTTCTTCAGTGCCCACGCAGCATGGGATATGCCATGGCTGGGCACTGGGACATCCAATCCATGGACCCCTTCAGAAGCCTGAGATGCGGGTTGCCCTGGTAACCTGCCCCTTCAGTCATGGTGCCAGGCTTGGTATTGTACAGACAGCTGGTGTCGCCCAGCCCCACGGCACTCCTGCTAGCCCTGCCTGCCCCAGGTCCTGGACCAGCTCCACTTGGGCCGGCTGCATTCCCTTTTCTGCTCCTCATTCTGCCCAGAAGGCATGGCTGCTGAGGGAACCCAGGATGCTTAGGAGGAGCTGTCCCAACAAGCTGAGGGCCCTCAGTCTCTTCTGGGCTCATGCCACCAAAGCCCAATATCCAGACCCAAGCTGGCTGCTTGCCAGCTTCTAGCATTTCGTTTGCTTATCACTGTTTGTTTTAGAACCTTCTGGGAAGCAAAACTCTACCTGAGGGAATCTTTGGCTCTGGAGGCCTGTGAACTCTCAAGAATGCCCAAGACACGGCCAACTCTCTCAGGTCTGGGTATGGGGACAAATGTCACCTAACTGTCATGGCTTGTAGCAGGCCTCTCCTAATCTCCAAAAGCAGCCCAGGGCAGTGCTTGTGAAGAGGACCTGCCTGAAGCAGCCACCATCTGGGAGTGGATGGCTGCCCAGGTCTCTGCTCTATACCTGGAAAAAAAGAAATGAAGGGCATTTTGTATTTCTCCCATAGTTTGTTTTAATATAAAGTAATATCTAGAAGAAGATGTTGCAGACATGATGTTATAATCACATATTGGCAGAAACCCCAAATTTACTGCAGTTTGAGAAACAAGATGGAGACGCATCTTTTATAAATCTCTACTCAATAAATATTCTTTTGGGCTGGGGATGTGGCTCAAGCGGTAGCGCGCTCGCCTGGCATGCGTGCGGCCCGGGTTTGATCCTCAGCACCACATACAAGCAAAGATGTTGTGTCCGCCGAAAACTAAAACATAAATATTAAAATTCTCTCTCTCTTTCTCTCTCTCTCTCTCTCTCTCTCTCTCTCTCTCTCTCTCAAAAAAGAAGATTAAATATCTGCTATACATATTTAAAAATAAATAAATAAATATTCTTTCAAAGTATTATTACCTGGCAAGGCTCCAGTTCTTTAAAATTGTAAAATAGATTTTTAAAAACCCTATTGAAGAGTTCAGTGGAGTAGACAAAGGGGGAAAGAAGGGAAGGGAAAGGAGATGGGAAGAGGAAAGACAGTGGAATGAATCTGACATAACTTTCCTATGTTCACATATGAATATACCACAGTGAATCTCAGCATCATATACATCCACAAGAAATTACTTTACTTTATATACAGAGTTATGAAAAATTGTGTGGTATATGAGTAATAATGAGTGTAATGCATTCCACTATTGTCATGTATTTTAAAAATAAATAAATAAATTTTAAAAAGCAAAAAATAAAAAAATAAAGGAGCAAACGAGTTTAAAAAATAACTATGGGCAAATGGCAGAAAGATCAATAGAATGAAGGGAGTCGGGGTGGGGGGAAAGAAGGGGAAGAAGTGTACTAGGGATTGAATCAAAACAAGAAATATTCCATATTTTTATCATTATGTCAAAATGGATGTTACTGTCATGTATATCCAAAAAGAACCCATAAAAAAAGATGTTTGTCCATAAGACAAATGTTAATTTTAAAAAATCTATTAAATAAGATGGAATTATAAAATAAGCAGGTTTATTGTAGTGGATTTGAAAAGAGTAAAGGAAAACAAATAATTCAGATAATTCCCACTGCATTGAGACAACCATTTCTGCGTACCTTTTGGTGTGTTCACATATACATATCTACCAATTCGTGTCATGATTACTTTGTAACCTAAGCATTTCCCTAATCAATGTTCAATATGATGATTTTTAACTTTTAATGGCTTCATAATAGTGCATTGTGCAGTTGGACAAAGGCTTTTTCTGTAAACATTCCCATTTTGACATTTAAGTTGTTTCTACATTTAGTCTTATTTTAAAAAATGCTTAATAGCCATCTTTGCATGTTCACCCCAGAACATACTTAGGATAAACTTCCTAAAAGTGGACTCACTGGGTCAAAGAATGTGAATGTTTTAGAGTTGTTGGCACACACTGGCTTGACTGGTCTCCACCTTTGCTTCTTCAAAAACCATTCTGGGGCTGAGGATATAGCTCAACTGGTAGAGTGCTTGCCTCACATGCACAAGGCCCTGGGTTCAATCCCAAGCACCACACACATACATACATACACGCACAAAAAAAAAAAAAAAAATTCCCATCTTGAGTTCAGAGAAGTATTTGCTTCAAATTTCAGTAATTTTTTTTTCATTATATGTTAGACAATAATTCATCTGAACCAATTATAACACTAATAGTAATCCCTGCTAGTATTTACTGGGTGGGTAAGATGGACAGAGCACTAAGAAATTTATATGCATTATTTCACTTTGTTCTGAAAGCTCTATCCTTGTTCCTGATGCCAGTCTAATAACAAAGACACAGTTTTGAGAAAAGGAGAAAAGGTTTATTGCTTTGTTTGCAAAGGAGAAACACAGGGGACTCCTATCCCAGAGGCTGTAATTCTGCCCATTAAGGGGAGCAGGGGGAATCCAAATGCTACTTTCCACAGGTTCTCCGTAGGAGTTGTAATTCACTGGTTAATTTGGGAGGCAGTCATTTCTGAGATCTCCTGGTACCATCCCCAAAGTCTAGATGACTTTGTTCCTGTGGTGGGTGTGTGCTCAAGCACAGATAACTCTGCCTAGGATGGGGAAGAAAGGTAATCCTGTTTCCCCTGAGATGAGGGAGGTGGGGGGTGATTAGGAAGGAGAAGGAAGAGAGGAAGAGAAAGAAACACATCCTTTAAAAAATAAGTTGCAATGGCAGAGAATCGGGGGCTATAATTCAAAGAATAAAGTGGACCACTGTTACATTTCCCCACTGCCAATTTCTACGTTCCATTTCTATGGAAAAATGGGTTAAGACATCTCCAAGCTACTTCCTGCTGAGAAAGGACAAAGTTGTGGGGAAAGTGATCCAAATTCCTTGTTCTCTATAGGTGGGATATGGTCAGTTAAGGATATTCAGAATCAGGGCAGTCCAGAGGTCCATGGTGGCAGGTGGTAGGTGACTGACAAGGTATACATAAAGAGGGATCCATGCTAGGACAATGATAAAGACACTAAAGTATTATGTTTTTGTAGACAATTAGCACAAAATTAATTAGTATTTCAGCCAGTCTTTGAGAACGATGAAGACAGTAACTTATAATCATGCCGGTGAAAAAACAGATCGAGTTTATCTATGTAGGAGATTAGGAAGATTTGTAGATCAATGAGATCAGGTCCAAACTGATTCAGGACAAACTTGTGTCTCTAAGTCCTTTATGATCATTATTATTAGGCACTCCCACACAAGAACCCTTCCTGTATAGCCTCCAGCTTTACTTAATTTTGGTAGGGCACAAGATGTACAAGTGTACATCTTAAATTACATTAAAAAAATCACTCTTTCTTTTTAAATGTCCGTGTATGACTGTGCTTTGGTTATATTGTCCTACCAGGTGTTTAAGACCTAGTTGGTCAAAATTGATGTTGTTCTTATCTACTCTCAGGTCAGCTGAGATTCCTCAAAGATCATTCTTGGGAACATATGTGAAGGCCCTTGGCTCCTTTAGCTTTCCTCTACTTGTCAAGCCATATACAGGATGGGTCAGGGTCTTAATGACTATATGTGGCTTCCCTTTGAAGGACCAGGGACATTTTCACTGCAATGACCCTCCTCTTTGCAGAATGTGCACCATTTGGCTTCCTGTTCTCTAGGGTCCTCTCAGTCCTCCTGATCTGGTAAAGTCAGGTGACTCACCCAAGTTGCAGGGCTCTTAGAAGGGTCCCATAGGTTTCTGGGTCCAGTTGATCTTAGAGGGCAAAGGCCAAAATATTGGCTGCTTTTTCCTTGGTAATTTTGCTTCCCTGACTTTGGTCTCCAAGTTTTTGGTTTTAAACATCCAGCAGGCCAGTTTCTCCAGTCATACAGTGGGAGTAATGAATTATAACTTCCATATCTATAATTTTACAATTACCCCTTTTATTTAATTGGGGTCAGTATTAGTACTGGAAGTCAGCATTCTATTCTATCTATCCTGTAGGTGATGATTTATTGTCTTAAATTATTTCAGATTGTTCCATTAGAAGTAATAATTCTACAAAACACTAAATAGGCAATGTTTATAAAGTTGTATAAGGAAAATGCAAAATGAACACTAATGTGTCTTTGGTGTCTATTTAGCCTCTACAAAGATCCATATTTTTATCAACTCAACTACATACAAGCTTTACTTTTTAAAAACTCTTTTACAAACCTAAATACCTTTTACAATTTACTCAAAACTTTACTGAAGTTTTGTATCCTATCCCCTGTTTACTTTGAGGTCACAGTAATATTACTATATATATATATATATATATATTTTTTTAAGTATATATATATATTTTTTTTTTGAACACAACCTTAAGTCAGCTTAATTCTAGCCTACTTTAGAGCCGTCCTAACATGGAGAAGGAAGAGCATTGCAGCCTTAACTTAGTGAGGCTAAGTATTTTATTTCTGAATCTGATCTTTGGTCCCTTTGAAAATATCATTCTATAAAGTTCTCATTAATTATTTCCTGAGTCTGTCTGAATATCAGTTAACATAATACAGCATTACATCTGAAACATAATCAAACAGAAAGGGTAAGAGAGCACTTAACTTTCCTTTTGTGGAAAAGTGGCAGAATGTTTTAATGTTCCACAATGTCAACCTTTGAACAAATTAGGCTCTCTTTATTACCTTCCAAAAATACATTTACAACCAGTTACCTTTATCCAGTTATAAAACATTAAATGACATAAATAAATACCAATAGAATTTGCTAGTTCAATATAAATCTGAAGAAGACTATTGCTACAGACAGTTTTAATTTGGATAATACCAACTTGGTAAGCTGCTCTCCCAAGGTTTACATTTAAGTACTCTCCGAAGCTAAGTTTAACTTTCAAAGTAAAGTTTAGAATTCATACTGTGAGGTAACAATCATACAGGTCTGCATGAGTTAGCAGTACTAGCAAAAATCAAAGGTTAGCCTTAAATATCTTCTACATTTAAGAAACAGTGTTGGATTCAAACTAAAAAGATTCTCAGCAAAAGAAACAATCAATAATGTGAGGAGAGAACATACAGACTGGGAGAAAATCTTTACCACATGCATCTCAGATAAAGCATTAATCACTAGGATATATAAAGAACTCAAAAAAAAAAAAACTTCACTCCAAAAAAACAAATAACCCAATCAATAAATGAGCTAAGGAATTGAACAGACACTTCACAGAAGAAGAAATACAATTGAACAACAAATATATGAAAAAGTGTTCAACATCTCTAGCAATTAGAGAATGCAAATCAAAACTACACTAAGATTTCATTTCACTCCAGTCAGAATGGCAATAACCAAGAATACAGGCAAAAATAAATGTTGGCAAGGATGTTGGGGGGGAAGGTACACTCATACATTGCTGGTGGAACTGCAAATTGGTGCAACCACTCTGGAAAGCAGTATGGAGATTCCTCAGAAAACTCAGAATGGAATCACCATTTGACCCAGCTATTCCACTCCTTGTTTTATATACAAAGGACTTAAAATCAGTATACTATAGTAATGCAGCCATGTCAATGTTTATAGCAGCTCAATTCACAATAACTAACTATGAAACTAACTTAGGTGTCCTTCAATAGATGAATGGATTAAAAATGTAGTATTTATATTTAATGGAATACTACTCAGCTTTAAAGAAGAATGAAACTATGGCATGTGTTGTTAAATGAATGGAGTTGGAGAATATCATGCTAAACAAATAAGCCAATCCCCCTAAAAAAACAAAGGCCGAATGTTTTCTCTAATATGAAGATGCTGATTAACAATAAAGGGGTAAGAACTAGGAAAGAATACTTACTTTAGATTAGAGGGGAATAAAGGAAGGGGAGGGGAGGGGATGTGGGGATAGGAAAGATATAGTAAAGTAAAATAGATGATAGATAGATAGATAGATAGATAGATAGATAGATAGAAAAGTAAATGTATGTATATGACTGCATGACCAATGTGATTCTACAAAACATACAATCAGAAAAATAAGAAATTTTGTTCAATCTATGTATCATATATTAAAGTGCATAAATGAATTCTACTGTCAAGTATAACTAATTAAAACAAATTTAATTTTTTTTTAAAAAAATAACAGGGTTAATGATCAGAAATCCACTTAGTCAAAGCAAACAGATATAAGACAGGTCTTCAAATGGCAGTGTGGCCCTTCTGTCAGATACAATGTATAAAAAGAACACTTATTGGTTATCTTGCTGATAGACCTACATAAACTTTCATTTTATAAACTTTTATATAACACTTAGATGAGTCTCATACAAACATAGTCCTCAGATGTATACATATATCTAGTCACATATATTTAGGGTATCAACTATATTGTTATAACCTAAAATAACAGTTGTTTATTTAACCAGTTAGAGAGTAATCATTTAAAAGGCTAAAACATCGGGCTGGGGATGTGGCTCAAGCGGTAGCTCGCTCGTCTGGCATGCGTGCAGCCCGGGTTTGATCCTCAGCACCACATACAAACAAAGATGTTGTGTCCGCCGAGAACTAAAAAATAAATATTAAAATCTCTCTCTTTCTCTCTCTATCACTCTTTCTTTAAAATAAAATAAAATAAAATAAAAGGCTAAAACAGGTACAAACCCTAATTTCTTTTAAGACTTACTTTCTGTAAGTAAACCTAACAGACATAAGAAAATCTTGATAAGAGTAGATCAGTGTTTCAGACTTCGATTCATATCAGTACATTAAAATCTGAATAACTTTGACTGTGCTAATTATAGCCAATTTCATCACATACACATTTTTTTTTGTTACCAGGGTTGAACTTAGGGGCACTTGACCACTGAGCCACATCCCCAGCCCTATTTTGTATTTTATCTAGAGACAAGGTCTCACTGAGCTGCTTAGTGCCTCGCCTTAGTGTTGAGGCTGGCTTTGAATTCGAAATCCCCCTGCTTCAGGCTCCTGAGCTGCTGTGATTACCTGCGTGCACCACCGCACCTGGCCATACACACACTTTTTGAGATTCACTTTCCATAAACCTTCTACAACTTACTTGGACAGTCTACAACTTGTTTACATACTTTGTCCTCTCTTTTATCTCAAATTTCAGCACAAGAATATTACTTTACCATACAAAATATTTTCTCATCCAGCAAAATTTCTTTTACCTTCTAATTTTCCATAGTAAAATATATTTCCATACCTATAACTTTGTTATATCTTTTTTCTAGTTTCAGACCCTCTCTTGAATTTATATTCTGAAACAATTCTTATGAATGCTATCTGTGCATTTAATTTACACAACAAATTTCATGCCAGGAGAAGGTCAGACAATCTGACAAATACATAAACTGTGCCTTTTTTACCAAAAGCAGACCCCAATGCCAATCCAGTAACAAGGACATGGGAAAAAGGAAAAAGAAGTTTTATTGCTTTGCTAGAAAAGGAGAAATACGGGGGGCTCCTGTCTCAGAGGCTCTGATTCTGCCCATCAAGGGGAGCAGGGGGCTTTTAAAGAGGTGATTCTACATGTTAGGTGGGTTTGAGGTGGCTAAGGGACCAAAGCACCAGGCAACCCGCGGGAGCGAAAGAACAACCAATTAGGTGCCAACAGACAAGTAGTGATGGTGCCTTATAACCACCTGTCAATTAGCAGGGTCTCCTGACCAATCCTGGAAGGACATATACCTTAGCAAGAATCCCCAACCAACCCCAGGAGCACAAGGGTTTCTAAAAATCTCCCTTCCTGCCCTAAACCCAATAAAATTCCAATCCGACTAAGCCTGGGCATGATTCCCCACACCTCCCCCAACACACACACACACCCACACCCCCCCCCAAAACACACACCCCTGTCACCCACTCTGTTGGACTGGAGGGTCTCGCCTGGAGCAAGTCTCAATAAAGCCTTGTTCAGCAGCTTTTAATCTGCCTCCTTTCGGGCACCGTTGCCTGTCCTTACACTACGTCTTCTGTCCAGAATTGTAATTCACTTATTAATTTGGGAAATAAGTCGTTTCTGATATCTTCTAATACTATCCCCATAGTCTGAATTACTTTGTTTCTGTGGTGGGTGTGTGCTGAAGGACAGAACTCTGCCTAGGATGGTGAAGAAAGGTAATCCTGTTTCCACTGAAATTAGGGAGGAAGAGAGATTTGGGAGAAGCAGGGAGAGAGGAGGAAGAAAGAAACTTGTTCATTTTATAAATAAGTCCCAGTGGCAGAGCAGCAAAGGTTATATCCAAAGCATAAGGTGGACCATTGTTACACATTAATCTTTTTTCAAGGGGTTGGAGCACAGGGTATTTTTGAGCCTGACCTGTCTCCCTTAACATTATCACAATGCCACCAACTTTAAGTGAGTACCCCACTGTTAATTGTACCCAGAGTGTCCTGTTGATCTTTTTCTTACACTAGGCATATAGATATTCAATGGAGGACGTCTTTCTATCCTTTTCTTTAGGCTTCCCTTTGCAGGGGCTGCCAACAAAACACAGGTTGGCTTTAGTTTTTGTTTTGTTTTCTTTTCTTTTCTTTTCTGGATGCAACTGTTTGCCCTGATAGTCTCTTTGTACATTTAGTTTGATGGAATACTGTCATAGCAAAAACTGCTCTGAGCTGGGTGTGGTGGCTCATGACTGTAATCCCAGCTGCTCCAGCAGGAAGATCACAAGTTCAAAGCCAGCCTCAGCAACTTGGGGAAGCCCTAATTAACTTAGCAAGACTGACTCAAAATATAAAATGAAAAGAGCTGGAGATGTAGCTCAGTTGTTGAACGCCCCTGGGTTCAATCCCTAATACCAAAAAAAAAAAAAAAAAAGAATTGCTCTGCTCTAATGATAGATATCCCCTGGCCAAATGGGGTGACCTGTCAGATTTTAAGAAGGGGCACTATTCCTGTCCCCAGTATAACAGGGGTTCACTTGATGCTTTGACAATAATCCCTTGTGGCTTTAAAACATACACGTTTCTCTTTTTTCTTTTTCCAAACCTTCTCCTTCCTGATCTCTTCTCTCTAATCTCATTTTCTCTGAATCACCTCTTTTAAAATCCCTTGTTCCTCCCCACGGGCAGAATCACAGCCTTTGGGACAGGAGTCCCCTGTGTTTCTCCTTAGCTAGCAAAGCAATAAACGGTCTTTTTCCTTTTTCTCAAAATCATGTCCTCATTATTAGTTTGGCATCTGGGACAAGAACCGAGATTTCAGCAACACCAGGTCACAAACTAACAGTGCTAGAACATATTGCCTTGTAGCCAGCAGTCTCCACCCCCGTATGGGGCAAAAGGGGCAGGAAGGCAGGGCAGAGGCCAGTTTCTCTTTGCCTATTTTTCTACAGCCCAGGGCTAGTGTTCCTGATCCACAGAGAGATGATCAGCATCTGCCTGAGGCCATGCTGAGAAGCAGTGCCAGCATTGGGCCAAAAGGATTTAAATATCTTTGTAACCCTTTTTCCTGGTTTCCTACTATCCTTGTGTTGTCAAAAGCTCAGTCCTTGTCCCTGATGTGAATCCAATATTGAGGATACAGTTTTGAGAAAAAGGAAAAAGAAGAGTTATTGCTTTGCTAGCAAAGGAGAAACACAGGGAACTCCTGTCCCAAAGGCTGTGATTCTGCCCATTAGCAGGACAGGGGGCCTTTTAAAGAGGTGACTCAAAGGATACATTCCACATGTTTTCTCTAGGAGTTGTCATTCACTGGTTAATTTGGGAGACAGCCATTTCTGATATCTTCTGGTACCATCCCCAAAGTCTGGATGACTTTGTTCCTGTGGTGGGTGTGTGCTCAGGCACAGATAACTCTGCCCGGGATGGGAAGGAAGGTAATCGTGTTACCCCTGAGATTAGGAAGGGGGAGAGATTAAGGAGAAGCAGGGAGAGAAGAAAAGAAAGAAAGATGCTCATTTAAAAAATAAGTCAGCAGTGGCAGAGCAGCAAGGGCTATATTCGAGGCAAAAAGTGGGCCACTGTTCCATCTATACACCCGAGACAGTGCCTTTCTGTATCCTTAATTTCTGACTGTTCAGACTTCTTATCATGCCACTGCATAAATGCCTGTACATATAGAATGTCTTTATATACTTTGCAGACCAACTCCAGAGGCAAGATTGTATAATAATCCAGAAAACCATTCAAAGGCCAAATTGTGTTACAGTAAAACACCTTTTTCTTAGACAGGCTTATACCTTTGACCCACTCAACCAGGATCTTCCTTCCCAAGAGAGTACCAGTAAGATCAATGCAGCGTGGCCCATAACTTAAAAGGCCAATAACACATACCAAAAAAGAAATAGATACAAAAAAACCCAGAAAGAATCCCTGAAATTGTAATAGGGGCTCACCTGATGCTTTGACTATATCTCTTGTGGCTTTGAAACTTACATGTTTTTTTTTTTCTTTTTCTCAACCTTCTTGTCTCTGATCTTCTTTTCCCTAATCTTCTCCCTTATCTTCTCTGATCTTCTTTTCCCTGATCTTCTCCTCTCTGATCTTCTTTTCCCTAACCTTTTCCTCCCTAATCCCATTTTCTCTGAATCACCTTTATAAAAGCCTTCTGTTCCTGCAGATGGCAGAATCACACAGCCTTTGGGACAGAAGTTCCCTGTGATTCTCCTTTGCTAGCAAAGCAATAAACCGTCTTTTTCCCTTTTCTCAAAAATTGTGTCCTCTTGTTGGATTGGCATGGGGGACAAGGACGGAGCTTTCAACAACAAAGTCATGATGGACAGATGGGAACCTTTAAAACAGACAGACCTGCACATACAAATGTCTTCCATTTACTTTGTCCCTGACAAACAAACTCCTACGACAAGATTGTATACTAATTCAAAAGCTATTCAAAGGCCAGATCATTACAGTAAAACATTATATTTTTCTTAGATAGGCTTATACCTAACGGTGGTCCTTTCTTCCACTTCACCTCTGACAGACCGACTCTTGTACAAAAAAGAAACAGACAGAAAACAAGAAAGGATCCCCAAAACTATGGCTGCAGACAGGAACATTTAAAACAGACCAAGTTCTTTCCCAAGAGACTATCTGTAGGATCAGTGCAGTATTGCCCATGTCCTCAAAGGGTCAGTCACAGATGCAAACATGGACAACCAGAGGAAATTCCAAAACCCAAGCCCAAGAAACAGATGAGAACCTAGAACAGACCAGAATATCCCTAGGTTCTTGAGTTCTGCTTAACCTAAACTTTAATCTAAAGTTCTGCTTGACTTTTACACTAGTGGACCACAGATGTCTCCATGAAAAGGGACCAGATGTTCACACCAAAAGGAATCAGATGTGTGTAATCAAGGATCTTGGTGTACAAGACCAGATGGGTGGTGCCTTACCAGAAGGTAGAGGGGTGTCGCAACTTAACCTTTATCTCAAAGTGGACCATGATGGAGCAACCTGTGCAGCTCAGGGACAAAAGGCAGGAGTTTCCCAAAGCAAAAGGATCTTCAGCAGCTGCTGGGACCGGTCCCTCAGTCCCTCCCTTTACACACAGGAATAGCTCCTCTGCTTCAATCAGAAGCAAACTTATCTATCTCTTAACTCTTCAGCACTTGGCTCTCAACACATTTGCCAGCCACCTTGCATCCTCAGCATGGAAGTGAGGCCTGCCCAAGAAAACTGGAGTGGTGGCTGCTCTTGGGTCCCATCTAGGGTGCCCAATTTGTTACCAAAAGCTCAGTCCTTTCCCCCAGGGCCACTTCAATAACAAAGACATGGTTTTGAGAAAAAGGAAAAAGAAGTTTCGTTGCTTTGCTAGTAAAGTAGAAATACAGGGGACTTCTGCCCCAGAGGCTGTGCTTCCGCCCATCATGGGGAGCAGGGAGATTTTAAAGAGGTGATTCAACTGTGCATTCCAACTTGTTGTCTGTCAATTGTATATCTCCTGTTAATTAAGGAGATAAGTCATTTCTGAGATCTTCTGGTGCCATCTCCAAATTCTGAATTACTTTGTTCCTGTGGTAGGTGTGTGCTAAAGGACAGATAACTCTGCCTCGAATGAGAAAGAAAGGTAACGCTGAGATGGGCATGGTGATGCACGCCGGTGATCCTAGCAGTTTGGGAGGCTGAGGCAGGAAGATCTCAAGTTCAAAGCCAGCCTCAGCAACTTAAAACTGTCTCTAAATAAAATATTTAAAAGCTAGGGATGTGGCTCAATGGTTAAGCACCCCTGGATTCAATAGCAGGTACCAAAAAATAAGGTAATCCTGTTTCCTCTGAGATTAGAGAGGGGGGGGATTAAGGAGGAGGAGGGAGAAAAGAACAGAAAAAAAAGTCCTTATTAAAAATAAATTGCAGTGGCAGAGCAACAAGGGCTATATTCAAAGCATAAAGACAGTCACTACAACGTTACCCCTACAATTACGCTGTGAGGGAACAACCAACCGTCTTTACCCTCATCTTCCATGTAAAGAAAGTAAGATTTTACATTTAGCTTGTTGGTACATGAGGCAGGGTGGGAATCTAGCTTCATTTCCCCGTATTATTCCAATATCGTGTCTTAACAACTAGCCTTTCCCCTACTCTCTATCACGTTCATCAGATACCACCAACTCATCTTTCTACACACAATCTGTTCCTGAGCTGCCTCTTGTTTTCCATGAGCGGCTTCTCCCTTTTCCATTTCATTCTATTTCTATAATTGAAACTTCATAATGTATTTTAGTATCAGAGTGTAGAGCCATCCTGTCCTTTTTCCCCAGAAATTTGATGACTTTTTTCATACACTTATTTTTTCCAGGTGAATTGTTCAAGAAGAATCCATTTTGTCAGATTAAAAACTAAGCCTTGGGGCTGGGATTGTGGCTCAGTGGTAGAGCGTTTGCCTAGCATGTGTGAGGCACTGGGTTCGATCCTCAGCACCACATATAAATAAATTAATAAAATAAAGGTCCATCAACAACTTAAAAAAATAAAGCCTTATAGGGCTGGGGCTGCAGCTCAGTGGCAGAATGCTTGCCTAGCATGTGAAAGCCCCTGCACTCACCCAGCACTGTGGCACTGACAGGAGGGGCAAGTGTCCTCGTCTTTGTACAACCAGGAAGCTCTGTAGTCACTGGCAGGACAAGAAGTGGCATAGTAAAAAATACAAGAAAGTTCACTTAGGCAGAGCCAACTAGCCAATTTCTGCCCTCAGGAAGTGTCAGGGTCAGGCTGATCAAGAATGGCAAGAAAAATCAGTTTTTGTATTCAATAATGATTGCTTGGATTTTTAAAATGTATTTTTAGTTGTAGATGTAACCAATAGATTTATTTTTATTTATTCACTTTATGTCGTGCTGAGGATCAAACCCAGGGCCTCATACATGGGAGGCAAGCACTCTACCACTGGGCTACAACCCCAGCCCTGGTTGCTTGAATTTTTCTTTTAATTTTTTTTTTAAATTTTTTTAAGAGAGAGAGAGAGAGAGACAGAGAGACAGAGAGAGAGAGAGAGAGAGAATTTTTTAATATTTATTTTTTAGTTTTCAGTGGGCACATCTTTGTTTGTATGTGGTGCTGAGGATCGAACCTGGGCCGCACATATGCCAGGCGAGTGTGCTACCACTTGAGCCACATCCCCCGCCCCTAATTTTTTAAATTAGTTATTCATGACAGTAAGATGCATTTATGCACTTTGATATATCATACGTAGATGGGATATAATTTCTCATTTTTCTGAGCGTACATGATGCAGAATCACATTGGTCATGCAGCCACATATATACATACAGTAATAATGTGTTTCATTCTACTATCTTTCCTATCCCCACATTCCCTCCCCCCCCATCACTTCCCTCTACCTAATATAACATAACACTATTCTTTCCTAGTACCCCCACCTTATTGTGAATTAGCTTCCACAAAAACATTCGTTCAGCCTTTGGTTTTGTGGGATTGGCTTATGGTTGCTTGGATTTTATTGAGGAAAAATGATGAAGTTCTGGTTGTTGTCAAAAAGATCATGCTGTTGGGGACATTCCTAGAGTCCGATTTAAGATTGTTAAAGTAGCCCATGTCTCTCTTTTGGTCTTACACAAAGGCAAGAAGAAAAGACCAAAATGTAAATTTACTACAGTAGTGATAAATTTTCATTTTGAAAAAAGAGCCATATAAGCTCAGCTTCCCAATTAGCTGAACTTACAGGCATGTGCCACCAAGCCAGCAAAATGTCTTATATATTTTTGTTAAAATTACGTAAAGCTTAGCCATTTCAGCACATGGCATTGAGAGGTGGGTGGCTACTGGGGACTGAACTCAGGGGCACTCGACCACTGAGCCATCTCCCAGCCCTATTTTGTATTTTATTTAGAGAGAGGGTCTCACTGCGTTGCTTAGTGCCTTGCCATTGCTGAGGCTGGCTTTGAACTCGCCATCCTCCTGTCTCAGCTTCCCCAGCCTCTGGGATTACAGGCATGCGCTACCACACCCAGCTGAGCACAGGGCATTTTACAGTACTAAAAGTTCTCAGCATGGTGTGTTTTGCCATTGGGGTTAATGACCTCGGTGTCATTTAATAGATTTTCATGATGAGAACTGTACATTTCCTACACACTATTCCTTGGTTTTGCTCACATTACATTTTCTAACTTGTTAACACTGGTGAACAAGAAAGTTATGAATTAGGTATTCCCGTTGCTCATTTACAGGTGAAGAAACAGAAATTAAGGGCACAGTTCCACATGAGACTATAGCAGCGCTTAGAACTATTCAGAGGCACAGCAGCGTCAGAACCTGCCTCAGTGTTGTATCTGTCACCTCCTCAGAAGGAAGACACCTATGTGCCCAAAGGCCATGTCTGTTCAGATCCATGTCTCCTGGCTTAATGTTTGCTGGAGAATTTCAGTTTCAAGAGCAGCCAAACCCTTGAGGTCAGTAAGGTCCCCACCTTGACCTTGACTGTGCCCAGCAAAGCCCAGAACCCAGCAAGAAGAGACGCCATCAGGTAATCACAGGTATAGGGGGTGGCACAACAGGACTCTGGACACTGATTTAAAAGCAGTTGTTCTTCCTGTTCAGAGTGAAAGTCTGATGACCTCTATGGACTCAGAAAACTGTTCCAAATGTTCCTAACACGTCCAGAGGGATCACGGACAGCCCCCAAACACACCAAGGCCTGTAAGTCAATGCCCAGGTAAAATGGTGGTCCAACCCTGGGATTCCTCCAGGTGAGCAGCGCCGAGGGATAGGGCCAGACGAGAGGACAGAAGCCCCTGGGTCTGTGTGGCTCTGGGTGAGTCACTTCCCTCTCTGAATCTTTATTTTCCCCATGAGAACAATATCCACCTAGGCCAGCTATAGCACTGTTTGGGGATCGACTGAGATCATGTTTGTGAAAATGCCTTGAAAACTGAGCTAAGTAACACAAAGGTAAGAGGTGACTCACGCCCAGAAAGGGGCCATAATAAGGCTCAGCTCTGATCTGCGTGAAGACAACTGGGTTTCCTAGAGAGCAATTTTTATCAACTCTCCTGCCACCAGCTGCACCCTGCGAATTTGACCTTCACCCCCAGGAATGGCTGCTAAGTCGTTCACCACTCTCCACCTCTAAGGTTATGGCACAGTTATGCTGACCCAGCTGAAACCATGATTAAGTGGCTGGATACTGGAAAGAAGTGTGGGTGCTTATGGTTCACAGATAGCTGTCCCTGGGGTGTTATAAACATTAATAATTAATCATTTCCTCGTACTGGAGTCGGATGGCCAGGAACCTCTGAGTGATTGGGAGCAGGGATTGGCCATCAGATGCCTGGGGAACCCTGGCTCTGTGACCACATATTGCCCTATTCTCTGTTCCACCGTCTCTCTGTAAATGAGAGGCTACACTTGATGAAAGTGAATTTGCAATTGAAAAAATTCTACAAATTGTAATAATAAAGTCCGAGTCTTTACATGAGCTTCAAAGACCTTCCAGTTTCCAGCATCTAAAGACACCTGTCCTCAGGCCCCTCCATGACTCAAGGGCTCTAAATGTGTCTACTAGCGTGTGTCCCTGTGTGTGTTTGTGCGCATGTGTTTGGGGAAGGGGTGGGACTGGGAGAAGAGAGTAGAAGAGTACATCACTGAGAACCTCTTTCCCAAATACAAATGATGCTCTCTCCGGGATATATCTGATGGGGTCTGCTGCTTTGGTCTTCCACCCACACCCTCAACTTCAGACTCCAGGGAACAGGTCAGGACAGGGCCACAGGGGGATTAGCAGAAGCATTTTCTTCAACTGACTCTCAGAACCACTGCTATGGTTAGGATATAAATTGGCCTCCAAAGGCCCATGTGTTAAAAGGATGGCCCCCAGCCTGTGACACCATTGGGAGGTAGTGGAACCTTTCAGAGGTGAGTCGTACTGGAAAAAAAGTTAGGTCATTGGGTTCATGTCCTCAAAGTAGATATCAGGACCCTAGGCCCTTCCTCTCTCTTTAACTTCCTGGCCATGAGGCAAACAGGCCTCCTCTGCCATGGGCTCCCACCATGATGTACCAAGCTGCCACAGGCATAAAACCGCGGTCAATCATCCGTGGACTGAAACCTTTGAAACCGTGAAACAAAATAAAATTTTCTTCCTTATAAGTTTATTTCTCTCAGGTGTTTTTTTCTTTTTTTTAAAGAGAGAGTGAGAGACAGAGAATTTTAATATTTTATTTTTTAGTTTTCCGCGGACACAACATCTTTGTTTGTATGTGGTGCTGAGGATAGAACCCGGGCCACACACATGCCAGGCGAGCGCGCTACCGCTTGAGCCACATCCCCAGCTCAGGTGTTTGTTATAGCAACAGAAAGCAGAGTAACCCAACCACCTCCCCATAAGGCCCCCCATTTGGAGGGCAGGAAAACTGCAGTGTCCTTTCAACCTCTGCTTGGAGAGTGGGCATGGAGAGAGACTCTGACTTCTCAGTTCCTAGTTTGGGGGCAGGTGCACAATAGGAGTTTAGTAAGACTCTTGAACAAATAAAGTAGACCTTCTCCAATGCCTTTTAAACCTTGTTTTGTTTTGTTTTTGGTGCTGAAGATGGAACCCAAGACCTTACACAAACTAGACAGGTGCTGTACCATTGAGACTGTCCAGGGCATGGGGCAACCCTATTTAAATGACCTTCTGCTCATATCCACCCCCTGCCTGCCCTCTCTCTCTCTCTTCTCTCTTTCTTTTTCTCTATCTCCCCCACCCTCCCAATTTGAGCATCTCTCCAGACCACTGCTCAATTTGCACGTCCCCAGGATGCCTCCAATTGAATCCCCAGTCCCCCTACCCAGGGGTCATGTGCCATGTCCCTGGGTCTCTGCAGATCCACCAAGAAGCAGCCAGGATAGGAGCTCTGTTCAGTGGTGGTGACAACTCTTCACTGAGCAGCATTACAGATTAGCTTTGCTAAGCCTGCTAAAAAGAATGTACACACTCTGCCTAGATAAGCAAAGATGTGGCTTCTGTTTCTTGGAACAAATCTAATTGTCATAATCTTGACCTGGTTAGTGAGGGAAACATTTAGTAGACTAATTAATTGACTGGTTTGGGGTAAATGTTCAGTGAATCCAAAGTTCAGCTCTAATGAGCCTTTTTACCCTTCCCAGGTCTCTTAATAATGTGGCCTTGGGAAAGCTAGATGTCCTTATGTCATTGCTCAGGAATGGTGGGGTGTGTCTGCGGCTGGTCCTTGCACAGCTCTCTGCTCTCGGTGACTGTCTATCTGGTCCATGAGCTCGGCTGACCTAGCCAGTCCCTGGCCATTCTTGGGATCTAAGCTGCACGTTCGTGGCCAACGTAACTTCTGGCTTGTTCTCTTGGTATGGACAGCTCAGTGGCTCCTTCCTCTATTCCTGGAAGTTCTGCCAACCCCTGAAGCATGGCTGCGACCCTCATTCAGCCTAAGATCCATGTGTAGCCATAGGTCCCCAGCCAGATTCTCATTACAATCCCCTGCAGGACAGGCGGGAAGCTGGTCTCTTCCAGTCTCTTCTACACCACCCGGTACCAAGAAATTTGGGATTGTCAAACCAGGCACTCTCTGAATAGAGCCTTCCCCTGTGCCCACCCCTCCCACATGCGAGTGTTCTGAGTGGGGGTCAGACACAAAGGACCCTCTGCTTTTGCCTTTCTCCTCAATCTATTCAACTTAACTCCTATAGTCCCACCCTACCCCCAGCTCTGGGATTTCAGCCTGGAGCAGGAAAGACATTGCACAAGTGTGACCTGTGTCCCCAAACTCAACCCATCTTTTCCCCACAATCCATTGGGCCCAAAGGGCAACAATCTCCCCACATCATTGCTACCAGAGAGCAATCCACCCACCAGCAGCATCAGCACCACCAGGGAGCTTGCTAGAAATGTGGATTCTCAGGCCACCACTCACCATCTTCTGAATCAGATTTGCATATTAACGAGATACTCAGATGATTCCTGTGCATATTAAACTCTGAGAAGCATCGCTGGCTTATGTCACATTCTGGGGCTTTCTCCCTCACTCACCTCAGGCTCTCAGATGCTATGATCTGCTTCTCTAGACCTGGTTGGGTTTTTTTGTTTTTGTTGGTGGTAGTGGGTTTTTTGTTTGTTTGTTTGCTTGTTTGTTTTGGTACCAGGGATTGAATGCAGGGCACTTAACCACTGAGCCATATATTCCCAGCTCTTTTTAAATTTTTTATTTTAAGACGGGGTCTCACTAAGTTGCTTGGGGCCTCCCTAAATTGCTGAGACTGGCTTTGAACCTGTGATCTTCCTGCTTTAGCCTCCTGAGCCTCTGAGATTACAGACGTGTGTCCCAGCACCTCGCAAGACTTGGTTCTTGATATAATTATGTACCATGCTTATGTTGGACTCTTTCCTGGTGTCTTCTTCTCTACTTTTTATATCTGCATTTATTACAACCCATGTGTCTTAAAAGCCACTTTAAATCCTTCCTAAAGCCAGGTGGAATAAATTTATGAGCAAGAACTGGCACTGTTTGGGGGACTTGACTTCAGTTTATCCCACTTAGTCTCTTCCAGTATTACTGTCCTTGTTTTACAAGTGGGGAGACAAAACTCAGAGAGGTTAAACTAACAGCCCAACAGGGCAGCTGCTGGGTGTCTAAGTCAGTGTCTCAGCACTCTGTTCATAGTTTGGAGTCAGCAGGAACAACTTGGACACTGTCCCCATGGCATGCAGGCCAGCACCATGCTCAGAGGGAGATCTGAATTGGATTTGTACCAAGCTCTGAGACTCTCCACTGGACACCACAGAGATTTTCCCAGCATGCTCGGTGGAGCAGCAAAACCCTGGCTGGGAATCTTCTTTATGGGATGCCCACTTCCCCAGTTATTGTCCACAAGGTTCTTAAGGGTAGAGGTAGGGCCAGTGCTGCAGCTGAACAGCTCTGTGGGAGTGTTTCAAGGCCTGTGCTCACCTTACCCCCAAGGCTGCCATCTTGAGGCAGGGGCTATCTTCCCCGCCACGTGGGCTACTCCAGGCAAGCCAGTTCCTTCCAAGACTCAAGGAGAGGCTGCTTCCTGGAATGAACTCAGGATAAATGTAAAGGATGACACAAGGCAGCTGTCTATAAAAAGAATGAGGAGAATGTTTGAGTACCAACAAGAAAGGATTAGTTTTAACTGATAAAGCAAGAGCAATCTGTATTAAGATCCCATTTGTGAGTGTGTGTGTGTGTGTGTTTTTTTTAAGAGAGAGACAGCACGAGGGAGAGAGAGAAAATTTTTCTTAATATTTATTTTTTAGTTTTCGGTGGACACAACATCTTTATTTTATTTTTATGTGGTGCTGAGGATTGAACCCAGCACCCCGCGCATGCCAGGCGAGTGTGCTACCGCTTGAGCCACATCCCCAGCCCTGTTTTAAATATACATACTCAGTCACATAAAAAAATACACACAAATCTTCATACACATAGCCTTTCCCCCTCCCTTGCACACACACACACACACACACACACACACACACACACACACACACCAAACACCAAACTGTTAGCAGCTACTTCAGGAAAGAGAGGTATAAAGTGGAATTATGAGGGAGAAAGTGTTTACCTTTTAATTTTCACAATAGATACTTCCATATTGTTGGAATTTTTTTTACAATGATATCACACCATAATTGAAAGACTGATTTTTTAAATGTAGTAAATAAGTCAGCCATTATTAACACTTCCTGTGACTGTGTGACTACAATTCCAGAATCAACATGACCAGTGTGTTTGTTTCAGAGAAAGTCAGGGTGGGCAAGAGGAAGTGGAATTTGTTTCTTGGCTGGGAAGTCATGAGAGAGATAGGTGGGGGTCAGCCTTGGTAGTCTGGGATTTTAGTAGCTTGGGCAAAGCTTGTATTGTGGTGTCAGAAATGCAGGCAAGGGGGCTGGGATATGGCTCAGTGGTAGAGAGCTTGCCATGCTTGAGATCCTGGCATGCTTGAGATTCTGGGTACTCCTGTCCTCGGAAAGAAAAAGAAATACAGAAAAGAAACCTAGCAAGAATAACCCTGCTGGCTCCTCTGAATATAGTGTTTAATCCAAACTTCCTGGTGCAGGAGGCTCCTAGGGACTGACATCTGTTCTTTCAGGGAAGGAGATCTGCTGGGAGCAGGAGGGATAAAGTAAGCCCCATATCCCACCAACTAGCCCTCAGCATGCATGCACAGAGGGCCACACAACCTCCTCTTCACAGAGGAAACCCATCCATCCAATATGGATCCCTATTTTGATAGTCACCAAGTCACGATGAACAAGAATCCTTTCTTATTCATTATTGGTATATAGAAATACTCTTCATTCTTTCTTAAGCAGCCGCTGTGTATCATCTTTGACATTCATCCCAAGTTCATTCTAGAAAGACCTCCATGCGTTGAGTCTTTAGGGAGCTAATTTCCCTAAATGGAGGAGCTTTGTTCTGCAAGGAAAATGTCATCTGGAAATAGCATGCTCCTGGGAGGACACACCTGAAGGAGGTGGCCCTAAGAGGCCTGAGGGTAGTGAGCACCTGGGCTGGGCCTTTGAGGAAATGTAAAGCCACATGGTGGACAATGCTGAGGAAGAGGAGGAGGGGTGACACACCACCCTAGAGGCTCAGGCCTGGGGTCCTACTGGTATCACCTGTAAAACACTTCCTGGCAGCCATATCTCTGCCATTCACCTCTCCTGGCACCAAGTCTTGAGGGTCACAAGGTTCTAACCATGCTGGCTCTGCATCCACCCTCTCTAGTCATTCACCTGTCCTAAGTAAAGCCTTAATCCATCATTATGGTAAACTCATGGTCTGAGGGCAAAGCTAATGTTTGTGGCAGTTGGAGGCAGGCAGTGGAGGGCTGTGAGTGTCAAGAACATGATTTGGGGGCTGGGCGTGTAACTCAGAGTAGGGCACTTGCCTAGCATGCAAAAGACCCTAGGTTCAATCCCCAGCACTGCAAAAAATAAAAAACAGAAAACAACAACAAACACTATTGTTAAGAGCACGACTTTGGAGTCTGAAAAGTCAGTTCAGAAGGCTCCTGTGCCTCTTCCTGTGACCACCGGGTTTCTCAGTTTCTCCGTGTAAAATGTTGGAAATAACGATACCTGTTTCACAGGGGCATTGTGAGACTGAATGGAATAAAAGGCAGGAAGCATTAAACCAATATCTGGCTTGCCATCTCTCTAGGACCAATTGCTTGGGACTTCTGGTCTCACAGAACAATAGCGCCGCCTTGCGGTTTCTTTCTGCTTGAACACCTCATTAATCTTCAAATCCAATGACTTTCCATAGGGGCCAGGCTTGGTTAAACTCATTACTGTTTAAACAAGTAAGCTCTATAGTGGTTAAGTAGGTGTTGGATCTTAGAAAGTTCTAGGAAAGAGACGTTGAAGGGATCCTTTCACTCCCTGTCAAAGAAATACCCTTGTTACCCACAACCACTAGCCCAGAACTTCCCAACTTTAGCAGGGAAAAAGAAACAAGGTTTATTGCATTTTTGCAGTGCTGAGGATGGAACCCAGATCCTTTCGAAGTCTAGACAAGCAGTCTACTGCTGAGCTACAGTTAACATCCCCAGCCCAGGGAAGGGGTTTTGTTGGCATTAGAATGGAGAAAGAGGATGCATAATAATAAAAAAATTTAAAATGCCTCTCTTCGGTCTCCAAGCCTCTGCCCTATAGCTTTTTCCAGTTTCACTCTACACCCACACACACACACACACACACACATGTTCACACACACGCTTATTCTTTTGCTCTTCTATGTCATCTGGAAAATCTTTCTTTCCTCTTCTCCTCTACCCTAACTTCCTATTGTTAGCTTCTTCCTCTTCCTGTTGCACCCTTAATCCCCACCTCTTCCAAAATTGCAACCAGCTACCCCCCACTCCCATTCTGTGCTTTATTCTCTACCCTTCTTCCTGCTTCATTCTGCTCAGTAGCACTTACCACTAGCATGTCCTCATTGTTTATTGTCTTGCCCCATTTGAATGGGCAATAACAAGGGCAGGGATTTTGTGTCTCTCCATTGCTCTGTCTTCAGCACTTTAAACAGTGCTGATTCATAGTAGGTACTTAATAGTGGTTTGTTGTTGAATTAAATGAGATGGAGAAGATTAGAGAAGCTATTCAGCATGCCAAGAATTTCAAAATTAAAACTTATTTTTAAGATAGGAAAGTTATTTCCTAAAGAAAGGATAGGTTTTATGGACAACTAACCAGTGCATTCATATAGCTGCACACATAGGAGGACCCCGCCTGCCGAAGAACCCAGAACATGGGGTCTAATGACTGTGGTTGTGTGTGTGCTACATTCCCAATTTTTCTTATTTTTTGAGACAGAGTCTCCCTAAATTCCTGAGGCTGGACTCGAACTTGCAATCATCCTGCCTGGGCAGCTGGGATTATAGGTGTTCACTAACACACCAGGCTATCTCAAAGTTTTTTGTTTGGTACAGGGTTTTGAACTCAGGAGCATTTAACCACTAAGTCACATCCCCAGCCTTTTATTTATTATTATTATTATTATTATTATTATTATTATTATTATTATTATTATTATTTAGAGACAGGGTCTCACTGAGTTGTTTAGGGCCTAAGTTACTGAGGCTGGCTTTGAATTCATGATCCTCCCGCCTCAACCTGCATGAGCCACTGGGATTACATGCATGCGCAACTGCACGCCCAGCTTGAAGTTCTTAATTATGTGTTCTGTAAGAAAATCTAAACAATGGAGCATGTGTGCAGGCGTAGAGCCTCAGCTCACATATGGTGCTACTTCCCACTACTTCTCTAGACTCCCCAGGATGGTTTTCCCCAGGATGGTTTTCATTTAACCTCCTCTTTTCACCCATACCACACAACCATTGCCTTTCAGCAGGGGCCTGGGCACAGGCAAAGGAAAGTTCTGGACTGGGCATCTGGGTCCCAGGGCATGGCAGCAGGTGTCCATGAGCAGCCCCATGACATGTCTGACAAGCAGCTAGCCAGCGGCCATGTCTTAAAAAGAGTACCCTGACTCAGAGATCCTATCTGCCATGGGTTGGGGTAGTAGGCCTATGGGAAAGGTAGATGCCTGGCTAGACTTCTCCAGACCTGGCATTGTGCCCCTTCTGGTTGGCTCAAGGCACCCTTCAAGGACAAGCACAAAGTATGAATTGGATAATCCCAGTGATTCCACAAGTTAAATGCTCTCACATTTATACTTAAATCTGTCATTGCACAAAATAAAGATGAATGGCAAATTTCATGTTGTTTGCTTTTAATGCTTCTTAGAACATTGAACAGCAAATAATACCACCTTAAGCAGAGAGAGACCTTAGAAGAAAGGGAAAAGCTTTGTATGTACCTTTAATGATAACTTGTTTCCCACGTTTTGAACAAAAGCCTCAATTTTCACTTTGGAGTAGGACTTGCAAATTATATAGCTGGCCAGAAGTATACACAACATTTATGTCAAAATGATCCTGTTAGGATAATCTCTGGATATAACACAAAGGCATAATAATCAGTTTCCAACTGTGTTTGGCTAGTGTCACTTTTCATTGATGGAATGATGATACCAACTATATAATAAACCTACATATAAAAGAAGCTATTTTCTCTTGTCTACTATTATAATTATTTGTGTGGGTGATTTTGTTTTATTTTTGCTTTCTTGCTTGTCCAAACCTTTTTTTTTTTTTTTTTTGGTCTATTATTAACTCTTGATGACTTCATCTTATTTCATTACACACTAAAAGGATTAGCATTGCCAGGAAAAAAAAAAAAATGTGACAGGTACAGCAAAGACTGCTAATTCATATTAAAAGTCAAACTTAAAAAAATTCATTAAAATCCAAATTAGTTTCCTTCAAGGGTGGGAGGTATGTCCCAGCAATTTTTTACACAGGTCAGGTTTCTCATGAGTGGTACTGTTGGCATTCTGCTGTCAGAAATTGTCCTGTGCACTGTAGAATGTTGAGTGGTATCAATGGACCCTACCCACTGGTCATAAGCCACCTGAGTCATGATTATCAAAAAGGTCTCCAGATTTGCCAATGTCCCCCCAAGGAACAGAATCACCCACTTTAAAACTGCTAGCTTCTATGGACTAACAAGATGGATGTTAAGGTTCTAGAGTAGCTCCCTTGAATAAAAGATCCATATTCTCTTTCCTACCTTACAAACCTATCATCATAAACTCACACCCTTCCAACTGAGATCAACAAATACAAGAGACATAAATGTAAGAAAACTAAAGAATTGTTTTATTAGTGGGATAGAGGTGGACAAACAACAACCAGCTCATATGCTATTAAATAGAATAAAAAGGAATAAAAGATTGCAGACATCACAGTGATGAATTTCCACAGACAATAGATTTACACCACATGGAATATTTATATACAAGATGTCTTGATATTAGTGACCAATTTATATTCAATCTCTTTTTCTAAGTTCAAGAACGTTCAAAACCTCAGACTTTAAATTTAAAACTATACATGACAATTGTAAGCACACACCCCTCATTTAAAACTTCTTAATAACTACTATTCCTGAGTAAAGACCTTTTTCCCCCTTAACATTATTGTTTTCCCCAAGATCTCAAAGGTCACATCTCATACTCCTAGAAGTAATCACACACAGGATTAAAAGCCCAACCAAGAAAGTATCATTTCTATAAAGTTGTTCCTAAGAAAAAAAAATAAAAATAAAGACATAGACATCTTATACAATTGTTGCTGAAAAACAGCAATATTAATTCCAAAATACCATGCTTACTATACAAAAAGGCGTGGCTCATGGAACCAAGTATATCAAGCTACAGCAGTTGAATATCAATCTTTAAAGGGTTGGCTCTATTAAGTACTGCACACAGCTCTGTCTCTCTGCCAGGTTAGCGCATGCCCAGGATCTGTCTGCTTTTTAGTTGGTAATTTTTTTCAATATCTGACAGAGCTTGAGCCCGCAGCTGGGCAGCATGAAGCCTTTTCTTCAGATCCTTGCACTTGGATTTGGAGGTGAGCTGACTCTCCGAATTCTCACTTCTCATGATGTTCTCTTTACTTTCTCCACTGAAATGAACTTTCTTCTTAATTATTGAGGATGGGAAGTCAAGAAGTTCTTTAGAAAGGAAAAGAAAACAGGTTTGAGTTACTTGAATAGGAGTTCAACTCCTATACATGTATCATAATTTTCAAAAAATATTTACTCTCAGGAGGCTGAGGCAGGAGGAGTGTGAGTTCAAAGCCAGCCTCAGCAACGGTAAGGTGCTAAGCAACTCAGTGAGAGACCATGTCTCTGAATAAAATACAAAATAGGGCTGAGGGTGTGGCTCAGTGGTTGAGTGCCCCTGAGTTCAATCCCCGATATCCAAAAAAATAAATAAATAAAATTTACTGTTCTGGCTCACATTTGAAATGTGGGTACCTGTCTGATTTTCTCTGGGATAAGAGGTTAAGGGCATGGACAGAAACCAGCCAGTCTTTTTTGTTGTTGTTGCTGTTTTTCCCTGGTACTGGGATCAAACCCAGGGACACTCTACAATTGAGCTACATCCCCTTTTTGAGACATGGTCTCACTAGGTTGTCCAGGCTAGCCTTGAACTTGCTGTCCTCCTGCCTCAGCCTCCTGAGTAGCTGGGATTTCAGGTATGCCATCACTCCCAGTACCAATTAGCCTTTTAATCTATATGACTAAAAATAAACCAAACATAAGGAACAAACGTTTCATTCATTCATTCATTTTGCAGTGCTAGGAATGCAGTGCGTGCCAGGCAAGTACTCTACCACCAAGCTAAGCTCAGCCTGTTTTATTCCCACAATAGTCAACTTTCCTCTTAGGGTTAAAACCATTGGGGATGATGCGCACAGTATAATACTTCTGGAAATCAGTGTTTTTATCTCTGCTCTGGAAAACCAGTGCCATTCTATGTAGGATACCTTACTTTCAGAAAAGCACAGAAGCAGAAGCTCTTGCTTGTGGGGAAACCTGCAATTTGGGTCAAGTGTGTAGTTCAAAGTAGATCAACTACCCAGAAATTTGTTTCAAAAAGAACCTAAAATGCTGTATGGACAAGGTAAATCAAGTAATGGTGCACTAAAAAAATGCAACCTGTGCTTTTCATATGGAAAAATAATCGTATTTACTTAGAAAAGTAACACTATTAACCACTGACAGAATTTGCTGGGGATTAGAGGCTTGCAGGTTTCAATTCTAGAGGCTTCTTATTTCTCCTTTATAGTCACTTAAAGGAAATATGTTTAAATATTTACTGAGTTCATAGTATGGGCCATTGTGAACCAAACAAAGGCCCTATTCTAGTAGGAGGAGACAAATGATAAACAAACAAACAAACAAACAAGTGCGGATGGGGCGATGTGATCGTGTGCTATAAGGAAGATAATACCAACATGGCCTGCTGGGTGGTGGTGGCAATATTGAGAGAAAACTTCAGGTGAATACTGAGCAAAAACAGGACAAGGGTGAGGAAGAAAGAAGCCACAGAGCTGTCTGGATAAAGAAAAGACAGAAAGGTTGCTACACAGAGCCCTTCCTTCCCCAGTCCCCTGACTTCCTCCATGTATTGTTTCTACTTCAAAGCAAAGGAATTGCTTTTAGACTTTAACTCCATGGGCTCAAAAAAAAAAAAAATTTTTTTTTAAAGTACTGGGGATTGAACTTAGAGGAGCTCTACCATTGAGCTACATTCTCAGTCCTTTTTTAATTCTGAGACAGTTTCACTAAGTTGCCCTGGCTGGCCTCAAACTTGCAATCTTTGCTTGTGCCTCAGCCTCCCAGATGGCTGAGATTACAGGCCAGCAGTTGGGATGATAAGCATGTGCATCCACCTGTTATAACCACAAATACTTACACATTTGTAAATCAACATAGGGTTTACAAGAGAATATTTAGAAAAAGAATACTATTTTGTTCAATAGAAAAAAAATGAGTATTTTATTAAACAAAGGATAGCTTTAGCAAAGATGCAACTGCGTACTGTGAAATGAGTGATAGTTAGAAAAAAGAAACATTTTAAGGGATGAAGCCCATATTTCATATAATCTATTTCATTTACTTCTATCAAGAGTTTATCTATCACTTAGTCACTATAAAGTTATTGCAATCATCAGACTAACTTAAGCAGGTTTTTTATTTGCCTCATTTACAAAATGCTGTCACACTAAACTGATCTGATTCTCTCCAAATTACTAAAGATGCAAATGGCAGCCTTCATATATGCATGCTATTCTACATGGAATAAGGGAGTCATAAGAACTCTGATGAAGTTTCATTGAACATGCAGATGCTAAATTTTTAAAACCAACACAAAACTTTGAATACATAATTTGTGTCATAAAGAAATTAAAAGAAAAGACGTCTAGCATTCTGCATTTTCCAAAATTCTAGACAGCAGACTAAATTAGATCTGTAAAAAATGAAATGGAAAAAGGCAAGTGAGAGGATCTGTCGGTGTAGCCAATCATCACAAGGACGCAGCAGGGACAACGCCACACGAAGGCAGCGCAGTGAGCAGGCTGTCTGCACCCAAGCTCTGAAGTGGGGCGGCTCGCACAGTTATGCACACATTAATCATATTTCAACAAATACATGTCTCAATTTGAAAGGGTCTAAAGCAAAGATTCAAAAGTCATGGTCAATTCTGCACTTGACTTCTATGTCTTTTAAGCCACACTCTATGGTTGAGGTGTGGCAGTATTAAAGTGTTAGGGTTTTTGCTTGAAAATAGAAATAGAATTTTGATAATATAACCAAAGAAAAATTTGAAACATACTGTTGTAAAAATGTCTTCATACTAAAAAATGAATATCAAATACTAAACATGTAGTTTAATAAGGTAAATAAAATTGAAGATGAAAGCATATGACTCACTGCCTCAGGTCTATGAACCCAGTAAATAAATCACTACTATAATAGAATTTTATTTCCATTGAAGCATATATATTCAGTGAAATTTATCTTAAGATTTGAGACTTTGTAAAATGAAAAAGAGCTACCAAGGCCACCTTGAGGGTATCACTGATGTGCACATCTTCATTTGTAGCACCAACTTCTGCACACCGAGCTGACTCTCATACCTGGAGTACTCGCCAGAGAGAGGAACTTCTGCTCCTTCAGCAAGCTGTAGTTCTTCACCAGATTTTCTGCTCTAGCCAGTTTGTCCTCTGCTAGTCTCTCCCGAACACAAAGTTCACGTTCCTTCTCTTTAAAAATGCAATAGGAAAAAATGAACAAAGAGCTTTGGCTATAAAACAATTTACATTTGGTAATCTTTTCTTATCATTCTAATTAGCATGCCTGACCACGGCAGAGTAATGTTTTGTGAAAGGTTTCTTACTGGTTTCTTAACCTAATCAACCAGATCCTGCATTTTTAATTTAGTGTAATAGTAGGTCATAAGTTATTGTATGTTTTCTTGTTAGGAACTTGTTTAAGTACAAATACAAAGTTTTTACTTGGTCATGTTGTGTGGAAGTAATTCATTTGGGAACACAAAAACAAAAGCCATCTCTGCTCTCCAAGGCAAATAGGCAAAAGCTAGTTTCCAGGGCATTCCCTGGTCTTATAGCACAAAATCTCTTCTGGTTCAGCGGTAGCACCAAAATGGAAGGGGAAAAAACATAACTGAGTTAAGGGGCGACTCTTTAGGTTAGAAACAAAGCCTACTTTCATTCATGGCCCAGACTTCAGAGAAAGAGGTGTGTGTTTGTGTTTAAAGAGTTCTTTTAACAAGAGAGTCAATAAAAAGTCTCCAGATAAGCACAAGCTATCCCTATACAGTGAGCATATCTCACAGCACTATACAATGTTTTTATCATTAGGAAGCAAAACATTAATGAACACACTGAATGCTTGATAAGCATATTTAAATAGAAAAGCATTTGAAGTCTGCATAGGGCATAAGGCCACAGAAGTGAAATCAGGGGTGTCATGAGGATGGCAGGAGACGCACATAGCTCCATCCCTGTCTCTGAATGTTAAAATGGAGACTCACTGCTATTGCTACCTGGTGTGATTCTAAGACGCTGGTAGTAACTTTCATCTTAGTGGAATAGACAGACTTCCAACCTCAAAAACTAATTAGCATCAAATCAGTTAATACTAATCACATTAATATTAACACTCATCACAGTAATATTTATAATTCTAGAATATCTTGCACCTATATTCTCCACAGAATTGCCTAAACATACCCAGTCTAATACTGTCGCATTTTAGACCGTTTTATGACAGAAGGCAGCACACTGGAAGACCTTCCTTTACAATGGAACAAACCTTAAGATGTTTACAGCAAAGATGAAAAAAATAAGTAATTGCATAATAAAGTACAATGACTATTGTGTTAGGCCCAACCCAGTTAATACCCAAGAAATATATGACTAACAACTGTCTCCAGAGAAAGAAATCCAACATGAAAGCGTCATCAAGCTTGGTTATTTAGTTAAATGTTCTGGTTGATAGAAGGTTCTAGTAGGACCTATACATAGAAACTATTGTGTTATGTACACACATCAGAGCAACCCACTCATAGCGCTACTCTGCTCCTCCCACACCACGTGGACTTACGCTCCAGCCTTTCCTCTCTGGCTTTGAGGGCTCGCTCTCGCTCCTGTAACTGTATTTCTTTTAGTTTCAGCTCATTCAGCACAGGAGTAGACTCCTGCGACTTTTCAGGCTCTCCTAATCGTCGCCCTCTCCTTTCAAGATGTCTTCTTTGTTCTTCTGCAACCAAGTCTGCTATCAAAGGGTTCTCAAGAATTTCTTCCACAGAAGGTCGATGGTAATCCTAGGGAAAAATATCAATGATACAGTCAGACTGCATAACAGAATATTTGTCCTGAGAAAGTAGTTACATTAAAAGGGTATATATTTCCAAGGCAAAAGAGAAGATTGTTCAAAGAGACAGGTCTTTTTTTTTTAACCAGGAATTGAACCCACAGGTACTTAACAACTGAACCAAATCTCCAGCCCACTTTCATTTTGAGACAGGTCTTCAGTTGCTTAGGGTCTCACTAAGTTGCTGAGTCTGGCTTTGAACTTGTGATCCTCCTGCCTCAGCCTCTCAAGCCACTGTGCCCAGCTACAGAAATAGGTCTTAAACATCTGAAAAAATAAGTTCACTCGTCTTGAAATTCTGAGTCCATAAGGTAATGCAGATTTTTAATTTATTCCCCTTTTACCCTCCCCCTTTGTAAGAAGACTCAGTCCCTTTGGTACAACAGGTGCTGGTGCTTGACAGCACGGCTGGGTCTGCTGTAGAAGAAGCACCACCTTTGAGTGTCTAAACCACAGGTAACAGGATCCCTTCCCACCAACCTTTACCTACTACTTCCTCTGTATCCCTGTTATAGCACTTCCCTTCCACTCTTCACATCAGCCTAGTCTCAGAACATATCTTTCACCATCCCACGGTCTGAGTTTTTCCACAAAATCTCTTTATTCAAGTTCTTTTTCTTCTACTCTAATTATTTCTGGCCCCTTCCCTGACCACCTGTTACTTTGAGGTAGGCAACAACCAGGGGAACTGAGGATTTGGATCCTTTCTGTAATCTTTCCTCACCACCGACCATCTGTTAGCAAGGAAGAGAGTGGAGGAAAAAGAAAGCAAGCACAAAAGGTAGGCTGGCAAGGACCTGTGATTTGCCAGATTTGCATGTTTTCACTTGTGTTAACAGAGTATATTTAGCTAAGGAAATATTTTCTTTAGTCTCTATCACTTTAAAAGAGAGAATATATACTCCAAATTTTAATTGAGAGATAAAATCAGACGATATAAAATCTTATAGCCTTTACCTTTAAATTTAACATCCTCGTAATAATGTCATTCAATTCATCAGAATAACGATATGGAATTCTCCTGAATTTGCCTTCTCTGATCTTCCCGGCTAGTTCTTTTTGGTTGAAAGCAGTAAATGGAGGCCTGGGGTAAAAAATATAAGTAAAAACGAATGATGGAAAGGAAGGAAGAGAAAGGAAAGAAGGAAGGAAAGAAGAAAAATTTTTAAATGAAAATAGATAATAGTAACTGAATCAAAAGCATAATCACCTTTGTATTTATTTTTACTTCTGGGACTTCCTTCTATA
Organism: Spermophilus citellus; assembly: GCF_964194105.1. Lineage (NCBI taxonomy): Eukaryota > Metazoa > Chordata > Mammalia > Rodentia > Sciuridae > Spermophilus > Spermophilus citellus. The sequence goes on along the minus strand of NC_138187.1, from coordinate 124,976,129 downwards.
GCTAACTTTAATAGTACTACCTTCATACTATTGACCCCTTGGGTTGTTAAGTCATGCTGGCGGGGGTGGGGTGGGGGATTATCCTGTGCTTTGTAGGATATTTTGTGGTATCCCTGGCCTCTCTCTACCCACTAGCACACTCTAATTGTGACAACCAAAAATGTCTAGATATTGCCAAATGTGCCATGGGGGACAAAAACTGCTTCCCCACAAATCCTGTAGAAGAACCACTGTGCTATAGAATAGTTTAAAAGGAAAAGAACTGGACCTCTTTCCTGTCCTCCAAATCCCCAGACCTCTCCTCTTAATCTGTTTTATTTCTTCCCTGTCCTTGTAATAGCTTTACATTATCTGCCTGACCTTGAATAAGCATCAGTCTAACAAGAAAGCATCTAACAGTCAAGACCTTTAATAAAGTCAGGACGCAGGAGCTGCAGTTGTGGCTCAGCAGTAGAGGGCTTGCCTCACACATGTGAGGCACTGGGTTCGATCCTTAAAAATAAATAAATAAATAAAGGTATTGTGTCCATCTACAACTAAGAAAAAAAAATTTTAAAAAGTTAAGTCAGAACCCAGCTTCATGGATGACATCTTTTTTTAAAAAAAATGTTTATCTACTTTACTAAAAGAATTTGATAGTTCTTCAGATGTGAATATGTTTTAATTAGCATAGATGCTCAAAAAGCTGGACCCAATGAAAGGTGACAGTGTAAACCTTAGATTAGGAATCTGACTTTATTATACTTACATTAATGCACACAATTCATACAGCAAACAACCCAGTGACCATATATCTGATTTCTCATTATAGGACATGCGATTCATTTGTTCCTAGAAGGGGGAAAAGGTAAAAAAGTTAAATAAAAGTTCTTGTTGGCCAGGCATGGTGGCACATGCATGACTGTAATCCCAGTGGCTCAGAAGGCCAAGGTGGGAAGATCAAGAATTCAAAGCCAGCCTCAGCAACTTAGCAAGGCCCTAAACAACTCAGTGAGACTCTGTCTCTAAATAAAATATTTTTTTAAAAGGGATGAAGATGTGGCTCAATGGTTAAGCACCCTTGGGTTCAATCCCCTGTACAAAAAAAAAAAAAAAAGTTTATTTGGTTTTTAAAATTTTATAAAACTTTTAAAAATTATACCTGAGTAGAAAACAGAAACTCAAAGCTTGGTAGTATTTACTTAAGAGAGAGGAGAAAAATGTTATAAATATTTTATTTATAGCAAGAACTTCAAATACAAAAGACTAATTCAGTTTATGAGACAATAACAAAAGTGTATACTTTATCCTCACATTTATAATGGAAAGGCTAGGGATGTGGCTCAATGACAGAGTGCTTGCCTAGCATGTACAGGGCCTTGGTTTCAATCCCTAACACCAAAAAAGCAAAATTTATAAGGGGAAAAGAACAACAATCTTGTCCCAATATACTTTGTCATATATAATTCATTCCCTTATTTTTCATTCACAAGTGAAAATGTTTACTGTTGGATAGATATTAACCATTCAAAATTGAATATAAAAGATCTCTATCCTCGAGGCATTCATAATCTAGAAACTCTATTTTTTTGAGAAAGGGTTTTGTTAGGTTGTTCAAGCTAAACTCGAAATCCAAGGCCCCCCCAAATCATCTTACCTCAGCCTCCTGAGTAGCTAGGACTATAGGTGTGTACCATTGAGTCTAATTAGAAACCTCATTTATTTTATTGAATGATTGATTACAATGCTGGAAATTGAATCCAGGGGCACTCTCTACCACTGAGCTACCAACCTCTCCAGTCCCTTTTATTTTTTATTTATTTTTTATTTTTTTTATTAGTTGTTCATGGACCTTTATTTTTATTTACTTATAGGCAATGCTGAGAATAGAATCCAGTGCCTCACACATGCTAGGCAAGTGTTCTACTACTGAGCCACAACCCCAACCCCTTATTTTTTATTTTGAGACAGGATCTCACTAAGTTGCCCAACATGGTCTCCAACTTGTGATCTTCCCGCCTTAGCCTCCTAAGTAGCTGGGATTACAAGTGCTACCGTGTCCAGCCACAAACTTCAATTTAAAAGAAACAGAGAAAATTCCAGAATAACCAAAACATATTATTTAGCCCACATTTAAGTGCATACATAAATAGCTAACTGGATTTATATATTCATTTATGAAAATATATATATATATATATATATATATATATATATATATATTCATTTATATATTTTTCCTTAATCCACTGTATAAGTCAAAGCAATCACTAATATTCTCATTACCTATTTTAATTGTTTGCCCTTCTTCTATACCTACAGTAACAATAGTCTACAATAGCTGAGGAGGGACTGAGGGCAAGTACCAAAATCTCCAGGAGGCTGATTAGTGTTTTAAAACCCAGCTGGTGAGTCTGATATCACTCCTTGACAATTAATGACTTAGAGGAACCAAACTGATCTAATTACAAGGACAGGAAAAAAAAAAGGGAACAAAAGAATTGCATAGGTTTCAAATTTCAAATTTTCCACCATTTTTGGATAATCTTTCTTTATGTTAAAGCCTTTCAATTTGGAATTTGATACAGTGGGAAAATGGCACTGTTCTGGCTATGTCTGATCTTAATAAAAAAATAAACTTGCAGTTTTATACTGCAGTCAGATGTTAGCATAATTTCTAAAATATTGGAAAATTCCAGAAATGTTTGTAAGCTAATAAAAAAAGAAAAAATCTTTTCATCCATATCTGCTCAGATTTCATATATTAATACATTGATGCTGTTCCTTATTGATTTAAGGTCTTTAAAAGCCATCAGACCATCGTGAAAATTAAAGAGAGAACAGCATTGTAGAGGAAAGGGACAGGAGGGAGGCTGGAGGGAGGGAAAGGGGAAATACTGAGGAACAACATTAGCTAAATCTTATGTTATGTGAATATATAACAACAAATTCCAACTTTATGTACATCTATGATGCACCAATAAAAAAATAGGGAAAATAAATAAAAGCCATTAGATAATATCTAATGACAGCCACAAACACTCCAAGGAAATAATCAAAAAGGAAGAAAGATAATACATACAAGGATATGCATACAGTGCTCCTTTGGAAATAAAATATCCATCAATAGAGGCAATGGATAAAGTAAAGTGATAGACTTCCTATAAATGAATTTCAGGAAAAGGCAATAAGAAAAATTTTTTGGAAATTTTTTGAAATTGTAAAAACATGTTATCTGAAGTAAGTGAGCTTTGTGAGTCCCATATATCCAAGTACAAGAATCCAACTAGGGATAAAATACAGTGTCCAAGGACCTTTCCAGAGATCCATATTCACTGGGTATGAACTCAGGACCCAGGGCTAACAAAACTTCAGAGTGAGTGTGATGTAGGTGTGCCCAGGACCCATGCTTTGGAAAGCACTGTTGCTCTTGAAGGCAGAGACAAAACCCATTTCATCTTTGTTAATTCCAGAGCTTTGAACATGGTAATAGTTCAATAAAAACTGAATTCAATAAAAATTAAATTGTTGATACAGAGGAATATAAGGGTCAGGTGGTTAGTTTGGAACTTAAAATGAAACAGTATTATTAATTCTTGGCTAAATACAAAGAAACCAACAATAAACCTTGCATTTGAATGCTTAGCATTAAGGAATTAAAAAGCATCTAAATTCTGAAATACTTACAGGAGACATGTAATAAGGTGTACCAACAAATGTTTTTGCAAAACTCGTATCATGGTTTAATATTCTAGCTAGCCCAAAATCTCCAAGTTTGACGTTTTGCTTGCCATCCAGGAAAACATTGGCTGGTTTCAGATCCCGATGTAACACAGTATGACCACCATCACTTCTTCTGTGACACTCCTTCAGGGCTAGAGTCAACTGAGCCATCACTCGAAGAACAAAATCTTCATCTAAGTATTGTCTGAAACCAAAACATTTTTATGGCATATAATGTCTGAATAAATCATTACAAATAAGGAATGATGTGAATTATCTAGTTTTTCTTGTATACTAATAGAGAAATAATTACTTGATGCAAAATATGGGTATTGATTCACCAGTGATTTTTCTAAAGTACCACGGACCCACCAAATACAAGAACAATCTTCTATGTTACTAAGTACTTTGCCCCTGATCCTAACATAAGATTCTTAACAGCAACAAAACTAGACCCCTTTTCAGCTTACATCTAATATTATATTTCCCACTATTATTTATAATTATGAGAAAAAAAGAATTAATTTAAAATGATTATATAGGTAATAAATGGCAGAGCTGACATTTAAAAAATGGAAGATTATAATTACCTTTCCTTGGTTCCCTTTGTAATCACACTAGCCAGGTCCCCTCCTTCACAGTATTCCATTACAATGTACAGCGTTGTATTGGTTCTGTCAATAATTCGATCATAATAGCGGACAATGTTTGGATGTTTCAGTTCACGAAGCAAATTCACTTCAGAAACAAGCATCTGTTTCTCAGCTTCTGTCATAGAGCCATAGTCAAGTTCTTTCCAAACTAATACCTGAAATAAGAAAATGTCCGAGGTATGAATTAATGTTATGCTCAAAACAAAGAATGGCAGTTCCAAAAACTTAAAAAAAAAAAAAATTGCCTCCTTTTTAAACATATTCCACAATCCAAAGTCATGATCATGTTATGTAGTTAAATAAACTTCATGAGCCCAGAGTTTATTGCCATAATCTTCCTCTACTTTTTAAGCAGTAAATGAAATGATGCTACAGGGGGAGGGAGGCGGATGAGGCACAAGAGGACTCCCTCAACCCCTTATTCTCAGTTGCTTAACAGGAAATTGGCCAAAAAGTACTTTGGTCACAGTCAGGGGACGGGTATCCAAAGTCCCTGACTATTCCAATCGGTCCGGCAGCTTCCTCTCCAATGTTTCTTTCTGTACAAGCTCTACCTAAACGCATGGGGAAAGAGGAGTCTGCTAACCGGACTGATGGGTGTTTTAAATGAGTTTTGACTGCAGATACAAAACTTCAGGCCTGGTGGTCCTGCCCCTCCATGGCACGTGGGTCCTACTCTCTAAGAATAGCTCAGGACTGAGTTAACTGCCACCGACGGAAAACCAGGAGCAAGCCAAAGCTGGAGAAAGGGTGGAAACGGGACAGAAAATAACGAACAAAAACCGGAAATATGTATTATATAAAAAGAAAAGACGCAGCCTCCCATCTCTTGAACGATCCAGGACAAGCTGTCAATCTGTCAATCGCAGACCCCGGGGAGACCGACAGCCGAGACTTTCCGGCACCCACCACCAGAGGCCCGTCGGTTCCTTCGCGCAGGGCCCTCGCCCCGGGCTACCGAAACCTCAGCGGGAGCCGGGACACCCCGGGGCCCCGCGCTCACCTTGCCGTCGCTCTTCCTCCGGATCTTTTGGCAGCGGCCATAGGAGCCCGTGCCGATGGTGTACAGCACTTCGTAGTCCTCCACCCGGGACGGCATGGCCGGGCCGCCGCCGGACTCGCGCTGACCCGGCAGGTCGCGCCACAGCCACGGCTGCCCAAGAGTCCCGGAAAGGGAACCGACCCGCCACCCAGGCCGCGGGCAGCGTTTAACCGTCGCCAGCCCCGGCCTCGCAACCTATTGGCAGACGGGGAGGTATCTTCGCCTCTCTGATTGGCTAAGAAAAACAACACCCTAGGCATCTTGGGAAAAGGGTGTCGCTAAGCAACCGCGTCGGCGTCAGTGTCAGGCCTTCAACCCCTAGGAGAAGAGGGCGGAGCTAAGCCAAAGCGGGAATCCAGGAGAAGAAAAGCAATCGCCGCAGGGAGCCTTGGACAGTTCTGTCCCTTGATTGAGGTCGCCGAGCTAACTGAGGTCCGAAGGCCTCTCAGCCCCCGTTGCACACCACCAGATCCAACTGCCTTCGGACTTTTCCACTCTGACAGCTCGCACTACCTGCCTTCCTCTGCACAACGCCCGCCTCTAGCAAGTTCCGGAACCCTGAACCTGAGATAAGTATAGTTGAAAACTTAGAACCCTCACTGAAGGATGCATGGACCAGTGTTTACTATGCTATCAGGGCTGTACTAAACACTACATCTTTATTATGTATTCATCAACTCAAAGCTATAAAGAAGAAATGAATGTTATTACTATTTCCCACGAGGAAAGGGAGGCACAGAAAGGTTTAATCATTCGCTTCAGGTCCAACAGCCAAGAAGAGAAGAATTGCTGCAAAAATAGTCAATACTCATAGCAATGATTTAAAGTTTACACATAACTTTGAGGTCAATCATCATAGATTATTTCTGAACACCAGATCTACAGGCCTGTTCAACATACAAAGGAGGTATAGAATGTGGAAGTCCCTGATGTATGGAAATATTCAGGAGAATATGGTGGCCCTAAGGCAGGGAAAGTCAAGACTACCAAATAATCCAAATAATGTATCTGGGATGCCTGACACGTAACTTCATTGAATACAGTCTCCTTTGGGCATCCACAGAAATCATCGTACTCAGCTCACACAGCCAAATAGAACAGTCCCATTTTTACCTGGGAGAGGGGACCTAGAGGCTTCCATCTGGAACTTGTTGAAGAAATACATGCATTGTCAGAAAGCTAATAATTTGGTAATGAGTAAATAGGTCAATTTTCTTTAAATATCTGTTCAGCATGGGATTGAAGGAAACCTGACTTTCTATTAATAAGAATTACAAACCTCTTTATGTTAAAAATAAATAATTTATTACATGCACCAAATATAACATAATTGGAATTGTTAGCCAGGAGAATTATTAAATTAACATTCGAGGGCACCATCTTACCTCAGAGGAATAAGACCCATTTAGGTTTTGAAAGTTATGTAAGGAGTTACAAATGACTGAGGTCATGGGCATCATATTTTTTTCAGTGCCTCTTTACAGATTGGTATCCATGGTATTCTTTTGTTGGCTTGTCCCAAATCCAGTCCTATGCCTTCTTTCTGGCCACTCTTATGCTCTTATTCTGCCCCAAATCCAGCACTTTCTCAAATAATTTACCTGGGATGCACATCACCATCACCACCTTTGCATCTACTATTCTTCACTCCCTTAGCCACACCCCAACCCCCATCATGTCTGTCCACAGGCACAACTTGTCTTTCAAGATTCAATTCCACCTTTTTCTCCTCTACTCTGAGAATCCTCCTTAGCATACCTGGACAGTCAATTCCTCCATCTACAGTATTCAGAGACCACTTTGTACATAAATCAACACTAACTTATTTTTGGCATTATTGGTTTCACAGTAGCTGAACCCCAAGCTCCTTGTAGCCAGCATAAGTCCTGGAATAAAGAAGGCATGAGGGCTGGGGATGTGGCTCAAGCGGTAGTGTGCTCGCCTGGCATGCGTGCGGCCCAGGTTCGATCCTCAGCACCACATACAAACAAAGATGTTGTGTCCGCCGAAAACTAAAATAAATATTAAAAATTCTCTCTTAAAAAAAAGAAGGCATGAAATAAAGTTTTGTTAAGTAAAAACTCTGAGAAATCTGCTTATTAATAATTATGCAAGGATTTGGAGTGAACCCTCAATTACTTAGTTTTCAAATGCCAATGGCTCTGTGGCAGAGACAAAATATCTGGAAAAAGCCATCCCAGGAGTATGGAAAGCAGCTCCTAGGTATATGTGTTCATTCAGCTAGTACTGAGCACCTATTATGATCCAGGTATAATGATAGGCATCGATATGCTGTGTGTTCATTAAGAACAGAGAAAGAGGGAGGAGTGAAGGAAGCAAAGAGAGGGAGGGAGGAAAGAAAAAAATTGATTCAGCCTCCCAGCAACTCAGGAGACTGAAGCAGGAGGATTGCAATTTCAAGGCCACAACTTGAGGCGGCCTTAAGGACTTAAGGAGACCCTGTCTCAAAACACTAAAAAGGGGCTGGGCATGTGGCTCAGAGTTAAGCACCCCTGGGCTCAATCCCTAGTACCAAAGGGGAGGGGGTAGAGAAAGAGACAATGAAGCCATAATGACAATAATAATGAAAAAAGTGGTACAGACATGGCATGACAAACTTAATTACTGCCCGGAGTTAACCACATCTTTGTGGGATGGAGCATACAAGATAGCTCAGCAGAAACCAGTAGATTCCACAGCAGACACTGGAGACTCAGGAGCATGTGGAAATCAACTGGGGACATGTTACAGGAAACACTTCTCTGTTGAGGGCCACAGCCGAGTTGGGATGAAGCATGACATTTTGCCAGAAGGGAGTGGTTGAGAGGTGATGCCAGCGAGCCATTGAGATGATGATGGTTAAGATAAGCTGTATATTCAGTTATATATAGACCTTTGCTGCCCGCCCTACTGAGTTCTCAGGGGTTCGGAGAGAGTACGCATGGAGCCCAGTGGAGGGGGGGATGTTCCCAGGGAGCGTGTGTGGAGTGCCGGTGAGAGTTCGGGAATAAAGAGTGCTTCGTGGCGGCTTGGTTATTTGTGCCCAGCCAGACTGCGGCACTTCTCCCCATCACTCCTTACCCCTCCCTTTATTATCCCATCTATATTCTCTCTCTCTCTCTCTCTCTCTCTCTCTCTCTCTCTCTCTCTCTCTCTCTCTCTCATCTCCCCCTCCCTCCCTCCTTCCTCCCTCTCTCTCCCTCCCTCCCTCCCTCTCTCTCTCCCCCTCCCTCTCTCCCTCCCTCCCTCCCTCTCCTTCCCTCTATCTCTCTCCCTCTCTCTTGTTTTTCTCAGTCCTGGGGGTTGAACTCAGGGTACCTGGAATTACAGCTGTGCACCATGGTGCCTGGCTTCTTCCATTCGTCCTTAAGACTCAGCTCAGATCCAGTTTCTTCCTTGGTTTTTCCCTAATGGACCTCAACTTATTGTCATCTCCTGTTTACTCCCCAAAGCAGCCAACTGTACATTTGCCACAGATGAAGCTACATTATTAGCCTCTCATGTATATCTATCCTATCTGCCCCACTAAATCAAAAAGTCATCCTTCAACAAATATGAACTGAGGCCCTGGCAGTGTCAGGTGTTGAGGACTCTGCAGTAAGGACAGACATGTAGTCCAGGAGGTAGGAGAGACATAACATATGCATGGAGGGGGGGGGGCACAAGCCTATAATCCCAGCGCTGGCTGAGGCAGGAGGAAAGTTCAAAGCCAGGCTCAGCTTATGCTTTATGGGCTTGGATTGTAGCTCAGCGGTAGAGCACTTGCCTAGCACGTTCGAGGCCCTGGGTTCAATCCTCAGCACCACACAAAAAAGATAAAATGAAATAAAGATATGTGTCCAACTACAACTAAAAAATAAATATAAAAAAATAAAGCATAAAAAGGATTAGGGATGAGGGGCTGGGGATGTGGCTCAAGCGGTAGCGTGGCATGCGTGCGGCCCGGGTTGGATCCTCAGCACCACATACCAACAAAGATGTTGTGTCTGCCAAGAACTAAAAAATAAATATATAAAAAAAAGGATTAGGGATGAAACTCAATGATTAAACATCCTAGGTTCAATCCTGGTACCAAAAAAAAAAAAAAAATGTGTGGAGAAATTCAACCATTATGAATTGTGTGGTGGATTGAGAAAAAAAAGAGCTGATTGCACTTCAACAGACAGCTAAGGGATGAAGAGCTCCACCTGGGTGGAACCAACCTTAGAACTCTCCCATAACCACTCTCCCCAAGTCAGCCGTTAATGAATTCATTGTCCTCATACTTTACTCTTTTTATTTTTATTTTTTGCCAAATGTGTTTCTTCTGTCAGTTTTCATTTAAATTGGTGAGATCTCAAATAAGAGATTTGTACTCTACCCACAAGGACCCTCACACTTATGGACATTTCTAACTTAATAGGTTCGGACAAATCTGGGGTTTATGATAGTTGCCCCCAATTTTTCAGCTGTCTCCTTTGTCTTAAACAAATAATGCATTTTATTTTGTTGTATTTTGTTTTTTTCACTTCGGTATTCCCAGCAACTATTGTGGAAATTCTTTAAAGTGCACTCAATGAGCATGTGTACATTAAATGAAGACATCTCCTTGCTCTCAGCCTTCCTTTTTATGTCAAGAAAGGTCCACTAGAGGGCAGTACATCACTGTGAAATAAACCAGGAGGCAGTCCATGGGCGCTGGGCCACCTGTAGAGAGGCCTATCCTTACAGGAAACCCCCAAGATTTACATATTTGAAGATCTAAAATTAGATATTTTGTATATAAGTTTTATCTCCACAGTTCCTTGGAGCAATCTGAAGTCAATAATTACGGAAATTCTTTGAAGTGGTTAATAAAGATTTCAAGAAAGAAAAAAATTACATTTTCGTAATAATCAAAAGTTAAAAGATTTTTTTAAGGTGCATAGTATAGTAAATGCTTAATAAAAAGATCATATTCTAGAAGAAAGAAAGATACAACGGAGGCAGGTCCTAATAACGACGTTCCACTAGATATAACAAGGACAAGATGCAGGCCAAGTGAGTTTGGGACTTAATGATAGGCAACTGATGGAAAAGTATGATGAGAAGAAATTTATCTTTGAAACCAGACACTGTTTAGTTTAGAGCTCCACCACATTATTTTTTTTATCTACCACATTTTAAAGAGGGATGATTTTAAACTTGTACCCGAGGGTACAAATTAAGGAAAAGCAGATTTCTGTTCGATACAAGAATAAACTTTCGGGGCTGGGGATGTGGCTCAAGCGGTAGTGCGCTCGCCTGGCATGCGTGCGACCCGGGTTAGATCCTTAGCACCACATACCAACAAAGATGCTGTGTCCGCCGAGAATTAAAAATAAATATTAAAAATTCTCTCTCTCAAAAAAAAAAAGAATAAACTTTCAAAGAGCCATTCACAAAATGTACATGGTTTTTCATGTTATATGCAAATTCAGGATATTTGTTGTATCTAAGAATATTAATCATATAAATTGATCAGAAGAACGTTAAAAATGAGTTACAGATAATGGCCTGAATGTTTGTGTCCCAAATTTTTTACATTGAAACCAAATCCCCAAGGTAATGCCATTAAAAGGTGGGCCTTTGGGAGGTGATTTGGAATGGGATTGAAGTTCTTATGAAAGAAGCCTGAGGGGGCTTGTTCACCCCTTCTGCCAGGTAAGGACACATAGAAGGTGTCATCTATGAGTCAAAGGCCCTCGCCAGAATCTGCTGACACCTTCACCATGGACTTTCCAGACTTCATAATTGTGTGCAATAAATTTCTGTTATTTATAAATTCCTAGTCTGAGGCATTTTGTTATAGTAACATGAAAAACCTAAGAAACAGCTTTAATGTATTTATGACTTTTAAATAATACCTTTAATTTTTCCACTGGGGCAACACTGTGAAATTGTTAAGAGCAGTGAGCCCTCAGGCCCAGAAATCCAGGCTCAGAGGGAGTGGTACTCACTGAACTAAGGCAATGCAGGGGGACAGAGGAGGGAGGCATCCTGAGATGCTTGGGGATAGTTTCTGGGGAGGATAAATCCTGGCTTACGTGATGGGTTGCACGGTGCTACCAGAGCAGAACCTGGAGCAAGTGTGTGGTGCTCAGTTCATGTTGAGCCCAAGGCCTGGTGGGAGCTGACCAGTGGCAGCTGGATACAAGATCTCAACAGAACACTCCAGGCTGGACACAGAAAGCTGGGTGACACAGAAAGCAGGTGGTAACAATAGCCAGGTTTGGAGATGAATGTACCCAACAAATGGCAGAGTAAGTAGGAAGATGGGAAGAGCCCAGAGGTTATTCTGTATAGGAGGAGGAAGAAAGTCAGCCAAGGAGACCAAGGAAAGTGACCAGAGGGTTAGGAGAGAACACGGAAATAATTCATAGCCCAGGTTCCAACAGAGGAGATGACTTCAAGGACGGAGAGGTGGTCCCTACTGCCTGACATTGTAGCAAATAAGGCACCAGAAGACATGTGAACACTGCATTTGTCTTTTGGAGAATCTAGTGACATCCCTAAGAGCATCTACAATCTGAGCGAGACAGAAGCCAGCCTGCAGCAGGACCAGATGGTGAGGGAGGGTTGATGGAGTGTGTGTGTGGACAACCCTAGGCAGCCTTCCAGAAAGGCCCCGCCTTTCTGCCTGTTTGTCCCTTGTTCCTGTGTCCCCCAAGAATGAGTATCCTGCCCCAGAGGCCTCCTGCCCTCATTGGCACCCCTTTCCTGGCATCAGCCGTGGCTGACTTCACATTACACACTTGTGCTGTGTCACCTCTTAGGGCTGCGTGCACCTCCCCCATGTCAGCTGTCAGCAAGGGCCCCAGTTGGCTGGGCCACGGGCAAGGCTGTGACCATGGCTGATCCAAGTGCAGCCCAGCCTAGGTCTCAGGAAGGGCTAGGTGAGAGAGGACAGGGCAGTGGGTGGCCAAGGGGGCGTCATGGGAGGTGTGGCGGGCATTTGCTCTGTGGAAGGAGGGTTCCAAAAGATGTGAGAGCCGGAGTTTTTGTTTTGACTTCAGGGGGACAGAACTGAGAGTCTTTGGCACCAGCATGAGCCTGTTCCACAGACAAGGCGGGTGGCGAGCCCCCAGCAGCCTCCCATCAGCAACACCGTGGAGCAGAGAGTCAGCCCAGCAGGAAGAGCTCCTGCTTGTTTTTGGTGTTGCCTCTTGATGGCCCTTTGATGTGACCTGGCAGGGACCACAATCTCTGTGCTGCTGTTGGCTGGGAGGACGTCCCTGGGCAAAGGCAGATGAGAAAGCCTGAAGCTATAGCCTGTTCCCTCCAGTTCTCAGAACTGGATTACTGCTCTCAGGCCAGGTGCTGGGCCAGATCAACTCCTTCCCCCTCAAAAGAGCCCACACAGAAACCTCCCAGTGAGGATCTGGAGGCCCCAAAGACCTAAAATAATTGACACAGGATGTGAGTGACAGATACAAATTAAACGCCAGCTGGGGGTCCAAGATCTTAGAAGCAGGTTCATGTGACTTGTCTAGTTTGTTTTAGGGTAGAGGGGTTAAAACAGAAATCAATTTCTACTTTAGGGTCCATTTTAGCAGCTTTGCCATGACGCCTGGCAAGTGCCCTCTGATCAGAGGTCACCATCCTTGCTGGGCCCCAGGGAGCTGGCTCCCTGCAACGGTGTGGAGAGTGAGGACTCATGAGAGGGGCAGGAGTTCTGAGCTCCTGCTCCTGAGTCACACCGACCTGAGCCTGATGCTCAGCCCTGCGTGCACAAGGCAGCTGAGACCAGGAGCAGTTACCCCTGAGCCCATAGTACCTCCCTGTGTACTGGGCCTACTGCCCAGGTCCTGGAGGGTTGAAGGAAATGCAATATGCAGTGTTTGATCTGCTTAGAGGCTCCAGACATGACAGCTATTATGATTTTTTAGGATAATTCTCTTACCAGGTGGAGTCCTAGAGGAAAGCCCAATGTGCTGACTTTCCACTGCCTGCTGAGGCTCCACCAGGGGGACCTTACACAACCTCCAGGCCAGCATTTCTTAGGGCAAATACTGCCCCAGCTGGCTGCCTGGCTTCACCTGGCTTCTGCTCTGCCTGTCCCCAAGCACCTGGGTAGATGGGTTCTCAAGCCTGCATTCAGGAGCATTCAAATGTCTATTTCTCTCTTTAGGTAACCTGACAGGGAGAGTGAGGTGTTCCTGGGTGATGTCAGATCTACTTCCCACTGAGCAGGTGCAAACTGCTTCTGAGAGGCCACCACCCCTCCTCTGCTGCCCTTGCCACCTCTGTCTCCGCCTCTGCCCTCTGCCTCCTCCTCTCTCTTCTATATCACTCTCAGCTATTCATCTGTGACAGAGAGGTGGCTGAGCTGCAGCTGGGGAGAAGAGAGGCCCAGCTCCCTGACCCTGCAGACCTAATTCCTTCCTTCACAAGCCTCAGGTTTCGGAACTGACCTCAGTCAGGTCTGAGGCACCCTATTAAAAAGTTCCCTCTTCCTCTTATTTTTCAAGAAATATCTGGCAATATCTGGAACCTTCTTGGGATAGATCTGCCACAAGGCCTGTACAGCACTTTAGATTCCTGTCTATTCTATAAGTTCTTCATTTTGGGGACATTATAAGAAAGGACATGCATATCTTTCTCCCAAATATGTAGTACATTGAACCCATAGTACAATGAAATCAAAATTAACCATGCAGAGTAATTCTGGGAAGGGGACCTTGTGTGACACAAAGCACTCATCATCTTGAGTATTTGCTATTGAATAATTTAAATACCAGTCTTCCAGTTGGGTGTGGTAGCACTTGCCTGTAATCCCAGTGGCTCCTGAGGCTGAGGCAGGAAGATCTCAGTTTTGAAACCAGCTTCAGCAACTTAGCAAGGCTGTAAGCAACCTAGTAGACCATATCTCAAAATAAAAAATAAAAAGGGCCTTGGAAAACTTGGAATGGAACCACCATCTGACCCAGCTATCCCATTCCTTGGTTTATACCCAAAGGACTTAAAAACTGTTACTATAGTAATGCAACCACATCGATGTTAATAGCAGCACACTTCACAAGAGCTAAATTGTGGAACCAACATAGATGCCCTTCAATAGATGAATGGATAAAGAAAATGTGGTATATATACCTAATGGAATACTACTCAGCATTAAAAGACAATAAAATCATGGCATTTGCAGGTAAATGGATGAGTTGGAGAATATCATGCTAAGTGAAGTAAGCCAATCCCAAAAAAACAAATGCCAAATGTTTCCTCTGATATGAGGATGCTGATACATAATGGGGATGATGGGGAGCATGGGAGGAATGGAGGAACTTTAGATAGGGCAAAGGGAAGGGAGGGGAAGAGAGTGGGCATGAGGGTAGGAAAGACAGTGGAATGAGATGGACATCATTACCCTGTGAACATGTATGAAGACACGAATGGTGTGACTCTACTTTGTGTACAGCCAGAGGCATGAAAAATTGTGCTCTGTATGTGTAATATAAATTAAAATGCATTCTGCTGTATTATATACCAAATTAGAATAATTAAATAAATAAAATGGAAAAATAAATAAAAAAGGCTGGGGATGTGACTCATTGGTTAAGCAAGCATCCTTGGTTCCAAAATAGTTAATTAACTAATTAATTTAATTAAAATACCGGTGTTCCAAAGTACTCTCAAAATATGTTTTAAATTATAAGAGAAGAGGTTCTTTGCACCCTTTTTATTTTATTTTGTTTCCTGGAGGAATTGGGAAGGTCTAATTTGAGGAGATCTTGATGATTTTCAAACATACAGCCAACAATTCAGGCTCCTGCTGGACTGAGGCACCGTGGAGTTGCCTGGCACTGTCCTCCACTTGGGCAGCCCCAGAGCTGCAGGAGTGAGCTGAGAGGTCACAGGCGCATCTGGCATGGTTGATGTGGCCCACAGAGCTCAGAAGAGGAAAGCACCCACTCATCCAGGCCAAGTCTCTCACTCATCCATGCTAGTCTCTCTTCTTCACTCTTCACCACATCCCATAAATGAAGTTTATTCCCATTTTCCAGGAAAGATAATCAAGGCCCATAGAGGTTAAGCCTCAAGTCTCAGGCCCCTATGACTACTTATGGCCTGAAACAGAGAAAGCACCAATGTGCCCACCCAACCTCCCTATTCTTGGAGGTCTGGTTCAATCATCCCTTGGGAAAGCCCCCCCAACCCAGTCCTCACCCCCAAATCCAGACCACCCAGAGGATCTGTAGGAGGACAGGCCCTGAGACTGGCTCTGTGCATGTGCTTCTCACACTGAGTGGGCTGTGTGCGCACGTGTTTGCGCACACTCAAGGAAAGGGTGCAGGTGGGGACATGGGTCGTTTTAACAGAAAAGCTGTAGCCTCCCCATAGTTTGGTTTGGAGGTTGAATGCTCACCACCAAAAAAGGGGAAGCCAGACGAAAACCAAACAAACCGGACAGCAACAAGCCCTGCCCCGGCAGGAAGCCAGAGCAGAACTCTCTGAAAAAAGAATGGAAGCTCTCTGTATTCTCTTTACAACTTTTCTGTAAATCTAAAATTCTTCAAAAGGAAAAACATTATTTGAGACTAGAGATGTTCAGTGGTAGAGCCCATGTTTAGCATGCAAAAGGTCCTAGGTTCAATTCTCAGCACCAAAAATAAATAATTTACTAAAAAACAAAAAAGAAAAGGAGGAGGGAGAAGATTGGACTTATGGCTTAGCTCTGTGATGTGAGAATTTTGTTCTTTACCAAATGTAGATACCTAATACTTATTTTCAAGAAGTAGTTAGGCAGCATCTTGGAGCTTGCAATTGCTAGCCACGTGCTCATAACAACTGGTTCCTTAAAGTGGGCCCTGTGGGGCTCCTGCTAGGTAATCATCCTCCTGCAGTCTGTGAAATGTAACCGTAATGCTAATGTGGTCACTGTCCCAGGGCATTGACTGTGTGTCAACCAAGGCACAGCATCCCTGCCCAGAAGGTGCTATGCCTATCTTTGTGTTACAGATGAGAAAACCAAAGCTCTGGAGGGTAATTTGCCAAGATCAGACCACTAGAAAATGTCAGCTGGGCTTACACCCTTGACTCCAAAGCTCGTCTTTTGTGTTTGTGTGTGTGTGTGTGTGTGTGGTGCTGGAGATCGAACCCAGGGCCTTGTTCATGAGAGGCAAGCACTCTATTAATTTAGCTATATCCCCAAAAGCTCAAGTCTTCACCATTTCTAAGGAAATAAAGCTGTGCTTATTTTGATATGTGCTATAATTAAGAAGTCTCCTTGTACCCTGTTCCAGAGGGTACAGTTTATTGCCACATCTCAGGATTCTACATACTCAGGAAATCCACATACTCCAAGTTCTAGGACTTAACCAGAGTAGGCCAGAGTATGGTTGTACTCCAAAAAATATTGTGGCAGTCTTCATAGTAAAGTATCTTCACAGAGCAAATGGAAAGTTTTCCCAGACTCTTAAAATTTTGGCAAGGTCTCGTGTGTCTCCAGGGACTGTCAAAGTCCCTATCCTTTAATTATTCCTGTAAGGGGAAGAGGACAAGCCTGGCCAGGAGACAATGACTCCTTTGCTACTCAAATCACTCAGCGTGTGGCAGGATGCAGACCAGAGTTGTGGTTACCAGGTGAGGCCATTAGATTACCACATTGTGTGGCATTCTCTAGAAGCCACCTGGGCAGGGAGACCAGGGCAACCTACATGCAGCTGAGTTTGATTGCCATGGACATGAAGGGAGAGAAAATGACCTAAAAGGGTTGGGGAGGTGGCTCAATGGGGAAGCACTTGCCTATTGGGTGGGGCCTTGGGTTCAATTCCCAGCACCACAAAAAAACACACAAATAAATAAGAGTATTTAATATAAATATACCAGCACACACTTGAATATGATGTTAATGGTCCAGTAGGTTCTGACACGCAGATGGAAGGGCTTCACATGAAATCAAGGCTCACCAAGCTGGTTTATGCAGGAATAGGATTCCTTCCCATCATTGAAGCCTGGATCATTCTCTGGTGCCGCAGTCTGGCTGGGCACAAAATAACCGAGCCACCACAAAAGCCTTGTAGATTCAAACAGCAACTCTTTATTCCCGAACTTTCACCGGCACTCTACACGCACATACGTTCTGGGGAAAATACACACCCTCCACCGGGCTCTGCATCCCAAATACCCTCTGAACCCCGGGAGAACTCCACGGGAACTCAAGGAGCAGGCGCCTGAGGCAGCAGGATACGCCCTATTCCCAGCAGGATCCACCCTAAACCCAGAGCCGCCCTAATCCCTGAGCAAGGTCACCTTTCAAACCAAAACTCTCAAACATTCATGCAATGTCACTGCAAATGACCTGGGTCCAAGGCAAGCCCATTTCCACAATGGAGAGTCCTCCCTCTAAGCAATATTGGGTAGGCTGACAAGGAAATTGCCATGCGTCATTCCTACTTGGCTATGGCTCTCAGCACTCTGGTTCATTTCCCTGCCCCTAGCCTGCTCAGAGCTCTGCAATCTAGGGCCCACTTCATGATGATCAGGAGTTGATTCTACCTTCCCTTGGTACTTTGAAAGTATGTTTCCTAAACTAGGAAAACTTACAACAACTTATCTGTTCTTTTGTGAGACTTTCCCAGATATCTATTTCAAAAGTTCATCTCCATCAATTGTACTGGCTGTGTACCAGTACATCCTGGTTGGCCTAGGACTGTCTGAAACCCCTGGGCCTCAGGCTGATCAGGACAGCTGGTCATGCTAGTTATGGAACTCCCTCATGGGAAGCACCCCAGCCCAGTCATAGCTAGGTCAGCGTTGGTAGTATGTGGCATGGGTCCTCACATGTGGTCCTTGGAGGGCAGGGTGGGGAAGGCTAACCTTCACCTCTACCCATCTCTGTCCTTGCTCTGGTGATGTTGAAGTCATTGTGAGGTATGAGAGGGCAAAAACAATCTATGGTGTTTAGAGGTAGGACCTTTGGAAGGATTGGGATTTGATAAGATCATCAGGGCAAAGTTTCATGATTCTATGTGGTGATTTTATAATATAGAGGGAGGGAGACCAGAACACACGCGCATGCGTACACACACACACACACACACACACACACACACACACACATATGCATACACACATACACTCTGTCTCCCTATCCCTTCTCATGTGATGCTCTGTACTACGTTGGGACCCTGCAGCAAGAAGATCATCTCCAGCCATGGTTCCTCAACCTTGGACCAGAACTATAACCAAAATAAGAAAAATAAGCTTCTCTGTTTTTAAACTCACCCAGTCTGTGTATGGTGTTTTTAGCAACAGAAAACAGACAAATACAGTTCTTAAGTGGGATCTCTGGATTTAGGAACCAAATCAACACAAGCCAGATTAATAGAAATAAATTCATGTACCTGGGGATTCTGACAAGAAAGTCTTTACTTGACTTACTTGAAAGAAAGTCTGAAGAAATGGCCAAAGCAGAAAGTTTTTATATTTTGGACAATGATTACTTTTGTGAAGAAGTAACGAGGCAGAAGAGTCTGAGCTAGGGAGAATAAATTCCAGAGTGGTCACAGGAAATATCCGGAGGCTGTGAAGCTAGTGGAAGACAAGGGTTATTTAAGTAGGTTTATTTTTACAGATCCATTGCAGCATCAATTCCTAGTCCCTAGAAATAGGGTTATCTCCTCGTGTTGGTACAGGGATGCAGGGATTTGTACAGCTTGCAACATGTGGAAAAGGATAGGTCAAGCCATCCTTTCTGCAATCATAGTTGCTCAAGCAATTTTATCTTGAATAGTCAGGATACCAATTTGTCCTATTTGGGAGTGAATCATCCTCAACTTCTGCAGCAGCACTAGCATCCCTGGGTGCTTGTCAGAAATGCAGTTTGGCGCCCTGCCCAGCTCTCCTGAGTCAGAACCTGCTCTTCACACAGTCCCAGAGGGATTCCTCTGCCCTCAAGGGGTGAGTTCCTGCTGAGAAGCTCCACATGGCCACCATATGCTTTCAAGTCACTTCTTCCAAGGGACTCCCATGATTCAACTTGGTCCAAAGATTTTGGGAGACCAGTCAAGCACTAGCCATTTGAAGCCATCCCAACTGTGAGCAGGTGTCAGCAGTGATCTCAGGGAAGACTCTAGAGG
This sequence comes from Spermophilus citellus, assembly GCF_964194105.1. NCBI lineage: Eukaryota > Metazoa > Chordata > Mammalia > Rodentia > Sciuridae > Spermophilus > Spermophilus citellus. Next base: position 124,956,657 of record NC_138187.1, on the reverse strand, counting down.
GCTGCATGTTTGCAGGGTACCTGGCAGAGCCACCAGGCCAGCCTTTTCTCTCTGGGACTACAAGGGAAAGGGAGTGTTAGAGGGACAGCCTCCAATCTGCTCTCATTTGTAATACAAACAACAACAAATGATCCGAAAATATTAGCACCTTGACCTTGCAGTTCTCAACTTGGGTGTTGATCAGAAGTCCCATGGAGTTGATTTTTTATTTTATGGTTTTATTTTTAATGCCTGAGCCAAGCCTGGGAGCTTCTCTTCCAGATTCTCTGGTGAAGGGCTGGGCTTCTGTCATTTGGGGGACATCTAACAAAAAGATTGTCAGTAGATGATCTGTGCTCCTGATCAGCCGTTGCCCTCTCTGCCATCCTGCCTGTCACTGGATGGGGGCGCCCTTGTCCTACTATCACTGAAGGAAATGGAACAACCCACCCCTTGTCTCTTCTGACTGGCACACCCTTGGGGGTGGGGGTATGGTTGAGGGAGTGTGGATTATGAGAGACTGCACTCTAGAGAATCCAAAACCCTTGGGAGGCCTAGAGACGGCAGTGTCTGAATATAGAAATGCTGACCCCGATACTGCGACAATAATAGCAAACTGCTGTGTTTCATGGGCAGAGATGTTCCTGAAGGGGCCTCGGGACCTGTTTGCCCAAACTGAGAGCGGTTTGTTCTGAGCCCTTATCTCTCTTCACTTGTACCCACCTGCTATGACTTGACTTTGAGAAGGGCCCAGGCGCAGTCCCTAATTGTGAGACTTTTTTCTCTGGATGTGCCACAAAAGCTCCTCCCAGAAGTCTTTGCAGACAGAGCATTCTCACTGCCTTCAGGGACTCTACAAGTGAACACCAAGGGGCTGGCAGTGACCCCCACACACCACTTCCCCTGAGGCCAGCTGTAGACTGAAGGAGCTGGACTGGGCAGCATGTGAAGGAGAGTCTAAGGGGTTTCCACTGATAGGAAACCAGGAATCCTGCCTTCTAGCCTAGGTTTGCCCAAAAGGTTGTGAAATGTGTGGCCACAGGTCATCCCTTCCTCTGTCCAGGCCTCAATTTTCCTCTTTATGTGATGTGAGTCAGTCCATTTGGTTTCTGGGATATAGCCCAGCTTTTCACAGCCATGACTATGTGAGAGGTTATATGTGGACAAGCTCCCCGTGCACCAATGCACCAGTAGGGAACACTCACGGGACACATCCATGGGAGCATCCTCTTAGGATATGAGTTCTGAGGGATCTGGTGGGGAAGATTCATTGTGTCTTCTTCCCTGTTGCAGATGCAGGCTGCCCCCATCCCAGCAATGGTCCTGATACTGGGGAATGAGGACTGTCACAAACCAGGGCCCTGCACATTTATCTCTTTCTATCCTTCCATGAGCTTATGAGGAAGTAGAATTTATCCCATTTGGTTTTATTTCAGTGCTGGAAGAAATTTTAATGTCAGTTTAAACTATCAAATGTACCAAATAGCTGGGAGCTATTCCCTGTTGAACTAAAAATGGGCTATCTCAGTACTTTTCTGTGGCTCTAACAGAATATCACAGACTCTGTAAATAGGAAACAATAGAAGTTTACCTGGCTCACAGTGCTGGGGACTGGAGAGTTCAAAATCAAGAGACCACACCTGGTGAGGGCCTGTCATTCCTTGACAGGAGTCAGAAGGGCAAGCTAGTGTGATAGATGGGGTAGGGCCAGACTTCTCCTCTGCCAGGCGCCTACTCCCAAGAAAAGGGCTCTCATCACCTCTTAAAGGTCCTGCCTCTTAATTCCATCACCATGGCAATTAAATTCCAACATGAGTTTTTGAGGGGACATTCAAACCCTAGCATGGGCCAATTGTATCACTTTTGGCTCATAATACATGAAGTATTTGTCCATTGAGAACTAACATCTCAATATGGAACAAAATTTAGATTGGCTTTTAAATCAATATTTTTGACACTTCTTTATCATATAACTGATTATCTTGAGAGTGAGTTGAGCTCTTCTGGAACACTAGGCACATTGGGGTTTCTGACATTGTCATCATTGATTGTGTTTATTTATTTATTTATTTTTAAAATTCTGGTGCATAATCAGCACATATAAAACTGCTGGAGAGGGGCTGGGGATGTGGCTCAAGCGGTAGCGCGCTCGCCTGGCATGCGTGCGGCCCGGGTTCGATCCTCAGCACCACATACCAACAAAGATGTTGTGTCCGCCAAGAACTAAAAAATAATAAATATTAAAAAATTCTCTCTCTCTCTCCCCCCTCTCTCACTCTCTCTTTAAAAAAACAACAACAACAACAAAAAAAAACTGCTGGAGAGCCATCAACATATATTCCAGATCCCACTCCTTTCCCACCCCACATCATCATTTATTCTCATTTTACACATTAGGCAGCTGAAGCTCAGAGAGGTTAAGACATTTGTTCAGGGTCATGCAGTTAGTGAATTGTGAAGATTCTGGCTGTTCTGGCTGTTCTCAGAGCATATGCCAGTACCAGTGCACCATGCCCATGTCAGCAATGAGGTGATCCCATGCCCATGCCTCACTTTGGGCCAAAATGATAGAATCCCATGCACTGATAAACCAAAACTATCTGTTTTTGAGGTACCAGGCTGTGTCTTGGCTGCTGGGGATCCCACAATGCCCAAGGCATAGCTCTTGCTCTGTAAGACTCAGTTTGAGCTGAGGAAAGCAAAATCAATCATCACGATAAAAATATCTTAAGCACTCTGACAGAGTCAGCCTCTGTGCTCAGTGAATGTGCAAAAGCAAACACCTGCCTCCCACATTGGGAATTAGAGAAGGCTCCCCTTCAGCTGGGTTTTGAAAGCCAAGTAGGAGTTAGCCAGGAAACAAAGTTTAGAGTAGGTGAGAAAGTTCTTTACATTTTTTTTTTTTAAAACCTGGGATTGAAACTAGGGGTGGAAAACCCCATCAGTTTCAAAATTATGTCTCTTAAAGAATTCACTAATTTTTGTGTCAATTTAGTAATTCTTTTTTTCCCCCCACAGACTGAACTCACTTAACCACTGAGCCACATTCCCCAGCCTTTTTTTTTTTTTTTGTATTTTATTCAGCAACAGGGTCTCACTGAGTTGCTTAGGGCCTCACTAAGTCACTGAGGTTGGCTTTGAACTTGCTTTCCTCCTGCCTCAGCCTCCTGAGCCACTGGGATTACAGTCATGTGCCACCAAACCCGGCTATATATAATCTCTGACACAAGGGTTACTGGTTTTTTCCTATACTGACTAATTCTCTGATACCAGCTGGGTATCCTGTAATGTATTTCATTTCAGGCTACCATGTGACATCAGATTCCATAGGTTAAGAACTCAGATCCACAAACTGTCCCGGTTTTAGATGCCAGTCAGAAGCCCAGACTTCTGATCAACCAGTTACACTTCTTCCCAAGTTCCCTCCTTGAAGTCCATGCTAGACAGTTTCACTGATCTCAAGGAAAAACTGTCCTTGTTTGGCTGGTTTATTATAGAGGATGCAACCAAGAAAGAACCAGATGGGAGAGTCGCAGGTGAGTCCGGGAGGGGCTGGGTGGTGGGGAGTGGAGCTTCCATGTCCTTTTTGGGCACACCACCCTCCCAGCACTTCTTTCTGTTTGTTACTCAAGTCTCAGGCCAGAGTCCTGAATCTAGGGGTTCCAACAAATCAGGTCTGACCATGCACCCCAAAAACAAATGGAAAAAGTAATGGTGAAAAACAAGAAAGGAACTTTAATTGGTATAGGCACACCAGAAAAATAAGGGGACCCACATCCTTAGCCCTGTTTTTGAGGGGCTAACAATGACTCTGAGGTCTTTTAGAAAGGGGGATGAGTGCAGGAGTTGGGGATTTGCACCGTCTGGCCTGTCATTCACTCGGGATTGGTCAGGAGGGGACTTGTCAGCAATTAGGATGTTGCTGTTTTGGGTGGGGGCGGGAAGTAGTTTCCACTCATAACAAGAGGTTTCTGAAGTCCAAGGTGACTCAGAGCAAGAGAGAGGGGCACAAAATGGAGGCAGGGGCTGGGGTTGTAGCTCAGCAATAGAGCACTTGTCTCGCACATGTGAGGCACTGGGTTCCATCCTCAACACCACATAAAAATAAACAAAGTAAATACATTTTTAAAAATGGAGGCAGAGGGGCTGGGCTTCTGGCTCAGTGATAGAGTGCTGTCCTAGCTCACGTGAGGCACTGGGTTCAATCCTCAGAACCACATAAAAATGAAATAAAGATATTGTGTTCACCACCTACAACTAAAAAATAAATAAATATTTTTTTAAAAATGGAGGCAGAGATGCCAAGTATTTTATCTTGCTTTTAGTTACCCTTTGGGCATTTGTAGGCCCAAATGAAGAATCCAAGTTCTTGCTACTACGCGTTCACCAGCCCAGACACCAGCCAAAGTGAAGTGAGCAGAAGGTCTCAGGCAGACAGAGGCCAGCTAGAAGCTGGTCAAATCTCATGCTCACTCCCATTTTATAGGTCTGAATCTTCCCTTCCCAGAGATTGGCTGGAGAGGCTGGGAGTTCAGACCCCTTAATCTCTGGTCTTTGTGGTGACTAGTCCTGGCCTGAGGCTACTAGTTCCTCCTCCTCCTCCACCTAACCCACCTCATTAGCATAAACAGGATCAAAAGGGATTCTTATGAATAACAGACATCCCTACACCTCAGGAAATTCCAAGGGTTTAGGGAGCCTTGTTCAAGGAATGGGACAAAAACCATGTACACTTAAAAGACAGTGGGGGTGTCACCATATAGGGGACTGCGGAGGTCTCTGGGAGGGGAAGAAACTTCCAGAACTTCCAGGTTTTTCAGCAACAGAGCAAGAGTTTTATTATAGAGAGAAAGTACACACTGGGGGAGGGGGGCGCGCAGGGAGGTGGCGGGGAGTTGCCTCCTCATAATCTGTTATTTTCACATTTATAGAGGGATAGTACCTAGGGGGCAGGACTAGAGGAGGAGTCAGGGTGGGGTTATGCAATTTCCCTGTGATTGCGCAGGACCCAGCTCGCTTTATGCTCAGTATCTCATTAGCATCATGTATCTCTTTAGCATCTTCAATCTTCCCAGGAGTGGCTGGGGGGAGGAGTGCATCTTACTAGTATAATGAGGTTAGGGTCATTTCTTGGTCACCAAAGCCTCTAATGTGCATGCTCCCTACAGGAGTGGTTCCCCCAGATGCCTCCTGGTTATCTTGGAGGTTTTGCTGGTTTTTTTCATCAGCCAATGCCAAGCCATGGCAAGGACATGGCCTGGGTTGCTCAAGAGTTTTTCTACATGCAATAAATTATAGGTAATTCTCAATAATTATGGGTAATTCTCTTTTGAGACTCAGTGTTCTCTCTGTATCCCTAAATTCCTGTCTCAGGGACAGTGTTACAACAGAGGGAACTGGGGAGCCCTAGGTGCCAGCCAAGAAGCTCCTGGAGGCTGATCCAGGCTTCTAGGTCTTTGGATCTTGGCTGAGGAGGGGTGCTGCACCCTGGGGGGGGACAGGGAGGCAATGAAGTGTTCTCAGCAAGAGGGTGTGGGCACAGTCAGATATAGAGCCACAAAGACCAAAAGAGGTCTTATGGCTGGAGGCAGGGTATCCAGATAAGAAGTTACCACCAGGCACAGGAAGGCCCCTAAACCGCGGCCATGGAGATGGGTTTTGTTAGACCACGACGCAAGAAAAGACCACTGACTCCAATTAAAATCAAATTAAAGCAAGCTTATTATTTCGACCGGCCAGGCTGCCTTGCCCATCAAAATTGTGGGAGCCAAGGACAGCAGCGAGGCTTCTTTGTGGCCCAGTTTTATAGCCCAAAAAATTACACAAACGGGGAGGGGGTTACAGATAACAAAACTCTGAGGAGCATAACACAAGTTTACATTTTTGCTGGCCCAGGCATCAGAATTTATGGAGATCTTAGAGACTCAGAGAGGGTCGTTATCTGGCCAGGGAAGGCCAGAATTTATGAGGCGTCACTAAGGTTTAGGAAAGGGTTGTTATATGGTCAGGGAAAACCGGACATGGGTGAGTTCAGGGCACGGGCAGGCATTCCAATCAGCTTTACAACATCAACTAATGGCCAGGCCATACAGACATCCTGATATTTTTACAGAAAACAAAAATGAATCCTTCATAACTTGTGACAAGCTGGCTTCTGATCTAATGAGATAACTAGGCTAGGTGAATCAGTTTAGAGAGGTGAGGCTGCCATCAAGGCACAGTTAGAAAGTAGAATGACTGGGACTTGGTAATAAGAATGTGGCCCATAAATGGGAGGGAGGTACTGAGGCCGATGTCCAGGTTCTTGGAATGGTGGCACCTGATATGAGGAGGAGGGGAGCAGGTCTGGGAGGAGGGTTGGGTCCTGCAGCCCTCTGCCAGAGAATCCCTGCAGCAGTGGATAGATTATCTGGGAAGAAGAGACTGGATACCCCGGTCATCCGCAGGTGAATGATAGTGGAAGCCACAGATGGGGCATGGATAAGGAGGAGACTGTGGGGGGACTGTGTGAGGTGAGCAGAGGGTCACAGGAGACAGACCAGCCAAGCAGTGTTCATGGGGAGAAAGATCTCTGTCTTCAAGGACTTTGCCAAACCCCTGTTCTGTTGAATTCTAATCTACCTCGATCTGTTTATAGTCCTTACAGATGAAGGGCATCTGGGATCTAAAGTTGCTCTCCAGTAGGTGATCTATGTACTTATTGGGAGCTCCTTTCATTAGAAGCAGATTGAATAAGAAAATTAGCTGGGCATGTTGGTGCACGCCTGTAATACCAGAGGCTCCGGAGGCAGGAGGCTGAGGCAGGAGGATCATGAGTTCAAAGGCAGCCTCAGCAAAGGCCAAGTGCTTAGCAGCTCAGTGAGACCCTGTCTCTAAATAAAACACACACACACATACAAAAAAAAAAAAAAAAAAGAAAAGAAAAGAAAAAAAAATAGGGGTGCCCCCCTCACAAAAAAAAAAACAAAGAGATTATAGAAGCAAGTTTGAGGTGTCTCCCTGCCCTTCCCCATTCTGCGTATGCCAGGACAAACACTCAGATGGTGATGAGCCCTGGAGCAAAGGATGGAGTGGGGAAGGGGATCATAGGAACCCAGCTGAGGCCCTAGGGGAAGTGGAAGTATCAGAACTGCACCTTCTCAGCCTGGGCCAGTGGTCCTGTGCCCCCAGATGACCTTCATTTCTTCTTGTGCCACAGGAAGAGGTAGCAGGGAGGAGGTGGCAGGTGTTGTAACTTGCACCCACAATAGGAAGCTCCAGAAAAGGAAGTTGGAAATTCAAGCCTCTGGTGACTTTGGCTGGTGCCAGGGATGCAAGCTGGAAGGTCCACTGAGACGGACCCTGAGAGGAGAGCTGTCCCAGAACCTGCAGCCCTGCCTGCGGGGCTTCACCCCCATCACATGCTCTTGGCTCTTCTCCACCAGTCCCAGGAAGCAGCTGCGGAAGAAAGCATGTGGGCAAGCCCACCACCTGGACATTACCCTCCGCTTCTCCCATGGCTTCAGGAAGCCAGCACCTTTGACCACCTTCTCGCCTCAGCAGCTCTTCTCACCAGCTTCCTTTCCAGAGACTCCCAGTGTGATTTCCTCATAGACCTAAATGCGCTGTTGACAGATGACCTATAGGAATGAATGAGGAAGATCTGCTGCTGCAAATTGTGCCAGCAAGCATTGCTGCCAACCACCCCTGTTACGAGCTGAATTGTGTCCCCTCCTCCGATAAAAGGTATATTGAGTCCTAACTGTTGTAGGGACAAACGAGGCAAGGCAAAGAAGATAGCAGGAAATAGTTTTATTTGGCTGCAGCCAGGTTCAGAGGGCACAGCTTTTGCTGTAATCAATTAATCCCCTGAACCCCGAGTTCAAGTAGTTTCAGTTTTATACCAGCATGTAAGGGGAGGGGCTCAGAAGTTCACAGTCTGCAGAAGTTCACATAAAAGCAGCTTTTTCTTTCACTGTTTTGGGCAAGTTAACCTTTCAAGGACAACACCTGAGAAGGGGAGAGCTTCTTCTCCCCTTATTTCCTCCCCCTGCCAGCTGTTACCATGGAGTCCAGTTGGTAACTTATCTTAAAAAATGTACACATCTCTGTGAAGCCCAGCTCAAGGCCAGAGGCCTTGTTTGCACATTTGTACAAAGTACTATACTGGATACGTTTGTGAAAACCTAGTAAAGGGGTGTCCAGCACCTGGAGTGCTGGTATCTTCCCTGCCAGTGGCCAAGTAAAACATGGCAACACAAAAATAGGAGGTCTATCTACATTGGACTCTTTCTCAGAGACTCTTTTGCTAACAGTCCTAAAATCCACCATGGTGAAGAGGGCTTTTCTGTGGAGAAAGGGGGTGCCACTTCATAACCCCTAACCCTAGTATCTCAGCATGTGAGCTTAATCAGAAATAGGGTCATTGCAGCCATATTTATTTAAGAATGGGGTCATTTTAATGGACATTAAAATAGATCTTTATTAATCCAATGTGTCTTTATGAAAAGAGGAGGTGGTTTAGAGACGGCCACATGCACTGCACAGGGAGAGGGCCATGTGACGATGGAGACAGGATTGACTGACAAGCTGTTATCTACAAAATCAAAGAAGGGCAAAGATCACCAGCAAGCCACTAGAAGCCAGGGAAGAGGCCTGGGAGAGATTCTGTTACAGCCTTCAGATGGAACCGACCTTGCTGACCCCTTAATCTCAGACTTCCAGCCTCCAGAACTGCGAGGCAGTAAGTTCCATTATGTAAGTCAGTTTGTGGTGTTTTGTTAGGACCGCCCTCGCGGATCATACACCTCTGCCCACATTCCTGGGAGGGAGGGACACACAAGGCCACATCTTTCACCCCAATGAAAGGGTGGTCTCTTTCAGAAAGGAGGGAGGTGAATGTCACCCCTGGGTCTTCCTCCTGGTCTCTATCCAGGGAAATTATTCCAGATCCACCTCAACAAGTCATTTCTATCCCTGTTCCATGGCCTGTCCAGGACTCTCTTGGCACTTGTTTCTTCTCTTATTTGTCCACATGTCCATCTGTCCATTTGGTTTTTTGTTCAGCCAACACAGCTTTCTTGCCCCTATCCTGTGTGCTGTCGAGGTGCTGGGCACAGTGGGGACGGAAACAGACCTGAAAGAGCCTGTCCTCATGGTGTGATCATTACCGTGGGAGCAAGGTCATTGTTTCAACAATGCCGAAATCAGGGTAAAATGATGCTGGCGGTGAGCGCAACAACAGAAACAGGGTGCCCAGAGCCAGGGAGCCATTAGCTGGGACCTTATCTCCCAGCTAACCCTGATACAGACCCCAGCCTGTTTGTGACGCCCGTGCTTCCTGTGAGGACAAGGACGGTCAAGTTATGTACAGAATGCCGAGTGCTTTGCCACTGTGAAAGCCGTGGCATCTTGATCACAGCTGTGGGTGTCAGTTTCTGCCTCCTCTGCAGCCCTGCTTTCTGCATGGGACTGAGGGGCTCTCTGGCCGAGGTGGCAGTGATGTATGACACTCCTTAGTGGCTGAATTTCTTGGATAAAAACCAAGAGGTGACAACACCAGTAAAGTGTGAGAGACCCAGATGCCTGCAGGAGGTTTGGGGCCTGAGGGTGGTGCATGGCAGTGCTACTTAGAGGGTGGGTCCCCCGCCAACAGTCCTTCGAGTGAGCTTATGAGAAATACAGATTCAGGCTCCATCCACAACTGGGGACTCTGGAACCCAAGGGTGGGGCCCAACAGTCACTCTGCTGCAGCATGCCATTGCCATTGCGGGGATTCTGATGAAGGAGGGGTGCTCCTGGAAGCTGAGAACACCGGAAGAGGGTACAGGCATGGTTCTGGAGACAGAAAGACCCTTGTCTGACAACTGTTCTCCTGGCTTATGAGGCTTAGTACTCTTATCCTTAATAAGGGGGTAAAAATAGCACCTAACTCCTAGGACCAACTTCTAACGTTGTGAAGATTACATTAAATGACACATGCCAAATGCTAGGGCCCTGGTACATAAACATTAATACTCTACTGGAATGAGAATTCTCCTATGAGCTTATGGAAAGCAGGCCTACCTATCCAGACTGTCAGAGTGTTAGTTAGGAAGTCGTCAAAAAACCCTCAGTGTAACCAGAGCCCCCTCTCCGACTGGCCGGCTGGCTGGCTCTGAGCACTGGTGAAGCCAGAGAGGCTGCCTGGCTCTGTGCCTTCTGGCCCAGAGGGCCTGTGGGACAAAGGTTGTCAGAAATCTGGGCCTCAACTTGCCTCAGGAACCAAAGCCCAAGAGTCAGGTTACATATGCAAATTGTCATCATGACTGGAGGCAATGTAACCTCTTCAGTGTCTTCTAAACAAGGAATGGCGTTGATGTTGAGGCAAAGAGGGCCTTGGAGAGTAAGATTAAATCAATGCATGTGAACAGTGGTTCCAAAATGTTTTCCAAAGAGAAGGCCAGACACCTATGGGCTTTCTGTGCCAGTGAGCCGGAGTGCAATCTTAGTGTTCATGTTGCCTCTTTCACTCACTTGTCCCTTTAAGCAACCTGACTTGTCTACACAAATAGGAGGTTGTTCTACAGCCACCCCAGGGTGAGAAAGGCCAAGGGAGATTTGCAAACACACTGGGCTGATTTTCAGAACTTGTGCATCCTGTTCTAATACTTTCAACTGGGTGATACTGGAGGTGGCTTCGATGTCATTAAACTCCTAGGACTGCTTTACAGCAATGGGCCAGACTTGTCTTCCTCCTCCCACACTATTGCTCAGCCATGTTGGTGGAGGTTGGAGCAGGTTTTCCTCACTCCTTCCAGGAATTCCCCAGGGGCTAGGTGAATCACTGGGTGAACCATCAGGGACATTCTTTCCCAGAGGAAGAGGTACAGGCCAGTTTAGGGTCTCTGCCTGCTGGGATGAGGCCCCTAATCCTGACTCTACAGCCAGGCAGATACCTGTGCAGGCACATCATGGATGGACTTAGCCCTTCAGGCTCTACATCTGTGTAACTGCTGTTTGGAAAGGCTGTGCAGTCGTCCTTCACTACCCTCAGGGGATGGATTCCAGGACTCTGGCCATAGGAATATCAAGTCCTTAGATAACCTATTCTTCTATATATTTTAAGTCATCACTAGATTACTCACAATACCTAATATAGTATAAATGCTATGTTAATAGTCTTACTGCACTGTTAGGGAATAATGAAAAGGAAAACTAAATCTCTACATGTTGGGTTTAGACCCAACCACCTAGGCCTGTCATGTCAGCAACAAGGTAACATTTTAAAAATATTTCTACCCTCCGTTTGTCCAATCAGTGGATGCAGAACTCATAGCCGTGGAAGCCCCCCCACCCCCTCACAGCACAGTGCTGAAAGCAATTGGCCCAGGGGCCCACTATTTGGGCTTGAATCTGCTACTCACTTTTTTTGGTTACTTGGGCAAATCATCTTATTTGTCTTTTTTTGTTGTTGTTACTAAAAGGTAAAATACACAAAATAAAATTTACCATTTTCACTACTTTTAAGTGCACAGTTTAGTGGCATTAGGTCCGTTCACAGTGTTATTTCCTGTTTTCTGTGACGCCTTGATCTGCCATCTGAAGTGATGAAGGTCTCTGTCACACGAGGAGGGCTTCTCCTGCTTTCTGCTCCTCCTGTTTTTGTGACCTTGATCATTTGTCTACGAACCATTCTGAATTCTGGCTCCTCGTCAAAATTAGATGGATAGCTTTTGCGAAAGAGATGCTGCCACAGTCTATGAGTTCTGTCTAGGAACTGGTTGTCCAGTAAGCAGAGTGCTGTCTGACTTCTTCAAATTCATTTTTGCTCTCACCTCCTGTGGCATCAGGAAATATGAACGCCCATGGGGCATTCTCCTTGAAAGTTTTATTACGTACAAACCAGTGTTTTTAAATATCAGAGGTTACACTCCAATATCATGCACGATTTCAAGAAAGTTTTCATTCACCTTTGCACAAAAAATGGGTACAAAATAATAGTACTGCATCTGGGGAAAAAACCCAAGGGCCAGTGAAAACCAAAGACTCAACAACATCTGAAGTGGAAAATTTGGGGATCCTTCCAGGAACATCAAATTGGACCAGTTTTTCCTTGGACTGTCTAATTTTTATTGCTTGGTGTAAAGTGGAGGAATTAAGCTATAGATTCTGGTGGTGAAGACAAGCCTACAAGCCCTGGGACTCCAGTGATCCGAGGATTGCACTGCCTCTTAGAAGATGGACCAATGCCTATGGATGTTCTTTTACCTTTTTAAAAATGTTCTTTTAAAAATGAGTTTGCTTTGCTGTACATATATGTGAAATTTTTGCATGGGGGAGGGGGGGAAGGAGCTACCCAGACTTAAATTTGTATTGAAGGCCATTTTTAGATATAAAGTTTTGAATATCTGAACAAAAAGAAAAGTACATTCACAGTGTTGTGCAGATTGCCACTATCCATCTGTAGAAATCTTTGTCGTCTTGCAAAACTGCAACTCTGGGGAAGGCCGATATGTAGGCCAACATGGATGAAACTTGAAGAATTATGTTAGCTCCAGTCACAGAAAGAAAAATATTATATGAATCTAATTGTATAAGGTACCTAGCTACAGTCATCAAATTAAAGCAAAAGAGAGTAGAATTGCAATTGTCAAGGGCTGAGTAGAAGCGACAATAGAGAGTTGCTGTTTAATGGATATAGAGTTTCTGTTTGGGAAGTTGAGAAGAGTTTAGGGCTTGGATACACAGTAGTATGGCTGTCCTCAATACTACTGAACTGTTCAGTTAAAAACTGTGAAGATAATAAATTGCATGTTATGTGTATTTTTCCACAATTAAAAGATTGTAAGGGCTGGCGATGTGGCTCAGTGGAAGAATGCTTGCCTAGTATGTGTGAGGCCCTGGGTTCAACCCTTAGCACCACTAAATAAATAAACAAAATAGAAAGCCCTGATACCCTACTCTTGAGTTCATCTCAATTTCCTTATTAATAAAATAGGAGAATTCACTGCATAATAATTCACAGTGGTGCTTGGCCATCTAAGTGTTCTCTTGACACTATTATTACTGTGACTATTTCATGTCAAGCAGGGCACAAAGAAGGTGTATTAGTGATTGACTTTTCTGAGAAAGGGGACCAGGATGACATGTGGAGGGGTGGCGTATTGGGAAGCAGCTCTGTTCCCTGACCCTAGCGTCTACCCTGCAAGATGGAAGAGTTCATCAATGTTGGTTACAACAGAGATTTCTTAAAAAATAATAATCTGCTTCTAAAGCCTTTAGCAAGGGGTTCCAGGAATAGCATTGGAAATCTTCTCATCTTCTGCAAGCAGACTATTGTAGCATTTTTTTTAGTTAATTAATTCCTCAAAATCTTTTGTATTTTTGATTTTGGTAAAATACACATAATGTTAAATTTACTATCTTAACCATTTTAAGTGTGCAACTCAGTAGTAATAAGTACTGAATAATTTTTATATTCATAATGTGCAATTTTTATAAATGTGCTTTTAAAAAAGTCTGATGAAACCATAAAGTGCAATCACATTTAGTTAAAAATGCACTAAAAGAAAAGAATCCCGCTCTTGAAATTCTAGGAAGTATAGACCCCAAATTGGGGTCCAACTCTCATGAAGCCAGGGGCCCTGGGCCTGAACTTTCCTCCTCCCAATAGCCCCCACTGTGACTGGGAGGGACAGCAAATGAACTGAGTTCTAAGGAAAGATCTGGCTGTTGATGGGCAGCAAAAAATAAATGAAGCAAAGAAAGAAGATTACTCTAAGGGCTTTTACAACATCTGTTGGATCAAATGGTTTCTGACATTTGCATGGACTCTCCTGGGATCTTGCTCTGAGAAATCTAATAGCCTCATTTCCCCTGAAGCTAACCCTCAGGCAAGCACAGGGCACTGTCCCAAAGGTGAAGGACTGGCAAATCCAGAGGGCACTGAGAGGGGCATGGAGGGTCTGCCTGCTGTTGGTTCATCCAGGCCTCAGGGTGTGTGCCTGGGACTGAGGACCAGAAGCGCCCTTCTGCCTCATCAGTGTGCAGCATCAATGCTGGGGATGCTGGGGAGATTATCTTTTCTTTTATCTTTTTTTGTTTGCTTGTTTTATAGCTTTACTGAAGTATAATTGACATTCAATAAACTGCATATATGTAAACACTTTGATAAGTTTTCATGTCTGTGCACACTTGTGAAACTGTCCCTGCAAAATAGTGTGCATATACATCTGACCCAAAAGTCTCCAAGCCCCTCTTTCTAATTTTTTCCTCCTCCTCTGGTAGTACCCATCAACCCTTGAACCCCCACCTCCAACTCTCAAGTAACTACTGATCTGCCTTTTTTTTTTTTTGCCACTATGGATAAATTTCATTTTATAATTTTTTTATGTATGGTACAATGTATGCTTTTTGGATTATATTTTTTTCACACAGCTTGATTCTTCTGAGATTTATCCATTATTGTATAAATCTTGTATCAATAGATAATTCAATTTATAACTGAGTAGTATTCCATTGTATTAATATACCATGATTTGTCCAAACAACTACTGATGGACATTTGGGTTATCTTAAGTTTGGGAGCTATTACAGAGGGAGGTGCTTTGAACTTTTGTATTGGAGTCTTTGTATAAACATGTGCTTTCATTTCTCTTGGTAAGTACTTAGGAGTGGAATAGCTGGACCATATGATAAATGTGAAGGAAACCAAAATGTTTTGGTTTGTGTCCCTAATTATTGAGGATTGTTTAGCTGAAAAAGGTTAGAAAATAGAGGGACTTTCTGCTCTCAGAAGTCTACCTAAAGGCAGGACATAAATCCTCCCTTACGAGAGAGAGCCGCTTACCCAGCCCAAGTACACACACACACACCAGTGAACCCCAGAGACCAAAGAAAGTTATGAGCAGATTTTAACTTAGTTTCTTCATTACAGTTTTCCCACTTTTAGAAACCCTGGGACTGGTCTCTCCTTTGTCTTCTCATTCCTCTAAAGTGTATGTTTTTTTGTTTGTTTGGTTTTTCAACACAGTTGAAGCAAAGCTCCCAAAACACTGTTGAGAGAATTCCTTTCTTGAGAGACTGACTTCTATCTCAAGTGATAGGTACTGTATGCACAAAAACTGACTTGTTTTTCTCCTGTTAATTTATCTTTTACAAGCCAGGAACCTGTCCTGGTTAAGAATTTAGGAAGATTGAGGAGAGAAAATTATACATTTCCTACCCCTCGTGTACATGCATTTTTAAGAAACTAGTCCACTTCTTTCCAATGTCATTATGCCATTTTGCAGTTCCCATCAGCAGTGTAGGAGATTTCCAGTTGTTCTGTATCCTTGCTAGCTTTTGTCACTGCTGGTCTTTAATGTAGATTCTCTGATTTGTGTTAATAGGATCTTACTGTGGTTTTGGATTTAAATTTCCCTACCAACTAATGATTTTGAGTATCTTTTCATGGGCATATTGCCATCTGTTTATCTTATTTGATGAAAAGTCTACCAAAATCATTTGACAATTTTTTAAAAAAATAGCCAAAGCAATTATTAGCAAGAAGTGTGAAGCAGGAGGCATTACAGACCTTAAGTATACTACAGAGCTATAGTAACAAAAACACCATGGTATTGGCACCAAAACAGACATGTAGACCAATGGTACAGAATAGAGGATATGGAAACAAACACACATAAATACAGTTATCTCTTACAAACATACATTGGAGAAAAGATAGCCTCTTCAACAAATGGATGAAGGGAAAACTGGAAATTCATATGCAGCAAAATGAAATTAAACCCCTATCTCTCACCCTTCACAAGACTCAACTCAAAGTGGATCAAGGACTTAGGAATTAGGCCAGAGACTTTAGACCTAATAGAAAAAAAAAATCAAGTCTAATTCTTCATCATATCGGCTTAGGACCTGACTTCCTTAACAAAAGAAGTAAAATCAAGAATCAATAAATGGAGGGCTGGAATTGTGGCTCAGCGGTAGAGTGCTCACCTAGAATGGGCGGGACCTGGGTTCGACCCTCAGCACCACATAAAAATAAAGGCATTGTGTTGTGTCCATCTACACCTAAAAAAAAAAAAAAGAATCAATAAATGGTATGGATTCAAATTAAAAAGCTTCTTCTCAGCAAAAGAAACAATTAATAAAGTGAAGAGAGAACCTACAGAATGGGAGCAAGTTTTTATCACACACACATCTCCAGGATATATAAAGAACACAAAAAAATTAACACACACACAAAAAGCACCCAAATAATCCAATTAATAAATGGTCTAAGGAAATGAGCAGACACTTCACAGAAGAAGATATACAAGCAATCAACAAATTTATGAAAAATTATTCAACATCGCTGATAAACCCAGCCTAATTCCATTTTAAGATTGGGAGCCATCTTATCACAAATTCATGGAAAGTTAATATCTGTTTTACTATAAATTACTGAGATTTCTAAACTTGTTTGGAATTCCTGCCTGTGCCTTGAACTCTCCCATGCCTGGCTCCCCCTGACCAGATATCAACCCTCTCTGAAACCTCTGCGGTGCCTCATAAATTCTGATGTTGGGATCTAAATCGATTCGCTACCTTGAAATATTAAGCCATGTAGATCATTACCTACTGTCTGCCTTTGTATTATGCTTATCAAAATCCTGTTAGCTGTAAGGATCTTAAGAAACTTCCCTTTGCAACTGTTTGTTCTATAAAACCTCATTCCTGGAGGGCTGGGTTGCTGATCTCTAGCCCAGGTTTGGTAGAGACAGTTCTGGCCAGCTCTTGTGTACATAATACAAACTTGCTTTAATTTGATTTAAAATTGGAATTGGCGGTCTTTTCTTTGGGTCATGGTTCAACAATCACTAGCAATTAGAGAAATGCAAATCAAAACCAAGATTTCATCTCACTCTAGTCAGAATGTCAATTATCAAAAAATCAAGTAACAATAAGGGCTGGTGAGGGTGTGGGGAAAAAGGTACACTGATTCATTGCTGATGGGACTGCAAATGGGACAACCACTTTGGAAAGCAGTATGAAGATACCTTAGAAAACTTGGAATGGAACTACCATTTGACCCAGCTATCTCACTCCTAGGGCTATACCCAAAGGACTTAAAAGCAGCACGCTACAGTGATGCAGCCACCTCAATGTTCATAGCAGCTCAATTCATAATAGCTAAACTGTAGAAACAGCCTAGAAGCCCTTCAATAGATGAATGGATAAAGAAACTGTGGTTTATATACACAGTGGAATATTACTCAGCATTAAAAGAGAATAAAATCATGGCATTTTCAAGTAAATGGCTGGAGTTGAAGAATGTCATGCTAAGCAAAGTAAGCCAATCTCAAAAAAAAAAACAAAGGCTGAATGGTTTCTCTGATAAGTGGATGTTGATCCATAAACGGGGGGGAGGCAAGGGAAGAATGGAGGAACTTTGGATTGAGCAGAGGGGAGGGAGAAGAAGGGAAGGGGTGTGTGGGAGGAGTGATGGAATGAGATGGACATTATTATTCCTATACATAGGTATGATTGCATGAATGGTGTGACCCTACATCATGTACCACCAGAAAAATGAAAAGTTGTGCTCCATTTGTGTAAAAAAATAAATAAATAATAAAAAATGGGTTATTGATGAGTTTTGAGAATTTTTTTAAAACAGATACCGATGAACCCAGCCTCATTTCATCTTAAGATTGGGAGCCATCTCATCACAAAGTCTTGAAAAGTTAATTTCTGTTTTACTATAAATTACTGCAATTTCTAAACTTGTTTGGAATTCCTGCTCATGCCTTGAACTCACCCACGCCTGGCTCTCCCTGACCAGATAGCAACCCTCTCTGAAACCTCAGCGGTGCCTCATAAATTCTGATGTTGGGATCTGAATTTACTCCCTACCTTAAAATATCATGCCATGTAGATCATTAACCTACTATCTGCCTTTGTATTATGCTTGTCAAAATCCTGTTATCTGTAAGTTCTCAAGAACACCCCTTTGCAACTTTTTGTGCTATAAAATATTGTTCCTAGAGAGCTGGGGGTGCTGGTCTCTAGCCTGCTTTAGGAGAGACAGCTGCTGATCAGCTCTCTTTGTGTATACGAATACAAGCTTGCTTTAATTTGATTTAAAATTGGAGTTGGTAGTCTTTTCTTTGTGTCAGGGTTCAACAATACTTTCTTGAATATATGCCTTGCAATCTGTGACTTTTTATTCTTTTGTGTCTCATGAGTAACAGAAGATTTTTATTTCAAGAAGTACAATTTTTTTTTTTTTTTTGTACTGGTGATTTTACCCAGAGGTGGTCTACCACTAGGCTCTATCCCCAATCATTTTTATAATTAATTAATTAACTGATTGATTTATTTATGTACTTATTATTTTGGTGGCAGCCCGGGAGATTGAGGCCTTCACAAGTGCTAGTGCTCTACCACTGAGCTACATCCCCAAACCTTTTTTATTTTGAGACAGGGTCTAACTAAGTTATTCAGTCTGGACTTGAACGTGCAATCCTCCTACCTCCACCTCTGAATCGCTGAGATTATTGGAACACATCACCCTTCCCAGCTCTCAGGGTTTTTTAAAATTATATGAATCATGCTTTACTGTCATGCCTAAGAAATCTTTGCTTAGCAGATGGGCACCAAGTCTTTTTCTTAGGAATTCTTCCAGATATTTCATAACTTTGGTTTTACATTTAGGTGTTTTTTTTTTTTTAGAGAGAGAGAGAGAGAGAGAGAGAGAGAGAATTTTTTTGGTAGATGGATACAACACAATGCCTTTATTTATTTATTTATTTTTTATGTGGTGCTGAGAATCAAACCCGGTCCCACCCATGCTAGGCAAGCGCTCTACCGCTGAGCCACAATCCCAGCCCAACATTTAGGTTTTGATTCATTTTTTAAAATTTTTATTTTTTCAGTAGTCGATGGTTTGTTTCGTTTTTATTCATTTATATGCAGTGCTGAAAATCAAACCCAGGGCCTCACACATGCTAGGCAATCACTCTGCCACTGATCCACAACCCCACCCAGATCCTTGATCCATTTTTTATGTGTTGAGAGGTATAAATAATATATATATATATTTATTTATTTGTATACGTATTAGCATTTTTTGTCAAAAGACTATTTTTTGCACTGACTTTATAACTTGGTTTAAAAAAAAAAATCAGCCGTGTGCATTGTATTCATTTCCTAGGGCTGCCATAACAAATTACCACAAGTTTGATGGCTTAAGACAACAGAAAATTATAATCTCTCATAGTCTAGAGGGCAGATGTCTGAAATCAAGGTGCCGGGTAGGCGGTGGTCCCTCTGTAGGCTTGGGGGTGAACACTTTCTTGCCTCTTGCTTCTGTGGCTCCAGACATTTCTTGGCTTGTGGTGGCATCATTCCAATCTCTGTCTCCATTTTTAAAAGGCCTCCAGGTGTCCCTTCATGTCTTCTCGCTTTCTCATAAAGACATCTGTCATTGTATCTAAGGGCTGTTCTAAATCCAGGATGATCTCATGTGAGGATCTTAACTTAATCACATCAGCCAAGAATCTTTTTCCAAAAGATGTTCAGAGGTCGCAGTGAATGTGCTTTGGGCAAAGGGGCACAAGTCAACCCAAAATATGCATCTATGTGTGGGTCTGTTTCTGGGCTGTCTTTAGTCCATTGATCTATTGGTCTATTTTTGCCAACACCAACACACAGTGTTGGTTACTATAGCTTTATATTAAGTCTTAAAAATCAGGTCGTATTAGTCCTCTAACTTTGCTCTTTTTCAAAGTTGTTCTGGCCATTCTAGGTTCTTTATATTTTCCATAAAATTTTAGAATCAGTATGTCTATTTCTGAAAAGACACTGTTGAATTTTTTTTTTTTTTTTTTGAGATTGTGTTGAATCTACCAGGGGAGAATTGATGTGTTTACAATATTGAGTCCAATCACTGCCTCCACTTTTGAAAGTCCTCTCCTACTGCATGTTCAGTTGCCCCCGCACCTCATGTTCTTTGAACCCCTCTTTAGTTTAGATCTCCTATTTGGAATTGGATTAATGTAAAAAGTAAGGCTGTCTGCACAGACTGACAAGATCACAGATGAAGGACAGGACCACAGTCTGCACAGCTTCAGGGGCTCCCTTCCCCCTGCAGTCTCTATGACAGGCACTCCCCTGGTGTTGCAAGGAAGAGCTTGCAAATTGACACCCCACAGGCGTTGTCATTTCTAGATCTCTGGCCACACCATTGCTCTGCTTGGAAGGCTATTTTGCCCATTTGCTTATCACAATTCTATTCAACCTTCATGTCTTAGTCAAATGTGACCTCATTAAGTCTTCTCAGGTTGCTCAGGGGACATAGCTACCCTCTTTCTCTGAATTTTCACAGTTTATTAGAGTCGGCCTTTGAACTTGATTAGTGGTGACCAGGCCTTTTTTTCTGACAAATGTCACATTTCATGAAGGCAGAAGCCACGTCTTACTCTGTATCTCTGACTGTGGACATGAGGCTTAGCCTGGCAGAAGCTCAGTGATGGTTTGAGGAGTGAAAAAAACAAATGAACTGAGATTCAGTGGAAAAACCAAAAAAGCAGGCATTCTCAGCCTGTGGGGGACATCTTGGGTATTGCATGCAAAAGTTCCTCAGGGACTCAGGATAGACTGACAGGGAGGAGGATAATTTGGACATTAAGATGTATGGGTCAGCTCTTGGCAAAGCCAGAGGGGTGGTGAGACTAAGTTCAATGTGCAGCCTGCTGTGTCAATGTCATCATGCCACTGAACTTTAAAACCTGGAGGATAAAGCATCAGTGTGTTTGCTAAAGAGGATCTGGAGCACACACAAATACACACACTCATATGCACACAGACAATTTAGGCAAACACAGGAGTTAGCATAGGTGGACACGCCCATATGGAGATGTGCAAATATACACTTGGATATCTGGGCACATAGAGTTGAATGTAGAATACCTGTTAATTGAACACACACACATACACACACTCAACAATCTTTGTGGTCCAAGTAAAATATCTGGTTGTGATAAAAGTTAAAGGGCAGGCAAGCAGTCCTGAGCAAACACTTAGGTTTGATAACCAAAGTCAAAGAAAGCTGTAGTCGCTGAATCTTGAATTGCCCTCACCCTTCTCTCCACCTTCTTTTTCTCTTTTCCAGAAAGTAATCTAGGATTGAAGTTGCTGAGGCTGGCTTTGCACTAATGATCCTCCTGCCTCAGCCTCCCAAGCCACTGGGACTTCAGGCCTGTGCCACTGTGCCCAGCTGAAATTTAGGACTTAAGGCAATAGGCAGGCAAGATCACTGCAGGCACTAGCTTCTATAATGAACCACAGCATCCTGCATCCTGTGACAATGCCCAACAGGCATCAAGCCAGTTCAGAACTTTCTCTGCACACCTCGGCACTGGATGGGAGGGAGGCCACAGGAGAGTCAGCAACTTCCATACTAATCTTATCCTGTGAGCTATAGCCTCACAGAGGTCTGGTGAGCTTTGGCTTCCTGCTCAGTGTTTATGCCTTCCTGATACCTTTTCCAGCTGATATCAATTATAATCACAGGGATTATGTGCATGCCCACCCACGTGTCCTCTGTCTGGCAAGAAGCTCTCTGAGGATAAGGATCATACGTCTCACAATTAGACTGAGCATCTCTTTAGGGAGACCATGCCTCCCCTGGGCCCTTCCAGTGAGAAACAGGCATTGCTTTCTCCTTGTCTTCATGCACTGAGGGCCCTGAATGAGTGTGGCTTCTGAGCTGGGTTTCTCTCAATGGGCTGGTGTTCTCTCCCCTTCCTACAGATCTTTTGGGAAACTGTCTGCAGAGAACTTTCCACTTGGGGCTCTAGTGAGCCACCAGACCTTTGTATTTCAATTGGTGGCAGGCCCAGAGGCTGGGAAGTGATTACCTGCTCAGCACAAGCCACAGCACCCCAAGGACTGAATCCTCTCGGGTTTCTTGGCATATTGGAACCACTGGGGAATTGTTGAGAACCTGAGATTTCCTTAATAATTTACATCGTTCTCCTCCCTTTACAGGATCCCATGACCCTGAACAAAATTAATGAACATTATCCTGTGGTAACTGGTAATCTCATCTCCTTGGTCAGGTAACAACAACAAGGGGCATAATACCAAGAATTATTCTGAACTCTGGCCAGCTTCCCAGGAGAGCTGGACCTAGCTCCAGGGACCTGAAAAGGCTGCTTCAGTTTACCAATGGCCTTCACTTGTTGGGAGGTGGAGGATAATTAAGAAGAAGGAAGCCAAATGCTTTGGGAACCTTAGGAAAACAATAAAGACCTGATTTTTCTCACTAACCTGTTTCTCACTAGCCTTTGGGGATGCAGAATGAGTTTGAGTAGCCTGGATGCCCATCCCCCACCTCCTCTCTAGCATATATCTACACCGCAGCCTTTGCTGGTCGTTCTTATTTGTTTTCCTTCACCTGGGCTCCAGGCCCACCCCTGTCCTTTTCCTGTGTTCTTAGTCCTCCTATCTTTTCACCCGGACCCCCTCTGCCAGCTCCATTCCCTCCACATAGAAACATACTTAGGTCTTTGGCATCTTAAAACACCCACCCCCATCTTTCCCTTCCAGGGCCTGATCTACTTCTGTGCTTCTTGGCTAAGTCACTGAAAGCCACTGAGGGAATGACCCATTTTCTCACCACACTGCCCACTGGCTCCCCACCACCCTCTGCTCCACTGAAGCAGAAGCTCCATGGTGATTGATAGACCCCCAAATACCTCCTGGACAGCTTAATATTCCACAGGCAAATTCTGAACTTAGTATGCATCAAAAATTGTTTGAATACCTTCTCTGTGCAGACATAGCACTGTAAAGTGAGAACAATCAGGGTCAAAGAGCTTATGATTTGATGGTGAGGAGAGACGCAAACCAACCATTACCAGTTTGATTGCTAAGGGATTCAACTGAGATATGTCCAGATGTTATGGGAGCCCAAGGAAAAGCATCAAACTGGAAGAGAAGGAGCAACTGATCAGGGAAGGAGTGAGGCTAGAACTGAGTTTTGAGTGATGTGAGGGAAATAAGAAGAAATTGAAATTTTCAGCTGTGAGACTCCTTCAATTTTAAGTTATGTAAAAAAAAAAAAAAAAAAAGAAAAAGGGCTGGGGATGTGGCTCAAGCTGTAGCGCGCTCGCCTGGCATATGTGCGGCCCGGGTTCGATCCTCAGCACCACATACAAACAAAGATGTTGTGTCTGCCGAAAACTAAGAAAAAATGAATGTTAAAAATTCTCTCTCTCTGTCTTTAAAAAAAAAAAAAACAGTGCAAACCAAAGATCCACACAGCTGGGGTAACTAGGTGAAAGTGGCTTCAGACTCATGCAAGTCATTTTTGGAACTGATCTTTTCCTCCCACTCATCTCTGCTGCTTCTGCCTCTGCACTGGATTCAATCTGTCCTCATCAGTCAAACTCCCTCCGAGGTTACGGAGCAGAAATAGCATGGCCGTAAGCAGTTCCAGGCTTATGTCACTTCAGGTTTTCAGTCCTAGGAGAAAGAAAGAACTCTCCCAGTACCTCACATATAAAATTTCACAGAAGGGCTCTGATTGGCCCAGTGTGGGTCACGTGCCAATCCTGCCTGGGCCAAGCAGTGTGACTAGAGGATGAGATACTGTGATTGACCAGGCCTGGACCTCCTACCCAGCCCTGGAGCCAGGAAGCAGGAAACTGTGGTTGGAAACTCCACCAGGATCACATGGAGTGAGAGCAATGGTAATACAAAGCACGGTGCACTGAGAACACAACAACAACAGCTGGGCATCATAGAGAACTTTCTAGACAAAAAGAACCAGCCATGGTGCATGGGAATTACTGGTAGTTTTATATAGCTGGATCTAAGGATGAACTTGGGTGAGAGACAAGAAACCAACCTCGAGAAGAAAGAATTTGCAAGACCATATGTGTTAAACAAGAGTTTGAATATTATCCCGAAAGCTATGGGGAATCTTTGAAAAATGTTATGTCAGATATTGATACAATCTGGGAATTTTTTTTTTTTTTTTGCCCATAGACTTGTTCTTCTCCTTTCTACTTTATTTCAATTAATGGTACATCCATGCTGCCAATACCAGCAATTAGGGGCATTTTGAAGTCATCTTCCTTAACCAAGTCCTTCCTAGACCCTCCCAATTAACCATTTCTCCCTATTTTGTGGCACTGCCTCGAGTGCAGGCCTGTGTCTGTGCTTGCCCCTGTGTTGGTCTCTCCTAATTTAAATCAAAGCATCTGCTCTTCCAGGGAGTTTTCTGTGCTTCATTCCAGGTTGGGTTCGACCTGGTTTTCTCTGCTTCCATAGCACACATCCCTCTTAACAGTCAACACTGAGCACTGCAATGGTGTTGCATCTGGCTCTGCACCAGATGCTGTGTGTGCCTGTGCCCGTGGCTACCCCAGGGCATTTCTGACCCCAACTGCAGGGATAGTCCCCAGAACACTGTAGACACTGGATATGTGAGTAAATGAGCCCCACTTCCTGCCACTAAGACTGATAAATATAAGCACACCCATAACTGAAAAATAGAAAATGTTTAAGGTCTTAATTTCCAATGCTCGTGTTCTTTTTCTCTACTCTATATCCTCTCTCTACCTATCTAGCCATACATAACATGGAACTGAAATCTGCAGTGTGTATGTCATGTGTGTGTACATGAAATAATTTGTTACTGTGTTTTAATTTAAGAGTGAATGGTCATGTGATTTTTCTGAATTGTGAGTTTGAGTTTTACTTTTCATACTATAGTAGCCCTTGGTAGAGTTTTATCCCTTGAGGTTTTGCATTCCTAACCCAGAGGTATAAAAATACTTTTCAAACTAGATGCACAAACTCACACACAGAGAGACACACACAGTAGTCCATGATACAGGTACCCATATAAGGCCCTTCAAGTATTTTTCTAAGGATATACTAAGTTGAACCCTATGAACTCAATACTGTATAACAGAAAAACATTTTCTCAGGGATTGAGAGTGGTAGAGTTATTTCTTAGCACATGCAAGGCCTTGGTTCCACCCCAGCACCCCCCCACACACACACACAGAGAAAAGAAAAGATGTTCTCAGAATCTTTCCTTTGCAGTACATGGAACTAATGACATTAAGCACTAATGCATTTAACACATTCCACTCTTTTTTCAAAGGGTAACCACATGGAATTAAATTATAGGGGTAGTCTTCAATGCATTTCATTTTTTTAAAAAGAAATAATTTCCACACTTCAGGACTCTATGACTAATGTCACTACTTATAACCCATTTGATCATAAAAAGAGCATGTTCCAAGTCTACCCTAGAAATTGCTTCTTGAGGATTGAACTATAGAGGAGAGTTATTCTGAGAATGTCCCAGTCAAAGCCAATTAACACCAGCATCAAGGAAGTTACACAGAGCAACTCCTTGACTTTACTTCTATTTGTTTATTATGTTGATTTTTAAAGGAAGTTTTTATACAAGACTTTTTATTACTTAAGTTTTATTAGTTATCTGTCAAAGTAACAGATTACCCCAGCATTTAGGGGCTTCAACCAACATGTCTTTTCTTTTTTCTTTGTGGTGCTGGAGATTGAACCCAGGGCCTTATACATGCAAGGCAAGCACTCTACCAACTGAGCTATATCCCCAGCCCTCAACCAACATGTCTTATTACCCACTTTCTATGTGTCTGGAATCTGGGCATGGCTTCACTGAATCCTCTGTCTCAGGTCTTCTTACCCAGGGCAGTCAAGGTTCATCTGGGGCCTGATTCCCTCAAGCTCTCTTATGTGGTTTGTGGCAGGATCCAATTCCTTGTGGGCTGATACACTGAGGGACTCAGTTCCTAGCTGGCTGTTAGCCAGAGGTGACCCCCACTTCCTTGCCATATGGGCCTCTCCAATATGGTGGTTTGCTTCATCAAAGCCACCGAGAGAGTGTCCACATTACAGTCCTTTGTAACCTAATCACAGAAGTAACATTTCACCATTTTTGCTGTATTCTATTTGACAAGTTACTGGCTCCATTCACAGGAAGAGATTTCACAAAGGTGTAAGTACCAGGAAGTGAGGGTCCCTGGAGACCATCTTAGAAGTCAGCCTACCACAAAGTAGAGTCATTAAAAAGTGAAACTACTGTATTTATATGTCACCTTTGCTCTTTTACATTGAATAAAACAGAGCTCCATCAATACTTTGGTACTAATCCCCTGATTAAAAGCATACCGATTTACTTAAATAGTTCATTCTCAAACATTAAATAGAAAACCAAACATGATTTCTCACTTTGTTTACTGAACTCCTGATTGCCAGAGTAAGCTGATGTTTGCTTTTGTTGCTGGGAAGATAATTCAGATTTCCTTGGTTGCCTATGACAAAAAAACAAGTATGAACCTGTTTAGGCAATAAGGGAAATACATTGGCTCAAATAACCACGCCATGGGAACAGCCTTGGGGACAGATCTGAGCAGCCTGAACTAGACAAAATAACTGAGTTTAATAGGTTCTGTATAATCACTGGGCTTCTTACAATAACATCCTTTATCCCAAGACACTCTGTATTTTTCACTTTTTATTGGACCCAATGCATAAGTCTCCTGGGGCTGCCATAACAAATTGCTACAAAGCAGGTGACATAAAACAACAGGAATTTATTCTCACAGATCAGGAGGCCAGAAGTCAAGGGATCAGGAAGGGTGAAATCTACTGAGTGTTATAAGGAAGAATCCAAATCATGCCTGTCTCCTCACTTCTGGTGATTTCTAATAATCCTTGGCTTGACACATACACTGGCATCTCTAACTCCCTCTTCCGTTCCCTTTTTTCTCTGAGTCTCTCAGTGCCCTCTCTTCCTCCTACAAAGACATGGACACCAATCACTGGATTTAGGGCCCAGCCTGAACCCAGAGTGACTTCATCTGAAGATCCTTAAGTAATGACCCTATTTCCCAGTAGGGTCACATTCGGAGTAAACTTGAACTTCAGGGAAGGGAGCACTGCTCAGCCCACTATACTTTATCTTCACAGTGGCCTCTGGAGAAAGAAAGATAAGTTCTGGCATTCCCTTTTATACATTGGGAACGAGTACTAATGGGAATGAGGCAAAGGTCATGTAACCAGGTGGTGGGAGTGGATCCCAGGTTTAAATTCCTTCTCCGGCATCCTTTCTTTTCTTTTTTTTTTTTTTTTTAACATTAAAAGAGGAGAAGTTTATTTTGCCTCACAGTTTGGAGATTTCAGTCCATGGTTAGTTGGCCCCATTACTTTTGGCCCTATGGCGAAGCTATACCTCAATGCAGGAGTGCATGGTGGAGCAAGCTGTTCACCTTGTAGTAACTGGGAAGCAAAAAAGAAAAGAACGAGATCGGTGTCCTACAATCCCCTCTGAGGGCACAACTCAGTGACCTGAAGCCTCCTGCTGGGCCCTGCCTCTTACTGGTTTCCACCACTTTCTTTTTTTTTTTTTTAATTTTTTATTGGTTGTTCACAACATTACAAAGCTCTTGACATATCATATTTCATACATTAGATTGAAGTGGGTTATGAACCCCCAATTTTACCCCCAATGCAGATTGCAGAATCACGTCGGTTACACATCCACAATTTTACAAAATGCCCTATTAGTAATTGTTGTATTCAGCTACCTTTCCTATCCCCTACTATCCCCCCTCCCCTCCCCTCCCAACTTCTCTCTCTACCCCATCTACTGTAGTTCATTTCTCTCCTTGTTTATTTTCCCATTCCCCTCACAACCTCTTATATGTAATTTTGTATAGCAATGAGGGTCTCCCTCCATTTCCATGCAATTTCCCTTTTCTCTCCCTTCCCCTCCCACCTCATGTCTCTGTTTAAAGTTATTCTTTTCTTCCTGCTCTTCCTCCCTACTCTGTTCATAGTTGCTCTCATTATATCAAAGAAGACATTTGGTATTTGTTTTTTAGGGATTGGCTAGCTTCACTAAGCATAATCTGCTCTAGTGCCTCCATTTCCCTGAAAATTCTATGATTTTGTCATTTTTTATTGCTGCATAGTACTCCATTGTGTATAGATGCCACATTTTTTTTATCCATTCATCTATTGAATCTCCGGCATCCTTTCACCATCCAAGTGTTATTGCACATATACCTTATGGGGACATTACGTGGGAGACAGGCAAACAGTGAGGGCAGAGGAGCTTTGGTCCTTATCTGTCCAGCTCTTCTCTCTCACCTTCTAAAGAACTGGCTCTGGCCCTTCCCACTCGTGTGTTCTGCAGAGGCACCCGGCTCCAACAGGACCCCTTCCCAGGCCCAGGAGTTCACCTGGGGCCCACACTGGACACCCTTGACTAACCTCCACAGATTCAGAAATGGGCATGTGAGAAAAAAGAGGCAGCTGAGAAAAGGTTTCTGTTTCTCCTGACCAGCATGTAAGTTCTGGGAGGCCTTGTTGGTTACATTATTTGTTGTACCCAGCACTTGGCAGAGTACCTAGTATGTAGTAGGCACTCAGAACATAGTGACCAAAGAAGGGGGATGGGGAAGAAAGGAAGAAAGTGAGGGAGGGAGGGAGGAAAGGAGAAAAATAATACTGAAGTCCAGCTTCTCTCCACTCCTGACTTCTGTCAGGACCTTCAGCTTCAGAGGGACCACAGGGCTACTCCCTTCCTTGTTCTTCCACACACCTTCATTGCATTCCCTCAAAACTCCTCAGGGTTCTTTGTTTCCTCCATGGAAGGGCAAACCCATGTCCTCCCTTCTTGCTTCCCAGATCCGTGCTTGCCTGCACACTGCAGGAAGTCAGTTGGCGCCATGATTTGGAAAGACTGCCAGTCTTCCCTTTATACTTTCTCATCTTGCTCTTCTTCTATGAGCTTCCTGGTGGGAAGGTGTGGGACCATGCCACCTCCGACATCTGTCCTCCTTCCTGCTTTCATGCTGTCTGGTCCCCAGAGCACAGCTGTACTCTGGGACTGATTCCCAGCTAAGGCTAACTAGTAGTTTATGATTCTTCTTTAACCATCTCCCTGATCCTGAACCTCCTCTGAGAAGGAAAGTAGGGAGCTGTCTGTTCTTTAATTTAATTTAATTTTTAAATGTTTTTATTAGTTATTGATGGACCTTTATTTATTCATTTATTTATATGCAGTGTTGAGAATCAAACCCAGTGCCTCACACATGCTAGGCAAGTACTCTACCACTGAGCCACAACCCCAGCCCCTAATTTTATTTTTTGACTTGTTCTTTTTAGATACACATGACAGTATACCCACTGTATCATGGGTTTTGATGTATCATATATACATGGAGCATAAGTTCCACTGGTCATGTAATCATATATGAACGTAGAAAAGTTATGTCTGATGTATTCTGCTGTCTATCCCATTCTCCACTATCCCCCCTCCCCTCCCCTCCCCTCCCCTCCCCTCCCCTCCCCTCCCCTCCCCTTCTCTCTTTCCACCCCCTCTACTATAAATCGTTTCTTCCACTTATATAATTTTTCTCCTACCCCTCCTTTCCTCTTATATGTAATTGTGTATAACCCTGAGGCTCACCTTCCAATTCCATGCAATTTCCCTTCTCTCTCCCTTTCCCTCTCGCCTATCATCCCTGTTTAATGTTAATCTTCTTCTCGAGCTCTTCGTCTCTACCCTGTCCTTGGTTACTCCCCTTATATCAAAGAAGACATTTGACATTTGTTTTTTAAGGATTGGCTAGCTTCGCTTAGCATAATCTGCTCTAATGCCATCCATTTCCCTCCAAATTCTATGATTTTGTCATTTCTTATTGCAGAGTAATACTCCATTGTGTATAAATGCCACATTTTTTTAATCCATTCATCTATTGAAGGGCTTCTAGGTTGGTTCCACAATCTTGCTATCGTGAATTGTGCTGCTATGAACATCGATGTAGCAGTGTCCCTGTAGCATGCTCTTGTTAGGTCTTTAGGGAATAGACCGAGAAGGGGAATAGCTGGGTCAAATGGTGGTTCCATTCCCAGCTTTCCAAGAAATCTCCATACTGCTTTCCAAATTGGCTGCACCATTTTGCAGTCCAACCAACAATGAACAAGTATACCCATTTCCCCGCATCCTCGCCAGCACTTGTTGTTGTTGGACTTCTTAATGGCTGCCAATCTTACTGGAGTGAGATGGTATCTTAGGGTAGTTTTGAAGGCAATTTGTAAATCAATGGAAATGTAACTGATGTGACACAGCAATCTGTATATGGGGTAAAAATGGGAGTTCATAACCCACTTGAATCAATCTGTGAAATATGGTATATTAAGAACTATGTAATGTTTTGAACAACCAACAATAAAATAAAAAAAAAAAAAGAAAAGTTATGTCTGATTCATTCGCCCGTCTTTCCTATTCCCATCCTCCCTCCTTTCCATTCATACCCCGTAGTTGAATCCAATGAACTTCTAGTCCCATCCCCACCCCCAATTGTGTGTTAGCATCTGCATATTAGAGAGAACTTTCCTTGGCCTTTGATTTTAGCTATCTGAACTATTCACGTATCTTTCTGTTTAGCTTCAGGTATTTCAGTCTCTCCCAGTGTTTAGAGCCATAGCCTAGGAATGACGCATGGCAATTTTGGTTGAAAGGTGATGCCAGCAAGCCATTGAGATGATAATGGTTATGTTAAGATGTGTATTCAATTGGATATTAGACCCCTGCTGTCGCCTTGGCCTGCTACTTTGGAGCTCTTGGGGGGGGGGGATTCCCGGAAGAGAGTTCCTATTGGTTGGGGAAGTGCGGTAGGAGGGATTTCTGGAGGAGGGATTTCCGGTTGATGTTGTGTGTCCTGGGAGAAGGCCGAGTGTGTGGCGTTCGTGGGAGTTTTGGAAATAAAGTTTGTTCCTGCTTGAGTGGCTCGTAATTTTGTGCCCAGCCAGACTGCGGCAATTGGCGGCCTGTACGGGGAACGCCTAAATCTTGGGGGTAAGTGAAATTGCTCACCCCTGAGGGAGAGCGAGAGAATGGGTGACCATTTCAAAAAACAATGTGTTCTTGTTTTGATTTATTTTGTTTTTGTTTCAAGCTGCCTATCCCTAAAACTTTCTCAGGCAAACTGGGAAAAATGGTTGGCTCAAGGTTTAAAGTTGTTTGGCCCTGAAAAAAAAAATTGATACAACGATTTTTTTGTTCCGTTTTTGTTTTATTTTGCTTCGGCTTTGTTTTAAGTTATCTGTTTGAGTTGCGTTATCCTTGTAGCAGAAATATGGGGTCAAAAATTAACAAAAAACAAACCAAAAAATGTTAAGTAAATTGTTAGAAAAAGGAGACACCCCAGTAAAACCAAAAAGAGTCAGGACATAAGTTGATACAATACAAAAATGTAGCCCATGGCTTTTTAAGGAAAAGTTGTTAAATATATCATAATGGGACCATCATGGTAAAGATTTAAGGGACAGGGAAAAGAAAAACCCAGGAACTCTGACAGTTGGCCCATTGCCATTGTGGATGGTGATACGATTTTGTTTGCCTAGTCCAGACCTTTCAGTTCAGATTATGGTAAAAGACATTTTAGATCAAAAAAAAGAGGAGGCCTCTCAAGATAGTCAGAAAGGGGAAGAAAGTTTAGTGGAGAGTGCACTGGACCAGGTGTCACAAGCCCTGACTTACGGTATCAGATCTACCATCCATTAGCTGTGGGACTTTGGGGGCCATTTATCCTTTAATCCCAGTTTCTTCATCTGTCGAGGATAAGATCACTATCTTGTCTACTATGACCATCACCTAAGATAAGTGGGTATAGAAGTGCTGTGCAAATTGGGACGTTCCCTTCTGTGTCAGTTGTTCATGTCATTTTATCCTCGGTTCTGTCAGTGGATTGGGAGGGCGTTCTTTGTCTCACACACCCACAGACCTGGAGGGAACCCTGAGGTGGTTTCAACAGAGGGACACTCCCTGGGCTCTGGGTCGGCTTTTCTATGTTACTCTTGGCTTTTGTCTCAGCAGATGGCTGGAGCTGCTCCAGGGCTCAGCCTCACATGTCAACACTTGAAACAGGAAGGCCTGGGCCATCCAGGATGCTGGTTAGCAATGCAAACCCACTACTGTCCTGCCCAGGTACTTAGTGACCAGTGCAGGAGGGCACCAGGGGAGCTGCTGATGGGGAGAAGGAGGGGAAAATCTTTCCCAGGAGTTGCCAGTAGATGCCACCTCAAATTTTAAGGGCCAGGCTGAATTGAGGGCTATGACTTCTCAACTAATCACTGGCTGAGAATGTCTAAGCCAATCAAAGTTCATGAGCTGGGAGAGAGCTCTTCTGATCCAAGAGCACAATTAGGGTTCTGCCTGTGAGTCAGACACGGGGGTCAACATCGCTGCCACACATGCTGCCTCATCTCCCCCCCACCCCTCTGCAACCACTTCTGTGGCGTCCAACCCTGACCCTCCCACCCTGTCTCTTTCCAGGCTCTCCAATTTAGACTCTGCCTTGCTCCTTCTTCCTGGTTTCTGCCACTCCTCCCATGACTTCTTGACATCTTCTTTAATTTGGGGGACATACAGCAACCACCAACACAATGGTAATAGCACTGTTACCCCTTGTGTCTTAGCCACTTTGTGCTACTCTAACAGAATACATGAAATGGGGTAATTTATAAAGAACAAAATTTATTTGGCTCACAATTCCAAGATTGAACCCAATGTGGTGGCACATAACCCTATAATCCCAGTGGCTCGGGAGGCTGAGGCAGGAGGATTGCAAGTTCCAAGACAGCCTCAGCAACTTAGTGAGGCCCTAAGCAACTTAGCAAGACCCTGTCTCTAAATAAAATACAGAAAGGAGCTAAGCTATGGAACCAACCTAGGTGCTCTTCAACAGGTGAATGGATAAAGAAAATGTGGTATATATACACAAGGAATATTACTCAGCCATAAAGAAGAATGAAATTATGGTATTTGCTGGTAAATGGATGGACCTGGAGATTATCATGCTAAGTGAAATAAGCCAATCCCCAAAAACCAAAGGCCAAATATTCTCTCTGATATGTGGATGCTGTATCACAATGGGGGGGTATGGGGAGATAATAAGATAGGGTTCACCAGATTGGACAGGGCAGAATTGGGGGAAAGGAGGAGGAATAGAAATGGAAAAGACAGTAAAATGAAACAGACATAAATTTCCTACGTTCATATGCGAATACACGACCAGTATAACTCCACATCATGTACAACCACAGAAATGGGAAGTTATACTCCATATGATATGTCAAAATACATTCCACTGTCATGTATAATTAAAAAGAACAAATTTAAAAAAATTAAAAAGGGGGCTGGAGATGTGGCTCTGGGGTTATGTCCCCTCTATCTACATAAACCCAGTACTAAAATAAATAAACAAATACTAAAAGGGCTGGAATGTTGCTTAGTGGTAGAATGTTTGCTGAGCAAGTACAAGGCTTTGGGTTCAATCCCGGGTACCAACCAACAAACAAAAACAACTCCAAGATTGAGGGACTGTGTCTGGTGAGGGCCTTCTTACTGCATCATCCTGTGATAAAAGGACAGCACTAGACAAAAGAGCCCACCAGAGGGACAGCAGGGGCACAAGGAAAAGGGGCCACACGCATCCTCTCATCAGGAACCCACTCCTACCATCCCATTCATCCATTCCCCAGGGCAGTGCCCTGATGACCCGATCACCCCCCCAGAGGCTCCCAGTCCCCAAGGCTGCTGTATTAGGGGTTCTGTTTCCAACAGGTGAACTCTGGGGGACTCAAACTGTCATCATAAGTGGGTTGGAGAAGTTCTCTCCAGAGAGGAGGAAATTTCTACTCCACCTTCCAGGCTCTTGACTTATTGCAGAAAAGCATTTAAGGACGCATCAGGTTTTACCAAAGAGAGGAAGCATTTTAATGGAAAGTGAAAAGTGAGGAGATCCATTCTCAGAAAAGAATGTGGGTCCTTAGGAAGATTCTCAAGGCCTAGGGCTCTTCTTGGAAAGGAAATTTTGCAAGGGTGGGCACAGGAAGGTCAGCCGAAATGAAGTCACCCTGGTGAACTCAGTTCTTCAATCAGAGATCATGAGTGTCAGGATGACATTGTCCCCCCTATCTACATAATGTTTGAAATGTGCTTGTGTTATAGGTTTCTTAAAATATATCTCCTTTGGGGTTTTGTTTTTGTTTTGTTTTGTGGTTCTGGAACTGAACCCAGGGGCTCTCCATCTCTGAGCTACATCCCCAGTCTTTTTTATTTTGAGACAGGGTCTCACTTAGTTGCTCAGGCTAGCCTTGAATGAGTGATCCCCAGGCC
Source organism: Spermophilus citellus (assembly GCF_964194105.1). Taxonomy (NCBI): domain Eukaryota; kingdom Metazoa; phylum Chordata; class Mammalia; order Rodentia; family Sciuridae; genus Spermophilus; species Spermophilus citellus. The sequence continues at coordinate 124,922,483 of NC_138187.1, read as the reverse complement.
TCAGTCTCTGGATTACAGGTGTGCGCCACTGTGCCTGGCTCCTTCGTTTTATCTAATCTGAAAATGCACGTGTTACGGTTTAGATATGAGGAGTCCAAACTTATGTGTGAGATAATGCAAGAAAGTTCAGAGGTGAAATGATTGAGTTATAAGAACCTTAATCTAATCAGTGCATTAATCCTCCATAGCAATTAACTGGATGGTAACTGTAGGCAGGTACAGGGTGGCTGGAGAAGACGGGTGATTGAAGGGTGTGTCTTTGGGGTATATATTTTGTTCTTGGTGATCGAAGCTCCCTCTCTCTGCTTCCTGGTGTCCTGTCCTGAGCTGCTTTCCTCTGCCACACCTTTCTACCACAGTGTTCTGCCTCACCTCTGGCCCCAAGCAGTAGAGCCCGTCGTCTGCCTGTGAAACCGTGAGCTCCCAAATAAACTTTTCCTCCTCTAAAATTGTTCTCATCAGGTCTTTCGGTCACAGCAATGCAAAAGCTGACTAAAATAACATGTAAGCTTTAATAAAAATGAGGCAATTTTTTCATAGATGAGTGAAGCAAATAATAAATCTCAGATTTGTAGATTTATCAGAAACTTGAGAGTGACAGCCCTGGAGGAAAAAACAGGTCTGGGGAAAGAAGTCTGATCATGGAGCTTTTTTTTTTTTTAATTTATTTTAATTTTTTTCTTTTTTTAGTTGTAGATGGACACAATAGCTTTATTGTTATTTATTTATTTTTATGTGGTGCTGAGGATCGAACCCACGTGTGAGGCAAGTGCTCTACCACTGAGCCACACCCCCAGCCCATCATGGAGCTTTTAGATATATAGCTATAGTGTTTTCCTTTCTTTTTTTCCCCTCCTTTGTTATCTTTCTTTCTTCTTTCTTACCTCAAAACCAAAGCACCTGGCTAGTAAGATGAGTCTCTCTTTGTGCACTGACCTTTACTCAAGATATTCCAGAAAATATTTCAGGCATCTTGCCCACACCTTCAAGTCCACACTAGGCCTGATGGGTAAATAGATGTGTGTGGCAGAATCAAGTCAGAAAGCTTATTGGTCCAACAGCAATACCCACATTTACGTAGCATGGGACCATCTAGCTCACTCTTGCACAGGCCCAACCCACATCTAGTTGGCCCTCCTGAGAACTGGGGAGGCGGACAGGGCAGGTTAATAACCCCTTTTGTCAGCTAGGTCACATGGGATCCATCTGGAGGAATTTGCCCCAGGCCACAGAGCTGCTAAGACTTGGACCTGGAAAGAGAATTTCTGGTTCTGACCCAATGGAGTATCTCTGCAACCCTGATACAACTTGCAATTGGCCTCTTTGTGTGTCTAGTTTCCAAACAGACAGGAGTTTGCCAAGCTAAGAAGTTTCAAATAACAAAGTCCACTGTGTGTGGCAAGAGGTGAGCCCAGAACCAGACATATGGCGGCAATGCAACACCACATCCACCACATCCACACAGGACTCCGTGGCTGCAAAAGTTCCATTCACATGTGTTATTTCATTTTATCTCATAACCACCTTGTGAGGTGGACGTGGCAGGGCTGAACACTGTCTCAAGATATGGAAACTGAGGAAATGTGAGCCATCTAGCTAGAAGGAAGGTGAACTGGGCCAGACCCTAAGATCCTCATATCCTCAGCCGGATTGTTCCCCTGTGCAGATTACTAAGACTCCTAAACTTGCTCCTCTGCTGGCAATTTCAGGGGCTCCGTGCTGGATGAATTGCCAACCAGTTTCTCAGAACAGTGTGGGAGGCAACTAGGGCTTGGAAAGTAATTTCAAGGAAATGTGGCCAAGGAAGAGGGCCTCAGGGGGAAAGGAAGGACTTGGCCCGAGGTTCTGAGCATCCCCACCAGGCCCAGGACAGTCCCAGGCCAGCAGCCAGGTGGAGTCTAAGGCAAGCTCTGGGTAGGGGGATGAGGAGCAGGTGGCACTGAGTTTCAGTGTTCTCCTGCCAGCAGGAGGTTCATTCTGGATCTGTCTGTAGGTTTTGTCTCCTTCTCTTGGAGGCCTCTAGGAACTAACCCCACCCCCAGCCCTTTGACACTGCCAAAGCTGATCTGTGATGCCATCTGTGCTGTTGACAGAGCTTGTGTCTCCTCCCTTGACCCCTTTCCATCCATTCAGTAAACACACTCTGTGGACAGCTGACTGGCCCCGCCCCATTGCCCCACTCTCCGGTCACTTCTAGTGTTGGTTCCATTGTGTGACTTGGCAGGGGTTGGGTAAGGGGATAAAAATGGACAACTGCAGTCAGAGAGAAGGGGAGGAGAGGGAGGAAAGGAGAGAGGAATTCACAGAACAATGCCAATGAGATTTTTTTTCCCACAGACCTTGCAACTCCCGCCCCATCTTCTACTGGGAGGCTGGTCCCTAGGGAATCTGGAGGGCCTTGTCCGTGCCGTTACCCATATTCCCTTGGCTCACTCTTCCCAGCCACCATTGTGATGAATGATTCCCGTCTCCTGGGACTCACTCATCATGGGCCACTTCCCACTGCTAGCACACACCTGAGGCTTTTCCTTTGGGGCGGGGAGGCTTCTCTGGTAACGGGAGCATTTTCCATCCACTTCAGGGGCAGCCCAGAAGCCTCGAAGGGTCACAGAGCTGGGAGGTAGTGGGTGAATGTCCATCTCCTGTCCTTCAGAACCTAGGTCTGGGAGGCCTTTGAGTTGAGCTCACCCTCCTCTCATCTCCTACTTTCTAAGAGCCCTTTGTGCAGTGCCTTGGGAGGATGGACAGAGAGAGGACAGTGAGGACCCCAGAGGCCTGGCTCCTTCCCATCTCTCATTTCGTCCTTGGTGGTCCTGAGAGCAGGGCTGTCTTCATGAGTGGGTGACCTGTTCTGGTTTTCACGCTCTGCTGTTGATGTCTTGAAATTTTACTATTCGGAACCAGGGCCTCCACATTTTCAGTTTGTGCAGCACACAGACTACATGGCGGTCCTGCCCAGGGGTTCGATGCTCTGTAGTGCTGAGAGTTAGTGAACTCTGTCCTCTGGCCAAGCTGAACTTACTGTTTTTTTCTGTCCTCTGAGCACAACAGAAAATGAAGGTTCAGTAGGCGCTTTCATCAGGGTCCTTGTGACAACAGCTGGTGGGGGACAGGCATTAGGGGCCGGCTGGTCCACTCCCTCCCCCAGAGTTGGTTTTTCCACTCAGCACCCCTGGCACAGGCTTGCCCAGCCTCTGTGAATTCTTCTCATGACAAGAGAGCTCCTGTTTCATTGTGACTCTTATCACAACTGCCCCGACTCCTGCGAAGTGTTCTGAGGCCCCAAGGGGGATCTCCCTGGAGGCTCACTGCCCTCGCCTCTGGAGTGGAAATTGAGGAAATTATCAAAACCACATGAGCAGCATTACTCTCCCCACTCAGCCTTTGCCCTTCCTTCTAGCAGCAATCGAAATCTCAGCTCAGCTGGGAAGTCTCTCAGCCTGTCCAAAGAAATAGCCTAGCAGTGTGGTATATGCCTGTAATTCCAGCTACTTGGGTGGCTGAAGCAGGAGGATCTCCAGTTGCAGACCAGACTGGGCAACTTAGGGAGACCCTGTCTCAAAATAAAATAAAAAGGAGTTGGGCGGGGGCAGCTGGGGTTGTGGCTCAGTGTAGAGCACTTGCCCAGCATGTGTGAGGCACTGGGTTCAATTCTCAGTATCACATATAAATAAATAAAATAAAGGTCCATTGACAACTAGAAAAAAAATATTTTAAAAAAGGACTGAAGATGTAGCTCAGTGGGAGGCCGCTTACCTAGCCCGTGTAAGGCCCTGGGTTCAATTCCCAGTACAGCAAATGAAAAACAAAACAACAACAAAAATGGTGTGTGTATATAGGGTGGGGCAGAGAAAACTTCTCATTCTTTTTTTTTTAAAGAGAGAGTGAGAGAGGAGAGAGAGAATTTTTTAATATTTATTTTTTAGTTCTCGGTGGACACAACATCTTTGTTGGTATGTGGTGCTGAGGATCGAACCCGGGCCGCACGCATGCCAGGCGAGCGCGCTACCGCTTGAGCCACATCCCCAGCCCAACTTCTCATTCTCTGTAATAAAATTATTTCCCTCCCTAGGCTATGTATATTTGTGTATATATAATATACAGTGTGTGTGTATACACACATTTATTATTATTATTATTATTATTATTATTATTATTATTATTATTATTATTTTGTACTGGGGATTGAACCCAGGGTACTCAACCACTGAGCCATATCCCATGTCTCACTAAGTTGCTTAGGGCTTCACTAAGTTGCTGGGGCTGGCTTTGAACTCATGATCCTCTTGCCTCAGCCTTCCCAACTGCTGGGATTACAGGCATGCACCACTGCACCCAGCCAGAATGTAGGCAATGGTATCTGTTTTTCAGATATGCTTTGTTTGAATAACAGCCCTAAAACAGTATGAGCCAAAGCAGCCTTTTTAGCATTCATTTCAAATGTTTTAAATATATTAGACCTCAGTTTAAAGGTGACAGAATAAAGCGGGATCATAGAACTTCCCTCTTCTAGTACCCCAAGGAATAAACATGGAAAATTCACAAACAAAGCAAAAGCATAACAAGAAGTTCCAACAACCAGAGTCATCAACATGGAAGACAGAGGGCAGAGCACATACCAAAAAGTGCCAATCAAGGAAAGGCACAGAAGCTTCTAGAACCAAGTGGCTTTTACTTCACCCCCACATCAGAGGAAAAATATTCATTGAGAATATTCTGAACCGGGGGCAGGAGCTGGGGCTCAGGGGTAGAGCACTCGCCTCGCACTGTGAGGCACTGGGTTTGATCCTCAGCACCATATAAAAATAAATAAAGATATTGTGTCCATCTACAAAAAATAAAAATAAAAATAATAACCTGAACCCTTCACCAATCCCCATCAATTCATAGAGCAGACACCTGAGCAGGTGGTGGGGGTGGAGTGAGGAACTGAGACTTCAGGTCCCAGGACCTAAGCCATGGGAAGGGCTGTCCTTGGCTTGCTGTTTTCTAGGTGGGGTACAGGGGTGAAGAGTGTTCCTCCCACCTCCAGGCTTTTTCTTGCTACCATCTGAGAGCCTTAGATATAACCGATGAAGTTTGACCACGTGGGGTTAGGATCTTAGCTACACCCAGTGAGGGGACTATCTAGGTGAAATGAGCCTCATCATGTGGACCCACCATTGGGCCCAGCAGGCATGCGCACTGCCCTGAGATGTGTGGGTCTGAGCTTGTCTGTTCCCATTTGCTGGTTAGGCCTAGTGCTCTCCTGCTTCCGCAGCCCAGAACAAACCCTCAGTAGCTCAAAGCCTCTCACTTCCTTCCTGGCTGTGGTTTTCAGTCTTAGTACCTACATCACTGCCTGTCACTCCTCCTCTAACAAATGAGAGGCTCTTGCGTGTGCTAGAATGTCCTGGTGCCTCTAGTGGGGCTGGAGAGGTGGCCCTGCTGTTGTTCCTGACCTTCCTTTTTCAAGGCCTAGTGGAGAATAAATCAGTCTGGGCCGGTGTGCCTCTCGACCCACCAGGCCCTCGGGCTATTCAGCTCCAAATACTTCTCCAGTTTATTCCTGATCTCAGGCCAGCACTCTCTGAAGTTCTGGGTCCATGAGTGGTGGTTCAAGACAAGCTCCCCACTGCACAATGGCTTGAGCAGTTCCAAACCTCTTCTAAAACACCATTTCTATAATCTGACTTCACTCTGCATCCTCCCTCCTAGAATCCCCACCTTCTGGCGTTGCTCTTCAGGTATTCTGTGAATGGTGGGCTGGCAACTTGCTGAGCATCAGGCTGGGGAAATCACAGGCTCTTCGAGGTTCTCAGCACCTCTTTCATCCTACCACTCAGCTCATCTGCAGACCCAGCTCTGCCTCAGATTCTTCTGTAGTCTACCATGATACATTGACAACCATAAACAATACTTGATTCTGATCTGCCCCTTTCCTTTGATACCCCACTTCCTAAGAAGTGAACACTGAGCACTTACACTGGAAGATAAAATGTCAATTCTTGAGATATAAACTTTGGAGACTTATGCAACTAGAAAGAGAAAACAGTTCAATATTACTTTCACCTTCCTGAAGCTTTAGGATGCTTTCAATGCAGTTTTATATTTAGGATCTTATGAATTATGCATAGAGAACCATCATCTGGTGGATAGCTCCCAAACACTAGAAATTACATTTCCCTCCTTTTTGATAATTAGTTCAAGGTCTTCACCAGTGACATCATGTCTCAGAAGCAAAAATAGGTCTCTATTAAGACTATGTAATGTCTTCTGTCTAGCAGATCCTATTTCCTCTTTATGCTCTCTTCTCACCTTCCTAACTGCCTCTCCAACCTCAGAGCTCTTTCTTGCTGCTGTCTGGGCCCTAGGTGTATCAGATACAGTCGAGTGTGCAGGGTTAGGAGCTTGGCTATACTGACTATATCTGTCTACCTTAGAAACTCAAAGGACCCAGAGTTCCTAAAAGCTTATGTGACATTAATAGCTTATGTGGCAGGGATACAATTAGGTTGTTTAGGCACAGTTGTGTATGGGAATAATTTACATTCCATTAAACTCAGTGGGGGTGGGATAAACACACAGCAAAACGTACTAATGTCCTATGTGCCTCACATACATCATCTTACTTAACACTGAAAAGAGCTGCCCAGTGGCACATGCCTATAATACAAGCAAACTCAGGAGGGTAAGGCAGGAGGATCTCGAATTCAAGGCCAGCCTCAGCAACTTACAAGAGGCTCTAGGCAACTTAGTGAGACCCTATCTCAAAATAAAAAATAAAACAGGCTTGGGAAGTGGTTCTGCTGCTCTTCTCTGGGCTTGTGCTTAGATAAGACCTTGAATTGAATGGTGTCGTAATAAGACACTCCAGCCCTAGATGCAACATGACCTAGAATTTATTAACCACTTCCAGTCTTATACCTGGAAATCAGAAATAAAAGGAACTGTTCTGAGACTGAAATCTTTATTCCCTTTAGTCTGAAACGAAGGCATTCTTTTTATCTTGTACTGCACCAGGCAAAGTAAAAAACAAAATGCATTTCACTTCCACATTCAAAAAGATAAAAATCATGATAAATCATGATTTAGACTTTTTTTTTTAAATGGGTAACTGTATCTCTGCAACAGCTGAGGGCAAACATAAAAACATTATCCTTTAGGGTTTGGGGACTATTATGTTTTCTTTTAAAATTGAGGAAGAGGACATTAAAGAAGTTTTTAGATTCATCACCCCTTAACAAGTATACTTAGTCCTTGTCATTTAATTGTTATTTACTAAAAACAGAAACCTGAAGTGAGGCAAATCTGCTGTTTGGGGTAAACATTTGAATGAGAAATGCTGTTTCTAGTCTTCACAGTTCTATCAATTACCCATGCCATTCGATGCTACCAGCAGTTGATCAAAACTGCACCAGAATGAAATGTGCCATTCTAAAAACAAGGCGATTTCTGAAGTTTACTAATTCCAAAATCTCAAAGACCAATGAGCCATGCATCAATCAGTGTAAAAAATAAAGATTACTCTCAAACAAAACCCCTTTTAGATAGGTGTCCTTTGATTAATGGTACAACAGATTTAATCCTCTTAAAGTATTTTGAGACTCAACATTTTCATTTAATGGAAATTATGGGCAAACTGACCAGAGCACAGAAACTTCTAGACCTAACTGGTGGTCTTTATTCTAAGCTAAGGAATGCTTTGCTGTGGTAGCTGATCTTCAAAGATGGCACCCAATGAACCAGGCCTCTGGGTATTTATGTCCTTTCTCCTTTCCTAGACTCTCCCAAACTGAATCAGACTGACCCTGTGACCAAAGAAATGCAACACTGAAAATATCAAAGTGTCACCATGCCAGTCTTGGCCCAATGCCCTAAGAAGTCTTGGTAGTTTCTGCTTTTATGCTTTTGGGAGCTCCAAGCTATCCTTGTTCTCATTGCCTCACACTAAAGCTATCAGAATTCAACACATCCAATACAGGCCCACATGCCCCATTTCTAATGCATCCTTTGTCCTTACTAGAATGTGTACAAATCGGGGAATGACAAAAAGTTCTATTGTGGCCTACTGATGCCTTGGTTTAAAGGATCATTTGTGTCATCGATATTTTGAATTGTTCCTTTGTTGGGCATCCTGGAGGGAACTGCTGAATGGCTGGGAGGTACGCCTTTCTCCTATAAATGGGGGGCAGTTACCTGAAATGGGAGGATTCTCACAGATGAGTAATGTTCAGGAATGGCACGCTTAAGAGTTCACATGGAAGTTGATATTCTTGACAACCATGAGTTTGAATACTCCTTGAAAATCTCTGTGTATGCATCTGTTTGTGGACAGCAGTTTCTGGCCTTCCCTTTGTCTTCCAACACTCCTGGGTTCTTCTTCCAGGCACTTCAAGCTCTTCTGATCTCACCCTTTCATTCCAAGTATCTACTTTCTTTTCCCTCAACTGTCCATCAGCTGAGTGTAGATCCATAGAAAACTGCAGATAGACTTCCAGGAGTTTTTTGCATAAAAAATGAAACTAAGTGATGAAGATGCAACCATTGATATTTTAAGGGCAGTAGCTCAGCCTTATGTTTTATCAATGATACTGCTAAGCTGCTATAATCACAAGTATGGCTGAGTCCTCTTCCACCTGAGGTGAGTAATGAGTGGGAACCTCATCTCCAGCTCCACTGAGTCTGACATCTAAAAGGCAAAAAGTATTCTGAGACCAGGTCTGCACCCCGCAATATGGTCCATGCTTTCTAGCAGAAAACACTGTCTTGTCTTTCCCTATGCACAACAGGTTTAATCATACCTAATTAAGAGTATTCTGATTACGAAAGGGGCCTGCCTCATTTCCAGTGGTCATCCCACCCTCTCCCAAGTTCCATTCTTATTTCTGTTTCCATTTGACAGAAACTGTAGAGACTTAGGTTTTTCTTTTTTTTTCCCCCTCAAGCCTATAAGAGTTTAAGAACAATGTTACCAAATCCTGAGAGGTAAAAATTTATTGATTTCTATCATATCAGCATGTTATGATATGGTCATGCCTGTTCACACAGCTGACTTCTTAGAGCCAAAAGAGGATTCTGTTTTTCCATTTAAAAATACATTTTTTTTTCAGCAGGAAGAAACATTTTAAAAACGAACATTTTCATATTAAGTGGGTATTACAAACAACCCCCCCCCCCCAACTCATGAGGAATAGGGCTGGTCAGCGATAGATCTCTGGGTGCTTCAAATTTGCATTCCACCTCTGCCCCCAACCTGTTCTGTCTTCTACATAAAATACGTCTGGGGGAAAAGAAATTAGAACCTCACCAAAACAGTAGCCTAAATCCAGCCAGAAAAAAGAGGTAGACTGAACTGTAACTATTGAACTTATTTGGTAGATTGTGCAAAATATTTTAAAACATTTAAAATTTTCAGTCGGATCAAACATTCTACAAGGAACTGAACAACTGAGGTTTTATATGCTTAAAACAAAATCTTAGAGATGCCTATACCATAATTACTTTACTTTGAGAAATGAAAGCATAAAACCGAATTGAGAACTATATACTTCCCCTGTACTTCAGGCAAAGTTTGCTTTTGTCAGATTCCTCAAAATCTAAAGCTCATGTGGTAGGACTGATCTTAATGCTTTTCCTACCCTTCAATCCCCTGCTAGGGTCAATAATAGAAATTTTCTCAGAACAGTGAGCAAATTAACTGGAAGAAGTTTATTCAACATTAATAGTTAAAACAAAATGAAATAAAAAGAACAGGGAAATGGTGTGCTGGTGACATCTACAACTGGCTCCCAAGGGCCAATCATTAAATTTCAGGGTTTTGCCAGCAGTTCTTAAACAATTGTTATTAAAATTATATAAACTTACAATTAGTGCTAAAGCTAAAAAGTGGTCTTGTATTATGGGTAAGAAAGAATTTAAGAGTAGATCACATCCTAGACTGAATGACAGTAAATTTCCTGGGAGATGAGCAAGTGGAGTAGGATATAATACCATAATTAAACTCATGTTGAAATGCAATTGTAGGTTGGCTAAAGGGTTCAGAAAAAAGCAACTAAGAATCTTGTGAGAATCAACTGGCTATGTGGAGTTTATATACAATGTTGATATTTTATTTTGTTTTTTTTTTTTTGTGTCACACATCCTTGTTATCAGGAAAATTTATAACAAATTTGTGTAACATGTATGAATATATATTTTTTTCTGAGATAGTGGACCTTTAAACACTTATTGGCACACCAGGAGAATGAAGAGGAGAGGTTAGACCCTCTGACCCAGGGAAGGAGGTTCAGAGTTTTCTCACTGGATGTTTCAGCCTGCTCTTCTCAGCATGCTACTGCAGGAGGGGCCCTAAGCACAGGCCTACAGGTATTAATGCCCAAAGAGCTCCAGTATGACACAGACCATCCCCACTGCTAAGAATTAAAGCACTGTACTTGGAAAAAAATCAACTTTATTTTCTCTAGGTTAAAAAAAAATAGAACCAGCTATTAATTTTTGCTAAGAAAATGCTTCTTTTGGTGTTCATGTCTAAATTTCTGAAAATGCAACCTGGTTATTAAAATCATCCCGAATGCATTCATAAACCAGATCCATGTGTGACCAGCCCTTTACAAAAATTAATTACAGTTGCCACAGCCTTTACATTCATTCTTTTCATACATTACAACATGCAGATATACAAAGAAAGGTCAAACAAGTTGAAGTAAACATTACAGCATCAGGAAAATGAAAATCCATCTGTATAAAATAAATACAACTTTGTAATAACTGTAAAGAAAATGAAAGCAATTAACAAAAATAATGGCAGTTTAAAGTATAACTGTCTCATTACCCAATCATAAAATAAGTTACTGTAAAATGCATAGACTCTTTACATGTAAAGAATTTGTGCATCACAGTCATGTGTCCATAAGTTTTACACAATAAAAATAAAGCCATTCAAAATGTGTGCATACTTTGCAATTAGAATACACTTAATATTTTTTTGCTCTTTAAACTGTCTTAAAAATATTAAATGTAAAAATCCTCAGATGAACATTTTACAGAAAAACCCATATTTAATCTTCTATATGGCTACAGTCACCTTCCCCCAACAGATCAGCACCTCCAGCATTTTCCTAGGGCCCAGTTCCTAGTTGTTGGGGACTGGTGCAAAATGATTACAACAAAGCACCAAGCAATAACTGCTCCAGAGTACACTGGCTCTTCTGTGATACAGAATTTCACAACGTAGGTGTTTTGGTCCCAAACATCTTAGTCTCTACCCCTTATAAAATGAACTAGTATATCTGCTGCCCTGTGCTCCTTTTTGACTTTGCCTGGCATGTTAACACATGTAAAGCTCATAGCTCTGCAGGGCAAAAAAAAAAAAAAAAAAAAAAAAAAGGAAAAAAATATAAATAGTTTAAACAAACCATTTTTATCCATCCTTTGTGGACTAGAGCTGAGCACACTCAATGGTAACTCTGAAGTGAAGTCCTATGTAGTGACTTCAGAAAAAGAACAAAGAAAACAGTTAACTCTTCCTATTCAGTAGTGCAAATAAAACATTTCCTTTTTAAATATAAAAAAGAATACTAAGAAGACTACCCATGATTAAAGACTACATTCTATGATTATAACTAGGACCAACTAGTTTAGAAGAGTCTTCAGAGAAGTGATTGTCAAAAAACACTACTAAGACAAATCCACAAGAAGTAAGCAACATGAACAAAGAATGAAGGGCCATCCTCAGCATCAGCAGATGGCAGCAACACTAGGATGATGTTCTGAAGCTTACACTGGGTGATGTAAGATTTCATTTTGATAAAAAGGCTGATAACGATATCAGTACAACCTATTCTTGATAATCAGGGATGCCTTTTCCAGCCCATTGATTTCAGGCTTTGGAGTTTCCTCTTCCTCATAGCTCTCGGTCTTTCCATGTTATTTCACTACTCATTAACAGTCCTACATACACAGGCAAGAAAAAGCTAATAAACAATTCAAATCATTTTTTTTTTAATTAGCAAGCATCCCTAGAAGGAAAAAAGAGTTTGATGAAAAGTAAAACTTCAAACTTCTTCAGGAATAAGATTTTGGGCTTCCTTATGACTTATAACTGGATTAAGTATCCAGTAATTAATTTTCCAGTAATCTTTAGTTCCTTTACTGTGAAAAATTAAGGATTGGTTGAATACCAAAAACCAAAAACTACTTAATGATATGACAGGTTTGAACTCAGCTATCTTTTTAAAAAAAAAAAAATCTTCTGTTTAAATTCTCAACCAACTAGTTTGCTCCTCCAAAACATCATTTTCTACTCTGTAATTTTTCTTTACCCTCTATTGCTTTTAAGTCCATCTATCATGTGTATATTTCATCACCGATAATTGTTTCTGAAGTTAAGAGTGACTAGCTGGCTTGGTCACTTTTGCAGTCACGGAATCTGCTTGTGGCCAAGCAGATGCTCTATCACTGTTTCTTGGTGATGCCAGGATCCCAACAGTGAGCTCTCAACTCTATCTCCTGTGGGAATCTAGGCAGTCCAGCTGAGACCAAGAAGTGCTGAGATTCTAAAGAACCACTGGTATAACACTGGCATAGTTTTGTTTTCTTTCCCCTTGACAAAATATATGACCTCCTTTCATCTCACTTTACAAAGAAAGTTCAAATACGAATTTTTATTCAGCTCTGTATAGTGGCATATTGCTGCTTCCCCAGATTGCCATAGAAGAACACTGATTTTTCTCTTTATATTTCCTAGTACAGCAGGTGAACTCCAGTTACTGACAAGGAAAGCACTATCAAGGCTCTCAAACAAATACATTTGCAAACAGAAGAGAAAGAACATATTAGAAAGAATCAAAGAGGGGCAGGGTAGATCAAATACACATCTATTTACAACTCATGGATCAATTTTCAAAAATTAACTCATCTATAAAGACTGTGGAAATGATACTGCACTTGAAAAATAAAGCATCTTACAGGAAAGTTTAATGTGTACAGTAAATTTAACAGTGTCACGTTCCTTTGGAGCACAGCGATGTCAAAAATGGCTCTAAGCCACATTTATGTATACATTTTTTTTTTTTTTAAATAGGAGAACTGTTCACTCTACCCTGTGACTTGCTTTGCAATGAGGGAAAGGTCTACAAGCTAGGACTATGCATAACTATTTTTTAAGAGTGAGCAACCTCTCCCCAGATGGCTAATATCTCAAATGAACAATTCATTTCATCTTGTAATTAAATAATGTTTGCTGGATCTCAACCAGAAGCATCACTGAGCTTCTCTTTGGCTTCCTATCATCACTGACACCTTACAAGTGAGACTGGTCTCACTTACTCATTGTCACTGTAGAACACATAATGAAATGCTTCAGTTTCAAGAAAATTGCATTTTATAACAATTGTTACCAAACCAAACATATCAAAACTGTCTTCTGCATTTTAATAGTATAATATAATATTCAATGAGGTATTTCAGTTAATGCATCCTTCCCCTTCACATATATTGAGTTATCCTAAAGATGAAGCTGCTGTGGGCTTTTATTTGGTGTTGCTTTATCTTTCCCACACAACTATGGGAAAATTCACATCTTTTTTTGGTTCACTGGAAAACAGAAACATTAGCCTTTATTTTTATTTTACAGCTTACTTTTCAGAATTGTTATTTTTGTAATTTGTGACAACAGGGGAGTCTATAATGCTCAAATCAGAGAAAACTACCATGGACTTATTAGATCTTAATCTTACAACCCTAAACTGAAAACATTCTCTATTTCAACACTGATGTAGGGCCAGCATTTTTTTGAGAAGAGTTTGGTTCTCCTGTGAGGTACATCACATAAACATACTGACCAAAAGGAAAAAAAAGTTTTCTAGAAATAACAGAAACTTGATGTTACCCTCTTCAAAAGCAATTGGAAGAGACTGGGAAGCCTTTTGTGCAGGCCTCTCCTCGTTACACCAACCCCGAGAGGGGCAGCTCCTTGATACAATGCTGGAACACACTGCTGTCTATACAGATATGGAGGGGAGCCACTTGAGAACCAGTCACCAGTAGAAGCCAATGTCTGGCTCTAGCTCTTGTTTTCCTAATGAACTAGTCTATTTTCCCTTAAATTGATCATCTAAATGTTTTATGTTAATTTGTTCATCCATCCCCAAATGCATTTAGTGATACTATGTCAAAGAAGGGTGCAGGGAGCCTCTAGTTACAAATAGGGTCACCCTGTCAGGGAGGTGCCCAATGCAGGGTGGTGCTGGACAGCAGCTGCGGGCAAAATTGCAGAGACAGGAGAGCCCCCGGAAGCCGACTCACTGACGAGGCTTACTTTTGTCTTCAGGCTATGTTACTATCATTTGCTATATTAGCATCTGATAAAAGTGCATTTTGTAAAATACAATTATCAATCTATAATATGCCTTCTATACAGAAAGAGAAACAGGGTGATGCCCCTACCCCACCCTACCCTGGTGGAAAGGAAAGCACTAGCGCATGTAAACATGGTGCTGGACTGAGCTAGCCTTCATAAAATCAGAGCCTATGCCAGGAGGTGTTCAGTGGACACTGGTTCCTCCCCACAGAGAATATCAACACTGCACCTCGTCAGGTGCTAAGGACTGAAGTTTGTTACTTCAAGCAACAGGGAAAACACTCTTTGGGAGGTGCCTCCAGCTCCCTCCCCTCATGGCTACTAGTACCACAGCCCAAATGGGTGGAGATGTGGGCACTGTGGCACACTGCTCTAACAGGGACTGCTAGCTAGGAGAGATGTAATTCTGAGCTTGAACTAAATGACCAGGTAGATCCTGTGGCAACAGTTTCTTTCAGACAGTCTTTCAGGATGATTTTTATGATTTCCTCTTCTCCAAATGTGATGTTTGCCTATATGTGGTAGAATGTATCTCTTTAAAACATGAAAAGTTCTTAAAATATATCAGCAGGTCATTATATTACTGATCCTCATTTTAATAGAGTTTTAAAATATCCCAAAGGGGGATAAATATTAATTCATCCACTGAATTTCCTTCGATTCTTTTATATATTCTGATCTGCACATGTAAAATAATGCACACTCATGAAAGTCTGAACTCCTATGGTGACCTTGACAAGTCCAAGTCAATTCCTAAAATAGGCAATGGTAAAAATACTCAATGATGTTGTACCACATACAGGCTGACAACACTGCAAAAGAGTATATAAGAAATAACCACGTGTTGCTGAGGTTCATCTCCCTGGAAACAGCTTCCTTCTGACCCTTGACAGGTGGAAAGGCTCCTGAAAGACAAGACAGAAATATTGTTTACTGCAAAGGCAGGTCTCCTACAATAAAAGTTGAATATTAATTTAATGAGACTCATGGGGTCTTTTTGTTTGTTTGTTTGTTTTTTGAAAGCCTTCTATAACTTTCCATTGTTCCTGAAAAGAGATCTCATTTGAAATACAATTTCCAAGCCACTAGGTTCTTCCTCATTCCAGCCTTTGCCTTTATTCTCTCTGCTGGAATGCCCCTCAGTGAATCCTTCCCATATCAGAAAAAAAAAAAAAAAAAAAAAAAATGCCACTCCTGGCCCTTGTCACTCACAGGTTTATTTCCTTCCTGAAATTTTCCCTAATCTGTAATGGGCTCATCTGTCCTTTTCTCTATCTATAGACTTTTACTGTTTGTCTTCCATAGGAGTAAAATTTGCATGAGAATAGTTATTCTGGTAGCTTTTTCCCCTTATCTGGAGACATTTCCATAGTGGCTGGGACACAGGATCTGTGAAACTGACACCAAATAATTTCTGAAACAATATAATTTATACTAGTCCATTTGAAAATAATTTTTTTTTGCCACAAAAAGTGATTATATAACACCAATAATATTTTTAAAAGGCAGTAGGCTTTATGAAATGTCTTAATAATAAAAAGGATAAATACAAAGCAAACAGATGCCTCTAAATTATTTTCTGGAAAGCCAGATCAATTTTACCTAAGGTCATCTTTAACACTCTTCAGCATTCAAACAATCTTTGTCCTTGCTGATAATCTCCCAGGATAAGCTGATTCAAGAGGGGATTTGCTGCTTACAAGCAATTTACAGAGTGTACTTTCAAGTTTCAAGGTCTAATATGCAAATAGTTTTCTTAAAAAGAGGCCTCTACTATTGTTACTATAATTTAGGCCAAATATATGAAGGCAAGAAATTGAGGTTGAGAAAGCAGAGATCTTGGTAGTCTCTTATCACCCATACCTTCTCAGCTTTCTGTTAAACTAAAACACCAAGGCCATTCTCAGGTCAAGAACAACTTTCTGTTTACCTTTTTCTCCCTATAAAGGAGCTGGAAAATAGGCCTACAACATAGCAATTCATAAAGCATTTTGGTAGTACTGGGGCTGGGTGGGTGTTCTACTAATAGTAATTTCCTTCTTTCCTAACTTCCTTTTTTCTGCCTTCTTCTTCCCTTCTCCTATTTTTTTTCACTGCACTATAGTTTTTTATAGGGTGCAGAGAATATTTAGAAAGAACCTTAGACTACATAAACATTTCTTTCCCTCTTAAGAATAAAAGACTTAAGTTTTTAATCCGTGAAAACTTAAAAAATGAATGTTATCCTTTCATGTAAAGAATAAGCCACTAAAACGCAGTTAAAAATGACCTTGAATAGCTACAATGAGATTATATGATGAAATGCCAAAACTCTATGCTATTTGCTACTTCATAAAACATCCCACCATGTAGGGTTGGGGATGTTGCTCAGTGTTAAGAGCACCTGCCTATCATATGTAAGGTCCTGGATTTGATCCCCAGCCCCCCACTCCAACACACACACACACACATTCTCTCTGTCTCATTTATAAAATGCCCCATATGATTATACATGTATGACCACAGTTGTTCACTGATTCTCTCTCCTTTGTGTGAAATCATACTCATTGTCTTTGCCCACAAGCTAATTCAGAGCAAACTTAACATAAATTATAAGCTGACATATCTTAAATACAGAAATACTTTGATTACTTTAGGGAATTTAAAGATTTGAAAAATGGCTATCTTCCCTAAAGCCTACCTTTAAGATTTCTGGTAATTTCATAAATGTATATAATAGAAAACACTGTGTACCTGTTTTATAAAAATGTGATAAGAGGTCCTCTTTTTCAATAAAGCGTTGATAAAGCCAATTGGCAAGGTCATCAGTCTCCAGGGGTACATCTTTAACTGGAAAGATCCTATCAAGGGTTAGGAAGAAAAAGGACAAACTTCTTTAATTCAAAAGTGAAAATCATTTAGAACCACAATTTAGCTTTAGTAATGAAAAACTGAATAAATTTATAGAAAATATCTTTGCTTTTTTTTTTTTTTTTTCGGGGAAGAGGATAGCAGGGGCACTTGACCACTGATCCCCAGCCATATATATATATATATATATATATTTGTATTTTATTTAGGGACAGGGTCTCACTGAGTTGCTTAACGCCCCACTTTTGCTGAGGCTGGCTTTTAACTTGTGATCCTCCTGCCTCTGCCTTCCAAGCCACTGGGATTATAGGTATGTGCACCATGCCTGGCTCCATCATTGCTTTCTAAGGGTTGGTCTGAACTTTTCAAGGCCTTTTGGCTTTTTTTTTTTTAACATTTATTTTTTAGTTATAGGTGGACGCAATATCTTTATTTTATTTTGTTTTTATGTGGTGCTGAGGATTGAACCTAGCACCTCATGCATGCCAGGCAAATGCTCTACCTCTGAGCCACAACCCCAGCCCCAGGCCTTTTGACTTTTGAAGTTGTTGTTCATTATAGTTCACTTATGTGTTTATTCAAACATTCACTAGCCTATCGTGTTAGGTCCAGTTCTAGAGGCTGAAAACATACTTTTATATTGTCCTAACTTAGAAATTATTACTGAGAATAATTATGTCTTTATATTTCCAGGTGGGAGCAGTATGTAGAACAGATGAAGTTTTAAAATGCAGCTAAGCAGAATATGCTCAGTCATTTCACTAAGTACTAGGCATCATGATACATTTTAGCAATGTCCTTTGGCAGGAAAGTCAAACAACCAGATTGAATCTGCCCAAATTTGGTGGCTTTTCAGTAATTACACCATAATAATGGTTTCATGAGTAGGCACTTTCATGGATTAGAAATGGCTACTAGAACACTATTCACCTCTTTTGCCAATTAACTTGGTATTTATGTTTATTCTTTAGTGTTAGATCTTATCTACTAACTTCCTGCCAACAGAAGATGATCAAGTTTCTTCCTATTCTCACCACACATGCGCATCCTTTCCATCATTCTTATCAACTATGCAGTAAATTCAATGAGATATTTAACGTAAAACTTAGGTTCTGTATTATAATCAAACATTCACAGTCAAATCATGTAGTGAATTATGGCCTCTATTCCTTTCTTGCCCATTTTTATTTTCCCTGGATTAAGCAATTACATTATTTTTTATTTATGTAATTTTCTATGTACAGACAACTAATTCAATCACAAGCTCCCAGCCATTTGTCTAGAATCAGTTCTCTAGTTTGGGTCCACAACTTTTTCTAAGAAGACTAAAAAGAAAATACTCTCTAGGCTTGCTGGACGTGGTGGCTCATGCTTGTAATCCCAGTGATTCTAGAGGCTGAAGCCAACCTCAGCAAATGAGCATGGGCCTAAGCAACTTAGCAAGACCCTGTCTCAAAATAAAAAATAAAAAGGGCTAGGGATGTGGCTCAGTAGTTAAGTGCCCCTAGGTTCAATCTCTATTTCAAAAAAAAAACCAAAAAACAAAAAACAAACAACAAAAAAAAAACAAAAACAAAAACTTCTAGGTTTTGTTGGTAATTTGGTCTCTGTCATATCTGCTCAATTTGTCTTGTGATATGAAAACAGTCAGAGACAATGTACACATAGATACGCAGGACTATTCACGTAAAATTTTATTTAAAGATTTTACACACACTCAGGACTTGATGCCTGTAATTTTCATTCTATAAAGTCCTCTTGCTAACATCCTAATGATGTCCTGTACTCCTAAAATAGGCACAATATTTTCTATACCTTGTTTTTCTTTTCTCTATTCATTTGGATAGAGCACATTCTCCAGTGGTTTCTAGAAAAAGGGTACTTGAAATATTAAAAGTTTGCAACAAATGTCTTTTTTTCTGTCTTGCTATAGCTTGGATCTTAAATATCCCCCAAAGACCTATATATTGGAGGCGTGGTCCCCAGGAGGTGCTACTAGAAGGTAGTGGAACCTTTAAGAGGTGGGGCCTATTGGAAGACTTTTAGGTCATTGGTGACCTCCTCCCCTTCCTTTGAAAGACCCCAGCCCCATAACCTAAGGCCGGATTATGAAAAGTAGAAAGTATGTAGTAAACAGGTGAGCTCACCACATGACCTGTTAGAAAGGGCACCCTGACCACATCACAGGACATGCTTGAGCAAACTGGGATCATAAGCGGGAACAGGGAGGAAACACAATGTAAACCTGTGAGATTAATGAGTTTTTCGGGAAACTATAGTGAAAAATAAGTTTATCATAGTGAAAAACAAGTTTATCATAGTGAAAAACAAGTTTACCCTTTAAGTGACGTGTATGCTGGATTCAAAAATACCTGTTATTGTGCTAGGTGGGAAACAACTCCTTTTTCCCTATAAAAGATCTGTACCCCAAAGCCCGGTGTGCCAGTTCACCAAAGCTTCGGCTGAGGTTTTGCTGTGCACCCGCAGGCGCCTGTGTATTAATAAACTTGCCTCTTGCTTTTGCAGCCAGTGTGACGCTAGTTCTCTTTTGGACGGGGGATTTGAGGGTCCGGGGGTCTTTCACCTTTCTCTTTGCTCTTTGACTAAGGAATAAGCTATCTTGCTTCACCACATGTTTCCACCATAATGTGCTGCCTTGTCAAAGGCCCAAAAGCAATAGGGTCAACCACTCAGGAACTGAAACCTCTAAAACTCTCAGTCAAAATAAACCTTTTTCTCTTTAGAAGTTGATTATCTTAAGTTTTTAGTTATAGAGACAGAAAGCTCACACTAACCTAGTTTTCAATCTTGATTGATAATTTGGCTACACATACAATTCAGAGTTAGAAACCATTTTTTCATCTCTTTTGTTGTCCTTTCTGGGAGATTTCTTATTTAATTTCTAAACATTTTACTGAGTTTTTATTTCTTTTATTGCATTTTTAATTTCTAGAACTCATACTGTTCTATGTTCCTTTTTAGAATATTCTATTACAGTTGCAATATCTTATTGTTATGAGAGGTTTTCAATTGTAATGGAAAGTTTAAACATTCACAAAAGAAGTAAAAAGGATTAATGAACTCTAATGTATATTATGATTTTTCAGCCACTGTCTTTCCAGTATTGCCTCTATTTCTCTAAGTCATGTTTTATGTTTGTTTCAGTCTCTATCTTTCAGAGTTCAGGCTGGCTGGATCACTAGTTACCTGGTAATTCACTATTATTATTTGCTCACATTTATGGATGTTAGCCGAAAGCCCTCAGCATATAAGTGGAGTCCACTGGCTATAAGCCTCACTGATAGACATCTGGCTGGGCCACATAAAACCGTTTTTCCTCTTGAACTCACCCATTTTCCCAGGGAAAGAGCCTCTGATTTCCTGCCTCCAGAGGGAAGCTTTCTTGTAGCCAGAGAGGGGGTGGGGGTTGGGCACACAGACATTACTTCACCATGCTGTTTTCATGCTGGGACCTCTGCCTCAGCAGGGCTGCTGCTCCTCAGCACAGTTTCTATTTCTCTAGAGTAATCCTCCCATATTTGCCAGGATAGGGAAAGAATTATCAGTCAGCTGTGGGATATAGGGTAGGGGTTTTTAGTTCTTTCTAAACAGATTTTGACCAGTCTGCCCAAGCTTAGCAACATTTTAACCTCACTTCTATGGGTATTGATGCTGCCAGTCTTTTAGAAGTTCTAAAGTATAAATCAGGTGGGATCCTGGCTTCCCACAGCTGGCTCAGGGTTTTGTCATGTTATTTATTGCTTCATCTGTTTTCCAACTTATCAAGGTTTGTTAACATTGTCTCCAATACTGTTCTCTTCCTTGTGGGTTTGTATCTTTAAAAAACCCCATTCAGGGCTGGGGTAGTGGCTCAGTGGAAGAACCCCTGCCTGGTATGTGTGAGATGCTGGGTTTAATTCTCAGTACCACATACAAATAAATAAAATAAATAAAATCAACAACTAAAAATATTTTTTAAAAAGACAACCCATTGAGTGTTATTTTACTGGGATTGGGGGAAAGAGGGAAAATAAACATTCCCATTCTCCATTTTATGGGAGATATGAAAGTAGATGAATTCAATTTTCTTTTTAGAAGCCCTCCAGCTATTTCTGAAAGGTCTAAAATGCTTGTTTTCTCTTTGTCTAGGGTCTACTATTTGCCATTTCTTAAAAGAGTCTAGATTGCTATTTCAGGTTTTGGCCAAATTTGTCAGTTATTTAGTAAGGATTTAAAAATTATAATGATGCATTCCATCATAAAAACAGTAAGCAACTTACATAGTAGAATCAGAACACAATGTTCAGACCAGTCAAATAAATACAAAGGTTTCCAAAACAACAGAGTAACTATACTCCTTCAAAGGCTTTTAAAAAATTGTTCATGTACTAAGGTCATTAGTTCACAATTTGGGGAAAAAAATCAGAAGGAACATTACTTATGAATTACATTATAATCAGACTCATTTCTTTTGCTACTTAAATTTTAAAATATCAAATAGGGGTTATTTTAACACCCAAAGTTATGCATTACTGAACAAGAAAAGGAGGAGAGGAAAGAAGGAAAGAGTGTGGTATGAAAAATCTATTAAAGTCAATTTCAAGAACTCATATAGCTTTGACTCAACTTTTGCTTTCAATATGTAAAAGAATGAAAAGGAACCAAATTGTTTCATTTGCATAGAAAATGACTTTCCCAATCTTAACTATCTTTCTATTTCCCAAAATATAAAACTACATTTCTCCAAAGCAATGGTATACAACTGTTTTGGTTGACTGAATATTTAAATGGAATAAGAGATCTTAAGGTATTAAAAACTTCAGGTTTGGGCTTGCAGCTACTCTGGATGAACAACAGAAAGATAAATTAAACAATGTCTTAACTTATTAAAAAATATTGGAATTGCTTGCAGTATATGAAAGTATCCAATAGACTTGTATTTCTTAGCCCTTTTAAGACTTACACTCAGGACAGGGGTGGTTCCCAGCAACTTGGGATCTGAGGCAGGAGTACTACAAATGCAAGGCCAGCCTCAGCAACTTAGTGAAAATCCTGTCTCAAAATAAAAATACACATGAGCTGGGGATATAGCTCAGTGGTAGAGCACATCTGGGTTAAATTTCTAGTACCAAAACAAAACAACAAACCCCTACACTAAGTCATCGAAATATCGTTTTAAACGAAATTTTCTATTTCTCCTCTGCCCTCTCCACACCAGGTTCTGATTAAGGCTCATGAAGTGAGTACTCCCTGGCTAATATTCCCTTCTACAAAATAGTGAGGATTTGTAGGGGTGAACCTGGGGACACTTAAAGAGTCTGCTTTTTAGACACAATTAAAACAATCCCAGAAGGCAGTGTGGCATTGTGATTTGCAGACTGCCTGGGATTGAATCCTCACTCTATCATTTGCCAGCTGTGTGTCCGTGAGTAAGCCATATAACCTTGATACGACTTAATTCCCTCATCTGTAAAATGGGGCTAGTACAATGATTTATCTTACAAAGTGCTTACAACAGTACTTGGTGTGGGTTAAACACTCATACAATGTCAGTACTGGTGGCCAGATCCCTCAGGGCAAGCATTACTGTGCTTCTATGGGTTTAGCAACAGCTGCAACAGCTAGACTAGATCAGTATTTATTAGGAGGGGTTGTCACTCCATGACTATTTCATATGAGACTTTCCACACATTACATGTACACACATACACATACACACCCATATATACATTCTCTTCCTCTATCACTAAAGCAACAATGAAGTCAGCCTCAAGCCAATCATATAAAAGTAAAAGTATAGTTGCTACCAAGTATTAAAAAGATGAATCCCTGACAAAGACTTTAAAGACCCTTTTAATAGCAATACTGATATACTCAGAGATACAGAAACAAGGAGGTAAAAATTTCAAAATGCCATGGAAAATGTTATATGTTTACCATACCATGCTAAGCTCATATATCCTTACCCTGCTATATCTCAACTACTTGGTTGCAAAAGGCCACACTCCTGTCTCAAGCCACCATCTCCACTTGAATGGATACGAAATGAAGATGATTAGTATAAAGAAAGTCAGTTTTTGTGAAGAGCCTTTCCCCAACTCCTTCTGTAAGAAGTCTCCTTAGTTATCTGCCATTAACATGTGTAGGTTAGTTGGGCAGAAGTCTGTGAATGAGTAGATGTCTGTATCCTCCAATGAACCTTATATAATCTTAATTTTCAGGTAGGAAGACAAATTAATTCAACTGATGGCAATTTTACTAACACTTGTCCTATGTGTACACTCGATTATTCTTGCTATATTGGCCTGGGTAGGACCTTTACTACAATGTTGAATATAAGTACTGATAATGAGCATCCTTGTCCCCCATTCTTAATCTTTTAGGGAAGAAACATCCAATAGCTCACAATTAAGCATGGTATTTGCTGTAGATTTTTTCTGTAGACACATTAATCATATTAAAGAAATCTACTTCTAGTCCCAGTTTGCTGAGAGTGTTTTATTTTTATTATGAGTTGCATTTTATCAAAAAAAATTTCCATCTAATGAACTGCTTATGGAATTTTCCCTTCAATTCTGTTAATGAGATAAATTACATTGATTTTAGATTTTAAACCAAACTTATATTCCTGGAAAGTATGTTCTTGCTATATAACATGATGTATTTTTCATGTATTGCTGGGTTTGGTTTTGTATCTGTAATCATATAAGAGGTTTGTCTGTACATTTTTCTTTCTTATAAAGTCCTCAGTTCAGATTTTGGTATCTGTATTATGCTGGACTCTAAAACAAGCTAAGACGTATCCCTTCTTTTTCTATGTTCTGGAAAAGTTAAATTCCATATCCTTATATTGTCTTTTAAATAATTATAGGATTTGATGGAATCCCCCTTTTTCATTGCTTATAGTGGTAATGTAGGTTTTCTCTCTTTTCTTTTTTTCTTGATTAGAATGAACAACTTTATTGTTTTCTTTTTTGGGGGAGGGTGGTACTGGAGATAGGACCCTAGGTACTTTACCACTAAGCTACATTCATAGTCTTTTTAATTTTTTAATTTTAAGACAGGGTCTCACAAAGTTGCTTAGGGCTATCTCCTACAAGTTTTGAGAGATCATATTTGCATAATCATTCTGTTAAAACTATTTTCTAATTTTCACTGTAGCCTCTTGATACATGTTAAATAATATAAATTCCTCTTATTTCCTATTGATGGATAGTTTTCATCTTTTATTATTATAAGCATTGTGGCAATGAATGACATCATACAGATGTTCAGTCACAGGTGTGTAAATTTACCCGTATGATCTGTGTAAATTTATATATGAGAAATTCAAAAGTTAAATGCATTAGTAATTTTTGAAAGTTATCACTACAGTATCTTTACAAGGATTATACCTATTTATATTCCACTAAAAAATTATGAAAATGCCTTTGATGAGAAGATTTTTAAACTGAAAAATAACCAAGTCAGAAAATTCTCATTTAGTTGTAGATGATGGCCAGCAGTGTTTCTCAATAGGATCATGCCATTTTTGGTCTGTATTCTTGGGGATTCATCCATAAGTTCTCTTTGTTCATTTAATATTTTTTTTTCTGGTATTAGGTATTAAACCCAGGGATGTTCAACCCTGAGCTATATCCCCAGTCCCTCTTTTTATTTAGAGACAGGGTCTAGTTAAGTTGCCCAGGTTGGTTTCAAACATGAGATCCTTCTGCCTCAGCCTCCTGAATAGCTGAAATTAATAGACTTTTGGCCCTTTGCCCAGTTTAAATATTAATCTTAATTTAGTAAAAACATTCCGAGTCATAAAGATAAGCATCTTATAATTAAGTCCTGCAATGCGATTCTGGTTCCTATTTTTTTTTTTTTATACTAGGGATTGAACCCAAGAATCCAAGAGTGCTTAACTGTTAAGCCACATTCTTAGCCCCCACTCCTTTCTTTTTTTTTTTTGGCGGGGGAGGTACCAGGGATTGAACTCCAGAGCAGTCGACCACTGAGCCACATCCCCAGTCCTATTTTATATCTTATTTAAAGAGAGGATTCTCAATGAATTGCTTAGCGCCTTGCTTTTTGCTGAGGCTGGCTTTGAACCTGTCTCGGCCTCTCAAAGCTGCTGGGATTACAGGTGTGCAGCACTGTGCCCAGCATCCTGGGCCCTTTTTTAGTTTGAGACAGGATCTCAATAGGTTGCTTATAGCCTCGCTAAGTTGCTGAGGCTGGCTTTGAACCTGTGATCATCTTGCTTCAGCTTCTTGAGTGACTGGGATTATAGGCATGCACCATTATGCCAGGCTTGGTTCCTATTTTCATAATTATTTTTGTAAAATGTGGTCCTATTTTAAAAGTAAAAGGCCAGAAAAGTGAGTAAAAACTATTCTCTCCTCTCAAAGTTTGAGACTGAGCTATAACTCAACTTATAACTCTTACTATCCACTAAAATAAAACAAGAAAGGAGTTCTGCTTCTTGTAATGACATTATGGGCAACAATTATAAATTTTGGACAAAACAAAAAAATAATCAGTGAATGCACTTAGGAGAACTAAAAGCAGGCAGGCACTGGAGAAGAGTCTGCATTGGAAGATGGGCAATTTTCTCCTTTTTTTTTTTTTTTTAACATCTTTTCATTTGGGAACAATTCAGTCAGTGCCACATAGGGAGACTTGAATTTACATAAAAACACATGTCAGTCTACTAGTTTAAGATTCAAGAGGACAGAGATTAGTGTGACCATTGCAACTGGAAAAGAAGAATCCCATTAGGAGTAAGGCCACAGTGGGAGCCACAAATTCCGATTTTAAATTAAATTCAAATCTCCTGATGACCCTTGAGCAACGTATATAAGGGTTAGAGTCCAAGCAGAATAATGCCCTGCAGTTTTTAGCCAGCATGGTCTGCACACAGGAAATTTCATTGCTTCTCTCTCTTAAATATTTGGAAATTTAGAAAGGTTAATTCACTTCATCTTGATACTAGAAGGTTGTCTCAAAACTAAAAAGTAAAACTGAAAATCAGATTTTATTTTTAAGGAATGGCATAATTAAGTTTTTATGTTTAGATGATTTAATACTATTTTGACACAGCTTTGCAGTATAAGTAGTGCTTTTTAAGCAATTCACCTACTACTCTTAGGAATCCCACTCTCAAAAAGGAATGAAATAAATGCACCCAATGCAAATGTCTGCAAATCTACTCTCACTCAGCAAGCTATAGTAGCCCTGACATCTTCCTATTAAGAGTCCATGTCAGGCCGGATTCCAACATGGCGGCAGGCGTAGAGAGATCAAGTCTCTGACCTCTTCAGCTGTGCAGGCATAGGGAGTCGTAAACAACCTAAATCTGTTTGCTCATGATCACTAGGCAATGCTGAGCTGACGTGGATCTGGGGCGAACAGTCTGGGCCTCTCAGAACACACTCTGAGCCCGGATAGGCTGAATTCAAGCTCCCATTCGCCTGCTTGCCGCAGACAAACAGCTGTGCCTCAGCACTAATCCATCCGGCTGAAACAATTGGTCAGCCCTTCTCATCCTATGGAGGTAAATGCCTACCGAGCCTTCATAGGTAGTGGCCACAGGTTTGAAACGGGGCTTGGGAGAGACAGTAAGGACCCACCCGTTGCACTGGTCGCCCGGCAAAGGGAAACGAACTGTCGCCATTTGCAAGAGATACCACCATGGCAGAGAACTGACGTCAGACTGCGGCGGAGGAGATAACTTCATTGAAACCTGCGGATACAGGTGTGTAATTCCCTAGCCTTCCCTCTCCACACAACGGGGAAACCTTAAGGGCCCCTCCCAGCTCTCCCGTAAGGGCCCCTCCCAGCTCTCCCGTGAGCACGATAGCCAGACCCAGGGAATCAGAGGTGGCGCGGGACCCGCGTTGCGGAACTACCGCTCCCACCAGTGCTGACAGCTGAGGTCTCTTGCACCAGCTACCGGGGAGTGGCTACCGGAGGGCAAGTAAAATTCGCTGAGGATTCTCAGCCCCAAGCTCTACAAATTTAGGGTCTGAGGGAATGGCAAACTGGAAGAGTGTGCCCAGTCGTTCATGAAAACAGGGCTCCCGGGAGCAGCAGACCTGGCGTGTAGCCAGTATTGTGGTGAGCGGCACCCGTGAGAGGGGCCTGGCTAGAGGAAAAGTGGGAAGTGACTAGACACAAGAGGAGGCCTTAGGCACTCAGGATTGGAGACTCGCCCAGTCTGGGAGGAGCTGCTGCACAGTGATTGGTTCCCGCGTATTGACAGGAGAAACTTGGCCTGGTGGGCACAGTGCCACCTACTGGAAGAGAAGTTAATCAAACACTAAGACTGCATTTATTAGTTTTTTTTTTCTTTTCTTCTTTTCTCTTTTTTTTTGATTTGGGTTTTTCTTTCATTTTCATTTTTCTTTCTTGTTGTTTTTTTAAATTCTTTTTCTACAATTTTTTTCTTCTAATTTTAATTTTAATTTTTTTATTATTTTTTTTAATTTTTTCTTTTTTTATTTCCTATTTTTTTCTTCTTTTCTCTTTTCATTTCTTTTCAATTATCTTATCCCCCCTTCCTTGAATTCTACCTGCTTACTCTCATTCTCTTTAGTGACTTCTTCCCTTCCCTTCTAATACCTTTCCTCCCAAGCATCTAATAAATTTATAGGAGTAAACAGTAACTCATCAGTCAAACAGAACAAGAAGTAACATGAGTAGCTTCAAAAAGCAAGGAAGAAAAGGAGTACAAAAATGCAGGACAGCCTAAATATTCAGGAGGACCTAGAGTCATCAGAAAAATGGACATATAAAGAACTCAAGGAACACCTTAGACAGATGGAATGGAACCTTAAAGAGGATACAAGACAGCAAATTCAAGCAGCGAAAGAACACAATGAGAATGAATTACATAAACAGATAAAAGAAGAAGTTAAGCATCTTTATCAGGAGATAGAGATTATAAAAAATAATCAAACAATAATTCTAGAAATGAAGGAAACGATAAACCAAATTAAAAACTCAATTGAGAGTATCACTACCAGAGTGGAGCAAGTAGAGGCCAGAACGTCAGATAATGAAGACAAAATATATCATCTTGAAAAGAGTCTAGCCAACTCAGAAAGGCTGGTAAAAAATCACGAGAAAAACATCCAAGAGTTTTGGGATAACATAAAAAAACCAAACTTACGAGTCATCGGGATCGAAGAAGGTACAGAGATTAAAACCAAGGGAATGAGTAACCTGCTGAATGAAATAATTACAGAAAACTTTCCAGAAATAAAAAAGGAAACAGATATACAAATTGAAATGCATACAGGACACCGAGCACACAAAATCACAGTAGACCAACGCCAAGACACATTGTTATGAAGATATCCAATATACAGAACAAAGAGAAAATATTAAAAGCTACAAGAGAAAGGAGACAGATTACATTCAGGGGTAAACCAATAAGGTTAACAACGGATTTTTCATCACAGACACTGAAAGCAAGAAGGTCATGGAACAATGTATTTCAAACACTGAAAGACAATGGATGCCAACCAAGAATTCTGTATCCAGCAAAATTAAGCTTCAGGTATGACAACGAAATAAAAATCTTTCATGATAAACAAGTTAAAAGAATTTGCAGCCAGAAAACCAGCATTGCAAAGCATTTTGAGCAAAACACTACACGAGGAAGAAATGAAAAACAATAACCAAAACCATCAGTAGGAAGGGCCTCGGTAAAGACAGAGGGCGAGGGGAAAGATAATCATGGAGAAACAAACTAATTTTTTTTTAAAAAAAGGATAAATAATCAAACATGGATGGAAGTACGAACCATATATCAATAGTAACTCTGAATATTAATGGCTTAAACTCTCCAATAAAGCGACATAGGCTGGTATCATGGATTAAAAAAACAAATCCAACAATATGCTGCCTCCAGGAGACACATCTGATTGGAAAAGACATACACAGGCTGAAGATGAAAGGATGAGAAAAAATATACCACGCACACGGTCCTCGTAAGCAAGCAGGGGTGGCCATCCTCATATCGAATAAAATCAACTTCAAGACTAAGTTAATCAAAAGGGATAAAGAAGGTCATTATATACTGTTAAAAGGAACCATTCACCAACAAGACATAACAATTATCAATATTTATGCACCAAATAATGGTGCTGCGACATTCATAAAACAAATTCTCCTCAAGTTCAAGAATCAAATAGACCACAACACAATAATTATGGGTGACTTCAACACACCTCTCTCACCATTGGACAGATCCTCCAAACAAAAGTTGAATAAAGAAACTATTGACCTCAATATCACAATCAATAACCTAGACTTAACTGACATATACAGAATATATCAACCATCATCAAATGGATATACTTTTTTCTCAGCAGCACATGGATCCTTCTCAAAAATAGACCATATATTACGCCATAGGGCAACCCTCAGTAAATATAAAGGGGTGGAGATAATACCATGCATTTTATCTGATCATAATGGAATGAAACTGGAAATCAATGATAAAAGAAGGAAGGGAAAATCCTACATCACATGGAAAATGAACAATATGTTACTGAATGATCAATGGGTTACAGAAGACATAAAGGAGGAAATCAAAAAATTCTTAGAGATAAATGAAAATACAGACACAACATATCGGAATCTATGGGACACAGTGAAAGCAGTTTTAAGAGGAAAATTCATCGCCTGGTGGTCATTCCTCAAAAAAAGAAAAAAACCAACAAATAAATGAGCTCACACTTCATCTCAAAGCCCTAGAAAAGGAAGAGCAAAACAACAGCAAATGTAGCAGAAGGCAAGAAATAATTAAAATCAGAGCGGAAATCAATGAAATTGAAACAAAAGAAAGTATTGAAAAAATTAACAAAACTAAAAGTTGGTCCTTCGAAAAAATAAATAAGATCGACAGACCTTTAGCCATGCTAACAAAGAGAAGAAGAGAGAGAACTCAAATTACTAACATATGGGATGAAAAAGGCAATATCACAACAGATGATACAGAAATACAGAAGACAATTAGAAATTACTTTGAAAACCTATATTCCAATAAAATAGAAGATAGTGAAGACATCGATAAATTTCTTAAGTCATATGATTTACCCAGACTGAGTCAGGAGGATACACAAATTTGAACAGACCAATATCAATGGATGAAATTGAAGAAGCCATCAAAAGACTACCAACCAAGAGAAGCCCAGGACCGGATGGGTATACAGCGGAGTTTTACAAAACCTTTAAAGAAGAATTAATACCAATACTTTTCAAGTTATTTCAGGAAATAGAAAAAGAGGGAGCTCTTCCAAATTCATTCTATGAGGCCAACATCACCCTGATTCCGAAACCAGACAAAGACACCTCAAAGAAAGAAAACTACAGACCAATATCTCTAATGAACCTAGATGCAAAAATCCTCAATAAAATTCTGGCGAATCGAATACAAAAACACATCAAAAAAATTGTGCACCATGATCAAGTAGGATTCATCCCTGGGATGCAAGGATGGTTCAATATACGAAAATCAATAAATGTTATTCACCACATCAATAGACTTAAAGATAAGAACCATATGATCATCTCGATAGACCCAGAGAAAGCATTCGACAAAGTACAGCATCCCTTTATGTTCAAAACATTAGAAAAACTAGGGATAACAGGAACTTACCTTGACATTATAAAAGCTATCTATACTAAGCCTCAGGCTAGCATCATTCTGAATGGACAAAAGTTAAAGGCATTCCCTCTAAAATCTGGAACAAGACATGGATGCCCTCTCTCACCACTTCTATTCAATATAGTTCTCGAAACACTGGCCAGAGCAATTAGACAGACGAAATAAATTAAAGGTATAAAAATAGGAAAAGAAGAACTTAAATTATCACTATTTGCAGATGACATGATTCTATACCTAGAAGACCCAAAAGGGTCTACAAAGAAACTACTAGAACTAATAAATGAATTCAGCAAAGTGGCAGGATATAAAATCAACACGCATAAATCAAAGGCATTTCTGTATATCAGCGACAAAACTTCTGAAACGGAAATGAGGAAAAACACTTCATTCACAATATCCTCAAAAAAATAAATTAAATA
The DNA here is from genome assembly GCF_964194105.1 of Spermophilus citellus. NCBI lineage: Eukaryota > Metazoa > Chordata > Mammalia > Rodentia > Sciuridae > Spermophilus > Spermophilus citellus. The sequence continues at coordinate 124,891,213 of NC_138187.1, read as the reverse complement.
CTTGGGAATCAACCTAACAAAAGAGGTGAAAGATTTATACAATGAAAACTACAGAACCCTAAAGAGAGAAGTAGAAGAAGATCTTAGAAGATGGAAAAATATACCCTGTTCATGGATAGGCAGAACTAACATCATCAAAATGGCGATATTACCCAAAGTTCTCTATAGGTTTAATGCAATGCCAATCAAAATCCCAACGGCATTTCTTGTAGAAATAGATAAAGCAATCATGAAATTCATATGGAAAAATAAAAGAGCCAGAATAGCAAAAGCAATTCTAAGCAGGAAGTGTGAATCAGGCGGTATAGCGATACCAGATTTCAAACTATATTACAGAGCAATAGTGACAAAAACAGCATGGTACTGGTACCAAAACAGGTGGGTGGACCAATGGTATAGAATAGAGGACACAGAGACTAATCCACAAAACTACAACTATCTTATATTTGATAAAGGGGCTAAAAGCATGCAATGGAGGAAGGATAGCATCTTCAACAAATGGTGTTGGGAAAACTGGAAATCCATATGCAACAAAATGAAACTGAATCCCTTTCTCTCGCCATGCACAAAAGTTAACTCAAAATGGATCAAGGAGCTTGATATCAAATCAGAGACTATGCGTCTGATAGAAGAAAAAGTTGGCTCCGATCTACATATTGTGGGGTCGGGCTCCAAATTCCTTAATAGGACACCCATAGCACAAGAGTTAATAACAAGAATCAACAAATGGGACTTACTTAAACTAAAAAGTTTTTTCTCAGCAAGAGAAACAATAAGAGAGGTAAACAGGGAGCCTACATCATGGGAACAAATTTTTACTCCTCACACTTCAGATAGAGCCCTAATATCCAGAGTATACAAAGAACTCAAAAAATTAGACAATAAGATAACAAATAACCCAATCAACAAATGGGCCAAAGACCTGAACAGACACTTCTCAGAGGAGGACATACAATCAATCAACAAGTACATGAAAAAATGCTCACCATCTCTAGCAGTCAGAGAAATGCAAATCAAAACCACCCTAAGATACCATCTCACTCCAGTAAGATTGGCAGCCACTATGAAGTCAAACAACAACAAGTGCTGGCGAGGATGTGGAGAAAAGGGTACACTTGTACATTGCTGGTGGGACTGCAAATTGGTGCGGGCAATTTGGAAAGCAGTTTGGAGATTCCTGGGAAAGATGGGAATGGAACCACCATTTGACCCTGCTATTGCCCTTCTCGGACTATTCCCTGAAGACCTTAAAAGAGCATGCTACAGGGATACTGCCACATTGATGTTCATAGCAGCACAATTCACAATAGCTAGACTGTGGGACCAACCCAGATGCCCTTCAATAGATGAATGGATAAAAAAAAATGTGGCATCTATACACAATGGAGTACAATGCAGCAATAAAAAATGACAAAATCATAGAATTTGCAGGGAAATGGATGGCACTAGAGCAGATTATGCTTAGTGAAGCTAGCCAATCCCTAAAAAACAAATACCAAATGTCTTCTTTGATATAATGAGAGCAACTATGAACAGAGCAGGGAGCAAGAGCAGGAAGAAAAGATTAACATTAAACAGAGACATGAGATGGGAGGGAAAGGGAGAGAAAAGGGAAATTGCATGGAAATGAAGGGAGACCCTCATTGCTATACAAAATTACATATAAGAGGTTGTGAGGGGAATGGGAAAATAAACAAGGAGAGAAATGAATTACAGTAGATGGGGTAGAGAGAGAAGATGGGAGGGGAGGGGAGGGGGGATAGTAGGGGATAGGAAAGGTAGCAGAATACAACAATTACTAATAGGGCATTATGTAAAATTGTGGATGTGTAACCGACGTGATTCTGCAATCTGCATTTGGGGTAAAATTGGGGGTTCATAACCTACTTCAATCTAATGTATGAAATATGATATGTCAAGAGCTTTGTAATGTTGTGAACAACCAATAAAAAAAAATCAAGTGGCAAAAAAAAAAAAAAAGAGTCCATGTCAGATGAGTGTGGCAGCACATGCCTGTAATCCAGCAACTAGGGGGCTGAGGCAGGAGAATCATGAGTTCAAAGCCAGCCTCAACAACTAGCAAGGCCCCAAGCAATTTAGTGAGACCTTGTCTCTAAATAAAATATTAAAAAGGCTGAGGATGTGGCTCAGTGGTTAAGCACCCCTGGTACAAAAAAAAAAAGAAGTCCACGTCAAAGCTAGTGATCACACACAGTTCTCTCAGCCACAGGAATTAGGGTGTAGGAATGGACTCATAACCAATTAGGGTCAGGGTGATAATAAAAGTTCTATAGGGGCTATAGGGAAAATTTGAAGAAAGGTTGCCAGAAAAACTTAATCTACTTTTCCTCTTGTCTTTGTTCTTTCATGGAAGTTTGAGGTCTCAAATTTCTGTTACTTAGCTATGAGCTAGGCAAGCAACCGACACAGAAAGGAGAGCAAAACTGAGAAAAGCAGAGCTTGAGTCATTGCAAATTCCATCATAGAACTTGTCCTATTTTGGATATCCAGTCAATAATTTCCCTGATCGTTAAAGTATAACTCTTTTTTAATTGGGCTTTTAGTTGCTTAAAGGATACAAATACAAACCTGACAAAATCTGTACTCAACTTCCTAATCTTATTTCCACAACTTCCCTTTATGCATGTTGTATTCCTGCTATGGTATAGATAAGTGGCCTCCATAGGCCATTGTGTCAAAGGCTTGGTTGTGTATGGACTGACACCCTACCCTACCAACTGTCCAGAATAGCTTGATATTCCCTTGACTAAGACATAGCCAGAAGGGAAGACCAAATGTCTGCTCTCAAGAGCAATCACTTCTATTACTCTGATTGTTTGGTTACCATGAGATTAAAATATTAAAATGAGTAATCCCCTAATATGGCAAAGGATCAAATGCAGGAAATACCAGTCTTCTTGGAATCAAATAAGAGCCGTTTTTGTGGGATTGAAATAAATAAACCTATATATCAGAAATCAACCTTTGCAATAACAATAGCTATCCCAATGAAAAACCAGCTCATCATTTTTAAGAAACAAAAATTCTTATTATCAATAAACTAGAATGTGCTCTTAAATACAGAGTATTCTACCAAAATACACAGAATCCGATTTAAGAGCACTAGATGAAATTACATTTTCAAAAAAATAATGCTTAGCAGATGGCACTGTATATATTAGTTAGAACATTTGAATTTTTAAGCCACCAAGATACCAAAATGTGAGCCAACAAACAACATGACTAAACCTCAATTCAATTATGTCAACTACATGAAAGGAATCAAGCACTAAGGGAGATTCCGAGATAAAACAGTTCCTGCTTTCAAAAGGCTAATAAATCTAGCAGAGAGATGAGAAAAATAAGCAATGAGAATATGATAAATGTTGTATAGAGTCTAAAGAACTGTCATGTGAGTTTAAATGAAGGAATGTGCATGTTCACTTATCTATGCCACATGATAAATTCATAAATTACCACTTGAGTTTGGCCTAAATTATTAAATAGAATTAAATTTAAAACAAATTTTTAGCTAATTAATATATGCATACAGTTTTCAAAAGGCAAAGTGTACTATAAGATAGACAATGAAAAATAATAGCACTATATTTTCCCTTGTCAGATCCCTGTTTCCCAGACAGAACCCTTTCCAACTGTTTCTTTTGCTGTTAACTTCCATATAGCTTATTATAACACCATTTTCAGATTACTCCATTTAAAATTTATTCATTGACTTCCTACTATGGAATCTAAGAATCTGGCTATCTTATAAGATTTTCTCTTCTCTCTCATGTCTGTCCTTTTCTTCTCTGGCAGTTAAAATTTCCTTCTTGGTGTCAACTCTGTCCTTTATAACTAAATCCATGATTATACTTATTAGTTTATGTTCTACTTATTTTCTTACATGTCTGTTTCTGTTATCAGACTATGTTATACTCATCTTTGTGTACCCTATGTATAAATCAATGCCTGGTCCTCAGTGGGAACTCAAGTTTGCTGAATTGAATTGACAGTAATCTGATAGGGTAATGGGCAGTTAACTGACACTATCAGGGTAGGTACAATAATAATAATTCAAAAATTCCAAAACTGCTTGTTACCAAAAATAGATTAATGGACAAGAACAGACACTTTAAAGTTTAACATATCAGAATATCTCCCAGCATTCAATTCCCAGAAGTTTTACTTTGAGCCATTATTCTGAGGTAAGCTGCTCAGGCCTGATCCTCCACTGAAACAATTAGGCTTTTTTTTAAAAAGAAAAAACACTCAGGTGTCTGAAAATAGAAATGAGATGTTAACTTTTACCTACTTTAAATACAGGGGAAAAACTAAGGAAGACATTTCCAAAAACTCTGAAAGTAGCAACTTACACTTATATTAAGAAATAATTTTGAGTAGCCTTAAAGTCTGTGTAAATAGGGAGATGGCAAACACTCAGCATGAAGGCCACTGCTTCCCTTCACAGTCAGGGATAGAAAACTGAGTTCCCTTCCTGAGCAGACCTTGCAACAGTCAAAGCTACAGCAAACCAAGAAGCCACTTAAGGATATAAGCAATGAGATGACACTGCTCAGAATTGGAATTTATTATATCTTTGTTTTGTAACCCTTGAGATGTTGTAAGATGCTTAACAAATGCTTGTTGAGTGAACAGAAGGGAGCCATGCAGTAAGCAAAACATGGTACTGGTATATTTGTCTAAGAGAATCACGATTACACTTTCCATGTGTCTATAGACTTTTTAAAACTTTTTATTTTAAAGTAATTTCAGTGTCAGAAAACTTATAAAAACAATACAAAGAATTCACATATATATTTAACTGAAAATTTCCTCAATATTTCCCACCTTCTCCTGCCTTTATTGTTCTTTCTATGCAGGCGCGTGCCACACACACACACACACACACACACACACACTCTCTCTCTCTCTCTCTCTCTCTCTTTTTCTAGTATGGATTTTTTTCCATCAATTTTTGAGAGTAAGTTAAATGAAATGGTTAGACAAAAAGACCTAGAAAGTTCTTCCATTTATCAGTTTCAATGACTTTAAAGATCTTTAGCTAAAGATAAACATCAGTGAGAGTCAAGTATACTCATTATTCAATTAAAACTTAAACCCTAACATATTTTGTATTTGGGGGCATAAAATTCCCAACACAACTAAATAATTTAGAAAATAAAAGTATATATTTTTAAAATTCCAAGGACACTTTCCTAGACCTTGAAGAGACTTAAAAGTGAAAAAGACATGGTAAACCCCAGGAGGAAGAGGTGGAAGAGAGCTCTTCATTTCCATTGTTTATTCACAATCACTCAGCAGATTTATAAAGTCCTCCAAGTCACATTATGGCTTAAAAAAAAAAAAAAGATTCACACACTATTAGTATCTCAGCAAATTGGCTGTGTTTGCTATACTCTGTTTTTTTAAAGTTTTTTTTTAGTTATCTATTTTTATGTGGTGCTGAGGATCAAACCCAGTGCCTCACATGTGCGAGGCAAGCACTCTGCCACTGAGCTACAACCGCAGCCCAACTCTTTTTTTTCTATTTTATTTTTAAATTTTTATTTATTTATTTATTTTTTAATTGGTTGTTCAAAACATTACAAAGATTGCAGAATCACATCAGTTACACATCCACATTTTTACATAATGCCATATTAGTAACTGTTGTATTCTGCTACCTTTCCTATCCTCTACTATCCCCCCTCCCCTCTCCTCCCATCTTCTCTCTCTACCCCATCTACTGTAATTCATTTCTCTCCTTGTTTTTTTTTCCCATTACCCTCACAACCTCTTCTATGTAATTTTATATAACATTGAGGGTCTCCTTCTATTTCCATGCAATTTCCCTTTTCTCTCCCTTTCCCTCCCACCTCATGTCTCTGTTTAATGTTAATCTTTTCCTCCTGTTCTTCCTCCCTGCTCTGTTCATAGTTGCTCTCATTATATCAAAGAAGACATTTGGCATTTGTTTTTTAGGGATTGGCTAGCTTCACTTAGCATAATCTGCTCTAATTCCATCCATTTCCCTGCAAATTCCATGATTTTGTCATTTTTTAGTGCTGCGTAGTACTCCATTGTGTATAAATACCACATTTTTTAATCCATTCATCTATTGAAGGGCATCTGGGTTGGTTCCACAGTCTAGCTATTGTGAATTGTGCTGCTATGAACATCGATGTGGCAGTATCCCTGTAGTACGCTCTTTTAAGGTCTTCAGGGAATAGTCCAAGAAGGGCAATAGCTGGGTCAAATGGTGGTTCCATTCCCAGCTTTCCAAGAAATCTCCATACTGCTTTCCAAATTGGCCGCACCAATTTGCAGTCCCACCAGCAAGGTACAAGAGTACCCTTTTCCCCACATCCTCGCCAGCACTTGTTGTTGTTTGACTTCAGAATGGCTGCCAATCTTACTGGAGTGAGATGGTATCTTATCTTAGGGTGGTTTTGATTTGCATTTCTCTGACTGCTAGAGATGGTGAGCATTTTTTCATGTACTTGTTGATTGATTGTATGTCCTCCTCTGAGAAGTGTCTGTTCAGGTCTTTGGCCCATTTGTTGATTGGGTTATTTGTTATCTTATTGTCTAATTTTTTGAGTTCTTTGTATACTCTGGATATTAGGGCTCTATCTGAAGTGTGAGGAGTAAAAATTTGTTCCCATGATGTAGGCTCCCTGTTTACCTCTCTTATTGTTTCTCTTGCTGAGAAAAAACTTTTTAGTTTAAGTATGTCCCATTTGTTGATTCTTGTTATTAACTCTTGTGCTATGGGTGTCCTATTAAGGAATTTGGAGCCCGACCCCACAATATGTAGATCGGAGCCAACCTTTTCTTCTATCAGACACATAGTCTCTGATTTGATATCAAGGTCCTTGATCCATTTTAAGTTAACTTTTGTGCATGGCGAGAGAAAGGGATTCAGTTTCATTTTGTTGCATATGGATTTCCAGTTTTCCCAGCACCATTTGTTGAAGATGCTATCCTTCCTCCATTGCATGCTTTTAGCCCCTTTATCAAATATAAGATAGTTGTAATTTTGTGGATTGGTTTCTGTGTCCTCTATTCTATACCATTGGTCCACCCGCCTGTTTTGGTACCAGTACCATCCCAGCCCAACTCTTGATTCTTTATAAGTGAGGTTCTTGGGCTAAGCCTGGTTCTTGGGCTTCCTGACAGATCAGAATGTATAGAGTCAGTTCCTAGTTCTCAAGCCTTCATACTCAGACCAGGATTTATACGCACTATCGATGTCCTGATTTGGGGCTTTCACACTTTGCTCAGGTTTGGAGCAGGACTTAGAACATTGGCTCCCTTGGTTCTTAGGCTTTTGGACTTGGACTGGAACCACTACTGATTTTTCTGGGCTTCCAGCTTGCAGACTGCAAGACTGTGGAACTTCTCTGCTAGTAATAAATTTCTTTCTCTATTTATCTCTGTATATCCTATTGGTTCTGTTCCTCTGGAGAATTCTGTTTATACTATGTTATGTTACTACAAAACTATTTCAGCTATTCATTTATTTTTACTCATTCAAATGAATTTTAAAACCCCTTTGTCAAATTTCCTGAAAAAGTAATACTAGATTCTGACTGATTCTGATTTAATATAAATTTTTTTAAATTTATAGATTTATTTATACTTTTGAGTCATCTCCTCTAGGAACATAGTCTTTCCATGAATTGTCTTTTGTGTTTTTACATTTTAGATGATACAAAATGAAATATTTATAAATGAAATTATATGTTTGAGACTTGCTTCAGAATAATTCAGTGGGGTCTGGGAAATAATACAGAAGAATCAACATTAACCATAAATTGATAAGGGGAGGGATGAGTACATGGGGTTTCATTTATAGGTTTGAAATTTTCTATAAAAAATGTTTTGGAGGCATGGCTATTTCTGAAATTATACCCCCCAAAACTTTTGACTTTTTTATTGTTATTTTTATGTAGTAAAAGTAAAAGCAGAAGGGAAAACCAAGTGACATATTAATCAGACAGATTTGGATTTTGATATAAAATATTATACTAAATGTTAGATTAACAGATAGCAATCATAAACAGACACAGGTTTAGGCATAAAATGTTATGATAAATGTTACACTTTATTTTTAAGTACTGGCAATACTTCTCATAAATAAGGTTCTTTTTTAATCTTTTTGACAACTACTTTCACTATGCAGATGTAATTTTGACAATACTCTCCAAACTAAAGTAAAGTGTGTGTGTGTGCCCAGCAGTACAACTGCTAAATCATAAGGTCTGTGCACATTCACCTTAATGGATGTAGTAAAACAGTTCTCAAAGTGTAGTCTAACAGATTACAATCTTATTAGCAGTATATAAGAGGTCACTTTTTCCTATGTTTATGTCAAAGTCATCATCTTTGATTTCTGAAAAATCTGATTGGCTTGAAATAACACATTTCTTTTGTTAAAAAAACCTTTAAGTAAATATGTCAAACAGTGATAGTTTGACTTCTTCTTTCTTTATCCCTTTAATTTCCTTCTCTTGTCTGATTTCTCTGGTTAGTGTTTAGAGAAATTATATTGAATAGAAGTGGTAAGAGAGGAGGGACATCTTTGTCTTGTTCCTGATTTTAAATGAAATGCTTTCAGTTTTTCTCCATTCAGTATGATGTTGGCTTTGGGTTTGTTATAAATAACCTTATAATGTAAGGTAAGTTCTTTCTATTCCTAGCTTCTCCAGCACTTTTAACATGAATGGGTGCTGGATTTATCAAAGGCCGTTTTCTGTATATATTGAGATGATCATGTGATTCTTGTCCTGAATTCTACTTAAGTGGTCAATTACATTTATTGATTTGCGTTATGTTGAACCAGTCTTCCAACCCTGAGATGAAACTCACTTGTTAATGTTGAATTATCTTCTTGATGTGTTTTTGAATGCAGTTTGCTAATATTATATTAAGGATTTCTACGTCTATGTTCATACAGGGATATTGGCCTGTATTTTTCTTTCCTTAATGTGTCTTTGTCTGGTTTTGGTATCAGGGTTATACTGACTTCACAGAATGTATTTGATACTGTTTCTTCCCTTTGAATTTCATGGAATAATTTGAGAAAGACTGGTGTTAGTTCTTCTTTAAAGATTTGGTAGAATTCAGATGAGAATCCATCTGGTCCTGAGTTTTCTTTGTTGGAAGTCTTTACATTGCTGTTTCAATTTTATTACTTGATATTGGTCTTTTTAGGTAACATATTTGTCTTTAAAAATTAGTTATGTATTTTTTAATTAACTTCCTCAAATTGAAAATAAGTTATTGTCCAAAGACCCTAAATGTTCCAGTTTTAGTATATATGCTGCTGAAGCAAGAACTAAAGTCCCACACTGAATACATTCTCCAAAGTAACCCATGCCCTAGTCAAATTAGACATGAAATAACACCTCTGCTTGTATAGCAATCTATGCCACTACACTTAGGTTACATTTCTTCTCAAGATTTTTAAAACTGAAAATATAAGCTACTTCTGCACAAAAGAAATAATCAACTTTCACTTTCTGTCCTAATTTGAAGTGCAGGAGATATTTATGTTAAAGCAGCAGTTACTTTCACATTTATCCTTAAACACTATCTCTGCAATTAAAATCTAATTATGCTTAATATTTATATTAACCACTTAATAGCAGTGAGCTGTGCTCACTACTAGTAATAAGCTGTAATAAATGACATAATGTAGAAAACTGTTAGTTTGACAGAAATACTCTCAAATGTTTCCCACATTTTAGCCTTAGCTCCTCCTTTACTTTTCAAAAAGTTCAATAATGTAGTTGCATACCTACTAATACAAAACTGCTTCCCTAGTTAAACAATGTAATATTGGGAGGAAAGAATAAGAAAAGACATCTTTTATAGTAAATGGCTGAGACATATGGGAATTCTGATTTAGTAATAGTGAATATCAGTAATTCATACATACTTGATATGTTTTAATAATTGCACTTTATATAAAAATAAGGCACGCTGTAATCAAAAACATTTTTTACCAGTACACCATTTGGTGCTCACAATAATTCATTCACTGAAGTTGGTGCAACCTCTGAGCACCAAAGTCTTAGGGTGGGCTGCTGAGGAGTCATGTATACACTGAGTTTAGTTATTAGCAAAGTGGCCTTGGCACTTAATCATCATTTGTCCCAAGTCTTCCAAAGAATAAGCTCCAAATACCTGCCCTAAAAGATCAACTTTTGAATGACAACAACACTACCTTTTCATAAAACAGGATCAATTATGTAACTGCCACTATGTATCTGCTGCTACTTTCTCATCTATGTGGTATTTTAGGTATTTGTGTAGCATTTTATATATAACATGGATTTTAGAAATCTTAAAAATCAACATAAGCCTAAGAAGTAAAAAGTGACATAATGTAGAAAATTGCTATTTGAAGCTATTGCATTCTTGTATTTTTTTTTCCTAAACATCAGTACAAAAATCTAGAATTAAAAAAAAAAGTGCTGCACTTTCTGGTAGTGTAGATATTCCCTTCCTGTTTAAATAAAGAGAAAAAAAATTTAAGAACTTATTAACACAGTATGATGGGAGTCACTCTATAGGGAAAATGCCATTTTTACTCACAGATGTCCATATAGTTGTCATGAGTCACATTATGTTCATTGCAATGAGGTACAAAATAGTGGAAATTATTAAGTAGCTTAAAATGTACAAGAAGAGCAAATAAATATATTATGGAAATAAAAAATTATCTAAGCACTGACTAACGTTAAATAAATTATGCCAACTATCCTATTTCCCAAGTGAATTCTGATGGTAAGAAATGCTGTAGTATACCAGCTACCCCAAACACATTCTTTAGGTCTCAGCAGCATCAAAATGTACTACTCAGGAGAGGACAGTCACTATTCTCTATGGAAATTACCTATAGTATGACATAAGCACCTCAAATATCCAGACATTTATTACAGATTGAGTTTACTTATGAATTGTTCAACTTTTAAAAACCTGTTTGTACTTTCTTAGAATTGTGTTTAATTATGCCATCTCTAAATTTGCTTCCACTGATCTAAAATGAATTCCTTTTAAGGAGTACTTGTGTTCTAGGATTTATATATTTTACCTCTTTTGATAATCTACCAATTGCATTTTTAATGGAGAAATTAAAATACATGATATATTTCAAACTGGATTTGATCAAGGCTGAATAGAATGGAATAATTACTTTATGACCCTCATATGTCATACACCTCAAGATTAGACTAAAAAAACTAGCAATAGTACTGACTACTCCATTTATACCAAAGCCCTCTAAGACTGAGGGCTGCTAAGTTGTTTTTTAAAAGTCAGCTGGGGTTGTTGAGAATAACATAGTAACCAGGCACAAAGGCACATGCCTATAATCCCAGCAGCTCTGGAGGCTGAGATAGAAGGACCCTGAGTTCAAAGCAGCCTCAGCAAAAGTGAAGCGCTAAGCAACTCAGTGAGACCCTGTCTCTAAATAAAATACAAAATAGGGATGGGGATATGGCTCAGTGGTCATGCCCCTGGGTTCAGTCCCTAGTATTACCCCCACACACACACATACAAAAACAAACAAACAAAAAACAGAATAACACAGTAATGCTTTGGAGAAAATGTCATTACAGAAAAAAAAAAATCAATTCATAAATTTTTTGTTTGTTTGTTTACTGGGTACCAAGGATTGAACCAAGGGGCGCTTAACCACTGAGCCATATCCCCAGGGTCTTGCTTAGTTGCTCAGGGCCTTGCTAAATTGCTAAAATTGGGTACCAAGGATTGAACCAAGGGGTGCTTAACCACTGAGCCACATCCCCAGCCCTTTTTTTATTTTGAGACAGGGTCTTGCTTAGTTGCTCAGGGCCTTGCTAAATTGCTGGCTTTGATCTTGTGATCCTCCTGCCTCAGCCTCTCATGTCACTGGGATTATAGGTGTGGACCACCATGCCCAGCTTTTTAAATTTTCTATTATGAGACAGGCTCTTGCTATAATGCCGCCATACAGGGCATAAATACGTTTTTAAAACCTGCCTGTAGGTGTAGATAAGAAAGATAACATCAAGCAAAAGCAGTTTTTCAGTTAACATTATGGTTTTCAGGCAATCTTTTCTTATCTTTTTGGGCTCCCATTCCTAGGTTGAAGCAGTCAGTACTATTCAGTTTTCCTGCCAACTTCCTTACATTAAAAGAGAAGGGATTTAGGCTGGGGATGTGGCTCAAGTGGTAGTGTGCTCGCCTAGCGTGCGTGAGGCACTGGGTTCGATTCTTAGCACCACATAAATGTGAAATAGAGATACTGTGTCCACCTAAAACTAAAGAAATAAATATTTTTTAAAAAGAGAGAGAAGAGATCTAAACCTTATTTATTCACATACACATACACAAGTATACATATATATGCATATGATTATTAATGTTGCATTTCAAAACTTTTACTCTAATTGAAAACATCTCGACCTTGCTTAATATTTTAAAAATATAACCAAACAGAGAGTATGAACTAGAACGGATATCTTTTCCCATCTCCAACGGTGCCCTGATAGACTACAACAATCATGAAGAGTCAGCCTATGGTTGAAAGAGCTTATTCCCGAGAGCTAAGGACATGGCCCATGTCCCTTTTCACAAACTTTTGAAAAACCTCAGTACTGTGCTGACATCAGACACCCCTGTTTTGTCTTGCCCCTTTCATTTGCTTTCCTTTTCCTACTGGAACACAGGTCCATCCCCCTTCCTTAACTCTAGCCAGACAATGATGTCTTACAAATTCCTGGGAAGAAAAGGAAAGTGTATCTCCTCACCTATGGGTATGTATATACCCATAAATTATCAGGCATAATGTGCATTTTAGTGGATAGAATATGATTCTACACCATAACTGAATCTCTACTAATCTAACACAATGAACTTTCCTTTATTATTTTTACATCTGGTAATAAATTATTTTTCTATATCAAACTAACAGTTCCTTATCTTCTATCTATACTTTGGATTTACTCTCCAGGTCAGGGTTTCTTAACTTTTTTTTGGTCATGGATGATTTTGAGAATAAAGTTAAAGTAGTGAATCCTCTCTGTAGAAAGCACAACATACATAAAACCAAAAAAAATTTTGCATACAGACTTGGTTAAAAAATTATCTGAGGCCCATCCATTAGGCCCAGGCTTAAGAACCTCTGCTTCAAGTGACTTAAGAGCCTTATTCTTGTTCCTGATAATTTTTCTAAAAAATAGACCAATTCTTCAATTATTAAGATTCTACATGATTCCATTCATTTTTTTGATTGTTTATAAACCAAATTTCCTATATTTATTGACTAAAAAGAGGGTCAACTATAACAGAATGCTCAAAAAATAGAATTTTTTTTCTTTGATTCAGTTTTTTTTTTTTTGTATGATCTGCTAGGACATCTACATATATCAATGAAGATATCATCTTCTTTTATCCAATACACATATCCAACTGCCATATAATCCTAGTTTGGGCATTAACAATGACCTTTGTTGTTAGATTATAAACTTTAAAAAGTTACTGAAGGCTACATGAAATAAAACTGTTCCTAGAGAAATTCTTCCAGGGCCTAGCATATCACCTTGTATAAGTGCTCAATAACTTAAATAAAATGTACAACATATGTGAAATGGAGTTAGAAAAGCCATTAAGAATTACACTTTTACATTACACATGAACTTCCTAATTGGGCAATTAAGTCACACACTAGAACAACTACAATTTCATAGTCATCTCGTACACATCAAAAACCAAACAAAAATATTTAATTTTAAGTTGAAAGTTTAAGTTTCAAACCTCCCAGCTGGAATATTTATTTATTTATTTTTTAGAGAGAGAGAGATGAGAGAGAGAGAGAGACAGAGAGAGAGAGAGAGAGAGAGAGAGAGAGAGAGAAGAGAATTTTTTTTTAATTTTTAATATTTATTTTTCAGTTTTCGGCAGACACAACATCTTTGTATGTGGTGCTGAGGATCAAACCCGGACCGCACGCATGCCAGGCGAGTGTGCTACCGCTTGAGCCACATCCCCAGCCCAAGAGAGAAGAGAATTTTTGATATTTATTTTTCAGTTTTTGGTGGACACAACATCTTTGTCTGTATGTGGCGCTGAGGATTGAACCCGGGCCGCACGCATGCCAGGCGAGCGCGCCACCGCTTGAGCCACATCCCCAGCCCCAGCAGCTGGATATTTATATTTATAGAATACTGATGGTTTACACATATGAAAAAATACTACCTATTATCAATGGGTATGTAATTTGAGCAATTTTCCTCTTATTGTGAAGGATCTTTATGGCAACTGTGATTTTCCTTGGTACCCCTTCATACATTTGTAAGTTAGCCGTCATGGGTTGAAGTCCCTGACAAGGAGAGTAAAGCTAAATGAACTATAAAGTGATCAACTATATTCAGTCCTTATCAGTGCTATGCTTTGATATAAATTCCTTCACGTTTACATGAAACTTTCCCCAAAAAAAATCTACATTAAAAAATCTCAAGAAGATGGCACAGAATATTCAACATTTTTGCTGTTTATGCAAATGGCACTGGCATACCAAAATATTAAAAATGTATATCATTAAATTAGTTTAATCATTCATAACTTCTTATACGGATTAATGATTTCAAAACAAATTTCATTCCTATCAATACATATCTACCTAACCCAAGTGATTACACATTTATACTTGATGTTTGCTCTTTCAGTTACTTTTACTCAAGAATGTCAGGCAACTGGGTATCTAAAGTGCCTTTGGAACATCGTTTTTAGAGATTTGTGTCACTCAGTAAAAATAAGTACTTGAAATGATATTTTCCATATTCAAAAGCCAGTGTAGAATTTTTATTCCCTATAAACACATACCATGCCAGCTATTTCCACTGTCCGGTTAAAAACTAAATATTAAAACATTCACACTGTTCTGAGGTCATTCTATTGGATATATACTGAATACAAATATAGAGTTCTTTTTTTTTTAAAGAGAGTGAGAGAGGAGAGAGAGAGAGAGAGAGAATTTTTTAATATTTATTTTTTAGTTTTCAGTGGACACAACATCTTTGTTTGTATGTGGTGCTGAGGATTGAACCGGGGCCGCACGCACGCCAGGCGAGCGCGCTACCGCTTGAGCCACATCCCCAGCCCAAGAGTTCTTACCTGTAATGGACATGTGTGACTGTTGGTTTCCTGTATCCAAGGATCCAAGTTTGAATATCTAGAGGTTCAGCTTTGGGATATGCTATGGTTGTATCTATTATCCATTGAAGGCCTTTTGATTTGCTCTCTGAGAACAAAGAAAAAAAATTACTTAAGGTTGGATCACTTTTTATATTATCTGCAGCAAATAACATGGTATCAATCACTTGAGAAGTATAAAGTTTATTAATATAGCTTTTGCTTTAAGAAGTGAGGATGAACTTTGGTGCTACTGCTCTGTAATACATGTAGGACAAAATTAAGGGTTTCTTATTGTTTTATAAAATGGATGAATTTCAAAACAAATAATTGAGCACTGTTATTTACTGCACATGCATAATTCAGGTATTCAGTACAATTATGCATTCTCAAAGTCTTATTTATATTTTATCACTTCTGTAAAAAAATTGGCCTATGAAAAGGTAAGAAGTATCACATTGCAAAAATGAAAAACAGACTTTCAAACAAAATCATTCACTAAATATAATTATAATGCAAACACCAAGATTTGCAATACTTGGAGATACTAATAAATATAAGAACATGGCAATAAAATTATGAATTTTTAGACATACATTATTGTCAGTTGCTGTTTTTATTTGAAACAAAGCAAAAGAACTGCAATTTTAGCAAAAGTTACATGCAAATAAAGCAATAAACTCTCCTGTCTTTTGGAAGGGACAGCAGATAACTACCGTTGAAGTGTAAGGATGGGGAAGCTCTATTAAGTTTGTCCCTTTGTACACTATTTTTATTCCCAGTATGGAGTACAAAATTGAGCAAGAACGGAGAGGAAAATCTTCAGAGAATGCTGATAGAATAGACCATTACACTTTAAAGTCTATGTTTGAAGTATCTAAGAATCCCCAAAAAGAAAAGAAGAAAAAAATTCTCATTTTCAAGCATAAGTCCAAACATATGCATTAGAAACCAGTGGTATGTGTGTGTGTATATGCATACAAATCCCTTAAATTCTTTAAATATTTTAGAACAACATTCTGAAGACAGGAAAATCTATAAAAAAATTTTTTTTGTCAAATTTTACAAAACTTTTTTTGTCTAATTCTTTCAGATGCTTGAACATTTTCATAATGAAATGATAAGAAAAAATACCAGAGTTCAGCTTAATATTTTAATCAAGCAATAAACACATATGCTAATCCTTTTAAAGTTAATCAGACAAAACTTATGCGTATGGATCACATGAGAAATGGTTTGTATTTACAGGGGATAAAAATACTAGCAAATACACTAAGAAAAATTAAATGAAAAATACCAAAACACAGAGAAGAAAAGAGTAAAATACAAAAACTAGTTTACAGGTCTATTAATGATCTTTTCTAAACAGCTAGGAAAAAATGTTTTAATTAAGGTAGGATAAATAATAAATTACTTTGTCATAAACATTTCCTCTCCAAAAGAAAAACCATCTTTCTTCACTATTAGGCATCTTTCTTTGCTATTAAGTATGATAATTGGTCCTTCCTTCAAGATCTAGACAAACACAGTGTTTGGACCAGGTTCACTATTTAAACAGCAATGTTACTTGTTCCAATTAATCCTGTGTGGAAGACCTTGGCCTTCCAGTTTGGGCTTGGCTGACATTGCTATAGTGTCTTTCCAGTAGTGAAGCTATTCTGAACCTAACTTTCCTATTAAAAGACTCTTTCAATTTGTCTTTTAAATAGATGATGAAAGATTAAGAGAGCAGACTGCCAAGCAGCTGCGTGGAAAAAAAAAGAAGAAAGGAAAACTCAGGGCAATCTCATGGGCATTATTTCTACATCTGCTCTTTATCACCATTTAGAAACACATTTCTGAGAGTCAATCATTTCAGTTTTCAGTGTATTTAAAGAATATTAAAAGAATAGCAAACCACTACTAGGGAAACAGACCAAGTCAATTTCTCTGAGCTTCTAAATTTATAATTTGTCACCAAATTTTTACAGTAATAGTGGCTTAGATAAACTTGCTCAAGATAGTTGTCATATTGTTGGCACAAATACCGTCTACAAAACTTCATAATCTACTAGGCTATTTCCAAGCTGACTGCATCTTTTTCTTGGCCATAAAAGTAATACATACTCATTATTTAAAAATTGAAAAATACAGGAAAGGATTAAGAAATGGGGAAAATTATCCATAATGTTACAACTTAGAAAAACAATCACTGCCAACATTTGGGTATCTTTTCTTTCACACATTTCCTACTGGTAACTGATCACAGACTTGAGCTCATGCTCAAGTTTCACAGAGTTGTGTGTTTCAACAGTATACCATGAGCACCTGGCTAAGCCACTATATAATGGCTGCACTGTAGTCTCCACTTATGGATATTTGATGATTACTTACCTTCTATTTCCATTTTTTTTTTTTGCTATTTTAAACAATTCTGTGATAAATTTCTTTGTACTTGAGATTATTTCATTTTCAGTGGAATAACTGAGTTATATTTATTAACACTTTAAGGGTCTTAATAAATACTGTCCAACTACATTAAATTTATTCTCTATTATTTGAATAAAATGATAAATATATACATACTGTTTTTATAAATAGAAACATCAAAAAAATCATAGTTTCATATTCTACCCCAGTATTAATTTTACTTGACAAAAATCACAAAAAGAACAACTATACCTTCTGGAACTCCAGAAAACCCTTTACAGGAAATGCTAAAAACCATCATACCTAATTCTTTAGCATCTCCTCCTGCTTGACTTCCATTTTCCTGTCGTGCTACAAGTACACTCAAAATAATTTTTGTTGCACCAAATCTTGGCAAAGTGACATGTGTAAGAAATGGCAAGTTATTTTTCTTGGCATATGCCTGACTTGTTTCTCGCCTCTTCCTGAGGAAGCCCCCTTCGGGAAACAAAACAATCCACTTTCGATCTCTGCTCCTATAATTATTTTCTAGGTGCTTCTTGAGAAGCAGCAGCTGTTGGTCACGATGAGATTTTCCCTAGAAGGTATACACAAATAGTAAGGACAGTTACATCCAAAATGAAAATGCTGTAAGATCAAATAAAAACAATCATTTCTAAATTCAAATCCAGTCACAGAATAAAAGAGTCATTTCCCCTGACTTATTTCCCTTTATGACCCCAGTAGTAAAAAGAGAAAATTTATTAGCACTTAATAAACAAATCTTTCTTTCTGCAGGAAAAGTAACTTGCTCTGATTTCCCAGAAAGTTCAGTCATTAACCTATCCAGCAACTACAAACTAAATGCCTACTATATGCCAAGTGCTATCAGAGATTCTAAAGACAGGATTAAACAGCGAGATTATACTCTAGTTTTGGGAAAGTGGTAAATTTGGAGTGTCCACTCAATCAGAATCAGTGATATGTGTGTTTCAGCAGCTTTTGGTCACTGTGACCAAAATTCTTGACAAACACAACTCAGGGGACAGAAACTTTATTTGGAGCGCATGGTTTCAGAGGCCTCAGTCCATAGACAGTCAAGTCCATCCTCTGTGCTCAAGGTGAGGCAGCACATCATGGCTGACAGGCCAGAGAGGAAAGCAGCTGACCTTGCAGTGGCCAGGTAGCAGAGAGAGATGGAAGGGGCTTCAGGGAAGATGAACCCTTCCAGGGCATACCCCCAGTGACCCACCTCCTCTAGCTATACCCCATCCACCTTCAAGCTAGGATGGACTGATCAGGTTACAGCTCTCACAATACAATCTCTCACCTCTAAGCATTCCTACATTAATACAGGAGATTTTGGGGGTCACCTCTAATCCAAACCATAACAATGTGTTAGGAAGAAAAGATTAAGAGGCTAGAAAAAATCAAGAAGGTCAGGGAAAGCAGCTTTGGGGAGGTATCATTTAAGCAAAGAGCTGTTAATGGGAGGGAATAAGCCGCATGAAGAGGAAGTATATGCCAAGGAATGAGAACAAAAAGCACAAAGATATGGATAGGGACAAGCTCAGGATGTTCAAAGAACAGTACCAAAGCTGGTATGACTGAAAAGATGAATGAGGTAGTCAGTGGCAGGAGATGAAATTGCAGAGGGAGGTGGAGACCAAGTGAAAAGGGCCTTATGCATGGCTAGGTAGTTTTAGATGTGAATTCACTGGATTTTAAATGAGGCAGTGTTATAATCTTATTTAGATTTGAAAAAAAAATCTGCTGGCTCCTGTGACAAAAAGACTACAAGAAATAAGTTAGGAGACTACTGTAAAGGTTCCTGCAAGGGAGCTTCAAAGGATTCAACTCAGGGGTATTCATGAGAAGTGGGTACATACAGGGAATAAAAAGTTGAAAGCAAAGTTACCAGGATTTTCTGATATATCTGATCTCAGTTGTGAGGGAAACAAAGGAACATGGATGACTTGAAGACTGAAAACAGGAATCCAGAAAAACTTATAAGACGACCCAAAACCTACAACTAAATATCACAAAGGGTCTTTCAGAATGATCAATTTGCTAATTTCCAGGCAACATAATTACAGAAGCTCCTTAAAATAATTAGTATAATTTCAGGCCAGGTGCCATGGCACACATCTGTAATCCCAGCAACTAGGGAGGCTAAGGAAGGAGGACCACAAGTTTGAGTCCAGTCTCAGCAACTTAGCAAGACTCCATCTTAAAATAAAATATAAAAAGGGATGGGGATGTAGCTCAGTGGTAAAGTGCCATTGGGTTCAATCACCAGGACAAATAATAACAACAACAATAACAATAATAACAACAAGGACAACAACACATTCAGTCTTTAAATTAAACATATCCCAAATGCAAAACAAGGAAGAAATTTTCTTAGTTTACTAAACTAAATTGATTATGATTAAAATAGCTTAAGTTCCCAAGATTACTTATAAAATATTTTTACTATTCTTGGGAAATCTTGTCAAAAATTATCTCATAGCAAAGCCCCAAAGATTTTTTTAAAAAAATTAATACTTTTTCTATTCCAATCCTCCTTCCATGTTACAAATTTTCATTACTAATCTATTGGGAAAAAATGTTGCTCTTTAGAAATGAATTTGGCAATTTCCCACATACTGTGAAATGTAGTTTTACATATACAAACTTCATATTGCAATAGCCACAAAAATAGTTTGGGGTACATAATTTTTTATTTTTAATTCTCTCAAATTACACTGATAATTTAGCACTTTCTTGATGTTTAAGGATCATGATCACTAAGATCAACTGTTATACTACACTATAAGTCAATAATTTCCTCAGACCCCATGTTGTAAGAGGCTTGGCTACTTTTTCCACCAGACCCCCTAGACTGCAAAGCTTTCTGTCAGTCCTACTACCTTCTCTGAGATATTAGTCTTAGGA
This sequence comes from Spermophilus citellus, assembly GCF_964194105.1. NCBI lineage: Eukaryota > Metazoa > Chordata > Mammalia > Rodentia > Sciuridae > Spermophilus > Spermophilus citellus. The sequence goes on along the minus strand of NC_138187.1, from coordinate 124,870,705 downwards.
TTTTTGTTGTGGTCACTGTTTACTTTGTCCTGACCTCCTGACCAATCTCCACTACCACCTCTTCGTGAAGTTCCAGTCCACACTTTCATCTGTCTTTGCTCAGAAGAACCATGGTAAGCACTAGGTAATTGGACATCATGTGAAAATAACAGGTTCTGTACATAAAACTGTATGGAGTAAAATGGATGTGTTTTGTAATACTTTTCCACAGAGCTCAAAAGTTTTCTACTCATTTACAGTTTATTTCTGCATTTGTGCTTCATAGAAGAGGCTTCATTTGATTCCCGAGTTATTCATTAAGTATTTATGTGCAGAGCACTGCACAATCCAGATTAAAATGCTCATTATAGAAACAATAAGTAAGTGTTGCATTGGCACACAGGAAAACTCTTACATATCACATCTAGGTTTTCCACTTTTGAGAAAATCAGGTTTATAATACTAGTACCATATCAGGGAAATACAATGTAACACTGACTGAATAAAATCTTATGATTCTTTCTACTGCACTAAACTATTCCTCATGCTTGGGATCTTCCTCAATCCATGTTTGTCCATCAAAATCCATAACAATTCTTTAAAATTTATGCCAAATATCCATTTTATCCTCAAGTTTTTTTGAGTTCACAGAAAAAAATCTGAAACTCATTTCCCTAAAACAAATTCCCAAAATATTTCTGATGATGATGACAACAATTATGAAGATATAATAATCTCCCTACTGGTAACTAAGATATCTTCTATATCATATAACAGGCCCTTATAGATCAAAATTATAGTGATAATAAAGATGATGATAGTGGTAAACATGATAAGGGCAGCAAGCGCTGTTCCGAGTGTTTTACCTACATTACTTCATTTAATCTCCACAATAACTATCTGGGGTGTTACTATATCATCTTCATTTGAAAATAAGGGAACTTTGAGCTGGTTAAGTAATTTTCCCAATTCATATAACTAAGAAGCTGAAGAGCAAGGAATATAATGAACGTTTGATAAATGTTTATTAAACTGAACTGTATCCTCTATATGGAAGGGTAGTAGAGGTTAAAATATTTGCATTTTAAGTATCTTATTGCTCAGGCACACTCAAATTCACATTAAAGTAAATGTTTATGGAAGAAAGACCTAGAGGAAGGACTCCCTGAAACACTAAAACTGACTACCTATTACAGTTGGCTTTCTTATGTACCTTTTCATAATGAAGAATCAGTCTGACCAGACTATTCATTCAGACTTTTATCATGGGGAAGAAATGTTCATCACTTACCTGCCTTATAAAGAAGTCTCCATGAATTAGAGAAACAATTCCAAAGTTGGTGTACTTAAAAATATGATCCATCAACCATATTAACTGAGCAACAGCCTAAAATATTTAAAAGCAAGAGATAATTAAATATTGTATAGAAGTAACCGGACTATAATCTAGCCAAGGCTTCAAATTTTAAACATAGTCATCCAAGCATTAAGCATTCTTAATTAACCTAAATATTTTAAATCTAATGCTCTTTCTACAAATATAACATAGGTACTAATAAAGTCTACATGAAAAATCGCAGATCTTGATTCCAAGGGTTGGAATCTTAAGTACTAGGTAGGAAACTAGAATATGAGTATACACATAAATACATATCACTGTATAACAAATGAACCCAAATTAATTAATTTTTTTGATTTGGACTTAATGATTTCAAATTTGTTTTACCTTAAACAAGGTCCCTGACAATTTTTATCTTATAAAATTATATTAAATCAATAAAATAAAATTGTTAAAGTTAAATGAAGGCCACACATTTAATTAATAAGTACTTAAGATTTATAAATGTGAGTGTACCTTAATGGTTAAAATATTAAAAGCTAATGTTTAAAATAAGAGAACATTTAAAAATATCTTAATAAAATAATTTTTACATTCTATTATGTTATAAAGAATATTTGTTAGTTTATACAAGGTCATATTCTTTGTCAACATAAAACTATTTGAAATGCTTCAATAATTTGTGATGTCTTAATCACAAAATATTCTCTGTTGCTTATGTAAGTTAATTCCCATACTGAGAGCAGAAGACTTCAAGTAAATTTAAAAATTAAAAGTATAAACAGGATCTAATTAATTAATTTGTTAATTTCTTTCCTACTGAGGAAATAGATTTTCTTTTTATAAACTTTAAATAAAGTGAAAGTTACAACCTCAGAGTAGAATGCAATGAGCTTTACTTTGGTCTCTTATGGGAATAATAAATGTAAACACTAAAAAACCAAATTATGTAACTCTCATATAAGGAAAAAACCGAACATTGACACTCATGTGCTGCTTTTATAAAGCATCATAAAATCCCACAGACAACATAATGTAACAACAGCTCTGCCTTATTTTTTCAGTGAAATAACTACTCCATCAGCTTTATTGTATTAAATTACTTTAAAAATGTTTTTAATTTAAGAAAAAGAAAGATTTGTGCCCAGTGAAGAACTGAGTCACCATGTCAATTAATACAGAGTAAAATAAACACCAGTATCTCATTATTCATTTTTGTTTTGCTTTGCAATGATAACTACTTTGTTTAAATAAATCCAATTTAACCAAATGAAATTTGTTGAAAAGTGTCCCAAGTAAAAAACAAAAAACAAGAAGTAACTAGATAGAACCTATAAAACATTTTAACTATACACAGTATTTATGAAGTGTCTACAATTTAAGTGGCTTAAAATACCAAAATTATTTTTCTTGTTTAATCTTTCATTTATAGTGGATTCACCTTTTCAGTCAGTTTGAATTATTTCCCCTAAAATAAACTACGACAGAATTACACATACAAATCTCACATTCATTATACCTATCTTACTGAATTTGTTATTTGTTTTAGGTGACCCTTCTAACTGAAGCAATGTAAAACATGGCCTTAGTAACACTGGATAAAGCAAGCATAATATCTTACCTCCCAATGGACTTTGTAAATAAAATCCAAAGTAATAATGGCCTTATTTTCTTCTGGCTAAAGATCCCCAAGAACACCTAATTAACTGGCTAATTTTACTCTCCTCTCTTCTTTTCGTATTTGTACTTCTCAAACTGGCAATCCACCAATCCACTTCAAAACAGTCCTTAATTTGAATTTTATCAGCTTTGCTTTCACCCCACTTAGTATTTTTTAAAACAGTTTAATGAGATATAATTCACATTATCCCAGTTTTGTGTGTGTGCGTGTGTGTGTGTGTGTGTGTGTCTATATCTCTAAATTCTCCTCCTGGAGTAGCTAATTATTATTTTTTAATATTTTCTAAATTTTCAGGAAAAGTATACATGTTAAGTTTAAGTCTGTAAGACACTTAAATTGATTCTTTCTTGCATTCCCCTCCTGGATATCCACCTATTGTCTTCAGAATGGCTTACCCGTCCTTTGTCCTGTAGGCACATCATCAGTGTGCACACATCTCCTGTTGCCTGATGGTTTACCAACATCATAGCTTCATCTTCTGAAATTGCTTTAATATCTTCTCCCCATTCCATCACTGTAAGAATAAAAAGTTTCAAAGTTTTGTTTTAAATATTTTTACATGACCAGGCATTTTCCATCACAAAAAAAATGGTATATATTATTATATGTCACCTAGCTAAAATGTTCGAAAATTTAGAACCAAGTTCATTTTCTATAAAAATCAGAAAGTTAATATAACATTTGTACAATCCCAAACTATCTATTAATATAAAATGGTCATATCTCTGATCTAGAAGTTCTATTTCCTAAAATTTATCCAAATAGGGGGCTGGAGATGTGGCTCAGGCGGTGGCGCGCTCACCTGGCATGCATGCGGCGCGGGTTCGAGCCTCAGCACCGCATGCAGGCGGGGATGTTGTGTCCGCCGAAAACTAAAAAATAAATATTAAAAATTCTCTCTCTTAAAAAAAAAAAAGAATCCAAATAGGATTGTTCAAATAGGCAAAGATGTTTATTACAATTTTAATGATAAAGGATGTTTATTACAATTTAAATGTTTACCAACTGGAAAATGGACAAAAAAATATGATAAAACTGAGGTGTATAAGTGTATTAAAAGAATGAAGGGTATTTCTATATAATAATCTCCATAAAATCATATTACTGACTATGATATTATGATATATATATATATATATATTTTAGTTTCTGTCTAAGGTTCCTGGCTTATAACTTCCTCCCCAAGGCAGGCCATAGAAACTAGAATTTCTCTTTTCTACAGTGGTCATAGAAACTCTAACCTTCTCCACCTTTCTCTGACTACCTTTGTCTAACAATAGATGATAAGATTCCCATTTCAGAAGGGGTCTTGACCCATACCAGCGAGGAAGAAATGCTGAGGCCTTGCGGGTTTCCCCTTTATCAGCATTAGATATGCAATGAAGTCTCCACAAAAACCCACAAGGACAGGGTTCAGAGAGCTGAACACATGGAGGTTCACAGAGGGCAGCACTCTCTTGAGAGCATGGAAACTGTGCTGCTTTCCTCATACCTTGCCCTATGCACTTCATGTCTTTCGAACTAGCCTTTATAATAAACTGGTACACGTTTCTCTGAATTTATTTTAGCAAATTAATCAAACACGGGAAGGGAGTTCCAGGAACCCTGATTTACAGCTGGTCAATTAGTAAAACAACCTGAGACTTGTAACTGGAATTTAAAATTGGAGGAGGTGGGCCGTCTTAGGGACTGAGTCCTCAATCTGTGGGATTTGATGCTATCTCCAGGTAGGCGGTATTTGAACTGACTTGGATTAAAGGATTCCCAGCTGGTGTCTGCTGCAGAACTGCTTGCTTGATGAATAGGGGGAAAAACTTCACACTACTGTCAAAAGCAATCAGTGTTGTGAGAGTATCTGAGGAGGAAATGAACTAGAGTTGTTTTACTTATTTTTTTTTTTTTTAAGAGAGAGAGAGAGAATTTTTTAATATTTATTTTTAGTTTTCAGTGGACACAACATCTTTATTTTCATTTTATTTTTTTATGTGGTGCTGAGGATCGAACCCAGTGCCCTGCGCATGCCAGGTGAGCGCGATACTGCTTGAGCCACATCCCCAGCCCATGTTGTTTTATTTTTATGCGATGCTGGGGACTGAACTCAGAGCTTCAAGCAGGATAGGAAAGTGCTCTACCTCTGAGCTATACCCTCAGACCCTGAGCTTGAATAGGCACACTGCAAAAAAGTAGATACTGCACATTTTGTCTTTTTAAAGAAGGAATAAAATTTATGTGTTAATTCAATGCACTGAAAAAAGTCTGGGAATCAATCATCATTAGGAGGTGGTTCTCAGACCCTGCAAATCCCATTATGTGTAAAAAATTTCGAACAATGTAAAACTATGAATTTCTACTTTACAGTAAGAAAACAAAAAATAAATAAATAAATAAGTTAAATTTACATAAAATCTCCAGATGAACAGTCACTGTACCAAAACCTGTATATGTATTCTAACGAAGAGAGTGCTTTCTCTGGAGTTACGCCTTACTTTACAGTAAATTTACTTCATAGGAAAAATGAAATAGAGCTTCAGCTTTCAAACATGACAATCTTAACAAAGAAGCTTCTAGGGTTCCTAAATGCCTAACATGAATCACCAGAAGCTGATTACACATTAGCATTTACTTTTATCTTATCCTCATCTCTCTCACTTCTATTAGGAGAGAAGTTGAGTCTCCTATGTGGAATATTTCTGGATGAAATAGGGATGGGAGCCCTGTGGGGAGCACCTTCCCCACATTCCAACCTCCTTCCCCACTCACCCCTGTCACCCCAATATACTACAGCTCCCCATAATATAGTGGAGCTTTTTATAAGAGTTCATTTGAGAAAGGTTCTGCTAATTTTTTCTTTCTACTGAAACCCATTTAGTTATTCACATTAAAAATCTTAAAATTCTGTCCTAAGAAAATTTTCAGCGTGGCTGAACATACATTAAGTTGTGGTAACTACCTGCAAAATAAGGCATTGTAATCATTCTATTAGATGTTATTACTCATATCCAAATAGCTTATAAGATCTATGAAAAATGCTTTTATTTTAAGATTTTTAAGTGAATACAGCTTGGAAATGATGTGAATGGATGATGCCAAATGCTCCTTTGGAATAAAGGTAGAAACACTGTTGAAGAGCCCAGCTTCTTGAAAACTGTGACAGTGACAGCACCAATTCTTCAGGGCACTTCCTTTCCCAAGTTCCCAATTTGGTTCAGATGACAAGCTAACTTCACTGAAACATATTTAAACTGCTGATACATTGCTGTGGGAAGTAGAAATTGGTACACTTTCATTTTGTAGTGTCAATTTGGCACATTTTCAAAATTAACAATGCACAAACCTTTTTACTACTTCTAGAAATTCATTCTACAGATATGCTTATTTATATGCAAATGACACGTATGCAAAGCTATTTACTGCAGCATTGTTTGCAAAAGCAAAGATGAAAATAACTAAAAAGGGAAACCAACTTAAATTCACAGAAACAGAAAGTAGAATAGTGGTTTCCAGGGGCTGGGGGAGGGAAAATTGTTGTTTAATGAGTACATTCATTCCTCCTTATCTGCAGTAGATAGGTTCCAAGAGCCCATAAGGACACCAAAATATGTCTTCAAATCCCTTATAAAAAGTGACACAGAGGGCTGGGGATATGGCTCAGTTGGTAGAGTGCTTGCCTAGCATGCACAGTGCCTGGGTTCAATCCTCAGCACGACCAAAAAAAAAAAAAAAAAAGTTTCACAGTATCTGCAAATAACCTACCTACATACTCTTAAATTATTTCTAGATTACTTATAATACCTGATGCAATGTGAATGCTACATAAACAGTTGTTAGACTAAATTATTTAGGGAATAATTACAAGAAAAAAGTCTACATGTTCAGTACACATGCAATTGTTTTTCAAACATGTTTGACCCACGGTTGGTTGAATCCACAGATGTGGAAACCACAGATACAGAGGGCGAATTGTACAGACTTTCAGATTTGAAAACAATAATGTGAATACACTTAATAAAGACGTATACTCTTAAAAAATGGTTAAGGTTTATGTTATATATATTTTACCACAATTAGAAAATTTTTAAAGGTAGACTAGCTAAAATTATATCCATGCAATGGACTACTATGCAAACAAGTATTTATGTTCTAATATGGAATAATATAATAAAAGAAAAATGTACAATAGTGTAAAGGACACCACCAGCTGTGCTTTTAAAAAGAAGGGAGAACATATTTACTAAATGAAAAACTCCTCATATCATGGTCTGTTGACAACTCTTCAACAGAGACAGACACAGACAGACAGATACACACACACACACACACACACACACACTGTATTTCACTAATTATTCATTCAATAAGTCATAATCAGGTGTTGTGGCTATAAAATAAGAACATTACAAGTGTTTTCTAAAAGTAAATAGCAATTTTTTAAAAAGAAAAAAAGAAAGGCTAGTCTTATAAGGGAGAAAGCAGTGTGAAGACAGGCAGAGTTTGGAGTGGTACAACTATAAGTCAAGTGACACCAAGAGTGGACAATCATCAGAAAACTAGGAAGAGGCAAGGAAAGATTTTCCTGGATCCTTCAGAGAGAACATACCCTGCTGACATCTTAATTTCATACTTCCAGCCTACAGAACTGTGAAGAATAAATTTTCTCTTCTTGTGTGCTACCAAGTTTTTGGTACTTTGTAATGGCAGTCTTAAGAAATTAATAGGGCTGGGGATTTAGCTCAGTTGGTAGAGTGTTTGCCTTGCATGCTCAAGGCCCTGGGTTCAATTCCCAGCACCACAAAAAAAAAAAAAAAAAAAAAAAAAAAAAGAGAAAAAGAAAAAGAAATTAATACCCCCAACCTTCCCCAATCTCTATCACCCCTTTCCATTCTATCTCTCCCCAAATTATAGACTTTTTTCCTTATCAAGAATAGACAAAGAATGGCATTATACTTTTTTTTTGGGGGGGGGGTAACCAGGAAATTGGACCCAACAGCATTTAACCACTAAGCCACATCCCCATCCCTTTTTATTTTTTTTTATTTTGAGAAAGGGTCTTACCACATTGTTTAGGGCCTCACTAAGTTACTGAGTCTGACTTTGAACTTGCAATTCTCCTGCCTCAACCTCCAGGGCTGCTGGGATTACAGTTATGTGCCACCTTGCCCAGCAACTTTGAACATTTAGAATACTTTAATAGATTTCTTACATTATGTATGTAAATGGTCCTCATTGTTCATTTTTTTTTAAAGAGAGAGAGTGGGGGGGGGGAAGAGAGAGAGAGAGAGAGAGAGAGAGAGAGAGAGAGAGAGAATTTTTAATATTTATTTTTTAGTTCTCGGCGGACACAACATCTTTGTTGGTATGTGGTGCTGAGGATCGAACCCAGGCCGCACGCATGCCAGGCGAGCGCGCTACCGCTTGAGCCACATCCCCAGCCCCCTCATTGTTCATTTTTAAATACTTTCAAAGTATAATAGTAAGAGTTGATCCAGCACATTTTATCTTTCAACTAGAACTTAGTCAAGCCTTACTTTCAGACTAAATGTCAATTTACCAAGACTCACACACTATACAAAATCAAAAAAGTGAAGGTGGCTAGATCAACATTTTATTAAGAAATTATCCTAACCAAGCATAAAGTCATGTTGAATTTTATAAAATTTTATTTGACAAGTTTAATTTCTAATATATGTGGTATTCTTTTAGAGCATAACATACTTAAATCAAGATTAAAAATGCTCAAAGAGAAAAAACTAACCGACGTGATTCTGCAATCTGCATTTGGGGTAAAATTGGGAGTTCATAACCCACTTCAATCTAATGTATGAAATATGATGTCAAGAGCTTTGTAATGTTGTGAACAACCAATAAAAAAAATAAAAATAAAGTGGATTACACACACACAAAAAACATAAAATAAAATCATTATTTGCTCCTCAAAAAAAAAAAAAAAAAGAGAAAAAACTATTGTATATATGAAGTAGTTCTGATTCTCAGATTATATTCTGGTATCTGGTATTTTAGGATCTGTAAACAAAACATAAAGCTAATATCTTAGCCAAGGAAAGGATTATTCACATATTAAAGAAGAGAAGCTATGAACACCTGCCAGCTCTTAAACTGCACTTGCTTAGAAGAACAAAAATATTCTACCACACTCTTCTATGAAATATAGTCTCAAAAAAAATATTGGGTCAGGTTGACTATTTTCAAAGGGAACAAAGGGCAACTAAATAAAAACTAAAAGAAAAGTCTTACAGTTATAATGAATTTTTAAAATTCTTATTAAAGAACAAAACTGAAGATTATTACCTACTACTAGTACTACTACACACATGCACACATACACACTCAGACACGATAACATATGTATTAATTCATTTCTACCCCAAATTATAGATTACAATTAAGACAATTCACATCTCAGAAAGAAGACAAACACAAAAACTCCTTAAAAACATCAATGCCAAGGTCATTATATTGACCCACAAAACAGAATTAATATGGGGAAGAAAGATTACTTAATATATAACCATAACAACTTTCCTTTCCAGAGCTCAAAAAGAATTACCCACCAACTGATGTCACAAACTATTCTGCCATTCTGGACTTTCGTTTTCTCATTTATGAAACATTGTTAATATCATTAGTACCACTCAAACATGCCATGAAAATGAGATATAATTGACAATACCATACAAATCATGGATAATTGGATTACATGACAGTAAAGTCCCTTTTGGAATTACTATTAACTAAATGAGCCATATGCCTTCTGTGTCATGTAAGGTCAGACATTCTCACATAAATAGTAAAGATATTAAGAGCCAAAATATCCCAAGAATGAATTTCACACAGCTCAAGTACCATAGTGTTCAGCAGCCCAAATCAGAGGCAGACTGAACTGTATTTACCCAAGGTCAGAGGTTACCAGAACAAATAGGAAAGGAGGGAAGAGGGAAAGGGGGAGAAGGGGAGAGAGAGAGACAGGCAGGCAGGCAGACACTGAGAAAGTAAGTTAACTAAGGGTGGCTGTGAGAAAACAGCATAGAATACTGATTAATAGAGGGCAGAATGGTAAGGAAACAAAATCAAATAAGAATGTGATTAAGAACAAAGGGAAGGAACTGAGGGCAATTATAATAGAGATGCTTGATGCCACCCTGATCTCCACAACATTCTATTCAAACTTCCAGAAGGAAAGCTCAGACATCTTAAAAAGCCTGGTTGGGGAATCTGATGTATTCCTCTAACTAAGAACCACTGTGATTAAAGCATTGGTAAGCCCCCGCCTCCCCCCCTCCCCCGCCTTTAAAAACAAGTATACTGAATAAACTAGGAAATCATGGTAAGTGTTCCTTTTTTTTTTTTTTAGTACCTAAAAGAATTTATTTTTTTTATTACCTAAAATTTATAAGGCTAAAATCTGGGGGTCAAGTCTTAAGGTGTAGCTTTTGGAGGAGTTGCTTAACTACTCTAATAATAGCTGCATATATTATTAAATAGATACCTAAATAAATAATTATAATTTTAAGTGGACATTTCTGGAATGCTTACTATATGCTAAGTGTTTATAATTTGTAATCATTATTTTCTTATTTAATCTTGGTGAAATCCCAAATGTATAGATAGCAGTATCCCCAATTTATAAATGAGGAAAATGAGACACAAAAGATTAAGCACTGTTTTCAAAGTTATTCTCAGGAAGTAGGAGAACTAGGATTCAAGCCACTATCTCACACTGTCACTGTTGTCATGCAGTGGGTCAAAGAACCATATGGATAGGAACTTGGATAGACTGCCCAGGCAGCATCTAAATTCGTACATGAATATGCCAGGGAGTGGAGTGGCAGGCCAACTCCCAAAGTACTCAACAAATAGTGTTGGCAGGTAGCAGTAATAGGAGGGGGAGAGAGGAAACTCCCAAAGAAGTGTTTTTTGAATGACAGTTAAATAATAACAAAGTCTAAAGGGGCAATGGGTATCTTAGAAAAATCAACATCATTGGGCCCAGATGGCAGGCATCTTAAATTTACATGCTTAATGTAGAACTGGCTCTTTTCCTTAATATTCTCCATGTTAGCAAATTACTTGTTCGGTCATTCATCTCAAAAGAAGACTTAAGACCACCTTTGATTACTCCCTTTCCTTAATCTTTCACATTTAAAACATCTCTAAATCTACCCCCACATTCTGTATACTCTGTATCTCTCCTTCTTTACTATTACCACTCTAGTCTAAGCCACAATAACTCTTGCCTGTACCTCTGTAATGACCTTCTAACTAGTCTTCTTACTCGATTCTGGTCATCATTTAAAAGAAATCTTCATAATTCTAATTTCAAATACCTTTAAAATCAGAAACATCTCTGGCAAGCATAAATTAAAAGAAAAAGGAAAATTTAAAAAATATATTGGAGGCTGCGGTTGTACCTCAGTAGTAGTGCACTTGACTAGCATGTGAGAGGCACTGAGTTTGATTCTCAGCACTATATATGAATAAATGAATAAAATAAAGGTCCATCAACAACTAAAAGAAATATTTTAAAAAATATACTGGATAATTAGATTTAGTACTGAGATTTGCTTTATATTAGATTACACTGTTTTCAAAAGGGGAACTATTAACACTCTGAGTGAAGCAATTCTTCCTCCTATAATCATTAGCATTGACAAACTTTTAGCATCACCAAATTTTTAACATCCCTGACCAGTAGTGTCTACCTCAACCCAAAAGACAATTTCAAAAATCCTGCCTCCATTCCCATCCCATTTGAGAACCACTAACTTAAAGCGATCAAAATTAATCGAGTCAATATAAGCTAGAGGTAAAATTAGAGTGAGGCTAAATAGCAAATAAAAATCATTCTATCAACATGAGGCTTAAGTAAACATGTGCTTATTACAAACAAAGATCTCTTTCTCTTATCCTCACCCCTCACCTACTCAGCTCCTGAGATATGACAGCCAAGAATCTGGAAGTCTTACCTTGCAAATATGACTAGTTCAAGAAGAAAGACCTACAAATATTAACATCTGGGGTTCCCCAATGAAATGTTCCAACCAAGTCATGCTCAATGTCAACCATTCTCAGCCAGTGGAAGGTTATCAATCTATTTTTTAGTCCCTTACTCTTAAAACAAGAATGGATAGTTGAGGGGAATCATAACATGCCACTCCAAAATGTCACTTTGTCATAATGATTATTTGGAACTGAAGGTGACCAAGAAACATCAGATGTGGGAAGGGCTCTCTTTCTTTCTCTTTTTGCCAAATCCCCCCCCCCAAAGGTGCCAGTCGCAGGAAGAAGTAATCATTCTTATCACCAGAAACAGGGAACTGACATGGAGATGAGACTGCACCAACAATAACCCTTACCTTCCATTTGTTTCCTCCATATATTTCCCAGTCACTTTCCTACAAATTGCTGCTCTTAGAAGCCCAAGCCCCTTTTCTTATCATTTCTCCACAATTTATTACCCTCTGTTAAAATGGTATACGAGACCCTGAGTCTACTTCTTTGGATTTTTCACTTCTTTTCAGTGAAACTCTATCCCATAAAAAATATTAATATCACATAAAATTCATATACCTTTTTTTAATGTCAATCTGCTTTTTGTTTGTCACTTATAAATCCAAGAGGGCAGAGGAAAAGGTTTTCCTCCCCTATAGAGTCATACATTATCAGATACATACAAAAACAACAATAAACTTTAATTTGAAAGAGAAGAAGAAGAAGCAGCAGCAGCAGCAGCAGCAGCTGGGGAAAGCAGAAATAACCTAAGAAAATGAAAACTTGGAAGAGACCAGTATTGATATGTACATTTTGGGGCTAGGGTTGTGGCTCAGTGGTAAGAGTAATAGCCGAGCACGCTCAAAGCCCTAGGCACTTAATCCCCAGTACTATTGACCTCTCAAAAAAAACCAAAAAAACAAAAAACCTACCTCAAAGCAAGAGATGAGATGATGATGATGTGACAACCATGAAACATGAACAATGTGCTTTAAAAAAAAAACTATTGGAAATTAAATTGATAGCAAAAATACGTCTCCATAAAAGGATGGAGAAATAAATTTGGAAAAATCTTCCAAACAGTACGTAAAAAAAAAAAAAAAAAGAAAAATGAAAAACAGCAATTTAAACATTCAAATAATAGGAGATTCAGAAAAAAGAAATTTTAAAAAAATAATAGTTAAAGAGCTTTTGCTCCAGCAATCATGGTAGCACACAACCATAGTCTCAGCCACTTGGGAGGATGGGGCAAGACACTAGGGCCCAGGACTTTGAGGACAGCATAGTGAGACACTGCCTCTTGGGAGAAAAAAAATAAAAGGAGTCGGGGGAAAACGTAAGAACATTTGCTATGATTTGAACATGTACTCCCAGGGTTCAAGTGCTAAAAACTTCATCCCTAGTTCTATGGTGTTGGGAGTCAGAGCCTAAAAAGATTGGGTTAATTATCCTGAGAATGAGTTGTTACAACAAAAGTTGAGTTTAGCCCCTTTCTAGCTGCCTTGTTCTTACTCTCCTACCTTCTGCCGCTGAATGATGCTGCATGAAAGCCTTCACCAAATGCCAGTGTCATGGTCTTAGACTTTCCAGTTTCCACAGCCATAAGCCAAATCAACTTCTAGTGTTTTTAAATTACCTACTCTGCGGTATTCTATTACAGCAGCAGAAAATGAATTAAGATAACATCTGAGAACACAGATTTCCAGATTGACATGGGATATCCAGTAATCATCACAGTATCCCCATGAAATTTCAAAATATAAAAGAAGGATCCTACAAACTCTCAGGAAGGAAAAAGTGGTCATTTACAAAAGCTAATGATCAGACTGACTTTTTAATTTCTTAGTAATTATAGAAAAAAAGACTAAAGACTATGGAGTTTCATCTTCAAAATCTGGAAGAAAAACTATTTCTAAGCCAAACTATCAACAGGCATGAGAATAGCAAAATATTTTCAACTGTGCAATATTTTCAAAAACTATCCTTTTGTTCTAAGAAAATACTGGATGATATTTTTCACTAAAATGAGAGCATAAGCCAAGAAAGACATAAGAAACAAGAAATTGGTAACATAATCCAGAAAAAAAAAATTTCCTAGATGATAGGGAAGAAAGATAATCAGGATGTTATCCTCTTCTAGGCTTAAAGGAAGATCAGTCAAGTTGGAGGAAGTGATAAGTTTCCCAGAAAGAGTTTCCAAAAAAGATGAAACAGAGTAACACCTGAATTGACTTGGCAGGGAGATCTAAAACTGGTAAGAGTTTGGGAATGAATCAGTGAACATCTCATAGAAAAGTAAGCAAAGTTAAAACCAAAATTATTAAATCTAGGGGAAACTCTGTGCAGGAATGTCAAAGTAAACACCATTTTATAAATGGATCAGTTACAAATAGGTTTATATATTTATTATTTTTAAAATTTTGGTTTATTGTGGCATAGATTATGTTGAATAAAAACTATCTTTTAAAAAGTATAAAGCTAATGAATTCTGACAAATGTAATTACTCATACAACTATCACCACAAACAAAATTCACATTTTCATCATCCCACAGAATGTCTTCATGGCCCTTTGTATTTAATTATCTCCCTCACAGACCCCTCGTAGAAGTATTTTCCTGAATCATATCCTTCTTTTCCTCTAACTATCCTTTTATCTGTATTCTTTCAGTTAACACTTTGCTTTTGAGATTTATCCAAGTATATTATCTTCATAATTCTTTTTTATTGCTAAAGAATCATCTTTTTCTAATTTTAAAAATATTTTATTATAGTCCCAACATATAGCATAATATTTATCCTTTCATTTTTATGTATGTGGTTTAGTGGCATTAATTATGTTCACAATGTTCTATGACCACTATCACTATTTCCAAAACTTTCCATCATCCCAAAGAGAAACTATACCCATTAAGCAGTAATTCTTCCTTTCCCCTTCCCACATCCCTTGGGCTCCTCTAATCTACTTTATATCTCTATGAATTTCCCTATTCTAAATAGTTCATGAGTGGAATCATTCAATGTTGTTCCTTTTATGTCTGAATCACTATATATCATAATGGATTATCCATGATGTAGCACGTTTATATACTTATAATAAAGAAAATTTCCACCTATTTATATACCCAAATTACAATAAAGTTCAAATACAAACTAGAAAATCAACTTTTAAAATATTATCTAAAAGAAGATGGGAGCTTATTTTTTCTGAAAAAGTATGGCATCCTAAATATTAAAATAATATATGTTCACTGTAGTAAATCAGAAAAATATGAAGAAGAAAATTACCCAAAATAGCACTAACCAGGGATAGGAAAACACTAATAAAATTTTGTAATATATCTTTCAGTGATTTTTCTGTATATAAAGTAATTTTTAAACAAAAAAAGGAATGAATCTTAACATAATGTTTTAAACATATATTTTAAAAACAGGTGTCATTTAATATTCTTCCACAACATGATTTTTAATGGCTGTATAATAATGTATTACATGTAAGTACTACGGATTAGTTAATTCTCTAATGCTGAGTACAGATTATTGATCACAGTAAAGTGTTAGACAAATAAGTATAAAAAGCAAAGAACTATTGATATTTCTGCTCTAAAAACTTCTGTGTGACTTTCTTAAAACAGAGATTAAAAATGTCCTTTCCATGGGCTGGAGATGTGGCTCAGGTGGTGGCACGCTCGCCTGGCATGCGTGCGGCCCGGGTTCGATCCTCAGCACCACATACAAACAAAGATGTTGTGTCCGCTGAAAACTAAAAAATAAATATTAAAATTCTCTCTCTCTCTCTTAAAAAAAAAGTAAAAAAAATGTCCTTTCCCACAAATGGTAAGAAACCAAGAAATAAATAAATAAAGCTTGGCTATTTATTTATTTATTTATTTATTGTGCTGGGGATTGAACATATGCATGCAAGGCAAGCACTCTACCAACATAGCTATATCCCCAGCCCCAAAGGTTTACTTTGATAGGTAACAGAATTATTTTATATCGTGATTGTGGTGGTGACTACATAACAAAGACTATACACTAAAAAGCATCTCAACCGGGCACAGGTCCGCTTGCCTGTAATCCCAGTGGGTCCGGAGGCTAAGGCAGGAACATTACCAAGTTCAAAACCAGCCTCAGCAAAACGAGATGCTAAGCAGCTGAGCAAGATTCTCTTTCTTAATAAAATACAAAATAGGGCTGGGGATGTGACATACCCCTGAGTTAAATCAAGTACCCCTGAGTTCAATCCCGGATACCCCCCCTAAGAAAGTTTGCTATAAACTTGGCTGAAACACACAATTTAGAAAAATTAAGGATTTTAAACATGTTTTCTGAGCCAGTGAATAAATTCATATTTTTTAGATGATGATAAAATACTAAAGAACACAAAGAATTAAAAGCAAAAACACAAATCAATGAAATAAATTATATGGATAAAAAGAAAAACCAATAAAATCAAAAGTGACTCTTTGAAAAGGTCAACACAACTTATAAAATAATTTACAACAAAAACTCATAAAAAAGAAAAATACACAAATTACTACTGTCACAATAAAAGAAAAGACAGTGCTACAGACACCAAGGACATTCAAGCACAAACAAGGAAATATTGAAGAACAATTTTATAAAATTTGACAGCTTTAGGTGAAAGGACCAATTCCTTGAAAATTATCAACTACCAACACACATTCAAGATGAAATAGACAATCCAAAAAGTTCATTTCTATAAAATAAACTGATTTTAGAGTTTAAAAACTTCTTTTTAAAAAAAAACAATTTGACTAGCCCATATGGTTTCACTAGAATATTCCACCAAGCATTTGAAAAGAATAGAAATGACAGAATTGATGTTATCAAACACCACAACAAAAAAAAAAAAAAGAAAAAAGAAAAACTACATATCAATACTCATCAAGAAGAGACAAATATCCTTAACACAACATTAGTAAATGGAATCTAACAAAATACACCATGACCAAGGTAGGTTTACTGCAGGAATATAAAGTTGGTTTAACAGTCAATAATCAATGTAATCTACCACATTAACCACCTAAAGAAGAAAACCTGCATGATCACATAAATTGATAAAGAAAAAGCATTTAACAAATTCCAAATCCACTCATGATAAAAACTCTCAGCAAACTAGGAGCAGAAGGGAATTTGTTCAGTGTGATAAAGTGTTTCTTCATAAGACCTATAGCTAACATAATATTTAGACATGTTTAGAATACTTTCTCCCTTAAAGTGAAAACAAGGCAAGGATGACCATTCTCACCACTCATATTTTACAGTGTACCAGAAGTTCTAGCCAGTCCAAAAACAAGTAATAAGAAATAAAAGACATGGAAGTTGTAAAGTAAGGAATAAAATTCTTATTTGCAAATGAAATGATTGCCTATGTAGAATATCTCAAATGATCTACAGAAAATTACTAATACTAATAAGGAAGTTTAGCAAAGTTGCAGGATACAAGGTTAACACATAAATATCAATCATTTTTCTTTATACTAGCATCCCCCAAATGAAATACTTAGCTATAAATCTAAAACACATATACAGGATCTATATGCTGAAAACTACCAAAATCCTAATGAAAGAAATCAAGAGAGTTCAAATGAAGGGACATACCATATTCATGCACCAAAAGACTCAACACAGCCACAATGTTTACTGACCCATAATTTGATCCATAAATATAACTCCAATCAACCTCCAATAAAAATTTTTGCAGATAAGTGACATCTAAAATTTCTATAGAAAGACCAACAAACTATAATAGCCAAAATAATTTTGGAAAAAAAAACAGAGTTGGAAGGATCATACTGATTTAAAAATTTCCTATAAAAGCTACAAAAATGAAGATAGTGTGGTATTGGTAAAGAGACACACATATAAATCAACAAAACAGAAATGAAAGTCCAAAAGACCACACAAATATGTCTAAATTATTTTTGACAAAAATACAAAATCAGTTGGATGGAGAAAGAACACTCTTTACAACATAGTGTTGCAAAACTGTGAACCTCTACCGAACCTCATACTTTCAATAACAATTAACTCAAAATGGATCTATGAAAAACATAGAAGTATAAGACTTCTACAAGAAAACAGTCTCCATGGCCTGGGGTTCTTAGATATTACATACATACAAATAAACACAACTCATAAAAGGAAATAAAATTTAAAAACTGAACTTTCCAAAATGTATCATTTTGCTTAGGAAAAGACATTGTGTTCAGGGAACAAAATGGGAGAAAATATATGCAATTAAATATCCTACAAAGAATTTGTATTCAGAATATATATAAAGAATACTCAAAACTTAGTATTAAACAGCCCAATCAATTAAGAAATGGACAAAAGACTTAGACATTTCACCAAGGAGGATACAGCATATGGACTGCAAACAACCATTAAGAAAGATACTTAGCTACCAGGGAAATTAAAACCACAATGAACTATCTTTATTCACTTATTAAAATGACTAAAATTTAAAACTACTGATAATACCAAGGACTAGCAAGGGCAAAAAGAAATTAGAAAATTACTGAGACAGTGTGAAATAGTGTAGCCACTATGGAAGAGTCTGGCAGTTTCTCATAAAGGTAAAAAGACACCAAGTAACCCAGTAAACCCACTCCTTCATATTTACCCTAGAGCAGGGGTCAGCAAACTTCCCCTAGAGCCAGAGAGTAAATATTCTTTCCTTCAAATCAAAGTAATTGATGGAAGACATTACTAAATAGACTATACCCTTTTTGTTTCTTAAATGTTTCTTGTCTTATATTAACTGCTTAACAACCTCTCCCCCAAAGTAATCTAGTTCAAATTTACTTTGTTAAGCCACTGAAAGCTGGGGTAGCTACTTGGGTCTATTTCTATAGTATATATCAATAACAGTACCTGCTGCAAAATCCTCAACTTGCTTAAAGGGTTGGTTCTCCCAGTCTTTTAAATAGCTCCTTTATCTTTGAGTTGACTTATATAACACTATACTTAATTCAGAGATTAGGATTTAAATCAAATGTATTTTAATTTTAATCCACTGGAAGAACTTTAAGTAACATAATTAAGTAATATTGAGGAACTAAAAAAAGGGAAATTCTAACTTCTGAAGGCAAAAATTTATAGCAAATTATCAGGAAATAAATGTACCATGCAGATTCTCTGCTTTGTTACTGGACCTCTAAAAAGCTTTAGAATCAGACTATGATACATTGTAGGGGTATCTTCAAGAAGTTTAGAGGCTGGGCACAGTGGCACACACCTGTAATCCCAGTGGCTTGGGAGGCTGAGGCAGGAAGATTGCGAGTTCAAAGCCAGCCGCAGCAGAAAGTGAGGTGCTACACAATTCAGTGAGACCCTGTCTCTAAATAAAATGCAAAATAGGGCTGGGGATATGGCTTAGTGGTTGAGTGCCCCTGAGTTCAAATCCCAGTACCCTCCCCCCCCAAAAAAAAGAAAAAAGAAATTTAGAGTTAAAAAGGAATTTAGAGAAATTTTCACCACAGATATTGTAAATCAAGGAACAGAACTCTATGGCTGCTCCTTGCCTGACTGAAAGAAAAACACACAGATGGTAAGTATAATTAATTTGCAGCACCTCCTGCTCACTATCCCCCAAAGCATTTATTGATGTACTCATTCATTCAACTAGGTTAATTCTTTTCATATAGACACAGGGTTCCACCATTGTGGGAGATAGAGAAGTATACTGGAATTCTATCATGAAGTAATTATAAAAAATCAACTATATGTGCTTAGCAAAAAGAAAAAGTAGACTGTGAAGGAAGGGAGAAGGTGGAAAGAAAGAAGAAAAAAGACAAAGAGAAGCATTTTGAATAGTACATGCAATTTTGTCTGCCTTTCCAGTCAACAGATGCATGCCCTGGAGTAGGCATGAGCCTGGAATTGTGAATCTGCTGCTCCCTGTCATTTTCAGTTCTCATGTGCCCATCATCATGCCAGCATCTCACTGAGCTTTATGATTTTAGTTTTTTAAAGGTACATTTCCTATCATATAAAACTTAAGCCAACTTTTAAATAAGGAAATATGATCCCTGCCCTCAAAGAATCTGCTCACTTACTGGAAATAAAAGACAAGGTGGAGAATATGAAAATATGGAGGACTAGGAAAAGAAGAAATCCTTGTGAGCTGAAACATGGGGAACCTGCCTGAGTGAAAACCTTCTGGAACAGAGAGTTGGTGAGAAGAGGAAATAAGGTTGTATGTGTAAATACAAGTCCAGGGGTATGGAATAACTTTTAGATGTCAGATAATGAAACAAAGGCCAGGAATATAAAATTATTTTTCTGTTACCACACAGGTGACAACTGAGCAAAGTAGGCTTCCTACATGACATCAGAAAACTGAGACTGTTTAAATAGACAGCACATGTCCCATCCAAGGAGGGCAATTACTCTTCAACTCCAGTCTCTCACTGATATTTGTTATTTGGGAATGTAGACCAAGACCACCATCTACTCCCATCTTTAAGAAAACATTTATGTGTTATATAATGAAGTTTCAGTCAATGATGGACTAAATAGATGAGGGTGGCTAATTCATATATCCTAGGTGTATAATTTAGGTTTGTATAAATATACTTTGTGATGTTTATACAAAGACAAAATCACTTAAAGACACATTTCTCAGAAAATATCTCTTTAACATAATTATAATTGAAAATGTGAAAACTTTTGTGAAAGTTAAAGAAGAGCAAATTAACAATGGAAGAAGGTTCCTGAGCAAGCAGGAAGGAATGGAATCCAAAACAAAGGGAATGTTCTTGGTAGGAGAAACATTCTACTCTGTAACAGGAAAAATAAAGGGAAAGACTACTAAAAGATAAGTCTGAAGAAGTAGCTTGGGGAGCAAGCCTATTAGAGCACCAGAATTCCATAAGACACTATTGAGATAACAGAAAACCAGGTAATAAAGGGACTGACAATAGAAGAAAAGGAATAAAGGAGGTAGAAATGAGGAAAGTGGTGGTTTGCTACAGGGGCTATTTATTTTTTAAGATAAGAATGTCTTTCACAAAGGTGGAAGGAGGTAGTGTTAGTGAGGTGAAGCAAGAAAGATGGGATATTAGCCTTTGATAACAGACTATAGATGAATGAGGGTGTGAAGACATTAGGGGAGAATGAGAAGACAAAAGGGAACTAGTCTCCAGAGAGCAGAGTACCAAAAAAACCCAGGACAAAGAAGAGTAATGAGGAGTTAAAAACTGGCCCAGGAAAAAGAAGGTTCACAAAGATTTCACAAATATGTTAAGTAAAACTGAGCTAGACAACAAAGTTGGGGAAGCCCATTAACATTAAAGAGCAGAAAGCAGAATATAAGCATTCACACCAACCAGCCAAACACCCAAGAGATCTTAAGCAAAAGAAATTCACAGTTGGGGTTTAAAAAGCCTCTGGTTTGAGGCTTCACCACATCTCCAAAATTTGAAATTTAGGAATGAAAAGAAGAAAGTACTAAGGATATGATAAAACGAGAAAGTAATTAATTGTAAAGATAATAAAGGGTTTTCATTCATATTCTCTCAATTTCTACAACAGCCCTAAAAGACATACAAAACCAAGTGTTAGTCTTATTTAAAGCTAAGGATCAAATAAGACACTGATGTAAGGTAATACTCTAAGTGAGCACAGAAATCTAACTAAAACCCAGGTCTGTTGACCCCTGAAACCAAAGTGAAGATTGCCTCTATCTAATGGGATTAGTAATCATTCAACTAAAAGTGAAATGTGCTATGTTCTCATGGTATGATGGGCTTCAGAGTAGAAGAACTTCACAGACCAGCTCTGAACCTTGCTATTCTAACACCTACACAGAGCAAGTTACTTAATTTCTATCAGTCTGCACTTGCTCATTATATAAGAGGGTTAATGATACCTACTTCTCAGTATTGTTTTCAGTATTAAATAAGAAGCCATGTATAAATAAAAGTTATGCTACCCTTCCAATATTGGTAAGTTTCTCTTCTCACTGGGAGCACTACTACTTATCTATCATCTACATAAAAAAGTTACTCTCTAGTCTGCAGGATGAAGGAAAATGGCTTTTCTTTTAAAAATAAGTCTTACCAGAAGATAAATGGTTCCTAAAAGAATCAAAGAAACTAATTTAAAGAGTAAACTAAAAATTTAAGAATCTAAGGTCAGAAGAAAAAAAATCATTTCAAACCTGGTATTAGTAAGATGAGGAATTAAGAAACAGAAGAGAACAGAAATTACATTTATTAGAAAACACGGTAAATGTAAGCTTCTCACCAAACAAGGAGTCCAAACCTAGAGTCGATGGGTCTACAAAGGGATTTCAGAGAGTTATGACCTCTTAAAGCTGTTTGTAAAATTGTGAGCATATGCAAAGGTACTATGGAAAGCCAAAGAATTCCCCCAGATGTCCATGGAAATCCAAATCCCTGGAACCTGTGAATGCTACCCTATATGATTAAAAAAAAAAAGTGATTAAGTTAAGGATCTCAAGAGTAAGAGCTTATCTTGGATTATCCAGATAGACCTTAAATCCAAGTACACTTGTCCTTATAAGAAATATACCCAGAGTAGGAAATGGCAATGAGACCCTGGAAGCACAGACTGAGTGATGCAGTCACAACCCAGGAACATAGCCTAGAAGCTGGAAGAGGCAAGGGATCTCCCACAGAAATTCTGGGGACATCTTGATTAGAACTTTTTGCCTCTGGAACTCTGAGAAAATAAATATCTGTTGCTTTAAGCACTTCTGTAGTAATTTGTTATGACAGTCACAGGAAACTAATACAGGTACACATTTTTTTGGGGGGAGAGGGTAGCATAACTTTTCATCAGATTCTGAAATATATTCTTGTGAACCCCAAAAGATAAAAGAACTACTACTGTGGAAAGTAAAGAAAAAGTATCCATTAATAAGGAACAAAAAATAATTTATTATTATTATTATCATTAGTAGTAGTAGTAGTAGTACTAGGAATTGAACACAAGAGAACTCTACCATTGAGTTATACACCCAGTTCTTTTTATTTTGAGTCAGGTTCTCTCTTAAATTGCCAGGGCTAGCCTTGAAATTGAGATCCTCCTGCCTCAGTCTTCCAAGTAGCTAGAATTACAGCAGTGTACCACTGTGCCTAGCTGGGAAACTAGAAATTTTTAAAACATGCAGAAAAAGTAGTTCCTGGGATAAGGTCCCATAGCTAGTAAATGTTGAAGATATCCTCTGACATAATTTAATATTCATTTCATTATTTCTTGGGATTAAAACCTCATAATATATTAAAAGGCAGTAATTCCTAAACAACTCAATTCCTTGCTAAAAATGTGGATTCCTAGGCTCTACTCCTGCTGTACTGAATCAGAATCTTCAGGGTAGTGGAATCCATGTATATATTTACACTTATATAATGCTCCCTAGAAAATTCAAATATGCAGATAAATCTGAGAATTACTACTATACAGCAGGAGTTGGCAAACGTTTCCTAAAAGATGGTAATGATGGTCAGTAAAAAATTTAAGATACACAAACAAAACAGAACACTGAAGATATTATGTAGGTATTTATATAACATTTTCTTACATGTTTCTACAAGATTTTTATTGACAAAACTCAAAATATAAAAGACAATAACTGATCTTTGTAATATAGATCTACTAATGAGAAGAATGGAATTCCCTGTTGGGAGAGAGAACATTTTGCTTAATTGGAGTTTAAAGTTACTGTTTTTGTTTGTCAGATTGATTGCAAAAGTTCAGCTGTAAAAACCTTAGCTGGAGAGGACTTACAAAACAGGAAGTGAGATGGATTTAGCCCAAGGGTTGTAGTTTGCCAACCTTTACTGTAAGGTAAAAGAAGGAACAATCACTGCCCTTAAGCAATTGCCAAGAGACAAGAAATGCAAAGGTAAAGAACAAGAAGCAGAACTCCGAATGTTTTATATTGTAGAGAAGTGATTTCTAACCTTTTGAAGTAACAACATTTTTTTAAGGTCCAAAAAAAATGTGGCTGACCTTTATATAATAGTTCTTCTAGCACCAAGTGAAAATATCCATAACAAAAAGCTACTAAAGTCTATAATGACTTCAAAAGATGTTAGTCAAAACAGAAACTATACACATATATATTAGGAAAATATTAGCACATATTTCAAGACACACTTCTTTTTCATCCACAGATGGTACCTGAGAGGAATATGGACTTCTGAGCCCAGGGGATAACTCTAAGAACTCCAGGAAAGCCTAATGTTTAGGAACCACAATTAGGGAGGAGATCCAGAGTTTCAGAAAGGAGACAGCAGAAACTAGAGGGGAAGAGTGTCTTGCATTAGACAAGCAGGTAGAAACTTTTAAAGAAATGGTAGAACAGATTTTAAGAAGAGGAAGAATATCAATAAGAAAATACAGAGGAGTTGTAGGAAGGCAATCTTATTACTAAATAAAGAATTCTGGTTAGGATTAGATCATGGAGGCTGTGGACCTCTCTGCTGTCTTTGCCACTATAGACAACATTTAAGTGGTTTCACTCAGTGCTGGTAGGCATTCACTCATTCAATTCTCACCAAGAATAGTTTCCAAAATACATTAGCTGTGTACGTAAATGACCCTTGTTCCATCAGATACAACCCTGAGTGGATCAAGATCTAGACTTTTACTTCTTAAAAATAAAAATTTTGAATAAGAGGAAAGGAGGAGTAGGAGAAAAATTATATAAGTGGAAGAAACGATTTATAGTAGAGGGGATGGAGAGAGAGAAGGGGAGGGGAGGGGAGGGGAGGGGAGGGGTGAGGGGACAGTGGAGAATGGGATAGACAGCAGAATACATCAGTCACTAGAAAGGCAATTTGTAAATCAATGGAAATGTAACTGATGTGACACAGCAATCTGTATACGGGGTAAAAATGGGAGTTCATAACCCACTTGAATCAATCTGTGAAATATGGTATATTAAGAACTATGTAATGTTTTGAACAACCAACAATAAAATAATTAAAAAAAAATAAAAATTTTGAAAGAGACCTGCCTTGACCCTAAATTCTTCTTGCCACCATAATCCTCTATTTCGTGACAGCCAAGCTTCTGGAAAGTCATATTTGCTTATTTTCATTTTGTCCCTTCCCATTCATCACTCATCTGGATCTGGTTTCCAATTTTACCATCTCAATGAAGCTGTTCTTGCCAAAAACAATAAAAGAGATATTAGCTCTCATCTTACAAAACAGAAACTTGCAGCAGCATTCAGCAGCTCTCCCCCCCCCCTCCCCCGAGCGTTCATCCCTGGAAATGCCGTTGACTTCTGGGGTACTGCACTATGGAGGCAGGCATTACTCCTACTACTTATCCAGCTGCTCCTCCCAAGTCTGTGCCCTCTACCTCCCCAACCTCTGAATGCTGGGTTCCCTAGGGATTGCTTCTGGGTCTCTCATCACTCAGTACTTAACCATCTCCCTAGGTGATCCAACCCATCTTCACAACTTTAAATGCCATTGAAAATTCCCCAATTTCTCTTTCTAGCTCAGTTTCCCTTCTAAGTTCCACAGTACACACGAATGTCTATTTCATAGCTCCACTTGGATGTTTCTCATTTACCATACTAAATTTTAAAACATCTTTCCTCTTGTTGCTCCTTCTCTAGGCTTCCCCATCCCGCCTAGCAGCACCCACCAGAAGTCTCAGGGGCATGTCTGTCACCTGTACCTTTACTGCATCCTCAGCAAGTCCTGACAATTTTCCCTCCAATAAACTTCCCAATTAGTTTACTTTTTTCCATCTCCATGGCCATCACCCTTAACCAATCACCTATTACCTTCACCCACACAAGAATCTTTCAGAGCTGCAACCCGCAGCCTCCAAAGATACCTAATTCACTTCATTCTAATCCATTCTAAAAAGTAAGCAGAGTATACAATTTCAGATAAGAATTGGATTTCATCATTCCCTTACTTAAAATCCTTCCAGTTTTCTCCTAAGATAAACTTCAAAATCCTTTGAATGCACCATAAAGCCTCAGAAGATGTAGCCTCACCAGCTTCCCAAATGACCCCTGCTCCTCTCCCCTTACTCAATCCAAGCTGCTGCCAACCTGACATTCCCTTTGTCCTCAAAGACAATAAACTCTTTTCTACCCTTGCACATGTTATCCCTGCTCCTCCTGGTTTCACTCCTACTTATTTCTAGGATCTCAGTCTCAATGTCACTTTCTCAAGGAACCCATTTTCCCTGATACCACAAGTCTCCACATTAAGTCTCCTGTTTCATTCTGACAGCCCCCCTCAACTTGTTTTCCAAAGCACCCTCCACAGTAGTGATTACATGGTTATTATGACTCCTGCTGTCTGTCCCCCACATCAATAGGTAAACTCATTAAGAATAAGGGTTATACTGTTAGGTGGGTGCGCTGGCACATGCCTATAATCCTAGTGGCTTGGGAGGATTACAAGTTCAAAGCCAACCTCAGCAACACAGCAAGGCCCTAAGTAACTTGGGGAGACCCTGTCTCTAAATAAAATTAAAAAGTGCTGGTGATGTACTCAATGGTTAAGTGCCCCTGGGTTCAATCCCCAGTACAAAAAAAAAAAAAAAAAAAAAGAGAGAGAGAGAAAGAGACTGTTATGCTATTTTGTTGCCACTGTACTCCTAAGCTACCAACACGACTGGCACAAAGTAGGCCTCCAAGTAACTTATCTTAGAATAAATAACTGAATTAATTAGTTTAAAGTACTTAAAGTTTAAGTACCTTCTATTTCAGAATTTATAAACATACAGTTTAATTAGTTAATATTTTAGACTACAGTTTACGTTACTTTATTGATTGATTTAAAAGAACTCTATTAAACTATACTATTAGTATATTTGAGTATTCTCAAATATATTTTAAAACTATATTGACTTAGACAGGCCTTTACCCAAAAGGTTAGCATAGTTGTTTTCCTAATAATAATGATAATAATAAAATTTATCATTTATAGAGGGCCAAACACCTTGCTATTCATTTTATAGTCAAGCTTCACAAGAAATAAATATCATAATCTGTTTTTACAGAAGATGAAAATGAGGATCAGAGAAACTGAGCAACTAGGTCAAAGTAACACAACTAGCATTGGGGTGGCAAGATCCAAACTCATACTAACTCAAAAGACTGTTTTTTTTTCCCCCAATATATTATGCTATTCCTAATATCATACTTATTTAGCAACATCTATTATTGGCAGTGTGTATTATTTGAATACAGAGAATACATCTATATTCAAGCATCTGGGGGCTTAAGACAACTTAAAGTGATTATTTAAGCTTCAAAAAGGTTACCCAGGGCTGGGTCTGTAGCTCAGTGGCAGAGCGCTTGCTTAGCATGTGTGAGGTACTGGATTCGATCCTTAGCACCATATAAAAATGAAACAAATTGAACAAAGGTATGCTGTCCATCTATAACTACAAAAAAAGTTGTCTAATTCAGTCTCTCATACACAAAAATTAATACTATCTTATTCATAAAATAGCTTACAACAATTACTCCAATTGACATCCTTGCTCCTTATCCAGGTATCTATCCCTTATTTTACAAAATAAATTTATTCTCTGTTAACTGTTCTCTGAAGGGAACTCTATTAAAAACTAAAAAATATGGGCTGGGGATGTGGCTCAAGCGGTAGCGCGCTCGCCTGGCATGCGTGCGGCCCGGGTTCGATCCTCAGCACCACATACCAACAAAGATGTTGTGTCCGCCGAGAACTAAAAAATAAATATTAAAGATTCTCTCTCTCTCTCTCCTCTCTCCTCTCTCACTCTAAAAAAAAAAAAAAAAAAAAATAGAACCATCACATTAGGTGAAAATGTGCATATTCATCTGTTTTTCAGAAAATGTTGTACGGATGCCTTTTGAACACAGAATTCATATGAAACACAGCTATTCCCAAAACCATCCATCAAAATGAAAACTATGCCAAAATATCCTTTTGGTAGAAATTTATCTAAATCGTACTCTTGAAAGGGTAAAGTTTCTAAGCTGCAAAGCCTGAGTTAAAATGTAAAGGACCAGGCATTGTAAACCTGCTTCTAAACTGCAAAGCCTGGGTTAAATTCCTGAGGCAGTTAAGACAATTCCCTACTGGCCATTTGGTTGTTTAATAACCTAGGACCCTGTGTAGCCTGGCACGTAGGCATTCAAGGCCCAAACCAATCAGTTTGAATGTGTACCCCGCTTAGAAGTGACCAATCACCCCTGCCCAGCCTGTTCCCGCCAATAAATGTACTAATCAAGTTTAAGAATTATTGTTTGATTTTCCTGAGGTGTATGGTGATTTGTTAAAGGAGACTATGATGTGTATAAAGTCCCCGCCCTCCCCAAAAAGTGTACTTAAGCACTGCTCAACCCCTGCCCGGGGCTCTGGGCTGCTCTCCTTTCCTGAGTGGGCACGGAGCCTCAGCATGCTGAATCAATAAATCCCCTTCTGCCAATTGCATGAGTGGTCTCTTGGTGGTCTCTTTCTCCGACGCTTCGCCGTACCCTTACACTCTCTATCCCAGTATTTTACAAATCAACAAGTTTGCTAACTAGCAGTAGGTAGTGAATACATTTTTGATTGATCAATTATACAAAATACTTCTATAATTGATGTCCTGTTTTGTTTTTGAGAACAAGAGAGAGTATTAACAATATTTCTAAACCAACTCCTAGTGAAACATATAACTAGTAAATATTTTCTCTATATGGACATAAAAAGATCATTCAATCCAATTACGTATATTAATTCTGAAAAACACTGTTCTCAGTAAACACTTTTAAATCCAAATGGTTTTTAATTAGGATTTCTGAGTAGTGAACTAGCCTCATTATTAAAGTTATAATACATAACAAAAAGATTATGGATTTTTAAAGAATTAAATATAACAATATACTTAGCATTCAAAACTTACTACAAAGCTACAGTAATCAAGAAAGTGTGGTACTGGCATAAGAAAAAGAACTACAGATCAATGAAACAATTAAGAGTTCAGAAATAAATGCACATCTAATTTTGACAAGGATACCAAGATCATTCAATAGGGAAAAACAGTCTTTTCAAGAAATGGTGCTAGGACAATTAGATATCTAATATAAAAGAATAAGGTTTGGACCCTTTCCTCATTCAATATAGAAAAATCAACTTGAAATGGACTGCAGAAATAAATGTAAAAGTTCAACTCTAACAGAATACATAGGTATAAGTGTTCACGACCATGGATTAGGCAATGGTTTATGACACTAAATGCATAAGCAAACAAGGAAAAAAATAGGGTCTAGTATCCAGAATTTATAAAGAACTCTTAAAACCTGTATCAGTTTTGCATTACTATAAAAAATACCTGAAACAGGCTAACTTTGTAAAGAAAAGAGGTTTGTTATATTGAGTTTTGGAGGCTGAAAGTCCAAACAGCATGGTACTGGCAGGCTCAGGTAAGGGTCTTGTCACCTTAGCTGCATCACCTTATGGTATATTGCAATGGAGAGACCAAGTAATCATTTCACTAAATGGGAAATCAAGAGATTGTGTAGGACCAGCTCAGGTTTTTTATACAATCCTATTGAGAGAACAACCAGAGTCCCATAAGTAATATGCTAATCCCTTTTGAGGGCATTCCCCCAATTGATCCCAGGACCCAACTCTTAAAAAGATGTCCATAGTACCTTCTAATACTACCACCCTGTGCTGAGGGCCATTGCCAAGTAGGAATGAATGGGCTTGCCTTTGGACCCAGGTCATTTGCAGTGACATTGCATGTATGCTTGAGGTGACCTTGCTCAAGGACCAGGGCGGTTCCAGGTTTAGGGTGTATCCTGCTGGGATTAGGGAGTATCCGCTCCTTGGGTTTAGGGCAGTTCCAGGTTTAAGGTGTACCCTGCTGGGAATAGGGCGTATCCTACTGCCTCAGGCACGCCCGCTTCTTGAGTTCCCCTTGAGTGTGGGATTCAGAAAGTATTTGGGATTCAAAGCCTGGTGGAGTACCCAGAACCTGTGTAGAGTGCCGGTGTGAGTTCGGGAATAAAGAATTGCTGTTTGAATCTACAAGGCTGTGAGTGGCTCGTGATTTTGTGCCCAGCCAGACTGCGGCAACCCTGGGACCAAGCTCCTAACATATGAACTTTTAAAGGGACAAACAACATCCAAATCATAGGCTAACTCAACAATAAAAAGCCTAAAAGCCCAATTTAAAAATAGGCAAAGAATTTAAAAAGACATTTTTTTCAAAGAAGATATACAAATGGCCAAGAAATATATGAAAAGATCATTAATCATTAAGGAAATGTAAATCTAAATCACAATGAGATACTACCTCACATTCTCTTGGATGGTTAGAATTTAAAAAACAAAAACAAAAGGCAGATAATAACCGGTATTAGTGAAGATGTAGAGAAATTGGAACCCTTCTACACTGCTGCTGAAAATGTACAATAGTGCAGCTGTTATGGAAAATAGTTTGGCAGTTGCTCAAAAGTTAAACATAGCATTACCACATGACCCAGCAATTTGACTCCTGGGTCCAAGAAAATTGAAAACATATGTCAATACAAAAACTTGTACATGAATGTTCATAGTGACATTATTTATAATAGCCAAAATGTAAAAACAACCCAAATATTTATCAACTGATGAATGCATGAACAAAATGTAGTCTACACCTACAAGGGAATATTATTCAGCCATACAAAGGGATGAAATACTGACATGTTTTAATGTGGATGAACATTGAAAACATTATATTACATGACAGGAACAAAAGATCATATAGTGTATGATTCCATTTACATGAAGTATCCAGAATAAGCAAACTATAAAACTCAATATAGATAAGTGGTTGCCAGAGGCTGAAAGGAGGAGGAATGGAGAATGACAGCCAACAGGTTTGAAATTTCTTTTTTGAGGGTGATGATCTGGAATTAGATGGTGATGGTGGATGCTTATAATATACTAAAAAACATTGAATTTTAAAAGTGAATTTTATCATATGTGAATTATATCCCAATTTAAAACATATGTAAACTGTGTTTAACATAAATATATGCTGATCAGTTTAGTTTTCGGATGACTCAGCAACATCTTTTTTTTTTTAAAGAGAGAGAAAGAGAGAGAGAGAGAGAGAGAGAATTTTTAATATTTATTTATTTATTTATTTATTTATTTTAGTTCTCAGCAGACACAACATCTTTGTTGGTATGTGGTGCTGAGGATCGAACCCGGGCCGCACGCATGCCAGGCAAGCGCGCTACCGCTTGAGCCACATCCCCAGCCCCCTCAGCAACATCTTGATGTACTTAAATTACAATTTTTTTAACCTTAAAAACTTCTAATAAAAAGCAGGTGTGTTATATGCATGATTCATAGTTTCTTAATGCTTAATGGATTTTTAAAAGTTTGGGAAAGTTTTTTGCTAGCAAAATTTGATCAGTGGGCTGGGGATACAGCTCAGTTGGAGAGTCTTTGCCTCAGATACACAAGGCCCTGGGTTCAATCCCCAGCAAACACACACACACACACACACACACACACAAATTAATCAGTGTAACCTCATAACTAAAAACAATATTCTAAAAAGATCAGCTATCTGGAGCTGAGGCTCTAGCTCAGTGGTAAAGTTCTTATGTCGCATGTGTGAGGCACTGGGTTCAATCTTCAGCACCATATAAAAATAAATAAAGACATTGTGTGTTCATGTACAACTAAATAAATATTAAAAAAAGATTAGCTATACTATAATTTAAAATGAGCAGAAATCAACCAGGCTTATTGTTTTTCATATTTTAAAATATGAAAAAATAAAGGGAAATAACTAATTTTAATGATCTAGATTTTGTGATTATATTCATAAGAAGAAATGAGACATTTTGCTAACTAAATAAGTATACAAACAGCAGGAAACATTTTACTAGGTTAGTGATATGGTACACAAAACTTGAAAAATCTGTGAACACAGCTCTTACTAATAGCACTTCATTTCTTGATTCCTACAGAATGACTCGGCTTCATGAATGAGTAGGTGAGATCGATAACAAACATTGGGGTTTTTTTTTTTGGTACTAGGGATTGAACTCAAGGGCACTGGACCACATCCCCATCCCTATTTTGTATTTTATTTAGAAACACAATCTCACTGAGTTGCTTAGCACCTCACTTTTGTTGAGACTGGCTTTGAACTCGCAATCCTTCTGCCTCAGCCTCCCAAACTGTTGGGATTACAGGCATGCGCCACTGCACCCAGCCTACATAGTTTTTAATAACAGACTTCACCAGTTTTAAGCACTATGAAGGCATATGAATACAAACAAAACTATCACATACCTAACAGAAACAATAGTAATTGTAATATAATTTTTTTTAAATGAACATCCTCAAGTCTCTGGGATCTGAATGGGTAATGTTAATGACTAAAGTAGGCTCAAGTTAAGAGAAGGAAGAAGTGGCATGCTGGGTGAACTAGAGTATAGGCCCCATCTAAAGAAGGCAGCCATCTCATGCTTGATGCCAGCAGGAGTGAGGCCCTTGCACGGCCAGATTTTAATTTCTCAACAGCAGCTGGAAATGCAGATTTTTTTTTCATGTTTTGTGAAATAGCCCTAATTTTAAAATGCTGGAAACTAACTTTAAAAAAAGCATAAGGCAATATGAACACATCAGCTGCTGAATATGGCCACTGATTTACAAACTCCAAAAGAAACTCTTAAAACAAAAGCTAGGGCCTGGGGTTGTGGCTCAGCGGTAGAGTGCTTGTCTACCATGTGCAAAACCCTGGGTTCAATCCTCAGCACCACCTAAAAATAAGTAATAAAATAAAGGTCCAACTACAACTAAAAAAACAATAAATATTTTTTTAAAAAAAGCTAAATACTTAGCAAACCCCAATTTTAGATTAGGAGTAGTAAATACAGGAAACTAGTTTATAGTAATTTTTATCAGAGCTTGGGGGGCACTGGTGATCCTTAAACATTTTAAGATTTTCCACAGATCAGACCCTAAAGTATTAGTATTATTATTCATGTCACATTTCATTATTTATTCATGTCACATTTCATCCATACTCCTTACTGAAGTATCAAAGGTAACTCATTTCCTCCATTCATTTTGATGAGAATTTTCTACTAAAGTCAAGCAGAAACACAGTGAATGTTTTAACTAAATAGTCCAAGAATAAAAATAGCCTGGGAACTGTGAGGGGGACGGGGACACACACATACACACACACACATACACACACACACACACACACACATTTTAGAAACTACTACTTGCTTTGGGGCAGACCTCAAATATAATTAACTGATCCAGAATTGGCCACAAAAGACCACACTCAGTCTGACTTGGGGAGGATCACTTATGGCAACACAGAGAAATAATCAGGCTCCATATGTGAAAAAAAACATCAGAGGCAGAAATTTAGAAATCTACCCTGGCCCCATCCAGATCGCCTACCAATAATAACACAGGTGTTACGGCTTGAATATGAGGTATCCCACAAAAAGCTCATGTGTACCGGGTACAGCAGGGCACACCTGTAATCCCAGTGGCTCCGAAAACTTAGACAGGAGAATTTCTAGCCTCAGCAAAGGCAAGGTGCTAAGCAACTCAGTGAGACCCTGTCTATAAATAAAATACAAAAAAAAAAAAAAAAAAAATAGGGATGGGGATGTGGTTCAGTGGTCCAGTGCCCCTGAGTTCAATCCCCAGTAGAGGGAGTGGGTTGGGGGGAGGGAGGCACTCATTTGTGAGACATTGCAAGAATGTTCAGAGGTGGGGAAAAAAAAAGAAAAGATTGGATCAAGAGTTGTAACCTAACCAGTGGATTAATCCACTTGAATGCATTAGCTGGGTGTAACCATAGGCAGGTAGGGTGGGGTGGCAAGAAGTAGGTCACTGAAGGGCACGCCTTGGGGTTTATATTTTGTCTCAGGCATCCTTATCTCTATCCCTACCCCTCTCCACCTTCCTCCCCCTCCCTCCGCCCCTCTCTTCTACTCTTCTTTCTTGCTCTCTCTGCTTCCTGGCTGTCATGAACTGAGCAGAAGATTTCCTCCTCCGTGCCCTTCTACAATGGTGTTCTGCCTCACCTGGGGCCCAGAGCTATGAAGTCAGCCAACCATGTACTGAGACCTCTGAAACCATAAGCCAAAAAAAAAAAAAAAAAAAAAAAAATTTCCTCCTCTTAAGTTGTTCTTATTAGATCTTTTGGTTAGAGTGGTGCAAAGCTGTCTAGCACAAAGGGAAATATAATTCATATATTCAAATATAATACCTTATAAGGAATAAAAATAATTGGCATGGCACTAACAGAGATGCTATAAGAAAAATGGTAGAAATGAGCAGCAAAATGTACCATTTATCAAAGAACAGTCACCAGAATTATATTACAAAGGAGAAGGTAAAAATTATAAATTAATATTCCCGTCTAAATTTAAGAAAATCAGTGAATCCACCACCAGTGAAGCAAGACCATAGAACACAAATACAAAAACTCAAGACAGAAATGTCTAGGTAACAGGAATAGAGGAAGAATGAGTTAGCAGAACTCAACCAACAGTTATAGAAAAT
Organism: Spermophilus citellus; assembly: GCF_964194105.1. NCBI lineage: Eukaryota > Metazoa > Chordata > Mammalia > Rodentia > Sciuridae > Spermophilus > Spermophilus citellus. Next base: position 124,836,148 of record NC_138187.1, on the reverse strand, counting down.
AAACAAAACAATCACACAAATAAGAAAAACTGAAAGCAGAACAAAGAAGAGATATTACAGAAAACACAATAAGAGACAAATAAACAAAAAATATTTATAAGGATTAAGGGAAAAATACTTGTTATAAAAGACATACAAAGGGAGATTCAACACACACATAATTAGGATCCACAAATAAAAACAAAACATAATAAACATTTAAAGATTTTTAAAAAACTGTCCTGAAATAAAAATAGAATCTGTATACTAAAAGAACATATATGTACCACGAAAAAATGATCTATACACAGTCAACAACAACATATTCTAGTAAAGTTACTAGCTCTCAGATAAAGAAAGAATCCTTTGTATAGATAGGCAAAAAAAAGATCAATTCACTAATAATGGGGTGGGACTAAACCTGGCTCTTCACACCTCCACAGTAACATTTAATACAAGAAGGCATTTGAATAATACCATATGATACTACAGGAAAGAAAGGGTGAGCCAAGGATTTTATAACCTGATAAGTTGCCTTTCAAGAGTAAAGCAACAAAACAGTTCTGAAAACGTTATAAGAAAACTCATTTTGTTCCCATGAGCCATTATTGAGCAACTACAGGTTGAGCATCCCTTATCTGAAATGAGTGGGATCAGAAGAGTTTGGATTTCAATTTTTTTTTAGGTTTTGGGATATGCGCATATGCATAATGAGCTTTCTTGAGAATGAGACTGAGATGTAAATGCAAAAGCTACTTAAGTCTTATGTATACCTTATATTCATGTAGTCTGAAGGTAATTTCATAAGCCATTCTTAGTAAACCTACATTTTGACCTCACATGAGGTCAGGTGTGGAATTTTCCACTTGTGGCATCATATTCATATTCAAAAAGTTTAGGATTTTGAAGCATTTCAGATTTTGGATTTTCATATTAAAGAAGCTCAATCTGTACAAAGATAAACTTCAGCTAACAAAAAAGACAACTGGGAAAAATTTCACAAAAATACTTAAGTATTAAACATATTTAACAAAAGAATTAAGACAAAAACAGATGGAGATAAGTGTAACAAAATAGAACATAAAAATAGGCCATACAATTATATAAATGCAAGTAACATAAACTGGGAGCAGGGAGAGAGCAAGGGAAAGTATAATAAGCTTTCTGATGACCTTAATGTAATAGCTAGGAGCCGAAGGTACCCTCAAAGCTCACAAATGAAGAGGCAGCAGTAAAAACAAACATAATAGTATATACTACCGTGAATATACTATTGATTAAAATTGGGCAACGGAGAAGAGAAAGGAGAAAAAAGAAGAATTTAAAAGAATTTTGCTTTTGTTCCTAAAAGAGTTACTATCAAATTTTTGATCTTTCACTGTGTGGGCTATTGTTCTTTGCTTTTTTTTTTTTTCAGGTATTTAGCCAGCTTTGTATTTTTGTGATATATATACATCACATTCATATACATATATATATATATATATATATATATATATATATATACACACACACATATGTGTATGTATGTGTATATGAAGGGGGATTTTATGAAATTTCCAGTATACTGGAAATGTTTCCACTGAAGCAACAATTTTTTAACCTCTTACAGAAATCCACATTGTGATAATGCTTTCAGATGTTTCATGCTTCCAAACAAAAGGCAAATGGGATAGTAAAAATTAAGAAAATATTCTAGGGACATTATCTAAAGATCAATATTGGCTTTTTAAATACAAAAATAAACTTGTGGCAACAACAATTTCAGTTCATGCTTAAGGAGAAATACCTGTGAAACCTCTGTTTCAATTATCAATAACAAAAGGAACAGGATAATAATAGTACCAAACTGATAAAATTGTTGTATTAAATGACTAATAGCAAAGTGACAAAGTAAGATAATTCATTAGTGTGAAACTCTTAGAACACTACTTGACTTACATTTTTTTTTTTAAAGAGAGAGAGAGAGAGAGAATTTTTAATATTTATTTTTTAGTTCTCGGCGGACACAACATCTTTGTTGGTATGTGGTGCTGAGGATCGAACCCGGGCTGCACGCATGCCAAACGAGCGTGCTACCACTTGAGCCACATCCCCAGCCCTTGACTTACATTTTAATAAATGTTAGCTAACATTATTGCCTCAAAGATGTAAGTCTCAAACTGATACATTATTCAAGTAATTTAAATCCATTATAATTACTGATTAGATAAAGATACCCACAGAGAAACAGCTCCCTAATGGGTAAAAAAAAAAAAAAAAAAAAAACAGGAATCTGAAGCCTCTCCTCCCCTAAATTCCCTATTCCCTCTCTACTACCACTAATGCTAGATCAGAAGCACCTCCTCTTTTATACCATGCTACATCTCTATTAGAGCATCATTCAATATATTTTCACTGTCTCCCCACCAAAGCTGCTGTGAGTTCCTAAAAGTAAGCAATTGTGTTGGTGTCTCAGCACTTCCAACGCACTCATTCCTACACATAACAAATGTGCTAAATTAACAAATGTGTACTTTATACAATCTAGTTCACGTGATCTGGTTCAGGATTTATAGTTTATGGATTGCAACCACCTTGACATCAGACCTTTCAGGAAGGTAGGCAGCTAAGGAATTTTAGTTGGGATCAGGAATAAAAGAAATGATTGTTCAAGAGACACTTAAGCTGGGGATGTAGTTCAGAGGTAGTACTTGCCTAGAATGCATGAAGCCCTGGGTTTGATCCCCACCACACCAAAAATAACAAAAACAAAAACAAACAAACAAAAAGAGTCTAATTGAGCACTCTGTGAGGAGCAGGCAACAAATTAAGCTATAGGGTTATAAAAAAGATCCAGCTGTCACCCCCTACTAATGAGTAGAAATGTTAAAGGTAGATTAATTCTGCTGACTCTAAGTTGCGGTGTTCTTTCCATTACAACAGTCTCTTTCAAATGTTGACTAAACACACTGTAACAAGACACAATCTGAGGCAACACTCAGCATAGATATACACATTTCTTATCTTTTCTATTTAACTATATTTAATTTCACTTTCCAAAAATGTTCATCTTGACATTCTATATTGGTTTTATGACTCAAAGGCTAAAAAATACTGCTCTAGAAGATACATTTTTGAAACATTCTCTAGAAATTCAAGGTCAGATATAATTCCTGAAAATTAATTTTGCTTACATAACAAATCTGTATCCCAATAAAAAATGTAGAACACTACCAAATCAAATAACACACAAAGATGAACATATAGCCATAGCAGCTGTGAGGAACCTAAACCTCATCTGCATCAGCTTTCCCTAAAGCCACCCCAAGTAAATACCCAATCTAAGGGAAATAACATTTGCTAAGCAAAAACAGCTTAGCAGAAAGTTTCCTGGTACCCCAAGTCCCTGCCAATCAGACTGGCCCATAAGACTCTCAATCCTATATAGAAATTCTGGAGCTCCCACTTACAATGAATATTTTTTTAATAACTTTATTTTATTTATTTATTTATTTTTATGTGGTGCTGAGGACTGAACCCAGGGCCTTGCATGTGCGACGCAAGCATTCTACCACTGAGCCATAACCCCAGCCCCATGAATTTTTTTTTAACTATTTCATGTACAAAGACTTTAATGTACTTGGACAACAATAATTTTATTAAAATAAATGAAAGTCAAAATAAACTGCTATAAATAAACACATTTTGCTTTTCACAAAATCTCTCTCTGAAATTTGCCAACCTTCACTTAAATTGTAAAAATGGGTACACAGATTTACCCCAGATCCAAACAAAGCATGTAGAAATGAATCACTAGTTATGTCTTTTGGATAAAATACTTAAGACTTAATACTTTGTCCTTAAAATACTAGGATAAAGGCAGTATAAAACTTTTCCTCAACATGAGATACCTGTACAGCACTTCCCACTAAAAGAAATGTTAACTATCACTTCCACCTTGTAATAATAGCAAGCTAGGGAGGAACAAACTCATTGTCTTCAGAGTTCTTTCAATAAATGTGTTCCTCTGACAATGTCAGAAATAAGCAGAAAGACCAGAAAATCCTTTTTTCCACCTTCTATGCCCACAAGTAATTCTCCAGCTCTGAGAATGTAAACTAAATACAAGAAAATTCATTAAAGTCCTTGGGCTTCACCATTCATTCATCCAAGAAGCATGTCAGCATTCAAAGGACTCATTTTTGTGACATCTGCTGTACATTAAGAGGCAACATCACAGAACTTTAGTACATTTTTGTAGCTGGGAGCAGTGGCACACGCCTGTAATCCCAGCAGCTCAGCAGGCTGAGGCAGGAAGATCACAAGTTCAAAGTCAGCTCAGCAATTTATCAAGGCCCTAAGCAACTCAGCAAGACCGTCTCAAAATAAAAAATGAAAAAGGGCTGGAGATGTGGCTTAGTGGTTCAATCCCTGGTACAAAAAAAAAAAAAAAAAAAAACTTTGTGTTACCCCAAACAGAAGTTTGTTTATTTATTTATTTGCTGTGCTGGTGATTGAACCCAGAGCCTCACATATGCTAGATGAGTCTAGCACTGAGCTACATCCCTAGCCCAGTAATCTGTGCAGAACTAGAGAACCTGACTGTGTTCTATTATGATCAGACTCTCTGAAACCAAATATTTTACATATGGGGAAAACATTTAAAATATACACACTAAAATATTCTATATTTAAATGAGGAACTGACCAAATTGTCAAAATGAGGTAGCCTAGAAAAGAGCAGATCCATCAAAGACATTGATGCAGATCGTGTCAAGACCACTTTCTAAGCAGGTAGCAAAATAAACTACAGAGTAGCTCTATAATCAGTAAGGGAGTGATACCCCCAAGAAAATAAAAATACACTACAGCTGTGCTATGGCCAAAGGATAACTAACTTCAAATAGTAACTCTACATTTCTTATAATCTCAAAAATCAATGACAAATTAATTTTTTTCCACCTTTTTCACTTATAAATACATCACACACAAGCCCAAACATTTCAATAATTTTGTTGCATTTAAAGTAGAAACAACTTCTGGAATCTGTCTGTAAAAAGCTAATGAGCTCATTTAAAATGAGCATACTTAAGTATAAAGAATAAAATAACTAGTATCAAAATATATTTGGGGGGGCTGAGGTTGTGGCTCAGAGATACAGCGCTCACCTGGCATATGTGGGGCACTGGGTTCAATCCTCAGCACCACATAAAAATAAAATAAAGGGAGCATGGGAGGAATAGATGAAATCTAGATAGGGCAGAGGGGTGGGAGGAGAAGGGAGGAGGCACAGGGTAATTAATGATGGCTGAATGTGATGATCATTATTATTCAAAGTACATGTATGAAGACACAAATTGGTGTGCATATACTATGTATACAACCAGAGATATGAAAAATTGTGCTCTATATATGTAATAAGAATTATAACGCATTCTGCTGTTCTACATAAATAAAAATAAATAAAGGTGTTGTGTCCACCTACAACTAAAAAATAAATATTTAAGAAATATATATTTGGAAAAGCTCAAACTATATCAAGCAAAGTCATTCAAAGACAGCAATGAAATTCAGATAAAAATTCAGCATAACAGATTTGAACTTCATTTTTTTTCTCTACCACTGCTACTGCTTCTGGTTCTAAAAGTGAAGCTGAAGCTCACCTACTGCATATAAAAAGCAGGAATCTCAACAAGACACAGGACAAGAAAGCAATGAACACCTATCCCCGGGGTTTCAGTACTTGCAGAGTAATAAATGGTATTGCTGGAAGGAGAAAAGGCTTCATCTGGGGCAACTGAGAACATTCTGACAACAGCAAGAGTCTGCCAGGCTCCATAAAAGCTCTGTACTGTCAGTCCTTCTCTCCTGTGTATGGTCAAAATCTGCAGATGCAGCCTCGGCAGGAAAAGAAGGAGACCAAATTTAAAAATGGAGAACTGCTATGCTGCTTAACCTTGAGAGTAGGTACCCACCTCACTGTTCTAAGCTCTGAATTGCAGACTACTGACACCAGCATCTGTGGCATGATTGTTAAGGAAACTGCCAGCCAGTTAAACATTTCTGTGATAAAAAGCCTCCACATCTGACAAGCACTAGAAACCTCAATGTGTTCTTCATTATCTTAATTCTTGGAGGAAAAAAAAATCAAGTATAATAATGGACATCGCATTTTCACAGAAGCATTAAGTTCTCAAAGTACATATGGTTTATAAAAAGAAAATAAACACTACTTCTCATTTAATTCTATGACAGTCCACTTCAGACTGCTCCCCAAAATGCAATTTAAAAGCAGAAATAGAAATCTGCTTAAAAGCACTCAAGAGAGAAACAAGCTTAACACAGACAACTTAATTTTTAAAACTTAACTCTGAGATAATAGTTTATAGAGGGAAAAAAACACAAAAAGCCATTTTTGTTTGGCTTATAATGTTATTAACATAGTTCAATATCACATTAAATGAAAAAACTTATTAAACTGCCTTTGCACAAATCTGGTTCGTCACTTTTCTCAATTCCCAATGTTTATGGGCTAAACATCTTTATAAGCCCTCAAGTTCTACATAATGCACTCCTGTTTCTCTACAAGAGCTCTCCCAGTTTTAACAAATGAATGTCAATCACATTAAAAATTTAATTTAAGGAATTTAAGAGAAACCAAATAGGACTGTTTTTCGTTTATTTTTCAATAGTGTAAGCATAAAAGCATCTTCAACCCCAAGCATAGCAAATATTCTGTCATGTCTACTGACTTAAGCATAACATTACAGATTTTTTTCAGATGCATTAAACAAAAGTGCTCACATTCTTACCTGTATATCCAGCGAACCATCCCCAGGAAGCCACCATTCCTAAAAGCCATTTATACATGGTTCCTTCAATATACCAGAACCGCTTACTGTCCAGCACTCGAAGGGGCTGCAGAACAATTACATAGCAGACGTAGGATGGAATAGCAACCAGGTTGTTGAAGATCATGAAGGCAAATCTCATCAGAGCTTTCACCAAGATCCAGCCCCTTCGTGGAACTTCTTCCAAAGTCGCAGCCATTCTCACATGGGAGTCCATTCTGTCTTCCTGGGGTGAAAGGAAAATTCATTTAAAAAGGAAAATGGACTAAACACATCTAAATAGTCACCAGCAAAGAATCGCCTCCAGCACAAAAATAAAAGAGAAAGCTAGGGTCTAAGCTTTCCCGGGTGCAGTACCTCAGCTATCTCACGGGCAAATTCCAGAGGGGGACAGAGAGCGAGGGAGAAGGAACCGCACAAGGTCAAGGGAGCGGTTCACCGGGGCACTTGGGGCATGTCATAATATATTTAGCAAATGATAATACAATTCCCACTCCTAATTGGAGGCGGTCCCCGCACCGCGTCTCACTGCGGTCGTCTTTCTAGACTTTAAAGAAGAAAAACAAACCCGCTAGCTTCAGACACCCTCAGTGTCTCCCAACTGAGGGTACACAAGTGAAAGGACTGAAGCAGGCACCTCTCGGTCAGATTTCCCAGAGAGCGAGAAGCTAGGCGTCCTCTCCACCACCATTCCTGCACATTGATTCATCCCTTTAAAAGGTCCCTCGCATCAGCCAAGAGTTACGCTCAAAATTCTCATTTGCAGCAATAGGGTTTTTTTTTCCTTTTTCCTTTTTTTTTTTTTTAAGAAAAAAAGGAGAGGGGCCTAGAAAAGAGAAGATAAAAGGTGAAAGGAGAAAGAGGGGCTTAATAAGGCAAAAACGAGAAAGCAGTAGGGGGAGGGGAGCAAAAGCCAGAGGGAGGTAAAGGCAGGAGGCCAGGGATGAAGAGAATGAGGTCTGCGACCGGAGGACCAGGAAGCGAGGAATGGTGAAAGAAACGAGGACGAGGAGGCGACCACCGCGCGCTGGCTAGGGCACCGGCAGCGGTTTCCGCGGAGGAGGAAGGGGTCGGGCGGCGGGCGCGGGCCGCGCTCCGGGCTCACCTCGGCGGGAGCGGGCGGCAGGCAGCGAGAGGCGAGCGGCGGCAGAGCGCTAGGGCGAGCGGGGTCGGGAGCCCGCGGCCCGGGACGCGGGACAGGGCGGCGGCGGGTGTCACCTGCCGAGAGGTCGCGGTCATGGACGCGGCGGCGGCCGAGGCGGCCAAGGCGCTGCGCGAGCGAGCGCGCGAGCGCCCTACTCCCCTCGCGACTGCCTGCGGACAGAGGGACGGCAGGGACTCAAGAGGCCGGACCTGTCACTGGGGCGGGTCCCGGGGAGGCGGGCGGATGCCCCGCGCCCCCGCCTCCTCCCCCGGGCCTACCGCGCCCTCGTCCCTCAGGCCGCCGCCGCCTCCTCCCCGGGCCACGCGACGACACCCCTTCCCCGCCCCCAGCGCCTTCCTGGGCCCGGCTCCACCGCGCCGGGCCTGCACCCGCCGAGCCGGAGGTTACCTCGGACTAGCCGGAGTCGGGCCCCGGCTGCGGGAGCAAGAGGAGCCGGAAGAATGCATGGCCGGCGGCGGGGCCGGCGGAAGGAGGCGGCGGCGCGGCCCGGCCCCGCTCCGGCAAAAGCGCGGCTCGCGCCGATTCCCTGGCGGCTCCAAGACTTGGTCCCCGGGGCCCAGCTGCGTTCGCCGGGGCTGGCGGGGAGGGGCGGCGGGAGGAAGCGGCGGGAGGGGGGACTGCGGCGGAGCCGCCCCCAGAGCGCCCTCTAATGAAAGCGCCGCGGCCGCCGCCCGCGACCCGTCCCTGCTTGTCGGCGGGTCTGGGCCCGGGGCTGCCTGGCCGTTAGGCCAGGACCTCGCCGAGCCAGAACCCAAGCTGAGGGCGGTTCTGAGAGGTCTAGGAATGAACACCAACCCTTACACCACACGCCCAGTGCTTCGGTCCAAACTGAGAGCCCCTTTCAGCCCAAACCGCCGCTTTTCATTGTTAGAGCGCCTCTGCCAAAAGTGGGAAGCTGTCTCCTTGAAGACTGAATGTCCTTTTTTCATTCCTAATGAAACCCAGTTGTGCTCCTGGCTTTTCTTCTAAACATCCCTAGAGTATTAAGGTCTAGAGTTTTAAATCAATTCCTTTAAGCGCCAGAGTTCTTGTTTCTGGAAAGCACCCGGAACATTAATGACAATTCCAATTTCCCATCCTCCCTCACCCTAGATAAAAAGGAATTCAGTGGGAATCCAGTGATCTACACAGAAAGACTGAAATTTGGTTAGTCAAGAAATGAAAAGCACTTAACCAAGTGCCTAGAATTGAACAAATCCTCAAAAAACTGACTATAGGAACTCCTAGACAGGACACACAATACTGGCAGGTACTGTAGCTGCTTTCTGGTTGAAAGACTGGACCACAGGAAGGAAAACAAAGAAATAGCCTAATGGTTGGTCCACTTGAACAGTTTCAAATGATCTGCCTAAATTTGTTTTTAAAAACCCAACTTTAAAAATCTTATGCCCCTTCATTACAATTTTAAATAGGAGGGCACTTTTTCCATGTCCCTAGAGCATTGTTGTATTTGAATAAAGTACAATATATTCTGCTTGTTTTGAAAATGTTGTTCACTATGTTGCTTTGGATTCTTTTTTTTTTTTTAAAGAGAGAATGAGAGAGGGGGGAGAGAGAGAGAATTTTTAATATTTATTTTTTTAGTTCTCGGAGGACACAACATCTTTGTTGGTATGTGGTGCTGAGGATGGAACCCGGGCCCCACGGATGCAAGGCGAGCGCGCTACCGCTTGAGCCATATCCCCAGCCTCTGGATTCTTGACTTAAAGCACAGTCTTCTCAAAGCACGGTCTGTCTTGAAAAAAATATTAGATTCTTTTCATTTATTATTAGTTTATTTTTATTCATGTGTTATCTATTTCATTAATGTTATATTTTATGTGTGTGTGTGTGTGTGTGTGTGTGTGTGTGTGTCTGTGTAGTACTGGGGATTAAAGCCAGGCCCTTGCACATACTAGGCAAGCACTCTACCAATCAGCTACACCCCATCCCACTAATATTATATTTTAGCTGTATAGGTCATAAAAAAGCACAAGCCAAGTCAGGAAACTGTCCACAGAAGCTCAACTGATGTACAGCAATAGAAAAGCTAGATATGCCCATTCTATTCCTTGTATTCTGTCTTTTAAATAAATCATGAGCAAAATAATATATGTATTTTAGATTATTGTTCACAAGGTGTCATTATATTCTTAAGGAACCTAGTACCTAGTGAGGCACATATTTCTTTGCAAGAGTAAATTCCCCTAAAGATTCCATTCTTTCCTTCCCATTCAGCTTTCCCACATGCTGAGTAAACACAGGCTGACACCTGGAGAGAGATAACCTACAATGGGATTTACGCCTGGTTCCTGAAGGTGGAACATCTGCCTGAGCACCAGATACACCAGCACTTAATGAGATGAAATTAGTACCTGCCAGCCAAGCCCAGAAAAGAGCCAGAAGAGGTCTGTCCAGCAGGACCTGAAGCAGTGGGTCTCAAGCTTTAGTGTGGAAAAAAAAATCACTTGGAATGTTTACCAAAAAAAGAAAGAAAGAAAGAAAGAAAGAAAGAAAGAAAGAAAGAAAGAAAGAAAGAAAGAGAGAGCAAAGAAAAGCCTTGATTCTTAGGCCTCATACCAGAGCAATTTAACACTTCTGTATCCAGAGGGCCTAGAAGCTTGCTTTTTAAAAAGTGTCATAAATGATTCTCATGTAGGTAGTATAATCAGGTTGCTTTAAAAACCTCAACTTAGAGTTATCCTGAAATGATCACATCTTTTTCTAGACCCTTCATAATTTTAATCATCTGATCATATCTGTTCTCATCTGTACTAATCTGCTAGGGCTGCCACAGGCTGAGTGGGCCTAAACAGAGACTAATTTGCTCACAGTTCTGGAGACCAAAATCAAAGGTCAAGATGTGGGCAGGTTTGATTTCTTCTGAGGTTTGCTTCTTGGTTTGCAGGTGGCCACATTTTCACTGGGTGTTCACATGGTCATCTCCCAGTACATGCACCTGTCTGCTTGCTCTTCTTAGTTTCTCTCTCCAAATCTCTTCTTATAAGGACAACTGAGATTGGATTAGGGCTCACATTGATGTCTGCATCTTAACTTACTTACCTGTTTAAAGACCCTATCTCCAAAGAGTCACAATCTGAAAAAGGAGAGGTTAGGACTTCAACATATGAATTATGGGGGCACAGCTGAGCTATAACATCCTTTTACTCTCTTCTAAATTCTACCATTTCACTAGCTCCTCATAGGAAGGACCTGGAATCCCTCATCTCATTGATCATTGCAGGTGTTCTCCTATTGACCAGCTCCAACCTCATTAGACTTCAGGTGGCTGGTGTTAAGGATTGAACCCAGGGCTTGCACACCTGCTAAGCACATGCTCTATCCCCAACCTGTCATTCAAATTTTCTTGCAGCTCAGTAAAACACATCGTGTTCCAGGTACAGATATGCCCTAGTTTTTTTTTTTTTTTTTTTAAAGAGAGAGGAGAGAGAGAGAGAGAGGGAGAGAATTTTTTTAATATTTATTTCTTTTAGTTATTGGCGGACACAACATCTTTGTTGGTATGTGGTGCTGAGGATCGAACCCAGGCCGCACGCATGCCAGGTGAGCGCGCTACTGCTTGAGCCACATCCCCAGCCCGATATGCCCTAGTTTTGTGCCAAGGGTGTGTGTGTGTGTATGTATGTCTTTAACTTTCTGACCACATAAACACATTGAGTTTTAAGATAATGTGGCAACCAGGTGCAGTGGCACAGGCCTGTAATCCCAGTAACCTGGGAGGCTGAGGCAGGAGGATTGCAAATTTGAGTCCAGCCTCAGCAATTTAGTGAGACCCTGTGTCAAAACAAAAAATAGGGCTGGAAGTGTAGCTCAGTAGTAGACACCCCTGGTTTTTAATCCTCAGTACCAATAAATAAATAAATAAATAAATAAATAAATAAATAAATAATTCATCATCTACAAATCATGAAAAATTGTGCTAACATCATCTGGGAACAATTTCAGGCAATGCTTATATTTATTTCTTGTATTTCACAGTTCATTTTATATTCTTTCACTTTACATACAATACCTTCCTCTTGCCTTTTTTGTTCTCTACCATACTTCAACTACTTAGGCAACCTGCTTACCCCCACTGCACTGCAGGCAGATGGATATATAAATGCTGTGGAGAGCCAGGCATGGTGGCACACCCCTGTAATACCAGTGATTCAGGAGGCTGAGGCAGGAGGATTGAAAGTTCAAAGCCAGCCTCGGCAATTTAGCAAGGCCCTAAGCAACTTGGCAAGACCCTGTCTCAAAATAAAATATAAAAAGTGCTGGGGATATGCCGTAGTGAATGAGTGCCCCTGGGTTCAATCCCTGGTACGTACATACATACATACGTACATACATACATACATAAATGCTATGGATGACTGTAACAGGGAGATTGAGATGGCCAGTTTTTCAAGTTAGATCTGCAGAAAGCAAGGACCCTCTTTAATGACAGTTAGGTTCCTGTTCCCTCAACCTTTATCAAAACCTGAAATCCAGAATTTCAGAGCTTTCATGTATACCACCAATAGGAAAAATGGGAGACAGACCTCACCCTGTAGTCATAGGTGTGATAGTTTCTGTTTTGAAAGCTCTACAGAGATAGTCCTCTAAGAGAGCAATAGGACTTCTCACATTTCCTGGAGTCTCCAGACATTTGAAAACAATCTAACCGTAACACCTTAGAAGGTTTAATTCTACCCATCTGGTTCACATATATGCAACAAATTAGGTTATAACCAGAGAGGAGTTCCCTAGGGCAAAAAATCCTCTTGGGCCCTCTTTTTTACCCCCTCTGCTAGTGGCAATTAAAAAAACATTTTGTTTACCTGTGTTGGTTTCTACACTGAAGTTCCAATGAACTATTTCCTCTCCAGGGGAAACCCTACCAACCATTTTGTATATGTGCATGACTTGGCACAGGACCCACATCACTAGAAAAGAGTGGTTAGTTAAAAAGCATCATCCTTGGGCTGGGGATGTGGCTCAAGCGGTACCTTGCCTGGCATGAGTGGGGTGCAGGGTTCGATCCTAAGCACATAAAAATAAAATAAAGATGTTATGTCCATCGAAAACTAAAAAATAAATATTAAAAAATTCTCTCTCTTTAAAAAAAAAAATCAGCAGCCTGAAAGAGTTAGGCCTTGCCACCAATGTCAGCTTTAACTTCAAACAAAAAAGGGAAATATATGTATGGATGTTCTCTATTAGTATCAGTAATCATTTAATATAGGACCTACTGGGTTTATAACTTTAAAATCTTTTAATCAAGGTAAATTTTATTTAAAGACGGTCAAATCACCAAGATTTGACCGTCTTTAAATAAAATACAAAATAGAGCTGGGGATGTGACCCAGTGGTTGAGTGCCCCTGAGTTCAATCTATGGTACCCCCCAAAAAATTAACAATAGGATAGAGTGAATGGTGAAATCATCATCATCTTTCAAACCATGGTCAGAAGAAATAATGTTACTAATACTCCATTTTAAATTTTACTTTGATCTTTGAAAATAGATTATTTCTGTAACAATCTATGGCTAGAAGTACCTCAGTTTAACCACTAACTTTATAAAATAATAGTACCTTTTTATTATTAAAACATCTTCCTTCTTCTATTCTCAAGCTATCAACTAATTCCCATCCATCTTAGATAATAGGGTTGTAGTATTTTTTCTTAAATGACCATTTTTAATATTGCGTTTTCCTGTTTTAACAGTGTTTTTCTCCATTCTTCCAAATCAATCTGGTTTACTTCAGGGCCTTCTACACCTGATTCCTCACTGATTGTTCTAGAAGAGTTTATTAACCAACAGCCATACACACTGAAATGCTTCAATTAGATTCAGGTGCAGAGGCTGGTGCTGCTGGACAGCTGGCTGGCTTCCTCCTTTAGCCCATATTATTACTATTTTCAGTGAGTACCATAAAGTTGAGAGTCTGGAAAACATTGTCAAATTCTCTTTCCATTCTTATTACTTCCCAACCAGCCCCTTCTATTCTTAAAGTAGTATACCTTCACTCTGATGGTACCCCACCTACAATGCCATCTTTCTCCCTGACCATACCAGGAAAAGCCTGTCTCCTCATCCAGGACTCAAGTCCTTTCCCTGAGTTATCTATTGCATGTATAGAGAACACTACATCCAGCCAGGCACAGTGGTGCATGCCTATAATCCCCGTGACCTCGGAAGCTCAGGCAGGAGGATCACAGATTCATAGGTAAGCCTCAGCAAATTAGCAAGGCCCTGAGAAACTTAGTAAGAGAGACCCTGTCTCAAAATATTAAATAAAAATGGTGTGGATGTAGCTCAGTAGTGAAGTGCCCCTGGGTTTAATCACCAGTACAAAGAAAGAAAAAAAGAGAACAGCACACACAATTTACTTGGTTCTTTGTACACATTCCTTCTACTTTCTTGTAGTACTGCGTAGCTACAACCAACCTTCCAACTATGAATCTCAAGTTTGAGGAGATCTCAGTATACAACCTAAAGACACTTGAGAAGTTCTGGGAGCAGATTCACATGTCTTCATTCAGACTGCAAGCAAATTCCTACTCTCCCATCTCACTTCTTTATCTGCTGGTCTCTTAGTAGATTCATTCTTCTAATAATTCTGTCCTTCCACACTCCATCCTCTGGTTCGAACACAAATCTTTCTTCATCCTCTCTACATCCTTGGGAAAGCTAGGTCTTCAAAAGGTCCTGGTTCCCCTGAGTTTCCAGCCAAACTACTCTCCTTATAGTCACCTTAATTCTAGCTTGGCATTTCCCTGGATTTTTCCCATAGAAATTTCTAGAATAGTACCTTGACTAGCTTTGAACCAGATTATACCCCCTACCTTCTGGCCTCACCTCCTCCCCAAAGAAACCAGTAAATCTCACATCTCAAGTTTTCTTTTGTGACTCCAAGTCCTAGTATTCATAACACACTCCTCACTTCTGGAAACCTTCATTTCTCCAGTACTCTGTGTTTCTGGGTTTCCATACAAATTAAACAAACAAACAAAAATCACTGGGGATATCTTTGTTCTGGTATTAGAGTGGTGGAACCTAGTGATGTTTGACAAGAGAGAGGAATTCAATAGAAAAGGAACACTGGATAATTCCACTTAAGAGTGGAGGAAGTAGGGTGTGGAGAAGTTAAGGGACTTTCTCACCACACACTAGACCAGAAATTGAGTTGCTGTGGTTGTAAGGTGACCCACTGATTCTGATTTACTCAGGACTTTCATATTTTTAGCATTGTAAATTCCATATTCCAGGAACATCCTCAGTCCTGGCAAATGGTTGGTGAACCTATGTGACCTGAGTCCTGGTCTCCATGCAATCCCCTAGCAAGGTTATAGAGGTCCAGCTCCCCCCTACACCCTGCCCCCTTTTGCTTTGCTAAATCTGCCTCCTGGTGATCTGGCACATCAGAGGCTAACAAGTCATTCAGGCTGATAGTGATATTTAATGTTTTGTTTAAAGAATATCACTTGTCCTTACCTGGCTTAACTTTCCTGGGTTAAATTGCTTATCCAAACCTTCTGCAGTGTAGAATAAATCATAAGCGGTCTGAGCAGAATTTTTCACTCTGCTCCTACATTAATTGTGTGTTTAAGGTTAATTTATCAGTTTGGGGACTGAGCCTGTTGGCCGAGACTCTGGTACAATGAAAGCCATGCCACCTTGCATTTCACTAGTGCTTTACAGACATCAAAGCTCTTTTGCACACACATGATCTTATTGATGCTAATGAAAAAATTAAAAATGCACAAACTGAAATAGGTAGACACTTATTGCTTCGAAGAAGTAAGTAGAAGAAGGAACGAGAATTTCTTTATAGGTGGTTTTCTCTTGAAATGTCTTTAAGAAATTTTTTACGGGGCTGGGGATGTGGCTCAAGCGGTAGCGCGCTCGCCTGGCATGTGTGCGCCCGGGTTTGATCCTCAGCACCACATACCAACAAAGATGTTGTGTCCGCCGAGAACTAAAAAATAAATATTAAAAATTCTCTCTCTCTCTCTCTCTCTCTCTCTCTCTCTCTCTCTCTCTCTCTCTCTCCCCCCTCTCACTCTCTTTAAAAAAAAAAGAAATTTTTTACTATTCATTCCTTCATACCTTTGTTTCTTTGAAATTTTTGTCTTCAAAGCATAAACTGAAGTGGAAATCTAAAATATTTGAAATCAACAACTGGCAACCAGCCTTGAGAAACCCCCAAGTAGAGCTGGGGGATCTTGGATCCGTTCCTATTTTAGTGCTAGGAATTTTAAAAAGCTGTGGGCAAAAGAGTGAGGCTAAAATGCGGCCTCTTCAAGTATGGGAATTTCAAAGGTTAGAACCGTTCAAGTTAAATTCATACATAGTTTAATTCTTGTATTAAGTGTTGGTAGTTTCAGCTGCTCTGTGTTATGGTGAACCGAATAACAATCTTAAAAAAAAAAAAAAAAAGCAACATGATCTATTTCAATGTTTCTTAGACATGTCTAATCATAGGATTAACCTGGGGTTCTTTTGCCACTCTATGTTCATGTAAATTTCTGAAAGAACTTGTTAAATGCTGATTCTGGGGCCCCATTCTCAGGGTTCTGATCCAAGGATCTCTGGCTTTAAAAAGCATCTTCCTGTGATATGAGGCAGTTGATCTGAGGCTCTCTACAGTCTTGCTCTTCACACCTGCCACCATAGTGTCAACAGGGATGTTTTAGACATGCAGAATTTCAGTCTATACCCCAGATCTCCTGAATTAGGATCCTAATAAAACTCCCAGGTGATTTGTGTGTGCATAAGGTTCAAAAAGACTATAACTCAACAAACAACATCATATCAATTCAGAAATTGGAACAAGTTTTTTTTTTTTTTTTTGGAGGGGGGAGCTCTTGACATATGCTCACCAAATATTTGTAAGATGAATGTATTTTTATGGACGAGGGACTAAAGAAGTCCCCCTAACTTTATAAGACATAAACTAACTTGTACCAGGCACAGTGGCACATGCTTGTAATCCCAGCAGCTCCAGAGGCTGAGGCAGGCGGATCATGAGTTCAAAGCCATCCTCAGCAAAAGAAAGGTGCTTAGCAACTCAGTGAGACCCTGTCTCTAAATAAAAATACAAAATAGTACTGGGGATGTGGCTCAGTGGTTGAATGTCCTTGAGTTCAATCCCAGTACCCAACCCTCCCCCCAGAAAAAAAAAAAGTTAACTAACTTGCATTGGCAAAATCTGAATAAAACCAAAGTCTGGATTAAGTGTAACGACAGATATATAAAGCTGTTTTATATATTAATCAATAAGCACTTATTAGGTGTTTGATATGGACCCAGATGTTGCTTCTCCCATTCTATTGGGGATAAAGAAAGCTAACTTAGAGACTTTTAGACAATAAAGGTCAAATGCCCTTATGCTATGTGGATATTGTTGTTTGTAACTGCAATTCAAAGAAAGGGAAGCAGACTGGAACAGTAAAAGAAGTGGAGAAGGAGTGGGTGAGCTGGTCAGTAAAGAGTGTGTGGGATTTATCTTGGCTGACAGGAAGCCTTCCCAGGAAGGAGGAACACAAGGAAAGTAAAACTAAAAATGTTCAACCCCCATCACCCTTCCCCCCACACACAAATCAAAATTAAAAATGTTTTTTATTTTTCTGAGGTGTTCTAAAGAGGTGACTGGCCCCATTGTGGCAAAGGTTTAAAAAGAGCTAGGAGTGGAACACTAGAATGTTATGCAGAATGAAAAAGAATTATAGAGCATTTTGAAAGTCAGAAGTAGATCTTGCTATGCATGTGTTTAGCAGATGCTGATTATTTCCCCCAATATCCCTTCTTTCTTTCTTTCTTTCTTTCCGGTAAGAAGGTTTAAAAAAAAAAAAAAAAAAAAAAAAAAACCTCAGGCCTATATCATATGAAAACCAAGACATTTCCAAATCTCCTTCGCAAAGGTGATCATTTGACTATGTTCCTGCTGATGAGATAGAAACAGAAGTGTCAGCTGCAACTTCTCTAATGTATCTTTAAAAGATATTCTTTACATCTTCTCCTTTCTGTTAACTAAATAGAGGTAAGGATAGCTGGATCTCAGGTATCCATTTTGGACCTAAAAGTGGAAGTTGTATACTACGGTGAGCAAACATACATGTCCAGTGCCTGATGATCAGGCCACATTACCCTGGACTGCTTTCCTCTAGACTTTAACATGAGAGAGTCTATAAATTCGATGTGATTTTCTTAAACCACTATTACTATACTTTGGATTTTTCTGCCATGCATGAACAAACCTAACTTGAACAAATAAAACATGTAATTCAAAGTTTAAAAAAATGCAACCAGGAACTGCTATGATTTGAATAAGTGTCCCCCAAATGGCCATGGGTCTGAGGCTTGGTCTCTAGTCTGTGGTGTTTTGGGAAGGTGGTGGAACCTTTAATATGCAAGGCCTTGAGGACTTGTGGGAAGTCTTCCTATCATTGGGAGTATGTCCTTGAAAGGGATATTGGGGCCCCAGCCCCTTTCTTTTCTTCTCTAAAGTGTCCTGACCATGAGGTGAATGGCTTTATGCCATCACCTACTCCTGCCATGATATGCTGCCACAGGCCCAATGCAGCAGAACCAATCAGTCATGGATTAAAACCTCCAAAACTGTGAGCCAAAATAAAGTTTTTCTCTTTATAACTTGATTTATCTCAGATATTGGTTACAGTAACAGAAGCTGGATAACCCAGATATCATCCCAGTTCCACCTTTTACTAACCCTATGACCCTAATATGTTAGCTACCTAATTTCTCTAGGCCTTTGTTTCCTCATTTGTAAAGAAGGGAGAAGGTCTCAGAGGGCGATTGTGAGGAGCAAAAGATATTAAATTTACATAGGACTGGTGCATACTATACTCTTAATAAGTATGCTTTTTTTTTTTTTTTTTTTTGCAATACTTCAGATTTGAACCCAGGGGTACTATACCACAGAGCTATATCACAGCCCTTTTTATTTTTTATTTTGAGTCAGGGTCTCACCAAATTTCTAAGGCTGGCCTTGAATTTGTCATCCTCCTGCCTCAGCCTCCCAAGTCACTGGGATTATAGGCCTACACCATCATGTGTGGCTACTATTTTTAATTATATACAAGGGTAGGTCAGCAAATCAATTTGGAACATGATGGTTGTGGAAATTTTGACAGAATTTACATCTAAAAGATTGGCATGGCAGTAGCAGACATTATAGTTTGGAAAGTAAAAGAAGCAGGAAAATACTTTCAAAGTCTCAAGTCTGGCCTATGGCATTAGCAGTAGAACTGAAGCGGATGTCTGTTGAGCCCCTTGTATGTGCCAGGCACATTCTAGGATTTAAATCCACAGTGATAAACAAAAACGCACATGGTTCTTATCGAGTTTACAGCCTGGTAGGAGAAGCATACATTAAATACTAATGAGTAATCCTATAATGACATACTCTGATAAGTGTCCTGAAGGAAAGGAACAGAACATTCTAAGAGCTTGTATCAGAGGGATCTGACATAGTAAGGGAGGATTAATTAAGATACGAAGAATGAACCTGAGTTAACTAAGTGAAGGAGAGCAGAAAGTACATCCCCCAAAGGAAACTGAAGGACAAGGCCTACGGTGAAAAAGTAAAAACACACAGGTAAATTCTTGAAATTAAGGTAGAGCCAGAACACCCAGAGTGGTGAACCCAGAGGATGCCAGCTCTGAGAGAAGCTGGAAAGGTAGGTAAGCACCCTGTAGAGCCTCACAAACTACCAGGAAGGCTTTTATTCCAGGGGCAACTGGAAGCTGCTGGCAGACTTTGAGCAGAATCCTCAGGTGGCCAACTGGGACAGATGTTGGACTTTCAGTGTTAGGACTAGAATGATTCCAAGCAAACCAAGGGGTTGGTCACTCTAGTAGTAAATGATCTGAATTTTCCCTGAAGATCACACTCTGGCTACTGTGTGGAAAACAAATTAGAGTAAAGCAGGAGTGCAATTGATAAGAACAGTTAGGAGATTATTGGGGTATGCAGGCAATGGCAGATCATGCTGGGCTGGTGACAATGGAGTTGAGGAGAAAAGTATGGGTTTGGAGAGAATTTTAGAGGAAAAATTGGCAGGAAGTGGTAAGAGGTATGTAATGCCACTTTCTTTCCTTTCTTTTCTTTTTTTTTTTTTTTTTCAGGTGTAACAAATCTCTTTTTCTATTAAAAAGCTGGTAATGCCAAACAGGAAGTCTAGCTAATTCAGAGATGTTCCAGGGTTCAAGGTAGCCACTCGTGTTAAATGGGGAGACACTGAGTGGTAGCAGCCCCTGATTTCTAAGGCCAGCTGCTGCTTCGCCTGTCTAGGATAGCAGAGTTGTCCATGCTGGAAATGACACTATTAAGACAACAAGGAGACCTAGTATGGTGGCACACACCTATAATCCCAGCAACTCAGGAGGCTGAGGCAGGAGCATTGTAAATTCAAAGCCAGTCTCAGCAACTTAGTGAGGCCCTAAGCAGCTTAGCAAGACCAGTTTTCAAAATAAAAAATAAAAAGGACTGGAGATGTAGCTCAGTGGTTAAGCTCCCCTGGGTTCAATCCCTAGTACCCCCCACCCCCCCGCAAAACAAAACAAAACAAAACAAAATGAAATGTAAAGGTAAAATCTGGATTCAGACCTCACATGATATTACTCTACTCTGTATATTATCTTGAGCTCTAAAACACAAGGTTAGGTCCAAATGATACTGCCTTTAGTCAAAGTATAAACTATCTGGTCTAGACCTTAGCTTTATGAATCAACGGCTTTAAAGAAAAATTATGGCTGTTTAACTGCTGCCTTTATTGAGGGTCATTTAAACTATCTCAGATCAATGGCTTCACAAGGAAACTGGTCTTCTTTATAGCCTACCAACCATACCTAACACCAAGCAGGTCTGCTATAAGGAAAGCCAAGAGAAGGGGCATGGGGGTAGGAAAGATGGTGGAATGGACAAACATCATTACCCTAGGTACATGTATGATGACACAAATGTTGTGACTCTACTTTGTGTACAACCAGAGAAATGAAAAATTGTGCTTAAAAAAAAAAAAAGAACCTGGATATGCTCTAAAAGTTTTTGCCTCCCACTAGAAAGTGCTTCAATGGTTTCCACGAGTGATTTGTTTAAAAATTTTTGGTAGAACTGCATTTCTGGAAGTATTTTAATAACTTGTTTCTGCATATTCCAAGACTCATGTACTGAAGATAGCTAAAGAAATTATTGTTTACCTACGATTGTCATTGTGGTTTGTGGTAATTTTAACATTCTTTGCAAGTTGTTCCAATTTTTTAGTAGATATATAGTTCCACCTTTTTAATTGTGGTACTCTTTTTTTGCATCAGAAAACTAACTGATGGCCTTATCAATAAAAGATTCAAATTGTGAGCCAAGAAAAAATAATGAAAAAAATTGATGTTATAGAATCAAAACTTACGCATAATTGCCTTTTTGCTTGTTTTTCTCCAGTTATATATAAAGCCTTAAATAAGCCTATAGAAACTTTTAGTGTTTTTTTAAATCAATGAAGTACATACATGTTTTCTTTGCAAATTAATAATTAGCATGTTTTAATATTATTGAGTTTCGGGCTGGGAATGTGGCTCAGGCGGTAGCGCACTCGTCTGGCATGCGTGCGGCCCGGGTTCGATCCTCAGCACCACATACCAACAAAGATGCTGTACCCGCCAATAACTAACTAATAAATATTAAAATTCTCTCTCTCTCTCTACCTCTCTCTACCTCTCTCTCTTTAAAAAAAAAAAAGTTTCATTCTAAAAGAGCCCAACTATACCCAGTAGCATTTCATGATTTTAACTTGAGTGAATTAATTTTATTATAAAATACAATACAAATAATTTTAATGAAATAATACTGAAAATCTTATGACTGTGACCAGGATACACTTAGATGACTGGGGGTCAAGTGCATCACAGCAGGAGCAGATGTGCTTGTCTACAATAAACCCTGCCTTCTTCTCTGAGGATAATTGATTCATCCAAAACAGCTAAAAGGCTGCTCCAATGTCTAGACACTCCAAAGAAGCTGACTTGGCGATTATGCAGTACCCATACACCAGCAACCCACCATCAGGGTCATCTTAAACCTTGTCACGACCCAGAACTGCTTCAATTATGAGATCTTAAGCCCCATTATTCCCATCTCTGACCACAACTTCCTGTTCTTTCAGCTTTCACTCTCTCACATCTAGACCTTGAAACCCACCACTCATTCTTTTCCTCCCACTTCTCCTCTGGGCTTCTCTCACCTCTCTAATCACCTTGATCACAATCATGTTCACTATTTCCTCAACTTGCCCTTCCCTAGTCTTTATCTTATATCTGCCCAGCAAACTAGAATGGGCCCTAAATCCTTTTTTGTCATACTCATATTGAGGCTGTTGGGCTTAGTTAAAAAAAAAAAAAAAATCACACAGCAGAACTCAACCATCCCTCTGAGTCATTTGGAATCTTTTTATAGCTCCCTGATCAGATTCCTATCCTGTTTGATTCATTTCTTATTCTTTTTCAAGGGAAAGTGCAAATTCAGTACCCTACTACCACAAATTATGCAGTTGAGTTTCCTGCATTTGGAGAAATCACAAGGGTCAGCATATCTGGAGTGCAATGGGTAAGATCCACCCTGGGAAAATCACCTATGTGATCACATTATCTCCCCTGTCAGGTAAGTATCCGTTTGTCTCATTTCAAATATAATATATTTTTTAATAGATGTCCCCAACTTATGATAGTTTGACTTACAATTTTTTGACATTATGATGATGCAAAAGTGACATGAAATCAGTAGAAACTATACTTCCAATTTCAAATTTTGATATTTTCCTGGGCTAGCAATATGTAGTACCATATTCTCTTGTGATGCTGGGGAGCAGCTCAGAACTGCAGCTCCCAGTCAGTCGAAGATCAGAAAGGTAAACAACCAATATTTTACAGTATGCTGTCTTGCTAAAGCTATGATATTAGATGGCTTAGATGTATTGCAAATATTTTTTACTTAGATGATATTTTCTACTTAATGATGGGTATATCAGCATCTCTTCTTGAAACTCAATGGAAATCTTCTCCCCTCGGTCTCATCAGAAGTCCTTACTTTCCTGCCCCAAAGTAGAAAGCCATCCATAGCCAGCTTTACATGGTTTCAAGTTTTAATTCATGTTTCTCAATTCACATTAAGCCAAAGAGTTACTGGAACTATCTCAATTTTGTTACTATTTTTAAACAATCTAATTTCTAAGTAGTTGAGAGTACCTGTTGAGCAAGTGATGGGAAAAGATACAGACCCAAGGGTTCTTTAGATATGTGTATACATCATGATATAATTAAATATATTTGGTTATATATAAAGAAATATGTGCATATAAACATATAGTAATATGTGCAGGGCATACATCAGCTTTATTGAGATGCAATTCGCATATTACACAATTCACCCATTTCAAGCATGTAACAGTTTTTAGACATTGTCATCTCATATATATAAGTATATTTACAGAATTTACAGGTTTTAGTATATTTACAGAATTGTGCAACTGTTAGTAAAATCCATATTAAAATGTTTTCATCATCCCAATGTTGAGAGCCACAGGCAAAGGGGCCCCAGCAAACTTCCAGCTGCCAGCAAACTTCCAGCTGCCGGCTGATGATTGGCTCACAGCGGCCCCAGCAACATCTAGCTGATTGGCTCCTCTGCGGTGATGTTCATTGGGCTGTTTCCCTGCCCTTCAGACTGCCAGCTGATGATTGGCTCACAGCGGCCCCAGCAACATCTAGCTGATTGGCTCCTCCACGGAGCTGCTCATTGGGGGACTTCTTTGGCTCCGCCCACGCGACCCAGCCAATCAGCCTCAAGAGCAGGAGGATTGTGGGAGGTGGTGAGGTGTGTGGGGGTGAGAGGCTTGGGGAAGCCGGTGGTGGCAGTTGGGCTCTGAGAGTTTTTTCCTGAGGAGCTGTTTTGTTTGGCTTTTGTAGTTCTAAAAATAAAGTTAGTTTCTTTTGACAAGTGGCTCCTGAATTGTGCCCAGCCAGACTGCGGCATTTGGTGGCTCGCACGGGGAGCGACTGAGGGTAAGTAAACTGCTCGCCCCTGAGGGCAGGGCGAGAGGATGGGTAGCCATTCTAAGTTTCCTCTTTTGTTTTGCTTCATTTTTGTTTTAAGTTGCCTGTCCCTGGAGATGAGTGAGACGGAAGAAAAACCGCTCACATCTGAGGAAAAACTATTTGCGTCTGAGGAACAGATAGGGAGAAAGGACGGATGCACATTTCAGGAGGATAGAAAGGCTGATATAATGAATTTTTGTTCCAATTTTATTTCATTCTGTCTCGGTTTTCTTTGGTGTTATCTTGTTGGGTTGTATTATAGTAGAAATACGGGATCAGCAATTAGTAAAAAACAAACCGAAAGACTGTTAAGTAAATTATTAGAGGAAGGTGGCATCCCAGTAAAATCAAGAGCAGTCAGGGCATACGTTGATACAATACAAAAATGTAGCCCATGGCTTTTTAAGGAGGAGTTGTTAAATATATCACAGTGGGACCATCATGGTGAAGATTTAAAAAGAATAGAAAAGAACAACCCAGGGACTCTGCCAGTTGGCACATTGCCATTGTGGACGTTCGTATCTGGTTTGCTTAGTCCAAAGCCTTCAATTCAGACAAAGGTAGAGGAAGGAGAAGACATATTGATTCAAGTAAAAGAGAAGGTCTCTCAAATTAGTCAGAAAGAGGAAAAGATTCAAGTAAAAGAGAAGGTCTTTCGAGCTAGTGAGACAGAGGAAGGAAGTTTAGAGCAGAAAAAGCCATCAGGGGAAAAGTTACAACAGGAGACTGCTAATAACACCTTTCTATCAGAGAGCGTAAGTGTCCAACCAACAGCACCACCTCTACAGGAGACTGCTACTAACAGCATTCTATCACCAGAGGGCATAAGTGTCCAATCAACAGCACCACCTCCATATGCTAGGAGGCTCCCAACCCCCGCAGTTGATAGTTGGGATCCTGAGACAGGATCTCAAGTATTAACATGCCCTGTATTTGAGGTAGGAGGACAGCGAATTTACCAGGGTTTAAATTTCAAAACAGTAAAGGAGCTAAAACAGGCTGTAACAACCTATGGTCCTCAAGCACCCTTCACTGTAAGCTTGGTCGAATCCATTAACAACTTGAACATGACACCAGCAGATTGGGCTAAAATGTGTAAAGCTGTGCTAAATGGAGGTCAATACCTGTTATGGAAGGTTGCCAATGAGGAATTTTGCAAGGAGACGGCTAGGCGAAATGCAGCAGCTGGTTATCCTCAGAGAAATCTAGATATGTTGTTAGGAAAGGGACCTTATGAGGATCAGCAGCAACAAACTGCATATGATCCTGGCGTATACTCACAAATTGCTGCAGAGGCGATTAGGGCATGGAAGACTTTACAAGGACATGAAGGTTTACAAGGTCAATTATCTAAGATAATACAAGGAGCTAATGAATCTTATGCTGAATTTGTAGATAGGCTTATTCAAACAGCTACCAGAATTTTTGGGAATACAGAACAAGCAATGCCACTAATAAAACAACTGGCTTATGACCAAGCAAATCGTTGGTGCAGAGATATCATTAGACCATGGAAACAGGAAGATTTAAACACATATATTAAATTATGTAGAGACATTAATGAACAAGAGCAAGTCATGGCAGCTGCAGTAAAACAGGCTTTAGATGCCAGAGACATTAATGAACAAGGGCAAATTGTGGCAGCTGCAGTAAAACAGGCTTTATGTACCAGGCCAAGAACATGCTACAATTGTCAACAAACAGGACATTTTAAAAGGAATTGCCCCATAGGAGGAGGGTTTAACAAAACTAGGTATCAAAGGAGTAGAATACCGGGTATTTGCCCACGATGCCGTAGAGGGAGACGTTGGGCTAATGAATGCCGTTCTCAAACCACCATAGAGGGTACTCCATTACATTGGGCTAATGAATGCCGTTCTCAAACCACCATAGAGGGTACTCCATTATCAAAAAACGAACAAGGACAAGGTGTTTATCCACAATATCGTGGACAAAGGCATCGGGCTCCGTTGCCAAAAAATGGACAGGGGGCCCCAATGCTCCGGGGCCCCAAACCACAAATATACGGAGCACTGGAGGAACCCAGCAACCCCATCAGGGTAGTGACCAGGACACATTGTCCATCAGATCCCTCATCAGACAAACCAGAGGGAGCGCAGGGTTGGACATCTGTGCCTCCGCCAGATCAGTACTAACTCCAGAGATGGGAGTTCAAATCATTCCCACAGGGGTAAAAGGACCTCTTCCCAAAGGAACAGTAGGCTTATTATTGGGACGCAGCTCTTCTACTCTAAAAGGACTTTTGATAAGTCCTAGGGTAATTGATCCCGATTATGAAGGTGAAATAAAAATTATAGCCAGTTCTCCAAAGGGTATATCAGTAATTTCACCAGGAGATAGAATAGCACAGTTACTAATAATACCAAGCCTACATGATAAATTTTCCAGTCATGCTGTAGAAAGAGGTTCCAAGGGATTAGGCTCCACAGGTGTAGATTGGGCTATGCTTTCTTTAAATTTAGATTCTCGCCCCATGCTAAAACTAAATATTCAAGGACATGAATTTAATGGGCTACTGGATACAGGTGCAGACCTTAGCATCATCTCTCATCAAGAATGGCCAAAACATTGGCCATTACAACAAGCCACTCAAACGCTTCGAGGCCTAGGAGTGGCGACTAATCCCCATAGAAGTGCAATGGTATTAGATTGGAAGGATCCTGAAGGATGTGAAGGAACTATACAGCCATATGTATTGGATCATCTTCCCGTAAATTTATGGGGACGAGATATCCTAGATCAATTAGGTTTGACATTAACAAATAATATCAATTAAAATGCACCCACTATTATGGCTAGACAAGGTTTTAGGAAAGGAAAAAGCTTAGAAAAACAAGAACAAGGTATAGCAGCACCGATACAAATAGATCAAGGAACAGACAGACATGGGTTGGATTTTCACAAAGGGCCACTGAGACAATAAAAATTACTTGGAAATCAGAAAGACCAGTATGGGTTCCTCAGTGGCCCTTGACTAAAGAAAAGATACAAGTAGCCCATGATCTGGTCAAACAACAATTAGCGGAAGGACATATACAACCTTCTGTATCTCCCCATAATACTCCCATTTTTGTCATCAAAAAGAAATCTGGTAAATGGAGATTATTGCAAGATTTAAGAGCCATTAATAATGAAATGGTCATTATGGGACCTGCTCAATCGGGGATTCCTCAATTGTCTGCTTTGCCAAAAACTTGGTATGTTTTAGTTATAGATATTAAAGATTGTTTTTTTTCAATTCCAATTCATCCTGAGGATAGTCCACGTTTTGCATTTACTATCCCTGCACTAAATCATGAAGGTCCTGATCAGAGATATGAATGGAAAGTACTCCCTCAAGGGATGGCTAACAGCCCAACTATGTGTCAAATTTATGTTAACAAAGTAATCCAGCCACTTAGAAATCAAAATCCTGAACTACAAATATTTCACTATATGGATGATGTATTATTAGCACACAAAGCTAAAAACACATTGCTAGAATGTTATGCCACACTTACAAATTTATTAAAAAATTATAAGCTAGAGATAGCAATAGATAAAGTACAATTAAATTTTCCAATTAATTATTTAGGAGTTCTATTATCCTCAACCATGGACCGTCCACCAAAAATTCAAATACGAGTAGATCAACTCAAATCACTTAATGACTTTCAAAAGTTATTAGGAGACATAAATTGGATAAGGCCTTATCTAGGTATTCCAACAGGAGAATTGGGACCTTTATTTGATATCTTAAAAGGTCCATCAGATCCAAATTCACCCCGAATGTTAACGCCTGAAGCAAGAAAGGCATTAAAAATCATTGAAACATATATGGAAAATATGCATTTGGATAGAATTGATATAAGTTTGCCTTTATTATTTATTGTACTACCAACAAAAAATATTCCTACAGGAGTATTTTGGCAAGAAGGTCCATTATTATGGATACATTTATCTTATTCTCCTAACACTATTCTTACTAGGTATCCTGAGGCTGTAGGACAATTAATACTCAAAGGAATAAAAACAACAAAGGGAGTATTTGGAATTTCTCCCAATAAAATTATTACTCCATATTCTATGAATCAAATTGATGAATTAGCTAATGAGTTAAATACTTGGGCAATAATCATGTGCAAATCTAATGTTTCATTTGATAACCACTTACCATCTAATCCTTTATTGTCTTTTTGGTCATTGCATCCTGTAATTTTTCCAAAAGTGACAAGAAAAACACCTATCATGAATGCTCCAAATATATTCACGGATGGGTCAAATAATGGTACAGCAGCAATAGTTACACCTGATGAAACTTTTACATTTTTAGTACCCAAACAATCAGCTCAAAAGGTAGAGCTTAATGCAGTATTACAAGCTTTTGTGATGTTTAAAAATTCTGTATTTAATTTATTTTCTGATAGTCAGTATATAGTTAATGCTATAGTATCCCTTGAAGATGCTGGTAGGATTTCCCCTTCTTCTACTGTTTTCTCTTTGTTTTCCACTATACAAAGTTTAATCTGGGACAGAAAAGATCCATTCTTTATAGGACATATCAGGGCACATACAGGATTGCCTGGAGCCCTTAGTTTGGGCAATGATTTAGCAGATAAAACTACACATGACATACATATTTTCTCTACACTAGAAGAAGCTATAAATTTTCATAAAAGGTTCCATGTCAATGCTAATACTTTACAAAAGCATTTTAAAATAACTAAGGAACAAGCTAGACAAATAATAAAACAATGTCAAAATTGTGTGACCTTTTTACCACAAGTTAATCTTGGAGTCAATCCTAGAGGATTGATACCTAACCATATTTGGCAGATGGACGTCACACACTTGCCAGAATTTGGAAAATTAAAATATTTGCATGTTACAGTTGATACTTCTTCTGGATTTTTGATGGGCTCCCTTCATGCCGGAGAAAAAACTAAAGATGTTATAACTCATTGCTTACAAAATTTTGCCACTGTGGGCATTCCAAAACAGTTAAAAACAGATAATGCCCCTGGTTATACTTCTACCTCTTTTAAACAATTTTGCTCATCATTTGGCATTACTCATATAACAGGAATCCCATACAATCCACAGGGACAAGGCATAGTTGAAAGAGCTCATCAAACTATTAAAATGTACTTATTAAAGCAAAAAGACGGAATTGGGAAGGGGTATATATTCCCCAAAGATAAACTTAAAATAACCCTTTTTACTCTAAACTTTTAAAATTTGGATTCATCAGGACTTAGTGCTGCAGAAAGGCATATGTGTCCAAAAAATGTACATAAGCCCAAGGTACTTTGGAAAGATATTCTAACAGGACAATGGAAAGGTCCTGACCCAGTAATTGTCTGGAGTCGGGGGTCTGTTTGTGTGTTTCCACAGGAAGAACAGCAGCCGATTTGGATTCCGGAGAGATTAACTAAAGCGATTTCTACAGACCAAACAGAAGATGATTTGGCTCAAATCCATAACAGCTGATATCCAAAACTCCAATTTGGCTATCCTTACATCTGCGACAGAACCAGGATGCTTTTTTCAATGTCTATTTTATTATTGCCCTTTCCCATATCATGAAGTTCTATTTTGGTTTTTGAGCTCATACAGACCTAAGTTAATGTTTTGCTGATCAGTTCTATTTTTTTTTTTTGACTATAGAGTTTTTAAACATTGCAATGTAGATTTCACCTGTAAAAAGTTATAAGGCCTTTACTATTATGTTATGTGTTGTATGTATTATATTATGTGTGCACACTTGTGTTTTGTGTTATATGTTTGAATGTACGTATGTGCATATATCATATATGATGAGCGCTCATGAAAAAATGGATCCAAATATTTTTTTTATTCACGTGATTTAAATGGTTTAATTTAAATTAGGTAAATAACTATTAAGAATTGTTTTAATATGTAAACAAAAAAGGTTAACAGATCTGTTTGTTTACTTTCACCTTTCCTTTTCATTATATTTAATAATTCTCTTCAAGATAATGTAAATTGTTAAGAAAATTGTTTTCTTTTAATGCCTTCTGGAATGTTACATAATTTTTTCTTTAGCCATTATTGCCAGAATTCCTATCTTCATCCCAGTGCTGGTGAAGACAAAGATAAAACTAATCTACAGTTTCTGCAATAGCCATCACTGAACTGCTTGCAGAACTTGCCTAAACTATGTGTCACTTGTATGCATTGTGAACTCACTTGTATGCATTGTGAATTATCTGTTGGTGCAGCGACTTGTGGTAGTGTTGGGGTATTTTTGCTGATGATGTCATCGGTGGTACAATTTTTCCAACAAGAGCCATCAATTGGCTTGGTGTATCTTCCTCCCTTCTGCTTGTCATGACAAAGACCTCTCCACAGGTGTGGCTGTATACTAGACCGGTAGTCAATGATGGGTAAGATCCAATTACAATGGTACCAACCTAAGACAGGAGGCTGACGCCCTGAGGTCAGCTCATCCGAAGACGGGTAAGGACCATATGTAGTATTGGACAACCTAAGGCAGGCATGGTCCCCAAGCCACATGCTTGTTGTTTAAACAGAGAGGGGGAGATGTTGAGAGCCACAGCCAAAGGGGCCCCAGCAAACTTCCAGCTGCCAGCAAACTTCCAGCAGCCGGCTGATGATTGGCTCACAGCGGCCCCAGCAACATCTAGCTGATTGGCTCCTCTGCGGTGATGTTCATTGGGCTGTTTCCCTGCCCTTCAGACTGCCAGCTGATGATTGGCTCACAGCTGCCCCAGCAACATCTAGCTGATTGGCTCCTCTGCGGTGATGTTCATTGGGCTGTTTCCCTGCCCTTCAGACTGCCAGCTGATGATTGGCTCACAGTGGCCCCAGCAACATCTAGCTGATTGGCTCCTCCACAGAGCTGCTCATTGGGGGACTTCTTTGGCTCCGCCCACGCGACCCAGCCAATCAGCCTCAAGAGCAGGAGGATTGTGGGAGGTGGTGAGGTGTGTGGGGGTGAGAGGCTTGGGGAAGCCGGTGGTGGCAGTTGGGCTCTGAGGGTTTTTTCCTGAGGAGCTGTTTTGTTTGGTGTTTGTAGTTCTAAAAATAAAGTTAGTTTCTTTTGACAAGTGGCTCCTGAATTGTGCCCAGCCAGACTGCGGCATCCCAAGAAGAAACCATGCATCCACTAGCAATCATTCCTTTCCCCTATAATTACCTAGCCCTGGATCATTGCTATTCTATATTCTGTCTATTCTATAGATTTTCCTATTCTATATATTTCATATAAATGGATTCATACAATATGTGGTCGTTAGTGTTTGGCTTCTTTCACTTAATATGTTTGCAAGGTTTGTCCATGTTATAGAATGTACTGGAACTTCTTTTTATTACCAAATAATATTCTATTGTCTGGATATACCACATTTCATTTATCTATTCATCAGTTGATAAATGTTTGGGTTGTTTCTGCTTTGGGGCTAGTATGGATAATATTGCTGTGAACATTCATATACAAATGTTTTGCATGGACATATGACCTCCATTGTCTTGTCTATTTAGGCATGAAATTGCTGGGTCACATGGTAACCCTGTGCTTAATCTTTTGAGGAACTGCTGTACTAATTTCCAAAACCACTATACCATTTTATTTTCCCACTAGAAAATTATGAGTGTTTCTTTTTCTCCACATTCTCTCCAGCACGTGTTATTTTCCCTCTCTTTGGTTATCCTTTCCTAATGGGTGTGAAGTGGTAGCTCAATGTGGGTTTGATTTGCATGTGCCTATTGCCCACTTGTATATTTTCATTGGAAAAAAAGTCTGTTCACATGCGTTGTCTGTTTTTCATTGGGTTCTCTTTTTATTTTTGATTTATAATCTTTCATAAATTATAAATATAAGAATAGGAACACATACTTTCAATATATATCTGCTTCAGATATATATTGTAGGTTTTCTGTTTTGATAGAAAAGCCCAAATACTTAATTTGAAAATGTCTAATTTGGGCTGGGGATGTGGCTCAGCGGTAGCGCACTCGCCTGGAGTGCGTGCAGCCCGGGTTCAATCCTCAGCACCACATACAAACAAAGATGTTGTGTCCGCCGAGAACTAAGAAAAAAAAAATATTAAAAAAAAAAAAGAAAATGTCTAATTTATCTATTTTTCTCTTTTATTGTATGTGCTTTTGGGTTATATCTAACCATTGCTTAATCCAAGATCATAAAGTTTACAACACTGTTTTCTTTTAACAGTTTTAGTCCTACATTTTGAGTTAATTTTTATATGTGGTACAAAGTAGGGGTTCAATTTTATTATTTCATATACGGCTCTCCAGTTGTCCCAGAACCAATCGTTAAAAACAAACAACAACAACAATAAAAAACTATTCTTTCTTCATTGGATGGCCTTAGCACACATGTCAAAGTCGACTGACCATCAATGTGAAGGTTTATTTCTAGGATTCTCAATTGATCTGTATGTCTCTCCTTATGACAGTACCATGCTATCTTGATTATTACAACTTTGTAATAAGTTTTGAAATTAGGATATGTGAATCCTCCAAATTCATTCTTTTTAAAGACTGTTTTGACTAGTCTGGGTTCCTTGAATTTCCATATGGATTTTAGATACACTTGTCAATTTTTGCAAAGAAGCCAGGTAGAATTACTTTTTTAAATTTTTGTGTTTATTTTTTATGTGGTGATGGGGGTTGAACCCAGGCCCTCATGCATGCTAAGAAAGTGCTTTACTACTGAGCTAACTCCCCAGCCTCCAAATAGAATTTTGATAAGGATTGTGTTATAAATGCCTGAGGAATATTGTCTTCTTAACAAAATTAAATCTTTTTTTTTTCCAGTCTGGGAATTGCACCAAGCTATATCCCCAACCTTTTTAAAATTGTTTTGAGATAATTTTTAAAACTACCCAGTCTGGCCTTGAACTTGCCATCCTCATGCCTCAGTCTCCCAAGTAGCTGGAATTACAGGTATGCACCACCATACTCAACAATATTAAGTTTTATCATTTATTGAGGTCTTCTTCAATTTCAATAAAATTTTGTAGTTTTCAAAGTAGACATTTTGCACTCCTTTTATTAAATTTATTCCTAACTATTTTGTTTTTCTTGGTGGTGTTATAAATAGAATTGGCTTTCTAATTTTAAGATGTTTCACAGCAAGTATATAGAAATAGCATTTATTTTTGTATGTTAATCTTGTATCCTGAAACTGTGCTGAATTTGCTTATTAGCTCTAAAAGTTTTCCTTCAGGCAGATTCCTTTCTTTGTATGAAATCATGATACCTGCAACCTGAAGGATCTTAAGAATGATAACAAGAACTGTGGTGGGGCAAGCTGGGAGTGGCTCTTCAACTTTTCAAAATAGCAATGTTCTTTTTTGCTGAAACCCTGTCATTTTTCTCAGTAGAAAAGGACTGAGGGTGTGGATCAATAGTAGGACACATGTTTAGCATGTGTGAGGCCCTGGGTTTGATTTCTAGCATATCTTTTCCTGTCTCTTTCTCTCTCCCTGCCCCATCCCCCCACTCCCCACACAATGAATCTCTCAACAAAATTCTTTTTTTTTTTAGAGAGAGAGAGAGAGAATTTTAATATTTATTTTTTAGTTTTCGGCGGACACAACATCTTTGTTTGTATGTGGTGCTGAGGATCAAACCCAGGCCGCACGCATGCCAGGCCAGCACGCTACCGCTTGAGCCACATCTCCAGCCCTCAACAAAATTCTTTACAAATTACATGTCCACTGTGTAGACTTGAAAAAAATACATGTTTTTTACCTCAAGCATTGCCCTCAATCTGCATGAATACATGATTTCAACACACACACACACACACACACACACACATATGTTTAGTGGTAGTTGAACACAATTCCTTTGTTTTATTTATTTATTTGCTTTTATGTGGTGTTGAGGATTGAACCCAGGGCCTCCCATGTGCTAAGCAAGTGCTCTACCAGTGAGTCACAATTCCAGCCCCTAGTGAGCCACTTCTTTATGCTGACTTCTGGAGCTAGGTGTGTCCTCTGTGCAGGGCCCCCAGGGATAGTGGTACTAGAGGAGGCAGGACTGACTGTGCTGACCCTTGAATAGTGCCTTCCTGTTTTTATTGCTGTGATTTCCTTGGTTTTATCAGGGATGATTCCTTTCCTACTTAAACTGTTACGACATTCTACCTCTTCAAGGAAATCCTTCCATGCTAAGGGTAGATCTATCTTTGGTGAAGGTATCTCCGGATTTCACTTTGTTCAGTACCTGGGAGCTGAGAAGGATCTAGAAATCTGTGATGGGAACATCACAGTAGAGCTCTGAAGGGAAAAATAGATTTTAGCCTTATCTCAGTCACAGAACAAAGGCTTTGTCCCCAGGATGGAGGATTAGCAGAGGCAGTCCATCTTATCATAATGCTCATTGCATTTAGCTGCACCACTGCCTCCTTCCTTTATGTCATTAAAAACTGATTTTATAAGAGGTAAACAACATGTCAGTTTTATGATAGGCATAGCCAGTAATCTTAACATATGGTTGCCTAGCTAGGCTCAATAGCAGAGTGGCAAGAGTGTGGTCCTAGAGCTAGATTGTCCTTGGATTTAAATCCTGCCTCCATCTTTTAATAGCTATGTGACCTTCATAAATTATGTAATCACTGTATGCCCCCATTTCCTTATTTGTAAGGGGTATAATTATAGTAACTCACAAAAGTTGCTGTGAGAATTGAATTGTATTTATATATCTATATTGCTTATCACATGATAAGCACATGAAACATTTTAACTAGTCATAATAGACTTCAAGGCATTTACTTGATTAGGCTAAGAAAATGCACTTGTCCAGCTCAGGCTGTAGCTCAGTGGCAAAGCACTTGGCAGAGTGTGTGAGGTACTAAGTTCAATCCTCAGCAGCACATAAAAATAAAACAAATAAAATAAAGGCATGCTATCCATCTACAACTACAAAGGAAAAAGAAAGAAAGAAAATGTACTAGTCAATAAAATGATATGAAAGCAGTATTCAAAGTTCACCCCACCCAGTGGTTTTCAAACTTTAGTATGCCTAATAATCATCAAGAATAATTTTTAAATGAAATTACCAGGCTCTACCCGCTAGAATTTCTGATTTAGTAGTTAGTGACACATCTCATGAATCTTCACCTTTTTTTTCTGATTAAAAAAACAGTATTATTAAGCAATCATAATCTCATTCAGAAAAAGCCATTGTCAAACAAAGTTTGGGCTCACGTGGGGACAGGTTTTTTCAATATGGTTTGAATTGTGGAAAAGAAAAATTTTTTCCCAGCAGGACAGCAGGACAGGAGTGGGAAGCATATTGATACTGACCAGACAACATACATTTCTGAAGAGCACAGTGCCTTGGACAGTGAACACTTTTGGTCTGAGACATGTGCCACCCTATGCTGGCAGGGGCTGGGCAGAGGTGCAGACTCCTTCGGCAGGAAGGCCTAATTGTTGTCCTTGTTTCTGATCCAACTGTTCACAGGATGGCTGTGGCCACTGGGACTGGGATGGTGACCACAAACAAGCCTTAGCTCCCATCACTCTCCTTCATTCCTGGAGGAGGGACCCCAGGAATAATGGAATTGCCTATCCACAGAGGAATAGTGGATAGGGGGATACGTCTTTGGCCATGTTTTTCTTTGAGGCAGAACAATCATGATGAAACCTCATCCTCTGCTCTATGATGATCCAACAGAAGTTATGGGTACTTGGGCTTCCAATGCCCTATTGTCTATAAGCAGTCAGCCTATGACTGACCGTCGGCTTTGGGTACAAGTTAATCGGATCATGATTTGGGGTGGGGAGTTTGTCTGCCCTTTGCCTTTACTGGGGGAAATATACTGCAGAAAGTTCTTTATCCTATCCTCAAAGTTCCTATTGAAGGAGCCTGGGAGGACTTGTTCCCCATAGTGTCTCCAACCTCCATGACTGGGACAAAAGGGCCCATTTCCCCAGCACCGGAGAGCCTCTCTCCTACAATCCTTTCTCCCTGTGCTTCTGACTTGTGCCAAAACCTGTCCTCTCTCTTGGCAGCTGGCCTAAACTTATTTCTCCTTCTCTTCCATGAATCCTGGATTTCAGGGATCTTGGACTTCTGCAGGTCCTGGCTGCTCTCGTCACTGGTTGAGAGTCCATACATCACCTGATAAGCTGATGCACTGCTACTGGACATGCTTAGGGAGCTGGACAGTCTCTCCTGTGAAGCCAGGAGCACCTCAGGGTCACAGTCCTGCAGGAACTGTCACTGGAAGTTTTGTAGAATGCCACCCTTAAGCCATATTATGAGGCTAATTCTCTGTGCTTTAAAGCATGAGTATCCTTGGCCCTGGGAATTAGAACTTCTAGAAGAGGAGGAGATTTTATTGGTCCCCAGATATTCTAAATTCCCCAGATTAATATGTACATTTTCGAAGTTTGATATCTTCCTGATTTCCATGGTGATTGCTCAGTCAGAACACTTCTCATTATCTTGTTTCTCTCTGATTTCTTCATCTTTTCAAAATGGAGACCCTACCCAAAGTGATGACATGCTGTGGTATGAGCCTTTTGAGCTCACACCTCCACTCCCCAATGGCTCATGTCTGCCCATTTCTAGGTTTAGATTTGGTCCACGTTATCTCTTCCAGTTCCCAGGACAGCAATGCTATGCCAGGGTCTGCTCACAAGAATGTAAGTGTGGGGCTGAGAGGGCAGGCTGCCCTCTTCTGTGGTTGAAGGAGCATGTGAGAGCCCACAGTTGTCACCAGATGAATCTGTACCTTTAGCAAACACTGTACTCCAGTATTCTTTCTGATTCATTCAGGTGATCCATGGGCATTGTTTTTTTTTTGTTGTTATTATTATTATTATTTTTAATGGGCACTGTTCAATTTCATATAATTGAAAATTTACAGAAAGTTGCAAAAATAACATAGAGGGGTTTGTAAGTGTAACTCAGTGTAGAGCTCTTGCCTAGTATGCACAGGGCCTTGGGTTCAATCCTTAGCACCATTAAGAAGCACAAAGAACTTTCATATATGTTTTATCAAGATCCATTAATTTTTAATAATTTGCAACATTTGCTTTATCAGTCTTTTTCTACATTTGCCTCTCTTTATAAAATTTTTTTCCTAAATTATTTGAGAGCACATTGCATATCACATCTCTATACCTCTTCAAAACTTTAGTGTGTGTTTCCTAAGAACAAGGATATCCTCTCTAAATAACCACTGGCCAGTTATTAAATTCAGGAAATTTAATATTAATACACACTTTTATCTGATGTAATACATATTCCAGTTTTTTCAATTGTCCAGTTGTCTCCAGAATGCCTTATTATAACAGCTCTCCCTGCCATACAGAATTGGGTACAAGATCACATATTATCTTTTGAATGACATCCTCTTTGTTCCCTTTGGTTTGGAACAGTGCCTCAACCTAGCTTTGTTTTTTATGGCATTGACATTCTTTAAAGAATACAAGCCAGTTTTTATAGACCATCCCTTATCACGGGCTTGGCTAACGTTAGTGCTTAGATTTACGTTACGCATTTTTGGCTGGAATCCCACATAAATGGAATCCCTTTTGAGAGTATTATCTCTGGAGACGTATGATATCCACTTCTTACTGGTGAGTTGGCCACACTTTAAGAAATACTTGGATGCTTTGAGAAATATTTGACTAGCCATTTTCTGTTCTAAGAAGCCTCAGAACCTAAAGTGGTCAGAAAAGGAAACAAAGCTTTTACTGTCTTGGATGGTCTGATTGATTGATGGTTTGTGAAGGACCTCATCTAATTATTGCCAAAGTACATCAGAAGATAATCACGTATTAACCACAGATGTTATAACATTCAAACCCACAAAACACCTTCACTCTTAATTTATTCAACTCTGTCTTTACCTCCATTCCATTCTTAGCAACTATCAGTCATAACTTTCATTTTGTATTTATTACAGGTAATCTAGTCAATATATCATATGACATAACTAAATTGTGTGTGTTGGTGGGTACTGGGGATTAAACCCAAGGGGACTCTACCACTGAGATATACCTCCAGCCTCTCTTTTTCCCTTTTAAATGTTGAGACAGGATCTCACTAAATTGCCAAGCTGGCCTCAAACTTGTGATCTTCCTGTCTCAGCCATCTGAGTAGCTGGGATTACAGGTGTGTGCTACTGCATTCTGGCTGATAAAACTGAATTTGCCCATCCATATACGGAGGCCAGTAGAAACAACTTAATTTCTTCTATCATGTATTTTTTACGAATATATACTAGCTTCCTCTTCAATGGTAGGCAAAGAATTGGCATGTTTTTGTTCTATCCCTAAGATACACTTATTCAAAAACTATAATTGATGTCTTCCCTTCATACTTATATTTCTGAATAAAACCTGCTGTCTTGGTGTACCTACTACATTGCAGACTCTACAATTCTCCTGGTACACATTCATTTATTCCTTCCTTTAAAAACTAGTCCAAAGGTTAAGAAAGAATACGATGTATGTCTTAAAGCAACTAGCATTTATTGAGTGTCATCTTTCTGCCAGCCTCTAAACATATAGCTTAATAACCAGAGGGGAGTTTCTGTTACTGCCATTTCACAGACAAGGAAACAATTACATCACTTGGTGTTAGGCAACTAACAATTGATAAAGTTAGGATTTTACCTGGTGTCTGACTAACTCTAAAAAAAACTCTCTCTGGAGACCATCTATAATGGTACAACAGTAAAGACAGAATGAACAAAATTATGTTCATATGCCGGGCACAGTGGTGCACACCTGTAATCCTGGCAGCTCAGGAGGCTGAGGCAAGAGGATCTCGAGTTCAAATCCAGCCTCAGCAACTTAGTGAGGCTCTAAGCAACTCAATGAGACCCTGTCTCTAAATAAAATAGAAAAAAAGAGCTGGTGATGTGGTTCAGTGGTCAAGTGTCCCTGAGTTCAATTCCTAGTACCTGTTCCCCAAAATTAAACCCATAAAATTCATAATGCCAGAATTAGGGTATGCCTCTCAAAATTAAAAGTTCAACTTGAGGTCAAATGAAAGCATCTTACAAAATGGCTGGGAAACTTAAGGAACTTGTATACCTTGGGGCCCTTCAGGAGAAAACCAGAAGTAATTCCATAACAGATTAAAAAAGAACACTGAAAATACAATTGAAATCCTTATATTCCCTCCTCTATTCTTTATTCCACTTACTCTCCTTCTTTCCTTAGGTTACTATTTTTTGTGTTTACATAAATATGCCATTAAAATATAGATCAGGGATGGAGTTGTGGCTCAGTGGTAGAGCCCTTGCCTGGCATATGTGAGGCGCCACATATAGGTAAATAAAATAAAAAAGATCAATTGACAATTAAAACACATATTAATAAAATAAAATATAAATAGGAGCTTGGAGTATAGTTTTGTGGTGGAGCACTTGCCTGGCATGCACAAGGCCCTGGATTTGATCCCTAGCACTACAAAAGAACAAAAACATAAAATAATGAAAATAAAAAAA
This sequence comes from Spermophilus citellus, assembly GCF_964194105.1. Lineage (NCBI taxonomy): Eukaryota > Metazoa > Chordata > Mammalia > Rodentia > Sciuridae > Spermophilus > Spermophilus citellus. The sequence continues at coordinate 124,796,608 of NC_138187.1, read as the reverse complement.
TGCAAAAAGTAGTTTGCAGGCTGGGGGTGTGGCTCAGTGGTAGAGCGCTCACCTAGCACATGAAGGACCTGGGTTCGATCCTCAGCACCACATAAAAATAAATAAAATAAAAGTATTGTATCCCATTAAACTAAAAAGTAAATATTAAAAATATAGTTTGCAATATATAACACTGGACAACTTTGTATTGTCATTAAACCTCATGTTTCAAGATCTAACATTTCTAATTGTATTTGTCTAATATATGGTGTCAAATACATATTTATAACACATTTGTTTTCACAACTGTACAGTAGGAATATACCAAGTGGTATAAATTTCCACAATTTATTTATTTATGAAAAATATTTGGGTTTACAATATATTATTAGGGAAGCTATGATTATTTGGAAAATACCTTTTACTTTTGAGATCAGCATTATAAATAAGTCCCCAAATGTCAACAGGGTAAATTGGGTCTGGAGTTACATTTACTTTTGGCTTGAGCCTCAAAATGAGTCTTGCAATTGTCAGTTAAAATTTCAATTTGTGGTGCTAGGGATTGAATCCAGAGTCTTGTACATATTAGGCAAGTGCTCTACTCCAGAGCTATACCTATAGTCCTACTTGACAATATCTTTAGACAAGCAGAAAATTTTAATTTTAATGAAGTCCAAGCCCATCTTATCAATTATTTATTTCATGGATCATGGCTTTGATACTGTATCTAAAAATTCATCACCAAACCCTAGGTCAACTAGATTTTCTCCTATGTTATCTTCTAGGCATTGTATAGTTTTACATTTGGGTCTCAGATCCATTTTAAATTAATTTTTGCAAGAGTATAGGGTCTGTGTCTAGATATTTTTTTTTGTATGTGAATATGCAATTTGTTCCAGCATCATTTGTAGAAAAGACTCTTTGCTTCATTGAATTGCCTTTGTATTTTGTCAAATATCAGCTGACTAATGTGGAATTTTTTCAACATTCTGTATTCTGTTTCATTGATTGATTTGTCTATTATTTTACCAATACCACACTGTCTTTACTACTGTAGGTTTACAGTAAGTCTTAAAGTTGAGAGGAGTCAGTCTTTCAACTTTGTTCTTCTCCTTCAATATTGTGTCAACTAGATTTGACTCTCTATATAAAATTTAGAATTGATTTATCAATATCTACATGGTAAGAACTAGGGATGTAGTTCAGTGGTACAGCACTTGCCTAGCATGTGTAAGACCCTGGATTGGATCCCCAATATTGCAAAACAAACAATCTATGATAACTTGCTGAGAGTTTGTTTGGATTGTGTTGAATCTATAGATCAAATTGGAAAGAAATGACATCTTAATAATATTGAGTCTTCTTTTCCATGAACATGGAATATCCCTTCATTTATTTAGAACTTCTTTGATATCTTTCAGAGTTTGTAGTATTTCTCATATACAGCTTGTATATATTTTGTTAGTTTTATACCTAACTGTTTATTTGGGGGAATATTCATTTAAATAGTAATGTGAATTTAATTTCAAATTCCACTTTTTCATTGCTGGTATATAGGGAAATTATTGACTTTTGCATATTAAACTTGTATCTTACAACTTTGTTGTAATTGGTTATTAGTTCCAGGAACTTTTGTCAATTCTTTCAGATTTTCTACATAGATGTTTATGTTATCTGCCAACATGCATTTATTTTTTAGTTTTTTGTTTTGTTTTTTTTCTTTGCTTTTCAGTTTTGGAAGTTGGTATTATGGTATAAGCACAGAGATTCTTTCCACAGCTATCCTGCCCATCAAAGGCAGTCTTCATTTATGTTACAGTGCTTTTGATCTCTAGTGTTTGTTTGTTACTTTTTTTTTTTTTTTTTTTTTTTTAGAATCACCCTCTCTTCTTATGTTATTCATCTGTTTTGGCACATTGTCTACTTTTCCCATCAAGGCCCTTAGCATACTAATCATAATTTTTAAAAATTATCAACATACTTGCCATATCTGATTCTGTTTTTTTATTTGTTGTCTCTTCAAACTGTTTTTGCCTCTTAGTATGCACTGCAGTTTTTTTTGTTATTGTTGAAAAAAAAATTGTTGAAAGGCAAGCAAATATACTGTGTAAAATAAACTATAATATTTTAATGCTTTTTAAAATTTTTAATTTAATTTTTTAATTGTTGATAGACCTTTATTTTATGTATTTATATGTGGTGCTGAGAATTGAAACCAGTGCCTCACACAAGCCAGGCAAGTGCACTATCACTGAGCCCCAGCCCCAACTCCTATTAATGCTTTTAATACTTAGCAGTAAGTTATCAGAAGAGGGAATATATTCTGTCATCCTATGATTAGGTCCTATGGGGAGCCTGTGCCCCTGAACTGTGACCCTCCCAACTGCTTCTAAGCTTTGTTTTGTTCCTCCTGCCTCAGGAGGGACAGGAAGGCTAGAGGGAACTTCCCTTCCCTCACATGGAAAACTATAGGGAGTTGAAGTTGGTGATATCCTTTTGCCCATATTGGTGGGCTCTGGATAAAACAGCTTCTCCTGAAGGCAGATCTTATTAAGAACACAATGTCCTGGCACATTTTATTATGGTTCTTTGTTCCCTCTCCATGAGAGAAGCATGAAGAGATTTTTCTCAGATATTCACTCTGAGAACCTAGTAGAGGCCCAGGAGGTAAATCTCACAATATCATGTCCCTGACCCCACTCCATGACTAGTCCCTTTGAGTTTTTATCTATCAGGCTTCTTCACACCAAGCCTACAGAAAGTCATCCATTAGGGTTCAGGTTTTTCTACCTAAGTGCTAGTTCCCACAGTGGTTTCTGCCCATGAGTCTCTGGTCTAGCCTGGCAAGCTACAGTTCTCTATATTCACTTGTCAATCTCTCCAATCTTGGGATCATGGGTCATCAGTTTACACTGTGACCTCTCTTTTCTGTTATATCCACAGAGTCCTTGATTTTTCAGTTTGTTCAGCTTTTTACTCATTATTAGGGCAGAGTGGCAACTTCTAACCTCCTGACACACCAAACTGGAAGTGAAGTCAGAGGTCCCCATATTATCCTTTTTAAAGTTCCAGTCATCCCATCTTTAGCCAGTGAGAGAGTGCTATTAAAAGTTGGCTTCTGAGTCCTTTTGATATGACCCTAGTAATCCTTAATAGCTTCCTTGCTATGTGATATATTTTAGACTGTTTTATAAATCTCCTGCCCCAGATCTGAAGTCAATCATTTCCTCCCCAAAGCCTTGTTTCTTTTAATGGGAAATGGCATTTGAAGATTATATTCTGGCAGGGCATGGTGGTGCATACCTGTAATCCCAGCTTCTTGGGAAGTGGAGGCAATAGGACCTCAAATTTGAGGCCAGGCTGGACAATGTAGCAAGACCCTATCTCAAAATAAACATAAAGTGATCTGGGGATGTAGCTCAGTGGTAGAGTGCCTCTGGGGTCAGTCACATGGGGGGTGGGGAAGACTATATTCTGGGCATTGACTCATTACAGAATTGGTCATTGTCTATTCCTTATGAGTTCTTTTTGATATTTCATTCAAATTTGGGCCTATATGATATCTTAGTCAGCTTTTTATCCCAGTGACCAAAATATCTGACATAAACAACTCAAAGGAGGAAATTGATTTGGGCTCCTGGTTTCAGATGTTTCAGTCCATTGTTGGCTGACTTCATTGCTTTGGACCAGAGGAGAGACAATGAGTGCATCATGGCAGAAAGGCACAGCAGAAGAAACCTGATCAGCTCATGGCATTCAGGAAGCAGAAAGAAATAAAGAGAGAGACAACAGGGAAGAAAGAGAAGGGGCCAGGGATAAGATATAGTTTCCAAGGTCATGCCCCCTGTGACCTACTTTCTTCATCCATATTCCACTTGCCTACAGTTTCCTCTGCCTCACAGCAGACCTTTCAGCCAGCAACGGTCAGAGTCCTCATGATCCAATCACTTCTCCAAAGCCCCATATCTGAACACTGAGGACCAAGTCTTCAACATATGAGACTTTGGGGAACATTCCAGGTATAAAACATAACAAGGACTGTTGTTTTTTGTTCATTTCTTTCTTTCATATATTACTTATATTGCATGTTTACATTTTTTACATTACTTATTTATTACAGTTATATTTTCTTAATTACATGCCAAGAATCCCAGTTCTTAAGGACATGTGGGATAATCGAATTAGAAATTTTCTTTATTACTCCTATATTTTATTTGGCATTGAACATATAGTATCAGACTACTAATAGTAATACTACCATGACAATTGTAATTAATGGGACAGTTTCTTAAAATATTTTTTACATTTGTACTCTCTATTTTTGACTAATTTGATTTTTTGAATTTGTATCATATTATATTGCCTGAACATAGAGACATTAATTCTCATTTAGCTTTAGCTCTACAAGTAATTATAAGTCCTTATGCTGATATTATTTTTGATTTCTGGAACTCATTTTCTAGAGATTGAAGCTATATATAGTTCAGTGTCAGAGACTTTGCCTAGCATGTGCAAGGCTCTGAGTTCAATCCCTAGTACCACCACTCCTAGAAAGAAAGAAACAAAGAAAAAGAAAGTTAGTTACCTAGTGTATTCCTCAGGTAACACTTAGGGGGAAAATATTCCTTGAGCTGATGTTTGTTTTTTTGATTTTTATTTTTGTTTGTAATCCTGGGAATTGAACCCAGGGCCTCTCACATTCTAAGAAAGTGCTCTACCTCTGAGCTATATCCTAGCCCTATTTTTACTTTATTATGAGACAAGGTGCCCAAGTTGTCCTCAAACTTGGTACCATTTTGACTGCGTATAGTGGTACGTGCCTGTAATCCCTGTGACTTGGGAGGCTGAGGCAGGAGGAATGCAAGTTCAAAGACAGCCTGTACAACCTTGTTGTCTCAGGATTACCAGTGTGCACTGCTACACCTAGCTTCTTGAATATGAAAACAGCTGATTTTCTTAAAATCTGAAAATCAGTTTACTGAGATATAAAATCCTAGACTTATATTTACATCCCTTAAGTATCTTAAATATGTTATTTAATTTTCTTTTGGCATAAATTGTTGCTGTCAAAAATCTGATGGACAATTTGTATTTCTTTCCTTTAAAAGTCACTTGCCTCTATTTTTGTAAAGTTTAATAATTTTCATAGATATATCTTGGTGCTATTTAGTCTGAGGTGATGTTCTCAGGTATGTGGTGTGCTTCTTCAATGTACACTTTTTATTTTTTAATCTCAGGAAAGTCTTCTCCAATTATATTTTTTAGTATTTTTTCTATTCCTTTGCTTTGGTTTTCTCTTTCAGAGAGAGTTAGTTACATTTTGCCTGTTTTAAATTATTTATAACTTTTTGCTAAATTAATTTAAACTCTATTTTTTTTATTTTAAAATTTCCCCTTTCCACTTTTTATGTCTAATTTTTTCCTGTGTTCCATAACTTACTTCCTCTTCTCTTCTCTTTCCTCCTCTTTTACTTCTTTATTTATTTATGTGGTACTGGGGATTGAACCCAGGGCCTTGTGCATGCAAGGTAAGTAAGTACTCTATCAACTGAGCTATGTCCCCAGCTCTTCCTCTCTTAGAAGTCCTGTTGTTGATAGAGGTTTTTGTCCGAACCTCAACCTTGCTCACTTTACCTCTCCCATTTTCCTTCTATTTTTTTTCCCTATATTCTTCTTATTGAGGGATTTTCTTGACTTTGTATTCATTAAAATTTTAAATTTATTCTATTTTTTTTTATATCCAAGAGCATTTTTTCTCTTAATGATCATGATTGTCTTTCTATTCCTCTGAGGAATATATATGTTTTTCCTTGCACTTTCTGAATTGTTTCCTTTCCTCCAAGTTTCTCTTTTCTGTTATTTTTATTTTTTAAAAAAATTTTTTTTGGTTGTAAATGGACACAACACCCTTATTTTATTCATTCATTCATTCATTCATTCATTTTTTATGTGCCTCACATATACTGAGCCACAACCCCAGCCCCTTTTCTGTTATTTTCCAAATACCTTTCATTGTAAAAATTTTCAACAATGCTTTTTGTATGATCCTTGGCCATCTATGCATGTATTAGGATGACAGCACTAAACTGCTAATTACAGTTCTTGGTTTCTATGTTCATAAGTGGAGAATAATTGATAACTGCTTTGTCTGTAAGATCATTGGGCAAAGATCCAGCTGGTTTGGAAGCGGAGTCTTCCCAAAGGAAGAATCCTATAATCTCCTACCTAATGGAATAGAAGAATAGATACTAGCATCTGGAAATTAACATAAAATTGCTTGGAGTCCCAATTTTTGGTCTGTACACTTTCATGTGATTCCTCTGTTTTTAAAAAGGTATTCCACCTGGTGACTTCAGCCACTTTAGGGATGCTGGATGTCAGCTTTTCCAGAGAGCAAAGGTTTATATAATCTCCCACTGGGATGGGAGTAGGGTATGCTTTTTTTTTTTTTTTTAGAATTTTTAAAAATATTTATTGTTTAGTTTTCGGCGGACACAACATCTTTGTTTGTATGTGGTGCTGAGGATCGAACCTGGGCCGCACGCATGCGAGGCGAGCTACTGCTTGAGCAACATCCCCAGCCCTAGGGTATGCTTTTGTCTGGGTAGAAGGAGTGGGAAATCTTGAAGGAGTCTAATTCTTCTTTATATAGATTTTCCCTCAATCCCTCAATCCCTCAATCCCTCGGTTTGCAGTTTCTCCCTAATCACATATCTCCCATTTCTTTCTGGGGTTCAGTATAAGCATTAGTTTGCTTTTTGTTGTTACTTCCCAAAGGACACCAGCATTTCTGCTGTTTTCTTTCTATGAATCATCATTTCCTACCCATTTTCCATCATCCAAAAGATTGTTGACGTCTCTCATTTGCTGTGCTCACCTCATCTGTTCTCTTTATGTTTTTCTTAGGATTGTGTATCATTTTATCTCTCTGTCTTTCTGTCTCTGCCACACACACACACAAACACACACACATTTTAATAAGATTTGGAAGACAACAGAGATTAACAAATGTGTTTAATTCATTAGCTTCCCTAGAAGTGTATTACTTTTTCATGTATTATCATTTTGTTTATATAGGAGGGCAGTGCTAGATCCTGAACCCAGGATCTTGCACATGCTTAGTGTGCATTCTACCACTATTCTACCACTAATAGGAGCTCCACCCCTATTCCCTATATTATTTAAAAAACTTGCGGTCAAGAGATCAAAAAAGCTGGACATTATTGGGTCACTTTCTATTTTTAAATGGATCTAATAGCTGTGATTTTCATAAACCTTTCCTGAAGACTGAATACCAAATGAATTAAGGGTCTAATGCAATATCAACATTCTCACATTTTTATGTATAAACAAATTAGTAGGGCTAGGGTTGTAGCTCAGTGCTAGAGTGCTTGCCTGGCACATGTGAGGCATTGGGTTCGATTCTCAGCACCACATAAAATAAATAAATAAATAAATAAAATAAAGGTACTGAGTCCATCTACAACTAAAAAAATATTTTTTAAAAAACATAAATTAGTGAGTAATTATCTACTTTACAAAGGCCCTTACTATGGGAAAAAGTTATCTCCCCTAAAATATTTAAAGTAAAAGCTTATTTACAAAAATTCCAATCAATAGTTTATAAGAACATAACCATTACATGTAATATAATTTACTTAAATATTTCTGCCACCCAAGTCACTCAGCATAGTCTTTATTTTAGAAGCTAGAGCTTAATAAATAATACGAACATTTAAATCCCATTAGTAAATCTCAAAAAGAGAAAAACTTCAAAGAAGTGGACAAGCAAAAAGAAAACAGTCTTTAAGGATTCTTGGGCAAAGGATTCCAGAGACAAAGCAGGAGTATAGGCACAGGTGAGAGGAGGCCTTCAAAGTACCAGGGAAAGGTACTATAATGGTGGATTCTCACTCACAGTAGAAGGTGCAAGCGCAGGCAAGCAGACAGATGGAGAAAACAACCACGGATCTGAATCAAGCATCATGATTATAATCAAGGGCATGACTGTTACTGAACAAAGAGTTTCCAAGTCACAGGATGTTCTGGGCCTGAATAATGGGCTGTGTATCAAGAATGCCCTAAATTAAAATAATACTGGCAAAGAGAAAGGACCTAGAGGATTTAAGAAAACTAAAAAGTAATCAAAATAGAGTCAATGAGCATCAGAAGGAAAGAATCTCATGGAATTCTTCCAAGTAGATTTCAGAATTTCAAAAGTGCATGTTATTTCAAAAGGGCAAAAAGGAGTGTGGAGCTATTAACAAGGAGATAGCATTGTGATGACATCAGGGACAAACCAAACAGAAGCAGAATGGTTAAGGACGTCATAAAAAAATTAATGCAATAACTCATGTTTATTCATCATTTACTATATGATAAGCACAATGCTAAATGCCTTCTCTTAGAATTATCACATATCTACCATTAACATAAAGTAGGAACTATTTTTTTTAAAGAGAGAGTGAGAGAGGAGAGAGAGAGAGAGAGAATTTTTTAATATTTATTTTTTAGTTCTCGGCGGACACAACATCTTTGTTTGTATGTGGTGCTGAGGATCGAACCCGGGCTGCACGCATGCCAGGAGAGCGCGCTACCGCTTGAGCCACATCCCCAGCCCTATTTTTAACCATTTATAGATGTGGAAACTAAGGGATTGTGGCTTTTAATTAATTTGCTCAATCACATCTAGGGCTAGGATTTAAACTCGGATCTGACTTTGGAGTTGGAGCAAATTCATAGTATTAATAATAATTACTGTTTCATAAATATCACGGATGTGTCAAGCACTTTATATACATTATTTTTATTCCTCACTGCAATTCTGCAAGATAGCAGTTATAGATATTTGTAGGATATTACTTCATTAATTATTAATAATATATTGATGGAGAGTTGCATTCGAAAGTATGAAAAGCTGATATTGAATTTCCTCAAAAGCGAAGCATCATTAGCTTCTGTTTAACCACCTGTGAGAATGGGCAGTGGTGGGTGAAATGGACCAAGTATGGATATCAAAGCTAGACAAGCCTGGTTATGACATATTTGGGATCCCAGTTCAACACAGTTGGGAAAATAACAACTAGTGTTATTCCAATTCCTTTATAACCTTGCTTTTGGTGTGCTGTGGATATAGCAGCTTGTTTATGAGAAATTGGCATGAATTCTCAATGATAAAATGAGTATCTAGCCAACCTGAATAATGGTGGGGTGATTACAGGGTCCAACTCTTCATGGGTCTAGAAAACTCCTAATTCTTGCTGGGCACAGTGGTATATACTTGTAATCCCAGCAACTCCGGAGGCTGAGGTAGAAGGATTGCAAGTTCTGGGCCAGCTCAGCAACTCAGCAAGATCCTGTCTTAAAATAAAATAAAAGGGCTGGGGATATATTCCAGTGGTAGACGATCCCTGGGTTCAACTCCCAGTACAGAAGGAAGGAAGAAAGGAAGGGAGGGAGGAAGGAAGAGGAAGAGAAAAAAGAAAAGAAGGGCCCCTAATTCCAATACTTTTTCTTAGCAGGCTCCGTGATGCCTCCATGGGCAACTCTGCTGATGTTACAAAGATCAATGTTCCTTGCACAAGATCAAGAGAGCCTCTGTTTAGTGGCAATTGCCCTGTGTCAACCCATCTCATTCTCCCTTGCTCTATAATTCTGAGCTAGCTTCACAGCTGACTCTATACCCCATCCTAGTCACCCCTCCTCACACCCAGTTCCTAAGTCCATCCTGACCAAGGCAGGAAATCCAGTATTGTGTTTGTGTAGTCTCTCCCTGCAACTCCATCTCGTGGAGCAGAGAAGTAACTTTTCTTTCTAAGACCTGAATTCTGGCTCCCTTGTTATGGCCACTGAGTGCTTGTATGGCCTGCTCATTCAGTGCCTGATTCTTTTGGTCTCTGAGCTGAGCTGGGACTCAACATTCTTAAGGAATAGAAGGAGGGGTGATTGTGTTGACCCTTGGAACTCTACTGGATGCCCAACCTGCACCACTCCTTATCCTAAAGTCTGATGGGTTACTCTGCCCAAGATCTTGGTGCTAAAACGGAAAACCAATGCTCAGCAAAGTTACCGGAACTACTTTTACGTAGTCCAGGGTCACAGTTCTCCAAAGTTCAGGGTTTGGCTGCAAATTGAGTCCCTCCCTCTGTGTTCCCTACCTACCTCCAACCTACCTCCCAGTGCCAAATATTCTGAAATTGTGATTAAGGTGTCTGGGCCTCCTGGGCCTTGTGCCTGCTCTCTGGGAGAAGGAAGCTTCTGTCCAGAGCTAGTGACCATAGCAGGGGAAGACCCAGCAGTGGATTATCCATGAAGCTGGCTCAGGACACTTGAACTTCAGGGCCCCTCAGGCATGGGCCCCTCTGAGTGGTAAGACTTGTCCAGTGTTCTAGGTGGGGAAAGCTAGGTTATTTTCAAGCAAATTTTCTGCTGGTAAATTGCTTTTGATGATCACAAAAGAAAGGGATATATATATCCCCAAGGCTTTAATTTTGTGTGGTCATTTCTTTACTCATTCTAAATGAATATTCACTTCCATACCTAAATTTGTATCTGCATTTGCATTCTTTTTCATAAAGAAGGACTCCCAAATTGATAAACTTCATGCCACAAAACCAGGATTTGCCTTTGGAAAGACCCAAGCCTTATCCAACTATCTCCATTGACTATAATTTAATTGATCTGGGGCAGTGGATCTCAGCTGGACCAATTTTTGTCCCAAGGGAATAGATATTTAGCAATGTCTGGAAACATCTGGGGTTGTCTCAATTCGGGGAGGGAGGGGCTGCTAAAGGTATTTAATGGGTGAAGGCCATGAGTGCTCTTAGATATCTTAACAATACAGAGGAAAATTCCCACTGAGAAGAATTCTCTGGCTCAAAATATCTGTAATGCCACAGCTGAGAAAACATGATCCAGGATTGGTCTCTAAACATCAGCATTTTTTCAAAATCTTTCTAATTCATTTGATATACCACTCAAGTTGAAAATGATAGTTCTATAGATAATAAGATTAGCTAATCTTTCTACCAAGTGCTTACTATGGGTCAGTCCATGTTTTAAATGAATTAGCTCATTCAATCTTTGGAATAAGCTTACAAGGATAAATACTATTATTGCTTCCATTTTACAGATGAACAAACAGAGGTATAAAATATTAAGAAATGTGTCCCAGTCTTCAAATCCAGGAATTCAAACCCAGACAGTTGTGCTCCAAACCTGAGCTGTTAATAATGTTGCATACCTAAACCTCCTTGGCTGACTTATTTCATCCAGCTGGAGATTTCCATGGGAGAAGGAAGAGATTACATAGAAAGTCCCTGGCAAACTCCTGTAACACAATGCTCTGCCTGCACTCAATACTTGGAAATGAAAAGGAGAAAAAAGGTCCTCAAATAGGTACAGCTGAGATTGTGGAAGATACATAAAATCATTTTGAACTGTGCACCCAACGATAGCCCTGTAGTTGAGAGTGTTGGCATTCCACATTCTCACATATGTCTTTGTCTAATTCTATTTGCTAGATGCAATTTCTTCAAATGAAATTTTTATCCAGAAATGGTAGATCCATAGTCAGGTAAGTGTTCTAAAAAAGGGTCCTCATCCATTAGACTGCAAATAAGTAATAGCAAGTATTGTTATCATCACTAGCTCCAGAGCAGTAATGGGCTGTGGGGCAATGTACCTTTTACAGATGGATGTCTCTAATTGAAAGCCATGCCAAGCAGCTGTCAGAAATGCTGACTACCAGACCGGGGAAAGTACTGCCAAATGGAGAATGAGGACAAGTACTGTGGCAAAACAGTAGAAATATGTAGCCCAAGATGACTCTCTTTATTTACTGTTATAAAATGCTCAGGCAGAAAAAGTACCAGTATGCTAAGACTTCTTGGTTTAATTCCACAAAACCAAGAATAAAGAGTACGGTTATGATAGGGATAAGACAAAGACACAGACTATGGGAAAAAGTGATTATTAATAGTAGAGCTCTTAGCCTACCTGGGGCTGTATTTCTGCTGTACTGGATCCCCCATCAACATTCCCAGCAAGAAGTTATGATGTTTTGGTTCCAGAGTGCCCCTGTGAACTGGCATCTTACCCCTCTTAGGAGACTTCTCTTCTGCTAGATTGACCTTGCTATCCTCAATGTTACTGTTGCCCTTCCTAACCACTCCCCATCCCTAGGGGAGGATGCCAGATAATGCTTATTTCCACTGGATTATGGATTACACAAATCCAGGAGGTTAAGGTTCTTAGTTGGATCATCTGTTAACATTTATTTTTGTATCCCCATGATTTAGTAAGGGTCTCACGAAAAAATATTTGAAGGAATGAAAGGACAGAAGGATGACTCATCCCCAAGGATCATGAAATCCCAAAGCTGGGTCAGTCTGGCAAGCAAGAAATGACTTTCCTCATTCTTGTTGAGAGCCTTAATTCTTCCTTGAGGGCACCATGACATTTTACAGATTTGTCTTTCCTCTATATTTTTCTTTGTAAAATGCAAACCACAACATCATGTTTCGTGGGCCAGAGAATTTTTACCTAAATCTGCTCTCTGTGAGCTCTCCCTCCACACTGCTTGCTGGCCACAGAACACTTCCATTCCCAGAAGGGCCCTGCCCCCACCTCTGGGATTTAGTTCCCATCATACTCTTTGCAGGAAGGTCATGTAGCCATGTTCAGGCACTCTCAGTCCAGGGGGCTCAGCTGACAAAGGCCCCTCAGTCCTCTCTTTCCCAAAGTTTCTTAATTGACACCCCCCTACTACCCAGCTCCAGGTGAACTCATTCTGTATTCAGTTAACATATGAATCAGGTGAGACTCAATTTACATATCCAGGAGGCTTTCTTTTTGCTCTGTAAAGTAGCTTTGCACATCTCTGCTCTGATTTGTTGACTTTTACACCCTCACAGTTGACATCACTGTCTTACACTCATAGTTTCCTCTGTGACATTAGACTGCAAATAAGTAATAGCAAGTATTGTTATCATCACCAGCTCCAGAGCAGTAATGGGCTGTGGGGCAATGTACCTTTTATAGATGGATGTCAGTAATCGAAAGCCATGCCTAGCAGCTGTCAGAAATGTGGTGGCTTCCTTTTGATTGCTCGGTATTGCTGACCATTCTAGCTCATGGGCTCAGCCTAGGCAACAAGGTTGGTACCCCCTAGTGAGCCATTTCCAGTCCACCCTCAGCCCATTCCTTCCCTGGCTCCCTAGGGACTGGCTGCCATGGTTTGGATGTGATCTGTCCCTCATGAGTTCCTGTGTTGGAGATTTGGTCTCCATTGTGGCAATGTGACACAGATTAGGACCTTTAAATGGTGAAGTCTAGTGGGAGGTCCTTAGGTCTTTGGAGGATGTTCTCCAAAGGGATTGATGTTCTCATGGGACCCCTGTGTTAAATTCTTTCTTTCTTTCTTTTGGTACTGGGGATTCAACCCTGGGTTGTTCAATCACTGAGCCACTTTTTATTTTTTATTTTGAGACAGGATCTTGCTAAGTTGCTTAGGGCCTCACTAAATTGCTGAGACTGGCCTTGAACTTGTGATCTTCCTGCCTCAGCCTCCAGAGCCCTAGGATTACAGGCATGAGCTACCATGCCTGGCTTGAGTTACTTTCTTGAGAGAGTGAGTACTCATGAAAGTCTGAACCTGACCCTTCAATCACTCCTATCTCATCATATGATCTCTTCTTTCCACACACACTCTCACTGTTCTGATGCATTCACCACGTGGTTCTCACTAGATCTGAGCTGATGCTGGCACCATACTCTTGAACCTCCAGAACTGTGAGCTAATCAAGCTTCTTTTCTTTATGAAGTTATTCAACCTCAGGTATTTTGTTATAGTGAAGAAAAACAGGCTATGGATGTAGCTCAGTGGTAGAACATTTGCCTGTCATGTGTAAGGCCCTGGGTTTGATCCACAGCACTATTAAAAAAAAAAAAAAGAAGAAGAAAAAGGAAATAGACTAATACCCTGACTACTCAACAGTCAATTCCAGAGTCCCCTAAGGAACAGCACAGAACTACTTCCTTGGACAATAGGATAGATATGTCTTGGTGGTCCCTACCGTCAAGAAACCCACAGTAAGGAAGCCATAGAAATGTGATGTGTTCAGTACAATGATAGAAATATCCTTTTTAGAGAATGAAAGAGGAGTTCCAAACTAGGGTAGAGAATAGAAGCTTGGGAGATTTCCTAAAGTAGTCTAAGTCTTTCCTAAGTTAAGTCTTAAAGAATCCGTAGGGAATAGATGAAAATGAGACGATGCAAATATGACTTCATCCCTCACCAACCAGTTTGTACTGAAGAACTGTCATTTACCAGGCAAAGTTCTAAGTGCCAAGGGGACAGCCACAAACAAAACACAGAGTCCCTGACCTCACAGACTTATTCCTAGTGGGAAGAGATAGACAATAAGCAAAATGAATAAACCAAATATATAGTACCTTAGAAGGTGACAAATGTTATGTAGAGAAAAAAAAATAAATCAAAGGAGGGGATTCAGTGTGTATGTATGGAAGAGGGTTAATTTTTAAAACGTAGGGATTTTAAATATCGTAGCCACGGAATACTACCAGATGAGTACTACAGAGATCCAGCTTGATCTGGCTGCAACCATCTTGGTTGTAATGCCATTTTGCCCAGCAGGTGACCCTGGCATGCCTCCCAAACCCTTGAGGATAAACAAAGTTATTGACACAGTCAGCAGAGCATTTCATGTCACAGAGACTGTTTCTTAACTGACATTTGACATGTTAATAGTTTTTGAGAAAGCCCAGGTAAACTGCAATTGACTGAGGTCATTTGTCCGGCTTAGCGTATAAACCTCTTCTTACTGCTTGGGGTGCAGGGATACTCCCATTTTGCTGCTGCTGAAGACATGTTTCTGTCCTAAATCCTTGATACAGCATCCCGTGCAATCCTGTATGTGTCTGCCCCTTCCTTTGGTGCTTCTCTGTGCCATCCCTTTTCATCTGGTTCTAAACACTGAGTTTTTTTCTGAAACAAATACCAATTGCTTTCATCTTCCTTGTAGTTTTAGCTATTTATGAAGTTTTTTAGTTCTATTACTTCATTTTGATCTTTTTTTTTTCTTTTGTGGGGCCTGGTGGGTACTGAGATTGAACCCAGGGGCACTTAAAACCACTAAAACACATCCCCAGCCTTATTTTGTATTTTATTTAGAGACAGGATCTCACTGAGTTGCTTAAGGCCTTGCTAAATTGCTGAGGCTGGCTTTGAACTCATGATCCTCCTGCCTCAGCCTCCAAAGCCTCTGGGATCATGGGAGTGTGTCTCCATGCCTGGCTTCATTTCGATCTCAAAAACAATCTTGTGAGGAGGTAGGAAAAACTAGTCTCCCACACCTGTTACTCTACGCATTAGTTTTCTAGGGCTGCCATAAGGAAGGACCACAACTGTGTGGCTCAAACGGCCAAAATACTTTTTCTCACAGTTCGGGCGGCCAGAAATCTGAGATCAAAATATGAACAGAGTTGGTTTCTTCTGAGGGCCTTGAAGCAGGGGTCTGTTTCAGTCCTCTCTCCTTGGCTTGTAGAAGTACATCTCCTCTTGTGTTTTCACAAGGTCTTCCTTCTATGTGTGTCTGTGTCCAGAATTTCCTCTGGACACCAGTTCCTATTGGATTAAGGTCCACCCATGTGGCCTCATTTTAACTTGACTTACCTCGGTAAAGACCCTGTCTCCAAATAAGGCCACATTCTGAGGCCTTGGAGATCAGGACTTCAACATAGGAATCTGTGGAGGCAAGGGACACCATGAAACCCATAGCATTCCCCAGATTACTTTGATCTTGCCAACTTGCGCTGGCTGACTTTGTGAGTCTGGAGGTGTGAGATGACTTAGATGACCTATGTGGCACCTGAGTGACTCTCAATGCACAGACCTGCTTATCTTTGAGACTATCAAGGAAACAAGGGCCTTTCCATGATGGGTCCCACCTGACCTATTTCAAAAGCAAAATATTTTGATTTATTTTTTAAAAAGGACTCAACAAATCTAGGTCAAGTTAGACCTTGATTCCAGCATTAGCTACCTCTTGAACACTGAATAACCCTGAAAAGTCCTATAGGCTTGCTTCAAGGATGAGCAGGTTCTTAAAACGGGAAGTAAAAATATTGAACAAAAACTATAAGAGAGGAAGGAAAAACTTAGAAGGAATATGAACTCAAGGAGAAGGTTGAGAAAGGAAGGGGAAAAAAGGGTCAGAGTTGCAAGTTATCTTAGGTCTCCTCAAAAATTAAATTACACCTGCTCTACGGAAACTGTAGTCATGCATGCAAATGTGTTTTGAGAGGTTAAAAGTATTATGCAATTGTGAAGTGTTCTTTTCTAAGGTAGAAATAACTGTTTCCTGTCCTTTTAGCTAATTTTTAAGCCACAAATAAAATATAACTCTTCTGAGTTGCCAATATCCATCTTCATTTCTTTGAGGAGACTGCTTTTTTTTAAAATTAGCAAGTGTGAAAAACTTCAAAGACACATTAACCTATGTGCTAACCTAACTAGGGTACAGGCTGGAATGTTTAGCTTTTGCCCCAGGTCTTGGTGTGACCCTTATTATAGAAAGCTTTGGAATAAATATCTTTGGTTCTCAGATCTCATTTCATATTGTCTAAAATATCTGAGAATAACAATTCAGCTGTATTCCAGGGCCTTCTAATTGGTGATTCTTAAATTTTACCCAAGGCTCTTAAATTTTACCTTGAAACTGATCCAAGAAAGCAATTCTTCCCTGTAGTCCTTCGGCATAAACTATTAACAAATCCATACACCTTCATTTTTGCATACATCAAAACCTACTTACTGGGGCTGGAGCTGTGGCTCAGTGGAAATGCACTTGCCTGGCATGTGAGAGGCACTGGGTTCAATTCTCAGCACCACATATAAATAAATAAAAGGTCTATCAACAACTAAAACAACAACAACAGCAACAAAACTACTTACTGATAGCTTGCTATATGAACTATTGTTACAGATTAATCCAATTTGGAATTCATATGCAAAAATCATTGAGCTACCAACTTTTGAGGATTCTGCTTTAGAATTCCACCAGGAAGTTTGGCTTCTGGGAAAATGGGACCTAGCATAAAGCACAGAGGGAGCCTTCCCCATCCCTATACATTGTCTGGACAAGTGCTTTGTCATTAGTCTATTATCAGTGTCATGTGTGGGTCAAGATTTCCAATTGCTGCCATTCTTGCTTTTAATTATAAATTACTGTTAATTTAGCTCCATCATTATCAAAGTAGTCAAGACTTGTTTGAGCCTTAAAGTGACTAGTGATACATATTAAACTATATTTTTGGTCTTTAACCTTCTAGTTAAAGACAATTATGCATTCAAATTGATTATAAATCATTTACACCTTAATTGCTAAAGCACATGTACACCTGATCCCCCCAAATACACTTGGGTCCCTTCATAGTATCCTTAAGTTATTTTTCCACTTGTATACAAGAAAGGATGAGGTAGGTTGACTGTGGGTTATTTTGCCCAGCTTAAGGTGGTATAGAGAAGGAAAAAGAAGAGGTTAAAAACATTTTTAGACCTCTAGGAATGAGGAATGGAATGTGCTGCACGCCCCTGCAAAACACTTGCAAATGGCGTGTGCACGTGCACTTCTCTGGGGAGATGCTTGGGAAATAAATATTCATACTTACCTTTTTCCAATTCCTACTCAGCTGCAGGCTCGCTGTAGTTGCAGCAGGAAGTAATGGAGGCGGCTGATGAAGCAACAGAAGTATCAGAAGTGGAGGGGAGGCGGGGTTTTTCAGAGCAAAGGTTTCAGGGCAACTGCAAATATGAGTGACAGAGTCACAAACAATGAGCTCTGCAAATAGTGGCCACAGCTCACAGCAATAAGTTTCTATGTAGGGTTGTAAAATCTGCTGGTTGTGTATCAACATATGGTCAGTGCCCATAAAAGCTGGCAGTGACTCTGGGAGATTGGCCATGTTGGGGTTTCCATGGGCATACAACTAGTCTGGAGCCCTCCCAAACCTGGCCTGGGCTTATTCAAAGAACAATTTAGTTTTGAGTTGTTCCTCCCCCTGTGGATCCCACTGAATTTTATTTGTATCTGTTATAGCATTACATTTTTTTTTTTATACCAGGGATGGAACCCAGGGGCCTTAACCACTGAGCCACATCCCCAGCCTTTTTTTATATTTTATTTAAAGACAGGGTCTCGCTGAGTTGCTTAGGGCCTTGCTAAGTTGCTGAAGCTGCTTTTCAACTCATAATTTTCCAGCCTCAGCCTCCTGGGCTGCTGGGGTTATAGGCGTGTGCCACCACACTCAGCTACATTATATTCTATCTTGCTTTATTGTTGTTTAAAGGTCTAACTTTCCTTGCGGACTTCAATTCTTTGGAGCAGGACCAATTGTAACCCATTTTCAGGAGGAGACATAATGACAAACGCAGAACTGGAGGGGTTCAGACAAACCAGGGGTGCACATTGACTCCCCATTGCTGCCTGTGTGACTTTTGAACAAAGCTTTTCTTTGAACCTCAAATATTTTATAGGATTGTGGTGAGGATTAAAGCAGTTGATCAGGACACACTCTAAGTGTTGAAAATCCCAACTTAAACCTCTAATACACACACACACACACACACACACACAAATGATTTGTAGAAGTATTAGTGATTTATATTATAACTTAATACAGAGAGTAAAATAAAATTGTCAAGTCTAGACAGTCAGATAGATGGGGGGAGGGAGAATGACTGTCTTTTTTCAACTGATGGAATGGGATGCCCTATGCAAGGCTACAGTGTCTGGGACCTAAATCAGCATAAACATAAACACCCACTTCTCCCTTCTTTTGGCTGTCCCCAGTCCCTCTGTTCTTAGTGCCTGCTACCTCCTTCCCCAAGTGTCTGTGTCCCCCACACACTCAAAGTCACTTCTGAGACTGTTGGGAAACTCCAGCTAGAAGGGGGTGAAGGGACCCTGTCCTCTTGTCTCACTCCAGGACCAGGAGAGAAAATGTGCCTACATCCTAGAAATGGAAGGACAATTCACAGAGAAGGCAGAAAGCTAAGGTAGAAAAGAAAGGAAGGAGACTGCTGAGAAGTCATCCAGAGGCCAATTCTCTTAGTGCCAGAGAGATTATGAGCTGGGGCCCACGAACCCCCTTACAATTAGTGGCAGATTCAGAGAGGTGCCCACAGAGTGGCAGACAGAATGTCGTTTCCACCCCCCACCACCACCACACACACACCCCATCACCCTGTCCCTTTCTCTCCTTTCCTATTTTCACAGTATCAGGTCCCTGCAGGCAGCATTCCTTCCCAGGCCGGAGCTGCAGTACCAGGAAGCCCCAGTGGAACTACTGAGGTGTATCAGTAGAAGGCAGACACTCACCCCAGGCTCAGATAAGGCCCAGTAGGAGACTGGCAGTTTTCAATCCAGCAGCCTGTTTCCTGAGGCTTTCCTTTGAGTCAGTGGCAGAGAGAATACCGTCTGGGGAGGGAGTTGTTGGTAGAACAGGGCTCTTCTGAGCCTTCCTTGGTCACCACAAGTGAGGCTCGGGCAATGGATTCAGTGCTGGTAGGAATCCTGTCCCTCAGATGGAAGGAAGTCAACACCTGAGCAAGGAGGGTGCTGAACTCATGTGTTTTTTGTTTGTTTGTTTGTTTGTTTTGGTTTTGTTTTTCACTGAAAGTATATTCCAATATGGTTGGAGGTGGAGAGAAGGAAGTAATGTCTGGATCCTAAGGTCTTGGCCATAGCTGGGAACCTTCTGGGAAGTCAGTGATGGTTAAGGACACCCTATCATGCAGTTGTGATATTCAGGAAAGAAGAGATGTAGAATCTGAAGATCTGAATTTGAAGTCTCACTCAACAACTCAATGTAGGATTGTGGTGAGTCACTTACCCCCTCTGTACCTCAGTTTCCTTATCTGAAAAAAAAAGTGAAGTTGATAATACTGCACAGGGTTATTGTCCAGATAAAGAAGCCAAGGCCTGTTCATGTATCATGACATTTTCCTGAGATGTCCTTGGAGAAGCTGGAGACAGTATTTGCTAAGAGTTCAGACTCTGGAATTTGAGAGTTGGGGTTCAAAATCCTATTATTGAATTGAGAATAGAGATACTTATGCATGAAATTGTTATCAGCAGGAGTTGGGGTAGGGATCATCTTCCATGGAGTTGAAGAATGAACACCACGAACACAGGGGTAAGCAAGTGAGCAGGAATTTTATTGAAAAGAAAAGTGAGAGAAAGACAGAATTCCCTGTCAGCATGCCTGGGAGGACAAGAGTGTGGTTTAAATCTTAGAGAACCCTTTCTTTTCTTTTAATATTTGTTTTCTAGTTGGACACAATATCTTTATTTTATTTATTTATTTTTATGTGGTGCTGAGGATCGAACCCAGGGCCTCACACATGCTAAGTGAGCACTCTACCGCTGAGCCACAACCCCAGCCCCAGCACCACTTCTTTTAAAGGCATGTAAGGAGAAGTTGATAAGCTACATCTTGATTATTATTTTTTTTATTTTTAGTTGTAGATGGACACAATACCTTTATTTATTTATTTATTTATTTATAGTTGTAAATGGACATTATAGGCTATTGATCGAACATCTGAGCAGCCATCTTAAATGTTAACCATCAACTTATGAGACAAGTTTTGCTTTCCTTTACTTCCTCTTACCTGAACTCCCCCTCCCCTACTACTGACCTACCCCATGGTACCATAATCCTAAATCAATCTCAGAAGACTGAGAGGTAGTCCCAGAAGGATACCATCCCTTTGGTCTGGAAAGCCCCATGGTGTCATCGACCTAAATCAATCCCATGCTCTTCTCCACCCTCCTAGCTCTGACACGAGCATCCCAGCCTGTCCCATAGAGCCACAGCTACAACTCCAAACTCTACCCCACAAAACCTGAACACCTCGGGGCCTTTCTCTCATATAGACAGATGGCCTTTATTTGTCAGCTCTGACAAATAAACCCTCCTGTGTATCCCTGCCTGGTCTCCGTCTTTCATTTCTCTTTCACCTGTCTCTCGTTCCTTGTTTTCCCTTTATTTTGGTGCAAAAACCCGGGATCAGCTTCTCCGGGGTGCCCACTCCACTCTTTGAGGGTTACTAAGTGTCCCCAGGCCCTGATCCGGATTCCATTGTGGGATCAAGCCCATCATTCTGCCAAATGCCCTCTCTGCACCCACCACCAGACATTTTAGGTAAGACCCCTGTCTCTGGTTGCCCTAAATGACCTATGGATCCCAGGAAATGACCGTTGAACATCTGGCGCTCCCAAGGTTACCATGTGGTCAGGAGCACCCCAGCTATGGTTGATCCCTACTGTCGACCGAATTTATAGGTGGTCTTTTATTTGGGTCCTGGGTTTTGAGAAAAAAACACCGAGGATGATTGGAAGTTGTTCATGGTGAGATGACCTCTCGGCCTTGGGTTAATCTCTATGGGCTTCTGCCCCTACTGCATAGTCCTGGAGGGCGCCCAAGTGCCTCTACGGGATCCTGCCCTGACACTTAGCCAACCGTGGTGACAATCCCCTAATTGTAACTGTCCTCTTGACTGGGTGATACTAGAGAATGGGGGAAGGCCCACCTCTAAACTCATCTCTTACGTCTCACCATGGGTGGCTCCTCGTTCATTCCCTCCCAAAGCCCCTTGGGCTGCCTCCTGGCTAACCTAGGGTCTCTCTCACCCTAGACATAAAGCCCCCAAAACTTAACCACTTGTGCAATCAGATCTGGCCTCAATATCCTTTGAATAATTATTCTAAATGGCCACTTAATGACAACCCAATATTATCAGGGATCTTTTCAACTATTGTGTTCCAGAAAATGGAAAGAGATCCCCCTATCCTCAGGCCTTCTCTTTCTTCCTTCCAAATTGTCCCTCTGCTCTTCCTGTTCTCCGACCCAGGTTCTGCTGGCTCTTAAACCTTCCCTTTTGGACCTCAGGACCCTCTCAAAACCCCACACTTTGACTGGCTAACAAACCTCCTCCGTAACGTTCTCCACCTTCTGCTCTGACTCTTCTCCCCCACCTACTTTCAGTTCACCCTCTACTCTTGCTCTTGAACGGCCCCCTCTACCCAGCCTGCACCTCTGCTTCCCTTTTGTGAAGTAGGAGGGTCAGAGGGAGTTGTCCAGGTACACGTCCCTCTCTACCTTAGTGACCGCTCCCAAATCAAAAGGAGGCTAGGGGCCTTCACCTCCGATCCTTCAGGGTACACTAAGGAATTCCAATACCTAAACCAAATAATATGATTTAACTTTCCACGATCCTATCCAACACTCTCCTACCTGAGGAATGCAGGCCAGTTTGGAAGCAGGGTTAGGGAACAGCAGTTTTCCCCAGCTCCTTCCAGACCTGTGTCAGGACTTACATTAAAATGTAAATGGAAGAAGCCTCCTACTATACTAAACTAAAAAGTAAATTATATATGGTACTTTACTAATTACCAGCCAGTCATTTTTCCTAGGACTCTTTTTTTTTCTTAAATCTATATTTTTGAGCTCATAATTTTGGTCCTATACACCTAGGTTAATGTATTTCTGATCAGTCCTATTTTTTTTTTTTTTGTGATCAGTCCTATTTTTTATTCAACTATGAACTTTTTAAACATCTGTAACACTGCATGGAGATTCACCTATGAAAAGCTGCAAGGCCTTTACTTTTGTATGTATGCACACTCTGTGTTGTGTTGTCTGTTCATATGTGTGTGTCCATATGTCATGTACATGACACCAAAATTGGCAGATTGAAAATGTGTACTCATAAATTTAAAAAATGGATCCAAATACCTTTAATTCACATGATTAAAAATTATTCAATTTAAATTGGGTAAACAGATGAAAGTAAAGATGTCTTTAAAATTAAACTCAACTCACAGTCTCTGTAGGTGGTCAAATAACTACCAAAGTGTTGCTATCTATACAATTTCTAATACCCATTGTTTCTAGGACTTTTTTTCAATATGGAAGAAATGGCTAATACTGTTCAATACACTTGTCTGATATCTTGGTAAAATAGATTTGACATGGGATTACTCAAAAATGTGTTTGTTAGTCATCTGATTAATTCACAAGGTTAAAATGCTAACTGTTAAATATACCATGAAGTACTCTCAACACCTTGAATTCCATTGGGTAACATTATTGATGTTTTCATAAATTGGTAAATAAAAATAAAGGGTTTAAAGTTGCTTTGTCATCACTGGAAAAAGATTACTAAAATTTTAAAGTCCCAACAGGTATAATTCTATATACTTGAACATTGTGTTTTCATGAAATGGTAAATAGATGTGATTCTATAAACAAAGGTTTATAGGAGATTTCTATATACAAATGCTCAAACGTTTCAACTGTTCCAATTAAGAGTACTGTAAATAACATAAAGTATTTATTTTTATTAAAATGAAATAATTTATCTAAATTCAGAAATTTACAAGGATTGTTTCAAAATGTGAACAGAAAAGAGGATTAACAGATGGGAAAGAGAAATTAGAAGGTTCTAGGTATGGAAACCATATTCAATAGAAGGAAAAAAGGTGTTTCTGGATAAGAAAGTATTTATATGATGAAGTAAATAAGAGGGTTTATTTATTTTTTTTATTGTTGGTCGTTCAAAACATTACATAGTTCTTGATATATCATATTTCACAGTTTGATTCAAGTGGGTTATGAACTCCCATTTTTACCCCGTATACAGATTGCTGAATCACATCATTCACACTTCCATTGATTTACACATTGCCATTCTAGTGTCTGTTGTATTCTGCTGCCTTTCCTATCCTCTACTATCCCCCCTCCCCTCCCCACCCCTCCCCTCTTCTCTCTCTACCCCCTCTACTGTAATTCATTTCTCCCCCTTGTATTATTCTTCCCTTACCCCTCACTTCCTCTTGTATGTAATTTTGTATAACCCTGAGGATCACCTTCCATTTCCATGCAATTTCCCTTCTCTCTCCCTTTCCCTCCCACCTCTCATCCCTGTTTAATGTTAATCTTCTTCTCATGCTCTTCGTCCCTACTCTGTCCTTAGTTACTCCCCTTATATCAAAGAAGACATTTGGCATTTGTTTTTTAGGGATTGGCTAGCTTCACTTAGCATAATCTGCTCTAATGCCATCCATTTCCCTCCAAATTCTATGATTTTGTCATTTATTAATGCAGAGTAATACTCCATTGTGTATAAATGCCACTTTTTTATCCATTCATCTATTGAAGGGCATCTGGGTTGGTTCCACAATCTTGCTATCGTGAATTGTGCTGCTATGAACATCGATGTAGCAGTGTCCCTGTAGCATGCCCTTATTAGGTCTTTAGGGAATAGACCGAGAAGGGGAATAGCTGAGTCAAATGGTGGTTCCATTCCCAGCTTTCCAAGAAATCTCCATACTGCTTTCCAAATTGGCTGTACCAATTTGCAGTCCCACCAACAATGAACATGTGTACCCTTTTCCCCACATCCTCGCCAGCACTTGTTGTTTGACTTCGTAATGGCTGCCAATCTTACTGGAGTGAGATGGTATCTTAGGGTGGTTTTGATTTGCATTTCTCTGACTGCTAGAGATGGTGAGCATTTTTTCATGTACTTGTTGATTGATTGTATGTCCTCCTCTGAGAAGTGTCTGTTCAGGTCCTTGGCCCATTTGTTGATTGGGTTATTTGTTATCTTATTGTCTAATTTTTTTGAGTTCTTTGTATATTCTGGATATTAGGGCTCTATCTGAAGTGTGAGGAGTAAAAATTTGTTCCCAGGATGTAGGCTCCCTATTTACCTCTCTTATTGTTTCTTTTGCTGAGAAAAAACTTTTTAGTTTGAGTAAGTCCCATTTGTTGATTCTAGTTATTAACTCTTGCGCTATGGGTGTCCTATTGAGGAATTTGGAGCCCGACCCCACAGTATGTAGATCATAGCCAACTTTTTCTTCTATCAGACGCCGCGTCTCTGATTTGATATCAAGCTCCTTGATCCATTTTGCGTTAACTTTTGTGCATGGCGAGAGAAAGGGATTCAGTTTCATTTTGATGCAAATGGATTTCCAGTTTTCCCAGCACCATTTGTTGAAGATGCTATCCTTCCTCCATTGCATGCTTTTAGCCCCTTTATCAAATATAAGATAGTTGTAGTTTTGTGGATTGGTTTCTGTGTCCTCTATTCTATACCATTGGTCCACCCGCCTGTTTTGGTACCAGTACCATGCTGTTTTTGTTACTATTGCTCTGTAGTATAGTTTGAAGTCTGGTATCGCTATACCACCTGATTCACACTTCCTGCTTAGCATTATTTTTGCTATTCTGGGTCTTTTATTTTTCCATATGGATTTCATGATTGCTTTATCTATTTCTACAAGAAATGCCGTTGAGATTTTGATTGGCATTGCATTGAACTTATAGAGAACTTTTGGTAATATCGCCATTTTGATGATGTTAGTTCTGCCTATCCATGAACAGGGTATATTTTTCCATCTTCTAAGATCTTCTTCTATATCTCTCTTTAGGGTTCTGTAGTTTTCATTGTATAAGTCTTTCACCTCTTTTGTTAGGTTGATTCCCAAGTATTTTATTTTTTTTTTTGAGGATATTGTGAATGGAGTAGTTGTCCTCATTTCCATTTCAGAGGATTTGTCGCTGATATACAGGAATGCCTTTGATTTATGCGTGTTGATTTTATATCCTGCCACTTTGCTGAATTCATTTATTAGCTCTAATAGTTTCTTTGTAGACCCTTTTGGGTCTGCTAGGTATAGAATCATGTCATCTACAAATAGTGATAATTTAAGTTCTTCTTTTCCTATTTTTATGCCGTTAATTTCTTTCGTCTGTCTAATTGCTCTGGCCAGTGTTTCGAGGACTATGTTGAACAGAAGTGGTGAGAGAGGGCATTCCTGTCTTGTTCCAGATTTTAGAGGGAATGCCTTCAATTTTTCTCCATTCAGAATGATGCTAGCCTGTGGCTTAGCATAGATTGCTTTTACTATGTTGAGGTATGATCCTGTTATCCCTAATTTGTCTAGAGTTTTGAACATAAAGGGATGCTGTACTTTGTCGAATGCTTTTTCTGCATCTATCGAGATGATCATATGGTTCTTATTTTTAAGTTTATTGATGTGGTGAATAACATTTATTGATTTCCGTATATTGAACCAGCCTTGCATCCCAGGGATGAATCGTACTTGATCATGGTGTACAATTTTTTTATATGTTTTTGAATCCGATTCGCCAGAATTTTATTGAGGATTTTTGCATCTAGGTTCATTAGAGATATTGGTCTGTAGTTTTCTTTCTTTGAAGTGTCTTTGTCTGGTTTAGGCATCAGGGTGATGTTGGCCTCATAGAATGAATTTGGAAGTTCTCCCTCTTTTTCTATTTCCTGAAATAGCTTGAAAAGTATTGGTATTAGTTCCTCTTTAAAGGTTTTGTAAAACTCTGCTGTATACCCATCCAGTCCTGGGCTTTTCTTAGTTGGTAGTCTTTTGATGGTTTCTTCTAGTTCCTCAATTGTTATTGGTCTGTTTAGGTTGTCTATATCCTCCTGACTCAATCTGGGCAGATCATATGACTTAAGAAATTTATCAATGCCTTCACTATCTTCTATTTTATTGGAGTATAAGGATTCAAAATAATTTCTGATTATCTTCTGTGTTTCTGAAGTGTCTGTTGTGATATTGCCTTTTTCATCCCATATGCTAGTAATTTGAGTTATCTCTCTTCTTATCTTCGTTAGCATGGCTAAGGGCCTGTCGATCTTATTTATTTTTTCAAAGAACCAACTTTTAGTTTTGTCAATTTTTTCAATTGTTTCTTTTGTTTCGATTTCATTAATTCCAGCTCTGATTTTAATTATTTCTTGCCTTCTACTACTTTTGCTGTTGTTTTGCTCTTCTTTTTCTAGGATTTTGAGATGAAGTATAAGATCATTTATTTGTTGGTGTTTTCTTTTTTTAAGGAATGAACTCCAAGCAATGAATTTTCCTCTTAGAACTGCTTTCAATGTGTCCCATAGATTCCGATATGTTGTTTCTGAGTTTTCGTTTAACTCTAAGAATTTTTTAATTTCCTCTTTGATGTCTTCTAAAACCCATTGATCATTTAGTAACCTATTGTTCATTCTCCAAGTGATGCATGATTTTTCCTTCCTTCTTTTATCGTTGATTTTCAGTTTCATTCCATTATGATCAGATAAGATGCATGGTATTATTTCTACTCCTTTATATTGTCTAAGAGTTGCCCTGTGACATAATATATGATCTATTTTTGAGAAGGATCCATGTGCTGCTGAGAAAAAAGTGTAACTGCTTGATGTTGGGTGGTATATTCTATATATGTCAATTAAGTCTAGGTTGTTAATTGTGTTATTGAGCTCTATAGTTTCCTTATTCAACTTTTGTTTGGAAGATCTGTCCAGTGGTGAGAGAGGTGTGTTGAAGTCTCCCACGATTATTGTATGGTGGTCTATTAGACTCTTGAACTTGAGAAGAGTTTGCTTGATGAACATCGCTGCTCCATTGTTTGGGGCATATATATTTATGATTGTTATGTCTTGTTGGTGTATGGTTCCCTTGAGCAGTATATAGTGTCCCTCTTTATCCCTTTTGATTAACTTTGGCTTGAAATCTATTTTATTTGATATGAGTATGGACACTCCTGCTTGTTTCCGCAGTCCATATGAGTGATATGATTTTTCCCAACCTTTCACCTTCAGTCTATGTATATATTTTCCTATCAAATGCGTCTCCTGTAGGCAGCATATTGTTGGGTCTTGTTTTGTGATCCATTCAACTAGCCTGTGTCTCTTAATTGGTGAGTTTAAGCCATTAACATTTAGGGTTATTATTGAAATATGGTTTGTTCTTCCAGCCATATTTGTTTATTAATGTTACTAAACCTGATTTGTTTTCTTCTTTGATTATTTTCCCCCCTTTATTGTCCTACCTCCCACTGTTGGTTTTCATTGTTAATTTCCATTTCCTCTTCCTGTAATGTTTTGCCAAGGATTTTTTGAAGAGATGGTTTTCTAGCTGCAAATTCTTTTAACTTTTGTTTATCGTGGAAGGTTTTAATTTCATCTTCCATCCTGAAGCTTAATTTCGCCGGATACACGATTCTTGGTTGGAACCCATTTTCTTTCAGTGTTTGAAATATGTTATTCCAGGATTTTCTAGCTTTCAGAGTCTGTGTTGAAAGATCAGCTGTTATCCTGATTGGTTTACCCCTAAATGTAATCTGCTTCCTTTCTCTTGTAGCTTTTAAAATTCTCTCCTTATTCTGTATGTTGGGCATCTTCATTATAATGTGTCTAGGTGTGGATCTCTTATGATTGTGCACATTCGGCGTCCTGTAGGCTTCTAGGATTTGGGATTCTGTCTCATTCTTCAAGTCTGGGAAGTTTTCTCGTATAATTTCATTGAATAGATTGTTTATTCCTTTGGATTGGTCCTCCATGCCTTCCTGTATCCCAATGACTCTTAAGTTTGGTCTCTTTATGTTATCCCATATCTCTTGGATGTTCTGCTCATGGTTTCTTAACTGTCTTGCTGAGCTGTCTATGTTCTTTTCAAATTGAAATACTTTGTCTTCATTGTCTGATGTTCTATCTTCTAAGTGTTCAACTCTGCTGGTAGTATTCTCAATTGAGTTTTTAAGTTGGTTTATTGCTTCCTGCATTTCTAGGATTTCTATTTGTTTGTTTTTTATTACCTCTATCTCCCTGTATAATTGATCCTTTGCTTCTTGGATTTGTTTATGTAATTCCTTGTCAAAGTGATCTTTCATTGTCTGATTTTGCTGTCTCATGTCTTCCTTGAGACTCCAGATCATCTGAAGCATGTATATCCTGAATTCTTTATCTGACATTCCATCCGTTGCAGCTATTACCTCTTCTAAAGTTGAGTTGACCTGCATTGCTTGTGGTCCTTTCTTGCCTTGTCTTTTCATATTGCTCGCATTTCTTTCTGCTTAATAAAACTGTTGTGTTTTTGAAATTTTCCCCCTATTTATTTATATTGCTCTTGTATAGTTGAAAAATCTCCCTTGCAGTGCGGGTAGTGGCTGTGCTCCTCCTCCAATTGGGGTGATCTGTCTACCACTCTGGCGGGCCGCTAGGCCTGCTCTGCCGGTCGGTCGCAGGTCTGCCCACCCTGCGGGCGCGGGTGGCGGCTCTGCTCTGGCCCCACACCAATTGTGGTGACGTGACTACCACGCCCACGGGTCTTTGGGCCTGATCCGGATGCGGGCGGCAGCTCTGCTCGGCCCCTACTCCAATTGGTATGACATGTCTACCACGCTGGCGGGCCTCTGGGCCTGTTCCACCAGTGGGTCGCAGGTCTGCCTACCTTGTGGGCTTGGGCGGCAGCTCTGCTCGGCCCCCACTCCAAATGGGGCTACCTGACTGCCACTCCGGTGGGTCGCTGGGCCTTTTCCGGACATGGGCGACGGCTCTGCTCCGCCCCCACTCCAACCAGTGTGACGTGTCTGTCTCGCCGGCCGGCCGCTGGGCCCATTCTGCCTGTGGGCCACCGGTCTGCCTACCTTGCGAGCTCGGGCAGCGGCTCTGCTCGGCCCCCACTCCAAATGGGGTGACTTGACTGCCACGCCGGTGGGTCGCTGGACCTTTTCCGGGCACAGGCAGTGGCCCAGTTCAGCCCCCACTCCAATCGGTGCAACATGTCCACCACACTGGCAGGCCACCGGGCCTGTCCTGCCGGTGGGTCGCAGGTCTGCCTACCTTGCCGGCTCGGGCGGCGGCTCTGCTCGGCCCCTACTCCAAATGGGGTGACTTGACTACCACGCCATCGGGTCGCTGGACCTGATCCAGGCATGGGCGGCTGCTCTCTCTGGCCCCAGCTGCAGTTGGGGTGATGTGATACCACGCCGGCAGGTTGCTTGGCCTGTTCTGGGCGCAGGTGGCAGCTCCACTCTGCCCCTCTGACCCCCACAGCACCCAGCAGGACCCGGACCGAGAAGCAGTTTCCGCAGGATCCCCAGCCCTGGGCCAAAGCAGCTCCGGGAGCCAGAACCCGGCAGCCCCGAGCTCGGTGCACGCTCTGCTGGGAGCGGGCTCCAAGAAGCAGACTCCGCGGGTTCTCCCAGACCTGGGCCAAAACAATTCCGAGAGCCAGAACCCGGCTGCTCAGAGCTCGGTGCACGGTCCGCTAGGAGCAGGCTCCAAGAAGCAGTCCCCGCAGGTTCCCCAGCCCTGGGCCAAAGCAGCTCCGGGATCCAGAACCCGGCCGCCCGCCCCGAGCTCGGTGCACGCTCTGCTGGGAGCAGGCTCCAAGAAGCAGTCTCCGCGGGTACCCCAGCCCTGGGCCAAAACAGTTCCGAGAGCCAGAACCCGGCTGCTCAGAGCTCGGTGCACGCTCTGCTAGGGGCAAGCTCCAAGAAGCAGTCTCCGTGGGTTCTCTAGCCCTGAGCCTGATCTATCTGTCTGCGAGACGCAGGCAAATAACAGCCTGAAATCACCTGCTCTGTAGCTGAATGAGCTGAGATCAGTAGAAAACAGGGATGATTACGTCAGCTCTCCAAGATGGCGGCCGCTGGCCTCCTCCGTGGACCGACCAGTGTGGAGAACCGAACCTGGACCACTTCCCTCCTCCGTCTCAAACCCAGAACTAAGCTCTGAGCGCAGCCATTGCACCGCTGGCCGGAGCCCACAGAATCCGCAGTGCTACACCTCCTCACCGCCACCTCGCCGCTTCCCAGCGCTCGCCGCAGACTCCGGCCGCGGGGCAATCCGCCGAACAAGCCGTGCGACCCTCCTTGCGGAGAAACCGCCCACGACCAAGCCCCCGCCGCCGATCCTCACGCGGTGAAAATCCCTCCACTAGATTCTGGAGCACCTCAATTTCGCTGGAAATTCCCAACAAGACAGCCTTAAGCTGTTTTAACTCATCATTCTCCTGCACAGTGACGCGGCACACGGGGGTGATGCACTCCCTTCGCCGCCATCTTCCTGACCCACCAATAAGAGGGTTTAAATAAGTGATAAAGAAGGTCTTTGTAAGTTGGTTATATATGTATATGAAACAAGCAATAAAAGATATTTAACGTTTTTTTCCCCTAAGGTCAAATGCTAATGTACTCATATAAACCAAAGCTTAATCTATGTGTTAAAAGGATAAGGATTTCTTAAAACACTAATTTACCCATAACATTGTGTTTATTAAGTTTTGTTTTTTTGAGCAAGTAATCTTGAAGGAATTAAGAAGTATACAACTGTGGTTAAACAACTGTTATTTTGTAATATTGTAATGTTATTTCTTTAAGAGAACTAAACTTGTTTGATATAAAAGCATCAATGTATTTATGGTGCTATTACTCTTCTTTGTATATTAAATGCATTTATATCTTCCAGGTAAACAAGTCTTTAAGGTAGAAGCTTTAAAAGAGCATTATATCAAGCTGGTGTTCTCCAAACTAAAGCTGTATGGTAATTTTAGGCTTATGAGGATAACAAATTTTATTGGAGATTTATTTATATCACTTAATGTTCTATAACTGGGCCTGTTATCGATAATATATATATAAAGTTTTATGTTACTTTTTACACTGGGGTACAATTTAAATGTATTTTTAAGTTAATGAGAGCCTAATCTATATAAAGGTTAATATTGCAAAACATAAAGCATTTTGCTACTTTTCCACAAAAATGTTAAAAGTTCTCAGCCTTTCTTTAATTCATGTTTTAAATGTAATATCATATTGTGTTACTAATATTCATGTGAACTCAAGCAACAATATACATAAACTCTGTAAAATGATATTTAAGAAACAAAGAGCAGCTTCAGAACCAGAACACTATACCTAAGATTTATAAAGAGCCCCACCTTACTGAGATAAGGCTCTGCCTCCCATCTTAAGCTACATGTCAGAATGACTCCAAAGTAGGCCAGACTTCAGTTCATTTAATGTTATGTTCAAAAGATTTATTTTTGTTGTTAAGATTACTAGGATCTCAAACAGGGGATATAATATATTACTCAGCCAAATTCAAGATTACACAAGTTATTACACAACTAAATATATTTTTACTCTTGTAATTTTATTTTGTATTTTCCTTACAAACTGTCTAAATGTTGCCTGTTAATGTTTTACAAAGGTATTTCCTTAAGAACACACAACCTGGGGCTGGGGATGTGGCTCAAGCGGTAGCGCGCTCGCCTGGCATGCGTGCGGCCCGGGTTCGATCCTCAGCACCACATACCAACAAAGATGTTGTGTCTGCCGAGAACTAAAAAATAAATATTAAAAATTCTCTCTCTCTCTCTCTCTCTCTCTCTCTCTCTCTCTCTCTCTCTCTCTCTTAAAAAAAAAAAAAAAAAAAAAAGAACACACAACCTGGGTTAATTTAAGATAATAAGCTATCACCTACAGGACAGATAGGATAATACAGACCCAAATTAATAAAAGGGGTAAATAACTGTAAGGTTATAGACTAAAATTAAAGCCCAAATGTGAGACTGATTTATTAGATGTTTAAGATCAAGACTTAAAAATTAAAGTTAAATTAGAAGGGCCAAGAAAAACCTGCCCTCTGAGTCAGTCTGAATCCAGGGAAGAGGGGAATTCTCTAAAGAGCTGTGCAACTCTGGGCCACATAACCTCCCAATCTGGGAGATTAATGAGATCCCTGGAGAAACAGAAAGCCAATCAGTGCACTTGCTATGAAGAGGGTCATTGGAGAAGGGAGACATCCCTGATGCTTCCAAGAGAAGTCACATCGTCAGCAAGACCAGGACCCATCCTAGCGCAAATGGCACTAGCAGAACTAAGAAGCTTCTCTCAAGTCCCCCAGGAATGACTCCCATGGGAACTCAGCTGACTCTTAACAATAGATAGAAACAAAGTCAATTTTAACCAGCTTGATCTTAAACACTAGCAAAAGCAGTTAAACACAGTCATTTCTGGGCATTGAAAAAAAAAAGAAAGAATAATTGAATATAACTTAAAATATACACTTGTGTTAGCCCCCAAGAAGAGGTAAGACTGGAGGATAGAAAAGAGAGATTCTTAGGCAAGAGTGTCTGATAAGGATCAAGAGAAACTGCCAAAGCAAGAGTTTTTAGTTAATTTAAGGCCTACGGACATTAAAAGTTAACGGTTGTGTTTACATTCCTGATAACTCTGGCTATGTTAAAGATTTATATTACCAAAAAAAAGGCCTTGTCCTCTCCAACCTTGTTATGGGGACAACTTCTCAGCCCTCACACCTCCTGGCAAGAGATTATTGGTTTCTCTCATTTAATAGCAGGTCTTCTGGCCTAAACAGCTCATCGGGAAGTCCCTACTCATATGAGCCCTCGACACAAATGGACTATTCAACAGGACCTTGAAAGTTGGAAACACAGCCTTCCTCTGTTGGAGGATAGCAGCTAAGTAGGCCCCTTCTTCAGTGGGCACTTCCTAACCTGACCCCTGATGATAGGCCTTTTGCTAATGCTTGCCCCCTGCATCATTAGATTTGTTCAAGACCAGATTCAAAAATCTCTAACCAAACCATTAACCAGCTTCTCTTACAGGACTACCAACCCCTCACCAAAACCGGGCCGTCCAGAGTCAGCATCACCACCACTTCCCAACCTTCACCATTACCTCAATGACATCCCATGCCCCTAACAAGGGTCCAGACACTGCCCCTTCCCAGCAGGAAGAAGCTACAGAAGGTTGATCTACACCCCTAGTCCCTTAAGGGGCCCAATAACAAACAAAAAAGGGAGGAATATAGGGTCTTGATTTAACATTCGAGCAGCCATCTTAAATGTTAACCACCATCTTATGAGGTAAGTTTCTCTTTCCTGTACTTCCTCTTGCTGGAACTCCCCCCACCCCCATTAGTGACCTATGACCTACCCCATGATACCATAACTCTAAGCCAATCCCAGAAGGACACGACCCCTTTGCTCTGGAAAGCCCCATGGTGCCATCAACCTAAGCCAATCCCATGCTATCCCCCACCATCCTAGCTCTGACGCAAGCACCCCCAGCCTGTCCCACAGCACCACAGCTACAACTCCAAACCCCCACCCCACAAAAGCTGGACACTGGAACATCTGGGAGCCTCTCTCTCCTGTAGAGAGATGGCTTTTATTTGTCAGCTCTGACAAATAAACTTTTTTATGGATCTCTGCCTGTTCTTCGTCCTTCATTTCTTGCTCGCCCATCTCTTGCTTTCTCACTTTCCTTTCAGACATAATGCCTTTATTTTATTCATTCATTTATTTGTTTGTTTATTTATTTATTTTAGGCACTGAGGATTGAACCTAGTGCTAGGCAAGCGCTCTACCACTGAGCTACAGCCCCAGCCCTTGATTGGTTTTGATATTTCAGTTTCCCCTCAGTGGGCACAGGCCACCGGATTATGCAGTTGCTTTATGGATTATGCAGTTGCTTTCTGTGAAACGGAAACTTCTACTTTCTGAGAAACAGAAACTGTTTTATAATCTGTGGGGCATGTTAAAATTAGGTCCCACGTGCTTGCCCTTTTGTGGACCCTACTCTTGACTGCCTATCCTTTTCTATCTCAAAATGATGACAAGTGATTCCATTCAAAATAATAGATGAAGGGTAGAGACAAAGAGGGAGGAGGAAGAGGAGAAAGAGAAAAGAAATCCTGCCTGCCACTCTGTGGGCACCTCTCTGAACCTGCCACTAATTATAAGGGGGCTGGTGGGCCCCATCTCATAATCTCTCTGCACTAAGAGATGGCCTCCGGATGGCTTCTCAGCAGTCTCCTTCCTTTCTTTTCTACCTTAGCTTTCTGCCTTCTCTGTGAATCGTCCTTTCATTTCTAGGATGTAGGCACATTTTCTCTCCTGGTCCTGGAGTGAGACAAGAGGACAGGGTCCCTTCACCCCCTTCTAGCTGGAGTTTCCCAACAGTCTCAGAAGTGACTTTGGGTGTGTGGGGGACATAGACACTTGGGGAAGGAGGTAGCAGGCACTAAGAACAGAGGGACTGGGGCAGCCAAAAGAAGGGAGAAGTGGGTGTTTATGTTTATGCTGATTTAGGTCCCAGACACTGTTGCCTTGCATAGGGCATCCCATCAGTTGAAAAAAGACAGTCACTCTTTTGTTTGCCTAAATCCACCTCCACCCTCAAATCCTTATTTTTGGTAACAACATT
Organism: Spermophilus citellus; assembly: GCF_964194105.1. NCBI lineage: Eukaryota > Metazoa > Chordata > Mammalia > Rodentia > Sciuridae > Spermophilus > Spermophilus citellus. The sequence continues at coordinate 124,761,484 of NC_138187.1, read as the reverse complement.
TGCACACAGGCTTTGCTCTGGAGAATTGCCTTTCCCCAATCTAAGCGATTCTGAGTGGGTGGAGTATTGCAGAAATAAGATTGTTAATAGTTGAAGCTAGATGTTGCATACTTGGGGGTTTATTATACTAATCTGCCTTCCTTGTATATACAGGCAGTCCTCCATTTGCATGGTTCTAACGTGTGGATTTCAGTTGCCATGGTTTAGTTAAATAACACAGCCACCCTAGAACAACTGGACTTTCAGTTCCCATAGTATATTAACTGAGCTACTGCACCAAGTACAAGCTATGCTGCAGGCTCTTCAGTCCACAAATCATTGCATAAGTAACAGATGCACATCATTATCCGTGCTCAGTCACATCACTTTTTCCAAAGTCTGTCAGTGAGTGATTGGTCACTGCCTGTCTGTTCAGTTCACATCCAGACAGGAAGTGTGTTGTGTTGCTCCCTGGTCTCCTCATGATAAACAAACATGGAGAATGGAGAGAGGGAATTGCCCACTCCCAAATGAAAATGCACCAAAGAAAAGAAAAGTTATTAGAAGTGTAATTCAAGCCAAATGTACATGACTGTACATGGACACTCACTATTCAAGACTCTATATGCTCCCAGTGGCTCAGGAGGCTGAAGCAGGAAGATCACAGGTTCAAAGCCAGCCTCAGCAATTTAGCAAGGCCCTGTCTCAAAACAAAAATAAATAAGTTAATTAAAAGGGCTGGGGATGTGGCTTGCAGATAAAATACCGCTGAGTTCAATCCAATCCCTCAGTACCAAAAAAAAAAAAAAAATTAGACTCTGCATACGTAGCCAGAGGAACTCAGAAGACAGCAGATTGTTTCACTGGGGAAAGTGGTTTTATGAAAAGGTCCTGGAGGAAGAAACTTCACATTAGAGGCACTTTTGGTGATGTTTCTCTGCATTGAATGTACAACAGATAAAATATTGGCAGCCGATCCAACCTTAAGAGTACAATTCAACAAGGCACAAAAAAGATGCTTGCTCCATATCATAGGTGAGCAAGAAGGCAAGCACAGGGGCAACTACTCTGGATAAGTTTCTTTTTTCTTCTTTAATAAAAACATAGACATTTTATTTCCAATATTTCTAATATTTTGAATTATAGCATGCTACATAAATATTGGTTTTACTATTATTTTCATTTCCCTACTTATCTACAAACAGCATTAAAGGATATTTTATGTTTTGACAATTCTTTTTGTTTGCTTGGTTTTTTCCCATGGGAAATCAAACCCATGACCTTGTGCATAACAAGAATCACAAAAAAATTGTAATTTACCTCATTGATTATTAAGATTGCTTTTCATAGTTTCAGCTTGCATGGTTCTTTTCAAAGTCTCACAGTACCTAGAAAGTGAAGACTGGCAGTATTTGGAATTTTCAATACTAAATAGTCCCCCCCCTAATTCCCATTCAACCCCTTCTTTTTTTTTTTAAGAGAGAGTGAGAGAGGGGGACAGAGAGAGAGAGAATTTTAATATTTATTTATTTTTTCTTAGTTCTCGGCAGACACAACATCTTTGTTTGTATGTGGTGCTGAGGATCGAACCCGGGCTGCACGCATGCCAGGCGAGCGCGCTACCGCTTGAGCCACATCCCCAGCCCTCAACCCCTTCTTAACAAGAATTATTTAATCTTCCTGTGCGTCAGTGGCCTCATTTGTCAAGTGAAGATAATAATTGCACCCTCTGCACTTGTGAAGATTTAACAAGTTAAGACCTGTCAAGTACTTAGCAGCATGAATGATATAGAGAATGCATTTAATGAATATTGGCTGCTATTATATTTACAGATCTGAACCAGAAGGAAGTAACATATTCCAAGGAGTCAAAGAGGATCAGGGTGTTGGTATAGTGATCACCACCCCACTGCCACCATCCACGCCTTGCAGCTATTCCAATTTGTAAAAGTCTGCCTTGAGGACCACATAGCCCAGCACATATTTCAGCACTGCTCATTTTATCTAGGAGTAAAATGACATCCACTTCCTGTTGATGTCAATCAGTGTTTCTCAACTCTCCTCCTCCTCCTCTTTCTTCTTCTTCTTTTTAATTAGCACCCCCTACTCCAAGGCACCTAGTTAGATGTTTTCTCCTAACCACATCCCCAATAAAATTTAAATTCTATCTATCCTATCTATCTATCTATCTATCTATCAATCAATCATCTATCTTTGCTATGATTCTGCTCACATTCTCTATGCATATTTGTGTTTTATGCATAAAAAGAGTCAAATTCTTCCCCCAACCAATTTTTGGCCCTCTTGGCAGCAGGGGATAAAATTGCCATGGAGAATCATGCTGTAGATGAAAATGTAGGAGACACACTGATTGCCTCCCCGATGTTCTTAGGACCAAGACTTTCATCTCCCCACTTCCTACCTACACCCCACTCCCAGCCCACTGCTTTCTCCTTTCTAAGAGAACCCTGATTCTGTTGTTGTTACTCATCCACTGTCTTCCACATGGTCTTGCACTTTGCTAAATCAATTAGGTAATCCCATTCCCTTTGCTTGTGATTGATTAGGAATGGGTGTGTAACACAATTCTGGCCAGTAAGATGTGAGGGCAGATCATTCAGATGGCTTTGGGGAAAGGTTTATTCACGAAGGAGAAAAGGACACAGTGAAAGGATGGCTTAGCTTTTCCCTGTGGATGTCGTTAGTTCTTGATGTCTTGCCTTGAACTCTGGCAGCTGTCTTCTGTCCATCAGGAAAATCAGCTTAAGGGCCCAAATGACATGCTGAACGTGCAGAGTGGATGGAAATAACCAGGGTTCTTGATGACACAGGAGTTGTGGAATTAATCAGCCCTGGAGCTGCCCACCTTGGGCACCCACCTGCCCATCTTCTTGTTACACGAAGTGATACTTTTCCTTTTGCTTTGGCTTGCTGAGTCAGCGTTTTCAGATACTTGTGGCCAAAAGGATCCCAAGGTGATAAAGGGGTGGGGAGTCAGCTTTGTACAACAAAAGAATTTTGAGCAAATATATTAGTAGAAAGTCACATAAACTGAGGATTGCTGCATTTTGGAGATAAAGACTGGGAACACATTTTATTCTATTCCTGAATAACCTTGTCCACTATTACTACAAATCCAACCTATTTCCTACTTCTCTTATATTACCACTGTGCTTGTTGGACAGTGCTCTGTTGCCCAGTGAAAGTTCATGTTGTTCCCTTAGCCTAGAATGTACCTCAACTTCTGTGTCTCTCAAAAATGCATACATTCGGGCTGGGGATGTGGCTCAAGCGGTAGCGCGCTCACCTGGCATGCGTGCGGCCCGGGTTCGATCCTCAGCACCACATACAAACAAAGATGTTGTGTCCCCCAAAAACTAAAAAAAAATATATTAAAAATCCTCTCTCTTTCTCTCTCTCTCTCTCTCTGTAAAAAAAAAAAAAAAAATGCATACATTCAGGGCGCAGCTCCTTAATCCCTGAAGTGCTATAAACAACCTTCTTCTTCACCCACAGTGCTTTATATCTCACATATTGCTTTTTCTTTATGCGTAAACAACAACCCTGTCTTCCCCACTAAACTAGAAGCTCATACAAACTAGAAGATGGCATGCATCCTTGCTGCCATTTCACTCAGGTATTTACTCTCTGGCCTTTTAGCTTTGGGGAAAGATGTCTCTATCCCTTACCCAGATCCAGAGGAGTTTTTTATTGTGTAGATGTAATCCCATGCTGCTTGCCAAGGCAATAGGCTTATACCTGTGTTTCTGAATCAATTGATGAATTTCTCTGGACACAGGAATTGGGTCTCAAAAGGATCATAAGACCCAGTGTATCAGTCTATCCTCTGGGGCTATTACAAAATACCTGAGGCTTAGTAAGCATAAAGAAAAGAGGTTTTTTTAGTTCACAGTTCTGGAATCCAAGAGCATGGTGTTGGCTTCTGCTCAGGTCTGGGGTTGGGGAGCGCCTGGCTGTATCACAACATGGTAGATGATATCATGGCAGGACTCATAAGAATAAATACATGAGACAGGAGGCCAGAGCATGGAGAAGGCATGTCTTGCTTTTTTTTTTTTTTAAACAACCCACTCTCATGGGAACTAATCAGAGCCCTATAAACATTAATCCCTTCCTAGGTTGATACCTTCAATGACCTAACCACCTTCCACTAGGCCCTACCCCATAAAGGTTCCACCACCTCTTAATACCATCACACTAGGCCCCCAGCACATGAACCCTGGGGGTCAAACCACACTCAAACTATAGCGTCCAGTTTGGATCAGTGAAAACCAAGGTAATCTTGGATAGTTGTTTCTGGGAAGAACTGCCTTTGCTTCTAAAAATGAACCTCCATAAGAACTTTCCTCTTTCTTGTAAATCCTGGTGTCTAGAGGAGCTATTTGGGCACAGTGAGGGAAGCCAGCCTGACCATGAGACTACTACACAGAGGGGACATGACCCTGGAGCCACTGAATGCATATAACCTCTTCCATTTATATGAGAGAAGAAATGCTTGGTAAGTGGGAGCCAGATTCTTCCCAACTTGCAACACGAAGAGTCCTAACGGGTACAGGGATCCTGTCTTCAACTCTGTATCCTCCACAGAATCTGCCACAAGGCAGGTATCCAAAAAAAGCTGTTGGGGGTTGGATGAGCCCGAGGTTCTAGTGCAGTTCCTTTCTGGCTCTCTGGATTTCCCCTGCAGAAGTTCCCATCTGCTCCCCACCTCATTTGAGCTTGAGGCTTCTGGTATGAGTAGGTTCTCATTTTCAAAAATGGAAACAGAACTTCCTGAAGTGGCAGGAATGTTCGCGTCTATCCAGCTGGGATCTCTCTTGAAAATTCCTTGTTGAATGCTAGTAAATCTTAACTCACTTTCCTTTCTCTAGACATTGGACTGCCACATTTCCATTTGCCATTGTGATTATTATTTCAACACACTTTCATGACATTTTAAGCTTATGACTTCCTGGTGATAATGTTGGAATCGCCCTAATCAACAAACTGTCTGTAAATCACATTTTAAGGTGGCTTATTGTTATTAAGTATTCAATCACCAAATATTCGAGTTGCAAAGTCCCATACTATGGATGATACAGGTCCCAAGACATTTTCTGTTAATTCTTTTCTTCAGCTATTAGGGTTTTTTTTATAAATACCAAGGAATGGGATAGCTGGATCATATGGTGGTTCCATCTTTTTAAAGGCTGTACAGGATTCTGTTGTGTATCTGCACTACATTTTTTTTTTTTACCCAAGGGTAATATTTTTTTGGCTTGGATATTGTAGGTTTTGTCAGATTTCTTCCTGCTTGTACCATTTATTGTTTTAAATGATATTGCCTACCATAGGTCCGGGAATAGGGCCAGAGATTGGCATTGACTCTGCAACAGACATCTGTAGGTGACCCAGCATCTAGTAAATCCTCGGGCAAGAGAGTTGTCACTCCCACATTGCCCTGTGCTGTGATTAGCCAACCAATTAGATCAACTTTGAGACATTCTAGATGTGAGCCATAGGTAGGAAGCTAGGGAATGAAAAAAATTGTTAAGTTCAATCACATTAAATTTTAGGACTTTTTTCATCAAGATATCGGATAGAGAATGAAGACAAGCCACAAAAGAAAGAGAAAATGTTGGCAACATTATGGGCAAAGTTATTGCATAAGAAAATTCCTATAAATCAATACAGAGAAAACAGACAACCCGATAGTTCTAGGAAAAAGTTTCAAAATAACCACAAAAGAGAAAATACAAATGACAATAAGCAATATGAAAATAAATTTGGCCTCATTAGTAATGAGATGTAAATGAAACTCCAATTATACACCAATAGATAGCCACAGGGTTGGCAAAATTAAAACAACTGAAAAGAAATACAGACAAGGCCATGAAATGAGAGGAACACAAAAAAGAAGCACGACTCGGACAAGTACTTTAAGTTTGGCAATTTGAGTCAAGTATCTTCTGACTCAGAATTGTACTCCTAAGAATATTCTCCAGGGAAATCCATGCACATGAACACTAAGAAATAAATATAGGATTGTCCATAACACAATAGTCAGAAACCAAACTGGAAAGACAACAACAAAAACTAGAAACAATGAAAATACCCATTAATGATAGAATGGATAAATAAATTATGGTATGTTCTTATAGTGGAATATCATTGAGCAATGAAAATAAACGACCAGTAATTATATGTAACAGCCTGGGTAATTGAAGTGGCCAGAAGTAGGAAAAGAGTTTGGAAAACACATGTCCATTGCCCTCCACGGTCTTCTAGGAAGTTCTTCACCCATTAATCTCTCGAAATACTTGAAGTAAGCTTTGGATTAAGCCCTCTTTGGAGCTGTGTGGGCTACAGACTTCTCTAAGGCTTAAACACTTGCAGACTTTCTTTCATTGATGAAGCTTATAATTTATTTGGAATATAATTCCCTTGGAAACTAAGAAGGCTTCAGTCAGTTTCTTCTTGGATATAATTCTTTTAATGATTCTTTTTTTTTTTAAGTTGTCAATAGACCTTCATTTTACTTATTTATATGTGGTGCTGAGAATCAAATTCAGTTCTTCATACATGGTAGGCAAGCGCTCTACCACTGAGCCACAACCCCAGCCCCTTGGATATAGTTCTTGAAAATTATTTCTTTGTTTCCTAGATCAACCATTATAATAGTGACTTCCTTGAGTTCATCTGAAACAATAGGCTTGAGAGCAAATTCTTAGACCCTTAGTCACTCTCATCTTTGCTGCAAGCCTGGCTCTTAGTTTGAGAAGCTTTAATGGGCTCTTTGAGCAGCTATTATTATCTCTTCTTGTTTGGGATGCAGAAATAATTGATTTCTCTAACTCTGTAAAGATCGACTTTTTCATATTTCTAGACACTCTGCAGTCTGGTCCATTTTTACTTGCACTCTTCCCTACTGGACCTTGCCAAAAAAGCAGGAAGAAGCACCTGGCACACACTAACAGTATGGTTTCATGCAACTGCTTCCCTAGAGCTAAGGGCTTAATGGGAAAGGGGGCTGTCCTGCAGGTTATTGCAGATGACTGTTTTGCCTTTATTTATTTACTTTTTTCAGGTACTAAGGATTAGACCCAGGGGCCAAGCTACATTCCATGCCCTTATTATTTTTTTTTATTTTGGGACAGAGTCTTGCTAAGTTTCCCAGACTGGCCTCAAACTTGAGATTCTCCTGACTCAGCCTCCTGATTTCACTGTGATTGCAGGGATGCGCCACCACGCCCAGCTTGCCAAGTGCTTTTTGCCTCAGCACATAAAGGACACCAGGTTTCTAGTCCATAATATCAATTTTCTTATTTCCGAACTGCTAAGACAATATGATGTGTTTCAGGTCTTTACAACAGCAATGCTATTTCTGTATCAATTTCTTTTTGAGTCAAGGTAATTAGGGTGCTCTAATAGAGATTTGTCAATAATCCCATACCTTAAGGAAGATAAGTATTTAGATCTCTCTCAGGTATGGTCAGCTTGAGCTTCCGAGCATTTGGTAGCTCTGTTTGATCTGTTCCTTCAAGGTTCCAAGTTTCTTCTGTCTTGGCCCTCTATCCCCTAGGCTTTGATGACTACAAATTCAAGTCTGATTCATTGCCACATCTGGGTCCCAGGTGTGCCAAGGGGAAAGAAATTGGGGGAGGAGACACATCCTGGTCACAAGATGTAGGGCGAGAAGTGGTACATGACATTTATGCTCACATTCCTTGGGAGGAAACTTAGTCATTTAGCCATATTTAATTGCAATGAAGTCTGGGAGATGTGACTGGGAAAAGGGGAGAATAGATTTTGGTGGATAGTTAGATTCATATTAGCCCCAAATATTTTACCTCAAGTATTCAAGTCACTTTGCAGCTCTGACCAGAAATATAATAATAATAATAATAATAATAATAATAATAATAATAATAATAATAATATTTTTGTCATGTATTTTATCTATAAAAAGCCAGGTAATTTTACAATTCTTTTGAAAGATTAAGGCAATATATTCATATTTATCTTTCAATTTTCAGTACTTGCTATGTATTGATTATACATTGATTCAATATGAAAAATGGAACTTTGAATTTAATTTTTTTTCAAATCTATTGAAGTATAATTGCACAAATAAAAGTTATATATATTCAAGGCATACAACATGATGTTTTGAGATGTGCAAATATTATGAGATGATTACCCAACCAGGCTACATGACATATTCATCTGCTTACATAGTTACCTTTATGTATGTGTGGCAAGAACATTTAATATCTGCACTCTTGGCTGGGCATGGTGGTGCACACCTGATCCTCCAGGAGCTCAGGAGGCTGAGGCAGGAGGATCGTGAGTTCAAAGCCAGTCTTAGCAATTAGCAAGGTTCTGTCTCTAAATAAAATATTTTTTTAAAAGGCTGAGGATTGGAGCTGGGGTTGTAGCTCAGTGGTAGAATGTTTGCCTCGCACACCTGAGGCCCTGGCCCTGGGTTTGATCCTCAGCATTACATATAAATAAATAAATAAATAAATAAAATTGTATCCATCTACCACTTTAAAAAAAAAAGGCTGGTGTGGCTCAGTGGTTAGGTGCTTGGGTTCAATCACCAGTACCAAATAAATAAATAAACAGAAAAAAATTAATAAAAGATCTGTACTCTTAGTAAATTTCAAGTATAAAATACATTTTTTTAAAGAGAGAGTGAGAGAGGAGAGAGAGAGAGAGAATTTTTTTAATATTTATTTTTTAGTTCTTGGCGAACACAACATCTTTGTTGGTACGTGGTGCTGAGGATCGAACCCGGGCCACACGCATCCCAGGCGAGCACGCTACCGCTTGAGCCACATTCCCAGCCCATAAAATACATTATTATTACCTACAGTCACCATGCTAGACGTTAGGTCTATTGAACTCATTCATCCTTTGTAACTACAAGTTAATACCCTTTGATCAACATCTAGCCATTTCTTCCAAGTCATAACCCCTGGTAGCCACCCTTTGACCCTTTGACTCCCTGATTCTATGAGTTTGACTTTTTTTTTTTTTACAGCCCACATATAAATAAGATCATGCAGTTTTTTTCTTCCTCTGTTTGGTTTATTTCATTTGCTCTTCCTGGTTCATCCATGCTGTTGCAAGTCATAGGATCTCCTTCTTCTTCTTCTTTTAAGTCTGAATAATATTCCATCAATTTCACAACATCTTGCTGAAATTCTGGGGAACTGAGATTTTTAAAATAATCTCTCATAGAGCCATATATGGAAAAGAAAATTAATTGGGAAGGACCCATTATTATGAATTTAAAATATATATCATTTCATGATTATGCTCTTTTATGAGGAAGGAAGGGTGGGCAGAAGGAAGGAAGGGGAAGGAAAGAAAGAAAGGCCTGGCACAGCACCTAGCACAAAGTGGCTATTGAAAATGTCAGTCCCCTGGGCTGGGGCTGTAGCTCAGTGACAGAGCGCTTGCTGAGCATGCATGAGGCACTGGGTTCCATCCTCAGCACCACATAAAAATGACAAATAAAATAAAGACATTCTGTCCATCTACAACTACAAGAAAGTTTTTAAGAAAAAAAAAAGTCAGTCCCCTGTCTGTGAATCCCCTTTCAGCATATTTCTCCCCCTCCTTCCCACCCCCCACTGTCCTGGCTCACCTAAAGGAGGTGATGTATGGATGTGGTAGAGGGAGCTGAGGCAACCCAGAGAGGCTAAAGAGCAAAGGTAACAGCAACAACCTAACCTCCAGGGTTGCCTGGCAGTGTGATGAGTAATGGGAAGGAAATTCAGCTGGAAAGAGCTACAGCAGAGACAGCCAAGGCAGGTGTCTTTGCCCCTCAGGGAAGGTTACCTGTTGCATCACTCACACCTGCTCCCTGACAGGCAGGGACACTGGAGAACTCCAAGCAGTCCCTTCAGTTCTTGTTTGTTCCGTTCTGGCAAATCAGAAAGTACAGGAATGCAACAGGACAGATTTACCCAAGTTCTATCAGGACAACTAAATGGTCATCTGTATTTCTGGATGTTTGAGTAAACTCCTATCTGTGTGGCCTAAGCCAAAGTTCACTCGTGCTGAATCTGAAACCTGGTATTAAACACTGTCTGCTGTCTAAAGGGACCAGCCACAAGGGGGTGGGGGGAAGAGTGGGAAAGAAATTCCCTACAAAAGAATAAGCACAAGGATTAGTTTTATTTTGAGCTCTACAAAACAAAAACAAACAGAAAAAGCACATGCACAAACCTATTGAATTGACACCAATAGTATGCAAAGCCTTATGCTAAGTATGAAAAGGAGAGGAGAGGAAAGACTTGGCTTTAGTCTTTCAAATGATGGAGGTAAAAACAGTGAAGACAAAATTATCCTTAAAAAATTAGCAACGAAGAAAAGCATATTCCATTATGCGGAGAGAGACTGTATGAAATAAAGTTGGGAAAGCTGGTTTAATCATTCATTTGTTCATCCGATCTTTCACTCCATACACATTAACTATGTTACTGTCCACTACAGTAAGGACCAGAGACAGGACACCAAATAGGACATAGACCTTGTCCCTGTCCTCCAGTGACTCCCAGCTAGAAGTGAGAGAGAGACAGTTAAGCAAATAAAAGTGGGACTGTGTTATCAGGACTGGCATAGACTTAGGTGCAAGGTTCATGGTGATGCTAACCAGGTGGGGAATCTGTGGGCAGAGACCAGGAGGCAGCTTGCAAGAAGGGGTGGTAAGAGTGACAGCTCTGATGATTGGTTGTGTGCAGAGCAGGTGCAGGATCTAAGTGGGTGGGAGGCATCTCTGGGGCAGCTGCCAAAGTCTTAGAAGCCCAAGCTGCTGGAGGAACAGCTTCTGTGGCATGTCATTAAAACCTGGAAAGCAACAGAGAAAGGATAGACACCCATCATCCTAGGAAGAATGTGACGATGGGGAACTCGATAAAGTATTTCCATGGCTGCGATTCAGCCCTTGTCCTCATCAGAAAAGCTACCTATCAAGCTGGGGACAGGAATGACCTTGATGAAGTGGAGAGCAGTGTGTCCCACCTGACCTCCTTTTAGGAAACGGAAACTGCCACTCTGGAGCAGGCATTACAGGAGCCAGGGGAGGCTGTGATGGATGGTCCTGTGCAAGTACACAAATTTGAGGGGGAAGCCTGTCTCCTAATTTAACATAGGACAAAACACTTGCATTAGTAAGAACTTCTTGTTTGCAAGTTGTAGACACTCAAGCTAGCTTAAGTAAAAAATGATCAATTTGTATAAAGATATAAGGAAGGCTCTCTTAATACCAGAGGACAGGCAGGTGTCAGATTCTAGGAAGAACCAGAACCAGAGAAGTGGGCAGCTTCCCACCAGAAGCCAAGTGGTGCCCCTCCCTGTCTCTGCATCTCTCTGGGCATCTACTTCCTCTCCCCCTCTGGTGCTCGCTCTCTGTCTCAGCAGAACAGAATATGCCACCCCCAGTGTTTCCATATTACAGCTCCTATCCCATGGAAAACCCAGATCTCCCTTTGAACACATTTCTGATTGTGTCTCCTCTGGGCAAAGGACTCTGACTCAACTGAGGACAAGACAGCAGGGTTTTGCTGAACAAACAGCTGCTGGGAGCTGCCACTGTGGGCAAGGGGGAAGCTAAGGGGGCTCTCATAGTTTAGCAGGCACTCCAAAAGATGTCAGCCACAGTTCTTCACATCTCTAAACCCTGGTCACTGTTTTACTAGGTAATCGAATTGATTTGATGAGTTCATATATGTAAAACAATATGTTAGGAGACCTTCATAATAATTATTAGAGTAGTCGATAAAGATAAAAGATGAGTTATTTTTAGGAAAGCCCAACTCGGGAGACAGGCATGCAGCCTTCTTTCCTCTGGCAAAGCTATCTATCAGCTGGGTGAGGTGGAAGATACCTGTAATCTCAGTATCTTGGGAGTCTGAGGCAGGAAGATGGTGAGTTCAAGGCCAACCTCAGCAACCTAACAAGGCCCTAAGCAATTCAGCAAGACCCTGTCTCTAAATAAAATACAAAAGGGGGGGTGGGGTGAAGACTGGGGATATAGCTCAGTGGTAGAGCACCCCTGGGCTCAATCTCCAGTAAAAAAAAAAAAAGCTATTCATCATAGCATGGAGATATGATGCCAACAGGTCTCCCTCCCTCTGCCTCCCTCCCTTCATCTCTCTTTGACACAATTAAAACTCCCACCCCCCACATCCCCTTAAGCTTTCCTTGCTATTACAAATCAATCATTTAGTCTTGGGAGCCTTCCACCCCCACAGGAACTCATCCATAAGGCCCTAATGACTGTATTTAGGAACCTTACATTTATATAGTGATTGTATGTTTGTCCTCTCAAACTGTAAGGCTGTGGGTGAGAGACCTCTCTGAACACTCAGGACTTTGCCATGCATCTAGTGTTCACCTGATAATATTTGTTGATATATCATGTATTCACAGAAAGGGCAGTCGCCATTTATAGACTCATACAAAGGATCTTAAGAACTCATTTATTTTGGATCATTGCCTTTAGAAAGGATATGGTTGAAGTTTCCCAAACAAATGACCAAGTATTTGACTTCCACTCCCAACTGTCATTTATACAAACTGGGATTTGGAAGGGATTTGGCAGGTCCTCTAGGCCAGTCACCTTCTCAGAGTGGAGTTCTGCTTTCTCGGTCTTTGAAAGGTCTCTAGTTGAACAGGGGGCTATGACCTTCCTGGGAAGCTCATCCCACCTTTTACAACTTAGAGAGTTATTTGCATGAAGAATCTCAAATCGGCCCCCATGACACTGTCACTCAATGCTCCCAATTCTGTAGGATCAGTACTACTGCCTCTTCCCCTTGGCAGCCCTTGTTGATGTGGAATGAGGGCTGTGTTCATTATACAAAAAACTCCTTCTCTTCAACCACGTGTGCTACAGTCCTTCTCCACGACGAACAGTTTACAGACCCCTTCTTTCCTTGATATGTCGTTTCCCTTTATGACTCTTAGAGTTCAGAATCCAGCACTAAACACTCAGTAGGGTCTGATGGAGAGTGGAGTAGGGGTAGGAACTTCCTTGTTTTCTTTCTTTCTTCTTTGTTCTAAGTCTAGCTACTGTGATTTTACTAATGCTGTGTAAATTTGAGCTAGTTTTTTTTTCTTTTTCTTTTCTGATAGAACTGTCACAATGTTGGTTCATATTAAGTTTTTAAATCTCCATGTTTTATTTCTAAATAAGAGAATTATTTTTCTTAATATAAATGTAATATATATTATTATAGGAAACTCAGCAGGAGACAGGGGAAGCAAAATATGCAAGGATAAAAAAGAACAACTCTATTATGACTTTACCTATTAAAGATAACTTTAGTTAACATTTTCATGTATATTCTTCTAGACATTTTCTGCACGCATATGCTTTTATAAAGGTGGTATTAAACTCCTGTAGCAGATTAGAAATGGCTACTAATTCTTTGCCATTCCTCTCATTGAAAGGTGGAATTTATTTCCATCCCCTTTTATCTGGGCTAGGCCTGAGATTGATTTGAATCAACAGAAGGCAGTGGAAGAAACCCTGGGTGATTTCCATGGTTAGGCCTTACCCAATTTTAGCTCCAGCTTTCATCTCAAAGTAATTAGGACAATAATATGTTATTATCCCATTTTCTAGATGAGGAATCTGAGGTATAGGAGTAACCCAGGGCCATGCAGTAAGTAGGTAACGGGGCTGAGATTTGAACCAGAGCAGTCATTAGGATCCAGAATCTGTGTTATACTACAAACAACTTTCAATGTCAGTATGTATCAATCTACAACATTAAGAGGCACATTGAAATCTACTGAAATCTTGATTTGTACATCCAAAGTATCATCCATCCCTTCAACTTTTGGGATTATCTTCATGGGATAAATGTTGTATTAGAGTTTTCTGGTTGATAATACAAATTTTCAATAGGACAAAATTTAGGAGTGAGCCTCATTGGACTTCCCCTACCCCTGCCACCAAGATCTACTTCTAGATCAACACAGGTCACCTTAGAATAAACTTGTTTAAAAAAGGAGGGGGGCAGATTCTAAGACCTCACCCCAGACCCAGACCTTCTAGTAACAGAATTCCTGGAAATGGGGCCCAGGAATCTGTACAGTTCTATCTCTGATACAGATAGGTTAGGGAACCATTGATTAAGCTCCATTTCTCCTTCTCATCCATATTGAGAGCTTTAACAAATCCTCTGAATTTCCAGTATAATAAGGCCACAGGAACCCTCTGGGAATCACTGACTCTGCTCTTATGACTTCATCCTGGACTCTTCATCTGTGTAGTGATGAGGCTAAGTCACTATTGCAGTGGGCACTGTATTGTTCTGCTGTGCCCACACACCCCTTCTTTAGGATGGGGGCATTCATTCCTTCATCTGTTGGAAGTGTTAGCTGCTGATAGTCACAGGTAGAATAAAGTTATGTCATCTCCAAGAATGTAACCCTGGAGAAGAAAAAGTTGATGAAGAAGTATAAAGACCCAGGCTCTTGCCTTAGGTGGGGCCTTTCTGAAGAGTCATCCTATGGGGTTGACCTGAGACCTATTTGGCTTCTGCATTGCAGTTCAGTTCATCCCTCTGCCTTTCGCTAGGCACTCCTCACAAACTCCCTGCACTCAATCTCCATCTGAGTCTATTTCCTAGGGAACTAGGACCACCACAATGACCTTTGACTTGAATTAAATTGACAGCACAGTCTCTCCTTTTAGAACCTTTTCAACTATCTTGGGCTCTGTTCAATTTAAAGAGCCTTCTCCTCTTCATCCTCCTCCTATTCATTTTTCATTCATTGCACAAACTTTGATTCTACTATGTGCCAGCTCTTGCATGCAGCCTGGGCCTTCAGAGGCTTCCCATGTCTCCAATAGTGGAAAGAGGGCAAGCACTTTGGAGCTAAGTGGCTCCTCTGTCTCCTTGTCATTTGTTAACACTGTACTGTTTCCCATTAGCCTATCTTGCTCTGAACATGACCCAGCAGGCCTTTTTATCGCCCTGGTTATGATTTGCAAAGCCCCTCTCTGTAGAGGCTTTAACCTTCCTAACACTATTCTTATGAATTATGTCTTTCTTTGTTGGGACTTTTACCTCCCTTGGGACCGCGGCCATTACTGAGTGTTGGCTGAGGTGGCCTCATGGGTTCTTCCAGAGCATTTACATATATGTGACCTGGCTGGATTGGTGTTCGGGGCTTTTAGCTCGCGGGCTTTTGACTTTATTTATTTATTTATTTTTAAAGAGAGAGTGAGAGAGGAGAGAGAAAGAGAGAATTTTTAATATTTATTTTTTAGTTCTCGGCGAACACAACATCTTTGTTGGTGTGTGGTGCTGAGGATCGAACCGGGCCACACGCATGCCAGGCGAGCGCGCTACCGCTTGAGCCACATCCCCAGCCCCGGGCTTTTGACTTTAGCCCCGCCTAATGGTTTAATCTGAAATCTGCCTAGGCCCCTTAGTGATAGTGACGGTAACTGCCCCTTATTGGTTCTTGCTACTGTCTCTTCTTACTCCCTCCTATCACAATATAACCTTGTCCCTGACACAATAAAGACTTCACGGTTGACTCATCTCCTGACTTGGTGTGATTCTAGGCCAGGTTGGGTGGTGGGCCGGGTGGAGACACTTAACCCTCTCGGCCCCAGAGACACTAGCTGGTCTAGTGCGCTTCACTAACCCTGTCGGAGGGCGGTTCCGAAGCTGGTGCCTGGGAGACGACAGGCTGGTCTCCCACGTACCCTTGTCACCGGAGGCGACATTTCTTTATATTCCATTTTAAGCTTTTACGTTCTTCCTTCCAGCTCTTGAAGCCAGGTGGAGCAAGGGCCAACATCAGGTTTCATTCATTTAGGATATTAGTGTCTATTCCATGCCTACTGGGCTTGGAATAGTAGACAATTTGGGAAAAAGTATTTCAAGGCCTTCCAGAAGGGCTGGGACAGAATAAGGGATCAGTCAAACTTTCATCCAATCTAGGGCCTAATCTACCTTAGGTGACACTGAAATAAATCAGCACATCTGCTATGGCCACCCCTCTCTTTTGTCAACTCTAGCCCGTGAGGGCATTCTTTAGCCACACATCCCCACTCCCCTTCACAGATTTGCAGCCTCCCTGCTTTTTTCTGTATATGTCCCTCTCCCTTTACTGTCTGTCATTTTCATTTTTTATTTGAATGAGATAGAGTCATAGCCTCCCCCTTTCCAGAGATCATCACATTTCTAGTTTACTTTTAAACCACCTTGCAACACAGCAGGCTCTGTCCAGTGGACAAGATATCAAAGATATTAAGAAAGCAAGGGGACTCAGGAGGCTGAGGCAGGAGGATCACAATTTCAAGGCAAGCCTCATCAATTTAGCCAGGCCTTGTCTCAAAATAAATACTAAAAAAGGGTTGGGGCTGGGACTAGGGTTGTGGCTCAGTGGTAGAACTCTTGCCTAGCATGTGTGAGGCACTGGGTTTGAATCTCAGCACCACATATAAAAAAATGAATAAAATAAAGGTCCATCAACTTCTAAAAAAATTTTTTTTAAAAAAGGGTTGGGGATATAGAGCATTCAATCCCCATTACTGCCAAAAAAAAAAAAAAAGTAGTATATTTCTTAAAGTGTAAATTTTAAAATCTTGAAAATAACAAAAAAAAAGAAAGAAAAAAGAAAGAAAGAAAGAAAAGAAAAGAAAAAGAAGAAAGCAAAAAGACTCTTTTTCCAACTTTGTAATCACATCATGTCAAAGGGCTCATTACTAAACAGACAGAATAATCTAGCATAAGAACAGATAAGACCCAAGTCCAATACTCTTCATCATACAGATAAGGAAACCAAGGAACAAAGTCAAGCAACTTTTCAAAGGTCACACAGGACTAGGTGTGGTGGCACATGTCTATAAACCCAGCAACTGGGAAGGCTGAGGCAGGAGGATCATAAGTTCAAGGCCAACCTGGGCAATTAGCAAGACTCTGTCTCAAAAGGGGACAAAAAAAAAGGGTAGGGGGCTGGAAATGTAGTTTAGTGGTAAAGCACCTCTGGGTTGCATCCTCAGGATTGCAAACAAACCAGTAGTTACATAGTGTCACGACACACGACTAAACCGGCCAGGGTCACTCCAAGTGAATTCTGGCTGACTAAATAAAAACACAGACACAGAAAGTACCTTTTCTTTGGGCTCAGTGACCGCTCCTCAGCCATAGCTCCCACCATGGGGGCAAGGCAAGCAAGAAAAAGAAAGAGCACATCTCGTACCTGGGTTTTATTCGGGAGAAGCCATTCAAATGAGGCAAGGGGTAGGGTTATAATAAACAAGTGGGTGTAATCCAACCCCATCGGGTGACACTCACTCCTGGAGCTGCACCTCTCTTATCCCAGCGGAGGTAAGGTCCAAACGCATTGCAGTGAGTGCAATACCTGTTCAGTCCCTCTACTGAGGACTTAAAGGTGTGTACATAGCTCCTGTCCAGAGCGGCTCCTGACAACACAGCAGTAACTGCCAGCACAAGAAAAGAGGCTACCTTCAACAAAGAACGGATATACAGATGGCACATGTTAGGAGGGGCTCTCCTGTAGGAAGTGCTAATTTCTGAATGTTACCTAAGACTATTAGTTTTGATTATAAAACAACAGTGGGCTTATTCTTATTAGTCATGCCTTTTTTTACCTGCTATTCCTCCACAGTGGGTCAAGACCAAGCCCTTTACAGTTGGATTAGGAGCAAAAGAATCCAGGTTCTGATCCACCTGATTCCATACCTTACAAATTGTCTGCCTTAAGTACATCATTTAACTGCTGTATCCTTCCTACAAGTTGAAAGGTAGCAGGCAAGATACAGCACACAAACTCTCTAAGACAGAGAGCATTTTACAGCACAGCAGACTGCTGTTTCCTA
This sequence comes from Spermophilus citellus, assembly GCF_964194105.1. NCBI lineage: Eukaryota > Metazoa > Chordata > Mammalia > Rodentia > Sciuridae > Spermophilus > Spermophilus citellus. The sequence goes on along the minus strand of NC_138187.1, from coordinate 124,743,621 downwards.
CCCTGTCTATGCCCTAGAATCCTCCATGGAGTTTGAAATGGAGGGTAGGGGTTCTGGAGGGTCCTGGTGTGTGGATTTGTTTTCAAAATTTCATGGGTGATGCTTGATGCATAGCCAAGTGAGGAGACAATTAAATTGCCTACACTTTCCTAGACACCACAAATCCTAATCGTAGGTCATTTCCTCATCCTTAGAAAAGACGTATATTACTTTAGTGATATTATTTCTCTTACCTAGCAGTCTAAACACTCCTTCCTCTCTCTCTGAATTATCTCTCCTCACCTGCATGCTGAAGGCTTTATTAGATTCCAAGTCATGGCTCTTATTCTTTAACCTATGAGAAATCACTCTTGCCCAATACTATTTTTTTTTCCTGGTCCAGGAAAATAATCTGATCAAGCCCTGGATGATGGATTGGTAGTAGCTCAAATCTCCAGAGCAGTCTGTGAATCAGATTATTAATTTATTCCATGGGGATATTACCTGAGAGTCCTAGTTCTCCTTTTTAATAATTGAGCAGATTTCTCAATCTCTCCAGGCCTGTTTGAGAGAGATCTAGATTATTCCCACAGCTCATCACCCTTAGGGAAGTATGGCTTCTTTGTGACAGCTCTTTGGAATCCCAGCTGAGTGTTAGAAAGTCATATCATTATTTAGCCATAACATAAAAGAAACTGGGTCAGAATGAGAAGAGTGTATTCAAGGGAAATTTCATCCAGTCTCTAGGACACCAAGGTGAGTAGCTCTTACTCTTTGTCTGCCTCTTTCCCCTCTGCTGGGACAGCACTCCCTTTCTTGGGGGAATTGCTCCTTTCTTCCTCCCTTTGGTTCTAGGGAAGCTGTTGGTCAAAGTCACCTGCCCCTTCCTCTGGGCTACACTTACCTGGCCACAGTGATCAAACTAAAGATTCGCCCTAGAGCCTGTCCAAAACCAAAACAAACAAACCAAAAAAAAAAAAAAAAATCAAGGATTTTTCTAAGTAAAGCTCTTAGGGGAAACCATCTTTTCTTTCTGGTCAAGGAGCAATAAGAACATGACTCCAAAGCTGTCACATGAGATGCCTGGGAGGATGAGGCCATTGCCAGAGGAAAGAAGAAATGAGACAGAGAAGGGAACAGGGAACAGCTGGTGGTGTGGTGTCAAACTCCCTTGCAACTCTTTCTTTGATTCTTTGAGCTACCCTAACATTCCCCCCACCACAATGAAGCCAGTTTTGGAATTTCTGTCACTTGCAACCCAGAGGCCTGATGAGTAGAAACACTCTGATAGCTTCCTCCTCTACCATGAACATTTTATTTTTTAAAATGTCACCGTTTTGAGGCTCTGTGTATCTGAGAACGAAGCTGTTCCCTGTTTTTCCTTGATCATTATTGGGTTGTTCTCTTGTCAACTTGGTTATACTGGATGCATTTCCCAGAATCACCTTCTCTGTGTGACTCTGGGTTGAAGTTGATTGGAAGTTAAAGTGGCATGAGATGTGGGAGGTGTAATGAAGCACAGCCCCTGGGCTGAAGGTCATTGTTGGTAAGAGGTGCTAAGAGACAGAGGTGGGGGCAGATCCTGTTTGTCCCCACGTGTAGGGCATGATGTAACATGTGGGACATGTTGCATCAGAAAGGAGGAAACCTAAATTGATGTAGGGCATGCAACATGTAGAGCATGTTGCATCAGAAAAGAGGAAACCTAACTTGCTGGCTGCTACCCGCTTCCCGGTCCTGGGGCCACATGTGGCTAAGATAGCGCCTGGCGATCAGCCAGAAAGCATTGCCATGGGTTGTGACAAAAAATCGGACCACCTCTAGGATAGGCTCAGAACCCTTCCGCCCTCGTGGACAGCTCCTATCTCCCATTACTGCCTGTAGGATGAGTGTATACGTGAACTCTCCCCACCCTGCTGACCTTTATCCTAATTGGCTCCTGTACATTATATTAGCTGTATGTGTTTTCTCATTAAATGAGATCCTGCTTTGACTGGTCTCCCTAACGCAGCTGATTGTCCTCCAGTGAGGGAGGGCTGAGTGGGAGCGGTCAGTCGGCCCTCTCCTTTCTTGGCTTGCAACACCCACCTTCCCTGTTCTATAACTGCTTGGCCTGTTCATCAATGGTGACCCCACACCCACTTCCAGATGCATTACTGTGAACTCCCAGAGGCAGGAGCCAATAGGAGTCCAAATGCTTCCATAGAAGGCTCATGATGGCAGCCTGACTTGTCCTACTTGCTGCAAGTTCCATCTTGTTCATCCACGCCAAGGCCACTCATGACTTCCTGTGATCCTTCAACTCCCCTTTTCAGGTCTTTAATCCCCCAGTTCCTCCCCACCAATTGTGTAAGACCTAATTCTGTGGTACTTATAGTGGCTCCATAACCAAAGTTCAACTATGACTAATGCAAGTGGTATTGGGTGGGCAAACTCGTCCTGTCTTTGCTTACTGTTCACACCCAGCCTTTTATTTCCATTATTCCCTTCTGTCTGGTTGCTACATCTTTTTCATCATTTCTCACCACTTTCATCTGTCTCTCAGTGGGAAAGTCTGACTCAGAACCTCCTCACCTAGCCACCTCGTCAAGTGCAGGCTCAAGCTCCTCTTCTCTCTGACCTCTGCCACTTTTACACTATTTCCTGCTCTTTATTTCTGACCAGAAGTCGGCCTCTGGCAGGCAGCCTAAAGATTTGACACAGGCTGGCACCTAGCTAAGGCAAATGCCGGCATGTCCTGCTCAGATCTTCCCAGTCATGATTTCTAATTAGGAAATGTCATCAGGGAAGGAAACAAATACCCTCAAAGAGAACTCTAATGGATGCTGTTCGTTAGCCAGAGTAGATGACAGATAAAAATTTTATTATGTGAATTAACTTGGTAAAACTATTTGAGTTGAACATTATTAAGGGATATTTAAGAAATCAACATGATGTTTTGTTGGCCCATTGAAGGTGGCATGCATGGGTCTGAAACTTCGACTGGGAGTTGGCTGTGATCTTGATGGGCTCAAGGTCTCTTCCAGCTCTGTGATGACAGCTCAAAGGCCAAAGCTGCTAATCACAGTTCAGCCACGGCTCAATGTGAGTCAGCTAGTATATCAGCCAGCCTCCCAAGGCTCTGGCTAGTCTATCTGGATCAATGAAGTAAACAGTACAAGATTTGAAAGTCATGATAGCTTAGACTTGGAAGCAACCTTACAGATTAGCCCTAACTGAAGAAGCTGATCCTTGTTTATCTCTATCCAATCCTCTGGCTTTACTTGACCAATCACTTACCTGAGAATTCATGGCCATATACCACTATCCCATCTCTGCCGGCAGAAGCTGAAGATGGTGACTCAAGAATTGGGACAAGTGTCTAACAGCAGAATTCTCTTCATATAGAATTAGGAGCTCTAAATGTTTTTTTGAATGTGGGTGTGGTACTGGGGATTGAACCCAGGGGTGCTTTACCACAGAGCTACATCCCCAGTCCTTTCTAACGTTTATTTTTGAGACAGGGTCTTCCTAAGTTGCCCAGGTTATCCTTGGACCTCAAAAGTAGCTGGGATTACAGGCATGTGCCACCATATTTAGCAAGAACTCTAATTTTTAAAAGGACATTGTTGTCCTCTTCCACATGGCAGGTATAAAAGGTAGAGTATAGCCCAATAAAGACTGGAAAACTAGGGCTGGGGATGTGGCTCAGGCGATGGCGCACTCGCCTGGCATGTGTGCGGCCCGGGTTTGATTCTCAGCACCACATACAAAGATGTTGTGTCCGCCAATAACTAAAAAATAAATATTAAAATTCTCTCTCTCTCTCTAAAAAAAAAAAAAGACTGGAAAACTTGAAACAAGCAAGAGGAAGGATAATTTATTACAAACAAGAATAAAGCCCAGCTCAGGAGGCTGAGGCAGAGGATCACGAGTTCAAAGCCACCCTCAGCAACTTAGTGAGGCCCTAGGCAACTTTGTGAGACCCTGTCTCAAAATAAAATATAAAAAAGGGCTGGGGATGAAATAAAGCAGGTAGCTCTAGCTATTAGGTGTCTAGGATGGACTATACACTTTTTTTTTTTTTTAAAGAGAGAGTGAGAGAGGGGAGAGAGAGAGAGAGAAATTTTTTTTAATATTTATTTTTTAGTTCTCGGCGGACACAACATCTTTGTTGGTATGTGGTGCTGAGGATCGAACCCGGGCCGCACGCATGCCAGGTGAGCGCGCTACCGCTTGAGCCACATCCTCAGCCCGGACTATACACTTTGTACCTGTGTTAATGCTTAATCCTCATACAACTATGAGGTCATCTGTAATTTGAAGATGAGAACACTGAGATCCAGTGATCTCATATAAAATGCCTCAAGTTGTACAGTTGGTAAGTGTCAGATTTGGGGTGCCAGATACTTTGGAGTGACCACAACCTCTGTTCTCTTTTCATGTGCAACTCTGGACCTCTATACTTTCCTCTGAGTCATGCTGGATTGAGTCTTTCAATTTCCTGCAAAGAAAATGGAAACCAATACATCATATCATACCAACTCACAGATCAGTGGTTGATTGGGTAAATTTATGATTAAACAATGAAATTCTATTTTAGACAGTCATGCTGTTATTATTAACTCCTCCTCTTGTTTTTTACATACATTTCCTAGTTGTGTAACCTGTCTGGAATTTGGGCTGGGTGGATTCTGCCAGACCGTGGAAATCGAGGTCAGATATTCTGACCATGCAAATCAAGTGAGCAGAGGCCTTTGCCTGAGGTTGGCTTGATGATATTTATTTGATTCTGCTAAACATCACTTGTGTCTCACATCTGACCTCACAAACTCCCAGAGTACAGGGTCAGGTCAGCAAAGTCCTGCATGCAGCAATTTACCTGTTCACAGTGGCAAACACTGAGTAGCAACTACAGATGAGCCTCCATGTTTTCACAATGGAAAATATGAAGGTGACCAACAGTCATCTCCATGCCTTCTGCTTGTCATATTTTAGTGACATGACATACTTATAAGAAAGGACAGTACACATTTTAGCAGGGGACATCTACAGGGTTATTTGTTCAGCTGCATGTCTCTGGAGACAGTTCAACCTCCCCCACCCCTTCAGATGCACATATGTCACCACCACACCCTTAGATAATTCCAGTTGATGCTGTGACCTGCCCAGATTCCCTCTCCCAGGAATTTGGGATTTAGGATATAGAGACCCAAAGAAAGGGATTGTCTGGGAAGGCAGGCCCATTATGGTCAGGCCAATTATGGTAGCTTCCTCAAGGGAAGTCCACCACTACCTACTTCTCCAGACCCTACATCAGCCCTAATGATCACCACTAATGCCAGTATAACCCACAGGAAATACAGTATGAAAATAATTAGACTCTATGAGTGTACACACACACACACACACACACACACACAAACACGGAATCAGAAAGCTTGCTTGCTAATCCTTAAGAATAAGTACAGTCTGGGGGGGATGTGGCTCAAGCAGTAGGGCGCTCGACTGGCATGCGTGCGGCCCCGGTTCGATCCTCAGCACCACATACAAACAGAGATGTTGTGTCGGCCGAAAGCTGAAAAATAAACATTAAAAAAAATTATCTCTCTCTCTTAAAAAAAAAAAAAAGAATAAGTACAGTCACTGAGCTCAGTGGCTCATGCCTGTAATCTCAGTTACTTGGGAGGCTGAGGCAGGAAGATTGCAAGATTGAAGCCAGCCTTAGCAACTTAGTAAGGCCCGTAAGCAATTTAATGAGACCCTGTCTCAAAATAAAATAAAATAAAAAATTCAAAAAGGGGACTGGGATGTGGTTTAGTGGTAAAGTCCCCTGGGTTCAGTCCCTAGTACCAAATAAATAAATAAAAGTTTGCTGTAAAATAGCACCCCATGTTGTGCCAGCAGCAATCTCACATACCTGTGTATATTGTATCTCTTGATTGCACCAAGAGGTCATACTGCCCTGGATTCAATCCCCAGCACTGTAAAAACAAAGAGGCTACATTGCATAGCTGACCTGTACCATGGAGGCTTGTATGAATTCCCACTATGATTTCAAACAACAATGACATTGGCCAATGATACATTTCTCAGAATGTGCCCTCATTATAGACATGTGACTATACACACAGTGTGGGAGTGAATTAATCTTTTTTCCTGATACACTCTGCACTTTTGTAACATAATCAAAGCCTGCATTTTATTTTGTATTTCAGACATTTCTAAAAGCCCATGATTGACCTCTGGAGGACAGGAATGTGCCTTACTCACCTTTACATTTCCCACAGGCCTAACCAATCCCTGACCCCATGGACACACATGAACACTGACGTAGTTGATTTAAATTGGTTGACTATACTAACAAAATGGTGATTTTTACATTTCTACACTTAAATTTAATCAACCATCCTTTCTCATATCTATGTTATGTTATGACATAAGATACAGGCAGCCATTGGGTAAGTGCTTGTGCTATTTTTAAAAAGGGGGAAAAGGGTTAGAGGCGTAGAGAAAGTGTTAGTGGTAGAGAAAGTGATTGGCCCTGAGTGTGGTTCTCAGCATCAAAGCTAAAAACCAAGGTGGGGGGATAGAGATAAAAGAAAACTCCTGTGGGACATCTCCCATTTCTTCCTTGTCTTGACCCCTTTTCTGTGCCCCTCTTTAGTGTATGTGCTCTGCTCTCAACTTTTTCACTGCCTCAACTCCCAGCTGTGTTTGAGTTATATCAAGAAAGGGTGCAGAAGATGGGGGCAGTGGAGCTTACCTATAATCCCAAAGACTCAGGAGGCTGAAGCAGGAAAATCACAAGTTCAAAGCCAGCCTCAGTGACTTAGTGAAGCCCTAAGCAACTTAGTGAGACCCTGATTTGAATAAAAAATAAAAGGGCTAAAGATGTGGTTCCATGGTTAAGAGCCCCCAAGATTGATCCCAGGTAACAAAAAAAAGTGTGTGTGGGGGGCAGCCAGGGGCTGCCATTCTATACACCACATCACAGCTGAGAAGACTGTCCCCAGGGTCCTAGCAGCTGTTCTGAACTTTAGAAACAAAGAAGGACTTAAAGGGTGGTGAAGCTTAGGGGAGAGCCAGGAACCAGCCCAGGCTAGAAACCCTGATATAAGGTTGTGAGGTCGGGGAATGACAGCACAACCCCCAGAAGACCTATCTTCCAGTCCTTTGCAGCTGTTTAGGGTTGAGCAGCCTTGAAAAATGTTTCCCAGTGATCTATTGATCTCTCCATTTGTCATCTAAAAGCACTCACAAAGACCTCAGGGACAGTTCTGGAGAGATTAAGAGAGGTTCATTGTCAAGACTGGCAGTCTCATGCTCAGAGCAGCAGGTCTGTGTCCCACCACTGATAGGTGTCCCTAGCCAGAGCCCTTCTGTCCTGCTTCTCACCGTCTTTCCCAGTAGACAGCTGCGGGGTGTTGACAGAGGTGTAGCTGTGGAGACGCCTGAGGGTCAAGGTCTGATGCCTTCCTTGCTATCTGGACAAAGTGGTTGGACAAAGGAGATGGGGTGGCCCCAGACACATTAAAAAAATTTATCTGTAAATCTATTTTTGTCTATGTGCTATACTAAATATTGTATACAATGTAAATGAGTCTTGCACTTTAGGGGCTTCCATTCATGTTTCAGAATTTTAGTCATAAGAAAGTACATACATACTTTATCCATGCCTGTAACATCATGGGAGGTAAGCAGTTGAGGCAAATTTCTTTTCCTGATGCAAGCCTACTTAAAAAATTAAAATAAATCTTTTGGTTATTTTCTTTGCTTCAGTAATACATGTACTACTTAAGAGTCACCTCTACATGAAAATATACAGTTTTTAAAATATGAGATTATACCATAAACATACTGTTTTATAACTTTATCATTTTTACTCAGAAATATATCAAACATTTCTGTGGCAATCAACAGGTGTACAAAATCATCATCAATCTTAATAGCCATATAGTATTCTGTTAGTGGAATTTGTTAAATCAATTTCTATAGTTAAAACTTGAGGGTTGGGGTTGTGGCTCAGTTGGTAGAGTGCTTGCCTATGTGTGAGGTACTGGATTCAATTCTCAGCACCACATATAAGTAAATAAATAAAGGTCAATCAACAACTAAAAAAAAATTATAAATAAATAGACTTGAGGTTGTTTCCAATTGTTGTCTTAATGAATCATATTTGATAATCTGCTTACCTGTCTGATTTTCATTTTAGAAAAACTTCTTGGAAGTGTAATCTTTTTATGATTTTTCACACATAGCCATTTTCCATCTAGAAAAATTCCACCAATTTATACTCCCTCCAAAAGGAGTAGTATTTTTTTTTTTTTTTTTTTTGGTACCAGAGATTGAACTCAAGGGCACTCAACCACTGAGCCACATCCCCAGCCCTATTTTGTATTTTATTTAGAGACAGGGTCTCACTGAGTTGCTTAGCATCTTGCTTTTGTTGGAGCTGGCTTTGAACTCGGGATCCTCCTGTCTCAGCCTCCAGAGCCACTGGGATTACAGACATGTACCACCACGCTCAGCAGGAGTAGTATTTTTAAAATAATTTAAAATTTATTTTTCTTAAATATTAAAAAAATGAAAATATTTACAACACATATGGTGGCATAAAGAATAATAAAACATCTTTGAACCCACCAGCCAGCTTAATATCACCAATGCCCTAGAAGACCCCTAGTACTAGCTCTTCCAACCCCTTCCCAGCCTCCTCTTTCTCCTCTTTTTCAGAATCTACCCTCTTGAAATTTGTCTTCCCCCAGTCCCTTGCTTTTCTTTAGGTTTATACATATGTTTGCATCCCTTAACAATGACTTAGTTCTGTATGTTTTTTTTCCCCATAGAACTGAAATTATATGATGCATTCTTTTTTTACTTATTTTTAAACTATTTTTTTAGTTGTAGATGGACACAATACCTTTATTTTATTCATTTACTTTTATGTGGTGCTGAGGATCGAACCCAGTGCCTCATGCGTGTGTGGCAAGAGCTCTCCCAATGAGCCACAATCCCAGCTCCTTTTTTTTTTTTTTAATTGTTTTTAAAAAACATTTGCAATTGAAGTATGGCACACCTACAGAAAAGTGCACATATCCTAAGTGTGGAGTTTGATGAATTTTCTCAGCATGGACACATCTGTAGATCAAAACAGAAAATGACCAGCACCCCAGAAATCTTCCTTGTCCCCTCCAGCTGCTATCTTCCTCTAAAGGGAGACAAGTTTTATAATACTATAAATATATACAAATGGAATTAGAGTGATTTACCTTATACACTCAACTTTATGTTAATGCATGTTGCCGCACGTAGCTACAATTTACTCATTATTTATTTTATTTAGTTTTTTTTTTAAATGTGGTGCTAAGAATCTAACCCAGTGCCTCATGCATACTAGGCAAGTGCTGTACCCCTGAGCCACAACCCCAGCCTTGTAATTTGCTCATTTTTACCACCTCACATATTCTATTGTATGAATATATCACACTTTATATATTTACCCACTGAAAGCTATTTAGTTTCCTTCCAGCATTTGTTTTATTTATTTATTTATTTTTTTAATGATGTGCATTTCCACTCTCCTTTTTTTTTTTGAGAGAGAGAATTTTTTAATATTTATTTTTTTAGTTATTGGCGGACACAACATCTTTGTTTGTATGTGGTGCTGAGGATCGAACCCAGGCTGCACACACGCCAGGCCAGCACGTTACTACTTGAGCCACATCCCCAGCCCCCCAGCATTTGTTTTATAAACAGGGACATTACAAACATTCTCATAGATGTCTTCTTATATCCAGATGCAAAGATTTCTTTAAGAGAAACTTGGAGTACAATTGTAGGCTCATAGAGCATAGTTTATTGTGTCCTTTACAACGAAGGTCAGAAGATGGGCATGTACCTTAGTGCCAGAGAGTGTGCTTAGCATGTGTTAAGCTCTGGTTTCCATCTCCAGAACCACATTTTTTAAAAAAAAAATTCATAAGTAATGCTAAATATAAACTTGCCAGACAAGGGGTATAACTCAGTGATAGAGCATTTGCCTAGCATGGCACAAAGGCTTAGGTTCAATCCTCAACACTGCAAAAAAGAATAACAAATAAGCCAGCAGCTCATCACTTAAAAAAAAAAAAAGTCTTTGCCAATCTGGAATTGAATTCATTGTAAATTTGTATTTATTTTATTAAATTTATTTTATTATTACTTTTTTTTTTTTTTTTTTTAGGTACGAGACATTTAACCCAAAGCGATTTACCACAGAGCCACATCTTCAGCCCTTTTTACTTTTTTTGTTTTTGAGACAGGGTCTTGCTAAATTTCTTAGGGCCTCACTAAATTGCTGAGGTTGGCCTTGAACTTGTGATTCTTCTGCTTTAGCATTTTTAGTTTTTTTTTTTTCTTAGTCATTCATTGGCCATTTGTATTTCTTCTTTTGTGGATTATCTATGTCATCAGCCCATTCTTCTGTTGGGTTGTTTGTACTTTTTTTTTTAGTGATTTTAAAAGATCTTGCATATTAAAGATATTATTATTTTATCTGTTATAAATGTTACAAGTACATTCCCTACAATTTGTTCTTTTTCATTTGCGTTGATAGTTTGGCTTATTGTGCTTTTTGCCAATCATAAGTTTTTAATTTTGTGCAATGAGAACCATTGATGTGGTTTAGATTTGGAAGGTTTCCCAAAAGTTCAGGTGTTGAGGGTTTAGTCCCCAATGCAATGTTCAGAGGTGGGGTTTTTAGGAAATGATTATATCATGAAGTCTCTGACTTTATCATCGGATTAATCCATTGATGGATTTACAATTTGATTGGACTATTGGGAGGTGGTGAAAATTGTGGGAGGTGGTGGACATTGTAGGAGGTGGGACCTAGTTAAAAGGAGTAAGTGCTTGGGTCTGTGTTCTTGGAGACTATGTCCTTTCCTTCTCTCTCTCTCTCTCTCTCTCCACCCCCCTCTCTCTCCTGGCTGCCATATGCTGAGCAGCTTTTTTTCTGCCACACCCCTGTGTCATGATGTTCTGCTTTACTTGAGGCCTAAAGCAATGGTACAAGTGGATCATGGACTGAAGCCTCTGAAACTAGGGGCCAAAATAAATCTTTTCTCCATTAAGTTGTTTTTCTCAGGTGTTTTGTTACAGTGATGAAATGCTGACTAACACAGTCACTGTTTGTTTTTTTTTTTAACAGGGGAGAGAGAGAGAGAGAGAGAGAGAGAGAGAGAGAGAGAGAGAATTTTTTAATATATATATATTTTTTTTAGTTTTCAGTGGACACAACATCTTTGTTGGTATGTGGTACTGAGGATCGAACCCGGGCCGCACGCATGCCAGGCGAGCACGCTACTGCTTGAGCCACATCCCCAGCCCCTGTTTGTTTGTTTTTTTTTTTTTTTTCCTTATGGATTCTCACACTTAAATAGACTTTTCCACCCCTGGATGACATATTTGGTAAGGTAGCTTATTTTTCATGGACACTTAGTACCTGAGAGGTTTTTCCAAGTTGCTGACCAGAAGTAGCAATGGCTAGGTCAAGGTATGACTCAGATCATATTTCTGCTTTGCAGATTTTAGAAGCAAAAGTGGTGACAAAGTTTCCATTACCTAGAGGCCTGTTTTCATCACACAGAGAATGAAAAATAAATTGAGCTGCAATAAGGCCAGTTCTTTGTTTCTCATGGAAAGGAAGAAAGGTCACCCTTCCTTAGAACCCAGCAGGTGGGCTAGGCTCATTTCAGGGAAACTTCACCGAAGTGAGAACACCTGAGGAACAAAACCCAGCCCTCTAAGAATCACCAAATGAACTCTCCAGCAATCTCCTGGCAAGGGCTCCCTTCCCTCAGGATTGCTGATTGCTCAGGCTTTTACAATTCTCAAGCCCTGTTCCAAGGAGCTTTTGTGGTTTAAATCAATGTGCTTCTGGGAATAAGTGCCCTTATTATTTCCTAGTTCACTTTAATTGCCTTGCTCTTACACCACTGTGGCATAATATCCTTTGTACTGTGGTACAATAACAGTCCTTTCAGGAATCTGGAAGAGCTTTCTAATTAGGATGCATGACCTCACAACAGAGAGAGAAACTGCCCAGAGATAGGAATGACGGATCTTCACCTTGGTCACAAAGGAGACAAGCCCAGGTCGCCCTCATGCTTGAGGCCTTCAGGGCCCAGGTTAAGCTGCTTCTCTAGTAGTGACTTCAGAATTAGTGGGCTGCCTGAGTGCACATATGGCAGGGAATTGTGGGTCTCTGTGGTACTGCTTAGGGTCACCTGCTATTAGGTTGAGGACTGAGAATTAGCAATGCCCGGGAATTGGTTGGGTAATAGCTCTCATGTTTATAATCAATTCTCAGTGGATCAGAAGCTGCATGAAGCCTAAGTCATTCTTGTCAACTGTCTACTGTGTGCCAGGAACCATACTGGACACCAAGAATGCAAAGATGGTGACAGTCTGGATGGTACAGATGCTCAAGTTATTCGAAGCTGAGTGCTTCAATGAGGAGAGCATAGAAGGCTCAGGGAACAGCAGCCCTGTGGGGCTTGCACAGATGCTTCCAGAGAAGAGGACTTCCAGCCTGGTTAACAGTAAAGAACTTTTGGGATTCTGCTGGGCAGAGCTAGAAGGAAAAGTACATGTTGAGATCCAAGGCTCAGAGGTGCTCGATGTTCTGGAACAATGAGAAACTCAACATGTCCCAAGTGGCTGTGGTTATCCCATTGTTCTTCTCTTTGTCTGTTTTAATAGCCAAAATCTATCCCTTTTTCTTCTCAGTATCCTATTTTGGATGTTAAAAAATAAATAAATAAAACTATTGCTTTTTTTCTTTGCCTTATTGCTTTAACCCTCCACTTCTCCCCATGGTGTTGAGGATCCCTCTGAGTAGGGAAAGATCGTGTATCAGGGAGAGCCCAAAGAAAGCACAGAGATGAATCTTTCACTTTATTATAAGGACATAAGGTCAGCTCAGGGAACCTGGGGCAGGAATTCAGCTGGGCCTTCTTCCTTTACCAACTATATAACAGAAAACGTGCTTCCTAGGTTACCAGGCACCTGGAGGGAGGTCCTGAGGGCCAAATCCTGTCGCAGAAGCTGTAGGCAAAAGCAGATGAAGGCTGGGGGTGCAAGGGAAAAAACGTGAACTGGCAAGCAACTTATGGTGGCCCACATGGAAACAAACTCGTCAGAGTTGAGCTTTAGGAATCTGGATTAGAGTGGCGGGAAGCTGAGGGCCACCTCTGGCTTCTTCTTTTTCCTAGCTTTTCTCTTCTTTGCTATCTTCTGTTGCCCACTCCACTTTCTGCAGGGTCTTCTGGGCAGTGCTTTGCGTACCTCCTCAGTGAGAAAAACAACACCGTTGGGGCTGGGGATGTGGCTCAGGCGGTAGCGCACTTGTCTGGCGTGCGTGCGGCCCGGGTTCGATCCTCAGCACCACATACCAACAAAGATGTTGTGTCCGCCGAGAACTAAAAAATAAATATTGAAAATTCTCTCTCTCTCTCTCTCTCTCTCTCTCTCTCCTCTCTCACTCTCTCTTTAAAAAAAAAATCTTAAAAAAAAAAAACAACACCGCCTCCTTGTCAAGTCTCCCCTCAGTGAGCCTTTGCCACCTCTGGACACTCTCTGTTTCCCCGACAAGTGACAAAGTGAGCTCTCCTCTGAGCAGGGACTCTGTATGTGCTATAGACATACATGGGAAGCTCACATGTCAAGAGGCGAGCTAGGCTGCTAAGCTGGTAACTGTAGGGTCTTCAATGGTAGATGGAAAATTTAGGCTGTATTGGGAACAGCGTGTGTGTGTGTGTGTGTGTGTGTGTGTGTGTGTGTGTGTGTGTGTGTTTTAACCAGAAGAGTGAATTGGGAAACAATGGCAAGTAAAGTGTACTCAGAGGAGACTGAAATGGAAAACCAGGAAGACAGGAAGTGAAGGCAGTATCCCCAGGAAGAGATAACGAAGTTGTGTACCAGGATGATGGTCGTGGACCAGAAAGAAGGAACATTGTGAAGGACCGCCCCTCCCCTCCTCAAAAGTAGGTCAGCTCCCCGCCTGCCTGACACATATCTCATATAAACACGCACAGACCACACTTGGAGGTGAGAGAAATCAGCCTCTTCACCTTCCCTCTCTTCTCAGCTGTCGGCCCAGGTGCTGCCCTCCACAGTGCACCCCCCAACCCCATGCTTCTCTTCTGTGCACCCTTCTCCTGTTCTTTCCATCCCATCCTGGGCAATGGCAGAGGCATATGCTCTAAGGACAGTCACGCCGGGTTATTTATATCCGCAGCTGCACAGCCAGAACCCTGTGTTTGGTGGGGAGCAGCACCACACCCCATCTCCCAGGCAAAGCTCTCGGTAGGGAATCTGGGACTGTAGACTCCATGAAATCCTGCTGATGGAATGGGGCTAAGAGGCCCTCTGCCTCCTGAGAGGTCTTGGCAAATTCCCCCACCCCCTGGGGGAGGGTTGGACAGTCCTCCTGTCCTAAAGCCCCTCAAAAGTGCTAACATAGCCCAAATGCCTCCTTCCTTTATGTATAATTATTATTATTTTTTATTAGTTGCTCAAGACAATCCAATGATCTTGACATATCATACATTTGATTCAAACAGGGTATGAATTCCCATTTTTCCACGTGTACAGATTGCAGGATCACATTGGTTATACAGCCATGTGTATACATACAGCAAATACTAGTGTCAGTTGTATTCTGCTACCCTCCCTATCCTCCCCTCCCCTCCCATCACCTCTCTCTACCCATGTATAATTATTTTCACAGTTCATTAAGTTCTTCCTATATCTGACCTAAACTTCTTACTGCAATTTTACTTATTGATTTTTATGGCACTGGGGATTGAAGCCATGCCCTCACAGTTGACTGTAAATTTAAATTTTCTTGTTTTGTTTTGTGCTCTGTGTTGGGGGCATGGGATGGCTAGCTTTCCTAAACCTTCTCAGTAGGGAAAGAGTTCTGATCAGTTAGCTATGAAGTATTCTTTTAATCCTGGGGTTTATGTCCAATAGATCTGACAGCAGAAACTAACTTTAGATATAAGTCTGTTTATTTCCCAGTCTTTGTGTATGTGATCACATTTAATCCTCATGACTCTTCAACAGGATAGTTATTAGCCCCTCTACACTGATGAAGTCAAGCCTCCGAGAGATGTAATGAGGAGAAATGAAGACTTGGAATAGCCAGGGGGGCTGATGTGGGCATGGGACACTGGAGGGAGCTATTTGTTCTCATTAACAGGAAATGGTAACATTAACCACTATTTGTGCACATTTACACTGACCCTGAGGGTCAGGCAGCTGACTGTACACAACGCTGGACAGGAGACTGACCACAGAGAGATACAAAGGAACACATTTGGCTGGAGGAATCAGAATGAGGGTGTTTCTGTGGGATCTGGAAGGGCAGGTGGGTTTTTCACTGTGGAACAGTTGGGGTCAGAAGAGACTGTGTTTTGATTGGGGCTCTTTTCCTTTTACCAAGGTTTCGAAGTTCTCCGTCTCCCATAGACAAAGAACTGAAGCAGGGTTCAGACGACAGTGTTTTAGGTTGGGTTTAAAGAAAAATGGAGTGAACTGTGAGGACGGTTCAGTGCTGAAGGATGGGCACAGGCCGAGGGCACTTTTCTGAAGGGCTGCACGGTGCCATGGAACGTTAGCAAGCTCACCTGGAGAGCCCTGTCCAAACCCATTCCTTTTCCCTTTCACTGGAAGAAATGATTTCCCCAGTGAAGCTCAGGGTCTGGCTCATGGGCACAGTCAAGGTCAGTGGGGATTTCTCATCAGCCTCCCTCCCATGGTCTCTGAAAAACAGGGAGTGGGACAGATGGGAATCCAAGGAACTTTCCCACCACAATATTGCCAGTGCCTGGTGCACTGTCTGTTCAATAAACACTTGGTGAATAAATTCAAAATTGTGGCCTTGCTGGCTGTGCCTTTGGCATAGATCTGGGAATTTGGTCCAAGTTCACAAACTACTGCTCAGACAATGTTGCTGACTGAGCTGCAGTGTCCTGTGATGTCAGCTGAGTTACCTTCAGTGCCCAGGAGGAGGAAAAAGTGCTTTCCATCAGCCACTTTGGCATGGGGGTGGGGGAATTGCTCAGGACAGACTCAGGGGTCTCTCCTATGTCAAGGGCCTCCAAGGAGAGCCAAGATGCGCTCACTCTCTGAGAGAGAGAGAGAGAGAGAGAGAGAGAGAGAGAGAGAGAGAGAGAGAGAGAGCGCAATCCTAGCCAGGGCTAATATGCTTTTGAGCATCCCAGGGGACACAGTAACCACTGAGTAGGATAGATTCGATGATGCTTAAGTGATTCCACGATTACAGTTATTTCTCCCTAATGCCTTGGCACTTGGGAATGTGACATTGAGGAGTTGGAGTCACCCAACAGACTGACCAGAGCAGCAGTAGTTCCTGCAAAGGAGACAATATTTAATTCAGAGTGTAAGCTTCTACCTCCTCGAGGTCACTTTACACTTTAAGTGTGTATCTTTTTTCCAAATACTCTAGTTCCTCTCTGGCTTGCAAGTAGTAGGTAGCCAATTGTCTCTTAATCATGTCAAGAAGAGGCCAAGAGGTAAGGAACCCTGTATTCCTAGGGCACAAAAGAATAAAATGCCAAATGATGGCCAGTTTCCAAATTACCAAAGATCCTCTCCTGATTGCTACAAAGGAATATTATTAAGAATTTCAGGGGGCTGGGGATGTGGCTCCAGTGGTAGCGCACTCGCCTGGCATGTGTGCGGCCCAGGTTCGATCCTCAGTACCACATATAAACAAAGATGTTGTGTCCGCCGAAAACTAAAAAATAAATATTTTTTTAAAAAAAGAATTTCAGGAATGTGGGGCTGGGGTTGTGGCTCAGCCATAGAGGTGCCTCACATTTGCGAGGCCCTGGGTTCGATTCTCAGCACTACATAAAAATAAATAAATAAAACAAAGATATTGTGTCCAACTACAACTAAAAAATAAATATTTAAAAAAAGAATTTCAGAAATGTTACTGTTTTGTGCATTGTCAGTTGCTTTTATAAAGCCCTCTATTCATTCTCTAAAAATAGAGTCCTTATCTATTAGATGAGACTACATGCCTAGGAGCTCTCTATGTATTTTCTTTTGACTCTTCTTCCTGGTCTGGTCACTTGTGGGACTCATGGTAGGGGAGTCCTCTGCAAGTGCATATATATGGTGGTCGGGGAACTTCTCCTGTGACCCTCAAACTGAGTTAGGATGGAAAAAAATAAAGAGGTAAAAGGGAGACTACAGGGAAGGGAAATAAAAACCTTTAAATTTAAAGAAGCTCCATGAGTGGCCTCCCCTTTACTACCAAGCCTCCAGACATAAATTCTTTTAATGGTGAAAAACATGAAAGGAACTTTAATCAGTGTTGCCACACTAGGTAGACAAGGGAGACCCTGTCTTTATGCGGCTGACAATGACTTTTGAGGTTTTATAGAAAGAAGAATGAGGACAAGGGTTGGGGGGTTGCAGCCTTGGAAATGTGACAGCTGTCAGAGCAGGTGATCTTGATCAGGTGTAGTCTGGTCCATTGCTATCTCAGGATTGGTCAGGCAGGGAGGGACCTCCTCTCAGATAAGCCTTGGGGGAAGCTTCTACTGTCACAAGATGTTTATCAATCAGACTTGTTGTTTTTGGAATCCAAGGTGACTCAGAAAAAGGGGATGCATGCAAACTAGAGGCAGAAATGCCAAGACTTTCTATCAACATCGTTTGCTTGCGTGCCAAAGTGAAGAATCTAAGTGCTTGTCCAAATCCCCCTATCTTTTGTCCATTTCTTAATCTTCAGGGAACTAGGTGTCAGCCAATCTGGCTTCACAGGTTTCTAGACCTGGTAGTAAACAAGTTAACTTTAAACAATGGCTGAAGTTTGTAAGTAAGAAGGGTCAGATGCATGCACCTAAAAGTAGAAGTACTACTATAAATTACAAAAAGCAAAATTCAAAAGGGAGTAAAAATCAGAAAATATTCAACTAAATAAATTGTGTAGGGGATTCTCTCTCCTTCTGAATAGACTCATGTGTATTGACTAGATAAGAAAATAAAAGTTGTTTCCTTGTTTCTATTAAATAGGGGCCTCGTCTGAGCTATGTGTCCTGCCTTCTGTGAGGAGTTGCCTGGTAGAAGGGTTTTCATGTCAGGCAATCATGTAGGAACCCCTTCTCCATAACTTTTCAGCTTTACTTTCTTTTGGTAGGGCTGATGCAAGTATACATCTCAAATTAAAATTTAAAAGGGCCACAGTCTTTCCCTTTTAATTGTCCATACATGACTGACTTTTTTCTCATCCTTATATTAGTTCACTTATCTTTGGTTATACTTCCCTGATGGGTGTTCAAGACCCTCATTTTGACCCCAAATTAATCTTTTTCCTTCCTAGTTAAGGTCAGCAGAGGTTCCTGTTTTTTCCCATCTACCAGTTGTATATCTGCCAGGATGGGACAGTGTTAAGAGCCACAGTTTAGTCAGAATGATGCCTGCCATTTTTGCCAGAGGGAATGGTTGAAAGGTGACCCTGCTCAGGGATTAGGGCAGCTCCGGGATTAGGGCGGATCCTGCTGGGATTAGGGTGTATCCTGCTGCCTTGGGCGCCCGCTACTTTTTGAGTTCTCGCGGGGTTCTGAGAGAATTGGTGCGCCGAGCCCGGTGGAGGCAGTGTGTTCCCAGGAAGTGTGTGTAGAGTGCCGGTGAGAGATGGGGAATAAAGAGTTGCTGTTTGAACCTACAAGGCTTTGTGGCGGCTTGGTTATTTTGTGCTCAGCCAGACTGCGGCAGGTCAGGTTTTTGTTGACCCTATGGCTTCCCTTGGAAGCATTGGGGACATTTCCCTCTATAGTGATCCTCCCTTTTGCGGAATACATACTGGTTGGCTTCTGACCTCTGGGGTCTTAGCAATCCTCCTGATTGGGAGGTTGGGTGATTTTTTAAGTCCTAGAACTGTTATGCTTGAATTCAGAACCCCCAAAAGACCACCAGAGACCAAGATCGATAAAAGCAGCAAAGAGGTGTTTATTGTGAACTAGCTTGGTCCTCCGCGCACACACAGCAACTGGTGACGCTGAGAGGCCCCGAGCCCAGGGTTTGCAGCAGTTTTATACACTCTGGGGAAGGCAGGGACTTCACATACATCATAGCATCTCTTAGCAAATCATCACACACCGCGGGAAAATCATAAAACAACTCTAAAACATGATTAGCACATTCACTGGTGGGAACAAGTTGGATAAGGGTGATTGGTTAGTAAGAGAGGGATTTGTTTGAACTGATTGGTTTAAACCATGAGGGAGTACGAGGGGAGTATGTGCTGAACTACACGGTTTCCCAACATGTTATCAACCACCATAAATTACTGGGAGGCTCATCTGGCATTCCAGGTATTTTCCCTGACTCATGCTGATTGGTGGTTGTTATGGGTCCTCACCTAGCCTGACTGAGTCAGGGACACCTGGCTCTGCAGATCTCTCCTGTTATTTGTAGATAAACAACTCAGCAGGGTGGGTATATGCCTAGGAGTGCTCTGTGGGTCTTTCCAAGGACAAGGGTCACACCCCTTCCTTGGACAGGCTTTGCTCTGAGGTAGAGGCTGGCCTTGGTCTTGGCTGCCTTTGGATGGCAGGGACCAAAATACTGGCTGCCCTTTTATCTTCCTTGGCTTTGGTCTCCAAGTCTCAGTGATTGAACACCCACAGGGCCAGTTTCCCAATCTTGAAGAGGGAATAATAACATTAATTTTATAGTTACCCCTTTGATATAACTGGAGTCAGTATGAAGTTATCATATGGGGTGGTTAATGGAGTCAGTGTTATATCCTATCTGTCCTGTGGGTGAAGACTTATTGTCTCAAATTAACTAAGGTTATTCTGTTAGAAGTTGTACTTCTGTAAAACAGTAACAGGCAATAGTTATAAAGTTTTACAAGGAAAATACCAAATAAAATTAACAAGAGCAAGAACACATTTAGTTTGTGTATAATTCTGAACCCGAAACTTTTCTTTTTATTGTAACACTAATGTACCTTTGATTTTCCTTTTATAGTAACACTAATGTATCTTTGATATCTGTTTAAGCCTCTAAGTTGTCCAGGCTGGCCTTGAACTTGTTTTTCTTTTAGTACCTCTAGAGATTAAACCCAGTGGGACTTAGCCACTAAGCCACATCATCTTTTTATTTTGAGACAGTATCTTGCTAGATTGCTTAGGGCCTTGCTAAATTGCTGAGGCTGTCCTCAAATTTGCAATCCTCCTGTCACAGCCTCCGGAGCTGCTGGGATTACAGGTGTGTACTACTGAGCCCCACCTGGCCTTGAATTTGTGATCCAGTCAGTCTTCTGAGTCACTAGGATTACAAGCATGAACCACCAGGCCCAGCAATTCTATTTCTTTTAAAAACTCTTTCATATCCTTTAAATAGCTTTTCAACTTACCCAAGTGCTTACTTAGTTTTATACTACCTCTCTATTTTGGGATTGCAGTAGTATTTATGACAAAACCTTATCATTCAACAGAACTTTAAGTGGGTTTATTTTTAGTCTACCTTGGGGGCCATCTACATTGAAGCAGGGCAAGAGGCAGAGCCTTATCCTGGGTGAGGCTGGCCTTTTAAATTAATTAATTAACTAATGGTACTGGGGATTGCAGGGGGTGTTTCACCACTGAGTTATATCCTCAGCCCTTTTCACTTTTAAAAGATTTTGAGAGAGTGTCTTGCTAAGTTGCTGAGGCTGGCCTTAAACTTGTGATCCTCCTGCCTCAGCCTTCTGAGTTGCTGTGCACCACTGCACCCAACTGAGGCTGGCCTTTTGACAAATCTTAAGTGTTTTACATTTGCAGCTAATCTTTGCCCCTATTAAATATCACCCTATTCAGGACTATAAGAAAACAAAGTTCTTATATTCCTGAGTCTATTTGAAGATCAATTAAAATAAAAACATCACATCTGAAACATGAACCAAACAGAAAGGTTCTGAGAGCTCTTAATTTCCTTTTTTGGTGTGTATGTGGAAAAAGTGGCAAAAAGTTACTGTGATGTATTGCAAACCTTTAAAACTTTTTCCTATTTTAAGAGTTAATCAATAGAGGGAGATACTCTTACAAATGGAAACTTTTTTGAAAAGAGTTAGGAAAAACTTATTTTGGAGAACTGTCTAGTTGATAAGTGCTTCTGACCTAATTTGCTTTCTAATCAGATGTAGACCTTACTGAGTAGGTAAAAGAACACTTTCTATGCCCACCCTATCTGAGAAGGCCTCCTTGGAGCTTTACAAAGCTCCTTCTTTATGTTCTAACTTATCATAGGCTTCAGTCATTTTAGAAGGAGCTTCCTTTAAATTCTGAAACACTTCTCATTGCATCAAAATTTAGATATGGCCAGTCAGAATTTATACATATTTTATCCTTTTGTTGTATTTCCCAAGGACTTTAAATTAATGTGCAAGAAAATCAATTTAGGAATATTAAATGTTTCCCATTTGAGGTACCATAATCATCCAAAAAAGTCATTGCTCCCTTCTGAGCTAACTGGAGGACTTGTATTTTGGATTGAAAGGGGCAAGACTGCAAAGATCAGAAGAAAGATTAAAAAGCAAAAAGGCAAATTTACGAATGGGAGTGGAAGGAGAAAAAGATCATATGCTAGCAACCAAAGTTCTGACTAGCCTCCTGAAACAAAAGATATCCAAATTAACCAGCTCAGAATAAAACTAGAACCATAAACCAAACAAAACAAATTTCCAATAGGGCCTGCTGCTGCCAGCCATCAGATTTTTTTTGCCTTTATCAAGTTAGTCATCATTAACACAGACTAACAGCCAGAATAACAAGCAAAAGAAGACATTAAACAGTTACATTCAACTGGAGTGCACTTTCAGATACACAGCCCAAGCTGTACTACAATAATAAATCATCTTTTTCTTAGTCATAAGTTTATAACTATAAATAGGCCAGACAGCCAAAATCCCTAGGGGCACATGCACAAAATTAGTACTTTCCATTCTTATGCAAATCATAAGAGATCTCAAAGCTCTATAATTTAGTCCTAATCTTTCAAGCATTTTTGATTTATTGTTACAAATAAGTTTTGTCAAAACTCAGAAATAAAATCTTGAAGAAAACCAAAGGAAGGTGAAGTACAGATTATTTATTTCCTGTATTACACCTTTCTTTAAAATATTCTGTATTTATTTGGTAACTCATTCCCCCGATTTTCCAATTCATTTTGTTACTGGAGTTCTAGGACAGGCCTGACTGGGATTTTTAAAATTTTTATTTTTTGGTACCAGGGTGTGAACCTAGGGGTGCTTAACCACCAAGTCACATCCCCAGTCTTTTTTAAATTTCAAGACAGGGTCTCACTAAGCAGCTTAGGGCCTGGCTAACTTGCTGAAGCTGGCTTTGAACTTTTGATCCTCCTGCTTCAGCCTTCAGAGCTATTGGGATCATAGGTATGGGCCACCATGTCCTGGGGTTCTGGGAATCTTAACAGACCAGGTCCAGTCATTTAACACCTTGTAGTTTTAGATGGATAACATGTCTTTATTTCATTTATTTATTTTTTTATGTGGTGCTAAGGATTGAACCCAGTGTCACATGTGCTAGGCCAACGCTCTGCCACTGAGCTACAGCCCCAGCCTCACCTCGAATCTTTGTAGAGAAAAGTGGAGGTAAAGCAGGAAAGCAGTTTATTTTGGTGTAGTCAACATAGGCAATATAGCTGGTCTAGAAAATTTGTATTTTACTTATTAACAATGGCTCAGAATCATACAGGGTCAGGACAAAGTCTGGGAGCCAAACACTACATATACATATACAAGGTAATTATGGTCAGGCTGAGATCTGGTTGCAGGCCTGGTTCTGCCAGGGTCCTCCTGGTGCCAGGGAAGCTGAGGCTTGGAGGACAGTTTCCATTCCCAGCATGAGATGATTGCCTGCAATATGCTGGGAAGGAGAAATAACTTGAGAAGATTAGAGGGACAAAATAGAGTCATTCAGAACCATGAGTGGGTCCTCCTTTAAATTGCCAATTTGAAAGAAGCCCATTAGAACTTGGTATTACCCTACCTTTATGATTTATAATTTACTAGTAACACCACTATCTCCTGGGAACAGCAATAAAATTATTTTTGGTCCAAGTTTGCCGGCTAGGTATATAGATGCTAGACCTGGGGACATGATCTGTGAGGATATTCCTCAAACTATTTTGGCAAGATTCAATCTTTAACCAGACCTAATAATAAACAAAGAGGACAGTTTTCTTGCACAATTATGTTGACCATATAGGGAATTAAGTTGACCATATAGGGAAGAACTGCTTTAGGGGAGAGTAAGAAGCAAACAGGATGATAAAGTGAAAGATAGGGACCAGTGCTTTGAAACTGTAGATTTGAAAAATAAAAAATTTTCAACACTTAGCATTTTTCATTAGAATGTGGAAACCAACCCTTCAAGGTCTTGGTGTTTTAAGGAGAAAAAAGTGACTTGCTGTTTCAATCCCAATAGCAACTCGAAATTCAATTGCTCACAGATTCCCATAAAGCCAATAAAATAAGGTTCATGGAGTTAAAAAGTCTGTGCTCTTAGGCAAGAAATGGAGGGGAGAATATAACCTCTGGCTGGAGTACTGTTGGCAAATTTAAGCCCCTTCACCAGACTTGGACTTGGACTACATCCCATCATACTACTATTTTTTTGGGGACAGCGGCAGGGAGACCAGGGATTGAACTCAGGAGCACTTGGCCACTGAGCCACATCCCCAGCCCTATTTTGTATTTTGTTTAGAGACAGGATTTCACTGAGTTTTGGAGTCACTGGTAGTAACCAAGGTTGTAGGTAATTTGCAACTGGAATCTATATGTCACTTGGCGTTGTTACATAGCACCTGACTGTTGCTGAGGCTCCTCCCTCAGCCTCCCTGAGATGCTGTGATTACAGGTTTGTACCACCATGTCCGGCTTCATTTTATTTATTTATTTATTTTTGAGATAGGGTCTCACTATGGTGTCCAGGCTGGCCTTGAACTTCTGGGCTCCAGTAATTTGCTCATCTCAGCCTCCTGAGTCTGGAAGAACAGGCATGTGCTACATACAAGACTGGCTCATTTCTTAATTTTTCACTCCTTTGCACTAACTCTATAGGCAATAGCTACATGATGCTATTTAAATTTACCTGAATTAAAAGTAAATAGGATATTAATCCTTTGTCAAACTAGCATTATTTTAAGTATTGATTAGAGGACTGTGTAGATTTAGAACATTTTCATCATTATAGAAAGTTCTCTTGGCCAATGCTCCTTATACTCTACATATCAAGTAGCAGATCATTTTATTCTCAATACTCTGATGGCAGATAATTAGCATAGAAAGATCAAGTGAATCTAAAGATTCTTGACAAGTAAGTCTTATAAACAGAATTTAAACTGACACCTTCAGGACTCGAGTCTGCAGATCTTGTTTGGTTGGTCTGCTCTTCTCTGAACCATCTTAATGTGAAGAGTGACTTATATAGCTTCCAGTTGCAATTGCCTACAACCTTGGTTTGTGTGAGCTAAATAAGTCATATCAGAATATCTCTTAGTTTAAGCTCGGATACAACAGTACTTTAATTTCTAAACAGTCAATATACTATTGCTATTACCATCAAAGACAATCAGGAGAAAGTATTTTACATTATTTTTCACATTATTTTCTTTGTATAAGTTTGTCTAACTATTTTAATGATTTAAAGCACTGTGGTAGTTCCATTTTAGCCAGGCATGGTGACTTACACTTGTAATCCCAGTGACTTGGGAGGCTGAGCCAGGAGGATTAGAAGTTTGAGGCTAGTTAGGACTTAGTGAGACCATGTCTCAAAATAAAAAACAAATAAAAAGGGATGGGAATGTGGCTCCATGGTTAAGTGCCTCTGGGTTCAATTCCTAGTACTGCTCCACCCTCCTGAAAAAAAGAATCCATTTTAGTTAGGTCAACATTATTCATTACTTCATGTACCCAAACTGTACTCAAGGAAGATAGCTTGAATGTGTTTAGTAGCAAAGAAAAAGTAACATTTTTTATTTTGAAGAAAGAAAATGCTAAGCTTAAGACTGAAAAATATACTAGGGAAGCTGTCAAAAATACGAGGGAAGATAATAATAGTAGCACTAATAATAGCAGCAAACACGTGTATCTCCTATGTGGAAAGCACCTTCTAAGTGCTGTACACATATTAATGTTGTATATGAACTCAGTCATCACATCTGTTCATGAAGCACTGTTTTTATATTTTAGGAATGATGAAGGTGAGCCATAGAGAGACTAAGTAGCTCATCCAAAGTCATAAAGTTAGACAGAGGTAAGATTTGAACCTGGGTTGTTCAGCTCCCTCAGCCATGAGGTTGAACTGTAGTCACAAGTACCACGAAAAATTAGTCTTATCTTCCTAGATTTAACCAGCCAGTACTCTTTTCTGTGGTGGGGTTGGGTACTAGGGATTGAAGTCAGGGGCACTTGACCACTAAGCCATATCCCAGCCCTATTTTGAATTTATTTAGAGACAGGGTCTCACTGAGTTGCTGAGACTGGTCTCCTGGCCTAGCCTCCCGAGTTGCTGGGATTAGAGTCACTGTGCCTGGAGACCCAGTATTCTTTATCATTCATATTTCTAAGTTCTGTGAACATGCTCGTAATTAACTTAATAATTAGTATGCACATCTTTTTTTAATTTTTATTTTTTTAAAGAGAGAGTGAGAGAGGGAGAGAGAGAGAATTTTAATATTTATTTTTTAGTTATCAGGGGACACAACATCTTTGTTTGT
This sequence comes from Spermophilus citellus, assembly GCF_964194105.1. NCBI lineage: Eukaryota > Metazoa > Chordata > Mammalia > Rodentia > Sciuridae > Spermophilus > Spermophilus citellus. The sequence goes on along the minus strand of NC_138187.1, from coordinate 124,717,854 downwards.
ATGTGGTGCTGAGAATCGAACCCGGGCCGCACGCATGCCAGGCGAGCGTGCTACCGCTTGAGCCACATCCCCAGCCCCAAGTATGCACATCTTTTCTGTAGCTTTGAGTACTTTTAAAAAAATTTATTAGTCTTACCCAAACAATTTTTAATGGTTGATACACAGTAGATATTATGCTAAGCATAAATTCAGAATTCCAAACCTCGGTCTAAAGGATATACATTTGTCTTTTGGCTTCAGTTATTTTCTGAATTATTTGGATTACACTCCACCCCTGGTACTGGGGATTGAACTCAGGAGCACTCCATCAGCCCTTTTTGAGATTGCCCAGGCTGGCCTTGAATTTTCCATCTTCCTACCTCAGTCTCCTGAAGAGCTGGGATTACAGGTCTGTGCCACCATATCTTACTGGATGTTTTTATTTTAATAATTCCTTTCCAATTTTGTATCAGGGTTCCTGTAGTACACCAAGTCAAAGAGTTCATAATTACAATTATCAAAAGCCTACCATATTTGGGAAGGTCTGAGACAATTGGTAGTGTATTAGATTTGCTTCCTTTTAGAGAATTCTACCTTGACACAGTACCAAAAACCTGCAATTCACATTGTAATATCAACTACTTAATCAAAAAATAAATAAAAAATTTTCCAGCTGGTCATGGTGGCACATATCTATAATCCCAGATATATGGTAAAACCAGGTAGGAGAATCACTAAGTTTGAGGTTCAGCAAGTTAGTGAGACCCTGTTTAAAAAAAAAAAAAATTTCTTCCTGGGGCCTGGGGCTGTAGTGTATGTAACTCAGTGGTAGAGTGGATGCTTAGTATACATGAGGTGCCGGGTTCAGTTCTCAGCACCAAAAATAAATAAATAAATAAAAATTGGAGAAAATCTTTTTCCTTGTCTTTCAGTTACCTGATAATAAAACTCCAGACTGAAGAAATCTGGTCTTTTTTTTTTTTTTTTTGGTGGTGGTGGGTTAGCAGGGATTGAACTCAGGGGTACTTGACCCCTGAGCCACATCCCCAGCCCTATTTTTATTTTATTTAGAGACAGGGTCTCACTGAATTGCTTAGTACCTTGCCATTGCTGAGGCTGGCTTTGAACTCTCAATCCTCCTGCCTCAGCCTCCAGAACCGCTGGGATTACAGGCGTGTGCTACCTTGACCGGTGAAATCTAGCCTGAATTCAGTAATTCTGCAAAGAAACTAAAGTCTAGAGAGATAAAATGACTTGCTCTAGGTCACAGACTAATTCAGAGTCTGACTCAGCTCTTTCCACACCTGGTAGAAGGATGAGGGGTTTGCACATCTTCCACACAGCTCTTATATTTCCCCAGGCATTGCTCCCAAACACTGACACAGCTGTGCAAATTGTGCACTGCATACATTTGGATGGTTTCTAAAGGGATGTCACTTATAGTGGACACTGTAGACCTGTATATACTATGATGATGTCTGTGTTGGCAGTAGAATGTATTATGAGGGGGCAATGGCTCATGAAGCCAAATGATCTTGGGGGGACCTGAGTTGGCAATTGCTTCTCACTCCCAGAGGCCATAAAACAACAAAAAAATAAAAAATTAAAATCCCTAATTTTTTTTCAAAGCATAAACTCTAACCCTCTTTTGAATCAATGTAACTTTGAAGAGAAAGGGCAAAACACAAGCAAAGAAATTGAAAAATTTATTCAAAAAGGACAATTCCAGGAAACGTGTCCTGCTTCATCTTAGGAGCTGCATCCAGACCAATTAGCTAGCAATACCTGCAATCCTATGATCATCCCTGATGTTTAGAAATCATGATCCCAAAGCACTAAATGATCTCAAATCAGGAAACAGTTCAATTACACCTTGTAAACTGGGTTAAGACAAAAAAAAGTATACTATTTTGTTGTTTTCAACCACTGTTGAAATAGAAAAAAAAGGCTTTTCTGGCTAACCAGAAAACTCTATTCCCTGAGCATCCCAACTAATTGAAGTTGTATTATAAAGAGACAGTTTTTTTCTAGACAATCCAGTATAATATTACATGACTCATCACAGAGAAACCAAACCAATCAAAGGAGATCTGCCCCTATTAACTTAAAACATTAAGATATTAAATGAGTGATGTTTTCACTTATAGAAACAATGTAAAAAGTCTATATTAAACACATTCACAGGCTATATTAGAAAAAATAACAAATTATTAATCTCCAATGTTTCTATGTAATTGCTAGCTGCTCAACTAATATATCAAAACAATAAATTAAAACTGCTTTAGCACAGAAAGAGATAGGTAAGTGGCTGAAATAATGCAGCAGCATGTTTCAGTTCTGCTAGATTGCAGGTTCTCAGAGTCCAGAAGGCAGGATATTGTGGAACCACTTTTCAGTTCATTTATAGAAGGACTCAGTTCCCACTGCGTGGATAAACCCTGCACTGAATGGTTAGAGCTTCCTATGCTTAGCTCAAGTTCCAGGTCCATATCAGGCAGCAAATGATGTATTACAGTAGAGAAGCAGTCAAATTTATAACTCTATAATCGAATATGTGACTGTTTTTTTTAAAACATGGAATGTTTCATGAATCTGCATATCATCCTTGTGCAGGGGCCATGCTAATCTTCTCTGTATTGTTCCAATTTTAGTATATGTGCCACCGAAGCAAGCAAAATATGTGACTATTCCGGAAAGAAGCAGCATCTCAGTAACAGAAAAAATAGTAAAACAATAAAAATGTTAAATATGTTAGATAAAGGACTTGGTTTAAAAAGGGAAAGGGAAAACAACAACAACAACTTTCTGGCCAGGAACCCAATCATTTCTCAAACTAAATTTTTACAGGAAGAGATGTTTTCCTCCAGAACGTTACGTTAGAGAAATCAACGAATAAATGGATTTCACATTTAAGTTTCATACTTAATACATATGAAAAAGCAAACTACTTCTGTCAATTTGATCAATCCCTTGAAGGCTGTAGTGCACTTGCATGGTTAAAACCGAGTGTAGGCATTTCGCTGTTGCTGCTGTTGTAACGGCTGCTGGGCTTGTTGCTGTTGTAGGCGAATTTGCTGAGAATAAGGGTCTTCTAGAGATTTGACAAATATGGTAGTTCTGGGGCCAGTCTTCCATACGATACCATTAGCATCTTTCACTGAGGATTCCACTGTAATGTTGTGTGTTCCCAGGATAGCAAAGTTCAACAAAAACTGAGTACTGAAGTAATCATTATGAGGCTCAACCCTCTGTTCCATCTCATTGGTCATATTATCAATGGGTATCTGGAATGAAAGAATTGTTAAATAATGACAACAGCTACATTTATTCAGGGCTCATTCTAAGCCACACCCTATTCTAAATGGTTGGTACCTTGCAAACAACCAAAAGGTAGGTACTAATATTATTCTTGCTTTTCAGCTGTGGGGTTGATGCAAAGAGGTCAAGTAGGTTCTCCAAAGAATGTTAGTGAGTAGCAGAGCTGAGTGTGAACTCAGGCAGGCCAACTCCAGAGCCTACCCTCACAGCTATCAGGTGACAATGCTTCCTACTCTCATTGAGTAGAATGAGTTCCCAGAGATTCTTTTTTTTTTTTTTTTTAATATTTATTTTTCATTTATCGGCGGACACAACATCTTTGTTGGTATGTGGTGCTGAGGATCGACCCCGGGCCGCACGCATGCCAGACGGGCGCGCTACCGCTTGAGCCACAGCCCCAGCACCTCCCAGAGACTCTTAAACCCCCTAATGTGCTGGCTTCTCTTCTGTGCTCTCTCCACCCAATTCTCTAAATCCCCACCTTTCTTTAGTCTGTAGAAAGATATTTGGAAGAAATAGGATACGGCCACTTATTTCAGGGAGTTTGAAATTTAAGAGACTAAATAAGAATATAACACCAAGTTAATTTAAGTATTTTCCTCCCTTAGTCTGATTTAATATTACAAAAGGAATTCAGTCATTCTTTACTCTTAAAGGAGTAAATTAACTTTAGAACTTGTACAATGCTCATTTAATGGGTGTCCTATTCAGACTAGTAGTACAATATATATTGGCAGAATAACTAACACAGATTAGTAGCATAATATTACACTAGTAGTATAATACAGACTAGTAACATTATGTATTATCGTAGATTTATAACATTGATTTACTTAGCTAGACACTCATGCCTTTGTCCTCCAAATAGGATATCTGTTAGTGGATCCTCACCTATACCAAGATAAAGCCTATTAAGAGGCAGATTTATTCTGAGAATATAAAAGTAATATTAATGGTTATTTGACCAGATTGCTCTGTGTTTCTGTAGTGCAATTATCTATCTCAGTACCCTGAAAAAAAAAAAAAAGTGTCTCAATGAGCAGTTATCATGAGGTCATTCAGAGACATTTCCCTGTGTAAGCTACATCACCAACGTGGAGAGCCACCCCTGAGCTATTTGAGCATCGTCACTTGGCCTTGAGCCAAGGAGATTTAGGTTTGGCATTGCAATTTGTTTTGTGGCTTCTCCCACTGGATGTATTGCACAATGCACTGACCTCTGTTTTTGCTCCAATCTCATAGCTCATAGCTCCGGAGTTGGGCATAACCTCTTGGAAACTAGACAGCCCACCTCCTACCTAATTTGGTGAAGAACATTCTATGGAAAACCTTTGAAGTTTTTCCCATGTAGTAAAGCAAATGCAGGCTCGATATCTATCTCTCTCTCTCTCTCTCTTCCCAGTGTGGAAGTTCCATCCCTAAAGTCGAAGAGCCTTCTGCTTTCACTTTCTAAAATTTACTTTCTGCGCAGTGTTGTTTTTTCGCTGACTTCTTTTCTTAGCTTTATTTTGTAGCCAGTCCGCATCATGCAGAGGAAACCCAAATTCCATCGTCCACGAGGGACATGGATGAGACCCCAACCCTTTTTATTTTGAGACAAGGTCTCACTAAGTTGCTGGGGCTATCCTTAAACATGTGATCCTTTTGTCTCAGCCTCCTGAGTCGCTGGGCCAACTGCTGACTATATGAAACATACCTGTCAATTCTATTTCAAATATGAGAATAAGAAAATAGGCAATCTTGTTCCTTTTTTGATAGAATATTAGAATGACAGAGTACTATAACTGAAAACAATCCCTCATCAAAGGCCCTTTTTCTACCCTAAATTTCCTAGCATCCTTGTATTTAGGTAGGGACAATACATATACAGGTATATGCCACCATGACTGGCTTTTGTAAGGTTTTTATTTCCCTAAAGTAACAGGCCTACCAAAGAACTTCCTTAAAAGCACCAGAAATAGGCCTAGGAGATCTGATCAATCTTAATGGATGACTGCATTTTAAGTTGGAATCATTTTAATTGCAATTAAAACTGAAAGGTAATCATGAACTAACATAGCTTTATGCTGACTTTAAACAATGCTTCTTGTGAGCTAAGTCAATAATAGAGAAAATTATTATACATAAGCAAAAAAGTGATTTGTAGTTAGTTACTTGTTTCAAATCCAAAGTGAGGGCAGACCTCCAGACTACCATAAACTATGTAAACTCTCACTAAAATCTTCTGTGACAGTTAAGATTACTCAGCTGTAACAGCTGTACTCTAAATACAGTCTACAGAGTAAAGAATTTTTTTTTTTTAGTCATTCACCAAATATTTAAATATTTACTTACTGGTGACTTAAGGCACTGTACTTTGGGTCATGAATCAAAAGAGAGGAAAAGATAGGAAGGCTGAGCCTTACAGGAGTAGACAGAGTGCCAGAGTAAGAGGTACCAAAGAAAGTAATAATGGCTTAAACCAGTCCTTGACTTCATTTTTTAGCCACAAACTATCTAAGAAAATGAAATGCTCTTTTTAAAATATCGTCACTGATACCCCTCTCTTCCTTGCCATGAGGATCTTAGTTCAAACATGCTACAATAAACCTGGATACAACTAATCTGGGCAACTTTGCTAGTACAACTACAGTAGATTTGTTCCCTTGACCCACTTACTGTTTACCCTTATGGATAAATCATTAAGGAAAAGGAAAGAGATGTCTTAAAAGGGAACACTGCGGGGTATGGTAGCACCAGCCTATAATTCTAGTTACTCAGGAGGCTAAGGCCGGAAGACTGAAAGTTCAAGGCCAGCCTATGGAACTTACTGAGATCCTGTCTCAAAAAGCAAAAAAAAAAAAAAAAAAAAAAAAAAACGGGCTAAGGATGCAGCTCAGAGGTAGAGCCACTCTGGGTTTAATCCCTGGTACCAAAAGAAGAAACACTGATAATTAGTAGGCACACATTCAACATCCTAGCTCTCACCAGCAATATAAACCTGGTTTTGTTTAATACTTACCTACCTTGTGACTTCTGAAGGTAGCAAACACCCTTAAAAAAAAAAAAGACTTGACTTTTTCTGATCACTGTATGCTAATGCTGTATATATGTACACGTGTAGCATTCTTTCACATGTAGCATGCTTTCATTTAGATGAACTGTACTGGCCTCTGAGGGAGCATATGAGTCTTGCTCAGTGAAGGGCAGGAATGGGGTATAGGGACTCAGGTTGAGGCTAGGTGGGATAATTTACCCAGAGGTATAAGATTGAAAAATCACTGCCAGGCACCTGAGCCAGGTTTTCCCACAGCTCTAACAGTAATCAAACTCATATTTTGATCTCTGCCTGCTTGGATGCTTTCTCTCGTTATTAACTGGCTCAGACAGGTAAAAGAAAAGCATTGGTTAACAGTCTCCTCAAATCCCCAATATATGCTTTTATATTCATCTGATTCCTTTGGAGCTGTAACTGCAATCTACTTGACCATGAAAAATTCTCATTAGTGAGTTGGTAAAATTTGCATCACAATTCTGCCTCTTTTCTAAATTACCTTGTAGTCTTGACCAGATTTACTTTGTAGTGTGGAAGAAACATTCAGACAGACAGACTGAATTTTGCGGAAGAGTCCTGGTTTAGATCCATGCTGAACCACTCCTTCTACCTTTAATGCCAGCTGTTGATTATTCTGGACAGCAATAGGTTCTGCAGGGTTCCGGGGGGATGGCGACAGAGCAAGCTGAAATGTGAACATTAAAATAAATGCCAACAACCAAGAGCAAGCTTTCTTCCCACAAACATGTCTGAGCTGATCATTGGTGACAGGTTAGTACATTCACACACGCATCCTTCTACCCCTATGAACTGTGTTGGCACAACCAGGAGAAGTACCTTCAAAGTCTAGCTTCCTTACTTCTCATGCTCCTTTTAAAAACCACCAAGTTTTTTCATCTCAAATCTCAGTTTTGTTTGATAGTAACAGAGGATTACAGGATAGCAATGGCACCGTTCTGCCAAAGTTTGGGGTGTGACTTTTTTTTTTTTTTGACAATGAACCACTTCCAGTAGGGAAATGAACTATGTAAATTTTCATGTCGAGCTGCTCTTTGCTCCTCAATAGCTTTTGAGCTGGCATGGTGGTGCTCACTTGTGATCCCAGCAACTTGTTAGGCTAAGACAGGAGGATTCCAAGTTCAAGATCAGCTTGGGCAACTTAGAAAGACCCTGTCTCAAAATTAAAAGGTTTGGAGATATAGTCCAGTGGCAGAACACAGCTGGTTCAACCCCTTTTTCTTTTTCTTTTTTTTTTTTTAAGAGAGAGTGAGGAGAGAGAGAGAGAGAGAGAGAGAGAGAGAGAGAGAGAGAGAGAGAGAATATTTTAATATTTTATTTCTTAGTTTTCGGCAGACACAGCATCTTTGTTTGTATGTGGTGCTGAGGATCGAACCCAGGCTGCACGCATGCCAGACGGGCGCGCTACCGCTTGAGCCACATCCCCAGCCCCGGTTCAACCCCTTTTTCTGATCACTGTATATTAATGCTGTATATATGTGTGTATATATGTTAATGCTGTATATATGTACACGTGTAGCATCCTTTCACATGTAGCATGCTTTCATTTAGATGAACTGTACTGGCCTCTGAGGGAGCATATGGGTCTTGCTCAGTGAAGGGCAGGAATGGGGTGTACACACACACACACACACACACACACACACACACACTTTAAAAAAAGTTTTTGAATTTTGAGTAGTTTAAATATTAAGAAATACTAACTCTACTCATTGTCCAGTTTCCCAAAAGCTGTTATTCAAAGGCAAAAGAGATTTGAAGGTAGAACCAGTGATAGTGATGTTTTACTGGACTTGATTTGGTTTAAGTTAGGTCTGAACAGACTGATCAGACGTTAAGACTCAGATCAAGATCCTAGTAGGCAACTCTGATGAAAATCACTAACTTATGCCTGGAGGTAGGAGTCAAGGGATAGGCTCCAGTTACCCAAATGCCTGTCTCACTGTATTTGGTACCAACAGCTAAGAAGGGAGAAGGAGGATTAACTCTCAAATCCCATTCTCTTCTCCAAATCCTTGCTAAAGGAAGGGAAAGGGAAAAATTAAAAAGGCTACAAATTTTATCAAAACCAAAGTTAACATACTAAAATGCAGCTACATCCCATTTGGATTTTTGACCTATATTAACCTTAGTATTCTCCCTAACTTACCTTGATGCTGGTAGACTGCAGTTTCTGGAAAAAATATCTCTGAAATGAAAGGGGAACTTTCAGCAAAGCGATGATGGCATTGCAGAGGCATGCTGTATGCTGGGGGGAAGAAAATAAAATAAAAAATAAGTTTCAAATTTCATCAACAAATGGTACCTTCATGAAGAAGTTTAAAATTGCAAATGCTCATACAGAGAACATTAAAAATACACAGCAATCAGGAAATAGGTATAACATCCAGAAACTGTGTATATCTATTCAATTGTTCATGTCAGGGAGTACAATTACAGATTCTACTTTATTTTGAACTATATTCAATAAGAAATGACAGAAGGGAGAAAATCCATATTCTTCAAGGCCAAGCATTAGGCAAATTTCATGTTCCTATAGCACCTACAGCCATATTATTACACAATTATTTGAGACAATAAGCCAGAGTTTCATAAGGCAGAGTATGACAAAAAGTATGGTAAAAAAGCCAGAGCAGTATACACCCACTCAAAGACTGACACGGGATCCCATGCAGAACCTTAGCTTTGAACTGGCTCATTTTTTCATTCCATCTCCACTAGGTGGCTTTTCTATCACAGAGGCCATGGATCTCCAGAAAGTAAGCAATTGTGGAAATTTGCCAGGGTTCAGATTAAAGATGACTATATAATCTGTCTTTATGTAATTATGAAAGTTTAATAAAATTTTAAAAATCTATTTCACACATTTAGATGAATTTTGAAAATCCTAGTTTAATTGCAGAGGAACAGAAACACTACAGTGAATCCTTCAATCTTAGTCCATGAGGGGAGCAGCTTCCCTCTGCTAAGTTTCTCCACAATGTTTGGCCTCAACTTAGGCTCAGAGCATGGATTGAAATGAAACCTCTGAAACCATAAGCACAAAGCAAACTTTCTTTTAAGTTTCTCTTGCTAGGTATTTTGGTCACAGCAATGAAAAGCCAACTGAAAAAGGTCCTGATCCTCACTTTTTTCCTGATTTTTTCCTTCTCCTCCATCTTCTTTCTTCTTTCCTAAGATCTTCTTTTGCAAGTTCTTTAAATATTGGTCTCTCCCCAGTCATCTTCTCTTCTCAATTCTTAGGTTCTCCACAGGCAATGCTCTCTACTCCCATGACTTTAAGAACAACTATGCTCATGATTACCCTATCTGCATCTCAGCCCACCTTTCTTCCAACTCCAGACCTCTGTTACCCAACTGCCTATAACATGGCCAAATATTTGAAAATGAAACCTTCACCTTCTTCCCCAGCCCTGTATATTCTGTCTCAGTAAAGGACCAACCAGTAATGTACTCAGTCACTCAAGCTGGGAATCTAGTCTGCATTACCTCATACCTAATTAAAACAAACAAACAAAAAAGACAAAACCTTGAAAATAATATTGCTAACCCCTTAAATATCTTTCCTATGCAGCTGTTCTTCTCATTTCTACTGACATTTTATTAATTTGCTCTTACTTTGTATTACTGCAAAAGTAATGCATGCCCTCCAAGCCATTACCTGTCCTGTCTGTACCTAAGAATATATAATTGTATCTTAACCACTTCTCTCTCTCTCACCTATTCAAAATTCCTAAAAGGCTTCCTAGTCCCTTCAGGGTAAAGTCCAAACTCTCTAATGCTGTGTTGAAAGCCTTTGGTCAGCTCTCTCCACCTACCTCTCTAGGATGATCTCTCTGGTGCTTGGCTTGCACATGACACTGCAGCAACAACAAAGTGTTCCCAAAAGGCACCATGCTATCGTATGCCTCTGCTCTTGAATTATGTCATTCTCTGCCTGAAATTCCCTACCCCTCCTCATCTGTCTAATTCACATGCAAAGACATCTCTTTGAATTACACGCCCCCTGCCATCACATTTTATCAATACTTTATTTTTTTAAAACATCTTTTTTTAGTTGTCAATGGACCTTTATTTTATTTATTCATATGTGGTGCTCAGAATTGAACCCAGTGTCCCACATGTGCTAGGCAAGTGCTCTACCACTTAGCCATAACCCCAGCCCATTATCAATCCTTTTACATAAATTTCTTTCTTCTTTTTGCAGTGTTGGTAATCAAACCTAGGGTCTCGGGAACTTGAGGCAAACTCATTTTCTCTTTTGTGCTACATCGCCACCTTATGCAGAACACATACTATAATTTGTTTATAAAATCTTTCTTTCTTTCTTTTTTGGTACCAGGGATTGAACCCAGGCCACTTAACCATTGAGCCACATCCCCAGCCCTTTTTTATATTTTATTTAGAGACAGTGTCTTGCTGAGTAGCTTAGGGCCTCACTAAATTGTTGAGGCTGGCTTTGAACTCAATGATCCTCCTGCCTCAGTCTCCTAAGCTGCTAGTATGAAGGGCATGTGCCACTGCACCCAGTCAAAATCTAAGGGAAGGCCCTATGTCTTTTTCTGTTCCCAGGATAGTTTAAACTAATTTTTTAAATATTTATTTTTTACGTGTAGATGGACACAACACAATGCCTTTATTTTTATGTGGTGCTGAGGATCGAACCGAGGTCCCGCCCGTGCTAGAGGAGTGCTCTACCGCTGAGCCACAATACCAGCCCTAAACTATTTGAGTATCACAAAGTATCAAGTGTAAGAAATACAATCTGGAAAGAGAGAAAAAAATTTAATGTTGTACTCATTATACTCCAGGCCCTATGTTAGATAATATGCATTATTTATGTGAAACTTTACAGAAATCTTATGAGGTTGGTTATTTTTTCTGTACTTCATACAAAAGGACGTTACAGAGCTACTGAAAGACAGCACAAGAATCTGAATGTAGTTTTGAATAAACAGAGGGAGAAATTTCTCATCTCTCCATTATATTCAGCAGAATCAGCTCCATCAAAGTGGAGTTATTGTTTGGCATCTACTTAATTCCTTCAGATGATGTTCAGGGAGTATCAAAATGATCACTCCTCACAAAGACGTGTGGATTTTTTTCAAAGATAGTCTTTACCACCTCTCTCAGCAAAGAATCTCAGTGTCAAACACTTATCAGTTCAGCAAATACTATTAATAACTTTATAAGAAAAGAATTATGTCAAGGAAAGCATTTATCCTAAATCTAAACTAACTCCTTAATGAAGGACACATCCTTCCAATTTCTTCTAAGACACTTAACAAAGGGTAAGAGTATAAAAAGGGCAGGAATCAGGAAAGGGCTACAGGGAATACAAGCATCTAACATGTGAGCAGGAGAAGAGAAACTGTCCAAAGTGTACAGTCAGAGGCTGGCTGTTATGGATTGACTATGTCCCCTCAAATTAATTGAAACCCTAACCACCAAACTGATAGTATTTAGAGAGGCTGCCAATATGGGATTTGTGTCCTTAAAGAAAAGGAAAAGAGGCCAAAGTACACTCTCTTTTTCAACCATGTGAACATAGTAAGAAGATGGCCACCTGCAAGTCAGGGAAAGACCCTCACCAGGCACTGACTGCTGGCACTTTGATCCTAGACTTCCTAGCTTCCAGAACTATGAGAAATAAAATGCTCTTTAAACTAGCCAATGTGTGATATTCTGTTACAGAAGTCTGAGCTGAGATTCTGGTGAATAGTCAGACAAGGAGGAGAAAATACGAGAGTTTGTTAGTCTACCCTACAACTGAAAAGTCAAGGGAAAAGATTTAAAAAGTAGTTAGTGCAACAATGTTAAAGTAGCAGAGATTCAGTTCAAAGAGTATATCTACTAAAATACATGAATGTCATCACCTGGCAGGAACTGATTTACTGCCAGTCAGAAAATAAGCCTAGCCTGCAGTGGTGCATGTCTATAATCCCAGCTATTTGAGAGGCTGAGGAAGAAGGATTCCAAGTTCAAGGGCAGACTCGGCAATTTAGGGAGACCCTGTCTCAAAAAATAAAAAGGGTTAGGGATGTAGCTCAGTGGTGGAGCACACCTGGGTTCAATTCCCAGTGGTACACGCACGTGCTCGAGCGCACACACAAAAGAAAGAAAACAAGTGTAGTTTTTTTCTGTTTCAATTGGCCAGTGGTTCTCTATTCTGGTAGCATGAGAGAATCACCTGGAAGCTTCTAAAAGTGCAGATGTTCCACAACTTATAATGGGATTATGTTCCATAAACCCGTCATAAATTGAAAATATCAAAGGTCAAAAAATCCACCTACCCTACTGGACACCATACATAATTTACCTTAAAAGTACTCAGAACACTTATATTAGCCTTGATTTGGGCAAAATCATCTAATACAAAGCATACTTTATAATAAAATATTGAATAAATATTATAAAATCAGCTTCATAGTAAAGTATTAAATATTTCATATAATTTGTTGACTACTATATTGAAAGTGAAAAACTGAAAGGTTGTATGAAGACTCATTCCTGAATACAAATCACTTAGCACCATCATAATGTCCAAAATGTGTAAGTTGTAACTGTTCTAAATAGGATACTGTATACACTAATGTATAATTAGTGTATACAGTAATCATTTCAGACTTGACTGGTCTGGGGTAGGGCCTGGATATTGCTGTATTTTTTAAAAAGCTCCCACAATGACCCTAATTTGTAGCCAAGGTTAAGAGCTATTGCAATTCAGTTACATTTTAAGAAAAATTTTTTTTTTCTTTTTTTGATCTACTTTCAGGTAGAGCAGACTTCATATGTTTAATGTGGGTATGTAGCAGCTAGAGATGCGCTAAGTACTGTCACAACAATGCCATGAAGTAGGTACTGCACTAACCCTGTTCCACAGGTAAGGAGACAAGCACAGAGGTTAATTTGTTGAGTTCACACAGTTACAAGTGTCAGGATGGATCAAAAAACCCAGCTCTCCATAATAAAAAGTCAGCAAATAAAAACTCAATAAAACAAGCACTACTTGCCATATAAGAAACAGGGGTGTATTTCCTATTGAGCGATTCCACCTCCTCCAAGACATGATTATACACAGACATCATTCTTCTTTCATATTCACTATCAGCATTGGCTGTTCCACTAGATCCATATTCCTGGAAACTAAAATAAAGATCAGTATCAATCAACCAAAATGGTAACTCTTTCAATGCCTAAATGTGCCAGGCTTTCCATATATTCCCATTTAATTTTTAAAATAAAGAAATAATTTCCATTTACAGATAAGGAAACTGAGGCTTGGAGAGGTTAATTATACCTACATTCATCTAACTAGTAGGTAGCAAGCTGGGATTTCAACCCAGATCTGATTTCAAAATGATGTAATTAACCACTCTGGTTGTTAGGCAGTATAAAAGTAAACTTGTCACTGCCATGAGGCAAAAGAAACACAGGGTATCTGAAAAGGAAACTATCAATAAAGCCAGCTGATAAGTGTTAAATTAGCAATTAGATACATGAATAACAGATCAGAATATAGAGACAACTGAAGAGTGCCATAGGAAAGACTGCTCTTGAACAAATCACTAGGTGAAGCAGGACGAATATTTGGAAAGATGTAAAGTACTGGGGCATACATGGCTGGGGAGATGCTATGAACTAAAGCCTGGAAATAAAATGCACAGAAATGTGCAGGGAAGAGCTGGTATACAGAGCATGCTGGGCAACGTTTAAAAAGTTCCTTCCTTTTTCTTTTATTGCTTCAAACACCACACATTTCTGAAACTGTTTCTGAGATGAGAAGGTAAAAAAACCCTTGCATCCTAACTAAACTTTGAGAGGACTGATTGAAAAATGCAATACAGTAATTTAAATATGTTGGGTATAGCACTGGTATTATACCCTTATATCCTTTTACTGCCTACTATGTGCAAGGCACTTCACCAGACATTTTACATAGGTAATTTCATAACCACTCTGGGAAACAGGGATCATTCTCTACCCACAGTTTTTATATATGTAGCTTCAATGAAAGTAAACATGTCATACAGAAAAGGGTTCACATTAATATTTGCCTGGGTCCAAAGCTCTCTTTTCTGCAGTCCTATATTTTAAGTTCCATTAAGACAAGAAATGAAGAGATTAAGATGGATTGGGTAGATGGAAACAAAAAAATAGCCAAGTGACCATATTGGAAAGTGATTAACATTTTAAAACAGACAGTAAAGATCTCAGAATTGCCCTGAAATAAAACTTTAGGGTAGAGAAGTTTAAGTTGCTTTCTTGATGACATTCTCTTTGAGGAAGCTGATTCTGAAATCTCAGGTCTTACTACATTCAAATTATAGACAAGGAAATGTATATTCTAAGGTAGAATACTCCCGGGGGGAGGGGGGACCACAATGCATTGTTCTTTAATAAAAATAATTACTTTAAATATGAGATTAGTTATTAAAGAAGAGAAGAATTTTAATAAAGTAAAATCAGGAATTTCTTTTGGTTTAGGAAATCAAAAAATAAAAAATTTCAAGTTCAAGTTTAATTGTATTAACTCAGTTTGTAGTTATACAAGAATGTAGTTAAACAAGAAGGAATGTTCATATACAAAGAACTCCTTCCCAGTTATTTAAGTCCAGGTGACAGGAAGCAGATTTAAGTATACAACGGAAATTTATGTATGGTCACTAGCTATGTGACCCTGGGCAAATGTTGGAAGAATTCTTCCTGTTTCGTTTTTTTGTCTTTAATTTCCTTTCTGAAACACTGTGGTAATGATTAGGAAAAATAAAATATATAAAAGTGTTTTGTAATGTAAACTACTATTAGAATTACCTTGCTGATTCTGGATCCAAAATCAGGGCCTCTATGGCATGAGATATCAGTAAACAGCTCTGCTGCTGTCTAGGGTATTGTTAAGGTTAAATATGAAAACAGAGAAACCCACTATGGATTTTATAGTATCTGAATACTCAAAAGAGTCAAGATGAGGATTGTGTTTTTAGTGAAATCATAATGTTATGCACTCAAATGATATGTGGCTCTATTTCTTCTAAGATATACTGCCTGTCCTAGCAGCTGTCAAACTCTGTTCCAGAAAGGGTATTTCAGATATGTATAAAGTGGAAAAGGGGACCAGGCAACAGACCTGATAATTCACAGCAACTACTTTTATCTGTCTTAGATAACCAGGTTCTTCACAAGAATTTGAAACAAACAAGAAAAGAAAACAAAAAAGGTTTCATTGCTACAAGTTTTTTGTTTTTTTTTTTTAAGAAAGAAACCAATGGTCTGTAGACTTTTAACTTCATGATTCCTCAGCTAGGACTCAAGGGGTCTGTCAATTCCCTTGAAATTATATGTAAATTTTGGGGTATGATATGCATTTTGTAGGGCAGAAGATTCATAGTATCCATTAGGGTTTCATCAATAAACTAAAAATGTCAAGAACTATTGATTGGCAAGTCCTACAACTCAATATAATTTTTTTTCCTCCTTCGAAAAATGATTTGAAGTTTTTTTTTTTTTTTTAGAGAGAGAGAGAGAGAGAGAGAGAGAGAGAGAGAATTTTTAATATTTATTTTTTAGTTCTCGGCGGACACAACATCTTTGTTTGTATGTGGTGCTGAGGATCGAACCCGGGCCGCACGCATGCCAGGAGAGCGCGCTACCGCTTGAGCCACATCCCCAGCCCAGATTTGAAGTTCTTAATAAGAAAACATGGAAGGCTGGGGATGTGACTCACTGGTAGAACACTGGTAGGTCTAGAATGCATGAGTTCTGAATTGATTCCCTAGTACTAGTAGTACTGCTGGGGTGGTGGGGGGAGGGGGAAAGAAGAAGAATGAAAAATGTAAAGAGGATTTAGGAAACAAAAGTGATGATTAAAACTACTGACTAGATCACTGATAAAGGTGATGAGAATTAGCCATGAAGAAAGTTGAGTTGAAACAGAAAATGTCCTCTAGTGGCAAAATGTACTGCTGGAACTCAAGTGGGCACAAGGTATACACCACACTGGTAGGACTGAGGTTGTTTATTATTATTATTTTTAAAGTAGATGGGGTCTTGCTATGTTGCCTAGGCTAGCCTCTAACTCCTGGGTCCAGGTGATCCTCCTGCCTCAGCCTCCTAAGTAGCTGGAACTATAGGAGTATGCCACTATGCTGGGCAGGACTCAGGCTTTGGATATTCTCTTCCTGGAAGTACAGAGAGAACACCACTGAGCCACCACTTTTTTTTTAAAGTCTGGCTTAAGTTAAAAAGTATAATTATTTTGTTTATATTCAAAGGGAGAAGTTATTAATTATAAGAAATTTGAGGGCTATCTAATGTAGATTTTGTGTACAGGCATTGCTGAAGTATTTAGTCTCCGTTTAAAAAGAATACTTCCCTGGGTTGGGGATGTGGCTCAGGCGGTAGCGCTCGCCTGGCATGCGTACGGCCCGGGTTCGATCCTCAGCACCACATACCAACAAAGATGTTGTGTCCGCCGAGAACTAAGAAATAAATATTAAAAATTCTCTCTCTCTCTCTTTAAAAAAAAAAAAAAAAAAAAGAATACTTCCCCAAAACAAGAAATACAAGATGAGCAAGCTTAGGATACAGTTCTACATTCCTCAAAGTTGCAGAGTCAGCATCAAAAGATGCCTGATAAAGATCCGCATATCTGGAGGCAAGGCTTCGGAACTCTTCCATGGACTGTTTCATCTGTAAAGAAGGAAAAAAATCAATATGACAAACAAACATGCTACTCTTATTGCATAAACAATACAAAAATGAAAACCCCATTCTTAGACAAAAATTCTCAAAGTTTCAAGGAAAATTACTCTTATCATTCTATTTGTTTTCATAAACTTTGTTAAATAAAATCAACATAGATAACAAATGAAACTACAAATGTTGATAAGATTATGATTTCTATATAATATATAGAAATACAAACATTAACATTTTACTTTCAAGTTCTACTAAAATAATTTTCAAAAACATTTCAAAGTTTAAAATACAATTCCATTCTCTTTATATAAATATATAGAACCCAATGAGACATCATTGATCACTTTGTTGCTCTAATAACACATCAGTCTATATGGCAAGAAAGATGAGTTAATAAGCATTTGACACAATGTCTGAGTCAAACTTCTGGGATTTTCCCTTTCAGAACTTTTTATCTCATAGTCAGTTTAAAAAACCTCAAGAAAATAAAAACTGCACTGAACGCAGAGTTAACACCTGCCTGATTGGAGATTCGACCACATCTCTGAAGGTCATTTCCTAAGGTCATGGCAATTGTTGTGGCAATTGCAGGTGGGGGGCTTGTTTTTAGGCTATTACAAGTGCAGATGAGTTGAGAGAAGGCTTGTAGAAGGTCAATCCTGAGTTTTACAAATTCACACTGAAAACTTAAAGGATTCAGTGGTGTACTGGCAGCCTGGAATAAAAAAGAGATATTTAAGGCAAAGTAAACACAACAGGGAGATGGGGCAGCACTAATTAGAGTTGGCCTTCTGAATCTGCAGATTCTGTGTCTGTGATTCAACAAGCTCGGTTAAAAATATCTGGAAAATAAATTGCATCTATAATGGCATTATGGACTAATTTTTCTTGTCTTTATTCCCTAACCAACATAGTATAACAACTAACTACATAGGATTTAAATTGTAGTAGGTATTATAAGTAATCTAGAGAGAATTTAAAATGAGGATGTGCCTAGGTTACATGCAAATGCCATTTTATTCAAGGGATTTGAGTATCTGTAGATTGTGGTATATGCAGAGGGTTAAGGAACCAATCTTCCTGAATACCAAAGATGATTATATTTGTCAGTTTATTCACAAGTGCAATAGTTACAACACTGATGGATAAACACCTAAATTTTATATAGAGAATTATATAATATTAGAAAGAAAAACTTGTTATTAGCATCAGCTCTTCATGTTCTATCAACTTACAACAGTTCCTTCCTTCTTATATTCACAGACACCCCACAACCTGTGGGCTTGCTAGATGGTTATCAATTAAGACATCATTTTAGAGATGATTGAATGACATTACTATTTTTCCAAGGTCCTTTATCACCCTTTCTCCCTTTCTAATCTGAAATTCTCATCACTGGAATCATTAATATCATCTTGAAAAGTTGGGCAGGAAGGAAAAGAAAGATAAGGACAGGAGAAATATTTCTAGACAGTTACTGTTAAAAAAAAAAAGCACAAAATTGCCTCAAGGCTGCCTTCAAACCCACATTAATTTAAAAAGTTTCTAAGTGGACACTTGAAAGACCCTGAGAGGCCACCAAGAAAGAATAGGTTATTACACACAAATAAGTTTCAATGAGGATAGAGGTGTGAAAGGGGTAAGTCTTGGATAGCAAAGAGTAGCATTAGCTAGATATGGGGCGGGGGTGGGTGGGGTGGGAATGATAAGTCAAACCAGCATGAAAAGAGAACTAAGATAATTACTTCATCTATTTAGCAAACGTCCAAGTGGAGAACTTAGCTGTTTTCAACAAAAGGCACATACTAAGAATATGCTAATTTAACAATAAAGGGAGGCATGGAGAAATTAATCTTCCTCTATGATATCTTTTTCTTAAAACTTGCTGATGCTGTTTCTTAGACTCTACCTCATACTACTTTGTTAGCAGGAGAGCCAGACATGCATTTTAGGGGTTCTGGGAATCAGTTACAATATTATCCATTTGGCCAAATATCACATATTGACTTTAATGTACTTCTGGTGTCAAATATGAATTATATTAAGTGATAAGTCATGTTTTACTCTACAAAATAAGAAGCTACTCCCTACATTCCTTATAAGAGTGTACACTCACCTGATATCCTTCTAAAACTGCCAAGGCCCTTGATAACATTTCCTATTAAGTAGAGGTAATAACTATACTCAGTATATTTTCTTTGTGATCTTCAATCTTTGTAATATTTTGTTCTAATTATGAAACAGTACATTTTAAAGTATTAATGAGACCCTTTCAATTGTTTTTAATTTCTTAAATGAGTTCTGATTTGCTCTTGTAAAAAGACATATTTGCTCGGCCTTCTCTGCCCTAGCACCTACTGGCTATTTTAAATTTACTGCTTGTCAACAACTTTAGAAGGGACATGCATACTATGATACTGTAATATAAATACAGTATGGACCATCTTACCAGACAAAAAACACAGGTAATATTGTTCTAACATGCATCATAAAACTGAAAGATAAGCAAGGTACAGTCATAGCGAGAAAGATTTGTCTGCTACTCTGGATTTATTTCTAACAAGAAACATTTTATTGATGATAACCTTGAAAGTGATGTTCCATCTTGGATCATGTTATACTGAAGGAAAGCAATGTTAGATATAGAACACATGTTCAAAAAGAACACAGAAAATATAGATTTGTCAGAGGTCAAAGACTTTAAAATTTAGGCTCCAGAACTATGAGTAAGGCTGAAAGGAAATAAAAGAAGTATCATTTACTTTCCTTTACACTAGGGCTGTTGAGAGCCACAGCCGAAGGGGCCCCAGCAAAATTCCAGCTGCCAGCAAACTTCCAGCTGCCGGCTGATGATTGGCTCACAGCGGCCCCAGCAACACCTAGCTGATTGGCTCCTCTGCGGTGATGCTCATTGGGCTGTTTCCCTGCCCTTTCAGACCATGGAGCTGCTCATTGGGGGACTTCTTTGGCTCCGCCCACGCGACCCAGCCAATCGGCCTCAAGAGCAGGATTGTGGGAGTGGGGGAGGCTTGTGTGTGTGTGTGTGTGTGTGTGTGTGTGCGTGTGTGTGTGTGAGGCTTGTGGGAAGCCGGTGGTGGCAGTTGGGCTCTGAGGGTTTTTCCTGAGGAGCTGTTTTGTTTGGCCTGTGTGATTCTAAAAATAAAGTTAGTTTCTTTTGACAAGTGGCTCCTGAATTGTGCCCAGCCAGACTGCGGCATTTGGTGGCTCGCACGGGGAGCGACTGAGGGTAAGTAAACTGCTCGCCCCTGAGGGCAGGGCGAGAGGATGGGTAGCCATTCTAAGATTCCTCTTTTGTTTTGCTTCATTTTTCTTTTAAGTTGCCTGTCCCTGGAGATAAGTGAGACGGAAGAAAAACCCGCTCACATCTGAGGAAAAACTATTTACATCTGAGGAACAGATAGGGAGAAAGGACGGATGGACATTTCAGGAGGATAGAAAGGCTGATATAATGATTTTGTGTGGTTCCATTTTTATTTCATTCTGTCTCGGTTTTGTTTGGCATCATCTTGTTGGGTTGTATTATAGTAGAAATATGGGATCAGAAATTAGTAAAAAACAAACCGAAAGAGTGTTAAGTAAATTGTTAGAGGAAGGAGGCATCTCAGTAAAATCAAGAACAGTCAGGGCATACGTTGATACAATACAAAAATGTAGCCCATGGCTTTTTAAGGAGGAGTTGTTAAATATATCACAGTGGGACAATCATGGTGAAGATTTAAAAAGAATAGAAAAGAACAACCCAGGAACTCTGCCAGTTGGCACATTGACATTGTGGGCGTTGGTATCTGGTTTGCTTAGTCCAAAGTCTTCAGTTCAGACAATGGTAGAGGAAGGAGAAGACACATTGATTCAAGTAAAAGAGAAGGTCTCTCAAGTTAGTCAGACAGAGGAAAAGATTCAAGTAAAAGAGAAGGTCTCTCGAACTAGTCAGACAGAGGAAGAAAGTGTAAAGCAGAAAAAGCCATCAGGGGAAAAGTTACAACAAGAGACTGCTACTAACACCTTTCTATCACCAGAGGATGTAAATGTCCAACTAACAAGGCCACCTCCATATGCTGGGAGGCCCCCAACCCCCGCAGTTGATAGTTGGGATCCGGAGACAGGATCTCAAGTATTAACATGCCCTGTATTTGAGGTAGGAGGGCAGCAAATTTACCATGCTTTAAATTTCAAAACAGTGAAGCAGCTAAAAGAGGCTGTAACAACCTATGGTCCTCAAACACCCTTCACTGTAAGCTTGGTCGAATCCATTAACAACTTGAACACGACGCCAGCAGATTGGGCTAATATGTGTAAAGCTGTGCTAAATGGAGGACAATACCTGTTATGGAAGGTTGCCAATGAGCAATTTTGCAAGGAGACGGCTAGGCAAAATGCAGCAGCTGGTTATCCTCAGAGAAATCTAGATATGTTGTTAGGAAAGGGACCTTATGAGGATCAGCAGTAACAAACTGCATATGATCCTGGCGTATACTCACAAATTGCTGCAGAGGTGATTAGGGCATGGAAGAATTTACAAGGACAGAGAGGTTTACAAGGTCAATTATCTAAGGTAATACAAGGAGCTAATGAACCTTACGCTGAATTTGTAGATAGGCTTATTCAAACAGCTACCAGAGTTTTTGGGAATACAGAACAAGCAATGCCATTAATACAACAACTGGCTTATGACCAAGCAAATCGTTGGTGCAGAGATATCATTAGACCATGGAAACATGAAGATTTAAACACATATATTAAATTATGTAGAGACATTAATGAACAAGAGCAAGTCATGGAAGCTGCAGTAAAACAGACTTTAGATGCCAGGCCAAGAACACGCTACAATTGTGAACAAACAGGACATTTTAAAAGGAATTGCCCCATAGGAGGGGGGTTTAACAAAACTCGGAATCAAAGGAGTAGAATACCGGGTATTTGCCCACGATGGCATAGAGGGAGACATTGGGCTAATGAATGCCGTCTCAAACCACCATAGAGGGTACTCCATTATCAAAAAACGAACAAGGACCAGGTGTTTATCCACGATATCGTGGAGAAAGGCACCGGGCTCCATTGCCAAAAAGTGGACAGGGGGGCCCAATGCTCCGGGGCCCAAAACCACAAATATACGGAGCACTGGAGGAACCCAGCAACCCCAACAGGGTAGTGCCCAGGACACACTGTCCATCAGATCCCTCATCAGACAAACCAGAGGGAACGCAGGGTTGGACATCTGCATCTCCGCCAGATCAGTACTAACTCCAGAAATGGGAGTTCAAATCATTCCCACAGGGGTGAAAGGACCTCTTCCCAAAGGAACAGTAGGCTTATTATTGGGACGCAGCTCTTCTACTCTAAAAGGACTTATGATAAGTCCTGGGGTAATTAATCCCGATTATGAAGGTGAAATAAAAATTATAGCCAGTTCTCCAAAGGGTATATCAGTAATTTCACCAGGAGATAGAATAGCACAGTTACTAATAATACCAAGCCTACATGATAAATTTTCCAGTCGTGCTATAGAAAGAGGTTCCAAGGGATTAGGCTCCACAGGTGTAGATTGGGCTATGCTTTCTTTAAATTTAGATTCTCGCCCCATGCTAAAACTAAATATTCAAGGACATGAATTTAATGGGCTACTGGATACAGGTGCAGACCTTAGCATCATCTCTCGTCAAGAATGGCCAAAACATTGGCCATTACAACAAGCCACTCAAATGCTTCGAGGCCTAGGAGTAGTGACTAATCCCCATAGAAGTGCAATGGTATTAGATTGGAAGGATCCTGAAGGATGTGAAGGAACTATACAGCCATATGTATTGGATCATCTTCCCGTAAATTTATGGGGACGAGATATCCTAGATCAATTAGGTTTGACATTAACAAATAACATCAATCAAAATGCACCCACTATTATGGCTAGACAAGGTTTTAGGAAAGGAAAGAGATTAGCAAAACAAGAACAAGGTATAGCAGCACCAATACAAATAGATCAAGGAACAGACAGACATGGGTTGGATTTTCAGAAAGGGCCACTGAGACAATAAAAATTACTTGGAAATCAGAAAGACCAGTGGGTTCCTCAGTGGCCCCTGACTAAAGAAAAGATACAAGTAGCCCATGATCTGGTCAAACAACAATTTGCGGAAGGACATATACAACCTTCTGTATCTCCCCATAATACTCCCATTTTTGTCATCAAAAAGAAATCTGGTAAATGGAGATTACTGCAAGATATTAATAATGAAATGGTTATTATGGGACCTGCTCAATCGGGGATTCCTCAATTGTCTGCTTTGCCAAAAACCTGGTATGTTTTAGTTATAGATATAAAAGATTGTTTTTTTTTCAATTCCAATTCATCCTGAGGATAGTCCACGTTTTGCATTTACTATCCCTGCACTGAATCATGAAGGTCCTGATCAGAGATATGAATGGAAAGTACTCCCTCAAGGGATGGCTAACAGCCCAACTATGTGTCAAATTTATGTTAACAAAGTAATCCAGCCACTTAGAAATCAAAATCCTGAACTACAAATATTTCACTATATGGATGATGTATTATTAGCACACAAGGCTAAAAACACATTGCTGGAATGTTATGCCACACTTACAAACTTATTAAAAAATTGTAATCTAGAGATAGCAATAGATGAAGTACAATTAAATTTTCCAATTAATTATTTAGGAGTTCTATTATCCTCAACCATGGTCCGTCCACCAAAAATTCAAATACGAGTAGATCAACTCAAATCACTTAACGACTTTCAAAAGTTATTAGGAGACATAAATTGGATAAGGCCTTATCTAGGTATACCAACAGGAGAGTTGGGACCTTTATTTGATATCCTAAAAGGTCCATCAGATCCAAATTCACCCCGAATGTTAACGCCTGAAGCAAGAAAGGCATTAAAAATCATTGAAACATATATGGAAAATATGCATTTGGATAGAATTGATATAAGTTTGCCTTTATTATTTATTGTACTACCAACAAAAAATATTCGTACAGGAGTATTTTGGCAAGAAGGTCCATTATTATGGATACATTTATCTTATTCTCCTAACACTATTCTTACTAGGTATCCTGAGGCTGTAGGACAATTAATACTCAAAGGAATAAAAGCAGCAAAGGGAGTGTTTGGAATTTCTCCCAATAAAATTATTACTCCATATACTATGAATCAAATTGATGAATTAGCTAATGAGTTAAATACTTGGGCAATAATCATGTGCAAATCTATGTTTCATTTGATAACCACTTACCATCTAATCCTTTATTGTCTTTTTGGTCATTGCATCCTGTAATTTTTCCAAAAATGACAAGAAAAACCCCTATCATGAATGCTCCAAATATATTCACGGATGGGTCAAATAATGGCACAGCAGCAATAGTTACACCTGATCAAACTTTTACATTTTTAGTACCCAAACAATCAGCTCAAAAGGTAGAGCTTAATGCAGTATTACAAGCTTTTGTGATGTTTAAAGATTCTGTATTTAATTTATTTTCCGATAGTCAGTATATAGTTAATACTATAGTATCCCTTGAAGATGCTGGTAAGATTTCCCCTTCTTCTACTGTTTTCTCTTTGTTTTCTACTATACAAAGTCTAATCTGGGACAGAAAAGATCCATTCTTTATAGGACATATCAGGGCACATACAGGATTGCCTGGAGCCCTTAATTTGGGCAATGATTTAGCAGATAAAACTACACATGACATGCATATTTTCTCTACACTAGAAGCTATAAATTTTCATAAAAGGTTCCATGTCAATGCTAATACTTTACAAAAGCGTTTTAAAATAACTAAGGAACAAGCTAGACAAATAATAAAACAATGTCAAAATTATGTGACCTTTTTACCACAAGTTAATCTTGGAGTCAATCCTAGAGGATTGATACCTAACCATATTTGGCAGATGGACGTCACACACTTGCCAGAATTTGGAAAATTAAAATATTTGCATGTTACAGTTGATACTTCTTCTGGATTTTTGATGGGCTCCCTTCATGCCGGAGAAAAAACTAAAGATGTTATAGCTCATTGCTTACAAAATTTTGCCACTGTGGGCGTTCCAAAACAGTTAAAAACAGATAATGCCCCTGGTTATACTTCTACCTCTTTTAAACAATTTTGCTCATCATTTGGCATTACTCATATAACAGGAATCCCATACAATCCACAGGGACAAGGCATAGTTGAAAGAGCTCATCAAACTATTAAAATGTACTTATTAAAGCAAAAAGACGGAATTGGGAAGGGGTATATATTCCCCAAAGATAAACTTAAAATAACCCTTTTTACTCTAAACTTTTTAAATTTGGATTCATCAGGACTTAGTGCTGCGGAAAGGCATATGTGTCCAAAAAATGTACATAAGCCCAAGGTACTTTGGAAAGATATTCTAACAGGACAATGGAAAGGTCCTGACCCAGTAATTGTCTGGAGTCGGGGGTCTGTTTGTGTGTTTCCACAGGGAGAACAGCAGTCGATTTGGATTCCGGAGAGATTAACTAAAGAGATTTCTACAGACCAAAAAGATGATGATTTGGCTCAAATCCATAACAGCTGATATCCAAAACTCGAGTTTGGCTATCCTTACATCTGCGACAGAACCAGGATGCTTTGTTCAATATCTATTTTATTATTGCCCTTTCCCACATCATGAAGTTCTATTTTGTTTTTTGAGCTCATACAGACCTAGGTTAATGTTTTGCTGGTCAGTTCTATTTTTTGACTACAGAGTTTTTAAACATTGCAATGGAGATTTCACCTGTAAAAAGTTATAAGGCCTTTACTATTATGTTATGTGTTGTATGTATTATATTATGTGTGCACACTTGTGTTTTGTGTTATATGTTTGAATGTACGTATGTCCATATATCATATATGATGAGCGCTCATGAAAAAATGGATCCAAATATATATATATATTTTTTATTCACGTGATTTAAATGCTTTAATTTAAATTGGATAAACAACTGTTGAGGATTTTTTTAATATGTGAACAAAAAAGGAGGTTAACAGATCTGTTTGTTTACTTTCACCTTTCCTTTTCATTATATTTAATAATTCTCTTCAAGATAATGTAAATTGTTAAGAAAATTGTTTTCTTTTAGTGCCTTCTGGAATGTTACACAATTTTTTCTTTAGCCATTATTGCCAGAATTCCTATCTTCATCCCAGTGCCGGTGAAGACAAAGATAAAACCAATCTACAGCTTCTGCAATAGCCATCACTGAACTGCTTGCAGAACTTGCCTAGACTATGTGTCACTTGTATGCATTGTGAACTCACTTGTATGCATTGTGAACTATCTGTTGGTGCAGCAACTTGTGGTAGTGTTGGGGTATTTTTGCTGATGATGTCTTCAGTGGTACAAATTTTCCAAAAGGAGCCGTCAATTGGCTTGGTGTATCTTCCTCCCTTCTGCTTGTCATGATCGTCCAGCTAAAATTTGGGGGCCAACAGAGGTAAGGCAAAGAACCTCACCCCCACCCCCCGCTGGTACCTCTCCACAGGTGTGGCTGTATACTGGACCGGTAGTCAGTGACGGATAAGATCCAATTACAATGGTACCAACCTAAGACAGGAGGCTGACGCCCTGAGGTCAGCTCATCCGATAACGGGTAAGGACCATATGTACTATTGGACAACCTAAGGCAGGCACGGTCCCTAAGCCACATGCTTGTTGTTTAATCAGAGAGGGGGAGATGTTGAGAGCCACAGCCGAAGGGGCCCCAGCAAACTTCCAGCTGCCGGCTGATGATTGGCTCACAGCGGCCCCAGCAACATCTAGCTGATTGGCTCCTCTGCGGTGATGCTCATTGGGCTGTTTCCCTGCCCTTTCAGACTGCCAGCTGATGATTGGCTCACAGTGGCCCCAGCAACATCTAGCTGATTGGCTCCTCTGCGGTGATGCTCATTGGGCTGTTTCCCTGCCCTTTCAGACCATGGAGCTGCTCATTGGGGGACTTCTTTGGCTCCGCCCATGCGACCCAGCCAATCGGCCTCAAGAACAGGAGGATTGTGGGAGTGGGGGAAGCTTGTGTGTGTGTGTGAGAGGCTTGTGGGAAGCCGGTGGTGGCAGTTGGGCTCTGAGGGTTTTTCCTGAGGAGCTGTTTTGTTTGGCCTGTGTGGTTCTAAAAATAAAGTTAGTTTCTTTTGACAAGTGGCTCCTGAATTGTGCCCAGCCAGACTGCAGCAAGGGCTAAAACTTAAACAGCAGATAAAACAAACACTGTTATAGTCAGAACTATCCTAAACCTTCCCCAGGAAGGAATTATTTCATTCAGTTCAACACAGCCAGGCAAAGAAACAACGATCGTCTTCTCATACTCACTCTGGGCTGAGAAGAATGGCTGGCAGAACTGTACCCATTATCTAAATCCCTCTTTTCCTGTCCTATTATTTGTTATTTTTCTTCTTTGTGTCTTTTTCCCCACTTTTGTTTAAACATATGGAGTTAAATTATCTTAAATGTGCATATAATGCTATTTCACTGAATTTCTGATTTATAGAATATGGCGTATATTCTAAATGAAGCCAGCTAAAGAAAATAATGAGGGTAAAAAGAAAATAACCTGATAAGTTCATTAAAAAAATACATGTAACAATCACATTAACATAAAATTCACCTGTTTTTTTGTTTGGTATGGGGGATTGAGCCCACGGGCACTTAACCACTGAGCCACATCCCCAGCCCTTTCTGTATTTTATTTAGAGATAGAGTCTTGCTGAGTTGCTTAGGGCCTAAGTTGCTGAGGCTGGCTTTGAACTTGGGATCCACCTGCCTGATCTGCTGGGATTGCAGGTGTGCATCACCACGCCCAGTAAAATTCACCATCTTAACCATCTTTAGGTGTATACCGAGTATATTCATATTGTCATAAAATATCTACGGAACTTCTTCATCATGCAGAAATGAAAATTCTATATTCATAATCTCCCTTTCCCCCCCTCCCAACCCAAGAGTAACCACCATTCTACTTTCTGTTTCTATGTATTTGACTACTTTATTTTATTCATTTATTTATTTTGCAGTGCTGGAAATCAAACCTAGGGCTGCGTGCATGCAAGGCAAGTGCTCTACCACTGAGTCAGACCCCCATCCCCCAAAGACTTTTTATAATTTTCCTTTCCCCTTCCTATCCTTTTTGATGTATTGAACTCAGGGCACTTTACTGCTGAGCTACATACCCAGTCCTTTCTGTGTTTTATTATAAGACAAGGTCTTACCAAGTTAGCCTAGGTTGGTCTTGAACTGCGATCTTCCTGCATCAGCCTCCAGAGAAGCCAGGGTCACAGCCATACTCCACCAACTATAATTTTATTTCTAAGAAGCCAGACAACTCTACTATTTATCATTATGTTGGGAAATTAAGCACCTAATGTTGCTATGGGGTTCCCATAAGCACAGAATTTTGACCTGTGATTTATCTGAAGCAGGTGAAAAGCTGCTTCAGATAAATCACACCTTACCTTAAGCCTCCTCTTAAGGAGTACCTTGTACAATCTCAGATTATGATAGTTTATATCAGGAAGCAAATGAAGTCTATGTTCATATGAACTCAGAAAACTACTCAAAAAACTTCTCACTTGTCAAGTGAACAGATAAAAGAACAATTTTCAAAAAACCCTGGGAGTATAGTATAACCAGAAATGTGGGAATTTTCCAAGGACTCTAGGGATCCTACTGCCTTCTCCTTTAGACAATTCTGAAGTGGAAAATAATTTCTTTAACACCTGATCAACCCACCATGGGGGGGTCTCATTATGTTGCCCAGC
Organism: Spermophilus citellus; assembly: GCF_964194105.1. Lineage (NCBI taxonomy): Eukaryota > Metazoa > Chordata > Mammalia > Rodentia > Sciuridae > Spermophilus > Spermophilus citellus. The sequence goes on along the minus strand of NC_138187.1, from coordinate 124,689,010 downwards.
CTGGCCTCAAATGATCTTCCTGCCTCAGCCTCCAGAGAAGGTGGAATTATAGGCATGAGTGCCAGGCTCCTGTTTCTTTTCTTTTTTTTTTTTTTTTAAACTTCAAAGCACTGTGTTTGGTATATAGCAAATTCTTATAATCTGCTGAATAAAAGAACTACACTTTAAAAAGGGAAAATCTGAGGCCCAATTACTTTTCTCAGGTTGCAGTGTGTTTATGGCAGAACTGAGACTTAAGGGTATCCTGTCTGTGAATCAAGTGCTTTCTTCCTATGTCAGAATTCAGTACTTAATTATTATTTTTTTTTGAATTTTTAATATTTTTATTTTTTAGTTCTCGGCGGACACAACATCTTTGTTTGTATGTGGTGCTGAGGATCGAACCCGGGATGCACGCATGCCAGGCGAGCGCGCTACCGCTTGAGCCACATCCCCAGCCTCAGTACTTAATTATTGCCAACACTCATTAAATATACATACTTCACAAATCATTTAAAAGAGTATTAAACATTCAGCAGAACTTTCTATAAAATTAATTCTATCTGTATCACTCTTCTGTAAGCCTCTTTCAGTTTTTATCATTTAATGTAATGAATGATTAACAATTTTCTGCCCCATATAAACTAGAAAATGAAATAATTTTATTGATCTGAACCAATATTATAACCTCAAATATTCTGAAGCATTTATTAGCCTGATATAGCCAACAACAATCTATTCCCAGAATCATGATAGATGACACCACCCTTTAAAATGGAGAGGAGGCTTAAGGTAAGGTGTGAGCTAAGCATGAGTGAGGCCCTGGGTTCAATCCCCAACATCCCCTTAAAAAAAAGAGAGAGAGAGAAAGGAGGGGAGCCTCTACATTCTTTTTAAATAGGTGTCAATCAGTTCTAGTGTAAAACATAAAGGATACTTCAAAGAAATATGTGCCCCACAGTAGTCTGAACATAGTCTCTTTATTGTCTATTTATTCTTTGATCTCCTTTGAGGTATTTCTTCTGGGATGGCCCACCATTAAAAAATATTTTATATATGTTATAAATGTGTGTAAATAGGTACCAAAGTTTTAAGGTCCTGTCTCACTTACAACATGCAATTTTTAAAGTTGTATAACAATACTTCAAAAATGATTAATGTTGATTATATAAACTCTTTACTTTTAAGTGGAAAAAACCCTTCATTGATGCAGAAAATGCTCACTTTATGGAATAGGAATAGGTTTTACTTAGGAGTATAATTTCAAGAAAACAAGAAATATTAAAGGTTTTCCTTCTCTGCAACCCTTACACCTTCTTGGCAGAGAAAATAAAAATTACAGGTGACCAATTGTTAATTTGGATATCACACAGAGGTAAAAAGGGACACACTAATCCTTGATAATTTCTTCTTTATCTATAAAGCAAGAAACTCACTGAGGATGCAGCTCAGTGAAAGAGAGCTTGCCTAGCATGCACAGGCTCTGGGTTCAATTCCTAGCGTCACAAAAGAAAGCAAAAAAGTCTATTTACTAAGCAAGTTAACTGCAAGGTATGAGATGAGGTTAGGAGTTAAGTTTGATGGTGGTACTGCGTCAGGCTGAGATCTTATTAATGGAGTCCAGAGAGGAGGGATTCTGTCTCCATGCTATTTACCCTGAATTCAGCAATCCTTTTACATGTGGTACCTCACATTTTATAAAAACAGAACATACACTTTCATCAATCTATGAATTTTAAAAAGGGGACAGGGCTAAGGTTTATTTCCATGACCTACTTGTAAATTTGATATTGCCAGATATACATACCAGCAGTGATCTCTCAAGTAGTTAAAATAGAATAACCCCAAATAGAGAGAATTCTCACACAAATCATTATCACCAAGGGAAAATTAAAAAGACTTACTGTTAAGGAGGCAATCCCTTTGTGGTAGAATTTTAAAGACTCAGCAATGCAAGAAAGTGCTGAACTGTAATTCTCCTCTTGCAACCCAGTAAGACACTGTTCTGCATGTGAGAACTCCTTCAAACTATTCAGCCAGAAGTAGAAGTGTTCTGAGGCAACCTGAGTCAGCAAACTCTGATAAAGCTCTCTGGCCATGTCATGATTACCCTGAAAAAGAAAGAAAGTAATAGAAGGGGCACATGATGAAGTTCTTGCATTTGAAGTTGATGCAGCAAATCAAAGACAAACCCAAACTCTAGATAAGCTTGAATAAGCATTTCTCATATTATGTAATTTTTTTGAGATTCAGTCTGAATATTTCCTCAGAGAAAATATGCTGAGCTGCTTTTATGTAACATATGCCTTAAGTTCTTTACTAAAACAGTTCCAGTTTCAAAGAGAAAACAAATGCAATTAACTATAATCCAAGACGAGATCTTTAGTCTGAAATAGAAATATAGAAAGTATATATACTTACTATATATATGTCATTCTGAATGAGCTATTATTTTGTGAAGTAAAAGGAACGGGGGGGGGGGGGGCGAAGTTGTAGGGGGGAGGGGCAGTTGTAGGGGGGAATGTGAATACCATTCAATGCCTGGGGGTCAGGGATGCTCAATGTCCTGCAATGCTTTGATGCTTGAGTGGTTTGTTATAACAAAGAACATTATCCTGCCAATAGTGTTTCTCTCCCATTTGAGAAACAGTTTAAAACCTGAGAATGTATACTTCAATCACTCAGCCAAATGCTTCTCAAAGTCTCTGGACCTAGATCCAAAGACTTCTGTACTACTTAACCTTTATATTTCTTCTCAAAGAAAGTTAATAAAAATTGTTGGGCTTTTCATATCACTAAGAAAAGTACACTATATCACAACTTTCCTGCTTCTTTTAAAGAATGATAAGGTTGGGAAGAGAAAGGGAAGAAAGATAATATATTGATAAAGGAGGCAGAAACAGTAGGCATCATGAAAGTAGTATGAACAATCTATACCCAGAGTTCGATTTTAATTTCCTCATAACACTGATAAACACCAACAACAAATACAGCATTCTGTTATGAGAAAGGTTAAAACTTCAGTCCTTTTCTTCATCATTCTTAGAACCTATGAGTAAAAATTACTTCAACCTTTATTTTCAGTTTTGATGACTAATAATCACAAGATATACAATATATGACTTGACATTTCCCTCAACCTTGGTTACTCGGAAGAATACATACCATTCGGGAAGCCTGTCTGGCAATTCGGTACACAGTCCATCCATTGGAGACGCTTTCAAGCTGCTGCTTAATTATTGCCTTTACTTCAGCAGATAATGCTTTCTGGCTGGCTACAAAAATCACAGTAGCCAAACTCACCTAACATTGAGCAAGAAGTAAGAAATTCATGTAATTTTGTCCAGTATCACAGATAACTTACCCAAGAGGGAAAAAATGAACTAGGGTTCATTTAAAAAGAATAAATTTGTTTTTCACTGACATTTATTTTTAGAATTTCTTTCTAAAGCCACTGAACAACTGATTCCATTAAGAACATTATTTATGAAAGTAAATAATTAGAAACAATGTCCATTCATAAGGATAAATACAATCACAAAATGAGATCTCATACGTCAGTGAATTGCATAGATAAACTTATCAATATACATGATTAGCAAAATTAGAAAACTGCAAAGGATTTCAGTAGTATAACATTTACATAGTTAAAATACACAAAGTAATACTACATATTACTTAGGGACATACATTTATCATGCATAGGAATGATAAATACCAAATTCAGGATGGTGGTTACCTCTGAGAGAAGGGAGATGCTATTAGGGTGCTTCAGCTGTATTGGTGATACTTTCTATAGATTCCTGGGTCTTACTCTGTCTCAAACCAGCTGATGAATGCAAGAGCTTTTATTGTATTATTCCTTAGATTTTTTTTCATAATTAAAAACTGCCTTCTGCCAGGCACAGTGGCACACGCCTATAATCCCAGTGATTTGGGAGGCTGAGACAGGAGGATGTGAGTTCAAAGCCAGCCTCAGCAAAAGTGAGGTGCTAAGCAACTCAGTGAGACCCCATCTCTAAATAAAATACAAAATAGGGCTGGGGATGTGGCTCAGTGGTTGAGTGTCCCTAAGTTCAATCCCCGGTACCCACCAGAACAAATAAACAACAACAACAACAACAACAACAACAACAACAACAACAAAACCTGCCTTCAAGGGATTAAAAAAATTTGAGTTTAAAATGCTACTTCAATAGAAAATAAATGTGACCAACTACCTATTGTTGATACAAATGAAGATATTGTTAAACACATTGTGATAACCGCATGGTGTCATTTCCATGACCACTTCCATTTAGTCATCAGGGCAACATTTTCTGATAGCCAATGATGAGATGGGGGTCAGTCTTTTACTCAATGTCCCTTGAGGATCACACATAAAACAGGCATGAATAAGTCATTGCTTTTTTCCAAGTTCTAGCTTCAGGTGAAGAGAAACAACATGGAGTGGCCCTCTCATTTAATTTATGACTCTTCGGAATGTAGCCTACTCTAAGCCTCGGAGAACTTTAAACTAAAAATTATTTTATATAGCCTTTACAGTTTCTGTTGCTTTCCAAGCACCCAAGTTTCCTAATCCCAAGTCTATAGAAGCCTAAATTGAATCCTAAACAGCTGTACAGGTCCTGTAATGGAAAATGGAATTTGGGTAAATTTATTGTCATTATTAGATTTCTAACATATTTTCTGAGATGCAAAATAGTTCAGTTTATTATTTATTTGTGTAAGAAATTCATTTTCATTTCATCCTTTGTGATAAAAGAAAAACACAAGATTGAAGGCTTTGGATAAAATAAGCTGACCTGACAGAGTTTAGGAAGAAAGTAATTTTAGATCTGAACTAAACATGGCTTCCATGTCAAAAGTGATGCGTATCCCTCATTTGAAATGCCTATGACTAAAAGTATTTCATTTTTTGGAATGTTTGCATAGATTTTACTGTTTGAGCATCCTTAATTGGAAATACTCTGAAATCTGAAACTTTTAAAGCAGTTTTGAACAGTTTCTGCTTACAAAGTTTTAGATTTCAGAAGAATTCAGGTTATGGATTTCTGGATTAGGGATGTTCAATTTGCAGTACAAAAAAATTCATCGTCAGGGCTGGGGTTATGGCTCAGTGGTAGAGCGCTCGCCTCCCATGTGCAAGGCCCTGGGTTCAATCCTCAACACCACATAAAAATAAATAAAAGTTATTGTGTACAGCTACAAAAAAAATATATTTTAAAAAATTAATTGTACTCATTTTATACTGACTTCAGCACACTCTCAGTCTTTGATATTACTTTAACCTATTTGTTTCATAAGGAAAGTCAATCAGTAGAGTTGACTTCTTAAACTAATTCCCCCCCTAGACTAGATCTTGTCATTCCAGAAGGTTTAAAAACAGGCTGTTTACCAGAAGTTCCTGTTGCTTGTCTGTGGCTGATCGTCCGATCACCTTGTAGAGCTCCATGAGGTCACCAAGCATTCCATCGCCCAACACTGGCAGCTGCATGGCAATAGCTGCCAGGCAATGGCACATCAGGATCCGGGAAGCATCCTGAGCACTGTGCAACTGAGTTAGCAAGGTCTCAACCACTGACTGGCTAAGATGGGGCCTGCCCTTGGCCAATTTCACCATACAATTTAGAGCAATCTGCACACCAAAAAGAAAGTGGACTAGTTATAGTTACTCTTTGAATGTAGTTAAGTAAAACTATAAAGAAAAGAAATTTGTATAAATTATTGATAAAAATCAAGAGGAATGTTTTTTTACAGGCATAACTTTTTCTTCTTTTTTTTTTTAAAGAGAGAGAGAGAAAGAGAGAGAGAGAAAGCGAGAGAGAGAGAATTTTAATATTTATTTTTTAGTTTTTGGCGGACACAACATCTTTGTTTGTATGTGGTGCTGAGGATCGAACCCGGGCCGCATACATGCCAGGCAAGCACGCTACTGCTTGAGCCACATCCCCAACCCCATAACTTTTTCTTCATAAGAAATGTGTGACACACTAAATCTCACATTGGGATTGTGAAGTATACCATATTTAAAGTAACAAGTCAGGACTGTATATCAATCTATCAACCGTTCACTTCAACCTAAGATCATTAAAAAAAAAAAAAAGACAAGATGCAGATCATAAGATCATAAGGAATAATGCTGAGAAGGTAAATATATGCCAACCATCACCATAATTGTACTGCTACTACTTTTCAAGAGCTGAATCAAAAGTGAGGTTTGTAAACTACCTATGCCTGCATTTCCCAGGAAGATTATAAAACTATAGATCCCTATCCCAAACTTAATGAGTTAATGTGCATGTGTGTGTGTATGTTGGTGTTACAGTCTTAGAAAGATGCCCTCAGTGACTCTCATCCCACTGATGGGAGACAGGGGAGGGCTTTAGAGTTTCTCTCTCTCAGGCCTAGTTAATGATATCACTAATATCCCAGCCATGGAAATCCTTTCACTTTTTCATAGCCAAATGACTTTTTTGGCAAGTTTCTAATAAATACCCACAACTGGTGTGGTGCTTGGAACATGTGACAAAAGGCTGAAGTTCATCTTGCCCTTACTAGCTAGGTGGTTTTAAGCAGGTTACTTATCTCTCTGAATCTTAATTTTCTAATAAGAAGGAGACAAATTTCATGAAAAGAAATATATAGGAATATATACAAAGACCTTCAACATAATAGACACTCTAACAAGTAATAACAATTATAACAAAGGTTAGAGCATATCTATTATTCGAAAATTCTAATACCTCCTCACTATCTATCTATAAAATCAATTCCAAGTTTTTTAGCATGATATTTGATATTATCCACGATCTAGCTTGTTATGGTTTGGATATGAGGCACCCACGCCCAAAAAAGCTCATGTGTGAGGCAATGAAGGAATATTCAGAGTGGAAATGATTAGATTATGAAAACTGTAAACTAATCAGTGGATTCATTCATTTGCTGGATTAGTAACTACAAGCAGGTAGCTTGTGGCTAGAGGAAATAAACCATTAGATACATGCATTTGGGGTTTACATTTTGTCCCTGGAGCCTTGCGCTCTTTCTCTCTCTCTGCTTCCTGGCTACCATGAAGCAAGCAGCTATCCTCTGCCATACCCTTCTGTCACCATGTTCTGCCTTACCTCAGTGCTTGGAGTAAAAGAACTGGCCAACTATGGACTGAACCTCTGTAACCATGAGCCAAAACAGACTTTTCCTACTCTAAGTTGTTCTTGTTGGGTATTTTGGTTACAGTGAAAAAAAGTTAAGTGTACAATTACTTTTCCAGTTTCCTATTATGTCATCTAGTCACAATGGGTTACTCACCATTCTTCCTACGTAACAGGTGAACTGCTGCTTTCAAGTCTTTTGTAACAGTGGTCCCTTGGGCTCGAATAATTTCCTTAATTACTAAAATTCTAATCTATCTTTCAAGGGTCAACTCATATAACATCAACTCATTGAAGCCTTCTCTAATATTCTACATTTAAATAATCTCACTCCCAACTTTGTCCTCTCATTAGAATTGTTCCTTTGTTTATACACCAGAGATTTTGGTGTATTTGGCTTGGTACTATAGTCCCTTTTATGAATGTCAATATCCTACTCCAGTTGGGAAACTCCTCTAACTAGAGACCTTTCTTAATTATCTATGCCACTGTGTCAAGTCCAGTGTTTTATGGAAACCTACAATCTTCAAAGGGATTTGTTTTTTGCTTTACAATTTGTTTTAAATGTACTGTGATTCTAAGGAAAAGATCCTCTCAGAATGTATTGTCAAACACACATGTTGTCTATTTCCTTCCTCCACCTCTACATCAACTATTATTAATGGTATTACCATTTTTAGTATTCATCCCTATAATCACATCACACCTTTTCTTAACATGCAAAATGAGTCAATGTCTCTTTCAAACCGTAACTTAAAGTTCTTATATTCTTCAATGTAAGTTCTAAAGTTCTTATATTCTTCAATGTACATCTAAAGTTCTTATATTCTTCAATGTACATCTAACAGCTTTTACTTGTATTACCTATGTTTTTTCAATTACTAATTTTGCATCATCACAGATTATATTTCATGTTTCACTCCAATAACAGTATTTCATTTCACTTTTGAAAATCTAAAACATATCTAAAATAACTTTTTTACTTAAAGTGAAAATTCTTTTCTTTTTTTTTTTGGCAGTACTGGATGCTTTACCATTGAGCTACACCCTTATCCCTTTTTATTTTGAGACATGGTCTCACTAAGTTGCCTAGGATGCCCTTGAACTTGCAATCCCCTCCTGCCTCAGCCTTTCTGGTCACTGGGATTACAGGTGTGCACTACCACACTGACCAAAAGTGAAAATTCTTAATGGTTATTTCCTTTGCTTATAAACTAGGGCTTCTATATTAAAAAAAAAATTAATGAATACTAATTAACGAGCTTGGCTATAGTCATTTCATCATTTTTTGTGTGTTTATTATGGTTTAGCTATGAAATGTCCCTCAAAAGCTGAAATGTTTAGACTCTGAGAGATGTAACCTAATTAGAGAATTAACCCACTGATATGGAGTAACTGGGTGGTAACTATAGGCAGGAAGGGTGTGGCTGGAGATAACGGGTCACTAGGGGTGTGTCTTTGGGGTTTATATTTTGGTCTTGGTGAGTACAGTACATATAGATTATGCTTCCTGGCTGTCATGTTATGAGTAGCTTTCCTCTGTTATGCCCTTCTGCCATAATGTTCTACAGCACCTTGGGCCCAGAGCTATGGAGCTGACCAACCATTATGGACTGGACCTCTGAAACCATAAGCCAGAATAAACTTCTCCTCCTCTACATTGTTCTTTTAAGGTGTACTGGCTATAGCAGCAAAAAATCTCTGTGGCCTCATCAGTGTTACCTCAGATTAAAATTTCTAAGAGTCTGAGTTCTGCCTATTTAATTTTACAGTGTCTAGGACCATCTTTTGTGTCTATTACAACTTAATATTGACAGCTGATAACAAAATGGGCCAAGGCTATCAAAAGCCTGTTTTCAAAGTGAAGATCTAGGGCAAATGCTTGTTTAAACCAGGAGCTGACAAACTTGTTTGTTGGCCAAACTTAGTCTTCTGCCTATTTTATGTAAATAAAATTTTACTGGAACAGATATCCTCTCCTCACCTTAAACATTTTTTCCATGGCAGATTTTGCCCTATAGTGGCAGAACTGAGTACCTATGAGAGAGAGAGTGTATGGCCTTACGAAACTTAAAATAATTTGACCCTTTCCTGAAAGACTGCCACTCCCTAGTTTAGGCAATGAAAACAGGCATTATATTAAATGATATTTTCACCTTTAAAGTGGCCTGAGCACCTGGACTATCATCTTGACTACAAAGCACCAGAAGGGATTCCAGGCCAAAGACAGCATCTTGCTCCAATGCCACAAGATCTAGAAAAAAAAAGCACTAAGTTTTAGGGTGATTAAGTAGACAATCTCTCTCTCTCTCTCTCTCTCTCTCTCACACACACACACACACACACACACACACGACTAAGATACAGAAAATGCTTAAATGTGTAAAGCTAATCCTCCTTGAAAAAGCATATGCAAAATTATTTTTGAGATGTAAAGGCTATCTTCAGACTTCTTTTTTTCTACCACTTCATTGAAGATTATAAAAATATACACACTAAATCAAAGAGCTAAACCCATAAAGTTACAAATAAAGCAAAATTGAAATAGCACTGCCAGCTTAGCTAAGGAAAATACTAAGAATAGAAAAACTATGCAGTATATGTTAATCTTCCTAATCAGACATAAATTATGCAGATTGTCCACTTCCACCTCAGATATAATAGTTATCAGTTTCTGACAAATTAACCGCTTTTATGAAGTAATGGTGACTCTACACAAACTTATTAATGTTTCCAGTCTGACCTTAAAGCACGACACCGTCCCCTTAGGTGCTTCACATATTAGCAGTAGTTCTGCATCTTTTCATTACCATACAGCTACAATATCCCTGGAGGGTCTAGATTATCACAAATGAATTTTAATTGTATTTACATTACATTATATGTGATATCTGAGAACATACAGCAGTCTTATATATTACATAGAAGAAGATATTTTTATTATGCCATAAATAAGATTGGTTTAAGTTATTCAAATCAGAACCAACATAAAATTTTATGAAATATTTTTGTTTTTGTGTTTGGTACTGGGGATTGACTCCAGGGGCACTTTACCACTGAGCCACATCTCCAGCCCTATTTTATTTAGAGACACGGTTTCACTGAATTGCTTAGCACCTTGCTATTGCTGAGGCTGGCTTTGAACTCGCAATCCTCCTACCTCAGCCTCCCAAGCTGCTGAGATATAGGCATGTGCCACTATACCCAGCCCCAATTCTTTTTATTATTATTATTTTTATTTTAGGACAAGGTCTAAATTGCTGAAGTTCTCACTAATTTGCTGAGCTGGCCTCAAACTTGTCATCCTTCTGTTTCAGTCTCCTGAGTTACTTTTTTACTTTGCTTCTAGTTACTTTTTTACTTTGCTCTCCTGAGTTACAAATTTACTTTGCTTCTAGTGAAATTACTTGTTAAACACCTTGATTAATTAAGTAACCTTTCTAGGTTTCTGTATAAATGAAGACACTGTCTTATACCACTGAGGTAGAATTCTAAGCAATCCCTATCCACAACACCACACATGCAAAGGTAAACAGTGGGAGGAAAGACATAATGCTCCTAAAACCAACCAACCAACCTTCCTTCCTTCAAACTCAAGGGTGCCTTACCACTGAGCTACATCCCTAGTCCTTTTTATTTTTTGAGACAGGGTCTCACTAAGTTGTTTAGGGCCTTGCTAAGTTGCTGAGGCTGACCTCAAATTTGTGTTCCTCCTGCCTTAACCTCCTCAATTGCTGGGATTACAGGCATGTGCCACTGTGCCTGGCCTTCCTAAAACCTTTCACTTTCACAATCTCAGTATCAAAGTCCTCAAATTTTTATTATTTTTCACAAGGACTAAGTAGCCTTGGGAAGCTTGCTCTAAGAACACTTTAGAAGGAAGCAACTATTGATCAAAGCACATAGGGTAAAAATAATAAGGTATTAAAAAACCAAACACAGAATTCTGCCCAAGCCCTAATCCAAAATTATATATAGTTTGAGTCTTGACCAAACTTACCCTTTTCTTGACAAGAAACAGTTATATTTGTTAGGACTCTTACTCCATGAGCTGCAATGCCCCTGTTGTTATGGTAACAGCACTCTTGGGCTAATTTGACTAAATCAGAAGATCTAGGGGAAGAACCCACATTTCCTGAACAAGTTGAAAAAAGCAAGACAGATTATAATTCATTCATATAGTTCAAAAGCGGTTCAGTTTATAAGTTCAGTTTAAGTTTAATGAGAAAATCCCTAACAATAAATTTGACAAAATTTTTTTTACCTTGACCCCTATTGCCACCATTTCTCTTTACCCATCAAGGTACATCAGGTATATGCTAGCAGTTTTGTAATGACTATGATCTAAAATCAATATAGGACTTTCCCATAAAATATTAATAAAAATTGACAGAAAAAGTGTAAAATCCAAAACAACTATAGATAGTATCCTGGGAATTCTAAAGGAAATGGATTAAGATGGATGTCACTGTAGGATTCTTGTCAGATAAAACCACTCCTTGAAGAGAGCAAATATAGAAATTCCTGAATACAGAGCTGGGAAATTCTGGGATCACGTGATTCAATACCCTATTTTTATAGAAGAAGTCAAAGATATTAAGTAGCCTGCCATCAAGGTCTATTTGTTACAAATGCGCTATTTTTGTGCTTTGTATCTTAAGTTCTATGCTACAAATTGCAGCAACTTTTTAAATTCACATTTCAAATTCTGCTAAGGAGGGCTGAGTTGTGACTATTTTAATTTACAGGAAAGAAGATCCCAGTTATAACTGGATGAGCTTCAAGAGGAATAAGGAGATTTAAGCTTGTTTATCTTATTAGAAGAATTTGTCATTCTTGTCTTAATTTCCTCTGCTTATTTCTCCATGAGTCTTGTCAACTTCAACCTTGTTTTTTATACCAAAGGTGACCATGTTTTTTGAGATTGACAGGAACACTATTAATAATAATTAATTACAATAGGTATAAACCAAGATTACCCTAGACAGTGTTGTTATATGGTCATCTTATTGATTTCTAGTTTAACACAAAAATATTAGCTTAGGTAAAACTCTCAGTGCTTTTAAGATAGGCAAAATATTAGAAAGATGAAAGTATATATTCTTTTTTAAATTATGAAAATTGTATTTTCTCTAATTTTTCTTGCTCATGTGATAAAGACAATGCAGATTCCTCTATAAATTTGCAAACATGTTTTATAAATTGCTTTTTTCTTTTTCTCCTTATTAATAATCCCCATAGAAAACTTGAAAAAGGTAGGAAAATCCAAGGAAGAAAACAAAATCTTCCCAAATCCCACAAATCAGCAAGAACTTACTGTTAACTTTTTAAAGAATAAGATTATTTTAATAATTTTGACTTATTTAGAAATAATTTTCTAAGATTAAAAACACAGTTCTAAAGGCACAACAAATAGTAGAAAAGATTAGTGAGAAAAAAGTCTCCCTCATCCACCTAATGCTACCAATTTCTTAGGTTATTATTTGCAAGCATATTTATTCCTTTCTTTTCCCTTTTTTATCCACTATTCTACACCTTACTATAATTTTCTTTAAGTATTATCAAGACTGTTTCATGCCATATTTCTTTTTAATAAATTGCATGGATTTCTATTGCAATAATATATTGTAATTTCTTTAATGAATACCTTATTGACAGACATTTTTATGATGCTACACCAATGCACAATATTTTGCTATTACATGAATGATGCTATAAATGATATTGTGTATATAATTTCTTTTCTTTTCCTCCTTCCTTTCTCTTTTTTTTTTTTTTTTTTTGGTACTACTGATCTCATTCTGGAGACACAGCAACATATCTTCCCTACTTCTTACTACTGCTCCAAATTTAGTCTGTGGCATGGGAATGATTAATTAAATTCAGGCCACAAATGTGCATATTAGCTGTTAAGGGAGGCATGACAATAGAATATCAGGTCTTTTTAGTTTCCTAGTAAGACTAATATGGCAGGAAATTTCCTTTACTCAATAAAATCATCATATGCAGCCATAAAAAGGACAAATAAATGTACATTACAGTTCTTTAATTATTTCAGTTCAAATTAACTGACTAGAAAAGGAAGCAAAAGAGATTTCACAACATTTTCATTAGAACAACAAAGAACTGTAGCTTTAAGTCTGTTAGGTAAACAGGTTCCTCACTGAGTATTAATAAAAGCGTTTTAGAGTTAATAATTGTGAATAAGCAACTAGAAAAGCATTATTGAACTGTAATAAAATTTTAATCATTTTCCAGAGATATAATTTACACCTACAAGGAAGCATATGACATTTGTTTTTAAAATTCACCACCCGTTGGCCTTTGAAATGTACTTAAATTAAAGGGCATTTTGAGTCAGAGACATAAAAGCAAATCACCTATTTTCAGCATCCTCAAAAACATTGTTTCACTCGCATATAATTCAAAAAGGACAAATCAGAGAAGTAGTATCTGTGAGTTAAGATGAAGGAGGCAAGATTTTATTTTCATAAATATTAGTTAAGAAATCATTTTCAAATAAATCACTAGCATACAAAGGAGTATGAGACTAAAACCTTCCCAGATTTAAAACTTCACAGAGGAAACAACTTGAGACATAAACACAGATAAAAGACTTAGCCACATTATCTCTTCCTTACCTGGAGCTAAACTAAAGTACTGTTTGATGGCAATAGTCCCTGATAGAGTGGAAAGGACAGACAACATCCCCAGCTTTAAGCTGTCATAAGGAGTCTGGAGAGCACATTCACAGAGTGCCTGAAATGTGAAGAGAAATGAACACAGAATTTGAAACATCAATATACCTCTAAACTGTCAACTCCATTTAAATTTTCTAGCTTTTAGAAAAATCATACAAAAGGAATTTTACCCATGATTAAAAAACTTAGGTCAAATAGCCAAAATCCTTAGAGAAGCCTAAGGAGCATGATAACTAAATATAATGTAGCATCATGGAACAGAAAAAGGACTCTAGGTAAAAACAAAAGAAACTTGAATAAAAGATATACTTTAAATAATAATAATAAACAATGTATTAGTATTGGTTCTTTTGTGTGTGTGTGTGTGGGGGGGGGTACTGGGGATTAAACCCAGGGCCTTATGCATGCAAGGCAAACACTCTACCAACTGAGCTATATCTCCAGCCCAGTATTGGTTCTTTTATAACAAGTGTACCATATTACTATAAAAATGTCAACAATAGGGGAAACTGGGTGTAGTGTATGTGTACTATTTTCTTCATTTTTCTATAAATGCAAAACTATTATAAACCATTTTATTTACCTAAGATATATAAGTATGTTATGTATGTGTATTTAAAAACATCGAGTATGTGACCACTCTATCTAATTTTTAAGTAAGTACAGCTATCCTTCATTTCTAGTCATTTACTCTATTCCTAACTGTAATTGTCTGAAGTATTAACTAAAAACTAAATGTTAGTTTTTCTTTCACTGCAGTGAACTATGGATATATGCTCATAGCATGGTGACTCTTGCCTAGCCTGTGTGATAGGACTCTGCATAACATGACTACATGCAATACAGTGGAACAATTTTCTTGTAAAATGAGGCTAATTCCATGCTCCCACAAAGGCAGAGTTTCAGAAAATGAACAAAACTTAAAGTCTAGGGGAAAATAAAAAATAAAATTTTGGAAATGGTTAAATTAACCAATAAGTTTAGTAAGATTCTAATTAAAACACCAATAAAATTTTGGAGGAGATTTGATTCCAAAGAGCACATGGAAAAATTAAAATCAGAAAATATCCAGATAAAAATCTGGAAAGCAACAGAGTCAAATATACATTAGAATTTAATATATAATAATGGCATTTCAAATCAGAAGGATCATTGAATAAATTTGAAGGACAATTGGTCAGTCACTTGAGTAAAATAAAACTAAATCTGTTTATGGTTAATAAAAGAAAAAAAACAGAACTGTAAAAAATGCTAGGCATTAACATGGAAAAACAAAAAGTAAAAAGATAACTGACAAAATCGGAAAAAAAATTATATCACATAAGATCAATAAAAGGTCAATAACCACACACAAAAAGTTCTTATTAATTAATAGGCAAAATCCAATAAAAATCAGCAATTCACAGAAATAACTTATATATAGGCTTTAAAAGTAAGATGTTTAACCTAATTCATATTTTCAAAAATTTAAATTAAAGGAAGTATTGCTTTTCAGATGGATCAAGGTTAATGCGTAACACTGAAGAGTATGGGGAAGTAGGTACTTTCACACATTACTGATAAAGGGTAAAATGGTGTAAACTGCATTGATGGATAATTGGCATTAACTCTCAAAAATTTAAAAATACATATTATTGAACTCAGCAATTCAAAAATTTATGTTCACAAAGGTAATTTTTTTTTTCTTTTACCTTCTTCCTTTTTTTTAGTACTGGGGATTGATCCTAGGGACACTTTTTACCACTGAGCTACATATTCTGTCTGCCCCCTGCCACGTCTTTTTTTAAACAGGGTTTCATTAAGTTGCCTAGGAGCCTTGCTGAATTGCTGAGGCTGGCTTCAAATTTGCGATTCTCCTGTCTGTGATTCTCCTGTCTGTCTCCTGGGTCACTGGGATCACACACCTACACAAAAGTTAATTTTACAAAATATTCAATGTAGCAATGTTAACAGTAACAGTAAAAATTATTGAAAGTTAGAAGCAACTCATAACCTCCATCAATGGAGGACTGGTAGTATAAAGGCAATACTATGTAAGTTAAAAAAAAAGTAATAGCTCTACCTGCTAATATGAGACAATTTCCAAGATACAGTAAGTGGCAAAAGGTTCAGAACATGCATGTAGTATATTTTCATTTGCACAGATAAAAAAGATGTACAAATTCTTGCATATGGGTGAGTAAGATTAGGAGGATATACAGATAAACTTATATTTAATATTACTTACTGTAATACTTTGAACTCTAGGAATTTATCATGTGCATGTATGCATATTTTTCGATTGAAAGAAAAATCTAATTAACAACAAAAATGGCACCAGCAATAAAAACCATCATGGAAGGAATAGACCTTAAAGAAGCAGGGGATTTGTAGAAATGGAAAAGGAAGACAGTCTAGGTAATGCAAACAATTAAGCCAGAATATAGAGTGTTTATTTGTGTCCAAGAGGAAATATGTTCAAAATGGATGGAAGCTGAGAGAGAGAATTAAGTCAGATTAGGAGGCTCTTGAATGTCAGGCACAGTAACTTCAGCTTGATGAAAAACGATTAAAGGAAGCCATGGAGAAGAATGATGACAGAGTTAGGGAAGAGTATTCTGGCAATGGGAAACAACATAAGTTCACAAGAGAATTGAAAGCTAAGGAGGACAATCCATAGACTATGGCAGTAATTCCAGCAGGTAGTGAAGATGGCCTGAGTTAGAGTTCAGTAGGTAGTAGGAATGAACATTAGAAGATAAGTATAAGATATTTTACTTTGTTTTTTTCTTGTGATGCTGGGGATCAAATAGAGGGCCTTGTGCATACTAAAAACACACTCTATCAATGCACCACACTCCCAGCTAGTGAGAAACATTTAAAAGATAACAAAATAGAATGAACAAGAAGCATTCAATGGTGATTATAAAATTTCAAATCTGGTGACCACATAATGTTGATTCTATTTATAAAGACTGAAAATTTATGAAGTAGGTCAACTATAGAGGAATGTCAGAAAATAAGATATTAAGTCTAAGAAGAAATATTCATCAGGCATTTGGAAACTAAGATATAACAGATATTTAGTTGGAAGACTCACATCAGAATTTTGGCTCTGCCATTTGCCATCTCTTTGATTAGAGCCAATTTACTGAAATCTTTGAGTCTCAACTTCTTTGTCTATAAAATGGGATAAATGTAAGAATTGCAGGTTTTCATATAAAATATCTGTGAAAAAAATAGGCAACAAATTAGATTTTGATAGCCAATGGGTAAAAATGCTGTATAGATGGAAGAACAGTAGGTGAGAATATATTTCATTCTACACTTTTTTGTAGCTTTGGAATTTTGACTACATAAATGCACCAGCATCAGAACTTTGAATTTGGGCTGGGGATGTGGTTCAAGCGGTAACGCGATCGCCTAGCATGCAAGGGGCGCTGGGTCCAATCCTCAGCACCACATAAAAATAAAGATGTTGTGTCCACCGAGAACTAAAAAATAAATATTAAAAAATTCTCTCTCTTAAAAAAAAAGAACTTTTGAGTTAAACTTAAAGTAGGGGCATTTGTTGTCTGTAAGGTTTTTATATAGTTACTGAAAGTTGTACTTCGCAACCTATACAAGCTACTGTATTAGAGAGCAATGAAGAAGCTGAACTAAAAGGACTAAGTATATGGTTGGAGGATCCACATACTGGCATTATAAGAGGTCATCAGAATGACAGAGAATAAATGGAAGAATACAGGCCAAAAATTCAACTCCCGAGGAGAAGGAACAGTGAGAAAAACACAGAGAAGATACAGCTTAGACTATAAAGAATTAGTGAAGATAGTTAAATGCCAAAGAAGCCAAAAGAAGGGCTAGATTGACAGTGTCACATGTACCAAAAATACAAGATGATAAAGGGAAGAAAAAGTCTTTGGTTTTAGCTTAAGAACACATCTAAAGGCAACTGTATAAAAGGAATAGTAGAGTATGGATAAAATAAAACAGCTACAAATACTGTTTTTTGAAGTTCAAGAGAAAGCATTTTTCGCTGGGCATCCTGGTACAGGCCTATAATCCAAGAGGCTCAGGAGGCTGAGGCAGGAGGATTCCAAGTTCAAGACCAGCCTCAGCAACTCAACGAGGCCCTAAACAACTGCATGAGACCCTGTCTCAAAATAAAAAATAAAAAGGGCTTGCTTAAGTGCCCTTGGGTTCAACTCCCAGTATCAAAAAGAAACAAAAAACCAAGTACTTTTTAAAGAAAGTGACCAAATTATATTGTTATATTGTGTGCATGTACAAATATGTAAAAATGACTCCCACTATTATATATATAGTGGGAGTATATACTTAGAGTGAACAAATAAAAATCCAAAAAATAAAAGTAATTATTAGTTAATGCTATATTTTAATTTATTAACTCAAATGCTGAGGCCATTTCTATTTGTTCATTTTTTTATTGCCTAAACTGTCCTGCCTTGTATTGTTAATTAGCTTGTGAGTTAGGACTAAAATCAAATAGCCCCAGAAGTTAGGGACTGTATCCTGTATTTATGTACCAAAATTATGTCTGACATGGTCTGTACATAACTGAAACTTATCTTTTTGTGACTATCAGGAAGGTAAATGAGACAATTTATATAAGATGATGATAATAACTTTTTTTTTTAAAGAGAGGGAGAGAGAGAGAGAGAGAGAGAGAGAGAGAGAGAGAGAGAAATTTTAATATTTATTTTTTAGTTTTCGGCGGACACAACATCTTTTGTTTTGTATGTGGTGTTGAGGATCGAACCCAGGCCGCACGCATGCCAGGCAAGCGCGCTACCGCTTGAGCCACATCCCCAGTCCCAATAATAACTTTTAAAAAAGAGAAATTTTAATATTTGAAAAAAATCAGAAAGGCTAGGGATGAAGCTCAGTTGGTAGGGTGCTTGCCTTGCATGCACAAGGCCCTGGGTTCGATCCCTGTACCACAGAAATAAATAAACAAACAAACAAATAAATAAGTAAATAAGAATAATTAGAAAAATCTCATGGTAAAATTACTTACAATGTTATCTTCTTATTTCTGTCAGATAGCATACTACTAGGTATCTAAAAGTACCTAATGATTTCAAGATTCACTGATTCAAATAAGTAAGTTTAACAGAGCAAATCATGAAGTGCTCAAGAGATGGCACATCAATCACACTTCGAATGATGAAATCTGGTTCAAGTTTCTGTTTCAAGGACATTACCTATAACATAATTATTTTTACTATGACCATTTTTCGTATCAACAAAAAAGAAAGACTAGCTCTTCAAATAGAGTCCCCTTTCTCATTTACCACCACTGTCTTCCTCATGAACTATCTGGTCTAAATTTCTGTCTCTGTTGGCTTTGCTCACTGCTCAATCAGAAGCCCTAGCCTGAATTGCTGTTTTCTAGGTCAGTCTCTAAACAGGGGCTTCTTCTCTACCCTAGAATCAGACTTGCCGCCAGGGATGTGTTCCAGAAAAAAGCCTATAACCTTTAAAGTTTAAAGGGGGAAAAAAATACATACACACACACACACACACACACACATATGTATGTTTGAAAGTATTCTGTCAGACACAGTGAATTTTCTATGTTTACATTGTATTAACTACAAAGAAATAGATTATCAAAAGAACTAATTAAAAGATCTCCTAACTTGTCATTCCTCTTAGTACTAGGTAAGGTATAAATCAGAAACTCTCAAGAGAGATAATGCCCAAAATAAAATTATATCTTTTGGAATATCCACAATAAACTTAAAAAAAAGTTTGCTTTGTAACAGAAGCTGCATAAGTCAATATCCCCTTCAGATGAGACTATGCAATCAGAATATTGTAAACTAATAATACAGACTAATACTAACTACTTATTTTAGCAAGGCATCAAAAATAGCCAAAGGAAATTATAAACACATTAAAAATACTTTAGTTCTGATGAACTTATTCTATTTTTGACTACATTAATAATAAAACAATACTTGGGCCTTCATTTAGGCCTCTTCTTTCTTTAGACTTTTAAAACACTCAGAATGAAAGTCTTATGTTTAATAAGATATGTGATTCCACATGGAATTTATAAAACTAAGTATTAAAAGCAGCAATGAAGGGCTGGGGATGTGGCTCAAGCGGTAACGCACTCGCCTGGCAAGCACGGGGCGGTGGGTTCGATCCTCAGCACCACATAAAAATAAAATAAAGATGTTGTGTCCACTGAAAACTGAAAAATAAATATTAAAAAAAATTCTCAAAAAATTTTTAAAAAAAGCAACAATGAAACGGACACAATTTGATCTTGAAATACCAAAACTCAAAATCAATTAGCAATGATTAAGATTAGTTGAGGACTCAGCACTAATCCATCCGGCTGAAACAACTGGTCAGCCCTTCTCATCCTACGGAGGTAAATGCCTACCGAGCTTTCATAAGTAGTGGCCACAGGTTTGAAACGGGGCTTGGGAGAGACAGTAAGGACCCACCCGTTGCATTGGTCACCCGGCAAAGGGAAACGAACTGTCGCCATTTGCAAGAGACACCACTATGGCAGAGAACTGACGTCATCAGAATGCGGCGGAGGAGATAACTTCATTGAAACCTGCGGCTACAGGTGTGTAATCCCCTAGCTTTCCCTCTCCACACATCGTGGAAACCTTAAGGGCCCCTCCCAGCTCTCTCGTGAGTGCGACAGCCAGCCCGAAGGAATCAGAGGTGGCGCGGGACCCGCGGCGTGGAACTACCGCTCCCACCAGGGCTGACTGCTGAGATCTCTTGCACCAGCTACCGGGGGAGTGGCTACCGGAGGGCAAGTAAAATTCGCTGAGGATTCTCAGCCCCAAGCTCTACAAACTTAGGGTCTGAGGGAATGGCAAACTGGAAGAGTGTGCCCAGTCGTTCATGAAAACAGGGCTCCCGGGAGCAGCAGACCTGGCGTGTAGCCAGTATTGTGATGAGCGGCACCCGTGAGAGGGGCCTGGCTAGAGGAAAAGTGGGAAGTGACTAGACACAAGAGGAGGCCCTGGACACTCAGGATTGGAGACTCGCCCAGTCTGGGAGGAGCTGCTGCACAGTGATTGGTTCCCATGTATTGACAGGAGAAACTTGACCTGGTGGGCACAGCGCCACCTACTGAAAGAGAAGTTAATCAAACTCTAAGACTGCATTTATTAGTTTTTTTTTTCCTTTTTTTCTTTTCTCTTTTTTTTTTTTGATTTGGGTTTTTCTTTCATTTTCATTTTTCTTTCTTCTTGTTTTTTTTAAATTTTTTTTTTTACAATTTTTTAAATTTTTTTTCTTCTAATTTTAATTTTAATTTTTATTATTATTTTTAAAAAAAATTTTTTTCTTTTTTTATTTCCTATTTTTTTTCTTCTTTTGTCTTTTTATTTTTCTTAGCCCCCCTTCCTTGAATTCTACCTGCTTACTCTCATTCTCTTTAGTGACTTCTTCCCTTCCCTTCTAATACCTTTCCTCCCAAGCATCTAATAAATTTATAGGAGTAAACAGTAACCCAGCAGTCAAACAGAACAAGAAGTAACATGAGCAGCTTCAAAAAGCAAGGAAGAAAAGGAGTACAAACAATGCAAGACAGCCTAAATATTCAGGAGGACTTAGAGTCATCAGAAAAATGGTCATATAAAGAACTCAAGGAACACCTTAGACAGATGGAATGGAACCTTAAACAGGATACAAGACAGCAAATTCAAGCAGCAAAAGAACACATTGAGAATGAATTACATAAACAGATAAAAGAAGAAGTTAAGCATCTTTATCAGGAGATAGAGATTATAAAAAATAATCAAACAATAATTCTAGAAATGAAGGAAACGATAAACCAAATTAAAAACTCAATTGAGAGTATCACTAACAGAGTGGAGCAAGTAGAAGCCAGAACGTCAGATAATGAAGACAAAATATATCATCTTGAAAAGAATCTAGCCAACTCAGAAAGGCTGGTAAAAAATCACAAGAAAAACATCCAAGAGTAACGGGATAACATAAAAAAACCAAACTTACGAGTCATCGGGATAGAAGAAGGTACAGAGATTCAAACAAAGGGAATGAGTAACCTACTGAATGAAATAATTACAGAAAACTTTCCAGAAATAAAAAAGGAAACACATATACAAATTGAAGATGCATACAGGACACCGAGCACACAAAATCACAGTAGACCAACGCCAAGACACATTGTTATGAAGATATCCAATATACAGAACAAAGAGAAAATATTAAAAGCTACAAGAGAAAGGAGACAGATTACATTCAGGGGTAAACCAATAAGGTTAACAATGGATTTTTCATCACAGACGCTGAAAGCAAGAAGGTCATGAAACAATGTATTTCAAACACTGAAAGACAATGGATGCCAACCAAGAATTCTGTATCCAGCAAAATTAAGCTTCAGGTATGACAACGAAATAAAAATCTTTCATGATAAACAAAAGTTAAAAGAATTTGCAGCCAGAAAACCAGCATTGCAAAGCATTTTGAGCAAAACACTACACGAGGAAGAAATGAAAAACAATAACCAAAACCATCAGTGGGAAGTGCCTCAGTAAAGACAGAGGGCGAGGGGAAAGATAAACATGGAGAAACAAACTAAATTTTTTTTTAAAAAAAGGATAAACAATCAAACATGGCTGGAAGTACAAACAATATATCAATAGTAACTCTGAATGTTAATGGCTTAAACTCTCCAATAAAGCGACATAGGCTGGTATCATGGATTAAAAAAACAAATCCAAAAATATGCTGCCTCCAGGAGACACATCTGATTGGAAAAGACATACACAGGCTGAAGGTGAAAGGATGGGGAAAAATATACCACACACACGGTCCTCGTAAGCAAGCAGGGGTGGCCATCCTCATATTGAATAAAATTGACTTCAAGACTAAGTTAATCAAAAGGGATAAAGAAGGTCATTATATACTGTTAAAAGGAACCATTCACCAACAAGACATAACAATTATCAATATTTATGCACCAAATAATGGTGCTGCGACATTCATAAAACAAATTCTCCTCAAGTTCAAGAATCAAATAGACCACAACACAATAATTATGGGTGACTTTAACACACCTCTCTCACCATTGGACAGATCCTCCAAACAAAAGTTGAATAAAGAAACTATAGAACTCAATATCACAATCAATAACCTAGACTTAACTGACATATATAGAATATATCAACCATCATCAAATGGATATACTTTTTTCTCAGCAGCACATGGATCCTTCTCAAAAATAGACCATATATTATGCCATAGGGCAACCCTCAGTAAATATAAAGGGGTGGAGATAATACCATGCATTTTATCTGATCATAGTGGAATGAAACTGGAAATCAATGATAAAAGAAAGAAGGAAAAATCCTACATCACATGGAAAATGAACAATATGTTACTGAACGATCAATGGGTTACAGAAGACATAAAGGAGGAAATCAAAAAATTCTTAGAAATAAATGAAAATACAGACACAACATATCGGAATCAATGGGACACAATGAAAGCAGTTTCAAGAGGAAAATTCATCGCCTGGGGGTCATTCCTCAAAAAAAGAAAAAAACAACAAATAAATGAGCTCACACTTCATCTCAAAGCCCTAGAAAAGGAAGAGCAAAACAACAGCAAATGTAGCAGAAGGCAAGAAATAATTAAAATCAGAGCAGAAATCAATGAAATTGAAACAAAAGAAAGTATTGAAAAAATTAACAAAACTAAAAGTTCGTTCTTCGAAAAAATAAATAAGATCGACAGACCTTTAGCCATGCTAACGAAGAGAAGAAGAGAGAGAACTCTAATTACTAACATACGGGATGAAAAAGGCAATATCACAACAGATGCTACAGAAATACAGAAGACATTTAGAAATTATTTTGAAAACCTATATTCCAATAAAATAGAAGATAGTGAAGACATCAATAAATTTCTTAAGTCATATGATTTGCCCAGACTGAGTCAGGAGGATACGCACAATTTGAACAGACCAATATCAATGGATGAAATTGAAGAAGCCATCAAAAGACTACCAACCAAGAAAAGCCCAGGACCGGATGGGTATACAGCGGAGTTTTACAAAACCTTTAAAGAAGAATTAATACCAATACTTTTCAAGTTATTTCAGGAAATAGAAAAAGAGGGAGCTCTTCCAAATTCATTCTATGAGGCCAACATCACCCTGATTCTGAAACCAGACAAAGACACCTCAAAGAAAGAAAACTACAGACCAATATCTCTAATGAACCTAGATGCAAAAATCCTCAATAAAATTCTGGCGAATTGAATACAAAAACACATCAAAAAAATTGTGCACCATGATCAAGTAGGATTCATCCCTGGGATGCAAGGATGGTTCAATATACGGAAATCAATAAATGTTATTCACCACATCAATAGACTTAAAGATAAGAACCATATGATCATCTCGATAGACGCAGAGAAAGCATTCGACAAAGTACAGCATCCCTTTATGTTCAAAACATTAGAAAAACTAGGGATAACAGGAACTTACCTTGACATTGTAAAAGCTATCTATGCTAACCCTCAGGCTAGCATCATTCTGAATGGACAAAAGTTGAAGGCATTCCCTCTAAAATCCGGAACAAGACAGGGATGCCCTCTATCACCACTTCTATTCAATATAGTTCTCGAAACACTGGCCAGAGCAATTAGACAGACGAAAGAAATTAAAGGCATAAAAATTGGAAAAGAAGAACTTAAATTATCACTATTTGCAGATGACATGATTCTATACCTAGAAGACCCAAAAGGGTCTACAAAGAAACTACTGGAACTAATAAATGAATTCAGCAAAGTGGCAGGATATAAAATCAACACGCATAAATCACAGGCACTTCTGTATATCAGCGACAAAACTTCTGAAACGGAAATGAGGAAAAACACTCCATTCACAATATCCTCAAAAAAAATAAAATACTTGGGAATCAACCTAACAAAAGAGGTGAAAGATTTATACAATGAAAACTACAGAACCCTAAAGAGAGAAGTAGAAGAAGATCTTAGAAGATGGAAAAATATACCCTGTTCATGGATAGGCAGAACTAACATCATCAAAATGGCGATATTACCAAAAGTTCTCTATAGGTTTAATGCAATGCCAATCAAAATCCCAACGGCATTTCTTGTAGAAATAGATAAAGCAATCATGAAATTCATATGGAAAAATAAAAGAACCAGAATAGCAAAAGCAATTCTAAGCAGGAAGTGTGAATCAGGCGGTATAGCGATACCAGATTTCAAACTATATTACAGAGCAATAGTGACAAAAACAGCATGGTACTGGTACCAAAACAGGCGGGTGGACCAATGGTATAGAATAGAGGACACAGAGACTAATCCACAAAGTTACAACTATCTTATATTTGATAAAGGGGCTAAAAGCATGCAATGGAGGAAGGATAGCATCTTCAACAAATGGTGTTGGGAAAACTGGAAATCCATATGCAACAAAATGAAACTGAATCCCTTTCTCTCGCCATGCACAAAAGTTTACTCAAAATGGATCAAGGAGCTTGATATCAAATCAGAGACTCTGCGTCTGATAGAAGAAAAAGTTGGCTCTGATCTATATATTGTGGGGTCGGGCTCCAAATTCCTTAATAGGACACCCATAGCACAAGAATTAATATCTAGAATCAACAAATGGGACTTAATTAAACTTAAAAGTTTTTTCTCAGCAAGAGAAACAATAAGAGAGGTAAATAGGGAGCCTACATCCTGGGAACAAATTTTTACTCCTCACACTTCAGATAGAGCCCTAATATCCAGAGTATACAAAGACCTCAAAAAATTAGACAATAAGATAACAAATAACCCAATCAACAAATGGGCCAAGGACCTGAACAGACACTTCTCAGAGGAGGACATACAATCAATCAACAAGTACATGAAAAAATGCTCACCATCTCTAGCAGTCAAGGAAATGCAAATTAAAACCACCCTAAGATACCACCTCACCCCAGTAAGATTGGCAGCCATGATGAAGTCAAACAACAACAAGTGCTGGCGAGGATGTGGAGAAAAGGGTACACTTGTACATTGCTGGTGGGACTGCAAATTGGTGCGGCCAATTTGGAAAGCAGTTTGGAGATTCCTGGGAAAGCTGGGAATGGAACCACCATTTGTCCCTGCTATTGCCCTTCTCAGACTATTCCCTGAAGACCTTAAAAGAGCATGCTACAGGGATACTGCCACATCGATGTTCATAGCAGCACAATTCACAATAGCTAGACTGTGGAACCAACCCAGATGCCCTTCAATAGATGAATGGATAAAAAAAAGGTGGCATCTATACACAATGGAGTACTATGCAGCAATAAAAAATGACAAAATCATAGAATTTGCAGGGAAATGGATGGCACTAGAGCAGATTATGCTTAGTGAAGCTAGCCAATCCCTAAAAAACAAATACCAAATGTCTTCTTTGATATAATGAGAGCAACTATGAACAGAGTAGGGAGGAAGAGCAGGAAGAAAAGATTAACTTTAAACAGAGACATGAGATGGGAGGGAAAGAGAGAGAAAAGGGAAATTGCATGGAAATGAAGGGAGACCCTCATTGCTATACAAAATTACATATAAGAGGTTGTGAGGGGAATGGGAAAATAAACAAGGAGAGAAATTAATTACAGCAGATGGGGTAGAGAGAGAAGATGTGAGGGAAGGGGAGAGGGGATAGTAGAGGATAGGAAAGGTAGCAGAATACAACAATTACTAATAGGGCATTATGTAAAATTGTGGATGTGTAACCAACGTGATTCTGCAATCTGCATTTAGGGTAAAATTGGGAGTTCATAACCCACTTCAATCTAATGTATGAAATATGATATGTCAAGAGCTTTGTAATGTTGTGAACAACCAATTAAAAAGTAAATAAATAAATAAGAGAAAAAAAGAGAAAAAATTAAAAAAAAAAAAAAGATTAGTTGAGAGGAAGGAAGAAAGGAAAGAAGTAGGGAAGGATGGAAAAGCCCTAGAAGTACAGTTACTCTTGGTAATTAAGAGTAAAATTCAAATTTAAAACAAACACAGAATTACTTTATAAGGCTTAAATCATTGCAACTGTTCTCTTGAAGTATTTCAGTATTTTCAAAACATACTTTCCCCCTTTAAAAATGTTATTTGACTATATCCATTTAATTAAAATCAATAGACTAGTGTTTCTGATACAATGGGAAAAAATTGTTTGTAGGAGAAATAAACATTTAAAAAAATATGTTCAATAAAAAAACAAAAACAAATAAAAAGCCACAAGATAAATTAGAATTAAAAATTTCAAGATAAAGGAAGATGTGGCATAAAAAAATGAAGAAATAGCTGTGAAATCAACAAAATAATTATGTTTAAAAATACCATCAATGTGGTTGTGGAATTCAATGAAAAAAATTATTATAAAAAAACTTGCAGTATAAAAAATGATTTGGAAATTAAATTCCAGAGTATTTTAATAAGACACAGGAGTAAAGGAGATTAAGGGAATAGAAAAAGGAGAATTTCAGCCTGCTAAAATTTGTAACATTTCAACTACCAAACTTTTCATTCTTAATGTTAATAGAGATGCATAGGTTCTTATATTTATATACTGAATATAGAGGTAGGTAAAACAAATATAGTAAGTTTA
Organism: Spermophilus citellus; assembly: GCF_964194105.1. NCBI lineage: Eukaryota > Metazoa > Chordata > Mammalia > Rodentia > Sciuridae > Spermophilus > Spermophilus citellus. Next base: position 124,661,549 of record NC_138187.1, on the reverse strand, counting down.
ATTAGCATACTAAAATGTGTTCATTCACTTGGGGAGAAAAAAACAAAACTTGATCAAAACAGGAGAAAAAAGCAATGAACAAAGGAAACAAAGAATTACAAACAGCATAAAATAAGATGAAAGAAAACCTGTTAAATAAATATAAATAAGATGTTACATTTTTAAAAGACTTGGATTTAAGTCAAAAGAGGTAGAACTATAAAGGATCAGAATTAAATGACAGAGGGGGGAGGAAAATAAAATTGGCAAAGACTTGAGAGACATGTAAAGAAAAAGAAACAAGTGGCAATAATAACAACATACAAATAATTTGAAAACAAAATTCTAAGTAGGACAGAGGAAACTTTACTGATAAAAGTCCTATTTGTGTGTGGAATAAATCTAACCAAGATGATAAAAGACTTCTATGATGAAAACTATAGGACACTGAAGAAATTGAAGAAGACCTCAAAAGATGGAAAGACCTTCTATATTCATGAATAGGCAGAATTAATATTGTTAAATGGCCATACTACCAAAAGTAATATACAGATTGAATACAATTGCCATCAAAATAACAATGACATTTTTTACAGATCTAGAAAAAAACAGTCCTAAAATTCATTTGGAAGAATAAAAGACCCAGAATAGACAAAGCAATGCTAAGCCAGAAAAGCTATGTTAGAGGCATCATAATACCTGTCTTCCAATTATCCTACAGAGTTATAGTAACAAAAATTGGATGGTACTGGCATAAAAACAGACACATAGACCAATGATACAAGAGTTAATAAATGAGACAGCATCAAATTAGAAGACACAGAGATCAACCCACAGATAGTCATCTGACCGTGACAAAAATATACACTAGAGAAAAGACAGTCTTTTTAACAAATGGTACTGGGAAAACTGGTTATCCACATATAAAAGAATAAAAGTAGACCCTTATTTCTCACCCTGCACAAAAATCAATCCAAAATGGATTAAAGACCAAGGAATTAGACCAGAAACAATGTAACTCCTAGAAGAAAATATAGAATCAACATTCCAGCTTTTAGGCACAGAAAAGGACTTTCTCAACAGGACCCTTAAACCTCAGGAAATAATGCCAAGAGTTAATAAATGAGACAGCATCAAATTAAAAAGCTTCCACAGAGCAAAGAAAACAATTAGGAATATGGAGAGAACTCAGAGAATGGAAGAAAAATCTTTGCTAGATATTAATCCCCTGTCAGAAGAGTAGCTATCTAGAATATATAAAGAGCTCAAAAACCTCTACACCAAAATATCAAATAATAAACAGGCAAATGAATTAAACACACACTTCTCAAAAAAAGAAATACAAATGGCCAACAAATAAAAAATGTTCAACATCATTAGCAATTAGGGAAATGCAAATGAAAATTATAGTGAGATTTCAACTCACACCAGCTAGAATAGAAGGGTAGCTATCAAGAATACAAACAATAATAAATACGGGAGAGGATGTGGAGAAAAAGGAAACTTATACTGTTGGTGGGGCTGTAAATTAGTTTAACCATTATGGAAATCAGTGTATGGAGGCTCCTCAAAAGACTAGTCATGGAACCACCATGATCCAGCTATATTACTTCTCAGTATTTACCCTGAAGAATTAAAGTCATTTTACTACAGTGATATAAGCATACCCATGTTTATAGCATCACAATTCACGATAGACAAACTAAGGAACCAGCCCAGGTGTCCATCAATGGATGAAAGGATAAAGAAAATGTGGTATAAATATACAATGGTGTTTTATTCAGCCATATTGAAAAATGAAATTATGGCATTTGCAGGAAAATGGATGAAATTCAAAAATATCATGTTAAGCAAAATAAGTCAAACTCATAGGTTGAGGGTCATTTGTTTTCTCATATGTGAAAGTCAGAGAGGAAAAAGGAAAAAGGCATGAATCTCAAAAAATCAAAGGCAGGGCCGAGGTTGTAGCTCACTGAAAGAGCACTTGCCTAGCATGTGTGAGGCACTGGGTTCAATCCTCAGAACCACACATAAATATATAAATAAAAAAATAAAGGTCCATCAATAACTAAAAAAAAAAAAAAAAGATCAGTAGAGAAAAGGTACTAAGGGGTGGAAAGTAGGGAGGGAAGAGGGAAGTGCTGGGGAGTAATATTGGCCAAATTATATTGTTCTATTGTGTGCACATGTGAATAGGTAACAACAAATCCCATCAATAACTATAATGCTCCATGTAAGGGAAACTATCAGTTCTCATCTTGGAAGAAAATAGTTACAGCATCTTATATAATTGATCAAGGTCTTCTCCCTATAAAATAATAGTACACTGACTTACTTATCACTGGTTCTTCTTTGCTGGATCTTTCTCATATCATCATTCCCTAAATCTCCTCTAGCAGTATTCTCTCCCCAAGGGAGTCATTCAGTCTCATGGCTTTAAATATCATCCATAGTCTCATATTTATTACTTCAGTTATATTTGTCAATTCGACTCCAGAGTCGTATCTTTGATATCTTACACTCTACACTTTATATGAATGATCATAAGTGAACTTTTGATTTTTTCTTAAAGAAATGAGACTCCCAGAGTCTTGCCTGTTCAAGTTCATGGTGATTCCATTTACTGAAGGCAAAAACCTTAGAGCCACTTTTCTTTCTCTTATACTATGCATATGTCAGTAAATCCATCAGTTCTGACTTTAAAATTTATCTATAATATCATAACTTCACACTGCAGCCCCCACTACCACCCTAATTTAGGTAACCACAGTATTTTCTACGTATTATTCACAATTATTAAATATTCTCCATTTGTCTTTACACCCCTACAATTTAGTTTCTATATAGCTAAGCCAGAGATTCTTTTAAAATTTTAAGTCAGATAATGTTCTCTGCTCAAAATCTTCCAATGGCAATCCATCACATGTATAATGCTCCTCTCTCCAACTACCTACATGAGAATCTATTAATTTCTCCTAATTTACAGTCACACTGACCTCACACCCATGAATGCTCCTACTTTTTTCCTGCTATTTCTGCTGGTATGGCTCTTCCTTAAGAGGCCCTCAATGTTGAAATTGGGTGCTTGTTCAAATGTCACCTTCTTAGTAAGGACTTCCCTTACCACCTATTTAAAATTACAACCTCCATCTTCCACCCTCACTAATCCTCTTCCCAATCTTTATTTTTCTCCACAACATTTACCACCAATCTCACTTGTCTACCTAGCAAAAGCAGAGGCAAATCTTCTTGAGAGAAATGTACTTCCATTCTGGACTTCAGAGAATTTCCACACATACTTTTCCAAGAAAAATAAGTAATTCAAAGTAACAAAACAACCAAGTTTATAAGGAAAAATGGTCTGACAAAGAACCAACAGAATTGTCGGAGAAAGTTCTGAAAATACTTTAGATAAGCTGAAGAGATAATTTATTAAACTAAAATGTGAATAAGAAGAAATTATCCAGAACACTGCACAAAGTGGTAGAAAATAAGACAATAAATAACATGGAGGATTAAATGAAGTACTAGCAAATATTTAATTTGGGCTCTAAGAGGAAAAATGAGACAGTGGGCAGTATCTGAAGGAATTATGACTGACCATTTCCCAGAATTGTGGACAGACGCCAATCTTCTGATCTAAGAAGCCCAATAAATTCTAGATAATTTAAAGGTAAGAAATTCACAACCAGACATTTCATGGTGAAACTGCAGAACATCAAACCAGAGAAAATTTTAAAAGAAAAAAGAAAGCCTTCAAGAGAGTATTGTTATTTCTCAGCAGTATTAATGGAAGCAGACAGCAGAATGGCATGTTAACGTCCTGGGAATTTTATCCCCACAGAAAGTATCTTTCAAGATTGAGGACAAAGGGCTGCAGTTGTAGTTCAATGGTATAGCACCTGCCTAGCATGTGTGAGACACTGGGTTTGGGTTCAACAACAACTAATAAAATATATATATATATTTTATTATGAAGACATTTTCAGAGAAGTAAACATGAGAGTTTACCACCACAAATGAAGACATTTTCAGAGAAGTAAACATGAGAGTTTACCACCACAAACTCACTGAAAGACTTTTCAAAGACAGAAGAAAAAGTACCCCAGAGAGAAAGATAAAGAAGAGCAAAGACAGTGAAGGCCCAAATGAACAATGCATCCTAAAACAACAGCAAAATTGTACAATCAGAAAAAAACAGAATTAAAACATATGATGGGCCAGGTGTGGTGGTGCATGCCTGTAATCCCAGCAACTGGGCAAGTTGAGATAGGAGAATTGTGTGTGTCATATCACCCTCAGAAATTTAGCAAGGTCCCAAGCAAGGAAGCAAGGCCATGTCTCAGAATAAAAAAATTTAGTTTGGGGATATAGCAATACATACGAGTTTAGAAGATTGTCGCTATGGATTGGATATGCTTTAGTATGTCTCCAAGGTTTCATGTCCTGAAATTTAATCCCCATTGTGAGATATTAAGAGAGTGAAACTTAATATATGGTATTTAAAGGTGGGGCCTCTGAGAGGTGATTAGGATTAGATAAGCTCAGAAGGGTGAAGTCCCCATGATTGAATTCTGGTGGCTTTCTAAAATGACGGAGAGATATCAGAGGAATTAGAAATACATGTGTGCTCCCTGACTCTTGCCATGTGATAGCCTGCAGCATCTTCACTATCTGCCATCACTAGATATGGTCTCTGGACCTTAGACCTTTAGAACCCTGTGAGCCAAAATAAAGGTCTGTTTTTGTTTTTGTTGTTAAAACTTAGTCTGTGGAATGTGTTATTAAGCAACATAAAACAGACTAAAATAGGTATAATAAAATTAGAGTGTGTTCTAAGGTCTTTGTAGAAGAATTAACTTCTAGACTCAAGAAAAATAACTGCATGTCTTTATTTCTAGGTTAACAATTAAAGGAATGGAAGAAAACTGTAAACTTCCAAATTATTCAAAGGATAAAGAATGGTTAAGATATTAAAAACAATCAATCCAGAAAGCAGATACTCCTTTCCCTCAAAGGGGAAAAAGAACAGAAATATAGATAGTACAAAATGAAATGGTAGATTTAAACTCTTATGTGAAATAAATCATAGTAAATGTAAATGAACCGAAGTCTCCATTTGAAACTGACAAAGTCTGCTAGGCTGAATTAAAAAAATAATCCAATTAAATGCTATTATAAGAAATGTCTGAAACAAAGAGCCAATGTAAAAAGATGGCAAATGACCTACTATGTAAATACATCCAGGGGAAAACTGAAGTAGCCATATTAATAGCAAACAAAATAGACTTAGGCAAGAGATATATTAAAGAGGCCTAAATAAGTGAAGATATAGCAAGTTCATGCACCAGAAGACTTAATTTGCCAAGGATCAACGAAGTATATTTATCTAACACACATAAATAGTAACTGCAAGTCAACAGGAAAGTGGCAAGAGACTTGAATAGCCATATCATAAAAACAGGAAATCTAAATGGTCAATAAATATATACAACTTTTTAATCAAGGAATTACAAATAAAACTACTATTTCTAAATTGTCAAAAAGTTAAAATTCTGATAATTTTACATTTGTATATGTTGGCAAGGCTATAGATCAACGGGCACTCTCATAGAAGAAATGTAAATTGGTTCAATTACTTCTTTTCTTTCTTTTTTTTTTAGATGAAGTCTCACTATTTTGTCTAGACTGGTCTTGAATTCCTGGGTGCAAGCAGTTCTCCTGCCTCAGCCTCTTGAATAGCCTCCTGGGCAGCCACTGTGCCCAGCTTGAAAAGACAAATATTCTCTGAGTTAGAACTTTCATTCCTGCTAGAGAGATTTGCACATGTATACCAGGAGAGGAACAGAAGAGTGCTTATGGCACCATTGTTTGCAACAGTCCCATGTTGAAAATAACCCATCAGGAGCAAATAAACTAGAGTATATCCACACAATGGAATTCTAGATAGTAATGAACAGGAGAAAAACCCATGTAACTTACGTCGATGACTCTAGTCAGCATAATGTTGAACATAAAAAAGCAAAAACAATATTCGTTAGGAAGAAATACATAATGGTAAAACACTGAAGAAGAATAAAGATAATTATCTCAAAAATCAAGACAGTTGTTTCCTTTGGGTAGGTGTAAAGCTCTGATTAGGAAGGGGCATGAGAGGAAAAGAGATAAGGTCTATAACGTGCAATGTTTTATTTCTAGCCAGATAGTGGCTACTTGAGTTTTAAGTATTTAAAATATTAAACATACATTTTATATACTTTTCTGTATGCATCATTTATCTAATAAGAAAAAAAACTGAGAAGGAATAAAATAGTGCATCTCATTTATCTTTCTAACTATGTTTTTGGTTTTGTGCACAAGTTCCCTTAAACGACTAACATAATTTGGCACATTCTCTTTTTGGAAAGGCAGAATTATTTACGAGGAAAAGCACTAAATAAGGGCTCACAGGACAGAAGCTTTCTTAATTAAATGCTTAATTAAGTTCTCTTAAGAAGCACTCTTAAGCATATTAAGTCTCTCTGTACCCTAATTGCCTATCTATTAAAAGCAAATACTAATAATTGCCCCTATCTCTTGGGATATATGTGACTATTAAATCATAATATAAAGTGAAACATGTTTAGAAAATAGCAAGCATACAAACAGAAAAATGGCAGTTTGCTTTCCATTATCTGAAATTCAAAGATTTTTGTTACACTGGATCTCAGATGATGACAAGAGATTAAAAATTAAACCCATGAAAATAAAGACCAAATTCTAATAATTTCACTTTGAATAGCTTTAGTTAGAAAACAGTATATCAGGGCTGGGGATGTGGCTCAAGTGGTAGCGCGCTTGCCTGGCATGCATGCGGCCTGGGTTCGATCCTCTGCACCACATACAAACAAAAATGTTGTGTCCACCAAGAACCAAAAATAAATATTAAAAAATTCTCTCTCTCTCTCTCTCTCTCTCTCTCTCTCTCTCTCTCTCTCTCTCTTTCTTTAAAAAAAAAAATCCGTCTCTAAATAAAATATTAAAAAAAAAGAAAACAGTATATCAGTTATCAGTAATGAGTAAACAAATTTTCTATTTTAAAAAATAAATACAGAATATTAAATTTAAACTAAGAAATGGTTTAAAAGATGTCACCTCAACAGCTTAGAGGGAGATCTGCTTGTGTTTACTAAAGAACATCTTTTGCGCCAGGTGTGGTGGTACATGCCTGTACTCCCAGCAGCTTGGGAGGCTCTGCAAGACCCTATCCAAGAAAAAAAATAAAAAGGGCTGGAGACATGGCTCAGTGCTAAAGCATCCCTGGTACAAAAAAGAAAAGAAAGGAAAAAAAAAAAAAAAAGAACATCTTTTTATCTTCCTGAAAAGGAGAAATGTACTTTGCCAATTTACCCATCTAGCATCTTCCCCATGATAAATCATAGTCAGTCAACACCTAAATTATTCTTCCTACACAGACTAAAGGAGTCAGCAGAAAAAATAATTTAATTGAGTTTCTGAATTAGCCTCAGTGAGGCTACAGGAAAATTAAGAAACTGAGAGATAAGTCTCATTCACTTTAAATAAGCTTAACCACTGAAAGATGGAAATTTCATGTATTCTGCCATTTATAATATAACTTCTGCCAAATATTACAATGCTCTTATTAGAGGTTTTTTCATAATCAGCCACTTAGAAGATGACAGAGACAATATTATGATTCAAAACAATTTATTCTATCATAATATTATACTATATTTTTGTATAAAATATTGATGTTCAAAATTCTGTATACCTGGATATTCTCCCTACTCCAAGTATGTGGTGTTTTATTGGCAAGTAATTTCAGATCTTGAATAGCAAGCCTCTTTACTGCTTTCCTGGGATCATTCTTCAAATACTGCAACAGAAGTTGAATCTGTAAAGGAAGTAAAGTCACTCCGTGAAAAATATTGTCACTGAAATTATCATTTGGGATGCAGTGCTATTTAGTGAAACTCTTATATTTGAGACAAGACGTCAAATCAGAGCCTTCTCACTTAAACAGCTATGGACCCATATTTGTATATAAAATACTACCATTTAACCTATACAGTTCTAGCATAGGGACAGGGATTTAACACTCAAATCCTTTCTTTACTGCCAACTTCACATGTTGCCATGTACTCCCTGACACTCTATTTTCCTTGAGGGCACCCAAGAATCAGTATGAATACAGAGAGGAAAAAGAAAATTCTACTGATCCTTATCAGATAAACTGACTTTGTTACCAAAACTTATGGGTTACCTGCTTTTTTTTTTAAATCATGTATTTAACATGCAAGTTCACTAAAGAACAGGCAGTTTAAAGAAAAATTACCTGCTTAGGTGTATCAACCAAAGATGAAGCTGCAAGCAGAGTAAAAGTGTGCAAAGAAACAATCACCATTTTGGTGGAAGGATAGGACGTGACCAGCTGTTGTAAAAGCTGACGAGCACTGGAAGCCAGGATTGCATCATGGTGCATATGCTGTAAGATGGGGATCAACTTCAGTTTCAAGTCTACTGGTGTAGCTAAACCTAGATACAGAAACAAATGCTCAGAGGTTTCTGATCATCATCCTTAATAACAGTTCAGATTTAAAAGGTCTGACTCAATTAGCAAAATGTCCATTTAAAAACAAATAGCATACTAATACATTATTAATGTTTACAAAATTAAAGGTAATTATATTACTACTAATCAATATGTTCAATAGTTTTCTCCAAAAGTATTTATCTTAATATTAACTTTCCAGTCACATTATATTATATAGTTAGTAGAAAAAATTTTTCAAAAGGCACAGTTGAAAGCAATCATATTTGCTGCCTCTTTCTTCTCATATTAATATGATTATACACACATATACATACACTCAATGGCTACAATAAGATTATATTAACAACTTGAATTATTCCGTCAAATTAACAACTTGAATTATTCCGTCAACAACTTAAGCAAGATCAGTATGTGAATTACACTGTATAAAAAAGTTGTGAAGTTCTCTAAACTTTTTCTGTATAGCAGTGTCTTCCTTTACTGCATATACAGCTTCAACTCCACAAGGAATAACCCCAACGCATCTTTTTTTTTGGTACCAAGGATTGAACCCAGAGGCACCTAACCACTGAGCCACATCCTCAGCCCTTTATTTTATTTAGAGACAGGGTCTCACTGAGTTGGTAGGGACTCACTAAGTTGCTGAGGATGGCTTTGAATTTGTAATCCTCCTGTTTCATCTTCCTGAGCTATTGGGATTACAGGCATGTGCCACGGCACCTGGCTCCCAATGCATTTTAACTAACACCGGAGCTAAACAAATACACATAAAAGATCTTTCTTTTTATAGCATTGCTTTGTGGCCATGAAGAACAAAAATTTTTCAAACATAATGTACTACAAACATGCCAAAAGCTAATTTACACTCTGCAGATCAATGGATTTCCCACTGTGAAAACTGCTGGTATGAATCCAACACTACATTTCACAAACAGCTTAAAATTAAATATCAGATACTCTAAAACTTCTCTGCCATTTTTTTATCTTGAACCCAAACTTTCTTGCAGCCAAGAAAGGCCACTAAATTGCACAATTCACTGGAATGTCATTTACAAGAATACAAAGAAGGTGGTGCTCTATAAAATTGTGCAATGCTGCAGACCCAGAGCTGCCTTCAACAAATGTTATGTACATAAATGGGATTAATACATCATTTAGCAGGTAAAACTGAAAACTAGGGCTTTGTAGGCTAAGGTAAGGAATTTGGATTTGATTCTAGTTGCCACTCGAAGACACTGGAGGGACATCACCAGAGAGAGCGCCAAAGCCCCAGATAACATTGTTCTCCCCCAATTCTGAATGTTTTTCCCCCATTTATCTGCATGCCTCATTCCTTTCCCTCCATGTCTTACTTCATCCATGGCTTCCCCTATCAACATATATAAAATACAAAAGTCCTCCTCCAACCCTGCCATCTACTCTTGGGACTCTCTTTCCTTCTTATCTTATTTTTGTCCATAGCACCTGATATGTCATATATGTATTTCTCTATTGACTCCTCCACCCCTCTAACTAGAATGTAGGTTACATGAGGGCAAGGGCTTTAGTTTATTCATTTCTATACCTAAAGCACCTAGTACAGTTCTGGCATATCAAAGATGCCTAATAAATATGAACTATTATTAATACAAATCCCACTGTTACTTCATATTACTAAATGAAGCATACATACCTTGAATCATTTCACTGATTTTGTTACATATTCCTACAGCAAAATCCCTTTAGAAAGAGAGAACAGCAATAAAATTTTAAATGCAAACAATTAAATTCGCTTAAATTTTCTAAAGACTTGACAGAGAACATAATTAGGACAGGAAAACACAATACTCTAAATCACGACTAATACTCCAAGAATCAGATGCTAGGAGGTAGGGTAAGAAATACAATTAAAACAAAATTCTAACCACCAGATAGCTTATGTGAATACTTTTCTTTTTTTTTTTTTCAAATATTTATTTTTTAGGTGTAGATGGACACAACACAATGCCTTTATTTTTATGTGGTGCTGAGGATTGAACCCGGTTCTGCCACACTAGGCAGCGCTCTACTGCTGAGCCACAATCCCAGCCCATGTGAACACTTTTCTCATGTAGTATTCAAAAAAGATGCCTGGATTTATAAATTTTCTTGCAATTTATATCACTAAATGACAATATCTAAAACAGTCACTATTACTGAATATGATGTTTGAAGCTATACTTTCAATTAAGAAAAACTAACACAAGCTCTGATTATATAACCAATCAAATGGATTCCTAACATAAATTTCAGAAAAAGAACAGGTATGAAGTAGAAGAAATGCTGGAAATATGGATAGAATCATATAAAACTACTTAAAGTTTGCCATGTTTTCAACATTAGATATGTGTATTTTCCAAGGTGCTGTTTTTGATTCTACTTTAGTAGAAACATCAACATATGTTGCAAGATTAATAACATGAATGATTGGCATAAAATACTATTATGGAAAAAAATTATCTAGTATGATCAAATCTGGCTAATTAAGTCATAAGTGATATATAAAACAAAATACTTTCACTCTGGTGTTCAATGGAAATCTAAATATTTCCTGCCATTAAGACATTATCTGTGGGGCTGGGAATATAGCTCAGTAAGTAGAGTGCTTGCCTTGTATGCACAAGGGCCTGGGTTCAATCCCCAGCACCATCACCCCCCCCCCCAAAAAAAAATATATATATATTACTTGTTGTTTTCAGTTTCTTTCTCTTACAACTGAATAGCAGAATTTTCCACAGGCTACATGATACAGGATGACATCATCTCTCAATAGCTAATATGTATGCTTTATATTCTTGTGTCTTCTAGAAATTTCTCTTTTCAGAGTGCTAGGGATGCTAAGACCTTGTGCACTCTATCACTGAGCTATAGGCCCCTAGAAATTTCTAAACTTTTAGACTTAATGTATAAATATGAGAATAACTCAGTTTGTTCTTACTTATTCTAAGTACTTATCTTAGATTATATCTATTATAATCTTTTTAAACTTATTATCAAACAATAAATCATTATTTTGAAATCCTGATGTTTTCCTTGTGTTTATGCAGAAACATATCAATATACTCTGTCTTGCTTTGCAGCAAAAATTATGTTTTTCTAAAATTCTATCTACAACTACTTTGTTTTAGACTTTAACAATATTTTATTTTAAAATAAAAGAAAGTTTATCTGCAAGTAATTTTTCTTATACTTAAGGGTAATTATTAGTTTGAAAAACAGAGATAAGAATAGCTTTCTCAGCCCATAGCTGTACTATGTGAATTTGGAGATGCCGGAAAAGATGAACCTGACTGTTATCAGAGAGTTCTCTAACTCAGAAGAGAGGAATTTATTTTAAAGAAATAGCAAAACTATAAATAAGGAAGAAACATGGCTTGATTTTGAAGAGACTAAAAACTTAGAATGTAAAAAGGACTAAGTATTTTAACTACAGGCATGTTGTGCTCTTTCAAAGAAATAAACTGCTGTTTATAGCTTTTCAACCTAGAAATAAATGATAACTAAGTTAGGCTAGAGAAGAACACACACTAGGTGAGACTTGTGCAACTGATGATACTGAATGCCTGCTGAAGTCAGTGAAGGAAATCAAGGCACCAACACTTTCCAACAAGAGTAACTTTGTTGGGGCTGGGGATATAGCTCAGTTGGTAGAGTGCTTGTCTTGTATGCACAAGGCCCTGGGTTCAATCCCCAGTACCATGTTAAAAAAAAAAAAGTAACTTGTTAGAGATTTGGCTGCATATATAAATTAGTAGCTCATCTACAGAATTTTATTTTTGCCTTTCAAGTGGACAAATCATCTGGCTTTGGCCAGATGCTTTATTGTGCTTATAACTGTATCAGTGCCACTCAATCATAGAGTATCTTCTCTTATGTAAATTCTTGACAAGAAATACTGTTTGTGAAGAAATTTTCACAGTGAGTAATTTTTTTTTAATCTCATGGTGTATTCTGAAATAACAATATTGGCATTTTCACCTATGGTACAAAAACAATGAGGAGTGAAAACTCTCTCAAAGCAGGCCCCAAACTGTATTAACAGTCACTGTATTCTTCACTATTGTATACTCACATAAAAAAAAATGAAAAAAAAAAAAGCCATTTGTACTTCATGTTCTTAGTAAAACACTGAAAATTACTAACTTTACTAAATCTCAACCACTGGGTACATATCTTTTTAACAGTTTTCAGCAAACTGAAAAACACACTAAACAGTAATGTACTTCACAGAAAGTGCCAGTATAATTGGGTTATGACATAAACTGGTTGTTTTTTCACATAATACCATGGTTATTCAGACTTGGCTATTTGACAGACAGATTCTTGAAATATGAATATAGTGAGTTTGTAACCTTGAGGCAAGTAACAAAGTTTTTAAAATTAATTATAATAAGTGTTTTCAAATTTATCCATTAAGATTTTTGATATAAAAACTTAACTTTTTATGGAGTTATAGAATTCTAGAAAATTTGTTCTAGTCACAGTTTGAAAGCTTAATACTTGTCACAATGAAAGCCTTTCCTGATGAAACTGGTGGTGATATTAACAAATATGATCCTTTGATATTATTACACAATGGAATAAATCAACATTTGGATATCCATATAAAACACTGAACCAATATTTTCCAAAACACCAACACATAAGTTTTTCAATTATTCATTTACCTAGATAGCCTTTAAAAATACTCCTCCCTTTTCATACTATGCATCTGTGTCAGACTGGGTTTTCTTCATTACTTGATAATCAAAAAACATGTTACTACAGATATGGTGAATACAAAAGTTGATGTGAGAATCAAGCCATACATTAAAGAGTTTTGCAACAATGGTAGACAATGCCATTCTTCTCACAAACTGGTTTTTGTTTTGGAAAATAATTATTCTCACAAAGATATTCTTATGTTGGGACTGGGATTGTGTCTCAGTGGTAGAGCTCTCCTTTAGCACATGTGAGGGCCTGAGTTCAATCCTCAGCACCACATAAAAATAAATAAACAAAATAAAAGTATTGTGTCCAACTACTTCTAAAAAAATATTTAAAAAGATATTCTTATGTTAATAAATTATGGATTTGTTATTTTAAAAAATAAGTACATAGTTTTCAAATTTATCCATTAAAAATCTTGATATATTCAATATAGCTTATAGTCCATATAAACAAAAGTTCTTTGTGGACCTCAGTAAGGCTTTAGGAGTATAAAGGGATTCTGATAACAACTAGTTTGAAAACTATTGCTCTAGGGTATCAGTCCCACACTTGCATAAGAAAAAGTAAGATATGAATGTCTTTAAGGGTAGAAGGCAAGTGGTATATATTACATACATATAGACGACTAGTTCCTATTTCTGAGAGCTCCTGCACTGTTAATCCTTCTGAATTGTTTAGATTTCTGCATAGGTGGCTCCTCTTTCTCACTCACTTTCAGCTCACGTTACCTCTTTAGAGAGGCTTCCCCTGCTATCCCTAGCTAAAGCTAAATATTTCCTCATTATCTATGTAAAAACTTTTTTAACTTCAAAATTTAAAAATCTGTTATAAGCCTTTAGGGCCAACAAACTGCAAACTAAAAACCTATAGATTTTTTTTTGATCCAATAATAATTTTTAATTCTTAATAAACAAGATAACTTAAAGATAATGGTATTAAATAAAATAATCTGATATTCCAGTTACACACTCCCCACTTCATCCCCCCTTTCTCCCTCAAAATCACACATGACAGCACTGAGCACTTCCCCCTACTAGTAACAACTGGCTATTGTCCAGGGACAACTGTCCCTTTCATATAGAGCCAATGCTCTTGAGTTCAGCACATTCACCCCTAGAGGACACCTCTCTTACTGACAATACTCATCTGGCCCCTAAAGGCATTTGGAGCCTGTCAACTCCCGCTCAGTGACCCAAAGATTGGCTCTTTAAAAATACAAAATTTTAACCTTTTGAATAGGATTAAGTTAATTCTCAAGGTTTGATTTAGCCAGTTACCTTAAGAATCCAAAATTGAGAGAAATACTAAGACAGAAATCCATCAATGTTAGTAAAGACATGTGATCTCAAGCCAGTCATGGGGCAAGAGGTAAACGCTGATATCAAAAATATGTATTTCATTAATTTTATACTGATATATTTGGATAAGTCCTTCAGGTTTTCCTACTGGACCAATTTGGTATTTTTAAAATATCTCAAATACAAGCATATAACACTGAAGCATGGTATGTTAAAACACTTCCTATACAAACTACTAATTTATGTGCTTTCTGGTCATCAATTCCATAAGTGAAGAATTTTTATTTTTTTCTATGTTAGTCTTAAACACTGCTCAAGAGAAATCAGAAATCCTATAGCTGAAATAAAATTAGCTTTTGATAAAACAAGAGTAAAAACTGAACTACAAATGATTTCCATACATAAAATTTAACCACTGAATTATAAATTCATCCAAAATTAGAAGTTAAATTTAGAAAACTATTTTTGGAAGCACTGGACATATATAATTAACCTAACAGATTATAAAGCACACTTTGATAGAGGTAATCAGATGATAACTATTCACAGCTTAACTCCTAGTCAATAAAAAATTTCAGACAGTTCTCTCAATATCGATAACCCAGTAAGAAAAAATTTCCTATTTTCAAAAGCATAAATAGGAGGGGCTGGGGCTGTAGCTCAGCAGCAGATCACTTGTCTCACATGTGTGAAGTACTGGATTTGATCTTCAGCACAACAGTAAAACAAACAAATAAAATAAAGGCATTCTGTCCATCTACAACTACAAAAAAATTTTTTAAAAGCATAAATAGAAACTATATTCAATTATTTCTCTTCTTATTTATTAATGTTGAGCTGTGAAATTAAAAATCATATGCTTCCTATACTCTTCTCTTCCAATGAGTAATCACAGAATTCTTTGAGATTTGATAAAATCAGCTGAAGAGAAAATTATGCATATATAATTAAAACTGGAAGAAAGTTGGTGATTATGTCAAGTTTTATCAAATTTAACAGACTTTATTGAAATTGCTATTTATTATTTGCCTGATTATAAAACTAAAGCTAGTTCATGGCAAGATGTAAAGAAACTTAGAAAATTATGCCATCTTATCACCCAGAGACAACATTTTTATATATATCCTTTGAACCCTTTTTCTATTCCATAAATACAAATATTTATTGTTATAAGTTAACATTAAAACTAGCATTCTTAGCAGCAAATGCTAGTATGCACTACTGACTCCTTAGAATAAATTCTTAGAAGTGGATTTTCTGGGTTAAAGGGATATATATTTTTAAGGTTTTCATACATATTGCCAGAATGGTCTCCAGAAAGCAATGCTAATTTTGATGTGGGCCAAGGGGATATTACTTTTTATAGAGGTAAGCATACAAGTCAGATCATAGTTAACATCTCAGCTAAAAAAAATCTTCTCTAATATAATATTCTGAAAAGATTAAGTTGGGTTTAATTCAAATTACTGTCTCTGTCAAACTGTACATGGCTGTATATAAATAGTTTGACAAGGAAACAGTAATAAAATAGCAATTTAGTACCTTGAGTGGGTGTGCAGAAGATTCTTCAGTGGACAAAGCTGCTGCTACCCCATGAAACCTTCCTAAATCACTCTATGCTGATCTTGTCCTCTGGAAACCAACATCTGAATTAAGCTTTCTATAAGTCTTGTTTCCCCTACATGTTGTAAATCCTCTTGGAAAAAACACCCTGTGATTTACACTTTTTGTAACCCATAATGTTTATATATACAATAACCAGTTATTCCTTCAAAAAAATCTTGGGAAGCCAAATTACTACAATTGCCTGTGCTTACTTTGACTGTGCAGAGAAGTTTGCAGCAGCAAAAACAGCAGCTTCAACTTCTACATTATCATGTGAATCCAAACTCTGACGAATACTGTGATGAGCATTCTTCCTTTCAGGAATTATTGATGCCAGACTTCCCAACATCCTGCAGTAATAGAGAAACCCAAGAACTGAATAAATTCAAGGTCAGGAAAGGAAGAAGCAAAGCAAGCTAGATTATCAGAACTAAAGTTTGTAGGCCATTCCATTTCAGGTGAATAAAGCTTAACTTCAGGAATCAAGCAATGAGTGGAATTCTAAACACTTTTACATACTTTAATATGCCAGAGCTATCAAAATGGCTTACTTAACACAAAAAGTTTCAAAAAAATCATCTTGAAATACATCCAAGGTACCAAATAGGGCCCCCAAAAGAAACTTTTTAAATTACTAAAGCATTAAAATATCAATTTTCCAGGGTTGAATGAAGTACATTTTAGCAAAGCATTAAGAATATAACATTTTTACTATTAAGCAGATTCACAAAGTAAATCAGTAAAACTTCCAAGACTTTTTCCCTCACATCAATAAATAATGGTATCTTGATTTTCAAATCTGTCTTCAGTATCAAGAGAACAGAGGTAGAGGATGCCCCCTAGAGCTCATACCAGAATCAGCAACAGTGAGGAAGTTAACTTCTAGAAAACACAATTCATTTTATATAATAAATAATAATAAAATCATAGATTTGAAAAAGAAAAAATCCATTGTTTGCAATATAAACTACAGAAAATAAAGCCTGAAAAATCCTTTTGGCAGAAAGCTACGGATTTTAGAAAACTGCAAAACAATGAAATAAACAGAACCTACAATGTTCCTATAATAATAACCTTCCTAAAATTAACATCCTAAGTGAATAATAAAGTTAATTTCCAACTTAACATGTTTTCACCTAATGATTTTATGGAGCTATAACTGATTAGAACTAAGTAGTTGAGTTCTTATAAAATAAATACAAATGAACTAAATTTGTAATTTATAAACAACTTCAACAAAAAGTTTTGAAATTGTACATTAAAAACAAAACAAAACAGAAAAGGCTACCAATGTAATATATTTTTTTTACCAGAAAAGATCACCATATATTTTATTACATAGTAACAAACTTTTAGCCAGGTTTTATTAATATTAAGATCCATTCTGTACCATATCTTCTTTATACAACATAAACTGTAGTCAAATACACTCACTTACATGCCCAAATCCTTTTCAAAGATCCATCTTAATAGCCAGATTTTTTTTCAATTCTATGGAGATTTCTAAATGTCTTCTGGCATATTTCTTCATTTTATCATACAGGAAATAACTTAAGGTGGATTTTTTTTTCATTTTACATCAACAAAAGTAATTTACTTCATATCAGTTCATTGGAATGTGAATTAAAACTAGAACAAGTCTCTCTAAACAGAATAGCCATACTTCTTTTTAGCTGACTAGTCCACTGTTCCCCATTATCTTTTTTTTCCTTTCTTCCTTTTTTTTTTGGGTGGGGGGCGGGCAGGTCACTGGGGATTGAACTCAGGGGCATTTGACCATTGAGTCACATCTCCAGCCCTATTTTGTATTTTATTTAGAGACAGGGTCTCACTGAGTTGCTTAGCGCCTCATTTTTGCTGAAGCTGACTTTGAATTTGAGATCCTCCTGCCTTAGCCTCCTGAGCCGCTGGGATTACAGGTGTCCACCACCATGCCTGGAGAAAAACACATTATCTTTTGAAAATTATAAAAGCAACAAATTATGCCCCCTCCTTTTAAAAGAAGAACATTCTGAGAACTGCATTGTATACACTGAATATGTATGGTAGTTAACTGTGGTAAGCACATGTATGGCTAAGTTAATTGGTTTATCATTGCCAACATCTGGGGAGGCTTTCACATAGTCACAGTTTGAAATTGTCTGCATACATACATACATATGTATGTATGTGTGTATGTGTGTGTATATATATATATATATATATATATATATATATATATATATGTATGTATATATTCTGAAACATATACTATTTAACTTGTAAATACAAAAACATAAGGGACATGATGCTGATTTACAACTTCTACATTAAAACATAACACTGGAAGTAATTGTGTTCCTGGATTTCAGGTCCTAAAAGAAGTTTTTCTCTGCTTTGTATGTAATGCCTAAAACATATATCTGAAAAATTATTGGTACTAGCATATATAAGAAACTCACATAACTTTATAATAAAAAGATAAATAACATAAGATGGGCAAAAGACACTTTTTAAGAAGATATGAGCTGGGCATGGTGGCGCATGCCTATAATCTCAGCAGCTTGAGAATGAGGCAGGAGGATCGTGAGCTCAAAGGTACCTCAGTAACTTAGCAAGGCCCTAAGCAACTCAATGAGACCCTGTCTCTAAATAAATATTATTTTGTGTATTTTGATGTGGCTCAGTGGTTAAGCCTGTCTGGGTTCAATCCCCCACTATCCAAAAAAAAAAAAAAAAAAAAAAAAAAAAAAAAAAAAAAAGATATAAGCAGCCAAAAGGTACATGAAAAAGTACTTAACATCATTACTGCCAAAGTAAAGTCACTATACATCCATTAGAACGACTAAAACTTTTAAAAAACTAACATCAAAAGTTTTGGCAAGGTGTGAAGCAGGCAGAACTCTCATACATTGCTGGGGGAGATATTAAATGGCAAGAACACTAGAAAAAAGTCTAGCAATTTCTTATAAAATTAAATATACATTATGAATGATCCAGTGATTTTACTCAGAGGTATACACCCACCAGAAAATAAAGCATGTTCACAAAAGATCTCATACAAGAAGAATGTTCATAGCAGCTTTATTTTTAATAGCAACAAACTGAAAATAAATGTGTTTGTTGTTAAGAAAATAGATAAATAAATTGTTATAGTGATACAATAGAAAACTACTCACCATTAAAAAATGGTTATTGATATACATGGGTTAATCTCAAAAACACTATGTTGCGTCAAAGAAGTCTCACACAAAAGGATTCCTATTGCCTGAGTCCATCCACATAAAGTTTGAAAACACAAAAACTACTAGTCTATGATAGCAAAAAGTCAAATGAGTAGTTACTTCTGGGAGGTGATTGTGGGTCCAGCTCAGAAGGGGTACACAGAGATTTCTAGAGTGATGGTAAATTCAGTATTTTCAAAAGGGTTGGGGATACATGAGGCAATTGTCATAATCAGTAAATATACATGTAAAATTTGTGCTTTGCACTGTAGGCAAATTTTCATTAAAAAAAAAAAAAACAGATAATTTTTTTTACCAGAAAAGATCACTTTTCTCCTTGAAACTGAACTTTCTTTTTGAGAACTTTCTAGAAATTACTGGTTTTATCAATTAGAGCAGTCCTTACAGAAGAAATGAGGCAAGGCTCAACTGCTACCTACGAGAAGGGCAAGAACGCAAAATGAATGGAATATTCAAACATTAAGCTACTTCTTTTCAAAATATTCACACTAGCTCTAATTATTTGTAAAATTTATCTATTCCTTAAATTCTATTCTTCTTCTTTATTATCCTGATTAAAAAAAAAAACATACTTGTAAAAAAAAAAAAGAATTCAAACCTTATAAAATCATACAAAGTCTCTTATAATCCACATCCCAATGATCCTGCCCAAAATCATCACTTTTAACAGGATATGTTCCTCCATATTTTCACTGAGTCAAATAAATACACACCTTAGTATTAACTGACTAAAATTAGTAAAAATGTAAATCATCTGATCATTTTTTAAACTTAGTTATCTCTGTATATTAGTACATACAGACATGTCATTCTTTGAAATTGATGTAAATTAACTGTTCTCATATTGTTAGCATGATTCCCCCCAATTTATCATTGTAAAATAACACTGTGATCATCCATATACATCTTCACCAACTTATTAACTGACTTTAAAACCATATATTGTTCAATTTAATCTCTCAAAAGAAAAGGAATAACAAAAGCACTTAATTATGAACAAAAAGAACTGATGTTTGAAGTGGAAAAAACTAAACTCAGGCAGAAGTGACATCTTGGACCTCCTGATCAAAAAGAGGATTGTCTGGGCAGGGAGAGTCAGAAATAAAAATTATAATTTAGGAAAATAAATTTCAAAAACTCCCCTAAAATTATACATATAAAAAATTATGGTTCACATAGGATATGAAGCTTACAAAAGGAAATTTGAACAAAATAAAAATTTAAAAAAGAAGTGCCAAGAAAGAAAAGGAAAGACTAAAGAAACTACAGTGGTTTATCCAGTGTTCTCCAAGAAATTCTAACATAAACTATCACATGCAAAAATGAGCACATAAGGGGCTGGGGATGTGGCTCAAGCAGTAGCGCGCTCGCCTGGCATGCGTGCGGCCCGGGTTCGATCCTCAGCACCACATACCAACAAAGATGTTGTGTCCACCGAGAACTAAAAAATAAATATTAAAAAATTCAAAAAAAAAAAATGAGCACATAACCAAGGTGAATGTAGAAAACAGACAGAAAACAAGGTCAAGAAGGCAAAAGTTCAAAAGGAACTGAGGCTAAGCTATATTGAAATTCACCAAGTTATTTGATCAGAACTCCCACCTACATAGAGGAATGTTTCAAATACAAGTTAGGCAACAATTTACCACCAAAACAGTAATACAGATGTTAATTGAAAAGAATTTCAGATTAGGATATTACCACATTTTTGCACTGAGTCTTAGTCAAAACCCAAAATAAATCTCTAATATTTAAAATCAAACAAGTAAGTACATTGCCTTTAGTTACAGCTTAGTCTTAGGATGAATGATTATTGAACAGCATACCGGAGTGTGATGGCTCTTGCTACAGGATCATTACTATGAATCACAGAGAAAATTCTCTTCACAAATTCATCCACATTTAGGATCTTCTCCAAATGCTTCTCACTTTGTTGGGTAACTTTAAGAACACATAGCCTCAGAAAATTGTTTCTAGGAAAACCAGAGATAATATAATTGAATCACTTTAGGAAAGTAAAATCTGGGATTAAAGCAACATTAAAGATATTAAACTTTAGCAACAAGCAAATGTTTTTCCAGCTTATCATTATCTGTTTCACCACTGAAAGGGTTACCTGAAGTCTGTACTTGAAGAGGATACCAACCATAAACACAGCTATGCCCTAAAGAAGTAAATACTCTCTGAATCATATTCTTCATTTTTGCTAAGTGTCATTAAATCTCATACTAAGGTGTAGTGCACACTGCAATATGCTCCACTAAAATGGTAAGTAACCATGGAGAAGTCCCAAAGGGAAAAAAGAAAACCATAACACAAAACAAAAAAATATGAACAATACATGCTTTAGAATAGTGAGGCTTTTGAAAGACTTACCCAACTCTGAAAACATCAGCTAACTTTAGGAATGCAGAATTGATGAGAATAGGAAATGGATACTTCTGAAAAAGCCTGGGAAAGCGGACAACTGCTTCACACTGTTCACCAAGTTTGCCAGATCTTAGACCTATCAAAAACATGAAAGGAGAGCACAACTTAAAAATTTGTGTCTGCAAGTCAAAAAAAGCAGACACCAACTTATTACACAGTAAGGTAACAATCATTCTTTTTTTTTTTTTTTTTTTTAGTGAGAGAGGAGAGAGAGAGAGAGAGAGAGAGTTTTTTTTTAATATTTATTTTTTAGTTCTCGGCGGACACAACATCTTTGTTGATATGTGGTGCTGAGGATCAAATCCGGGCCGCACGCATGCCAGGCGAGCGCGCTACCGCTTGAGCCACATCCCCAGCCCAACAATCATTCTTAATAATTACATAAAGTACAACCATAATTCATTTCTCATTTAAAAATAGTACATAAATTAGTAATTTGATAAATTGATACTTTTAGATACATAATAATGAAAAAGAAAAATAATTTTAAAGGTCAGTAGTAAATTAAGGCTCTTCAGGGACATAAAATAAATGCCAAAAAATTTCTAAACCACAGAAATTATGTTCTCTGACCACAATGGAATTAAATTAAAAAGAGTAAAATATTGGGGTTGGGACTTTGAAATCGAGAAGATCCTGGAACAATGTATTTCAAACGCTGAAAAATAATGGATTCCAACCAAGAATACTGTATCCAGCAAAATTAAGCTTCAGATTTGACAATGAAATTAAAATCTTTCACGATAAACAAAAGCTAAAAGAATTCGCATGCCAGAAAGCCAGCACTGCAAAGCGTTTTGAGCAAAATACTACAAGAAGAGGAATTGAAAAATAGTGCCCCAAACTAACAGCAGGAGGTATCTCAGTAAAGGGGGAGGAAAATAACCAAAAAGTAAAAACTAGCCAAACCAAAATAAATAAATAAATAAATATGACTGGAAGTACAAATCATATTTCAATTGTAACCTTAAATGTTAATGGCCTAAACTCACCAATCAAGAGACATAGGCTAGTAACCTGGATCAAAAAAACAAATCCAACAATATGCTGCCTTCAGGAGACTCATATGATAGGAAAAGACATACACAGGCTGAAGGTAAAAGGTTGGGAAAAATCATACCACTCACATGGCCCTCGGAAGCAAGCAGGAGTGGCCATACTCATATCGAATAAAATCAACTTCAAACCTAAGTTAACCAAAAGGGATAAAGAAGGACACTATATACTGTTAAAAGGAACCATCCACCAACAAGACATAACAATTATCAATTTGTATGCACCAAACAATGGAGCTGCAACGTTCATAAAACAAACTCTCCTCAAGTTCAAGAGTCAAACAGACTACAACACAATAATTATGGGTGACTTCAACACACCGCTCTCTCCATTAGACAGATCCTCTAGACAAAAGCTGAATAAAGAAACTATTGAACTCAATAGCACAATCAATAACCTAGACTTAACCGACATATATAGAATATATCAACCATCATCAAGTGGATACATGTTCTTCTCAGCAGCACATGGATCCTACTCAAAGGACCATATATTATGCCATAGGGCAACTCTTAGTAAATATAAAGGCGTGGAGATAATACCATGCACCATATCTGATCATAATGGAATGAAACTGGAAATCAATGATAAAAGAAGGAAGGAAAAATCCTGCATCACATGGAGAATGAACAATATATTACTGAATGATCAATGGGTTACAGAAGACATAAAGGAGGAGATAAAAAAATTCTTAGAGACAAATGACAATACAGACACAACATACCGGAATCTATGGGACACAATAAAAGCAGTTTTAAGAGGGAAATTCATTTCTTGGAGTTCTTTCCTCAAAAAAAGAAAAAAACCAACAAATAAATGAACTCACACTACACCTCAAAAACCTAGAAAAGGAAGAGCAAAACAACAGCAAATGTAGTAGAAGACAAGAAATAATTAAAATTAGAGCAGAAATCAATGAAATTGAAACAAAAAAAAAAAAAACATTGAAAAAATTGAAAAAACTAAAAGTTGGTTCTTTGAAAAAATAAATAAGATCGACAGGCCCTTAGCCATGCTAACAAAGAGAAGAAGAGAGAGAACTCAAATTACTAACATACGGGATGAAAAAGGCAATATCACAACAGACACTACAGAAATACAGAAGATAATTAGAAAGTATTTTGAAACCCTATATTCCAATAAAATAGAAGATAGTGAAGATATCGATAAATTTCTTAAGTCATACGATCTGTCCAGATTGAGTCAGGAAGACACACACAATTTAAACAGACCAATAACAAAGGAAGAAATTGAAGAAGCCATCAATAGACTACTAACCAAAAAAAGCCCTGGACCGGATGGGTATACAGCGGAGTTTTACAAAACCTTCAAAGAAGAATTAATACCAATACTTTTCAAGCTATTTCAAGAAATAGAAAAAGAAGGAGCTCTTCCAAATTCATTCTATGAGGCCAACATCACCCTGATCCTGAAACCAGAAAAAGACACTTCAAAGAAAGAAAACTACAGACCAATATCTCTAATGAACTTGGATGCAAAAATTCTCAATAAAATCCTGGCGAATTGAATACAAAAGCATATCAAAAAAATTGTGCACCATGATCAAGTGCTGAGGGCCATTACCAAGTAGGAAATTTCCTTGCCAGCGTACCCCATGTTAATTTCGCTGTTGACATTGCATGTTAGGTGACCCTGCCCAAGGACGAGGGTGGATCCAGGATTAGGGTGTATCCTGCAGTTTGAGGAAGTATCCCAATCCTTGGGTTTAGGGCGTTCCCAGTTTAAGACCTTGGATTTTAGGGAAGTTGGATGTTGAGGATTATTGCTGCTGGAATTAGGGCGTTCCCGCTGCCTAAGCTCCTGTTGAACTCTCGTGAGATTCAGAGAGCATTTTGGGAAATAAGCCTCGTGGAGTAGGTGAATTGGGCGGCAGGAGAACTGGGATTGCCCCAGAACGTGTGTGGAGGCCGGTGTGAGTTCGAGAATAAAGATTTGCTGTTTGAATCTACAAAGCTGTGTGGTGGCTCGTGATTCGGTGCCCAGCCAAGACTGCGGCAATCAAGTAGGATTCATCCCTAGGATGCAAGGCTGGTTCAATATACGGAAATCAATAAATACTATTCACCACATCAATAGACTTAAAGACAAGAACCATATGATCATCTCGATAGATGCAGAAAAAGCATTTGACAAAGTACAGCATCCCTTTATGTTCAAAACACTAGAAAAACTAGGGATAACAGGAACTTACCTCAACATTGTAAAAGCTATATATGCTAAACCTCAGGCTAGCATCATCCTAAATGGAGAAAAACTGAAGGCATTCCCTCTAAAATCTGGAACAAGACAGGGATGCCCTCTATCACCACTTCTATTCAATTTAGTTCTTGAAATACTAGCCAGAGCAATTAGACAGACAAAAGAAATTAAAGGCATAAAAATAGGAAAAGAAGAACTTAAATTATCACTATTTGCGGATGACATGATAATATATTTAACAGACCCAAAAGGGTCTACAAAGAAACTGCTAGAGTTAATAAATGAATTCAACAAAGTGGCAGGTTATAAAATCAACACGCATAAATCAAAGGCATTCCTGTATATCAGCGACAAAACTTCTGAAATGGAAATGAGGAAAACCACTCCATTCACAATATCCTCAAAGAAAATAAAATACTTGGGAATCAACCTAACAAAAGAGGTGAAAGATTTATACAATGAAAACTACAGAATCCTAAAGAGAGAGATAGAAGAAGATCTTAGAAGATGGAAAAATGTACCCTGTTCATGGATAGGCAGAACTAACATCATCAAAATGGCGATATTACCCAAAGTTCTCTACAGGTTTAATGCAATGCCAATCAAAATCCCAACGGCATTTCTTATAGAAATAGATAAAGCAATCATGAAATTCATATGGAAAAACAAAAGACCCAGAATAGCAAAAGCAATTCTAAGCAGGAAGTGTGAATCTGGAGGTATAGCGATACCAGAGTTCAAACTGTACTACAAACCAATAGTAACAAAAACAGCGTGGTACTGGTACCAAAACAGGCAGGTAAACCAATGGTACAGAATAGAGGACACAGAAACCAATCCACAAAATTACAACTTTCTTATATTTGATAAAGGGGCTAAAAGCATGCAATGGAGGAAGGATAGCATCTTCAACAAATGGTGCTGGGAAAATTGGAAATCCATATGCAACAAAATGAAACTGAATCCCTTTCTCTCGCCATGCACAAAAGTTAACTCAAAATGGATCAAGGAGCTAGATATCAAATTAGAGACACTGCCTCTGATAGAAGGAAAAGTTGGCTACGATCTACATACTGTGGGGTCGGGCTCCAAATTCCTTAATAGGACGCCCATAGCCCAAGAGTTATATACAAGAATAAATAAATGGGACTTACTTAAACTAAAAAGTTTTTTCTCAGCAAGAGAAACAATAAGAGAGGTAAATAGAGAGCCTACATCCTGGGAACAAATTTTTACCCTTCACATTTCAGATAGAGCCCTAATATCCAGAATATACAAAGAACTCAAAAAATTAAACAATAAGATAACAAATAACCCAATCAACAAATGGGCCAAGGACCTGAACAGACACTTCACAGAGGAGGGCATACAATCAATCAACAAGTACATGAAAAAATGCTCACCATCTCTAGCAGTCAGAGAAATGCAAATCAAAACCACCCTAAGATACCATCTCACTCCAGTAAGATTGGCAGCCATTATGAAGTCAAACAACAATAAGTGTTGGCGAGGATGTGGGGAAAAGGGTGCACTTGTACACTGCTGGTGGGACTGCAAATTGGTAAGGCCAATTTGGAAAGCAGTATGGAGATACCTGGGAAAGCTGGGAATGGATCCACCATTTGACCCAGCTATCGCCCTCCTCGGCCTATTCCCTGAGGATCTTAAAAGAGCATACTATAGGGATACAGCCACATCAATGATCATAGCGGCACAATTCACAATAGCTAGACTGTGGAACCAACCTAGATGCCCTTCAATAGATGAATGGATAAAAAAAATGTGGCATCTATACACAATGGAGTACTACGCAGCACTAAAAAATGACAAAATCATAGAATTTGCAGGGAAATGGATGGCATTAGAGCAGATTATGCTAAGCAAAGCTAGCCAATCCTTAAAAAACAAATGCCAAATGTCTTCTTTGATATAAAGAGAGCAACTAAGAACAGAACAGGGAGGAAGAGCATGAGGAAAACATTAATATTAAACAGAGACGAGTGGGGAGAGAGAAAGGGAGAGAGAAGGGAAAGCATATGGAAATGGTAGGAGACCCTCAATGTTACACAAAATTACACAGAAGAGGTTGTGAGGGGAAAGGGGGGAAACAAGGGAGAGAACTGAACAACAGCAGATGAGGTAGAGAGGGATGATGGGAGGGGAGGGGAGGGGGGATAGTAGGGGATAGGAAAGGTAGCAGAATACAACAGTCACTAATATGCCATTATGTAAAAATGTGAGTGTGTAACCGATGTGATTCTGCAATTTGTATTTGGGGTAAAAATGGGAGTTCATAACCCAATTGAGTCAAATGTATGAAAGATGATATATCATGAGCTTTGTAATGTTTTGAACAACCAATACAAACTAAACAAAAAAAAATCCTAAACCACAGAATTTATGTTCTCTGACCACAATGGAATTAAATTAAAAAGAGTAAAATATTGGGGTTGGGACTGTGGCTCAGTGGTAGCACACTTGCCTGGTATGTGTGAGGCTCTGGGTTCGATTCTCAGTACCACGTATAAATAAATAAAAAAATAAAGATCTATCAACAACTAAAAAAATATTAAAAGAGTAAAGTATCTAGAAACCTCCCAAATATTTGGTAATTAAGCAATGCACATCTAAATAACCCACAGATGAAAGAAGAAATCAGAAGAAAATTAGGAAAGTATTTTGAACTGTATGAAAACGAAAATACAATTTGTGGGATATTTAGTGCTTCAAGGAACATTTATGACATTAACTATATTAGGAAAGAAGAAAGGAATCCAATCAATGATCTAACAAGGATGCCAACATAATTCAATGTGGAAAAGATAACCCTTTTAACATGTGATTCTTAAAAAATTAGATATCCAAAAGAAAAAAAAAGTTAACCTCAACCCTTAACTTGCTCTATAATCAAAAATTAACTAAAAATATGAATCTAAGATGTAAGATTGAAATATAAGAGCTAAAATTATAAATTGTAGAAGAAAATGGGGAAAATTTTCACAAGCTTGTGTTAGGCAAAGAATTCTTAGATTAAAATACAAAAAGCATGATCCATAAAATTAAAAAGTAGCAGCTAAATTCCACTGAAATTAAAATTTCTGAATGAAAATAGAGAATGGTCAAAATAGCAGTTAAAGCAGGGCATAGTGGCATCTGCCTGTAATACCAGCTACTTGGGAGGCTGAGACAAGAGGATTAGAAGTTCAAGGCTAGCCTGGACAATTTAGTGAGACCCTGTCTCAAGGTAAAATTAAAAAGGGCTGGGGGTGTAGCTCAGTGGTAGAGTGCTTGCCTAGCATGTGTGAAGCCCTGGGTTTAATCCCTAGTACTGGGGAAAACAAAACAACAACAACAAAGCAATTAATCATAATAATGATGATGTATCCTAAGTGCTTATTCTGTGTCAGATGCTCTACTAAAGTACTTTACAAGTAATAACGTCTCATATAATCACAGAAGCTAGGCACTATTATCTTCCCCATTTTCAAGATGAAGAAAAAGGCAAAAAACTTTCCTAAAAAAGAGCTAACAAATGGCTAAGATTCAAATCCTGGTAGTCTGCTTCCAGAGCTTATGGTCCTAAACCATTATGTTAAAATTCATCTCTAGCAAGCAAGTAGAAAGACAGATTAAAATTAAAGAATAAAACATTTGAATTAGTGATTTCAGAGTGGCAAAATTCTGAAGGATGACAAATTCCAGGAAATTGAGGAAAAATAACAAATTATGGTAATCTTAAAGTTCTGATCAAGTTTCAAAACAGCAAAAATTTCTAGATAGCATGTATTAGTAGCTCTTAGTTGCAAGCTGCACAGAAGCTAACTGGCTGTAAGTAGAAAATTGGTTTATTACAAGACTAATAAACAAAAATTTAAGGCTAAATTTCTAAGAGCATTAATACCACACTGCCAAATTGATTACATGAGGACACCTAGCATTGCTAGGAAACACCAGATGCTACAATACCACCTAGGAATAGCATAGACATTAGTGCTACTATTGTACACTAAGAATACTGAAGCCACTCTTGCTGTCAGGACAAGGACCTGTGAGTATGCTCTTCAACTCTTCTTGCATAACTCCTAAATTAGAGCTCGAAGGAGGTGTGTCCAATTGGCAGAGGCTAGGCCAGACACTGCACTCCTTCAAGGATCAAGCAGGAAGACAGTTTCACTTACACCTTGATGAAACAGGGCTCATGATGTGGGACATTCCTCAAGCACAGAAATGATCAAAAGATGTTAAGCAACCACTAACATGAGTAACATTTACTGCAGAGTACCACTAATGAACCATTACCAATAAAGAATATTTCAGGAGGATCTATCATATACATTTGCTTTAACTAAGAGATGATGATGATGGCCATGATTCAAAACGAACCATCTTAATATCTAGTCATTAAAAAAAAAAAGGTGTTTGTGTTGGGAAGGAAGCAGACATACAAACACAAGTATGCACCACACATTTAAGGTAACCTGACAATTCACAGCTTAATAAACTGATAATAGCAAAGCCTTAATTTATATTTAAAAAGCAGATACAAATGAAATAATGTCAATTCAACTAATGATGCATTAAAAATAAGCATTCTTTTCCAAAATTTTCAGAAATTGTTATGTGTACATGGTGAGATTGAGTGCAATAGGCACATAATAGTGATTTAGAATCCTAATAAACTAATTTTAGTTTATTAATATTTAAATATTTAAAAACTCACTTTGTCAGCTACAAGATAGCAGATGTTAGACGTACATAAAAGTAAGTCTATGAGATTTAGTAAGAACTAAAGAAAGGCTTGGGTTTCTGATTAGTTCAGAGCTCATTCATGGAAGCACCAACCAGGTTTTAGAATTTGTACTTCCTAATGCTGGTTTTTATGCAGCTTTGGGTTGCTAAGAGTCTGCACTCAATTCTACATGATTTTATAGGTCCACTTACCTATACTGACAGACTAAGTTTAGTCTGGTTATAAAGATCTCAAGAGAAAAAATTTGAGTGACATGTCCACTCCTGACTAGATTAGTTATGGCATGGAATCAGCCACCTGGTACAAACCCGACAAACCTGGCCATTCTCTTTGGAGGGGTTATGGAGAAAACTACAAAAAGGTCTCATTGTTCACCATACCCCTAATTACATCTGTGCCAATATGAACAGTATCACAGCAATCTATGGTCTTTTTCACATCGAGAGTTCAGATGTTTTGGAACATGGGTGAGGTGATGGCATCTAAGGGGGAAATCAAGAGAGTACAGATAGTTGTCATAATTCATATCATTTCTCTTGTCTCATAATTAAATTTTTCATTAAGCAGAGCACCACACTTTTCACACAGCTTTAAATTCACCAGCACCTCACAGTACTCCACCCTCTATGCACCAGCTTCAAGAAAAGGAATGAAACTCACTACCTTCTCCCTATTGCTTTTACCTCACCCAGTCTGAGTGATGTCGTTTAACAGTGACTCTTCACTGGGTACAGTGGCGCACACCTGTAATCTCAGAGGCTCTGGGAGCTGAGCCAGGAGGATCTCAGGTTCAAAGTCAGCCTCAACAACTTAGTGAGGCACTAAGCAACTTAACAAGGGCCATGTCTCAAAATAAAAAAGAAATTTTAAAGGTGGTAGTGGCTGGGGATGTGGCTCAGTGGTTAAGCACCACCACCTAACCTTAGCACTGGTTCAATCCCCAGTACCAAAAAAAAAAAAGAAAGAAAGAAAGAAAGTGACTCCTCTTCCCCCAGGGTGGAAGCAATCTTGTGTAATCTTCTAAAATCATCAGGACAACTTCCCATCAGCTGATCTAAAAATGCTTAGAGTGACTAAAGAAGTTACATTAGTGGAAAAAATTACATTAGTTAATATATGTGAGATGCATCCTTTATAATCCCTTATGTATAGTATGATTTTTCTATATCATGAAATGTGTCAAAAAATGTAAGTTGCATTTTATTATGATACAAGTATCATAATCACAGAAGCTTGGTAAGTATGCCTATCACTTTTATCTTTCGGTATCTTCCCAGTGCACTTGGTATAAAATTCCAATTTCTTGTCCTATTTAAAGAGGCGATGTTTAATGTAGCCCTCTCTCTCTTCACATTTGAATGTAAACTCCTTAAAGCAGTCCTGTTCACTAACATGGCCCCGAGTCTAAGTGTAGTGCTCAGACCAATGCAGGTGAACAGTAAATACTTTTTGAATGAATAAATGGCTATCATATGAATGATTCTTTTCCAGTCTTACCACTACACCTTGAATAAATTGAGTCATCTTCAAAATAACATCCATTCATCCCCATGGAGATCAGAAACAACTTGCTTACTGTCATCCTTGCTCAAAAGGCTCACAACAAAGTGCCACAGGTTATAAATATGCAACAAGCTTGCTTGCTTCCTTCCTTCCTTTTTGCAGCACTAGGGACTGGGACATCAAGCATGTACAAGCACTCTATCACTGAGCTACATCCCCAGGCCTTTCATTTTTATTTGGAGACAGGGTTGGCTGGCCTTGAACTTGTGATTCTTGTCTCTGCCTCCTGAGTAGCTGGGATTACAGGCATGCACCACTACATCCAGCCTATAATAGGTCTTCATTAGCAGCATTTCTCAAGTTTGTTTCTAAGTACACCAGTGTCACAAAATATTTCTTTAAAATGGAGTTCAAGAGTCCTGTCATATACCTAACTCCTATCAATATTTCTACTTGGATGTTTTTAAGCAACATCTCAAATTTAGCATGATCCAAACTGATGATTTTTACTCTCTATGCCAACCATCCTTCTAAGAGCTCAGATCAAATGCCTCTTCTTGGCTACTCATTCTTAAATCCTCACACAATCCATTAACTAATCTTGTTGGCTTGAGCCTCAAAATATATCCAGAATCTCAGCACTCCACACAATTTACTGTGACCATACTGATCCAAGTCACTATTTTCTTTTCCTTGGATTATTACAAATGCCTCCTCAACTGTCTCCCAATTTCTGTCCATGGCTCTCCCTTTGGTTTATTCTCAACACTGTAGCCATATGGATCCTTTGCAAAGCTAAGTCAGATTATGCTATACAACTGCTGAAAATTTTCCAGTTTCCTCACTCAAAATTAAAACTAGTCTTCAATGGTTTGCATTGCCTTACATGAACCGAACCAGCCTCTGGTTCTTTCCACCCGTCTATCCCTATGCTATAGCATGCAAAGCAGGCTTCTGCCTTATAGCCTTAGCACTTATTCCTCCAGTTGGTCAGTGAATCCTTTCTTCATTACCCTTTATAAAATAGGAAGACAACTCCAACCCCATACTAGTTTTCTTTCACTTTTTTCATTTTCCTTTATAATATGTCCTACTATCTGTCATAATATATCCTTATATTCCTCAATCTAGAACATAAGTTAGGATTTATTTGTTTTGATTTGTTTTATTAACTGCTTTATCCCCAGCATGAAGCCCAATGGTATGTGTGTAAGGGTAGGGGAAACACTTTCTTTAACAGGTAAAGGATGAAATGACTCAGTATTTAAAACACTAAATTATAAATATTCTGATTAAACTGGTTATTTCTATAATCTAATTTAAAAGGTACAGTAATGTGAAAAAGAATAAGAGTTTTGGTTTTTGTCTTATACAAATTATCTTTCTGAATTTGAAACTCAGACTTACCCAGGGCATTGCTGGGAGGATTGAACATGATCACTTACTCTTTGTCTAGCACTGCCTGGTTTGGAGTTCAATACTCAATAACCATCCATTTAAACCTTACAAATATGAAGTATTTCTTTTTTTTCCATATTTTTATTGGTGTATTATAGTTGTACATAATGGTAGAATTTGTTGTTACATATTCATTCTCTCTCTCTCTCTCTCTCTCTCACACACACACACACACACACACACACACAATAATTTGGCCAATACCATTCCCCAGTATTTTCCCTTTCCCTCTACAGAGTTCCCTTTGATTTTCACATGATACCCCCCTCCATCATT
The DNA here is from genome assembly GCF_964194105.1 of Spermophilus citellus. Taxonomy (NCBI): domain Eukaryota; kingdom Metazoa; phylum Chordata; class Mammalia; order Rodentia; family Sciuridae; genus Spermophilus; species Spermophilus citellus. Next base: position 124,628,468 of record NC_138187.1, on the reverse strand, counting down.
TTCTTCCTTTTTTTCTCTCTAGCTTCTACATATGAGAGAAAAAAAACTGACCCTTGACATTTTAAGTGTAGCTTATTCTGCTTAATATAATGTTCTCAAGTTCCATCCATTTGCCTGCAAATGACATAATTTCATTTTTCTTTATGGATGAATAAAACTCCATTGTATATAAATACTACATTTTCTTTATCCATTCATCCGCTGATAGACACCTAGGCTGGTTCACAGATATGAAGTATTTCTATTTCGACTTTTCTTTAAGAAAAAGTTGTACTAAGACCTTTTATTATTATTATTACAACTGCAAACTTATAGGAATTAAACAATTCTCAATTTCTCTTTTTTTCAGTGCTTCATTCTGATTTCTATTTGACAACCACTCTCCTATTAATTAGCATGGACAATCCTGGCTAGACAAGAGTGACAAAAAGGTCTTTTGGGGAAGAAAAGATGATTTAATATTTTAAAAACATGTTTAGTAAAACTTTATATTTCAGGAGGAAAAAAACCCTATAGGTTTGATGAGAAAAGAAAAGCTCAACATCTTTTGATGGACGGGAATGTAGTAAAAACATTGTGACTGCTAAAGGAATATCCCAGTGGGGTACTGTGAGATTTTTATGGTAATCAAAAGGAGGTGAAAAGCTTTTTAAAAAGTCTGAGAAACTCCTACCTAGACTAATCCTCTACAAATGTTAACAGGTTAAAACAAAAAAGTCCATGAAAATTCAATAGGCAAGCCCAAGTCAAAGAACTATGTGGCTCAAAGTGAACTTAATAGAGTTGGGTATATAGCTCAGTTGGTAGAGTGCTTGTCTTGCATGCACAAGGCTCTGGGTTCAAGCCCCAGCACCACACACACAAAAATAAGTGGACTTAATGACAGATCTAGTCCAATTCACTAAAAACTGGCAATAGGTAATTAAGAATTAAGTGTATACCAGTAAATAAAAATGTACTTCACTGAAACAAGGGTTTCATATTCATGCTTGATTCTTTAGTGATAAATATCTACCATCCTTGCCTCCATACCCATACCTAGAAAGGAAGGCATGTCTGTAAGCATTTAGTAAGTGCATCTTTTGCATACCATTTTATCATTTAATCATTCTTGCTAGTTCAGTAGTACTGCACCCGCTTTGCTGATGATAAACAAAGACTAGGTAAAATTGGGTGACTTGTCCCTGATCACAACATTAGCAGAACTGGAATTCAGCTCAGTAGTAAACCCAAAGCTCCCTCTACTACACCAAGCCCCTCCCTGAAAGGAAAGTGAACTCGTGGAACTTGTCTGTAATGAAACGTGCAAGGGCCAAGCTTTTTGATTGGTCTTGGCACTAATGTCACCTGTATTGTAATCCAAAGCTTACATTTATGAAAAATAAATCACTATAAAGTCGGTGGAAAATTGTTCAGCACTCTCGATGAAGACCTAGCCTCAACTAAACGTACGAAAAAATAATTTCACAATTTTAATTTAGTGTTTTTAGAAACCAGCCACTTTCAGTGTTTGGAAAATCAGGGGACTGCGCCCTCAAGTGGTCAAAAAAGGCCCTTCACCAGAGTTCCCTACGTGTTTAGATGGTGCAAGGCCAGTCCCGCAATCTTCCCGCAATCTCCCGAAGCAGCAGAAATCCTCGCCCCTGCAAAATCACTAGCGCGCCCCGCCCAGCAAACCACTGCGCATGCGCGTTCCCTGCCTCTCGGAAGCTACCACCACAGGGTGGCGCCACTTTCCCGAGCAGCCCGCTCTTTCGAATACCTTTGTCCAATTCCATAAGAGCAGAGTTAGCATCCAATTCCTGTTCGCCATATCCAGCATCTGCCAGAAAAGACTTAGTTGAGTTTGACGCCATGACCCGAATAGTTACTCGACTAGCCTAGTCAGAAAGATTGCAAACTCTGCTCCAGCACCGCCATCTTCTCCCGCCGCCTTCTCGCGGATTTTTCCTCCGCGCTCTGTCAAGCCGTGTTACGCATGCGCCCTGGTCACCCCGCGGTTCGCCGGCGCCTCTGCGGGCCCCCCGCGCAGGCGCTCAGGGAGCTCCTGAACTCTGGGTTCCCGCGGCTGGGAGAAAAGGAGGCGGGGATTCGAAGGGGGAAGTGACTCTGAGGCGCCCCGACGCTGCGGCGGGAGCCAATCAGAGAGCGTGACGTCAGTTTGGCGCGGAGTTTGGCGGCCGGGGCTTACAGTGGCGGGAGTTGGAGGCTATAACGGGCGGTGGTGTGAGGGGCTCTAGCTGCGACTCCTAGTGAACTCGAGGGCATTTTCACGGCTTTTTCCTCAGCCGAGTCGTTCTTCAGGTCCAGATGCTCTTCAATTCGGTGCTCCGCCAGCCCCAGCTTGGCGTCCTAAGAAATGGTGAGTAACGGTCTTAACCGCTGCTCCTTGCTGGCGGGATTCACCGCCCCCAAAACACTCCACCTCGATCTGGGCCGACTCCAGTTTAGTTTCCCAGGCTCCAACTTCTCCAGGGCCAAAGTGAATTAGGTGAGGGAGAAATACCGAAGAAAGTTGTACTTTGTTTCCCTCTCGACACTTTTAATCGGGATCGGGCTTTTTTGGATCGTAACGTAGGCCGAAGGGAGGAAGGACGTTGAATTAGCTCGGCTCCGAGGCCCCTCGCTGCTTACGTCAATATCGCGCGTTAACTAGAAAACGCATGCATGTGTGTGTGTGTGTGTGTGTGTTTCGGGGGAGGGGGCCGTTCTCTCGGCCACCACGGGCGATCGTCGCCTTACTTTCTTTGGTTGGGGTAGAACCTGAGCGATCCCAACTATTTGCAGTTACCCCACCAGCGTCCATGATCCGCTGTTAGGGAACTCGGTCAGGCAGGACATCTGCTTCCAGCAGGGGCGAACTCTCGTTCTCCCACCATTACTACCTGGTTCACGAACGTTCTAAACCGTGGCGTGAAAGATGCCCCCTCACCACGTCCCCCAGAGATAAACTCGGTTCATGGATTGAAGGGGGCTCTTCCATATATTTTTCAATGCTAGAGCCAAGATCCAAACACGGGATCGTCATATTTTGGGGGTTCTCCGTTCCCGGTATAAGTTAGACGCATTCTCGTGTTAGTGGGTAGAAATCCAGCTTGACTTTCCACAGTTCTTTGGGCTAATATGTTAGAACGCAGACAATAAGAGATTTGAGCCTAGATTTGGAAAAGTGTCACCAACCCGAATCTTTCCCATAAGGGTGTTGTGTCTATACTGACCACCTTTGGACAGAAATGAAATCTCACTCATTTAAAGATCATGTCTATCCTGAGGTCCTCCTTCCCCCTTAAAGCCACGTGGAAAGCTAAAAGAAAAGAATCTTGGAAGGGAATATTTATACTTAAGGATTTAGGTCTAGGAAAAGGATGTTGAAACAGACTGTGCAGTCTTTCAACTTCGTCCTTCCAATCTAAAACTTTTTACCATCCTTTTGTAATTCCCTCTTAGATGATCTTTGTAATTCCGCTCGAAATGCTTCTCTTTCTGTCTCTTCTAGGACCTTGCTTAAATAATTTCCGTCCTCTGCAGTCCTCTGTGCCATGTGGTCCTCAACACATTAACTGTCTTTGGAGTTAAACTGCCTGATTTTTTTATTTCTGTTCTATTTTCATACTATTTGTGTAACCTGGGAAAGCCATTCGGCCTGTTTTGTGACACATTTTCTCCTAATTCTGCAATCTGTCTACTTTTTTCCTCTTCACAAATATTCATTGTTATTCGGTAGGCACTGACATTTATTATTATATGTTACTCACTGAAATCTGCACAACTGTCTCCATTTCCCTTCTGGGTTGGCATGCCACCCTTTTCCCTTCTCTCTACTCCCATGTATGATTATAGTCATAAATGGGGCTCCTTCCTCTACTGCCTACAACCTTATATTTCCTATATTGTACAGTTATTTCTATAAAAATTATGTAGATTCATCTTCACCAAGTTGGTCAGTTTCGCAGATATCTCAAATTCAAATACCCCCAAAATGATCACATCTCAAATTCAAATACCCCCCAAATGATCACTTTTTCCCTAAACCTACTATATTTTTTGTTTTGCGAAGTGGCCCCATTATTTTAAACCAGTATTCCTAGCCAGAAACCTGAGAGTCACTTAAAGACCCCCATCTCCCTCACTATTACATATTGAAAATTTTCCTTCAAAATATCTTGAATCCAACATATTCTCTTCATTCCCACTGTTTCTGCCTCTTTATCATATACTGGGTCTGCTTTACAATTTCATTTCCTGATTGAACCCTAGTAACCTTGTCTGAACTATAAAGCAAGTCTCCTAAAACCTCTTAGTTTTCTTCTCTTCGTTTATTCTTTACATTGCTACTAGTGATCTTTATAAAATGGAAATATGACTACTTCTGGATATTTTAAAATTGGTATCTAAAAGTTTCTGTTATCAGTTTAAACACTTATAAAGAATACAATTTCTGGCTAGAATATGAACATTGACATCTTAAAGTAAAAATGTTATATCACTGTCTTAATTGTATAATAGAATTAAATACTAAAGTGATTTGACAATCATATCTATTTTTAAAAAATATGAACAAACTTTAGGCATTCTGCAAAGTTACTTTTTCTTCTTGAGTTCATTTTCATTTTATTTCTCCCACAGAATTTATCCTGATATAATTTAATTGTATGCTTGAAAAGTTTTTACTGGTCTCCTTATGTGTCAAAAAATGTATTTAAATTACTGTTTTCTGTGCTCATGGGATTCCAACTGCTAAAAATTTCTCTTGGACTGCATTGCCATCATAGTTGATAGCATGCAATTGATAGAAGCAATGTAAATAACAAATTTTGATAAATAGTTATTATTCTCATGTCCTTGTATACTCTTTGGGAAATCTGCATGTAATCTCAAGGCCCTAATTTGTACTTTGAGGAAATAATAGGGTTTTCCAAATCAGTGTTGTGGGGCATTGCAGGTTCATATTCATAGCACAATAAAGATCCAGAAGTAATTTAAGGTAGCTCAAAAAAAAAAAAAAAAAAAAAACCCAATGACGTGTATGTTGAAGGGAATTAAAGAAAAGGAGTAGATGGGAACTCCCCCCACCCCCGCCCTGCCCCAAGTCACTCTAGACTATTCATCTATTTGGATATTAGTTGAAGGCAATGAGTCAAAATTAATTGTATAATAGAATTATAATGAATGCTTGTAAAAAATAAAATTTTCCAAATATATTATCTTCAGTTCTATCTAATTGTTCAAGATTCCCTTTTGAATTTTTGTATTGCATTTATTAGACAATTTTTAAGTCCTACATCACATTTAGATTTATATATTCTAAGAACAGAGGCTTTTGTTTTTAAATTTATTCTGTCAGATATTTATGAGCTCAACATACGTGATTATTGTATTCTTTTAGTAGTCTTTAACAACCTATTTACAGTGATACATCATTTTGATATATTAAGGAAATGTCCCCAGGAATAATTGTTAAATCTGGACTAAATTTCTTTGCCTCCATTCTACTAATTGTTTCAGACATTGCTGTGAAAATCTAGATTTGTCTGAGTTCTGTCAGGCTAAAATATCTTCTAAAACAGTACTTTTGATGAAAAGTAAGAATTGAAAGTAGCCTAAATGTGAACTTGTTAATTAATCAGACAGCTCTCAAGAAATTGTGATCTCATTGTTTCTTCAGATGCTTAATTAACAATTCATTTTCATTAATTATTTATTGGATGAATGTTTCTTTCACAAGTTGAGCATCCTTAATCCAAAAATCTGAACTCTGAAATGCACTAAAATTTGAAAGTTTTTGCATAGAAATATGATGCTCAAGTAGTGTCAGGTTTCTGATTTTCAGATAAGGAGAGCCCAACTGGCAAAATCTATTCAAATATTCCCCAAATCTGAAAAACCTCTGAAATCTGAAACATTCTTAGTCCCAAGCGTTTTAAAAAAGGGATACTCAACCTGTATGTATTTTAAAACACATATTGACATACATGTTAATATTATAAAAACAAGATAGCTTATTACTATTTAGGATTATGGTGTATATTAGATCTCTGACCCAGCAGAATAACTTTCCCTCTACCCTGAATTTCTTGCTTTGTTCTAAATATAATGAAAATTTACTCATCTTTCAAGATCTTCTCTAAAGGCTTTTCTAATCCTACTACTAGCCAGGGATAATTGAATATCTTCTAAGGGTAGATACATAATGCTTTCCTTTAAAATTGCTGTTATATTCTTAAAGATATTATGTCTTATTGCTGTTAATATTTTAGAATCCTAGAATTTCAAGCACTATAAGGAAAAAGGAAGTAAAATTACTTAGTAAGTGAATATGTTACTGACTATAATAGGCACACCAACACATTATTTCATTTAACTTTTTGAACACATGTATCTGTAGATATATAGATATGTGTTGGTTGCTAGGTAACTTGAGAGTTTATAGTAATGTTGATTTGGAGGCTTCAAAAACAGTAAAATTTTTGTGGAAGGGAATTAGCTGTTTTAACGGTAATGTTTTTATGGTTGTCTCTGTTGGGAAAGGGTACAAGAACTTTTTAATGTACAAAGGGCAGTTGTTCCTCCTAATCTTAATGTACCATTAAAGTTGATAAGCCCAAAGCTATACCTCACCAGAAATTGGGAGTGCACTTTGACTTCTGAGGATATCTTAAAACTAAGTATTCTAGGGGACCAAACGTAGTGAATGGAGATATGTTAAATATATAAGGCTCTTTAAGAATAACATTTACCTCTGCATTTGTTAAAAGTGTAAAATGTGATGTTATTGAAGTTCTATAAGGAATTTTCTTGTTTTAGGCTGGTCTTCACACTACCCTTTACAGTCCCTTCTAACTGGTTATCAATGCAGCTGTCATGATGAACACACTTCTTATGGAGAAACAGGGGTCCCAGTTCCTCCTTTTGGATGCACCTTCTCTTCTGGTAAGAGAATTACTGTCTAGGCTAAGCTTGGACAGAAATAATATATTTCCTGCCTAGAGGGAAAATACATTGTAATATATTCTGGTCAAGTTTCCTTCAAAGAAAAGTAAATTAGGTAGATGTTATAATTTTCCAATAACTATCTTCTTCTGAGTTATGAAAAAATGTATAATTTGCATAATTACATAAATTCTTATTTATGATAAATTTCTTATATGTAATTAGCATAATTATATATTTCTTCTTTAAGAATTGCAAAGGTTCAGCAACCATGAAAGTAGTTTTACCCTGTAGATGCCTCCTAATCAGTTGAATATGTATCTTTCTGTGATTCACTGGAGAATATATGAAAGAAATAGGATTACTTGTTCCCACTCTCAGTGTAAGAGTAGAGGTGAAAGGTTGTGAAAAGGAAATTTAAAACTAATAGACTCAGTCTCCTGGTGGTATATATCATTTTATTGCCTTTATTTGACTTTGGTCAGTACTAGTCTTGTTTATTACCTCTCTTGATTTAGCCCTTCTCTTAAGTAAGAGACTATCTAAAGGTAGTTTTGATGGTTTGAGGCATTTAATACCTTTATACACACTTGTTTTTTGTGTTAATCTTTATGCACTCTATTTCTTATTTAGCTCCCAACATGGAGCATATATTAGCAGTTGCCAATGAGGAAGGCTTCGTTAGATTATATAACACGGAATCACAAACTAGTAAAAAGAAGTGCTTCAAAGGTAAGCCTCAGTCTATAATTTTTGTTTTAACATTATTTTTAATTCATAAAGCTTCAAGTAAATTGCTATTGGACTATATTCCCAGTTATATTCACTTCTCATTATGTCTGCTTATGGACCAGGATAAAAGTAAACAATAGACTATCACTAACAATAACAGTTAACTATGGCAAGACCTTTAAAATATATCTTAAAGTCAAAAACAGGTTTTTTTAAGTTTAATTATTTTACACTTAATGTGGTTCAACAATGCTTTAAATATTGAATATTTCCCATATATAAAGCAAAGTTCTACTAACTATAAGAAGCTCATACTCTGGAATCAGAAAGTCTGGTGTTGAAATAACTAAAATAAAACAAAGACTATGAATAATAGAAATACAAAAGCAGGCTAGGAAAATTTTTCATGAAGGATGGGGCATTTGGGTTGAACTGTGATATTTAGACCAGTGGAAATGGAAGAGGGCACTTCAGGTGGAGAAAAAGCATTTGCAAAGTCTTAGAGTTGGGAAAGACCAGGATCTAATAAGAAAATAGTGGGTGGTCCAGTTTGGTTTGGAGAACAGTAAGAGAAACTTTCCAACAGATAGAGGCCAAAGTATGCAAGACCTTGAATGTCAAACTAAACATTTTAGAGAGCATTGTGAAGATTTTTGACCTGGAAAATGTTTCAGAAAGGTTCCATTTTAGAGATTATTTCTAATCAACTCATTTGAAAGGAATTGGACATCAGATTGTAGTTCTGATGTGTGGTAATGAAGGAAATGTGAAATGTTGAGTCCACAAGTTTTCTTTGGCCCATGGTCCATAGGGTACTGATTGATCTTTTCACTGTAGTTTTTAAGATATTTAAAATACTATTGATATGGCTACCATAGAACACAGGCTACACATTTCATATTTACCATTTTCTTTACTTAGAATGGATGGCTCACTGGAATGCTGTCTTTGATCTTGCCTGGGTTCCTGGTGAATTTAAGCTTGTAAGTGACTTTGATTTTATTGGGATCTGTCCTTGAAATTCTGGTCAAGTTTGCCTTGTTAAATTGTGCTGTGAATTTTTGAAAGGTTACAGCAGCAGGTGATCAAACAGCCAAATTTTGGGACGTTAAAGCTGGTGAGCTGCTTGGAACATGCAAAGGTCATCAATGCAGCCTCAAGTCAGTTGCCTTTTCCAAGTTTGAGAAAGGTAGATTTTACTTATTCTTTTGTCTCCTTAACCTTCTTTGTGATGGGGAAATAAGAAGTTGTAAGGTTTCTATCTTGCCCTTATAAAAGTTGTTACTTTACCAACATAGGTAATTTTTATTCTAATATATGACTGAAAACCTTAATGAAAGTAAGCTGGTTCTAGGCCCATTCTTATGGTTGTTATCACCAACTTGTCCTTGAAATTCAATTTACAGATAAGGTAACAATTTATGAACAGTCAAAAAAAACCTCTGCTTAACTTTGTCCATTGGTGTCAAAACTTGGTACTGGGTGCTCATTAATTCTACTTGTAAAATTTAAATGAAGTATGAAGATGGGGTGAAAATTCTGACAAACTGGACATGATTGTCTACCTAAAAATTTACCATGCAACTAGTTTAAATGACCCGATTTCCTAGTATGTTTTCAACTAGTGTTTACACACAATTGATCCTCTATTTATCTCACAAGAGTGATATAATATATGTAGGACAGTACTATAGCAACTGAGGAAAAACTTAGCAGGGGTATCTGAATACATTTTTTCCCCCTAGGGTTTTTTTTTTTTCTTTTTCTTTTTTCTCTTAATTTGTTCCTCACATGTTTTACAAACAGACCAATAAACATTTACCTCAAAGAAGTATCTGCGTTAATTTAACTTTCTCAAGAATTTTAGACAAACATCATAGTCCTTTAACATTAAAAAATACACTTTTAAAAAGAAATATTTTAATTTATTTACCTGAATACTCAGGGATATTAACTGAGTTGTAGAGCTGGTTTAGACTAGAACTCTAAAAAGGAAATATATGGCATGGGTTTGTTAATACAACTTAATCACATAAAGTTAAATTGACCTGTATTCTAATTTATAGCACTCCTGTGTCAGAGTTTGCTTTAAGTTTATAAAAATGTTTTAAGATCATGAAAATTTACCTAAATAAAGGGGAATGAAAAAGGGAACACTATATTTTTCAGTAAAACTCTGCATGCGAATAATTCTATGCCAATATGGTCTAGTAGAAAAAGCACTGAGTTAAGACACTGGACCAAGTGGCTTTTATCATGTTTCCAATATTCCATAGGTGCTCTAGTATGAATAAGTCTAGCTGGAAACTGCCCCCAAGGCCCCATGGTTTGGTTGGTGAAATAATATTTTGTAGCCTCACTCACTCTTTCAGCCATGTTCCTTTCTACAGGCCACACTTTTGTAAACATATATTGTGTTTTATTCTAGATCTGATTTCAAAATTCTTCAGCAAAGTTATTTTAATTTCCCTGTGCCTTAATTTCCTAACTTAGTAAAATTAATGCCTAATTCTATTTAACTCACAAAAATAATTCATACATAAAAATGCTTAGCTTTTTGTTGTTTTTGTAGAAGTTTTGTTTTGTTTGTTTGCTTATTTTTAGTGGGTAGCATGATAGAAATGACCATTGATAAAATTTTTCCCTCCCTTTATGGGTAAGATACAAATCCTAATTAGGTATAATCATACTAATGGAATTTGCCTTCCCCAAATATTTTGCCATGTAAAAGGCAGGAAAGTAGACTTACAGGTAAATTTTTTGTGTGACCAAAAGGGGAGGGTATTAGAAGTTCTAGCAGAAAATTAAAATTAGTTTTAAACTTATTTCTGTTTCCTTTTCTACAAACTTAGCTTTATTTGTACCTTTTTTCTCCAGTTTAAGACCAATCCTTCCTCTTAGGCCACTGGTTTTTAACCTTGCATATGTTACTTACAGAGGTTTTTTAAAAAATCATTTTAATAGGACTCTGGGAGGTGGGCCGGGTATCTTTTTTTTTTAAGTTCCTTAAGGAATTTTTAGTATACACCTAAGGTTGAGAAACATTTTTGATCTCCCACAAGATCTTATGCTCTCACTTTTGTCCCCATGGCTCTTGTATCTTCAAGTTCACCCCCTTTTGTCTGTTTCTCCTTAGGAAAGACTCAAGCATGTCTATGATCTATACCCCAAAACATCTTAACCCTGTGTTCTCTTTTAGCTATTATCCATCTCCCCTAAGTTTCTTAAGAGTAAACAAAAACTAGACAGACAATTTCTTCATCTTAATTTGGTACAATCTGTTTTCCACATCTAACTCTCTTCCTGAAATCATTTTTACAATATGTCAGAAGCCATGAAACATTTCAGCCCTTTTCTAAAATTTTTTTAAAATAATTTTCTTCTTCAGAATCTATGATAGCATTCGTTCTCTTCTAGTTCTCCTGTCTTTTTGTTGATTCCTTCATTTTTGCTTTTGTGTACTACACTTTTTTTTACCTGTCTTGAAGTGTTGGCATGGCTCAGAATATGGTGTTTGGCCTTCTTTTCCTTTTAGTTTATACCTTTTTCCTGGACACTTCCATTGATTCCTTTTTTTTTTTGTTTTGTTTTGTTTTTTGTTTTTCGTTTTTGTTACTGGGGATTGAAGCTAGAGGCGATTTACCACGGAGCCGCATCCCCAGCCCTTTTTATTTTTTATTTTGAGGCAGGGCCTTGCTAAGTTGCTGAGGCTTTCCTTGAACTTACGATCCTCTTGCCTCAGTTTTTCAAGTTTGTGGGATTATAGGTGTGTGCCAGTGTGCCTGGCTCATTAATTCCAATTTTTCTTTGTTTTTTTGACACTCTACTAATTGACCGAGATCTATATTTCTAGGCTTAACCTCTCGGCAAGCACTTGAAATTCAAACTGTCTAAAACTCAGTATTTCCCCCTTGGCAATGCTATCTTCATACTCTGTTATCATTTCTATTTGGCATGAAATAGAAATGATAACAGATAATTTATTTTAGTGCATGTCTGGTGGTAATAAATTACCTTTATTTTCCTATATCTGAAAAATCTAAGGGAGAAGAGGAAGAATAAAAGTTCTGTGGATTGGACAAAGGAGAATGGAGGCAAGGCAGTGAGAATAGGAATTGGAAAGACAGTTGAATGAATCTGACACAACTTTCCTATGTACATGTATGAATATACCACAATGTACATCTACAAAATTGGGATACCAGTTAGAATAAGATATACTCCATGTTTGTAAAAACATGTCAAAATATGTTCTGTCATGTATATCTAAAAAAGAACAAATTTAAAAATTCACTCTTGAAGGATATTTTTGTTGGATATAAAATTCTGGGTTAACAGCTTTTTTTCTTTCATTACTTGAAGGTGTTTTTCCACATTCTCTATGGTTTCCATTGAGAACTCTGTGGTCACTCAAATCATTTCCTACATTGTGTTGTTTTACTTGGCTGCTTTCAGGATTTCTGTCTTTGGTGTTTAAGGGTTTGACTGTGATGAATCTAGTCATGATTCCCTTCAAACACTGTTTGGAGCTTCCTCAGTTTTTTGGACTTGTAAATTTGTTTCACAAAGAGGCTCTATTTACTCATTCATGTATTTATCCTTTTGGAATTGTCCTGTGGATCCTTGATACTGTTCTTCTTTCTCCCACTTTTCTTGAATTTGAAAAAAACTAACATACTATTTAGTTTGTTTTCTATTACTGTAACAAAACACATGAGAATGGATATTTCATAAAGAATAGAGGTTTATATAGCTCACTGATCTAGAGGCTACAAAGTCTAAGAGAATGACTTCAGCACCTGGTGAGGGCCTTCAGTCCTTCTTAAGATAATCCACTAATCCATGAATGTATTAACCCATTCATGAAGGTATAACTCTCATGACCCAAACATGTCTTCAAGACTCCACCTCCTAATACTGCCAAAATGTCATCAGATTTCAACATGGATTTCGGAAGGGACAAGCCATACTCAAACCAAAGCAGGTATCATAAGATTTGCTCAAAGTATATATTTCAGTGACTTAGTTTATTCACAGGGTTGTGCAGTAAATCACCTCAGGTAATAGCTTCTTCCACTTAAGCATGATGTTCAGTCATATTTGCTATAATTCAAATTGACTGATTTGTATTGATCAAGCTCTCCTTAAGTTGAATGATTTTCTCATTCTTAAACGTAACCAGTGAATTTTTATTGTTTAAATTATTGTTTTTTTAGTTCTCAAAATTGTTTTTTATAAGTCCTGTTTTTCTGCTGAGATCTATCATTTTTTTTTATTAGTTACAAGAGTATATTTCTCTACTTAACATATTTATATCTGTATTATAATCTTATCTAATAAGTCAATGTCTGGGTTGTCGTTCATTGATTTCTTTTCCTTTTTACAATAACTCATTTTCCTGACTCTTTGTGCAGATATTGTGAATGAGATGATCAGTTCTTTATTATAAAACCTCAGTTGCAAACTGCTTTCAGTTTTCTCTTGCACATATGGTTCAGTGGTCACCCAGAAACTTAAAACTGAGTTTAAACACAAAATTAAGGGTTTCTTTTCTCTCCCCTTTACTCTCTAATAACTCTTGTTGCACCCCATCTTCTTTTCCTCTCCTAGCATGAGACATGGCAGGTTTTTCTATTGGCATTTTAGCTGTCTGGTATTAATGCTGCCACTGTGGCTGCCCTCAGGGTAAAATTACAAACAGTGATTGCCCCTACTAATCATGTTCTTAATTTGTTGACTTCCCTCTGAAATTTTATGTTTTTGTTCTGTTTCCACAGACCCCCTCAGGTAGCTTTCTTTGTTGTTTTGTTTTTTATTTTGTCCAGTTTACAGCTAATGCAGGTACAATTTCTTAAGTGCTCATTCTTTCATACAGAAGGCAAAGTTTCTCTTACTTCATATTACCTCTTTATTTTCCTGGTGCCAGGGATTGAACCAAGGGTCACTTAACCACTGAAACACATTCCCAGTCCCTTTTATTTTTTATTTTGAGACAGGGTCTCCCTGAGTTACTCAGGACCTTGCTAAATTTTGGCATTACAGGCATGTGCCACCATGCCTGTCTCTCACTTAGTTTTAAAGAATAAAACACTACATATAAATCAAAGTTCTCTAGTATTCCCTTCTTCAGTTCACTGCCCTCATTCCATTTCCAGAGGCAACCCCCTTTATACATTTTATACAGATCTCAGGTTTTTTTTTTTAAATATTGTTTTAGTTGTACAATACCTATATTTTATTTGTTTATTTTTATGTGGTGCTGGGGATCTCACCCAGTGCCTTAACGTGCTAGGCAAGCACTCTACCACTGAGCCACAATCCCAGCCCCTAGGTCTATTTTGCTATAATTTTATAAGGTATTTTATATGGTTTTGGGAAAATTTGCACAGAGGGATTATTCTATAAAGTTGTTTTTTTCAACGTAAGCTTTTTGTAATCCCTTTCTTTTACAATTGTTTTCTCAATTTGTTGTTGATAGTATAGTTTAAAATTTTTATTTTCAATACCAAATTCAGTATCTAGCATAAAATAGATATTCTAGAAAATTTAAATTGAAATATATATCATTGGCTGGTTCTGTTAACCTCTTGTATACTGTTTATTATGTCACAGCTGTATTCTGCACAGGAGGAAGAGATGGCAACATTATGGTCTGGGACACCAGGTGCAACAAAAAAGGTAATATAGTTCCATTTTAAATTTTTTTAGTTTTTTGAAAATTTATTTTAATTAGGTGTATATGACAGCTAAATGTATTTTGATTCATTGTACATAATTGCAGCACAACTTTACATTTCTATGGTTGTACATGATGTAGTGTCACACCATATGTGCAAACATGTACTTAGGGTAAAGATAGCCATCTTATTCCACCATCTTTCCTGCCCTCATGTACCCCCCCCCCAATACTCTCCCTCCCCTTTGCCCAAAGTTCCTCCATTTTTCCCATGCCTTCCCGCTTCCTGTTATGAATCAGCATCCACTTACCAGAGAGAACACTCTGCCTTTGGCTTTTTGGGATCGGCTTACTTAGCATGATATTCTCCAACTCCATCCATTTACCTGCAGATGCCATAACTTTATTCTCTTTTAATGTGGCATAATATTTAATTGTGTATATATACCACAGTTTCTTTATCCATTCATCTATTGAAGGGCATCTAGGTTGCTTCCACAGATTAGCTATTGTGAATTGAGCTGCTATGAACATTGATGTAGTTGTTACTAGTATGCTGATTTTAAGTCCTTTGGGTATAGACCAAGGAGTAGGATTGTTGGGTCAAATGGTGGTTCTGTTCCAAGTTTTCTAAGGAATTTCCATACAGCTTTCCAGATTTGTTGCACCAATTTGCAATCCTACCAGTAAAGTATGAGTATGCTTTTTCCCCCACATCCTCTCCAACATTTATTGTTGTCTATATTCTTGATAGCTGCCATTCTGACTAGAGTGAGATGAAATCTTAGAATAGTTTTGATTTGCATTTCTCTAATTACTAGAGATGTTGAACATTTTTTCATATATTTGTTGATTGAGTGTATATCTTCTTCTGAGAAGTATCTGTTCAGCTCCTTAACCCATTTATTGATTGGGTTGTTTGTTTTTTTGGTGCTAAGTTTTTTTTAGTTCTTTATATATCCTGGAGATTAGTGCTTTATCTGACGTATGTGTGGCAAAAATTTGCTCCCAAAATGTACATTTTAAGTTTGACAGAGGAGGGATGATCACATACTGAATTATATTGAATGAAAGTGTTCAGGATTTCATCTGATTACCACCAGGGGGCACATGTGCTCACAGTCCCCCATTTCTACTCACCATTTATTTGTCAGGATCCTAGAGATTGTTGCAGGGGCTATTGTACTCAAATATTTACCTCATATTGTCTTCTGAATTGTAAGGCCATTTACCTAAGTTACTGATAGAATTTAAATTGTTAATACATAGGCTCACTGGTGAATGTTACCTTTAATTTAAACTTCCTTTTTTTGTTGTTGTTTTAAAGAGCCAGATTAAATTAAACAGAAGTTTGTATTACCCCATAATGCATTAAGCAAAAAGCGCAAATCATCTCCCTATTTACTTTTAATACATTTGTTGATCTTTTAAAAATTTAATGAACTATTTTGTAGAGCAATTTTAGTTTCACAGCAAAAATAAGCAATTTCCATATATTATCTCACACATACACATACATACCCTCCTCTCCCTCATTGTCAACATCTTATACTTGAATGGTATACTTATTCTATTCTGCTGTCATTCCTATCTCCTCACAAAGCTTTGGCAACCCTAGATTTCTTTTTTTTAAAAAATATCCATGGTATTGCCTTTTTCAGTATGTCATATAGTATGTAACCTTAAAGTTTCTTCCATGTCTTTATTAACTCGTTTCTTTTTAGTGTTGTTTTCTGAGTGTACCACAGTGTATCCATTCACCTGCTATTGGATATCTTGGTTGCTTCCAAATTTTGGACATTATGAGGTGCTGGGGATTTGACTTAGTGAAAGAGCACTTGCCTAGCTAGAAAGAAAAAGAGCTACCATAAATATATCTTTTCTTCTTTATTATACATTATAATCTCAGCACAGGAGATATGGTACAGATGGTTCTACTGGTTTCTAATTTTACTAGTCTGGTCAGAAATTACTTAATTTTTGAGATCTTTTGTACAAATGTTATGTACAACATGAGATCAGGAAAAAAACAAATCAGTTTCCTTGGATATCTTTCAGATGGGTTCTATAGGCAAGTGAATCAAATCAGTGGAGCTCACAATACCTCAGACAAGCAAACCCCTTCAAAACCCAAGAAGAAACAGAATTCAAAAGGACTTGCCCCTTCTGTGGTAAGGTTTTATAGGTGTCTACATGAATGTAGATCTTAATAGCAGAAATTCTTAATGGAATTTCATTGTAGGAAATTTCTTGGGGATAAAATTGGGAGCTATTTTCTTTTGATGTCAGAGATTTATTCCTGAATAAATAGTGGTTCTCAAACTACAGTGGACTGATTTGGTTTTCTATGGGGAGAGAATCCCCATTTTTTTATAATATAAACTATGGAAAAGATGGCTTGTTTACTTATTTATTTATTTGGCAGTACTGGAGATTGAACCAAGGGCTTCACATGTGCTAGGCAAGTGCTTTGCCCCTGACCTACATCCTGAGCCTTTATATTTTGTGGTAGCATCTTGCATAAGTTTCCCAGGCTAGCCTTGAGCTTGTAATCCTCCTGCCTCAACCTCTCAAGTAGCTGGGATTACAGGTGCATACCATCACACCTAGCCTGTATATTTTTTAAACATTTAGGAAAGTATTATATATATTGCAAAACACTTTGGTAGAAGAAGTACTACTGTAATAGCCAAAAGCTAAAATTAGGCCAGAATTTTTTTTTCCTGAAAATAATTGCTTTTGATCTCAGTTTACTGTGATTTTTTTAATGTTCCGGATTAAAGTGCCACAACATAAAGGATACATGGATGAATGGAAGCAGACAGTGGTCTGTAGAATCCAGATGAGATTATAATGTGTAACCTTTCAGGCATGGAGTCTAATTCTAAGCTAAGAGACCTTATTAACTAACAGTAATTAGGAGGTAAAACTCTACTAACTCCCTTTAATATTTATCCAAAATTCTTTAGATACTCCTATGTGATAATCTGGGTAGATATCAACACTTTATAGATGAAACAGACAAGAAAGTTAAATGAGTTTGCTAGAGGTAGATAGCTTATTAGTAGGGCTGATTCTAAGTAGACTCTATAGTGTCAGACAAGTAAGATCTTCTTGTCACCAATTTGTTTCTTGAATACAAGTTCAAGTTTTACTGGTATATGCTGTAACTTAATGATGTTCAGGTCATTTTCTTGCTAGGATTTACTGTGTATCTAGGATTATTGGAAAGAGAAGATTTAATCTCATTCAGAGTTTGGGGGAAAGGCCATTTTTAAACACCTTGTTCTCTTGATGGTGAAGATTTTGATACTTAAGATAGAATTTCTTTCTTTTCTTTTTCTTTCTGATACTATTAGGATTTCCAGCAGAGTGTTACTGTAGTCCTGTTTCAAGATGAGAATACATTGGTCTCAGCAGGAGCTGTGGATGGGTAAGAGAATTTATTTCTTTATTCTTTTAATGAGGTGTCTTTCATGAGCCATGAGGGAGAAATCATGTAGTCCCATTATAATTGAACATGTATGCTTTTAACTTTTGACGTATCAAGTACCCCAGCTGAGAAGAGAAACTTACACAGGAAAATAATAAGCTAGAACTCTTGCTCAAAAATTAAATGAGCTAGTACAAGTGTCACACTTAGCATGTTGTCTAGCATATAGGAGCTGCTGCTGCTATTAATAGAGAAGAAACTAGATGGGTAGCTTGCCTTATGGCAGTAAAATTTAGTCACAGGCTCTTATTTTGAGGAGTAAATTTTTTATTATTTTGGGGTATCTTTAAGAATATCTTTAAAAGAACAAATCTGCTGTTGGGCATATAATTGGTGTTTCTGGGTATAATTTAACTAGACTTAAGATTTAAATACTTTTACATACCTGCTATTCATGATTGGCTAAATTTTGACCTCCAAATACACCTGTGATGCTTGTACATTGGTTGTATTATATAAGTTTTTCATGTATAGGGACTCTTTCTTTTTAAGGCATACTTATCCATTGAATCTCCAAATACATGACTTTTTCATAAATTTTAATTTTAAAAAGTAACAGCTTACTGGGCTTGGGTTGTGGCTCAGTGGTAGAGCATGCATGAGGCACTGGGTTCATTCCCCAGCACCACATAAAAAAAAAAAAATAAACAAAAGTACAAATCACAAATTTAAAAAACAAAAAGTAACAGGTTACTAAACTAGGATTTCCATTGTCTCTTCAGGACACTAAAACTTTCATGAACCAAACTTTCAGGCAAGAATGAAGGATCCTCTTAAGTTATTAGTTATATTTGTGAATGGCTAGGAAAGTGTACTCTGTATTTCCAAGAATACTACCTGTGTTTTCACAGTTGCTTACAAACTAGAAGTAGAGGATTAAGACAATTATTCCAACAGATGAGCAAATATTTTTTTCTGTGTTTCACAGGAAAGTTTGCTTACATAGCTTAAGGAGTTATGTATAGAGATATAACCATAGGAACAGAGCTTGCTACTTATGATATCAGAGGATATATGCAGAGGTTTAGGAAGTGTTTTGTTCTTAAAACAATAGAACAGTGACTATCAGCATCCAACTTTCATCTTCCTTTTCCGCTCCCTTGGAGTAAACTCCAGTAACCCACTGCTGGGTCATATTACATCTGTTTCCTGTCTTGTCAGAATGGCAAGCCTGACCTTGGACACAATGGTATGAATAGTTTAATTTGTTTCCCAATTTGATGTCCTCACTATACCTGGTAAATGTTCCAGAGGAGTTAGATTAAAAGTCATTTCACATTCAATGTTAGTGAAGTTCTTTGGGTAGGGAGATCTATAAAATAAATTTGTCTTGATTTTTAGGATAATTAAAGTATGGGATTTACGCAAAAATTATACTGCCTATCGACAAGAGCCCATAGCATCCAAGTCTTTCTTGTACCCAGGTAGCAGCACTCGAAAACTAGGTAAGCCTTTGTATAAACTTTTTTGGGAAAATTTAAATTAAAAAAATATATGTATTAGGCTAGTTTTCAGCAACATAGACTTAAGAAACTAATATGAGGGCATTTTTGATGTTTAAAAGATAAAAACTCAGAAGGATACTTTTTATTTGCATGTTTGGGGGCAAAAATTCGAATATCCCCATCTGATGATATCATTTGCAATGATCTATTTTTGCGTTCACATTCTGGCTTCAGGTCTGTTTACCATCATCATGACATGCTGACTAAACTTTATTTTTCTCAGGATACTCAAGTCTGATTTTGGATTCAACTGGCTCTACTTTATTTGCTAATTGCACAGATGACAATGTCTACATGTTCAATATGACTGGATTAAAGACTTCTCCGGGTAAGATATAAGTCATACTAACTCGCTTGCCAGGAAACTAACCATGGACTTTTTTGTTGATAATTTATTTTTTTAAAAACAAAACTTATTAAGCCATATAAGGACTTTAGTATTTTTAATTAATTGCAGTGATAATTTTCATAGGATGCTTTCCTTATGGTCATTTCACATGTTAGCAGAATTCTTTTCTGTATTATGACTTATTGTATTGTAGTAGTCTCCAGAAATCAGACTCCTTGGCCTATATTTAGAATTAACTTAATTTTTTATTTAATGATCTTACAGGGTGAAGAAAACTGTTCTGCTCAACTTTATCCTCTTTTTGGGCTTGTTAGTTAAAATTAGAGGGCTGCAGCTGGTGATGTAACTCAAAGGTAGAGCACTTCCCTAGCATGCTCAAGGCCTAGACTACAACACCCAACACCACAAAAAGAAAAAAAATTAACTGAATTTTTCAGATTGCCCATATAGTTCCACCCCCGCCCAGCCTTCCACTTAATGTTCTTCAGAAGCCATTCTATCTCTTGAGATTTTTTTCTCCCAACATTACCTTTCTTTTTCTCTTCAAGAATATAAAAATAGAGTCTGATACATAAAACTAATAAATGGCATTTTAAAAAGAAACCAAGGTTTTCAAGTATGCTTTAAAAAGGTTTAGTTATTTTATATCTAAGAACATTATCAATTACACAAACAAGTTATATATTAGTAGCCTGATTCTTCCTCAGGTCTAGTTCTGTCAAAACACTTTGAATTTTATAACCCACCCACAGAGCTACTAAAGTAAGATGTGCTGATAAACAAGAAATCTTAAAATAGTGCAGAACTTAGGTCATTTTAGCTATTATCTTAGATAGATAAAGTTTCAAAAGATTTCCCTAAGTGGTCTTGTTAGGACTATGATATCTGTGGCAGCATCATTTTTGGGATTTTTAATTAGTCATATAAAATAGGCTTTAAAAAATCTTTTGTCTAAAGATAAAACATTGTTCTGATTATATTATCATATATATAAGAGATCTTTTATATAATTTTTCCTATAGTGTGACAATAAAAGGACCTTGAGTTCGTTTTGTCCCTCTGCCATCAAATACTTTTCTAATAATTTTGTGACCTTTTTCTGTGCTCCTAAAATAATTTTGTTTGTTCTCAAAGATAGGTAGGTAGAAGCTAGATTGATTTGTTCCTTAGAAATTGAATGATGGCTCTGTATGCATGTGTGTGCATGCATGTGGTAATTATTTGCCTTTTCAAAACTTTATACTAAAGGTACCAAACTTAATATTACAGTATTATATATATTAACTGATGTTCATAAGGATGACCGTAAATCATGTTAGGACCCCAAATCATCAAAGAAAGACTAAATTGAGTTAATTAAGGCCAATATAGGTTTTAAAGGATCTTTATTAGCAAGATTGAAATATTTACATTGTACTTCATATCAGCTTTCCTTAGACCAGTAGAGGGCAATAAGTACTTATGGGTTTAATGGAAACTTTAGTCTACAGTTTGCCAGGCACAGTTTAAGAGTTGAAGATGAATAATTATGATTTTTTTCCTGCCTAAATACTTCCTAAAATTCTCTAATAAATGAGATTCTTGTACTTCTTGGTGATATTCAGGTGTCAGACACCTAAGGTTTTGTCTTCCTTAGGCTAAAAGAACCTGTCAAAAGTAAATTGTACAAGAAACAATACTTATTCTTTTGTCATGGATAATGAGAAGTCTAAACCTGTATACTTAACCCAGCCTAAAGTCTTACACACGAGTATAGTTTACCCCACTAGCTACTTCTACTGTTCAGACTGTTTAAAGTGCTGGACTAAAAATATTCCTATATCCTAGATAAGCCAACAATAAGTTTTAGCCAGAGTCCAAATGCCCCTTTTTCACTGATTTTTATCTATTCATGGAACAAATATTGGAGGATCTACTCTGTTCAAAACACTATAAAGTTTAGAAAGGAAGGAAGATATGAAATATACCCTCAAGAGTCTTGAAGTCTTAAGAAGTAAGACCCAATGTATACTGCAATAGAAAAAGCCCTATCTTGGGTTAAGGAGAGAGGGTCCAATATTTATTTTATTACAAGATCGAACAATACCTGCACCCTTTTTAATTCTTTTCATCACATTTTCCTCCTGTGGCATAGCTGGTTAAAGCCAAATATAGCTGAGTTCATGAGGTTGGACCTAATAAAAAGCCTATGGTTTCTTTTTTGCCAATGTTCAGTTCCCTGTTATTTGGTGAATAAAGCTTGACCATCTGCTTCAGTACTCAATGTGGGAATAAAACTTGTTAGAATATATACATTCATTTGAACACTATGTAGAAATAACAAAAACCAAATGATTTGTTTATTTCCTCTGGCAGTGGCTATCTTCAATGGACACCAGAACTCTACCTTTTACGTAAAATCAAGTCTTAGTCCAGATGACCAGTTTTTAGTAAGTGGCTCAAGTGATGAAGCTGCCTACATCTGGAAGGTAAGTTGCTCAACTTCCCTCTCAAATGTGAGATTGAATTGTTCCCCTTCAAATGTGAGACTGAATTGTTTTTGAGAATATTTTTTCTTTCCAATAGGAGGTAAGTTTAATGTAAACACATAGTATTAATTTTCTATACCAGATATTTACCCTTTTTCTACAATATACTAAATTTGAGCAAAAGTTATTTCTTGGCATTTATTGTAGCCGAAACCTGATTATTAGAAATTTATGTATTTTTATTTATAGTCATAGCTTATCAGAAACTGACAATCCATGTCTTATTTCATAGATTATCAAGAAAGTGAGAATTCAGAAAGGTAGTAAAAACCTTGATTTTTATCTTGCTTCCTAGAAAACATGCTGTATTGACTTTCTTCTCCTTGTTTTTGAGCTCTTGCTACAAAATATAATATTTTGATTTTTTACATCCTTATACAAAATAGCCACTCAAAAATAATTACATTTTTATTCTCTTTATAAATAGCCATCCTTCAGGCTATTAAAATAGATGTGATAAAAAGAAAAAGAAAAATAGATGTGATTATCAATTTTTTCATATATAATTTTTTTTCAAGTTTACAGATTTTCCATGCAACCCATTAAATTCATACTCTTATTTTTTAACTTTTTAAATAACGATAATTCTAAAGTGACCATTGTAAGCTAAGAATTTAAAG
Source organism: Spermophilus citellus (assembly GCF_964194105.1). Lineage (NCBI taxonomy): Eukaryota > Metazoa > Chordata > Mammalia > Rodentia > Sciuridae > Spermophilus > Spermophilus citellus. The sequence continues at coordinate 124,605,635 of NC_138187.1, read as the reverse complement.
TCTGGCTGTTTGAAGCCTAGTGGAGAAAAGGCCCTGGAGAAAATTACCAGAAAGTGATTTTTATATACCTAGAGTTGTAAAAATGCAACACTAACTTCTTAAAGGGTTTTGGTAACAATATCCTAAATGGTCACAAGGTGGAGCTATTGTTCTATCCAAGATACTCTCATGTTGGGCCTCTTTCTACAAGCATTTTTATTTCTTGTATTATTAAATGAAAATTTGCTTATAAAGTATAAACATCTTAAAATTTGAGTTTCAAATTTGGTCTTAAACTTAGTTTGCTTTTTGTTTTCCCTCTTCTTTCCCCCACTGTCTTACCTACAGTCTCTTCTTCACTTTGAATCCCAACATAACTGGAGAATTTTCTTTCTACCACAAGTCTGTATGATTTTTAAGTTTCTTTCTGAAAAGAAACTGTAACCTCAGGTATAACAAAAATCATAATAAAGTATTGTGGGGGGGGGACCTGTGTGCTGGTCATTCTTTTTACATCATTTTAGATAACGTTTCTAAATCAAAAATATACATAATTTTGCTTATAATTATATATTATGTATACAAGTATATACTTTTCTTGTCAAATTTTGCACTCTTCTCTAGCACAAGGTGTTTTTAAATTTTTATTTTAGTGAACAAGAGTTGAGGGGCTAATTTCTCCCTATAAAGACAAATACACACCAAAGATACTTGGCTTTTGTTTCCAACCCATTTTCAGACATCCAATCAGCTGCCACCACATACACAGGTTACCCTTTCTGAATTCCTAGGCTGGGTCACATGTCACCTCTGAATGACGTGGTTCAGACGTGATGTTCTTCTGCCTGTCCACACATAACTCAGTGTACAGGCCCTGATATTTGGGAACCTGGCAAGCTTTCTGCTCCTAAAATTGAATTTGCCTAGTGAGATGGCTCAATTTCTCTTTTCCATGATTTAAAAAAGGGGGGGAGGGCAATAGTTTTAAGCAGTTCCATGCATTCTGAGTATCCAGACTGTCGGGTTATCTTCTGTTTATGCTATGTATCTAATAGATCAGTATTCCTTTAAGTGTTGGAATATTTTTCCTGTGCTAAAAAGCCCAGGGTATAAGAAAACAGTAAAAGAAAGTAGTTTAATATCTTAAGACAGAAGAGAATGGCCTTTTAGTCCTCACTGCTGCCCATAAAGGGGAGGTATAATATATTTAGACCCTCTGAAACTTAAGATTTGACATTCTACTTTTCTTTTTTAATTTCTTACCCATTGTTTCACCCCCACTCCTACCTGCTCTTCCTTGGTTTGTTACTGATATAGCCCCTGAATAGTACTGAAGTAGTTATAAATAAACTGATTTGGCGCAGCCATTCTTCCGCTGACTGGCGAAACATTGAGCCTGTCACTTTAGGAAGTGTAAATGATCTCATGGCAGAAATAAAGATTAGATTTGGTTTCCGACTGGGCAGCGTAAGGAGATTTTGTGAGGAAAAGTGCTGATCTTTTTTGGTGTGTTTAAGAATATAAAGTGCTTTATGAGGTCTAAATAGTCTAGAGCCATTTACTCCTAGATGCCTTAAAATTCCTGGTTTCTTAAGTCTTTATTTTGTAAAATGTAAGAATATTTAAGACAATTTTTTGTGTTTAACCACTGCAAAATGCTTAGATCTGAATGTCTTGGACATAATAGGCTCCTACTTAAAAAGGAAAGGGAAGCTTTTTAAAAATTAAACAATATAATTAGAATAATATATTTGTAATAAAGTGATAATAAATAAAAACTAATTGGAATGAAAATGAAGACCGTAAAAGCCACCTAAGTTTCATTAGAAGAAATAAATCTTTGAAATAATCACCAAGTACTATTCCCCAGGAAAGTCCTAAACTTTGAAAGCACTTAGATTAGATTAGTAAAATCCATAAAAATTTACTAGAGCCTAGATTCTCATTTCAGCCCATTATAGGGTAAAGTGTTCATTAAGTTTATTAAAATCACAATGTTGTATGACTATCACTACCATCTAATTCCCAAACATTTTTTACACTGGAAAGAAACCCCATATCCTTTAACAATCATTGTCCATTCTCCCTTTTCCCCAATATCTGCTTAAGCTACATTCTGACTATGAATGTGTGCCTATTTTGGACATTTCATATAAATGGAATCACAGGGCATTTTGTGGACATTTCATATAAATGGAATCACAGGGCATTTTGTGCCTGACTTCTTTAACTTAGCATAATGTTGTCAAGGTTCAGCGATGTTGTAGCATTTATAGTACTTAATTCCTTTTTATAGCTTAATAATATTCCATTGTATAGGTAAATCATTTTGTTCATTTATCAATGGTCATTTGAGTCATTTCCACTTTTTTACTTTATTATTAAAGTTGCTATGAACATATGTGTTTAAATTATCATTTGAACATGTTTTCAGTTCTTCTAGGGTTGCATACCTAAGAGTAGAACTGCCAGCTCAAGTGATATTTAATTCTGTTCAACTTTTTCAGATACCTTCCCACACTTTTTGTGGGCTGGGGATAGAACCCAGGGCCTCACTCATAACCAAGCAAGCACTCTACCACTGAGCCATATCCCCAGCCCCCTCCATTTAATGCTATGTAAAAAATGTCTGGCTTATGGCATTCAATCAACAAATGCTGATTACCTTATCAAATTGTAAAAAGTTATCCAATGGTCTCCTTTCTTTGAAGGCCTGTCGTACAAAACATACCTTCTTTTGGCAGGTATTTGGTTTTTCTTGAAACTTATGTTACTCCTCTGTATACATAACACCTAGACTCTTCTAGGTTTTATGACACACAAACTAAGGAAGGGACAGTATCATGAAATGAAAAGCTAGAGGTAGTAAATAGGGTAAATCAATGGAGGAGAGAATAATTCCTATCTGGGGTGTTTAAAAAGGACATGAGGATTTTCTGTCCCTTATAACTTAACTGCTACCAGACCTGTTTGGGCTTTGACTAGAGAAACTTAATAGAGTAGGGCCCTCCAAGCAGAAGAGGAAAGATAATTTCTGTAACTAAAGGCTATTTAAAAGTCCTTTCTTAAAATATGTAACCTTATGGAATATTGACATTTTGTTTATCTCTGTGGCTATATAGAAGTAGGTAGTAAAATCTTTGTAGATATAGGAAGTTTCCTCTTCTGTTAAACTTTAACTTAGCATAATGTTGTCAAGGTTCAGCAATGTTGTAGCATTTATTTAATCAGCAAGGCAAATTAAATTAGACTCTATTCTTCTTTTGCTTTCTGAATTATTGTGTATATATGTGCCAGGTAACCCAAGAAAAGAGTACTAATAATTGAGTTAGATAACCTTATAGATCAATGTCAAATCCTTTAACTATAATCCAAAGAATTTATTAAATTTATTTAGTCATTCTCACAAATAATTCTTTCCAGAGTTGCCTTTACTTTCTTTATAAAAACAAGCCACAATTCAGAGTTTTAAAAATAAGTGAAAAGAGAATAACTTATCTTAGATCCAACCTTCTTACTCTTTTCAAATATACATGCTAATCATAATTATGTGAGTTTGTGCTACTTATTACGCCAGTTAATTCCATGGCTTCTAAAAGGTATTGACAGCTCTCAAATGAATCAGCTTGTGATGCTGTAAAATGCACTGGTGGCATCCAATGATGAGAAAATATGATTCATAGTCACATGTACAGTGCAGCCTTCTCCCACATCCCCAATACTGGAAGTTGAACCCCTGGGCCTCATGCATGCTAGGCAAGTGGTCTTCCACTGAACTATCCTCCCAGCCCCTTTTTTATTTTACTTTGAGATAAAAACTTGCTAGGTTGCCCAGGCAGGTCTTGAACTTACTATGTTCCTGCTTCAGCCTCTCAAGTAGCTGGAATTAAAGTATATGCCACAACACCCAGCTTGGACCCTTCTTTATGCATTAAGATATATTAAAATGCAAATTAGCTGAAATAGTATTTTGGAGGAAAAAATATTTTTCTACAAAGTATCACAAAATTTAGCTTATCCCTTCAAAATGAAGCTTTTCCAACTCAAAATGAAGGGGCTTAAATTTGGGTTTTGGTAAAAGTTAGTCTTCCTTTGGAATAAAGTATCCCCTGTCCCAAGATTGCTAGTAGCATATTTAAGGTACCTTCAGGGTTCACAGTTAATTTAATATTCCTGAAAGTAGTTGACTAGGGAAGATCTGAAAATATCCAGGCTATGTAAAAACATGACTAAGTTTTCCACTTGAAATGCACTGCCTAGCAACTGAACCTCATCCTCCCAGAAAGTTTTCCAGCTAAGGTATAAGGATTTTAGTATATAGCTAGACAGTCTGCTTTGAAGTAAGAACCATCCTGATATGTAAATATATATTCTTTACATGTTTCGACAATTTTCATTGTATTTTCTCAGATCAGTGACAAATACCTTATTGCTCATTGTAACTCTTTTTCTGAACTAGAACCAACTTTTGGAAACAATTCAAAGGTTCTCCAAGACAAAATTAAATTCAAACCTCTATCTGGGAGATCTAACACTGCTCTGCTGACTTGTTTCTTGTTGATTGGACTAGGTCTCCACACCCTGGCATCCTCCCACTGTACTACTGGGTCATTCTCAAGAGGTCACATCTGTGTGCTGGTGTCCATCTGACTTCACAAAGGTTTGTGAACAAATCTTTATAATTGGTTCAAAAAGTAAATCATAGTTTGTAGGCTTTCCCAGGATTTGTTAGAAAGTGATACAGACTTCTGTTTGAGACTTAAAAGATGTAAAGGTCATCTAAGATCTGTATCAGCATTACTCATACATATTCTGCTTTTCTGTACCAATAGAGAAATCATTATGCACTAAGGAATAAGGGTGGATTTCTGGTTTCCAAGTCACTCCTGAGTATAAAATGAAGTTTTTTAAGCTTAGTTAAAATTTTATCTTAAAATCTAAAGTGATAAAACTAAGGTAAGAACTAATCTTTTACTTTTTATATGTTATTAATGTAAGTTAGAGGTAACATCATGACTATTCTTCACAGTCCAACTTGGTTTTTCACATATAGTGGTCACTGGGAAGTCTTAACATGTTAGCTATCTGTGGAAACTGAAAAAAGTAGATCTGAAATATTTCAGACACTTTAGAAAGAAAATGCGCCCCTCTTTTAATTTTTATAATGAATATATTGTGTGAAACTTAAAAACAAATAAACTAAACCGTAGAAAGGCCAGAAATAAAAACAAGGTTTTTTTATATAGAGATGATTTTATATAATCATAGCCCAAATTCTACTCATTCTTTCAACCCCGATTGCCTCTGATCTTTGGGCTAGTCTCTATTTTACAGGAAATCTCACTTCTGTAGAGGTCTCCCCTTTTATGTATGACATTTTGAGGCTTTGTTGCCTATTGTTCCCTTCTGTTTTTGTTTTTGTTTTATCATCCAGAAACTTCCCATGGTCTGGTCTATTCATGGCATCCCTGATAGCTTTTCAATACTGCTGTGGATTTCTTTTCATTTTTCTATCCCAGTTACCATTTCTGTGATCAGCTTCTGCCAGACAGATTTTTGTTGTTGTTTTGTTGTTGTTGTTGTTTTACTCATTACTTTTAATCATCCATAATTATATCCCAATGACTTCCCCCCCACCCTCTGAATTTCCAGTAAAATATCCCTTTTAGTATGGGGTATTACACTTCATGGAACTCATCTAGGTGAATTCTTTTTTAATTATTCAGTTATTTATGTCATCTTTTTTTAACCATCACATATTATCCTTATTTCCTATGAGAAAAGACTCAAAAGGAAATAGTAAGGCTGATTACGGGTACTAATCCCACGACCACCTTTTTAAAATTTTTAAAAATAATTGTGTAATCAGACTAGAATTAGGGAAGTAAAATATATTTTGTTGTTTTTGTTTTTGCTTTTTTAAAGTTTTTCTAGAAATATGAGAAAACTGGGTTTAAATGCTAACTCTGCCATTTAACTGTGGTATTTTGAGCAAATAACTATTCACATTTTGTCGATGAGATTACTTAAGTTCAAGGCTTAAATAAGATAAAGAATGTAAATTTCCAGACGGAGATAGGTACTTTGTAAATAACTATTGTTGTTACTATAGAGTGATCTTGGGATTCTAAGCATTTCTTGTTGAGCAGTTAAATATGTGTGTCTTCTTTTGGCCTCCCAGAAAGGAGAGGAAAAAGTTGCCAGTCTCTTGGGGGCCAGAACTTAAGAGAACGTGTGTTCTTTTTTTTTCTCTCTTTAGTGACTGAAATAGAGAAATTATATAAACAAATGCTGGGGAACAGCTCTGGTACCAGTGGCCATTTGCCACAAGCTCTTCAAGCTGGACTTTCTCTGCCATAAAAGGCTTGGGACCAAGATCAGGAATGGTCAGATATTTTTAAAGGGGCAAAGGTTATTTTTAACTTATTTCAGCCTAGTGAACTTGTTGTTTTCCCAGATTGCTCCTTTACCTATCTGAAAAAGGATCTCAAAGGAGTAGTTTCATTGTACTTGTCGTGGCCCACTAGAGTTATGAGCTAAGTGTGATCTTGGAAATGATCATATTACTTTAACCAATAAGGCAAAACATACAGAATTTAGAAGAAAATTGCAAAAATTGAATGTTGGTGACATGCACAGATTGATCATTTAATAGAAAGGAAGTGAAAGGGGTATCTTAAAATTACATATTTCTTAGTAAGATAGAAGGTGATAAAGATAATGACTTGCCCAGCTTCTTGAGACCAAATTTAAATTAGTCTTTTATAGTAGAGTTTTAGATTAGGTAAGAAATTATTAATAATGTCATATCAACAGAGATTATATAAAGAAGAAACTAGAGAGTTAGCTTCTTTGGAAATGATTTCTTAAACAAGGAATGGAAATATATGATCTTTTGGGTATCATTTTCTATATCCTATTATATAACAGACAAAATATTCTCCAATCATGAACCTTTAAGGCACATCTGTTTTTTACTTTCTTGTGAATCTCTGATTGAAACTTCATTATTCCCTTCCTGGTTCTCAGATTGCTACGTGCTCTGATGACAATACACTAAAAATCTGGCGCTTGAACAGAGGCTTAGAGGAGAAACCAGGAGTAGATAAACATTCTATAGTGGGTTGGGCCTCTCAGAAGAAGAAAGAGGCAAGAGCTGGCCTAGGTAAGGATATTATGCATTTTCTAAGTTTTTTATGATCTCATTTGTTTAGTCCTATAACATATTATGGTAAGTTATGATCTTGTTTTAATATGTTTGTAAAGAAAAGCACTACCTTTTTGTTTTTGTTTTTTATCCTCAAGAAATACTCTCTAAGCACTACTCTGTTTATATCTACACAAGGCCCTGGAATACAATGGGGACTTAATCAACAAATATTTATTGAATACCTATTATGTACTGGTCATTGTTTTCAGTTGCTGAAGAGCTCAACAACAAACAAAAGAATAAAAGTATAAACAGAGCTTCCATATTAGTATGAGAGGCAATAAATTAAGAAAGAAGTAAAATATGTACTATGTCGAGTAGCAGAAAGTGCTAAGGAAAACAGGAAAGGAAGAATGACCAAGTGTGCTGTTGGAATCTTCTATCAGGTGGTTAGGGAGTATGAACAAATGAATGACATTTCAGTAAAGAAAGTGAGCCATCTGGATACTTTGGAGAAAGATATTCCAGGCAGACAAAATAGTTCTTAAAGCAAGAACAGGTTTGACATATTTTCTCTTCTTCAAAGAGGCTAATTTGGCTGTAGCTCCTATGACTGGAGTGGGCAAAGAAGGAGGAAGAGAATAGTAGCAGAAAAAGTTCTTTTGGAATTTAGCTTTTTTTATAACAGACAAAAAAAAAAAACACTAAGAGGGTTTTGAGCAGAGGAGTATCATGACCTTACTTTTAACTTGATCATTCTTGCTCCTGTATTGAGAATAAACTAATACTAAGGAGATTGGTAAAAGCAAAAAGCTAATTTTAAAAGCTAAAAATAATTCAGGAAGTGATGATGGTGTCTTGGACCATAGTGTTTTTTTTTTTTTTTTTTTTTTTTTTAAAGAGAGAGAGTGTATGTGGTGCTGAGGTTTGAACCCGGGCCGCACGCATGCCAGGCGAGCATGCTACCGCTTGAGCCATATCCTCAGCCCTTGGACCATAGTTATAGCAGAAAAATATAATAAGAAGACTTCAAATGCTGATTTATTTATACAATAGGGCCAATAGACTATGCTGAGGGATCAGATATGAGATATAAGGGGGAATTTTCAAGGATGACTTCAGAGTTTTTGCTTGAGAAGCTGAAAAGATGGAGTTTCTTTAACCTAGATAGGAATCCTTGCAGGAGGAGCACTTTGGGGAGGGAAGCTCAAGTTCCATTTAGAAGTATTGTTGGATATGATTATTAGACATCTAAATGGAGATGTCCAGAGATAGTTCAATGTTTAATTCTGTAATTCAAGGTTAGAGTTATAGATTTGGGATTCATTATAAAATAAATAAAGGAGACAGTTTGTTTTCTTAAATTTTTATTTTGTTGGTATTACAGTTTAATAAGAAAACTAATTCTCCCTACATGAATAAGAAAAACAGCAGGCAGTCCCCAGATTCCCAAATCTATAATTTCCTATTCCCAGAGGCAACAACTTTAATATCTTTTAACTGATTCTTTAATATATATATGTTTGTCTATACCTCTAACAAATGTGTAATTCTGTGTGGTTTTTGCAGTTTTCAGTCTTATATGTTAGCTTATTTGCTTTATGACTTTATTTACTTTGGCCCACCACTATCAAACCTGCACACTCTCATTCTCCTAATGTAGAGTCATACTTGTGATTAGCAGGATAAAATTCAGTTGTTTTTAGTATGTATATTCAGAGTTGTGAAGTCATCGACACAATCTAATTCTAGAATATTTTCAACACCTAAAATGAGGGTTCAGTTTTCCTGCCAATACTTGTTACTGTTTATCTTCTTTATTATATTCATCCTAGTGGTATGAATTGGTGTCCTGTTTTGGTTTTTATTTGCATTTTATGATGGCCAGTGATCTTGAACATCATTTCACATGTTTCTTGGCATATTTTCTTTGATGAGATGCCTCTGTAAGTCTTTTGCCCATATTTTAATTGGGTCATTTGTCTCTCTAATGCTGACCTGTAAGCATTTTTTATATATTCTAGATAGAATCCCACATTGTATAGTGATTTTCATATATTATCTTATTCTTTAGGTTGTCTTTACATCTTTTATTTTTTATTTTTATTTATTTTTTTAGTTGTCAATGGACCTTTATTTTATTTATATGCTGTGCTGAGAATTAAACCCAGTGCCTCACACGTGCTAGGCAAGTGCTGTACCACTGAGCCACAACACCAGCCCCTGTCTTTACTTTCTTGATGGTGTCCTTTGATGTATACAAAACTTTCTAATTTTTTTTTAGTTTTAGGTCTGATTCACTTGGAGTTTATTTTTGTGTATGGGGTGAGGTAGGGATCCAGATTCAATTTTTTTGTATGTAGATATCCAACTTTTTAGCATCAAGAGATTATTCTCTGTTTTTTGGGGGAGGGTACTGGGGATTGAATTCAGGAGCCCTTAACCACTGAGCCACATCCCCATCCCTATTTTGTATTTTATTTAGAGATGGGATCTCACTGAGTTGCTTAGTGCCTCACTTTTGCCGAGGCTGGCTTTGAACTCTCATCCCATCCTCCTGTCTCAGCCTCCTGAGCTGCTGAGATTATAGGCGTATGTTACCGGGCCCAAGATTATTTTTTACCTTATTGGATTGTCTTGAAACCCTTGCCAAAAATCAATTAACCATGAATATGTGGGTTGATTTTTTTAAAAAACATTTATTTTGTAGTTGTAGTTAGACACAATACCTTTTATTTCACTTTTTTATTTTTATGTGGCGCTGAGGATCGAACCCAGGGTCTCGAATGTGCGAGGCGAGCGCTCTATCACTGAGCCACAACCCCAGCCCCTGTGGGTTTATTTTTGAGCTCTGAATTCGGTTTCATTAATCTATATGTTTATCCTCATATTGCATTGTCTTGATTATTATAGCTTAGTACTAGGCTTGAGATCTAGAAGTCCTTTTAATTTTCTTTTTCAGAATTGCTTTGAGTATTGTGGGGTTTTTTCAATACAAATTTTAGGATCAGCTTGTCAGTTTCTGCAAAATATCCAGCTAAATTTTGGTAGGGATTACATTGATTCTATAGCTCAGTTTTCAGAGTAGGGCCATCTTAACAATGTTAAATCTTCTCATCCATGAACTTGGAGTATCTTTCTGCTACCTGTCATTATCTATACTTCTCTAATTTTGGACAGTCTGAAAGAGAAAAATTATATGAGGAAAAATGCCATTAGTATTCCTTCCCATCACTCAACACTTAATTTTAAGTACATTTCCAAATATTTCTTGATATTTTCCCCTTGTTTTGCAGAACCATAGTTTTACTGTATCTACATTTTGATTTCTTGAGACTTTTTCCACTGAACTTGATGTTTTTTATGCATTTCATGGATTATCTTTTTGCAACACTACTTAAAGTATTCCACTAAATAAATGTGGGATATTTTAAGTAGTGTTTCAAAAAGATGATACATGAAGTACATATTTTTTTTCAATATTTTGTTAAAAGTTGGGTTTTTTTCTCCCTTAATTTAGGGTCCCCTTTTCCTATTAAAATAGTTCACCAGCAGTGGAATTCTTATGTTAACAGCTATAATCATTTTTAAAATTTATGACGAAAAAACTAGATATTTTTAGTTTATCATTAATTATTCTTAGTTTTAGAAACCAAGTCACCAAAAATGTTACACAACCAAATTTAGACCATAATAACAAAAATATTTAGCCATTATTGAGTCTTCACATAGTTGTTCTAAGGACTTGCTTGGATTATATTATTTAATTCCCAAAATAATTGAAACTGAAGATCAAGTTAGACTTTCCTCAGATCACACAGCTGTGAAGTTGTAGTAGAACCAACCTTTGCTGATTCTAAAGCAGCTGCTCAGAAGTACTCTGCACTACTGCCTCCTTTATGACCTAGCAGAGCAAAGCAAAGTTCAAGTTGGACTAAACCAGTAGTTATGCCTAGATTTCTCCATTTTGGGGTAATGGTTACACTGAAGAACACTATAGACCTGACATGGGTGCCAAAGGATGGTACACTGGCCATTTGACCCTCTAAGCAGCTTCTGGCAATAGATTGGCTGCTGCTAACCACATTGTTTTGAATATTATGTTCCTCTGCTTTCCAAGCTACTAATTAACACTCTAGTCCTTCATTGCTGTCCTGGGCTATATTATCTTCTCTTCTGGCCATTTTTACACACTAACTGGAAGACTTTAAGTGCCAACAAACAGCCTGTCTTCCCTCTGCCCTATTTTTCCCAGACAGTACCTGCTCTGTCACTTCCTCTTCTTTCAGTGTGGTTCAGTTGTAGATACCATAGCACTATTGAAGCCAGTGGTCTCAATCTTTACTGGACATCAGAACCATTTGTGAGGATTCTAAAGTTTATATGTACCCAATGATTTGATTCATTGGGACTAGGGTGAGGCTAAGTACCTGCATTTTTATAAAGCTTCAAGTCTGTTGTCTTGTAGCCAGGATTGAAAACCTCTGGAGTAGGAATTATTGAATGACAAAGATGTTTATCCTAATGTTAAAGAAAAGTAAACCTTACCTGTTCTATCTTAAGTGCTTGCTGGAATTAAGTCAGCAAGATAATTAAGAGACAATTTTCTAATGCCTAGGCTCTCACCATTATCCTTCTCAGCAGTAATGAAATTTGACATTGTTTAACAGTTCCTTGTTAGTAAATACAGGAGCACTGGGCCTAGAGATGAGTAAATCATCATTACCTCCCCCTCTTAGTTCACAATCTAGGAGGCAGATGTAAAAACTATAGTATATTGTAAACATTTCTTCTAGCTGTTCTAAAGGAGGGTCCTTTAAACAGGAGAATTTTTGCCTGACAAGAAGGGGCCAGGAAAACCACATGAACAAAGACAGATGCCACAGTACACAGCTTATTAAGGAAGCAGTAAGTAGTGTCTTGTAATAGGACCCTAAAGTAGTATAGTATAAGTTTGGAAAAGTAGGCTGTGGTCAGATGGCTAATTTTACAGAAGGAAGCTGCAAATTGATAATTAGCAAGCTCTTTACAATTCCTCAAAGGAAACTGGCTTTCAGGAAGCCTTTAGGCTAGATATCTGCTGGCCATTAGTAAACACTCCCAATGTGTGCCTTGCCAGTCTATGCTTTATGTCTTCAGATCTCATACAAGGTTTACAAGGGATTGATCCATTTAAGTAGGTGAAAAACTAAATGGCGTGTCATTTTTAAATATATAGGCCAATATAGTGACATACTACACTTGTTAGAATGCAGCACATCTATGTATACTTGTATGAAGAGATATAAAGATAAAAAGTGCAAGTTGCAAAACATGTACTATATAGTTTAATTCATTAAGTTGATTAGGTTTTTAAGGTATAGCTTTGTATGCACCAATAACAAGCACATAGAAAATTGTGAACCACCAAGAATATAAGAGTGAAATGAAAAGGTTGAAAAAAAAACTAAAAATGTGCTTTTTTCACCTTCCCCATTTATACTGTTTAAATTTTCAATCTTCTATCATCTACTTACTCTTTAAGAGTTCATATATGAATACATGATCAACATAACTCCACATCAGTACAACCACAAAAATGGTAAATTATACTCCATGTACAGATGATATGTCAAAATACATTCTATTGTCATGTATAACTAAAAAGAACAAATTAAAAAAACACATTCTAGGGGCTGGCATTGTGGCTTAGAGGTGGATCACTTGCCTAGCATGTGTGAGGCAGTGGGTTCAATCCTCAGCACTGCATATAAATATATGAATAAAATAAAGGTCCATCAACAACTGAAAAAAAATACATTCTAAAAATATATATATATATATTTAAATTTAACCCCCAATTTTTCTGACCTTCAAAGTTGACAAAATCTTTTCTTTGATCCCCCCACTCAGGGTCATAATATTCTGAAAAATGAGAAAATGACCCAACTTTCCAACACATCAGATATCTGCTAGCCATTAGTAAACACTTCCAATGTGTGTCGTGCAAGTATAAGAAACTTAAGTAACTGATTTGTCCCTGTGTCTCTTCCTTCTCCCCTACTCCTGCCTTAGGACTTTTTGTCCTAAATACCCTTCAACCCATTTAAAGGGAACAATTGACTGTGGCAGCAGTGCAGTGGCTATTGACCTGCCCTGAGGAGTGTAGCAAGTGAAAACTTCCTTTTCTACTGAAATATAATGGTAATCAAGCTTTGGAACAGGAATGTGAGGACTGAAATAGGGCTTCATGGATGGGTCACTGTTAAGAAGTCCTTTTGTAGCACATTTGACAAAATGAGGTTTTCCAATAGTGATCTTCAATGAAGAAGCAGGATCACTTTGGCTAGTTCTAAATGTGTGATCGATGAAAAAAGTTTAGACAATCTTCAACTTGTAGAATTTCTCTGTCCTAAGGCAAGACTGCTCAAGTAGTGAAAAACAGGATATAAAGGACAGGCTAATAAACTTACTAAAGATAGTACTTGCAAATCTTTATATTCTTGCTAAGGGACTGCATTTTTATATCAGCCCATCCTAAATGCAGTTGCATATAAGTGCAGTTTAGTAATTAAGCTCAATTAAATGTCTGAGTTACAATTCAAAGACTTTGTGACTAAAAAATGAATAGATGTCATTTCTTGTTATTTGAAGACACATTGTTTCAGAAATCTAGAAGACTAAAGAAAGAAACAGAGAAAATAGAGTGTCATCTGTTGTAAAGTCAAGTCTGAGGGAAGAATCATGATGATAAGAATGTGTCCAAAATACTTAAAGTTGTGTGTAAACAAGGGGACAAGGACAAATAGAGAAGAGACCTGTTCACTAAGTTTGATTTTGTTTAATAGATAGCAAGGATTGAGAGTCTGAATGTTCTTTGGCATTCTTTGACTTATGGAAAATAATCATTTGTAAACTAAGCTGGGGGGGAACCACGTGAGGTCTGATAACCTTAATAAGTAAATGATGGAATTTCTTCTGGTCGAGATATAAACTCCCTTCATTCAACAGATAAGGAAAGATGTCAGTTACAAATGATCTGCCCAGGTCACATAGTAAGTAATCATGCCAGGTTTTAAACCTGTGCATTTCTGTTGAAGAGCCCCTGTGCAGTGCCTCTTGCCTGCATCAATAAATAAAGAGTATATACAAGAATGCCAATGGTAGCTTCACATATGAAAGTGAAATTTCATTAATAACCTCTGTCTTACTGTTGTATCCCTCTTCATTGCTTATTAATGTGCTATAGGGAACCTATATCTTTACACTTTGTTGCTATTAAATATGGTAATTAATGAGGGTATCCATGGTATACGTACAAGCAAGTTACTCTTTATTTAAAAATGGCCAAAGACCTGAGGAGACATTTATCAAAAGAAAACATGAATGGCAAAAGGTATATTTAAGAAAATACCCAATGTCACTAATAATCAGGGGAATATAAATTAAAATCACAATGACATACCACCTCACACATGATAGAATGATTTATCAAAAAGACAAAGTAACAATAACAAGTATTGGTGAGGATGTGAGATAAAGGAACCCTTTTTATACTGTTGATGAGAATGTAAATTAGTAAAGCCATTTATGGAAAACAGTATGGAGGTTTCTAAAAAAATTAAAAATGGAGTTATCATATGATCCAGGAATTCCACTTCTGAGTATATAGCCAAAGGAAATAATCAGTATGTGGAAGAGACATCTGTACTCACACTTACTGCAGCATTATTTACAATAGTCATGGTATTGAGTCACCTAAATATAAGATATGGAATCAACTTAAATGACTATCAACAAATGAATGGATAAAGAAAATGTGATATATTTACACATATAAACAATATATACTAATAGTTTTTACCTGTTCCCTGGTTAGCCTTTAAAAAGGATGAAATTCTGTCATTTGCAGCAACATGGTTGAACCTGGAGGACATTAAGAGAAATAAACCAGGGACAGGAGGAAAAAAAAAGCCCACATGATCCCACTTATATATGAGATCTAAAAATGTTGAACTCAGGAGCAAATAGAACAGTGGTTACCAGGAGCTGGGAAGGGTAGGGAAGAGAGAAATGGGGAGATGTTGGTCAAAGGATATAAAATTTCAAATATATATCTATATATATATATATCTATATCTATATATATATATACCTATATATATATATATATATATATAGGTATGAAATGAGTTCTGGAATTTATTATACAGCATAGTGTCAACAGTTAATAATATACTATATACTTGAAAATTGCTGAGAGTATTGATTTTAAATGTTCTCATCACAAAAAAAAGTGTGTGAGGTGGTATGTTAATTAACATCACACTGTACCTTATAAATATATACAATAAAAAAACATTTAATAAATAAAGAATCCTTAGAGAAAATCTTACTAAATGATATGTACATTATAGTCTCATTTTTATATAGAAAACTGTTGAGGTGTATATATCACATGCACAAGTTTTATGTGGTGCTGAGGTTTGAACCCAGCGCCTCGCATGTGCTAAACGAGTGCTCTATTGCTGAGCCACAACCCCAGCAGCCCCTGTATTTTTCTGTAATTCGTAGGTTTTAAAAGTGTATGTTTTACAACAGGCTAATTAGGAAGTTGGCAGTGACAGGAAAGGAAAATGCTAAAAGGGCGTATGTAGTAGGAATCGAATGACATATATAACTTACTAGCAAATCAACCCTTGGATGATTAAATGAGCTGCAATTTTTCTTGGTGAGAATATTTAGCTTTCTGATTTTCATGTTCTTCTCTTCGTTTTTCAGTAACAGTAACGAGTAGCCAGAGTACTCCTGCCAAAGTCCCCAGAGTAAAGAGCAGTCCGTCTATTTCCTCCCCATCATCTGCAGCTTGTGCTCCAAGCTGTGCTGGAGACCTTCCTCTTCCTTCAAATACTCCCACATTCTCTATTAAAACTCCTCCTGCCAAGACCCGGTCTCCCATCAGCAGAAGAGGCTCTGTCAATTCTGTCTCTCCCAAACCACTCTCATCTTTTAAGATGTCAATTAGAAACTGGGTGACCCGAACACCTTCTTCATCACCACCCATCACTCCACCTGCTTCTGAAACAAAGATCATGTCTCCAAGAAAAGCTCTCATTCCTGTGAGCCAGAAGTCATCCCAAGGAGATGCTTGTTCTGAATCTAGAAATAGAGTGAAGAGGCGGCTAGACTCAAGCTGTCTGGAGAGTGTGAAACAAAAGTGTGTGAAGAGTTGCAATTGTGTGACTGAGCTTGATGGCCAAGTTGAAAATCTTCATTTGGATCTGTGCTGCCTTACTGGTAACCAGGAAGACCTTAGTAAGGACTCTGTAAGTTCTACCAAATCAAGCAAAGTTGAAGGAGCTGGTACAAGTATCTCAGAACCTCCTTCTCCTGTCAGTCCTTATACTTCAGAAAACTGTGGAACACTGCCTCTTCCTTTAAGACCTTGTGGAGAAGGGTCTGAAGTGGTAGGCAAAGAAAATAGCTCCCCAGAGAATAAAAACTGGTTGTTGGCCATGGCAGCCAAACGCAAGGCTGAGAATTCATCTCCACGAAGTCCATCATCCCAGACACCCAATTCCAGGAGACAGAGTGGAAAGACATCACCAGGCCCGGTAAGTAAGAAGTGATATAGAAGTTATATTTCTTAACTTGAAGAGGGGCCAGATACAGATCTCAAGTCAAAATGCTTAAAAGAAAAGAAAGCAAATTTATCCTTAGAGTTGCCGAATTTAGCACATAAAAATACAGTACAAATTTTGCATGGAACTTATTTATATTACAGATTTTTTACCCAAAAATTATTTATCTGAAATTGAAATATAACTGGGTATACTGTCATTGTATCTGGCAATCCTCTTTACTTCCATTAAAATCCCTCCTTTCAAGGTTTATACTCTCAGTCTTGTTGCCAGATTTGCTAAACCCTTCCTTGTGCTCCAGGATATCAAATATCAATTCAGAAGTATCTCTCCTTTCCTATTAGATAGATATGCTGTCCTTTTTTTTTTTTTTTTTTTTAAGTCAATATAGCTGATATTCTTGGGAAAATTGCCAACATCCATAAGTAGATTTTCAGTTTGTAATTACATTTTATGGTTATTTAATGTGAAGTTTAGATTCTTACAAAGCAAGTACCAAATCCTAGATTTTTATGACTTCTCCCCAATTTTTTCTAGTTATCTTGACCACACCATTGTTCTTAACCACCTATATCTACTCTTTTAAATATTCAGTAGTGCAGCATAATTTTACTTACCATTTTAGGACTCAAATTTCATTGTTTGACATAATATTTAAAATAGATAATGTCAATAACAGATACTGTTGGCAGAACCTTGAAAAGCATATAGACTTAAAATGGTAGAGACAAAAGAAGCTGTGAAAATTAGGTGAGCTAAAAGCACCAGTCAGAAGGAATAGAAAATGCCTGTGAATTTGCAGGTTAAGGGGATGTGGGTTAAGGAAGTTTCCACTGCAGTTTATGATCTCTTCTGTGTTAGAAGTAGGTGATAGGATGATTGAAATCCAATCCAGGAATCAAGATCTGCCCTTTTAAAGGGTGTAAGCTAGGTAGTAAGTATTCACATCCTATACACATCATGAAACGTATTCCATAATTTAAGAAAAAAACAAATCGGAAATATTTGACAGCTTTTAATATGTATACTTTAACAAAGACCTTGCTAAAGAAAATGAGAAGGAAAAAAAGCTATTGGGAATTTTTCCTTTCTTTCTCTAAAATTATGTCTATTCTTTGCTCCTAGCCAAAATTCTTATTGTTTTTCAAGGGAGTGGTTTCAGCTGTGTTTTAGCAGAAAGTAATTTCAATGAAAAATTATTTTTGTAAATATGTAAATCTTAAAGACTTTTTTAAATAGTGCATTTATTAATTTTTTGAAGATTTTTTTTTTTTAAGAATTTGGGCTAGGGATTTAGCTCAGTGGTAGAGCACCTGCTTAGTGTGTACAATGTCCTGGGTTCAATCCCCAGCACCACAAAAAATAATAAAATAATTTTTTTCTCTTTATACAATAATAATATAGAATAGTCTGGTTTATAGGCTACATTTATTTCATTTATTTCAAAGAGGTTGGTAATTGTAACCACTTCAATTCCATTTAGGAGATTTAACTGGTAAATATTTTCTGTTCACATGAAAAAATCTATGCTTTTCTTGCATATTATCTATTAAAATTTTACTATTCCATTATAAGTCAACCAAAAAGACATTGCCATCAAAAGTAGTTGGGATTAAAAAGCTGGCTTATTAAAATAGTCAAATTTCTAGGCATCTTAAATTAATATACAGTTAGTGCTAATGTGCTAGGTAACTTTGGATTTTATCCTAGGAAATCTCTGAAATCTAAATTTTCTTCTTCTAGGTTACCATTACTCCCAACTCCATGAGGAAAATCTGTACCTACTTCCATAGAAAGTCCCAAGATGACTTCTGTAGTCCTGAACACTCAACAGAATTGTAAATTCTAATCTGAGTGAGTTAACTGAACTTGATTCCACTAAAACAAGGTGCAAAGACAGTGACTTCATAATTGTGGTCTTTAAGAAAGCTGCCATCCTTTCATTTTTTTGAGAAAAATCTTTCAACTCTGAACAATGTACCTAATCTGGTATACTACCTAGTGTATATGCAGCTTCCTCAGAGTAAGTGCTGTGTTTAAATTTCATAAAGTAAATTTGTCATTTTTGTAGCATTTTGAATGAATAGTCTTTACTTTTTAAATTATGCATCTTCTCTACAATAATAACATCCCAACTCATAGAGGCACAAAACAGGACATGTCTCTTGTCATCCTTAAACTTCCTTGCATAGTAGAAAGTGCTGGCAGCCACAGCAGAAGGCCTGTCTGTGAAGGCCAACTGTTAAAGGACTCTATGGAATATCCCTGGATCTGTCCTGCCTCAAAAAACTATACTTTTGTTTGAAATATATAATCTTTTCACTATGCTTTCGTGGGTTTTCTTTAAATATGTGCAAAAATGTGATATTCAGATAAATACATTTATACTGGTTAAGTGTTTTTAAAAGTCTTTATGTAAATGCAGCGATAAATGTCAACTCTTTGGAGAAACTAGGAGAATAACAATAGGAAACTGGGTTCATCTTTTTTCTCCCAAATATATCTACCATATGAGATTTAAGTTTCCCTTATTTTTACCAAGCTATGTATGTTATCACCCAACATCACTTTCTATAGTTTGTGATTCTTTCCATTTAAATAGAAGATGTTTTATAAAATCAGTAATCATACAATAAAGCTAGGGCTTTAATTTAGGTTTATTCCTCAGCACTAGGGGCTGCATCTTTTTAAAAATTAAAGAAAAGGTAACAATTTCTTATTGGTATTTCTATAAAATATGATAGCTCTGAACCAAAAATCAAGAATCTGAAGAATGAAATCTTTCTCTTCATGTTCATAAAAGCAACAGCCTTTTAGTATTGCCCTGAGCCAAAAAAAAAAAACAAAAAAACAAAAAAAAACATGAAACTTCCTCTGGATTTAATTAACTAACTCTAAATAATATGCAAAATATCCTTAACATTTCTTCCCTTAAAACAATTGTGCGTTGTTTATTTTTAAATGAACCATCATTTTACATATTGCCACTTTTTACCCTCATGGAAAGAAGTTTTATGAATTTAGTCTGTACTTGGAAGGGATTCTCCTTCCAGTTACAAGAAATTCATTTTATTAGTATCTAAGAGGACTGTGTAGACTTTATTCCTACTTTTGTAAAGGTTTTAAAAACTATTCTTAATGCAGACTCTTTGATTGTTTTGCAATTGTAAATTAAGCTTGTAACCACCAGGACCACATAGGTTAAATATAGATTCTCTATGGAAAAAAAATAAAGAGAAGTCAGAGTAAAGGAAAGTCAAAACCAAGCACACCATAGCCTTAACTGAGTATTTAAGAAATCTGCTTATATTTAGTGTTTAATTTTTGAGTGTTAGGAAAGTATGCCAGTGTTAACTCTCTTGCTTTGAAAACCAGTGTGGAGAGTGGAGGGAAATCCTTGGAAAAGGATCAGTAAAGTAGATGATTTTGTTTGTGTCTGCACATCTTCTGGCAGCACTATGGAGTGAAATTGGGGTAAATGTGGCTGTCAGAAACTGCCAAGAGCCTTTGGGTGTAACATGTCCCACTTGGAAAACTAGTACTTCAAATGGGTGCCAAAGATCGAATGTAATGAGATAATAATTATCCCTGCCTGTGTCAGTGTCAGACTTTGAGCTGATCCTGAATAATAAAGCCTTTTACTTTATCTGATATCCTTTTCTGAACTTTTTACAGAAAAACTATAAGTCCACACCAAAGAACTATAGTAGGATTCAAGAATCCCTTCTACTTGTTCATTGAATAAAATTTGTTTATTCTCATGGAGATGATGTAGTTCAAACTGAAAGAATTTTTAATGAAATACATCTTGCGTGGTGGTCAGATGATAAAAGTTTAAGATGGCTTGGATTACTTGGTAAAGGAGGGTGGGGTGATGTAGTTTTTTTTCTTAAACAAGTATTTCCAGCCCAAACTTTTCCAGTTGAACACATTCCAAGCACTATTACTATGATGCTGTATTAGAGTTTCTTTTTGGTTATTCAACAGAGGCCCCTAACTTAATTTTTTGAAGGTTGGCTAGCCCCTTAAAATGTCTCTTTTATTTTGGGCTGCACATTTTAGATAATTTCTCAAGACCACTTGTAGCTACCCTTCTTTTAGGGGTTGAGAGAGGGGTCAGCTTTCCACACTCATCCCCATCTCTAATATCTTAAAATTGCACTGAGATTTTTGGGACACACTGAATAGAAGGCATTTTTTTTAAACTTTAAATGCAATATGGATGAATACAGCCCACTTTTAAGTTGTGTGTGCGTGTTGCTTTAACCCTCAACTTAAAGTTAGCCTACTGGCCATGTTCTTACATAGGTCATATGCCTATTGAACATCTGCTTGAGAGCTTATCATTGCAGACACATGTACTGTATGTCTTTTCCTGCTTTTCCTAGTATTAAGAGGGTCTGATTTCCTTCTACGCTCCTTTTAAAGGAAAGGCCAACTAGTCTGACAGAATCAGTTCCACAGCTAGATAATGTAGGCAACAGTTTACAAATGTGTCTAGACTGGATGAGAACACTGTACTAGAAAGACTGAATTGATGTCCTCTCTAGTAATTGAGCACAAGCGGCTTCTGCTTCATAATTCTGTTCTAAGGGCTGAATGCAGGCCCATTTGAGCTATTGCTTATCAGTAGATCTCACTGCTTTTCGGATGGTAATTCTTTGCTTGCCTTTCATTTGGATCATGCCATATTACTGATAAACCAGTTTATTCATGAAATCCTTGGAAATTATGGGGAAACCTGCATTATGCATTAGTCCTTTAAGTTCATTGGTTCGAAGTTATTGGTAAGCCAAACAATATTTCGTTGAACTTGAGGTGAGTTTAATGCTTTACTAGATCTGTTGCCAGGAATACAAGCCTAACTTGTTAGACAGTAACCATTTTGTTGTCCTAAGTGATAGAAAATCTGTTTTATTTGTGAGCTATATTTGAATGCATGCTGAGAAGTTTAAATTCAGCCTTTAAAAAATTACCTGAGCATGTTAAGCAGCTTGTTCATATCAGTTTCCCTATAGCAAACACATGCCACAAAAATAAGAGATGTTATATGATTAAAGAATAGGCTTGTTTGATCCTAAAAGCTCATCCCTCTCCCTTCCCTGCTAAGCCAGGAAAGGAGATTTCAAGCATATATAACAAGGTTCTTTATTTTTAATGTCAAAGTTTTAATATTCCATTTATTCTCTATTTCTTTTTAATTTCCTTAACTAGCCACATGCCCCTTTCCCTTTTGCCATTCTAAACAGTTTGTATTTAAACTATTTTGTCGAATATGAATAGCAATAGCACATTTCAAAATGCCTTTGATTAGAAGGAGTTCAGTTCAGCTAACATTTATTCATTACCTGGGTGCCAGGTAATGGCACCTGGTCTGCAAAGAGTTCTTCCCTTTATTTTTAGTTGTCAAGGGAGTCACTTTATCTATGGCACTTCAATAAGCAAAAGTCAGCATTTAAGAGAAACAGATCAGACTTTTAAGTCACTTGAGTGAAGTTGTTTGGAGCAGCTATTAAGTAGCGAGTGCTATTTTAGGTGCAATCTATTCTCTCCAGGAACTTATTCAGTTGCTGCTTAGAGTACCTATAATTTTTCAAAATGTTATGGTTTGGATTTTAAATGTCCCCTTAAGGCCAGGCATTGAAGACTTTGTCCCTTAGGTGACACTATTGGAAAGTGGCTGAATCTTTAGGAAGTAGGGCCTACTAGAAGGAAGTTAGGTCATTGGGGAAAAGAGGATATTGGGACCCCAACCTTTTCCTGTTTCACTTCCTGACCACCAGGAGGTGAGCAGTTTCCTATGTCATGCATTATTGCCATGATATATCTTGCCACCATAGGCAGTGAATTTGTGCCAATGTTACAGGCTTTTTTTTTTTTTCTGTTGAAAGCTTTCCTTATTTTTAAAGTTGAGGTCTAAAAGTCATACCAGTTAGCCCATTTCTTTAGCAACATGTTACCAGATAATGTTACTGAAACAAACAAAAAAACTAAACCATCTGGCTTTGCTATGTTGACATGGAGTTAGCAAATATTGTCAGACCACATCACTCAATAATCATTCAGCACCACTCTTAATTTTACTTCTACTTTTTTTCCCATCCCCTGCAATAGGCTCAAACATTTCAAGAATTATTTTAAAAGAAGATTAATAAGAGGATTTATTAAATGTGACTGTAAAATACTTACTAGTGGTTCAGAAACAAAAAATTAAAACCCAGTGGTCATTGGCATTTCTCTAATGGGTCCAAATTTAGACCAACAATTAATTTCAGATTGGAAATGTCACTGCCTCAAAAGCCTTCTTGGATTTAGAAAGCTTTATAGGCAGTAGACTAAGAGTCCAAACATCCATGTTTTCACAAAGGTGTTGACTGGAGCCAGGTATGGTGGCATGTATCTGTAATCCTAGCAACTCAGGAAGCTGAGGCAAGAGGATAGCAAGCTTGAGGCCAGCCTCCACAACTTAGCAAGACTTCGAGCAATTTAGTGAGACCCTGTCCCCCCCCCCAAAAAAAAAAAAAAAGGGTTGGGTATGTAACACAGTGGTAAAGTAGCCCTGGGTTCAATCCCCAGTACCCAAAGGGGGAAAAAAAAAAAAAATATATATATATATATATATATATATTTTGACCAGAAGACAAGAGGAAATAAACATGAATAACTTAAGGAGGTTGTGTTAAACACTTCTCATCTCCCTAGAGTGGCTTGTGATTTGGATTATCCTGTGGTATCATCCTCTTGCTTTCCTCTTTACTAATAGATATGAGTAATGTGTGAAGCCGGGGTTCTGGGTTTTATTCGCACATGGACTAGTTATTTCTCTCTGTATTCTGTGGCTACAGGTATCATCTCACATGCCTACCCTAACTAGCCATACCCCCCCCCCCCAAAGAGGGGTGAACTGAGTGTTTAGTACCATCATTGCACTAAACCTGAAGGTTTCCTGGATGCTGCCTGTTCTTTCCTCTTCCTGCATAAAGTCAAATTTATGATTTGGGTTGGGTGGGGTGGAGTGCAGTACTGGGGATTTAACCTAGAGCTTTCTTTTGCATGCCAGGCAAACACTCTTCCACTGAACTATATACCCCAGCCTTTTAAAATTTCTTAATTTTGAAACAGGGCCTTATTCAGTTACCCAGGCTAGCCTCAAACTTGGCAATCCTCCTGCCTCAGCCTCTCAAATAGCTGGGATTATAGGCATGTACCATCACACTTGGCTTTATGAAACTCTTAAAATCAAAGTTATAGATTTTTGATGTAGTGCAGATCAAATGTTAAAGGGAAACAATACTAAGCTAGCATTGAAGGACATGGTAAATGACAAAGATCTGATTATTATTAAATATCATTCAAAACAGTGTTTCCCTCTAGAAGGTTGTGCTTGGGAAGTAATATGGGGGACTTTATAGGGGTTTTTCTGTCTCTTGTCTTGGTTGGTGGTTATATGGGTATTTGCTGTGTAATTATAGCTTACATTTGTATTTTATACATTTTTCTGTAACATTTTATGTTTCACAATGTTTTCAAAGTTTTTTTTTTTTTTAGAGGAATGGAAATCAGATAATTTTCTAGAGAAGAAAGGTCAGAGGTAAACATGGAAGGATTCTAGATAAACTTGATAATTAAAGTTAATTCAAAGGGAATAAGCTACTAGGGGGCCTGTGGGATCTTCTTGATACTTTCTAAGGAAAAGAAGAGTCTTCTATTCCCTCAAAGCAGAAGGATGAACTAAGTTGACTCTATGTATACACTATGTTCACTCAGTTTAAAAAGAACTGTGCCTTCTGCAAATCATGCTGTAGTTCAAACATGGGTTTGGGATTTTCATGTAAGCAGGGTAGACCAACAAATGGAGATTTAAAGCTCCATATCATGCACTTTTCTTCTTCATTCTTTTTTTCGGGGGTGGGGGTTAACTAGGGGTTGAACCCAGAGACAGACACTTTGCTAAACTACATATATCCCCAGCTCTTTTTTTTTTTTTTTTAAGACATTGGTGGACTTTTATTTTATTCATTTATTTGTAAGTGGTGTTGAGAATCAAACCCAGTACATCACACTTGCTAGGCAAGTTCTCTACCACTGAGCCACAACCCCAGCCCAACCAGCTCACTTTTGAGCCAGGATCTCACCAAGTTGCTTAGGGTCTCACTAAATTGCTGAGCATGATTATAGGCACGTGCCATGGTGCCCAGCATCCTTTCTTACTCTTGTATCTTCTTTTCTCAAGTTCCACCAACAAATGGAGACAGAAACAAACCATAGAAATAATGGGTCTGGGGGAAGTTGACCAATTTGCTCAGAGTCACAAAAGTAGATAGATGGTTGGCCAAGTGCATTCTGGTATCCCATACTTTTTTTGCATCCCAGTCCTGATCTACTAGCCATTCTCCTAATACTTTACTATCCTGCCTTTGTTCAGGTGCTTCCTCTACCTGGAATAGTTTTCCTACCTTATGCCTTTAAAGTCCTCATTCTTAAGATCCAGTTCAGACCCTCCTCTACTTCCTACAGGAAATGGTCACAAATTTTCCTACTTAAGCTTTCCTTCCACTCAGCCCTATAAATGCCTTGCTTAAACATTATAATGAAGGCTAGAAATGTGGCTCAGAGCTAGAGCATTTGTCTAGCATGTGGGAGGTCCTGGGTTTGATCCCTAACACCACAAAATAATAAAAAGAAGTCACAGATAATTTTGTTTCCAAAGGTATAAATGACTTATATACTCATGTATTGAAATATACCGTATTACTAGTAAGAATCACAAGTCACTTATTAATTTTATTTCTTTGTATTTTCCAGATTTTCTACAAGAAACATATTTTATAATTTTTTAAAGTAGTTTTTGCTGAGGAAAGAAGGGTTACTTATTTCTCAGATACAAAGAAACTGTATTTTTCTAAGATAAAAAATTCAAATTATGCTATGTACATATATAAATATTCCCCAGTGAATGCTACCTTTATATATATCTTTAAAGCACCAGTTAAAAAATCATTATAAAGAAGGAAGGCCAGTAGAGTACAGGAAGGAGAATGGGAAAGAGAGAAAGGAAGAGAAAATAGAAGTATTAGGGATTGAAATGGAGTACATTATATTACATAAATGTATGAATCTATTCAAAATGAAACCCCCTTTTATGTATAACTAAAGTGCACTAATAACAATACTTAAAAAACTTCACAAGAAAGCCAGGCGCCGTGGCACATACCTGTAATCCCAGCGGTTCAGGAGGCTGAGGCAGGAGGATATGAGTTCAAATCCAGCCTTAGCAACAGCGAGGCACTAAGCAACTCAGTGAGACACTGTCTAAACAAAATATAAATAGGGCTGGGGAAGTGGCTCAGTGGTCAAGTGCCCCTGAGTTCAATCCCTGATATCACACCCCAGCACCGCCCCCCAAAAAAAAAAAAAGATTTCACAAATAAATGTATGTTTTAAAACAATATAGAGAACATATTCTCTCAATATATATTAGAGCTGGTTGTGGTGGTTCACACCTGTAATATTAGCTACTCGGGCGGTAGGAGGATCACAGGTTCAAGGCCAGCCTGAGCAACTTAGAAAGTCCATGCCATAAAATAAAAATTGAAAGGGCTGGGAATGTAGATTAGTAGTAGATAACTCTAGGTTCAATCCCCAGTATCAAAAAAGAAAAAATACACATATATATGAAGATATTTTGTTTTACAGAGAATATGTTATATTGAGTATTTTAAAATATTACATGATATGTTATAGAAAATAACATAAAATACATTTCCAACTATTTTATAATAGATGTGAAGAAATATAATTACTCTGACAAAGGTTCTGACAAAGGCTGCCTGAAAAGTGCTAATTCATTTTTCAGAAAGTTGTAGTGTAAATGAGAAAATTTTGTTAGAGATAAGAAAAGTCAAAGGTATTCGCCCAAAATGTATTTGAAGTCATCTGAAGAAAATGAATAGACACAGATATGTGTTCAAGTAAGAGAAGGAAAAGGAACAAACATTTAGGATGATTAATATGTGCCGACTGTATACATCTAGGCTCTTTAATAATTAAACAACCCTCGTGGACTGGAGATGTAATTCAGAGGTAGAGTGCTTGCCTACTATGCACAAAGTCCTTGGCTTGATCCCCAACATCACAGGAGAGACAAAAAACCCACAACCCTTAGGGAATTATTATTATTCTCTTTTTATAAATAAAGATATTAAACCTCTTCAAGTTTAAATCATTTACCAATGGAAGCTAGTTAAGTGACAGAGGAGGTATTTAAGTTCTATCCTATAACAGCGAGTTCGCATGGAAATGGCTTTAAATAACCCTCATGAGAATTGCAGTGACATCTTCCTTCCCTGGTGAGTAGGGACTGGAACACTGCTGCCTAGCTAAACAGTTGAAGGGATCTAGAGTTATGATGCAGAAAGTCCTGAGGGAAGCTCATCTGGGAGCAAATAACAGTTGAACCACAAAGAAAGGGACAACGAAGGATGCCCTGAGGTTCCTGAAGCCTGCCAGGACTTCTGAAGCATTACTTCAGAAATAATAGAAGTGAAATATACACACAATTAGGAATTAACAAGGGATAACTGAAAAGATTGCTGAGCCAGATACAGTGGTGCATTCCTGTAGTCCCAGCTACTCAGGAGTCTGAGGCAGGAGAATCACAATTTCACTAAAGTGAGACCCTGTCTCACAATAAAAAAGGGCTGGAGATGTAGCTCAGTGGTATAGCACTTGCTTGACATGTGGGAGGCCTTGGGTTCCATGCTTAGGACCAAGAAAAAAGATTGTTAAGCTGCTCTTAAAAAAATAACAAACTTCACAGAGTTGTGATGATGAGACATAGTACAGTTTCTCAACCCAGATTTCCTCATCTTGACTTTGCCATACCCTGATTCTGTGACCTTGTACAAGTTACTTAATCTCTTTGAGTACCAGTGTCGTCATGAAAAATGGGAAAAGTAACGCCACAGTCCCCCCGCCCCATCCATAGGGAATATACACCATGACCCAAATGAATGCCTGTATTACCTGAACCTATGTATGGTTTCCTAGGCACACATGCCTGTGATAAAATCTAATTTATAAATTAGTAACAGTAAGAGATTAACAACAATAGCTAATAATAGCATAATTAATTATTCTGGGGTGCTAACATCCCTAACTTAAAGAGCAAACAGTGGGGAAAAGAGCCGGACACACCTGGTATTAATGGAATGAGCAAGAGCTGAGGCACCAGAGAGCTTGTACATTTCTAGCCTAGCTCAGGAATCTGGGAGCACAGCCAAAGGAAACAGGGAGCACCCGAGGTAGGAAGTCATCAAGGAGGGACCTAGGGAAGAATGAAAGCATGGGGGATCCACAAGAAGCCAAGGGGTCCCAACCAGATATGAAGATTCAACTAAAGATTTCAGGAAGGAAAAGCAGGTGGGAAATAAGTACCTGAGGCAGACAGGTAAAAATAGTTAAGTGGATTATGGTGAGAGTAGGACTGTGATAGCATGGGCCATCTGATGCCTATGTCCAAAGTATCACAGTCAGGGACAGGTTGAGCAGAATTTTGGGTCATTCGAAGTTTTAAAAAAAAAAAAAAAAAAAAGCAGTATGAAGCCAGGGTCTGAGAAGGGTTAAAAATAGGTGGTAGGGAATGAAGTGGCCAGGAAAGCTGTGAGTCAGCTATTAAGCCACTGAGGAAGGCAAGAAGGTGGTGGGCTGAAAACCAGGGGACAGTTGAGTGGACAGGGATGGCAAAATAATGGAATGGTGTGCTGAAGAACAGGGTGGAGAAGCTAGGGTATGGAGAAATGATAGGAGAATGGAGCAGGGCAGTATGTTCTCCTGACCTGAAGAACACTGGAAAGCCGGGGGGTGCAGGTTTTCCTTTAGGATGAGAAGTTGAAGGAATGTGTGGTGAAAGGATGTAGGAATGAGGAATGGTGTTCACCAGACAGCAGATGCCATGCAGCTCAGGGGCATAGAGAACCTGCAAAAGCCCAGAGAGCGTTAACTGGGAAGTGCTGTCCTGGTAACAGGATACTGCCCTGCAGGGAGTGGGAGGCCAGGCTGAGTCTCCAACAGCCCTTCCTGGGCCCCCCACTGCAGTACTGAATATACATTTGCAGGACCCTGCCCCAGGAAGGACCCAGGGCCTCCTGAGTCAGTTCAGCGCCCTATTTCTGCATTCAGGCTGCTGAGTAATGGTTCCAAAGACAGTGCCAGCAGTGCCCAGGGCACAAGGAGAAAGTGAGAAGTAGGGCTTGGCACCTTATTTTGGGAGCTGTCGTCAAAGGCACAGCTCTCTAGTTCTATGTGCCTGATCCTTGGTGACAGCTCTCACTGGCAACCCAGATGACCAGCCCTGTGGGTACTTGCTGAGATGCCCAAAGAGGCAGGACCTGAGAGGGAGGAGACGGGATTCTGAGTCCTTTCTTCCTGAAGGAGACTCACTTAGTCAGTCTAATTGGGCATCCCAACTGGGCTAGTTTCTCAACCTGAAGTTCCCTAGGAGTAAACCCTGCTTTCTTTCTCTGCTTACATGTTCTTTTAAAATTACTATAAAGTGACAAAGACATGGCAAACATTCTGTTCCAAACCCAAGATGGAGTGTGTCAGACTGTACCATGAGCTGCTTTCCAAAGGCAGAGATGCCATAATAACTCCCAGCAATCCCCTGTATGTCCCCAGTGATACACATGTCTCTGATGGCTATGGCTAGGGCTCAGTCTACTACAGAGTAGACACTAGTCATCGAATAAACACAAAGGTCAAACCTGTGACCCATGAGCATTGTTCTGGAAATTAGCTAACTGACCCTGAAAACCTTAAGGAAAGTCTTTGGATTAATTTCTGCTGAACAGGTAGATCTGAAGACTGCCCTGAAGATACTCATGGCTCATGAATAGTAGGTCTGCTTGCCTTAACCCTCTAATATTCCTTAAACCCACTCAGGTCCCCCAAGTCTAGCCTCCGAGTCTCCATTAATATCTTAATTTCCTATATACCACCTGCCTATTCTTGAAAAGTAAATCCTACAAATTCCTTGGGATTTCTTCCTAGGAATTCAATTTCTCTCATATTAAATACCATTATGAGATAAGGGAATTTGGAATCCAGAAGGATTAAGTGGTTTTCACTGAATTGTATGAACTTTACATTACAGCAGTGATTAGAACCTGGCAGAATTTTTGCCTCTATAGCTGGTAACCCTCTACTTGTTTGCCTCTGGTTTGTACCAGCTGAAAATTCAAATTGTTTATGGCTATAAACATTGGCCCCTTCTCTGTGACAGTCTGGGACATTACTCTATCAGATAAAGTGAACATCATTACTTCAGGGGAACTTTCTAACTCACCATGGTAATCCCAACTGGGTTGAATTCTATTCAGCCGAAGATTCAAAGATTACTGTCCTGCTGTCAGAGTTTCTGATGTTTTTCTTTGTAGTTGATCCATCCGGAAGGTTTCAGACTCACCCTTCTTAACTAGTTAATTTACAGAAATGCTTAGACCTTTGTTCTGAATTTCATTCGTTTTCCCTGTTATTGTAACTGGGACTTATTCATCAGATTAAGTGCAATAGTGTTGGAAGCCTAAGTTTCTCCATTTGTCCTCTGAAATGCTCAGGGGGTTCTTATCCATTTAGGGATTATTTGCATTTTTTAAAATCTTTGAGATCTAGGGACACACTAGAAAAAAGTCACTCTTTAAGTTTCTTCATTTAAACACAAGATCGTTGCTTATAATTGTGTGGAGAGGGGGCTGGGGATATAGCTTAATGGTAAGCACTTGCCCAATATGTGTCAGACCATGGATTCAAACCCTAGTACTGTGAATACAAAAATACAAACAAAAGAATATGGAGAGGGGCTATAATCTTGTGGGTTCTATGAAGTCGACTGGGAGGTAATTCCTGCGATTGGGGTGCCTGACTCAACTACCACGGGCCAGTGTAGCTCCAGCACAGTGCTGCTAGGAAAAGGTCCATGAGCTTGGTCCCTAGGAGGTTGAACTCACTGTGCACATCCTCTCATCTCAGAACCACAGAATAATCTCAAAAGTTCAGGTCTGAAAAGAGGTTTACCATGTGCCCAATTCAACCTCCTCCTTTTCAGATTAAACAGAGGGAGAAAGAGATTGGTCATTTATATGAGGTCATATGGGGCCAGGCATAGAGCCCAGATCACACCACATAATACAAAGGTGAATGGCCTTTTTGGGGGGAGCGGGGGGGGGGGAGATAACCAAGAATTGAACTCAGGAACACTCAACCACTGAGACACATCCCCAGCCCTATTTTGTATTTAGAGACAGGGTCTCACTGAGTTCCTTAGCACCTCGCTTTTATTGAGACTGGCTTTGAACTCATGATCCTCCCATCTCAGCCTCCCAGCAAAGGAGAATAGTCTTTTTTTTTTTTTTTTTTTTTTTTGGTGGTGGTGGTGGTGCTAGGGATTGAACCCAGGGCCTTATGCAAGTACTCTACCAACTGAGCTATATCCCCAGCCCGGTGAATGGCCTTTAATAGTGAATCAGGAATATCAACTATATACATGGAGGAAGGCATGTGATTATAATATCCCCATTTTTAAAGAAATGAATCTGAATTATGTGAGTGTATACCACACATTTATTCATTTATCAAAAACGTTTGATGTCCACTGAGTGCCAGACACTGTGCCAAGTGCTATTTGCCATAAGGCCTGAGCTTCTCTTAACCTTTATTAACAAGCACAGGCACAAAATTGGTGCCAGCATCCTCTTTTATGGCACTGTATATGTATCTCCTTACAGAGATCAATTCAGTTGCTGTCCACACTCGGGACTCAGTCATGGCTTCAAGGTCTCTTCATGTCGTAAACTGAGTTAAAGGAAGACAATTTTAAGGTCTATATCATCTATGATCAGTTCATTTCCAAACTCATCTTGGGTGAACTTGTGACTCTGAACTTTTAGCAACTCTAAAAGTTTGGGTAATTACTAAAACTAAACAACTAAATTCAACAAAGGAAGCAAGATTCCACACTAACTGCAGAAAGAATTAACTCTTATGTACCCTGGGCAAGCTCCAGGTCCTATGCTGGTCCTATTCTCTGGCTCTTTCTTCTCATCTTTAATCCTCAACATTCTTTGATTGGTGTATAGATCTTCTTTCATCCTGACCAAACTCCATCCACACCTGGATCTTTTATGGAAACAGCAGGGATCATCTTTAAAACAGGAAGACAATGTTCTTTTCCTTATACCTCTGTGACTGTGGGTTCCACCTAGACATGGCCTTAGACTTCCAACTGGATGGTCTTGCACTGAACCAGGGTCAAATCAAACCAAGCCAACTTTACTGGAGCCTTCCATTGTCACATTCCCACAGCTGGACTTCCTTAGGGGTTGGAGTGGGAAAGGGATCATTATAGAACACTAACATGTGTTAGGTATTTGCTAAATGCTTTGGATGGAGAATATCACTTGATTTTTACAACAGTGCTGGAAGGGAGTTTTTTAATTATCCCCATTTTAAAGGTCGTTGTGAACCCAAAAGTGAACCCAGAGTGTCTGACTCCTCACCATGCCCCTTCTGAGAGCTGACAAAGTAAGAGGCCATGGGTGAGGAAAGTTCTAGACATGGCCCATGCATGTTTTCCTCCAGCCAGCAACATGTCAAAGAGAGCCATCCTGAGTTATGGTGTCTGTATTACTCATGTAGTCATGTATGAATTGTATGCTAGTTATCTTTTCCTATGCACATGACTTATTTTTTTTTTTAAATACATTGTAAGCTCCTTGAGAACAAGGACTATGTCCTACTCGAGCACTGTGAACAATTGACAGCTCAGTAAATTTATACAATGGGGCTCAAAATTGCTGGAGAACAGAGATATTTCAGCACATAGAACCAGAATTGGATCTTAAAGCACTTCTAGCCTTCAGAGTCTCATTTTGCAGTTGAGGAGACTGAAGCCCACAAAGTAGAGTCAGAGTCATCAGGACTCAACTTTTTCTTTAAAGCAAAGCCCTCTCAAATTATGCTCTTCCTCCACAACCCTGGGACCAGTACTGGGACTGTACTTATCATCAATATGTTAAGACCTTTAGGATCTAATGACCATGAAGCAATTAAAATCTGATATCATTTCAGGCTAATCATAGATAAATAGGGTCAAAAGAGCCTTAGAAATCATCTTGTTCAGCTTTTAAATTGTAGGTGAAGTAACAGGCCCTGAGATGGCAAGTGGCCAATCCTTTTCAGTTAGACAGTGGCTTTTCATTTAAATGATTCTCCCTGGCCAGAGATAGTAGGGGCACACAGAATACACAGGTTGGCCTCTCCTCGTTGGGCTGTATGTATCAGGATGGGAGTTAGGTGACTGGCTTGCTTTTGGAACAGTTCCCATTATTTAGCAGAATCACCATCAGCTCACCCCTGTTCTTGGCCTCTATCCTCTGTCCACCCAAGCAGCAGAAGCTATAACTAAGGCCAGTGCCTGAGCTAGAATCTGATTCTACCACTTATTCCATCCTCCTCCTCTAGCCCTTCCCTTTCCAGAGCCAACTCTGGCCCAGCAACCAGGTTAGGAATGTTACATACTGAAAAATTATAACTTGGCTGCCCTGTTTTTCCTTCTTGGGTAAAGAGCCCAGAGCTGAGAAAAACGAGTGTCTCCATTCTGTTTTGCTTCCCACAGAAGCCAAGGGCCAGAGGAAAGAGAAGCCCTGTGGCTTCTTTTGAGCAGTGTTGGCATTGGAGTATCAAGTGAGCTGGAAGCACTAAAGAAGGCTGTTTTGTCCTTACTAGACCTTAACAGTGACCTGCCTTGGGGGACCAACCCCTGTCCTTCCCATGTACTCCCAAGCACAGTATGGATCAAGAAGGAGCACATATAAAAAAGACCTTTCTAAAGACTGGGAAAGATTGTTCCTGACAAGCCTGCAGAAATAGCAAATAGTACAAGGAGACTGAGCTCTGTCTACATGGGGAATTTGCCAGGCTACCAAAGAGCCAGCTGTCTCAGGGACAGGGTGTTTGGAAGGTGAAGCTGCAGGGAAACTTATTTAGTGGGAACAAAAGAGCCACCCTCTCTTCCTGTTGCCTTCTGGCTAGACTTCCACAGAAAAGCTGAGCAGCTGGCCCAA
Organism: Spermophilus citellus; assembly: GCF_964194105.1. Lineage (NCBI taxonomy): Eukaryota > Metazoa > Chordata > Mammalia > Rodentia > Sciuridae > Spermophilus > Spermophilus citellus. The sequence continues at coordinate 124,571,766 of NC_138187.1, read as the reverse complement.
CCCCAACTCCCAGGCCTCCAAGCAGTAGGGAGAAATTTTCATCTCTCCTGTCTGGCTAACCCCCACCCCCCCCAGGATCAAACTGTTTGCTTCCTTCTTGTCTGCACACAGATAATCACCCTACCAGTCAGATGTATTCTGCCATAATTCAGGGTCACCAACTCCACATGGGACCAAAAGGTACTTGAAAATTGTACTACATTTCTCTTGTGGCTTACACTCCTACTATCAACAACAACCATCTCAACCCTTCTCCATGCTCCTGAGGCCTCTGGTCCTCCTGCCTCCCGACTTACTCTCCACAAAGGTCTTTGAGTTCTTCCTTTGTGTTTCCAAGTGCTTAAACCTCCCTACATTCTCATTCTTCCTTCTTGCTGTTACAATTCAAGCATTTCGTTTCCTACTATATAACCAAGACCAATGCTATGACTTGTGTTCTAAATCCTTTTCTTTACCACCTTTTTACAAACTAAGTTTCATAAACTCTAAATCTCTCTCTAAATTTGCTCCTTCTCTAGTGATACATCTTATGTTTAAAGAAGCCCACCCCTAGTCTAATTTTTTAAAAAGTGTCCTGAACATACATCCTTCTCTACCACCTATTTCTTCCTCTACATACTCTAATTCTCAAAAACATTTTTTTCTCCCTAGTTTTACTCTCTGACCTCCCACTGACTCCTCAACCCACTACATCGAACCTCAGTTCTCACTGCTCTACTGAAACAGCTCTTACAATGGTCATCAGTGACATTAGTGTTGCTTCATACAGGAGTCACCTTTTGGTCCTGTGTTATTCAACTTTCCATCACTCTGGCCAAAATATCTGACAAGAACAACTTAGAGGAGGAAAAATTTATTTGGGGCTTACAGTTTCAGAGGTTCAGTCCATGGTTGGCTGACTTCATTGCTCTGGGCCCAAAATGAGGCAGAAGATCATGTCAGAAGGGTGTGGTGAGGGGAAGCTGTAAATTTATGGCAGCCAAGAAACAGAGAGAGAGAAAGGGAGGGAGAGAGGGCAAATAATCCCCAAGGGCATACCCTCAATGATCTACTTCTTCTAGCCACCCCTACCTGCCTACATTTACCACCCAGTAATCCATTCAAACTTTTAATCCACCAAATGGATGGTAGATTAATATTTAAAAACCTATTCAGTTACAGTTCTCTCATAATGTAATCATTTAACCTCTGAACATTCCTGCATTTTCTATCACATGAGCTTATTAGTGGATATTCAAAACATAACAAGTCTTCATCTTAGCTCTTCAGCATTGAGACTGTCAAATGATTGAATGATCATTCTTTTTCTTTAAAAAGGAAAAAATAAATCTTCCCTGTCTCATGATATAGTACCATTTTTGTTCAATTCTATATCTTTGCCCACTCTTGCTCAGCCTCCTTTGCAGGCTCATCTTTCTCCACCTAGTCATTAATCACTGGAGATCACGGCCTGGAGTTCTCAAATTCACTTGTGCTAAAGTACTCTTTCATACCACACTGAATGGCTGGTTAAAATGTTAAGTAAAAAGAAAAAAAAGTAAATCAACTATATATCATAAACATCTCCCTGTACTTGCAAAATTATTTCAATGGGTGCATGTTATAGATGTACTATATCTTATTTACTCAGTCCTTTATTGTTAGTTGTGTAGGTAGTTTCTAATTTCTAATATTTTTAATTTTATAAATAGCACTATGAAGAATAACCTTATAGACCTTTTGGTGTGTGATTGGATGAATTATGCCAACATTTATTACTAGTATTAGGCCAATAATTAATTACTATAAGAAAACTAGGGATGTTTGGAATGTATATTTAATTTTTTGAGGTCAATAACATGGATACATCTATCCATGTAGCAACATTATCCAGGACAGAATCTGAGGCCAAAAAGAAAAAAGTTCACTCATTTGGTCTAGGGTGGTAAATCTGATATTTCCTCTTTTTCAGAGCCCTCAACATGAAAGGTATCATCAAAGACTAGTAAAGGGTTCTGGCCAAGGTATTGCTCACTCTGGAAGTCAGAGGCCATTGCCTTATTCCTACCCTATATTTTGGCAGAAGAATCAGTCCTGACAGAGCCAGGTGAAACTTAAATGACTTCAGAAGATCCTGAGGATTTGGATTGTCTAAAGAAGTTTTCAAGTTCTGGGACTGATCTGTCAGGCCTGACGTAGGTGGCCACAGGAAAAAAACAGGTCAGCAGAAGTCAGTGCCAGAAAAATGGCCAGTGATGGCTCATTGAGCAGGTAGTATGGGGTAGAATCTTGGGAATAAGAGATTAAGTGAGGGAGTTGACACAAACAACTCAAGGGTTCTTCTTCATCTCCCCAAATACTTAATATTGCAATACCCCAGATATTGGTCCTTCGTCTTCTCTTTTCTACCTACCCTTATGTCTTTGATGATCTTATCCAGACTCTCAACTTTGGATACCATCTATACTCAGACTTGAAATTCCTGATTTTATTTGTCTAGCCTGTCTTCTAACTGAACTCCTAATTTGTTTATTCAACAGAAAAGTTGACATTCCCTCTTGATTGTTTCACAGACATCTCAAATTTAACATGTTTAAAACTAAACTCCTAATTATAACCCTCCCCCCCCCCCAGTTAAAAATCTGATCCAACCTCCACTTACAGCAATGCCACCCTTCCAGTTTCAGCCAAAGACTTGGTCATCCCTAACACATCTTTCTGTCTCACATTGTGCAACCAACTCATAATCAAAATATTTTGGCTTTATCTCCAAGTTGTATTCAGGCTTTGCTTCTACCAAAGAGGAGTAACTAACTGATGCAGGACTTACCATGTCATTATAAACAACTGAAAAAATGGATCAGAGATACAAAACAGTGATTTCCAGACTGGCCAGGGATAGTACAGACCTGTGATTCCTGAGGGGGGGAAACAAATGAGGCAAGCTCACAGTTGTGGAGTCATTTTCAGATTGTTGAACCAAAGGGGGAACCCAAACAGAACCCAGGGGTTTGAGTGGTTGAGAAGATAGATAGAGACTGGATTTGGGGGGAATTTGGCTGAATAAAATGCCAAAGAGGAAGGAACTGCATGGAGAGAAAGCTCCATGCAAACTGTTGAGTCTTTGGCTGATCATGCACAGGGTACTGCACAAGGCTAATCAAAGAACAGCTACCCAGGAAACAATTACTGAGAAGCTATAAACCAAAAAATTCTTAGAACTCATATTAGGGCTGAGAATTATTCAAGTTCTGACTAGCAGAGTAGAGACCCTGACAGATGATATTTTCCAAAGATGGCCCAGTAGCTCCAATCTTACATATACTTCTACATTGTGACCTTGCCATTCACACACAAAAACATAGAAGTGAATTTCCTTCTCTTTTAGTCTGGTAAGAGTTATGATTACTTCTCCCATCTGGATAGTAGTGAAGCTGTGTTGATTTTAAGGGTAGGTTGGAAAAGACAGTGTAGCTTCCAGACACCCATATCATCTGCCACCTGTCCCTCAGATCACACCTTTGGCCACATGAGTGGTCTCTTATGAACTTCTGAAAGAGAAGGAGAAAGCCAGGCTTGGTTCATGAATGCGTAAAGTCTCAAATGGACTTGTACTGCATTACAGACCATTTCATTTCAATCCTGAAAGATATCTTCCTATCAAAGCTTTTGTGCATCTGTCATTTATTGATGAGGAAAGAGATATCACATGAGGTGAAAAAAAATACACAGAGATTCATAGGCCATTGTGAATGGCTATACTGGTCAGGGGCCTGGAAGGGGAAAGAGTAGAAAATCAAACCTGCCAGAAACAGAAACTGTTACTCAGCCCCCCAAAAAAGTACCATCCTTTAAGGAGACAATCAGCCACTTTGTGGCAAGCTGATGGCATTTGGGAACCCTGGAAGGGTTAATGGTTTTCCTTGTCTGAGATTAAAACATATTCCATGAACTTAAAATGGATCATGGACTTGCAGGTAAAATGTAAAGTCATAAAACTTAAAAAAAAAAAAAAATTTCTGGGCTTTAGGGTTAGGCAAAGAGTTCTTAGACTTAAACTAAAGCATAATTCATAAATGGAAAATGTGATACATTAGACTTCATCAAAATAAAAAAAAAAATATTGAGTCAGTGAAAAACCCTAGGAAAGGATGAAAAGACAAGCCACAACTGGGAGAAGATATTTGCAAAGCACATATCCAACAAAGGAACTGATATCTAAAATACATACAGAACTCTTAAAACTCAATGTTTAAAAAAAAAATCAATTTTTAAAAAAGGCAAAAGCTATTTCACTGAAGAGGATATACAGATGGCACATAAGCACATGAAGAGATATTCAATATCATCAGCCAATAGAGAAATACAAAGTAAAGCTATGAGATATTACACACTAAAATAAAAAAGTAATGACAGCATCAAATGCTGGTGAAGATTGGGAGAATGAATCAGTCAGACATTGTTGGTAAGAGTGGTGGTACAACCACTCTGGAAAACAGTTTGAAAAATTTTTAATAAAAACCACACATTCAATTACTATGTGATCCAGCAAGTGCACTCCTGGGCATTTATTCCAGAGAAATGAAGACTTATGTTCATACAAAAACCTGTACACAGATGTTCATAGAAGTTTTATTTATAACAACTCAGAACTTGGAAATGGGCTGGTAGAGGGCTTGCCTAGTACATGTAAGGCACTGGGTTCAATCCTCAGCACCACATAAAAATAAATAAATAAAGATATTGTGTCCATCTACAATTAAAAATATATTTTAAAAAAAACTTAGAAACAGCCTAGATGTTCTTTAGTGGATGAATGGTTAAACTAGTGGAATATCATAGAATATCCAGCAATAAAAAGGAATGACCTACTGATGAACACAACAACTTGGATGAATCTTCAGGAAATTGTGCTGAGTGGAAAAAAGCCAATTCCAAAAATGTTGTATACTACATGATTCCATTTATAATTTTTTTTCTTTTACAGTATTAGAGATTATACCCAGGGCCTCACACATGTTAGGCAAGTGCCCTACCACTGAGCTGTGACCCCAGGACCTATAATACATTTTTAAAATGACAAAATTTTAGAAATGAGAACATATTAGTGGTTCTAGGGGTAGGCCAGTGTGGTTATTAAAGACCAACACAGGGATCCTTTTGGGAATGAAACTGTTCTGTTCTTGACTGTGATGGATACAAACTCACACCTGTGAAAAATTGGATAGAGCAAACACACATACATAAAGGATAAGTAAAATTGTGGCAATCTGCATAAATTTGGACAATTGTATCAATGTTCATATCCTAATTGTAAAATTGTTCTACAGTTTTGTGATATGTTACTGTTGAAAGAAACTGGGTAAAGGTGGCAGGTGTTGCGGGGGAATTACCCCATATTACAGTCATGCATTGCTTAATGATGTTTCAGTCAACAACAGACTGTGTATATGATTGTGATCCCAAAAGATTATAAAGGACCTGAAAATTTTCTGTTGCCTAGTATTTTTACTGTAGCTTTTCTATGTTTAGATACTTACCAGTTATGTTACAATTGTCTGTATTGTTCAGTAGTTTCACCAGTTTGCAGCCTCGGAATGATAGTCTATACCAATTAGCCTAGATGTGTAGTAGGCGATGCCTTTTAGGTTTGTGTAAATATACTCTGTGATGTTCACAAAACAACAAAATGGCCTGAGGATCATTTCTCTAAACTCAAGTCCATCATAAAGTGTCGCATACCCATGTTTCCTACAACTGCATGTGTGTGTACAATTATCTCAGAAATAAAAGTTTAAATTAAAAACAACATATTCGTGGTTGATGGTCCATATTTAGACTTCCCTTTCTTAGCAGCAGAGCCTCAGCCAACCAAGGGCTCACAGAGCATTTGCTCCACTGATATGAGATTAGTAATCCTGCCTTGAACCAAAGGTCTCAATTTTCAGCAAAGGAGGTATGGAAGTGGGCACATGAACAAGGCATCCACTAGTCCCATCACAGACCCAAAAGCTGCTGGCCTAGTAATGGTGGAATGGCTGCTTTAGCAGTACCTCAGTTTGAGACACTTCTGTCTACGAAGCATCACGCAGTTAACTTATTAATAACCTAATTTAGAGACCTTCCTAAACCTAAACCTATTTCAGTAAGTGCCAGTTCAGTTTTTCTAGTTGTCTAGCTCAAAACCTTGGATTCTTCCTTGAATCCTCTCTTTCTCTGGTTCTCCACATCTAAAATGCCAGCAAATCTTGTTGGCTCTTCTTTCACACCCACAGCTTAACCACTTCTCAGCTCCACCACCACTAACCCTCTGGCCCAAGACTCTAAAACTCTCCCTTGAACACTATAACCTCCCTGCTTCTGCACTCGCCCCCTCCCATGTACACCAAGCAAGCAGCCAAAGTGATCTGTTAAGAGCCAAGTTTAATCATGTCACTCCTCTAACAAATTCCTCTCTTGACTTTTTATCACAGTCCAGCTATAATCTGAAGTATAAGAGTCTCCAAAGTGGTCCATGACCTGCTGCCACTCTGCCTCCCCTCATTGCTGTATCTTCTGGCCTCTGCTGTTCCTGAGACACATCAGGGATGTTCCTGCCATGGGGTCTTTGCACTCACTACTCCTTCTGCCTGGGAAGCTTTTCTCCAAAATAGCCCCATGGCTCCTTCCCTCACTTCCTGCCAGGCACAGTGGCACACATCTGTAATCCCAATGGCTCGGGAGGCTGAGGCTGGAGGATTCTAAGTTCAAAGACAGCCTCAGCAAAAGTGAGGCACTAAGCAACTCAGTGAGATCCTGTCCCTAAATAAAATGCAAACAAAGACTGAGAATGTGGCTCAGTGGTCAAGTGCTCCTGAGTTTAATCCCTGGTAGCCCTCCCCCACCCCCCAAAAAAGAGCCATTCCTCATATGTAATAGCAAACTCCACTGCACTCATGCCCCTGACTCCTTACTCTGCTTCAGCACTTATCACTGCCAAAACTCATTGCTTTAGTGTCTACCTCCCTCTGCTAGGAGGGGAGCTGCAGGGCAGGGACTTTGTCTTTTTTGTTTTTTGCACCCTATCTCCAGTTCCCATAACAGTGTTTGACATATAGGAGATACTTTTAAAAAAAAATTGAATGAACAAAGTTCCAGGGACTTTATAATCAGGTGCTCACACTACTCTGGTCCCTAACAACTACATCCTGATATGCAAATGCACCAAACAACCACAGGGATACCCATAGGTAGAAAAAGATACAGCATAATTACACATAGCCTTGTGCTAGACACTTGCCCCATGAGCACTTTACTGGGGAAAGGCCTCCTCGTCTGTGGATTCACTGTCTCCGGCCATCTCGTTTGCAATGGGACTCAAATATTCAGGAAGGAGAAAGACACCTGAGCCTGTAGGTGTCTCACTGCCTTGAGCCACAGCCAATTTAACCATTAGGCACAGAGACACAGTGCTGAGGGCTCATGATATCTTAGGGGCCCACAAAAATATTTTAATTTTTATTTCTTTTAGGATTAGAAAAATGAATAATAACAATAATCAGTATATGATGATAAAATCCATATTGGGTTATACTTAATTTTTTTAACCAATGCATTCATAACATATAATTTTAAATGTTTTATGGAGAATACAACCCAAGAGGGCAAAAGGGATCCCCAAACATAATTCCGCCCTGCCTGACACAACTCATCTTTAAGGCTCTGGCTAATCTGAAGGGCTAATCAAGATAGGGAGGGCCGGTATGGTGGCACACACCTGTAATCCCAGCAGCTCGGGAGGCTAAGGCAGGAGGATTGTGAATTCAAAGCCAGGCCCAGCAAAACAGAGGTGCTCGGCAACTCAGTGAGACCCTGTCTCTAAATAAAATACAAAATAGGGCTAGGATGTGGCTCAGTGGTCAAGTGCCCCTAAATTTAATCCCTAGTACCAACACCCCCACCCCCACAGGGAGATACAGGGGAACTGAAGTTCAGCAGGATTTCTCATTTATTTGTCACCCCAACCTAACTTCTTAGTCCCATGTTATAAAAGTTGAAACAGAAACTCTGAAAAGTTAAATGATTTTGCCCAGGGCCACCAAGAGAAGTAAGTGGCTGTGTTAAGATTTGCGCCAAAGACATCAGAGACCAAGCCACAGACTACCTTACTGCCCTACAGAGTCACAAGCCCAGGTGTGTGGTAGAGACGTTCCTCAGATCTGCCCCTGCCTGCAAAAGGCAGCCCCACTGAGTCACCCCAGCTCCACCCTGCCCTTCACGAGCCCAGTGTTCCCTCAGTCTACCTCATCCCCAGTGCCAAGCCCCTGCCCCACCCTGAGCTCCAGGTCTTAATCATGAAACTTTGGAGAAATAGGGTTGAGTGATAACACTCCACCCTACTACCAGGCAGGTCAGGCTGCCCTCTCCTGCCTGTTGGTCCTTCTGGAAAACAGAAACTGAAGTCCAAGGAAGCAAAGAGAAGCCTGGGAAAAACTTGTCCTTGTTGTTCCCAGCACAGGCTGTTTGCTAAGGCCTCTCTCCTGGTGCCAATGAAAAGGTCTGCTAAGATTCTGAGGGCCTCTTCTGACTGCATCCTTATCCTCAGTATGAACTCAAGGTTAAGTTCTTTCCTGAGGCCTAAGCAAAAATTCTCTAGTTCTTTAAGATGTCCTTTTTGGCCTCCCCTCTGTGTGCTGCCCTATTTGATGCACCATCAAACAGAAGCAGTTGGGAAGTACCCAGTGTCCAGGAGGAGAGCTACAAAACATTGTGGACTTGGAAAGAGAAGGGCTTAGCCAGATTCCAGCTCTGCAGATAAATAATGCAATAATGTAACCTCTTCAAATCTATTTTGTTGTTGTTGTTTTTATTTTTGTTTTGCTTTTTGCTCCTGGGGATTGAACTCAGGGGCACTCTACCACTGAGCTACATCCCCAGCCCTTTTCAATTTTTGTTCTGAGACAGGGTCTCACTAAGTTAACCAGACTGGCCTCAAACTAGTGATCCTCCTGCCTCAGCCTCCCAAGTAACTGGGATTAAAGCCACATGCTGGGCTGACCATTCCAAATCTAATTAAAACCTTGTTAACTAGGAAAAGAGAAAGAACAAAAACTTCATGACATTCTTAGCATTGAATTGGGACAGAGTTGTGCCAATAAATGTTAGTGATGTTTCATGTCTAGTGTGCCTTCTAATTTGCCTGGTTCCTGGAGGTTGTATTCAGAGTTCATCATTTATTCATGAATTCAGTCATTTGTTACATATTTACTGAACACTTACTATGTACTGGCCACTATGTAAGCCTTAGAGACACAAAGTTGAACGTAACAAATCTTTTGCTGTGAGGATCTTGTACTCAGGCAGGGAGACTGAAGAGAAGTGGACAAATAATATGATGTGATAATTGTTCAACTCTGCATCTCAATTAATGGTATTACCATTAGGTGTTACCAAAGAGCCAGGGGGTGGAGAAGCAATTAGCCTTCAAAGAGTAGAGTAACAGGAAACCAAAGCTTGTTAGGAGATGGGCCCAGATAGGTAAAAATAGGACCCTGAGACTTAGCATGTGGCCACTTTATACAACAGAAGGTGGAACAAGCTGTTTCTCATAAGAAAGAAGCCCCTTTTAGGATCCTAGGGATATTGTCTAAAATGACAATGATCTTTTTTTTTTTTTTTTTTTTTTTAATCAGAGGTGGCTTTATGAGTAAGTAGAGTAGTTCTGAGAGGAAATAAGGGGGTATGTCAGTCACATAAGAAAATGCCTCGCCATTTCTCCATTCCTGAAGGAATTAGAGTCAGTCCTTAAGGACTCTCTTAGGCCTCATAATCTCCATTTGAAGGCACAAAGTCCAGAGAGGGATGAGCCTGTGTTCTGGCTATCCCCTGCTTGGGTTGTTCTTTTCCACATATTCAAATATTATCTGTCATTCAGGGCCTGGAGCACTTCCTCAATGGTTTTGTTCCAGCTTGTTCTCTCTATTCTTTGGGGGTTTTTTATTTCTATTTTTATTTATTTTTTTATTACTGGTACAAGTATTTGATCTACAGCTATGCCCTTGTGGGGTTTCTTGGCTGAATTGGTTCTTGGAGTGTGTGTGTGTGTGTGTGTGTGTGCGCGCGCTCTATTTCTCGTTTGTCTATCAATTATCTATTGTCACGCAACAAACAACCTCCAAACTCGGTGACTTGCAACAACTACTTGCTCATAACTGGGTTGGGATATGGGCAGGGATCAGCTGGGTGGTTCTTGTGCTGATTGGTTTGATGTTACCCATGTATCTTCAATCATCTAGAGGCTCAGTTGAGATGGGAGGATCCAAGAGGACTTCATTCACAGGTCCAACACCTCAGCTGAGGAGACTAGAAAAGCATGGGGCTGACTGGCCACTCGCTGTATGTGAGGTCTCATTCTCCGGGGCCTCTCCACAGAGTTGCTCTCTCCAGCAAGTTAGCTTGGACTTCCTTACCGTATGGTGGCTAAATTCCAAAAAGCGAGCATTTGAAGAAGTTGAGCCCCAATGTGCAAGCACTTATCTGCTTGATTCATGTTTGTTAATATCTCCTTAGCCAAAGAAATCACGTGATAACCCCCAGAGTTGATGTAGGAAAGGGCTTCACAATAGAATGATAAATAGGAGATATGGTTTATTGGGGGCCATTAATGTTTACCACATTGAATGGTAACCACAGTTTCTAAACATTTAAGATAGAGATTACATCTTCTATTTTTTTTTAAATTTTCCCCCATTTCCTAGCATTGTCTTCAGTATATTGATAAGTGTTCAATAAATGTTTGTTGACAGAGTAAATGAAGGTAAGTATAGTTAACCAAGAGCAAAGCTCTGTAGGATAAGCCTGGGGGTAAGAGCTGAAGATTGCTCCATGGGAAAAGCAAGAGGCCTGGGAAGGTAAGCAATTGAACACCAAAACCAAATGGGTGGATTTTAGTGACTTCATGTCCTCCTCATTGATTTCAAGATCTAAAGAATATGTATCATAAGAAAGATCTAAACAATATGTAAACCAGAGTATGATCAGATCAGCATTGTGTTAGGCCTCATGGAAGCTACGGAAAAAAAACAAGGCCATTGAGATCATTGAAGTAACCAGATATAAAGGAAAACATAAACATTACAAGTCCTAATAATGTCCCTAGCACAATGCATCCTATATAATAGACACTCAAACATGTTTTGAAAATAAGGAACAGGCTGGGGTTGGGAAGTAAAAGATAGGTTAGTTCAGGATTTGGTAAACTATTAACAACAGGCTAAATCTGGCCCTCCATTTATTTATTTTTTTATAATTTATGTTTTTATTTTTTATCAAGTGGAGCATCTACTATAATATAAATTTGGAAAGGAATGTTTCTCTTTGACCAAAACAGAACTTAAGTCACAGGAACAACAACAGCTCTTCCCTGGAATATAGTGAAGACAAGGGCCAGAGAAACCAAGTGCATTTTGAAGACTCCTCCATTTATTTTCACAGCCATGCCTATTAGTTTACTTGTTATTTATAGCTGCTTTTCTCCTATAACAGCAGAGTTAACTAGTTCCAACAAAGTTGTACTGGTCAGCTTTTTATTGCTATAATGAAATACCTGAGAGAGGCTATAAAGAGGCTATTTCTTTATAAAGAAAAGATAATTTTTTTTTTTTTTTTGCTCGAAGTTCTGGAGACAGAAGGTTTAAACAGCAAAGTGCAGGCTCTGGTGAAGACCCCGCTGGACTGCATCAAATCATGGCAGGAATGTGTGTGTATTTATGTGGTCTCTTTCCCTCTCCTCATAAAGCCACCTGAATTTAATTATGGGGTCCTCACCCTAATGACATCATCTAATCACTTCCCTAAGGCTCTACTTCTGAACACCATTGTCAGATTAAGTTTTCCACCCTCTTAATACAATTAACACAAGTTAATTTGAGTTTGCAAAGGCAATCACATTTAAACCATAGCAAAAGCCATAAAACATGCAAAATCTAAAATTATATGTCATTGCATCTCAGTATCCATGGGAGATTGGATCTAAGAATCCTCTCAGGTGGTTCTAGGAGTCCTCCAAAATCCTCAGGTGCTCAAGTCCCTTGTATAATATAGCATAGCATTTTCACATAATGAATACACAGCCTTCCTTATACTTTAAATCATCTCTAGATTACTTATACCTAATACAAAGTAAATATTATGAAAATAGTTGTTATCTGTATTTTTTTTAACTAATAATGACAAGAAAAACGTCTGTACATGTTTAGTACAGATACTTTTTTTCCTAATATTTTCTTCACAAACTTGATTGAATCCATGGATGCAGAATCCATAGGGATGACTGTATTATCTGGCCCTTTGCAGAAAAGGTTCACCAATCCCAAGGTCAATCTAAAACGACTAATGATGCTTCCTTGACTCAGTAGAATTTATAAATTTTTCTTAGATGAGGGGAAAAGTAGATGAATACAAGGTTAGAATGGAAATGAAATGTTTTGTGCTCAAAATTGTGACTAGTTCTGGTTCTAGTGGTGGGGAAGAATGATTTTTGGGACCTCCCCCTTCTCCCTCAGCATGGAAGGATTTGTGCTGATACACAATAATGCCAGGTCCTAAGCCCCTGTTTAGATAAGTAGTTCAGGTAATTCTTCTCAACTTTCTCCCCTATTGATCAACCTGTTTGCACATCTCCATCCACATTTCTGAAATGGGGCAAGGTATCCAGATATTGAATTTGGAAACAGGGAGCCACTGACGAGATATATGTGCTTTCCATTTGGACACACATCTGGATCTATAGGGGGGAAAGGAAGCATCTAACTGTGCAGAGAAAGAGCTGGGGGTCTTAAGCCTTACTCCTTCATCTATGTGGGTCTCAAAAGGTCATCTTGGTTATTCCCCTGAGTCTAGACTGGACTGATCCTAAATCATCTCCGAGATCTAAACATTTACACACTTTACTACATCCCACATCCACATACTTAAAGACTGCACAGCTTCTCTCCACGGCCAACTTTTCCTTAGGTGCAGTAGATACAGTGCCTAGAGCCCATGATATTTTAGGGATCAACAAAAATAATGGATATATCATAATGAATTCAGCCTGGATTATAGTCATCTTTGTACCAATTATATAAAATATAATTTATATATATTTTTTTCTGGTGCTATAGATTGAACCCAGGGCTTTGTACATGCTAAGTGGGTGCACTGGTAAAAAATAAATAAATAAAAATAAAGAGCATCAATTTTTTTTAATTTTTATTTATTTTTTTAGTCATACATGAGAGTAGAATGCATTTTGACATATAATACATACATGGAATGTACATACATCAATCATATTAAACAGTATCAATTTTTAACTTTTTTTTTTCTTGAGGTTCTCTCTATGTTGTCCAGTCTGGCCTTGAACTGAGTTCAAACAATGCTTCTGCCTCAGCCTCCTGAGTACCTGGGACTATAGATGCATGTCAGTGTTTCCGGTTTTTATTATTTTTTTAATGGAGGAAAGACCCACAAGTCAAAGGTCAAAGGCTGGCAGAAGCCATAACGCAGTCCTGTTTTCCTCAAGAGACGGGTTTCAGGGACCACAAACTTCCTAGAGAGTGGCTTTCCCCCAGCATCTGAGAATTCCTGCTATGACCATTGCTTCCTTGGTCCAGTCCTTTGGAGAACTGAACACAGGTTCCTGTAACCTTCAAGTCAAGAGAAAAACAAAAGCTCACAGAGAGGAAATGGAGGCCCACAGGTAGGAAAAAAAGAGTGTTGATGTCAATTCAGTGGCCTCAGGGTCTGGCAAGATGGGACTTCACAGCAATACCCTGCCACCAGCAGCTGCATGCACAGTGGCACCCAGCTCAGGCCTCCCATGAGTAAACACTGCTTCAGGCCCAAGTCTGTGGCTGGAGGAACTGTGGCTCCTTCACCTTCTCTGGCAGTACAGACGGCTCTGGAGAAGCCACACTCCAGCTAAGGGCTCTCCAAGAGTGGGTACAGCATGGAGTTGGTTTTCCAGCTTTGGTCACCGTTGGTTTGCCACTTGAGCTCTAAGTGCCCCATCTCTCAGGAGCCAAGGATTTTCTCAGCTACTTTAATTTTCCCTGAAACTCTACCTCACTTCTCTGTTTCTGCCTCAGAGCATTTCTCTTTGGAAGGTTGGGGAGAAAGTTGCTTTTTAAAAAGTCAGAGCAGGCATTATTACTTAAAATGCAACTTAAAGGGCTGGGGATGTGGCTCAAGCGGTAGCGCGCTGGCCTGGCATGTGTGCGGCCCAGGTTCGATCCTCAGCACCACATACCAACAAAGATGTTGTGTCCGCCGAGAACTAAAAAATAAATATTAAAAATTCTCTCTCTCTCTCTCTCTCCCCTCTCTCTCACTCTCTCTTAAAAAAAAAAAAAAAAAAGTTTTAAAAAAAATGCAACTTAAAGCCAGATGCAGTGGCACACTCCTGTAATCCCAGCAGCCTGGGAGGCTGAGACAGATGGATTGCAAGTTCAAAGCCAGCTTCAGCAATTTAGCAAGGCCTTAAGCAATTTAGGGAGACTAGTCTCTAAATATATATATATATATATGAAAGGGCTTGGGATGTGGCTCAGTGGTTAAGTGCCCCTGGGTTCAAGTTCCAATACACACACACACACACACAAAAAAAGCAACTTAAATTTTTTCTAGTCTTTGTTATGGGTTGAATTGTGTCCACCCCTAACCCCCAACAAAAAGATATGCTGAGTCTTAACCTCCAATACTGCAGAACAGTACAGGACCTTATTTGGAAATAGGACCATTGCCGATGAAATCGAGTCAAGACTAGAGTAGCGTGGAACCTTTAATCCAATATGACTGTTGTCACTAAAAAAGACTGTTGCACACATAGGAAGAAGGTGACCATGTGCAGACAGGGGCATGCTCAGGAATGCCCAGACCACCAGAAGCTGGAGGAGGCAACGAGGGAGTCTCCCTTAGAGGATTCTGAGGGAGCATAGCCCTGCCAACACCTTGGCCTCAGACTTCTAACCTCAGAACTGTGAGAGAATAAGTGTCTTATGTTCTATGTCCCCTGGTTTGTGACGCTTTGTTTAGGGAGCCTAAGGAAATAAACAGTCTTCAAACTGAATAATCTGCATGCAGTTAAAGCCTCAAAAATTGGTTGGATAACCTGTAATAATCACACTGAAGCCTTGTATAGTGTAAAAATTTTACTTTTCAAAGTTCTTATTTTCTCCATTATCTTATTTTATCCTTCTGATTACTTTGGACACAGGACGGATTTTACTATTCCTCATTGTATAGGTGTGAAATATGAAGCTCAGGATGCAAAATCAATTATCTTCAGTCATACCTTTATGGCTTAGAAGAAAAGAATGAGTAATAGAAATCCAAATCTATCTCTGGCCTTTAGTGAATTACCTAACCCTGTGGTACTCAAGCTTTTGTACTTCCAGTGCAGTCTTTTTTTTTTTTTTTTTCTTTCTTTTTTTTAAGGATTAAAAAACAATTGCAGGGCTGGGGTTGTGGCTCAGTGGCGGAGCACTTGCTTAGCATGTGTGAGGCTTTGGGCTCAATTTTCAGCACCACATAAATAAATAAAGGTATTGTGTCCATCTACAACTACAAATATTTTTTTTAATTTTTTTTAATTGCATCAGGGTACAGTGGCACAGCTCTTTAATCCCAGGTGCTTGCTTGTCATCCCAGTTGCTCAGGAGGCTTGAGGCAGGAGAATCACAAAGTTGAAGCCAGCCAGGCCAATTTACTAAGAACTTGTCTCAAAATGAAAACAAAATGCATGTATGAAGACACAAATGGTGTGACTCTAATTTGTGTACAACCAGAAAAATTGTGCTCTATATGTATAATATGAATTGTAATACATTCTACTGTCATATGTAACAAATTAGAATAAAAAATAATAAAAAAATGAAAGCAAAATGTAAAAAGGGATAGGGTGTAGCTCAGTAACGGAGCATTCCTGGACTTAAACCCCAGTAGTTAAGAAGAAAAAAAAAATTATCAACTATTATCTACTATTATTTCATTAAAAAAGATATTTTAACATTAAAAATAAGAAAATCATAATATCAGAATAAAGGCACATCTTTTCCATTAAAAAAATTATTTTATTTAAAAAAAAACTTACTACTTTGCCTTTGTTTTTTTCTTTTTCTTTCTTTCTTTTTTCTTTCTTTTTTTCTTTTCTTTTTTCTTTTTTTTTTTTTTTTTTTTGTATGTGGAAGACTGACAAGTATTCAGATTTCCAGATTGGTTATTAGGAACTGTTTTAGTCAGCTTTTAACCTCTGTGACCTACAGATCTGACAACAACAATTAGAGGAGGAAAAGTGTATTTTGTGGCTCATGGTTTCAGAAGTCTTAGTCCATAGATGGCTCCGTTGCTGAAAGCTTAAGATAAGGCAGGACATCATGGTGGAAAGTTGTGGTGGAGAAAAGGCCAGGGCATGTCCACCAAGCAGTAGAGAGAGAGCTACCTCTCACCACATCAAAATATAAACCCCAAAGGTGTGCCTCCAATGACCCACCTCCTCCAGTCAGACCCCACTTGCCTGTAGTTACCACCCAGTTAATTCCCATCAGAGGATCAATGCACTGATTAGGTTAAGACTCTTATAACCGAACCATTTCACCTCTCAGCTTTCTTACCTTGTCTCACACACGAGCTTTAGGGGGATACTTAATATCTAAACCATCACAGCAACCAATTCTGAAATCTCTGGGACTTGTTCCCCTTACCAGAAGGTGTTAGATTTCTATAGAATGTTCTTCTTCCTCTTAACATTTTTGGATCACCTGACTCAAGCTCAGGTTTTCTTTCTACTGAAAATGAGACCGCCTCTGCCTGGACAGTGGACATCGGATGAACCTACAGGTTCTGTCCTGAGACCATATTGTGCCCTGCTGTGCTCTGAGAAAGCCATCAAGAATTGTTTTGGATCCTGGGGATGTGGCTCAAGCGGTAGCGCGCTTGCCTGGCATGCGTGCGGCCCGGGTTCGATCCTCAGCACCACATACCAACAAAGATGTTGTGTCCGCCGAAAACTAAAAAAATAAATATTAAAATTCTCTCTCTCTCTCTTAAAAAAAAAAAAGAATTGTTTTGGTGGCATCAGGCAGGCAACAGAAGAGCTGACTTCTCACCGAAAGCAATTCCTTTGTATTTGTGGCAAAACAGCTTGGGATTTGATGTGCAAACTGCAGCCTGTCTCTGCGCGCACTTCCTGCCATCGGGGTGGTTCTAGCCGGCTTTGCTTTCCTTGCCAGCAGAGCTCCCTGGCCCACCAGGCGATCAGTCACAGCCTGCTGCTACTCTGGGTCAGTCTGGCAAAGCAGCTTAGAGAACCAAGGCTTCCACCACAGCCTGCCCCAAGGCTAAGCTGGAGCTTTGAATGTGTGCCACCAGTGAGGTCAGTGATTTTTCTCCTCACCAACAATGATGATAGTAATAATCTTTTGCACGTTGCTTTTTTAATATTTATGTTTTAGTTTTAGATGGACACAATATCTTTATTTTACATTTATGTGGTGCTGAGGATCCAACCCAGTGCCTCGTGCATGCTAGGCGAGCGCTCTAACACTGAGTCACAACCCCAGCCTGCACATTGTTTTTAAAGTAGTTTTTAAAACACCCCTTTTCCCTTTTAGAATAAAATGGGTGCTCAGGAAAAGAGATAGGGCAGAAAGTTTACCACAAAAAAAAATGTAAAGTATCTGGGCAGGAGCAGGGCAGAAGGATGGGCATGGGATGTAGAGGGATTAGAGCATGTGGTAGGCAGGCGCAGGGGCTACAGAAAGCCCTCCGGGAGGTAGGGGCATGGAGTGACCACAAGAAGAGGGCAGGCCAGCTTGTGGAGATCTCCCCAGTTTCCGAAGTGAACAGATGGTCAAGCCCTAGCTCAGCCACTTACTGAGCTGTCCTCCCTCACCTGCCCCTTGGCTGTGAGGGGACGCTCACTCTCCCAAGCCAAAAGACTTAAGTGATCCTGAGGAGCAGAGAAAGGCCAGGACGAAATGCATCTGACAAGATTTTTCCTAGTAAGAAGTTATTCCGTAGTTCATGGTTGAACCACCTCTGTCCTCTCAGTCCTTTTGAACTGGGTGTTTCTCTCCCCTCCTTTTCCCTGAGAGTTCAGATTTTAAAAAAAAAAATTAAAAAATAAAATATCCATGGAAATCTACAGGTCTTTGACAAACTTGACCCCTCTAAGGCAGTTTGACCAAGCCACCAAGCCACAAAACAGTTCCTCCCAGTGCTCCCAGGCAAGGCCATAAGGACTGAGGAAGTGACCTCTTCTCAGGAAGTGGGTGGACAAATGACCTAAAATTCAACCCTTCCCTTCTTGGAAGAAACTTATCACTGAAAGGAGGAAAGATTTAAAATATGCTCCCCTTTTCAAGGGAAAAAGGAGTGGGAGGAAGAATTTACTATTCTGCAGTAGTTTTTAGAATATAGAGGAAAAATATTTTCTAAAAATGGTACCTGTTCCCTCCGGTCTGAGTGGAAAGTTTATAGCTTTAAAGATAAGTTTCTCTAGAAAATTAAGCCTCTACATTTATGATTGTCCCAGTTGTAAATCTAGAGAGGTTTTTTTTATCATATGTGATGTTGATCTGTTCATTAATTACTATGCTTTATTTTCATATCACCTCCTGTTGGCATCAGTTAAGATTTAGAATTAGTGGTATATGAGATGAGATTGGGATTAAGAGAGAAAAGAGTGGCATGGAAGCTGATCTATGAAATAGAGAAAGACTGAGAGCAAATTTCTCAGTGAAAGTGTACTTGACTTTCCATGACTTTATTTAAATTTTCATTTTTATTATGAAATTTGTATTTTATGATAGTTAATTTTATATGTCAAGTTGGCTAGATCACAAGGTGCCCAGATATTTGGTCAAACATTGTTCTGGTTACTTCTATGAGGAGATATCTGAACGAGACTAACATCTGAGTAAATCAGATGTCCCTCCTAATATGAGTGAGCCCCATCTAATCAGTTGAAGTCCTGAAGGGGACCAAAAAGACTGACCTGGGAATTTGAGGTAACTCTTCCCATCTGACCATTTGAGTTAAGACATTAGTTTGCTCTTACTTTCAGGCTTGAACTAAAGCATCATCTTTTCTTGTGTCTCAAGTTAACTAGCTTTTGGTCTGAAATTATATGGTGAGTTCTCCTATGAACTGAATTGCACCCCCCAAACCCCAATTTATACATTGAAGTTCTAACCCCTGTGTGACTGTATTTGGAGATAGGACTTTTAGGAGATAATTAATGTTATGAGGTTATAAGAATGAGGATAAGGTAAGTGGCCTTATTAGAAGAAGGAGAGAGAGAGAGATCATATGAACACAGGCAGCTACAAGCCAGGACAAACTTGGCACCCAGATCTCAGACTCTGGCCTCCAAAACTGGATGCAAAAATAAATTTATATTGTATAAGTGACCCAGTCTATAGTGTTTTGTTATGGTAGCTCTCCCCTGATATGACCAAGGTTAGCAGCTTCTTAAACATTCTTATAATGAAGTATTTATGCATAAGTACTGGAAGAATGTATCCTTTTATTTAAAAAAATCTACAAATACAATCATGCTATACAAATAGTTACACATATGCTTTTTCACCTAAAAATCTTCTTTTTTAATATCTTTATTTTGTTTATTTATTATTTTTTATGTGGTGCTGAGGATCGAACCCAGTGCCTCACACATGCTAGGCAAGCACTCTACCTCTGAGCCACAACCCCATCCCCCACATAAAAATCTTCTTTGGAGTCATTTTTTTTAAAAAACAGTAGTGTGATTATATGACCTAGTTTGCCTAGGACAGCCCTAGTTTAATACCCTCTGTTCTAGTATAATTACCAATAAAATTCCTTTCCACTGTCAAAGTCTTCTGGATTGGGTAAATCTCACAGTCATTCTACTTATGAAGCAAAATGGATCTTCTATTTTGCTTTTAATAAGTTTAATGGACTGTCACACCATGGATATCACAAATGTGACTGATCATCTATCTATGGACACTTATTCATGGTATTTAACTAGAAGAAACAGTTCAATAGGGCACCTCCTTGTCCATGCATCTTTGAACTCCTGTAAGAGCCCATGTGAAGGATAAATTCCTAGTGATTGGTTTTTTTACATTTTTTTCCTGTAAAATTTTTATTTGATTAATATTTGAAAAATAAAATTAAAATTTTTATTTTTAATTGAGGTATGATACTCCATGAATAAATATGCCATAATTCATTCATTCACCATTGACATTTTGAACTCTAGCTGAATCCCTCTCCCAAAGGGAAAAACTTTGTGCAGAGGAACCAGCCTGCGAAGCTCTTTGCATGTGTCACTGTCTGGGCCCAGATCCTCCCATACCTCTTCATTGGACTTTAGATGCCCCAGGTCATTGCCTGCCTCACACAGGTAAAGGAGATGTCTGTCCAGTTTCTTTGCTCTTTGGGGTACCCAGCCCTTGTTCCTCTAGAATGTATTGCATGTCTCCCCACCACCATTCCCACTTAGACCAGAATGCGCTGGGTACCTTCTAGAATTCTCATAGTTGCTACTTCTCCTATCACTGCATTTATCATATTGAACTATAATCCCCTTCTTAATTTCCATTCTCCCACTTAGATCTGTGTTATTGTCCTATTACTGCTTTAACAAATTTCCACACTCTAAGTGGGTTAAAATAGTGTAAGTTTATTATTTTATAGTTTGAGGGTCAAATATCTAAAATGATTCTCACTGAACTGAGATCAAGGTGTCAGCAGCACTGTTTTTTTTTTTTTCCTGAAATAGTCCTAAGGAAGAAGTTCTTTTTTTTTCCCCCTCCTGTTTCTAGAGGCTGCCTGCACTCTTTTTTTTTTTAATGAATGAATTAAAAGTTTAATTCTGAACCATTTTTATAACCTATATTTTCTCTTGAAGCATTGTATCACAGCAGGTTACAACAACTTTGGGATAAAAGGCAACTGGTAAACTGTCCAAAACAAGGTTCCAAATAACACCTCTTACTGATTTACCCTACCCATACATATTCCAAATAAAGTTTTTGATCAAAAACATGAAATAGATCCACCTGCTTATTTTAAGCATATTAAAAAGGAAAATAATTGGACCATTTCTATTTGTCTATTTTATACAAAAAACGCTACACAATGTTACACTTTTTTCAGATTACAATTAGAGTGATTATGAATTAGTGTTCTACACCATTACTCAATTCTTAAAAATTAGAAATTGCTGTAGCAGAACTGCCTGCGCTCTTTGGTTCATGGCCACCTTCCCTCTTCAAAGTCCTGAATGGCTGTTTGAGTTCTTATATCTCATTGCTTTGTCACTGAATGTTCTGCCTCCTTCTTCCACATTTAAGGACTCCAGTGATTACATTGGGCCCGCTGCATAATCCAGGATAATCTCTCTATTTTTGAGTCAGTTGATTAGCAATCTTAATTCCATCCACCACTTTGACTGCCCCTTGCCATGTAGCATAGGATATTCCTAGCATTTGAGGATATAGATTTAGACATCTTTGGGAGCCATTATTCTGCCTTCCCAGCTTGGTAAATACAGAAAGTGTATCTTTTTTAAAAAATATTTTTTAGTTATACATAGACACAATATCTTTATTTTGTTTTTTCATTTTTATATGGTGCTGATGATCAAAAGCATTAATTGAAGACTAACAGTATTAATAATAAAGGATACTAGTAGAGTAGAGCAAGTGGATGGGGGAGGGAGGAAAGAAAGGAGGGAAATGGAAGGTACTAGGGAATGTGATTGACCAAATTATGTTGTGTGCAGTACAACAAATACGGCATAATGAATCTTGTTGTTACTTGTAATTATAATGCATCAATAAAAAATAAAATTTAGGAACTGGAAATGTAGCTTAGTGGTAGAGCACTTATCTACCTTGCGGGAGGCCGTGGAGTTCCATCCCCAGCACCAGAAAAAATAAAAACAAAACAATTTTTTAAAGAGTCCTTTCTTCCTACCAGTCTTGTCATCAGCTACAGATTTCTTTTCCAAAGCACCATTTTAACTCTAAAGATGTTTAATACAGGGGCTGGAGATGTGGCTCAAGCGGTAGTGCGCTCGCCTGTCATGTGCGGGGCACTGGGTTCGATCCTCAGCACCACATAAAAATAAAATAAAGATGTTGTGTCCACCGAAAACTAAAAAATAAATATTAAAAAATTCTCTCTCTCTCTCTCTCTCTCTCTCTCTCTCTTAAAAAAAAAAAAAAGATATTTAATACAGGGACAGTGACAAATGTCCCAGGGTAAAGACATGTCATTCATCTGCATATTTCCTAACACAGAGCCTGGAACACTTTCAGAACTCGGTGCCTGTGTGCTGAGAGGTTCAGTGCAGAGCAGGAGTTCCGTTGGGACTGACAAGCTGACAGCAAAGTGTCCAGTAGAGCATTGGGCTAGGGTGAGAGAGCTAGAGGCCAGCTGGGGTCGTTTCTGAGGGAAATACTGCTATATCATTGGAACCACCAGAGAGCCAGGTGACCTTGGATTTGGTGAGTTAGTTCAGGCAGGAAGTCCGCAAACAGACAAGACAGTGTCAACATGGGCAGCAAGAGAGGGGCAGGGGCCAGGTGAGTTCAAGAACCCAGGTGTGGGTGGAAGTTGAACTTGAAAGGACACGTCAGGAACCTGCAGGAGAGGAGGAGCGAGCTGAACCAGAGCAGCTTCCTGCACCATGCCCTGGGAATTTATGCTCTTCTACAGTAAAAATCAACTCCGCCTTGCCAGGGGCTCCTGGACAATGGATGGTGCTCATGGCACGGGAGAAGGGACAGCAGCTCTGAGGCTTCTGGTCAGCAGTCAATCCAACAAGCAAAAGTCACAGCATTTACAAAATTGAATGTGGCAATCATCAGCTTTGGGAAGTTCAGAGTGCAAGGTAACAGGCACTATACAACTGACTTCTTTTTCCTTTCTTTTTTATCTTTTTTGCTGTGCTGGGTATTGAACTCAGGGCCTCCCTAGCCCTACAACTCATGCTTTTGTTGTTGTTGTTGTTGTTCTAATTAGTTATACATGACAGCAGAATGCATTTCCATTCATTGTACACAAATGGAGCACAACTTTTCATTTCTCTGGTGGCACCACATGTGCAGTCATACATGTACCTAGAGTAATGATGTTCATCTCATTCCACCATCATTCCTGCCCCCCTGTCCCCTACCCTCCCCTCCTGCCCCCCATTATGGATCAGCATCCACTTATCAAAGAGAACATTTGGACTTTGATTTTTTGGGATTAGCATAATATTCTCCAACTCCAACAACTTACTCTTATACATGGTGGTAGATAAAACAAAGAGCTGATAAACTAAAGCTCTTTTAAAAACCAAAAAGTCTCATTTATCCTTCTCAATAATCCCATTGTAAATATTATTTCCTCCATTTTATAGATGAGAAACGTGAGGTTCAAGAAGGGCAGGTTTGCCCATGGTCACACAGCTGGTAAGTGGTTAACAGATCCAGGTTGCAGTTCTCAGATTTCCTTTAAATGTCCACATTTCTATGTGCTATTTTATAAAAATAGAAGATTGTTTTTCTTAATTGCTAAACACAATGCCAGCCATATAGTAGGCTTTCAGTAAACGCTTGTTAAATGGATGACTCCTTTGAAGCAAACTTAATCCTTGTGCTCCAGGACTCTGCCCACATTTTTATTGTAGCTCTATTTAGTACTTAAGCTCATGATAGATTAAGTATACTTCACTCATCCTGTACAGAACTTATTCCTATTTCAGATAGTTTTGTGCCAAACCATGAACTCCAGAGAGACAGGAACTGTCTCCTACCGACTTTTTAGCCTAATACACAGTAAGCATTCAGTAACTGTGAGCGTAAGTGAAGGTAAGATAGCTGTGTTGTGTTTGATGGTCTGAAGAGGTGCCAAAGACCATCTGGGCTGGGCTGGTTGTTCTAGTCTTGGCAGGATTAGAAGAGTGTCTAGTGCATTGGAAGTGCTCACAAACACTGGCTAAATAAGTGAACATGTGAGTGCGTCTTGCCTTTACCCTTGTTCTAGTTGTAATACTAAAATCCTATCCACTCTGGGTTGTCCTGGAGCCAGGAGAGAGATTGTATTACATTTGGGGACCCTCCAAGTCCAAGAAATTTCACTGTGTCTACAGAACACCCTTTCCCGAGAAGCTACATTTCAGTTCCAAGTAGTTGTACCACATCATAAACACAACCACAAAGGAATGGAAGCAAACCACCGAAACGTGGCGGGTAGGAGGCCCAACGCCTCTCAACCACTCAAGAGCATTTCTAAACAAACACAAAGGGGATCACACCTGCTCTGGATCCTGCCAAAAGAATAGAAAGCAAATCCAAGAAAGTTACGCTGGCACCAAATGAGAACCCAATAGGGCCAAACAGGAAGCTTACTGGGGAAGGAGAGATGCCAGATTAGGGGTGGTAGGAGGTTGACCTGATTCTGCTGTAGTCAAGGGATATTATTGCATGTCCAATGAGTCATATAATTCAGGTGCATTGTGCAACTTTAAACAGAGATAATGAGACTTTTAGCCAGGCGTGGTGGCACACATCTGTAATCCCAGTGACTCGGGAGGCTGAGGCAGGAAGATTGTGGGTTCAGAGCCAGCCTCAGCAATTAGTGAGGCCCTAAGCAACTCAGTGAGACCCTGTCTCTAAATAAAATACAAAAAAAAAAAAAAAAAAGGAGGGGGCTGGATTCAATCCCCAGTACCAAAAATTTAAAACAAAACTGACTATTAATCAGTGATCACTAAGTACCAACCCAATACTAAGCTCTTTTTACGCATTAGCTCTCTCTTTTTTTTTTTTTTAAAGTTATAAAAAATAATGTTTATTAAAAAAACTTAGGTTAAATTTTTCACAATCAGACGAAGAATCCTCAAAGCCCTGAGGGACTGTGAAGACTGGGCAGGAGTCATCCAGGTAAGGAAGAGAAAAGTACCAAGGCTGAGGACAGGAAGTTCAAATGTCAACAGACGATGCAGACAATGAAGGGCCTGCCCTACCTCCAATTCATTAAGCTGATGGTTGCCAGATACATATGAGAGTCAACTGGGAAAATTTTCAAAACCAGTTTTTTTGAGTCCCCCTCAGACTGATGAAATCAAAATTTCCTCAGACTGATGAAATCAAAATTTCTAAGGACAAAGCCCAGACACCCGTATTTTTAAAATCTACTTTTGAAAAGTCTACATTAAAATATATTTTTTAAAAAACCAACCTGAATTCACACTTTGACTATCCCACCTATCGTGGGCCATTAAAGAAAGTGAAAATGCTAACACAACCCAGGACCCTACACGGGTTTGTTCCCAAACAGCTCTAATTTAAACCCTGCTCTATCTGCTCCACATTCATGGCTCTGAAGACCCAGAATTTAGGGATGTCTATGGAGTTGGTGTCTCTCTGGCCTATATTCAATCTTTGAATCTGGGACGGTCCCCAAAGCCCTTGGGTTTAACTTACCTGTTTGGTGTTTTCTGCCATCACAGGCAGTTATGTACTCCCACCTGGCCATTCACATCCAACTAAAGGGTAGAGAGTCCTGTTAGGGAAAGTGGGGTAGGGTGCACTTTGGACTCAACACCAGCAATCAGGGCTTCTTCCTATAGTAAGATGAGGGAATTATGAGACCTGACCTAACCAAAGACTTCTTCTGTTAGGAGAAAGATGAATCCTTTAGCAACCCGGAGCCCACAAAGGAGATGAGGCAATAGAGGTGGAGAATGGGGGGGTCTGAGGAGAAGGTAGATCTAGGACCACCTCAGTGTCTCCCAGGTTCTGAATCTTGTTTGTGAAATCTTCCTTCTCCAGCATCAAGATCCATCCCCATCAGTCCCCGTCTCTGACCTTTACCACAGGAAAACACCTCTGCTCATTCTTGGCAAACCTCCACCTCCCACAGACAAAAATAGCCCAGCAAGCCCTGCAAGCACTGTGCTTTCACTGATGAGAAACAAACGCCCATTTGGTTTACTTTCCCTTCAAAAGTCCAGGAAACCTCTTGACAGAAGACTTTGGGAAGGTTTAGGAAAGGCCATGCATTTAAGTTTGGACACCTAAACCATTTGACAGGCCCTGTGAAGATGATGAAAGTCAAGAAACTTATGGTCGAGTCTAAAGTCTTGCACTTTGTGTCTCATTCTCTAAATGTGATAATACATTCTTAGGGTCCCTTACACACAGAAAAAAAAAAAAAAGTCCGTTGCAGTGAGGGGGGTCTGTGCTCCAGAGAAGACCTTTCTAATTGGGCTGTACATCCAGGGAAGAGTGTCCTAAGAGTGTGAGATGATTTCCATTGGATGTGACTCTGATTATCTGTCAGCCACACTGTTGGTGTGAGATTGGAGCAGGCTGACCTTTAACATGTCTCCCAAGCCTTCCCATTTCCATAACTCTGATCATTATCACCATGAACTACGCTTGACTCAGTACCTTTTCCTGATAGGGCTTGTGGTAAAGTGTAGAACAAATGAACTCAGAAAAGGTATATTCAAGTATCAGAACTGATCATACTATGAGAACTATTCCTGCAAAGTCCTGGGGCCATGATAATTTACCAATATAAAACCTTAGAATGTTTCTGTCATTGAGAATCCAGGAAGCCTCACCTTTAGATGGTGTCTGCTAGTCAACTCTCATTTTTAAAATATTCTGCATCTATCACCAAAAGCCCCTGAAATGCTGCTAAACCTTCCTGATGGATACCTGGCAGTTAATTCAGATATAGTTCATGCCCCCAAATCTCTCTCTCTCTCTCTCTCTCTACCCCAGATTCTCCTCTGATTAGATTGTTTCAATCGATTGGATATTTCAGATTTGTGTGTACCTGGATATCTAAGAGACATTTTACACTGAAAACATTTGAAAGGAATCTTCTGCCCTCAAACCTGTTCTTTCTGTGGTCTGGTCCATTTCCAATAATGGCAACTCTATCCTTCCAATATCTTGGGCCCAAAACTTTGGAAAATCTGGGACTTTTTCTTTCATATCTTTTAGCCCACCTGACAGAAAAACCCATTAGCTCTACTCTCAAAATATATTCAGAATCTGATCAGTTCTCATCAACTTTACTGCAGCTGTCTGATCTAAGCTGTCATTATCTCTCACCAAGATTTTTCCAATAGCCATTCAACTCATCTGTTTCCATCTTTTCATTTTTCTCAGCTCAGGAATTAGAGCAGGGTGATGGAAATGTTCTAGACGATGGTGGTTGTGGTTAGAAAATACACATTTGTCAAAATTCAACTGCTACACTTGAAATTGGCAAAATGTATTGTTATTTCAATTATATAACAATAAAGCTTATTAAATATATATCAGATCATGCCATTTCTTTGATTGAAATCATCAAAAAATAGTTTCCCCCTTCATTCAGAGCAAAACCCAAAGTTCTTGCAATGGCCTTTTAGCTCCTGTGTAATCTGTCCCCCCATTAACTCTCTATCCTCATCCCTCATCTCCTCATTTAGCTTGAACCTTACTGGTCTCCTCACTGAAATGTGGGGCAGACTAATAATGCCCCCACCTCAGGGTCTTGTATGTGCTGCTGCCTGTGTCTGAAACCACCTTATCCTATCTATATGCATGGCTTGTTCAAGTATTTTTTTCAATTATCATTTTCATGGTGAAGCCCCCCCCAGACCACTCTATTTATTTACCCAGCCTTCCTTTTTACTATTAGACCATTTATATTTAATATAATTATTGATGCAATTGGGTTTAAGTCTATTATTTTGCTATTGATTTTCAATGTATCACATCTGTTCTCTTTTCCTTTTTACCTCCTTTCCTGCTTTCTTTTGTATAAAGAAAATAAATGTTCCACTTTATCTTTTCTATAGGCACCTCAAGTTTTCCACCTCTGTTTGTTTTAGTGGCTGCTACAGAAATTTTAATCACAGGTGTATCTTGAAATAAGATTATACCACTTCATGTATAAGGTAAAAAATTCAATGATATATTTACTCTTTTCCTGGCCTTTGTACTATTTTTGAAATACCTTTTATTATTATCTTGAAATTCCTTTTATCATTATTATTATATTTAATAAAATGCCTTTTATTGAAACCCACAAATTATTAATTTTGGGTTAAAAATCAATTATATGGAATTTCTACATAACTCATGAATTCCTATTTTATGTAATTGACTTACAATCTATTACTTTTATTATTTTTTTAGAGAATTTTTTAATATTTATTTTTTAGTTTTCAGCAGACACAACATCTTTGTTTGTATGTGGTGCTGAGGATCGAACCCGGACCACACGCATGCCAGGCGAGCGCGCTACCACTTGAGCCACATCCCCAGCCCCTTTTATTATTTTTTGATCTTTAAATTATCCTAGATATGGCCAATGGGAATTCTTTCAGGTTATCTCCTGTGACATTTTGGTATGTCCCCTGTTGTTCTTTGATCACTTTGTTATTTCTGACAGCAGCTCTGGGTTCGTCTTATACTTTCTAGCCCTTGCTCTGAAAGCAACCATCTCTCCAAGGAGGTTTGCCTTCTTTTTGTGGAAGATGATATTCACAAACCACGATCTGGGTCCTCAGTGAGCTCATTGCTATTGGGATGTCACTCGTGGCTTCTAGATCCCTGTCCTTTCAGTGGAGAGCACTGGGAAACATTTATGTCTATACTCACATATAGACACAAATGCACATCTGCATCTATGAAAAACCATGAGTTCTCACCAGTGCCTCCAATTCCAGTTCAACATCACAGGGTTTATTTTAGCCTTCTCCTTTCCTTATTTGCAATTCTCTTTACTAACAATGAGAGACTTGCCTTTATTATCCTCAGTGTATTTACACATTTGCTCAGTCCTCCCGTATGTTACCCAAATTTGGGTCCCCTCCCTGGAGTCCATCCTTGGTCCTACTGCCCCATTGATTTCCACCGGGGACATTAGGGCTGAATTCTTTCCCCCACTAATCCCTGCTGGCCATCTTGGTGTCAAAACCTACAAAGGACTATGGTAACCTTGGCATAGATGCACAAGGGATGGCATGTTTGGTCTGGGGCTGATAATCTGTAAAGCAGTTGTGACCGGAAGATGAAGGAGCTTGGATACTGAGAATGCCAAAGGACATGCTGTGTGTATGCAGAAGAAAAGCACGCCAGGAGATAGACTGGACGGGTAGCAAAATAGAGGGATGGAATGAGATGTGTAGAACTGTAAGTGAGACCTGATTCCACTGGAACTTTTATTGTCAAGTGGGTAACATCCGGGAGAACTGCCATTAAGCAGACATTTTTTCCAAACAGGGATTACAGGTGTTTCCCCTCCAGTAAATTAAGGCTCTAAGAGCAGAAGTAAAGGAAGCACATGTGCACTCACACTCAGTCTGAATATAATACTGGCCCCCAATCAAAAACCAGCAGGAAGTCAGACTTCAAGGCAAGCCCTCTGTCCTAAAATGACTCTGTCAGGATCAGATATCACAGGTGTCAAAGAGAAAAGGCAGAGAGGGATCCAACCCAAGAAAAACCAACTCGAAACTGGATGAATTGACAGCTGAGAAGTAAAGGAAAACAACTGAGCTGGGCCTGAGGAGAATTCTTTGTATTCAAGAGGCAGAAAGAGCGGAATTCACGGGAGAAGGGACTCAGCCCAGGATCCAGACTAGCCACAGTCATGTCAGAAACGCATGACAGAACAGTGGGGGCAACTGCTGCTCTGGAGTGACACAGGCCAGGGTCACAGCCGACGTACACCCCCAGCCAAAACCAGGCACTGGACGCCACTTGGCAAAGCATCTGGGTGTGTTTTCTCCTTCGCGTTGTCCAACATCTCCCTCTCTCAGAGGACAGCCTCGCTGGATTCAGAGATAAACATCAAGACTATCAGCCATGAACCCCCTCAGCCTCCTGTCTCTACACCTTCAAATGACTGCATTTGTACTTACTAACCAAGGCTAATTCCGCAAACCACATTCACATCTCTTCTGTTCTCTCCCACCAGAATATAGTAACCCCAGTTGACATCCTCAACCCATTTCAGGCTCTTTCTAAGAACCTGCAGGCATCTGTCCCATCACGGGCACACGAAGAATGGAGCCTATTCCCTTCAGCTTTACCTAATAGTATGATTTGACTGTGTGACCTCCCAAAATTCAGGTGTGCCATTGTGATAGTACAAAGAGGTGGGACCTTTACACAGGTGATTAGAACCTGGGGCTCCTCCGTGAATGAGATTAGATGCCCTTTGGAAGAGCTTCAGGGAGGCAAGTTGATTCTCTCTTGCCCTTGTGCTTTCCTCCATCTGAGGACTCAGCAGAAGGCCCTCAACAGACTCCAGGGCCCTAATCTTGGACTTCCTAGCCTCCAAAACTGTGAGAAATACATTTCTATTCTTTATCATTTACCCAGGCTGCAGCATTCTGTTGTAGCAGCACAAAACAGACTAAAATACTTTGTCTTGCTTTTTTTTTTTTTTTGATACCAGAGATTGAACCCAGGGACACTTAACCACTAAGCCACACCCCCAGTACTTTTTAATTTTTATTTTGAGACAGGGTCTCACTAAATTGTTTGGGGCCTTGCTAAATTGCTGTGAGGCTGGCCTTGAACTTGTAATCCTCCTGCCTCAGCCCCCAGAGCCACTGGGATTATAGGTGTGCGCCACCACACCAAGCTTTTTTTTTTTTTTTCCTTTTAACAGCAAAACATTGTTTTTAGTTAAATACTCTTCCACATTTTTCTCTAGTTATAAAAGTAATGCACATTTGTTATAGAATATTTAGGGGAAAAAAAGGATACTATACAGGGGGAAGAAACCCTTTGTAACTGTGACACTCACTTTAGCTATCCTCTTCCAAAAATATTTTGTTTCCATTTTTATGTATATCTTTGGCCAACATTTAATAACCAACATCTTATTGAATGCTTTTGGTGTGCCAGGCTCACCAGGATCCCGTGAGGGACTTAACCACAGCTGTGTATCCAGTCAGTGGCCTAATCTGGATTCCATTCGAGGGAGTCTGGCTCCTGAGCATAAACTCTTTTTTTTTTTTTTTTAATATCAGCATCTCTTTACATCAGCAACAAAATCACATTGTATAGTTAGAGTTTTGTGTCCTGCTTTTCACTGAATGTTGTAGTATGAGCATTTCTCAGTATCACAAAATGTTGTGGGAGTACGATTTCCAAGGCATGACCAAGCCTTTGGACAGGGTAGTTCGTTCTTTTCCATTTCCTCGTCAACCTGGTGCACCTATGCCCTCACTTGCCACCACTCAACAGCAGAGGTGGGTCACACAAGGGACCTAAAGTGGCCTCTTTGATGCTGACTTCAATGAATGCTTTATCACCACCAGTGTGTTCTCCTTCCTTCTGCCGTTTAGTCCATAAACTTGTATTGAGCACCCATTAGACCCCAGATGCACTGTCAGGTATCAGAAGCTTCCTCCCCTGTAATTCCCAGGACACACTTTCCCTTGGGTCTCCCCTTTTTCTAACTGTGTTTTCTGAGTCTTAAAGTTCCTAACCCTCTGATCCTCAGGCTATACTTCAAATGTGGTCCCCCAGAGTCACATGATGGGATCCTTTCCAGTATAACTTAGCCCTGGCTGTGCCTGAAAACCACCTGCCATATGTCCTTAAAGAATCTGATTCAGGGAGAAGAAGATGGCGGCGAGGGGAGCGCAGCACCCCAGTGCGCTGCGTCACTGTGCGGGAGAAAGACGAGGTGAAACGGCTGAAGGCTACCTTGGTGGGAATCCCCAGTGAAATTGAGGTGCTCCAGAATCTAGAGGACAGAGTTCCAGTGCGCGGGATTCAGCTGCAGGGGCTTGGTCGCGGGTGATTTCTCTGCACGGAGGGAAGCAGTACCTGGTCGGCGGACCGCCCCGTGGATGGAGTCTGGGAAGCTCCTGGGATTACAGCGAAGCGGATTCTGCAGGCTCCTGCCAGTGGCGCACTGGCCGCGCTGAGTGCTGAGTTCCAGATTTGAAACAGAGGAGAGAACCGGTCCAGTTCGAATCCCGACGCCGGTCGGAACACGGAGGAGGGCAGCGGCCGCCATCATGGAGAGCTGATGCAATCATCCCTGTTTTCTACTGATCTCAGCTCATTCAGCTACGGAGCAGGTGATTCCGGGCTGGTATTTGCCTGCGCCGCGCAGACAGATCGCTCTGGCTCGGGACTGGAAAACCTGAGGAGAATACTCTTCGGGCCTCACCCCTGGCAAGGCGGGCGCCGGACTTTGAGCGGCCAGATTCTGGTTCCCCGGGTTGCTTTGGCCCAGGGCGGGAGATCCTTCGGGGACTCCAGGCGGAGGCCAGTTACAAGTGGAGTGTGCCCTGAGGGGCAGCGTGGCTCTAACTCCCGGAACAGTTTTGGCTCGGGGCCAGGGAACCCGCGGGGACTGCGTCTTTGACCCTGCCCCTGGCTGAGCGTACACTGAGCTGGGAGAGGTTGGAGCTGCCAGGCTTGGGCTCCCGGGGCTGTTTGGGCCTGAGGCTGGGGTACCTCTGTGGAGCCGGCTCCTAGCAGAGTGTGGCAGGGATCGGAGAGGCTGGGTTCTGGCTCCCGTGACTGCTTGAGCCCAGGGCCGCGGAGCCTGCGGGGACCGCGAGCTGAGGCCAGCCACAAGTGAAACTTGCCACGAGGGGCAGCGGGACTCTGTCTCCCGGAACAGTTTTGGCCCGGAGCTGGGGAGCCCGCCGGAAGTGCCTCTTAGTCTCTGCTCCCAGCGGAGCGTGCACTGAGCAGGGAGAGTCTGGTGCGGCCAGGCTTGGGCTCCCGGGGCTGCTTCGGCCTGGGATTGGGGAACCCGAGGCGGTTGCTCTGAGGAGCCTGCTCCTAGCAGAACGAGGCGGGGATCGGAGAGACCGGCTCCTGGCTCCCAAAGCGGCTCTGGCTCAGGGTTGGGGATCCTACAGGGACTGCTTCTTGGTCCGGGTCCTACTGGGTGCTGCGGGGGCCTCGGGGGCAGAGTGGAGCTGCCTCCTGCGCCCAGAGCAGGCTAAGGGTCCCGCCGGTGTGGTATCGCGACACCCCAACTGCAGCTGGGGCCGAGGAGAGTAGCCGCCCACGCCTAGAACAGGACCAGCGACCCGACGGCAGGGTAGCCAAGTCAACCCACTTGGAGTGGAGGCCGTGAAGAGCCGCCGTCTGATCCTGCAAGGTAGGCAGTCCTGCATCCCACTGGCAGGACAGGCTCGGCAGCCTGCCAGTGTGGTGGACGAGTGGCATCGAGGCAGTCACGTCACACTGGTTGGAGTGGGGGTTGAACAGAGCCGCCGCCAGCGTCTGGAAGGAGCCCAGAGACCCGTTGGAGAGGCAGTTAGGTACCCCCACTGGGAGTGGGGGTTGAGCAGAACTGCCGCCCAGGCCCGCAGGGTGGGCAGATCTGAGACCCACCGGCAGAACAGGCTTGGAGGCCGACCAGCGTGGTAGACACGTCACATCAACTGGAGTAGGGGTGGAGAAGAGCTGCCGCCCACATCCGGATCAGGACCAACGATCCGAGGACGTGGTAGGAACGTCACCGCAATTGGAGTGGGGACAGAGTAGAGCAGCCACCCGTGCCCGCAGGGTGGGCAGACCTACGACCAACCAGCGTAGTGGATAGATCACCCTGATTAGAGGAGGAGCACAGCCACTACCCGCCCTACAAGAGAGATATCCCAACTATACAAGAGAAATATAAATAAACAGGGGGAAAAACTTCAAAAACACAACAGTTTCACCAAGCAGAAAGAAACGCAAGCAATATGAAAAGACAAGGAAAGAAAGGACCACAAGCAATGCAGGTCAACTCAACTCTAGAAGAGGTAATAGCTGCAACAGATGGAATGTCAGATAAAGAGTTCAGGATATACATGCTTCAGATGATCTGGACTCTCAAGGAAGACATGAGACAGCAAAATCAGACAATGAAAGATCACATTGACAAGGAACTACAGAAACAAATCCAGGAAGTAAAAGATCAATTTCACAGGGAGTTAGAAGTAATAAAAAACAAACAAATAGAAATCCTAGAAATGCAGGAAGCAATAAACCAACTTAAAACCTCAATTGACAATACTACCAGCAGAATAGATCACTTAGAAGATAGAACATCAGACAATGAAGACAAAGTATTTCAACTTGAGAAGAACATAGACAGTTCAGCAAGACTGCTAAGAAACCATGAACAGAACATTCAAGAATTATGGGACAACATTAAAAGACCAAACTTAAGAGTCATTGGGATACAGGAGGGCACAGAGCTCCAAACCAGAGGAATGAACAATCTATTCAATGAAATAATACAAGAAAACTTCCCAGACTTGAAGAATGAAACAGAATCCCATATCCTAGAAGCCTACAGGACGCCGAAAGTGCAAAATCATAAGAGATCCACACCTAGACACATTATAATGAAGATGCCCAACATACAGAATAAGGAGAGAATTTTAAAAGCTACAAGAGAAAGAAAACAGATTACATTTAGGGGCAAACCAATCAGGATAACAGCTGATCTCTCAACACAGACTCTGAAAGCTAGAAGATCCTGGAATAACATTTTTCAAACACTGAAAGAAAATGGGCTCCAACCAAGAATCGTGTATCCGGCAAAATTAAGCTTCAGGATGGAAGATGAAATTAAAACCTTCCACGATAAACAAAAGTTAAAAGAATTCGCAGCTAGAAAACCATCTCTTCAAAAAATCCTTGGCAAAACATTACAGGAAGAGGAAACTGAAAATAACATTGAAAACCATCAGTGGGAGGTAGGACAGTAAAGGGGGGAAAGTAATCAAAGAGGAAAACTAATCAGGTTTAGTAACATAAATAAACAAATATGACTGGAGGAACAAACCAAATCTCAATAATAACCCTAAATGTTAATGGCTTAAACTCACCAATTAAGAGACACAGGCTAGTTGAATGGATCACAAAACAAGATCCAACAATATGTTGCCTACAGGAGACGCATTTGATAGGAAAAGATATACATAGACTGAAGGTGAAAGGCTGGGAAAAATAATTCCACTCATATGGACTGCGGAAACAAGCAGGAGTGTCCATACTCATATCAAACAAAATAGATTTCAAGCCAAAGTTAATCAAAAAGGATAAAGAGGGACACTACATACTGCTCAAGGGAACCATACACCAACAAGACATAACAATCATAAATATATATGCCCCAAACAATGGTGCAGCTACGTTCATCAAGCAAACTCTTCTCAAGCACAAGAGTCTAATAGGCCACCATACAATAATCATGGGAGACTTCAACACACCTCTCTCACCACTGGACAGATCTTCCAAACAAAAGTTAAATAAGGAAACTATAGAACTCAACAACACAATTAACAACCTAGACTTAATTGACATATATAGAATATACCACCCAACATCAAGTAGTTACACTTTTTTCTCAGCAGCACATGGATCCTTCACAAAAATAGATCATATATTATGTCACAGGGCAACTCTTAGACAATATAAAGGAGTAGAAATAATACCATGCATCTTATCTGATCATAATGGAATGAAACTGAAAATCAACAATAAAAGAAGGAAGGAAAAATCATGCATCACTTGGAGAATGAACAATAGGTTACTGAATGATCAATGGGTTATAGAAGACATTAAGGAGGAAATTAAAAACTTCTTAGAGTTAAATGAAATCACAGACACAACATATCGGAATCTATGGGACACATTGAAAGCAGTTTTAAGAGGAAAATTCATTGCTTGGAGCGCATTCCTTAAAAAAAGAAAAAACCAACAAATAAACGACCTCATATATCATCTCAAAATCCTAGAAAAAGAAGAGCAAAACAACAGCAAAAGAAGTAGAAGGCAAGAAATAATTAAA
The DNA here is from genome assembly GCF_964194105.1 of Spermophilus citellus. NCBI lineage: Eukaryota > Metazoa > Chordata > Mammalia > Rodentia > Sciuridae > Spermophilus > Spermophilus citellus. Next base: position 124,535,943 of record NC_138187.1, on the reverse strand, counting down.
ATCAGAGCTGAAATTAATGAAATCGAAACAAAAGAAACAATTGAAAAAATTGACAAAACCAAAAGTTGGTTCTTTGAAAAAATAAATAAAATCGACAGACCCTTAGCCATGCTAACGAAGAGAAGAAGAGAGAGAACCCAAATTACTAGCATAAGGGATGAAAAAGGCAATATCACAACAGATACTTCAGAAATACAGAAGATAATCAGAAATTACTTTGAATCCTTATACTCCAATAAAATAGAAGATAGTGAAGGCATCGATAAATTTCTTAAGTCATATGATCTGCCCAGATTGAGTCAGGAAGATATAGACAGCCTAAACAGACCAATAACAATAGAAGAAATAGAAGAAACCATCAAAAGACTACCAACTAAGAAAAGCCCAGGACCGGACGGGTATAGAGCAGAGTTTTACAAAACCTTTAAAGAGGAACTAACACCAATACTTTTCAAGCTATTTCAGGAAATAGAAAAAGAGGGAGAACTTCCAAAGACATTCTACGATGCCAACATCACCCTGATACCTAAACCAGACAGAGACACTTCAAAGAAAGAAAACTACAGACCAATATCTCTACTGAACCTAGATGCAAAAATCCTCAATAAAATTCTGGCGAATCGGATTCAAAATCGTATCAAAAAAATTATACACCATGATCAAGTAGGATACATCCCTGGGATGCAAGGCTGGTTCAATATACGGAAATCAATAAATGTTATTCACCACATCAATAGACTTAAAAATAAGAACCATATGATCATCTCGATAGATGCAGAAAAAGCATTCGACAAAGTACAGCATCCCTTTATGTTCAAAACTCTAGAAAAATTAGGGATAACAGGATCATACCTCAACATTGTTAAAGCAATCTATGATAAGCCACAGGCCAGCATCATTCTGAATGGAGAAAAATTGAAGGCATTCTCTCTAAGATCTGGTACAAGACAGGGATGCCCTCTCTCACCACTTCTGTTCAACATAGTTCTCGAAACACTGGCCAGAGCAATCAGACAGACGAAAGAAATTAAAGGCATAAAAATAGGAAAAGAAGAACTTAAATTATCACTATTTGCAGACGATATGATTCTATACCTAACAGACCCAAAAGGGTCTACAAAGAAACTATTAGAGTTAATAAATGAATTCAGCAAAGTGGCAGGATATAAAATCAACACGCATAAATCAAATGCATTCCTGTATATCAGCGACAAATCCTCTGAAACGGAAATGAGGACAACTACTCCATTCACAATATCCCCCCAAAAAATAAAATACCTGGGAATCAACCTAACAAAAGAGGTGAAAGACCTATACAATGAAAACTACAGAACCCTAAAAAGAGACATAGAAGAAGACCTCAGAAGATGGAAAAATATACCCTGTTCATGGATAGGCAGAACTAACATCATCAAAATGGCGATATTACCAAAAGTTCTCTATAAGTTCAATGCTATCCCAATCAAAATCCCAATAGCATTTCTTGTAGAAATAGATAAAACAATCAGGAAATTCATATGGAATAATAAAAGACCCAGAATAGCAAAAACAATGCTAAGCAGGAAGTGTGAATCAGGCGGTATAGCAATACCAGACTTCAAACTGTACTACAGAGCAATAGTAACAAAAACAGCATGGTACTGGTACCAAAACAGGCGAGTGGACCAATGGTACAGAATAGAAGACACAGTAACCAATCCGCAAAACTACAACTATCTTATATTTGATAAAGGGGCTAAAAGCATGCAATGGAGGAAGGATAGCATCTTCAACAAATGGTGCTGGGAAAACTGGAAATCCATTTGCATCAAAATGAAATTGAATCCCTTTCTCTCGCCATGCACAAAAGTTAACTCAAAATGGATCAAGGAGCTCGATATTAAATCAGAGACACGGCGTCTGATAGAAGAAAAAGTTGGCTATGATCTACATACTGTGGGGTCAGGCTCCAAATTCCTCAATAGGACACCCATAGCGCAAGAGTTAACAACCAGAATCAACAAATGGGACTTACTCAAACTAAAAAGTTTTCTCTCAACAAAAGAAACAATAAGAGAGATAAACAAGGAGCCTACATCCTGGGAACAAATCTTTACCCCACACACTTCAGATAGAGCCCTAATATCCAGAGTATACAAAGAACTCAAAAAATTAGATAATAAGATAACAAATAACCCAATCAACAAATGGGCCAAGGACTTGAACAGACACTTCTCAGAGGAGGACATATAATCAATCAACAAGTACATGAAAAAATGCTCAACATCGCTAGCAGTCAGAGAAATGCAAATCAAAACCACCCTAAGATACCATCTCACTCCAGTAAGATTGGCAGCCATTAAGAAGTCCAACAACAACAAGTGTTGGCGAGGATGTGGGGAAAAGGGTACACTTGTTCATTGTTGGTGGGACTGCAAAATGGTGCAGCCAATTTGGAAAGCAGTATGGAGATTACTTGGAAAGCTGGGAATGGAACCACCATTTGACCCAGCTATTCCCCTTCTCGGTCTATTCCCTAAAGACCTAACAAGAGCATGCTACAGGGACACTGCTACATCGATGTTCATAGCAGCACAATTCACGATAGCAAGATTGTGGAACCAACCTAGAAGCCCTTCAATAGATGAATGGATTAAAAAAATGTGGCATTTATACACAATGGAGTATTACTCTGCATTAAGAAATGACAAAATCATAGAATTTGGAGGGAAATGGATGGCATTAGAGCAGATTATGCTAAGTGAAGCTAGCCAATCCTTAAAAAACAAATGCCAAATGTCTTCTTTGATATAAGGGGAGTAACCAAGGACAGGGTAGAGACGAAGAGCTGGAGAAGAAGATTAACATTTAACAGGGATGATAGGCGGGAGGGAAAGTGAGAGGTAAGGGAAATTGCATGGAATTGGAAGGTGAGCCTCAGGGTTATACACAATTACATATAAGAGGAAAGGAGGAGTAGGAGAGAAATTATATAAGTGTAAGAAACGATTTACAGTAGAGGGGGTGGAGAGAGAGAAGGGGAGGGGAGGGGAGGGGAGGGGAGGGGGGATAGTGGAGAATGGGATAGACAGCAGAATACATCAGTCACTAGAAAGGCAATTTGTAAATCAATGGAAATGTAACTGATGTGACACAGCAATCTGTATACGGGGTAAAGGTGGGAGTTCATAACCCACTTGAATCATTCTGTGAAATATGGTATATTAAGAACTATGTAATGTTTTGAACAACCAACAATAAAATAAAAAAAAAAAAAAGAATCTGATTCAGAACAGGGTCCAGGCTTCACTCCTTTGAAGTACTATATGTCCACCCAGTGGTGACTTTTTCCTCCTGTGTTCTCAGCTCAGGGAATAACACACCTTTCCATGTATTTATTCAAGCTACAAATCTTTCCTTTCCCCTGTCTTTCAATCAATCACTGTGCCCTATTGATTACACCACATTACTGTTTTGAGGGTTTTTTAAATATTTTTCATTATACATCTATATTTCTTTTTTAAAATATTTATTTTTTAGTTTTCAGTGAACACAACATCTTTATTTTATTTTTATGTGGTGCTGAGGATCGAACCCAGTACCCTGCGCATGCCAGGCGAACATTACCGCTTGAGCCACATCCCCAGCCCTGAGGGTTTTTTTTTTTTAAGGTCTTTCTCCATCTTTCCATCTCCATTGTGAATACATGTGTTTAGCTTGCATTATTTTCTTTTACCTTGAGTACTAAAATGCTCTCCTTGTCTCTAACTTTGACTTCACTCAAATCTTGTTGTTGTACCATGTTGAAAATAGTTGTGTTTCCCCCCTAATTATACGCATAATACAAATCTACCTAAAAATTAAAACTATCATAAAAACAAAAGAAAGAAAGAAAAGATTATCTGAAATCCTACCACCCTGAGATTCCTGCATGAACTCATCATTCTTTCAAGCACCATTTCATGTTGATGAAACATATGAGAAAAGGGTTTGAACTGTGTCCTTAATTGAGATACATGCTCCAGAGTGGGGCCTGAAGGAGGAACAATTTTAAGTAGGGACAAAGGCCCCAGAAAGAGTGTACATATAACTGTAAGCAGAGGGATAATATCATAATGCTGTTTTGTTTTCAATGAGGCATCTTCTATTTAAATCTTTGCTTCTTGGCCTTTCCTTCTCTCTTTCCCTACTCTCCATACCCTCACCTGCACCCCAGCTAATCCATGCTAACCACTGGGTATTCCTATCTCCATGACTTTTTTCATTTTGTGCTCATATAATCGAGTATTGTGTTTGGCTCCCCATAACGGTGACCCAACTAAAGAGGCTTAGTCATTTAGGGGTTTATTCTTGTCTCTAGGAGTCTGGGGTTAGTACGAAGGTTCCACAAAGGGAGTTTTCTGCCTGTAGTCTTTCACAGTCATATTTTCAAAGTCATAAAATGACAGCAAAAGAACAAGCTATCATATCCTGATTCCAGATAAGAAAAGGGGAACACCAGGGGCAAAAGGAACTTCACCAAACACTTCATCTAAAACTTCCACTTAAATCTCATTGGCCACTTCAATCTGCAAGAAGAGACAAGAAATGTTCTTCTCTTGGCACATTGCTATCTCTGATAAAGGAGGTTCTCTTAGCAAGAAAGAAAGAGAATAATAGATTTAGGTAAACAACCAGCCATCCATTGAGAGGGAGAAGGAGAGGGAGGGAGGGAGGGAGGGAGAGAGGGAGAGAGAGAGAGAGAGAGAGAAGGTTTTAGGGTTTTTTGGTTGTTGTCATTGGTAGGTATTTATTTTTTGAAAATTGTTTTGAAGTATATATAGACCTTTGCATATAGCTTTTCCCACTTAGTCACATTTCATGGAAATCCCTCAAAAGTCAATAATACAGATCAACTTACATTTTTAAATGGCTGTATAATTCTGCGTGGTATGTACCAATTGTAATTTATGTAATATTCCCCTAATACTGGGCACACACTTGGTTTTCAGTGTTTTTCCAATTATAAACAATGCAGTAATAAACACTTTTATACAATTATTCTTTGCACTAATGCTTTTATTTCTATAAACTAGAATTCTAATAATGGGATTTCTGGGTTGAAGAACAATATGAATCATAATTTTATAGTCTGCCAGATTGCTGAAAGGTTGCAGCAATTCATAGTCAGCAATATATGAGTACCTGTTTCCTTCATTCTCATCAATGATTGGTGTTTTCATTCTTATCTTTTACCAGTCTGAATGGTATAAAGTGATGTCACATAGTTACTTTAATTTTTGTTTCCCTGACTGATAATGATATTAAACACTATATGAATATATTTTTGGACATTTGGATTTTCTCTTCATATTCATTCATACCACTTATCCATTTCTTCCCGATCTGTCTTTTCTAATCAAATTCTTAGAGTTTTTTGTATGTTATGGATGCTAATTGTTAATTAATATAGTACAAACCTTGTTCCTGGTTAAATTTTAGATGTCTCATGGAGTGGGGTGGCCATCAGGCAGGCATGATTATAAGTAGTGGTGGCCCTGAGGACTGAGTCATCATAGAGAAGGAAACAGGCCCCTTTAATCAACCTGGCATCTGAGCCAGATTTCCCAAAGGCAATGGTGTTCTGGGTTCACAGTGGAAGTTCATAGTGGACCTTGTCTCACCTGGCCATTCTGGAAGCACATGTGATTCCTGGAAGAAAAGGAGTGTCTTAGTCTTTTAGGATTCCTGCTGTAACAAAAGACCACAGAGGAGGTAATTTAGAAGTAAAAGACATTATGTCTTACAGTTCTGGAGATTAGGAAGTCCAAGATCAAGATGCCAACAGCCGGGCGCAGTGGCTCATGCTTGTAATCATGCCTGTAATCCCAGTGGCTTAGGAGGCTGATGCAGGAGGGTCTTGAGTTAAAACCAGCCTCAGCAATTTAGTGAGGCACTTAGCAACCTAGCGAGACCCTGTCTCTAAATAAAAGATATGAAAAAGCATTGGGGTTGTGGCTCAGTGATTAAGCACCCCTGGGTTCACTCCTCGGTACCAAAAAAAAAAAAAAAAAAGATGCAAACAAATTCAGTAGCTGGCAAGTGCTTGCCCTCTTCTTATAACATGGTACCTTCTTACTACATCCTCGTGGCAGAAGGAACAAATGCTGTATCTTCTCATGTTAAAAGGGGGAAAAAAAGGGCTAGGCAGCTCTCTGAAGCCTCTTTTATAAAGACACTAATCTCATTTACAAAGGAGGAGCTCTTATGGCTTAATCACTTCCCAAAAGGCCCCACCTCCACTATTGCATTGAAGATTGTTTCAGTCAGCTTTTTCCACTGCTGTGACTAAAGGATTTGACCAGAACAATTGTAGAGGACGAAAGTTTATTTGAGGGCTTATAGTTTCAGAGGTCTTAGTTCATAGAAGGCCGGCTCCATTCCTCAGGGCTTGAGATGAGCTGATCATTATGGCGAGAGAGGGTGGCAGAGGGAATCAGCCCACAACATGGTGATCAGGAAGCAGAGAGAGAGACTCCATTCACCAGATACAGATGTATACCCCAAAGCTACACCCCAATTCCCACCTCCTCCAGCCACACCCTACCATTTCAGTTAATCCCTATCAGGGGATTAAATCACTGTTTGGGTTTAGACTCTTAGAACCCAATCATTTCTCTTCTGAACCTTTTTGCATTGTCTCACACGTGAGCTTTTAGGGGACACCTCACATCCAAACCGTAACAAGGATCAAGTTTTAATATGAACTTTGGAGGGACACAAACATTCAAACCATAGCAAGTGGATTGTGGATCCCAACAGCCTTGCTATGGAGCCCTGAATTGAACTGTCTTCTCTAGGGGAATTTCTTTTACCCTTGGCTAGAGAAGCAGCAGTACTGTTTGGTCTTCAGATGCAACAGTGATACTCCACTCAACAATGCTTGTTAAATGAAATGAGTGAGTAATTGAATGAACAAAAAATAGGTCCATATGTGCTCAATGCTGGACTCATTTCTTCTAAAAGAAAGAAAGGACAGATTTTCTGCCCTCAAGTAACCAATAATAATTCTACTGAGAAGATAGAGATTTTTTCCCCTTCCAACAAATTAATAAATAATCATACATATATAAAATCAAACATTAAATGACATAATATATCCTTTAAGAGCAATGAGAATTGGGAGGAGATACAATAGAGCCATATACACCAGCAAAAGAGAATATTTTGTTGGTGGACATTTCTATACAGGTCGAAAAATAACTTCCAAACATGTATCAAATGTTGAATATGAGAAGCTTACTGTGCCAGTTACAAGAGCTAAAAAGAAAGAAATTACTGGCTTTAAGGGCTTACTATCTAGTTAGAACCACTTCTGATTCTGTTTGGAAGCAGACAGGATGCACCCAATGAACAAACAGGTAGCAGACAAATGAGTCCCATAGTAGAGGGACAGGAAAGGACAGCCATGTAAAAAGAAGGCACATCAGTTTTCACTTTGTAAAAGAGCAAAAATTAAAATAGCGATGATACACAGTCTGGGTGGTTGTGGTGAAATGAGCATTCTTATGCTTTCTGAATGGCAGGGTAAATTGGTATTTTGCCGAGGGCGATCTGGCACCATACATCAAGACTTCCAGAAACGTTCCAACTCTTTGACCCGGTGGTTCTATTTCTAGCAATTTATATTAAAGAAATAACCAGAGACATGGATACTTATATACAGGGATATTAATAGCAGTGCTATTTTAATGGAAAAAATAAAAACAGCCAAATGTTAAATAATAGAGAGTCTGTGAAATTACTTAGGATTCACCCGTATGATGAACATTATGCAGTCACTGAAACTCATGTTTTTTTCAGATAAGCTTATCATTATGGGAAAATTTTCATATCATAACATTAAGTGAAAAAATACATTAAACTAGAGACACATTATCTACATTTTTAGGACTGCAAAAACCCTAGATGTTAGCAGCAGTGGAATAATAGGTAGTTCTTTTTTTCTTTTTTATATTTTTTCTGATTTTCAGAATTTTCTACAATAGGTATTTTAGAGTTAGAAAAAGTTTTATTCTTTAATAAAAAAAAATTGATACAGGGCACAGTATTTTATGCTCAAAACAAAGCGGGCAAGTGTCATTCGATGCACAATCACCCAGATTAGTTGGGAATTGCACCGACCTTCGGTTTCTGTGCTGTAGAACTATATCCTTGTTTCCTGCAGGCTCTGCAGTGTTTGTGGGGGAAGCATTAGAAGAGCAAAGAGGGAGAATTTGAGGATGAGACTATCATTTCTTTTTTGTTATATTCAAATGTTTTATGCAAAGTTTGTGGGTAGGGCAAATTGAAGGCCATTTCCTATGAATCTTCTTTTCCTTTTTTTCTTTTTGTTACTCAAAATAATACTTGTTGAGGAAAAGTTAGGAAGTAGTAAAAGAGTGCTTTGCTGAAGCATGATGAGCCATGTCTGCAAGGCAAGCAGAGAAAGGCTTCTCACACCAGCAAGTGGAAGACATCCTGTTCCTAAGGGTCTTTAATGACCATTCAGGAACATGGCACCTGGGGCATCATCCAAAAGGGTCTCAGTCCTTTTGACCTGTTGGAAGGGTGAGATTGAAGCAGGGATTGAATGATCAGGGTAGAAGGAGCAAGCTCAGATGTCTGCCAAGACATCTCACATCAGTGAGATAGTCCAAGAAATCAACCCAGTTGATAATATGCTTCAAGTAGATGATCAATGAACCGTTGGCATGCAAAAACCAGCTTCCACCTGTATCACCTTCCCTCCCCCCACCAGTTCATTATGAATGTTTATGTTCATGACTGTATTTGATCTTAACCACCACCCTTTGAGAGAGGCACTCGCCTCTCCATTCTACAGATGAGATCATTGAAGCTCAATAAAATTAAAGGATTTCTCTCTTAGTTAATAAGACTTACAACAGGAACCCAGACTTCTAATTTCTTTGATCTCCCTTTGACACATTTAAGGCCTAATAGATGCACTGTTCCTACCAGAACATTCAAAAATAATACTGTAAAATAAGAAGAAAATTAAAATATGTCTACTGGAAATTGTGTTCATGTCATCTTAACTAGTATTTCCCTTTTTCAAATTAGTTTTTGCTTCTCAGCTGCTGTAGTTTGGATCTTGAATGTCCTCCCAAAGCCCCAGGTGTTGGAGGCTCACTTTCCAGACTATGGTACTATTGAGAGTAGTGTAATCTTTAGGAGGAGGAGCCTCGTTGGAGGAAGTTGGGTGGTTGGGGGTGTGCCGTGGAAGGGGACATTGAGACTCCAGTTCCCACTTCCCTCTCCCTTTCTCTTCTTGCTGACTGCCATGAGGTGAACAGTCCCCCTCCATCAGGCACTCCTGCCATGTTGTACTGTCACCATAGGGCCAAGGCATCAGAACCAAGCAGCCATGGACTGAAACCTCTGGATCTGTGGGCCAAAAGAAACCTTTCCCTCTTCTAATAGAGTATCTCAGGTTATTTTTCATAGTGACAGAAAGCTGACTAACAAAGAAAATTGACACTGGGATAGGGGCTAAAAGCAATACTGGCATATGTCAATGGGGTCAGCCCATATTGTGGATACCTAGGATACACACAACAGACAGGGTTAAGGCACCACCTCTGGGCCTTAGATTTAATTCTCAATCCAACCCTGTGAAGTGAGTGATTGTCCTCATTTTAGAACCAAGGACCTTGTGGGATCAGAGAGATAAAGCAATTTATTCAAGGAGCCCTGACTAGTGCCTTAGGAAGTATTTGAACTCAGCTCTTTTTGGCAACAGAACCCAGGCACTTTCCAAGTTACTACCCAGCCCTCTCAGGCAGTATGTACTCAATAAACATTTTTGTGCACTCTGATCCATCAAAGGATATTTGAGAAACCTGAATGCCTATGAGCTGTACCACCTGGCAGATCAGGTTGGTGCACATGAAGATGCATTTGTAGATGGTGCATGAGACAGAAGATAGCTCTCTTTCACTGCTCAAGCAGATTTGAAACTCCTTTCCAGAAGTTTCCTGACCTTGCCTGAATTTACTTAGCTTAGAACATCACATCTATCTCTTCCCCTTTTGAACTTCACCTCTAAATGAATTTCCCTAGAGACTTTTACTGAATAGTCATAGAAACATCTCCAGTCCATACACATTGCAAGTGCCTGTGTGTTTGCAGGAGGAAACCTTCCCAAGTTCTTGACCCACAGAACATAGTGGGCTGCATAAATCACTGTAGATAAGATATAAATCTGCCCTTAATCCTCCATACCCACCAGCCCTTTCTGGGGGGAAGACCTGAATCACCTTCTCTTATGGTTTAGATATTAGGTGTCCCCCAAAAGCTCATGTGTGAGATAATGCAAGAGGGTCTAGATAGTAAATGGTTGGGCTATAAGAGCCTTAACCCACTCAGAGAATTAATCCCCTGATAGAGATTAACTGGGAGGTAACTATAGGCAGGTAGGGTGTGACTAAAGGAGGTGGATCTTTGGGGGTGTGCCTTTGGGGAATATATATATTGTGTCTTTGTTGAGAGGAGTTCTCTTTCTGCTTTCTGGTGTTATGTCCTTCCTGCGCTGCTTTCCTCCATCATACTCTTCTGCCATGATGTTCTGCCTCATCTAGAGCCTGGAGGAATGGAGCCAGCTATCTATAGACTGAGACCTCTGAAATCATGAACTACAAAATAAAATTTTCTTCCTCAAAACTTTTCTTGGCCAGGCACGATGGTGTACACCTGTTATCTCAGTGGCTTGGGAGGCTGAGGCAGGAGGATTGCGAGTTCAAAGCCAGGCTCAGCAAAAGCGAGACACTAAAGCAACTCAGTGAGGCCCAGTCTCTAAATAACATACAAAATAGGGCTGGGAATGTGCCTCAATGTTCAAATGCCCCTGAGTTCAATCCCCAGTGCTCCCCAACCCCAAAAAGAAAAACAACTGTTCTTGTCAGGTCTTTTGGTCACAGGGATGAAAAATTCTCGGCCTTCAAGAAGTTGAAATCTGGACTAAACAATGATAATTTCCCTTTTTAAAAAAATTAGATTATTACTTTTGAAAATATTTTTAGTTGCAATGGATTTTTATTGATTGATTGATTGATTGATTGTGCTGAGAATCGAACTCAGTTCCTCACACACACTAGGCAGGCACTCTACCACTGAGCCACAACCCCAGCGACAATTTCCCTTTTTAAAAGAATTTCTCCTTCCAATCTCTTTTATAACCAGCTCTCAATTTTCAGCTAGACTCCCCTGCCTCTTCTCCTGCCCTTCATTCCCTGCATCCAGTTCTTACTGTCACCTAGTTATCAGCCTTGCCGTTAGAGGACTGGGACTTGGCTGAGGACCAAAATCTATAAAGATCGTGCTCTAGGCAGGAAGTGGAAGCTTCTCTTTCACCCCATTTCTTGCTGCTCTGGATTGGTATATATTTTTGACATGTTTATCCATCCTCCTCTATTAAACTGGAATCACACAATGTCAGGAATGGGAGGAACTTAAGAGTCCTCCAGTTCCTAGAACACTTCTACAGCTGTCCCCGAAAATCTCCAGGGTCTTTGGCATTTGACTGGAACACCCCCTACGTTATGGCAGCAGTTGGGGGGATGCCGTGGTGCTTCTTCTTGTTTCTTGTATCTTTGCCTGTTTGCCTCCAAAACTGAGGCAGGGCTTTCCAAAGTCAGTGTTCAGTGTCACTGACCGGGAAATGACAGTTCTCACCACCCTCAAGGGACCTCTTAGTTTTGCCAATAGACCTGTAGGTACAGGCATGGCTGTTTTATGCCACTTCTGTGATGCCAAAAAAATGATCATCAGGCTTGACTACTCAGAGGCTGAGTCCAAGCCATCCATACTGCCTCTGGTCCCTGCCCACTCTGCCACCACCCCAGTCCACAGCTCCCTCTACCTGGTCTAAGCTGCCTCTGTTCCTATGAGCGGGGGAGGGGGAACTGCCAGTCTAGAGCCTCTCCCGCACAAGTCTTGCCCCTACGTGTCCCAACCTGGAAATCTTAGTAGGGCATTTGTGCTCACTGATGGCTTGGGTTGGTGATGGTAATCACACCCTGATGAGGATTAACAAGCTTCCCAGGCCTGTTGGGTGACTCTGCCTTGGGAATTTATCCAGTCCAGAGCTGGGTCTATCCCCATAGCACAGCATGCTTTGCCATGAGTCATAGTTTGCAAATGCTGAAATTACCACCACTATACTCTTGAGGATGACACATCTTCCCAAATGCGATCACTACAGATTGTCTTCACAGTAGAGTTTCTAGCTGATCTGCAAGTTGGCTTAAGCTTCTGGCAGTTTCTTTTTGTGTCAGTTCTCAATTATTCATGCTACGGGAAGCAACAGAGGCTTGGATAATCCAAAGGAAAGATTACTAAAAAATATATTAAATTTGTCTCTGGAATGTGTTAGATGATTTATTTGTTTTAAGCAGAGCATTTACCTTCCTAATGATACTTAATTTAAGGTAATGAGAGAAAGAAATGACATTCCATCATCCCAAATTAGATAGATAGGCAGCCCTGGAGGCAAGGAAGAAAAAGGGGAGCCAGTGGGCAGGGTTATAAAACAATGTACTCAACATCCATGGTGGCCAGAGATAAGCCCATGCAGATCCCACATGTGCAGTGATTTCATGCTCCCAGGGGTAGGTCCACATATCTTCCCATCAGTGTAGAGAGGGCTGCCATCTTGGGAACAACAGAGGAGCAAATCAGGCTGAGAAAGAAGTGTTTCTTATATCTAGGAAGTGGGGAGCTATACCCTAACTTGAAAACAAATGGGATTTAATGTCCCCTATGGTATGAGAGAGAAGTAAGTTTTTGGGACTCTTTGTTGACCAGCTCCCTATTGCCCTCTCTAGGATCTTAGAATCCTAGCCCTCAATATGAGGACCCAAGTAGACTTCAGTGATCAGAGAATGGGTTAAGGCAGGAGGAGAGAATATGAACTATACAGGCTTAGATTCAGAAGAAAAGGATTTGGAAGAAGGATTTAGAAGGAATATAAGGATTGCTTCCTGATGCTATGAGATCTTGGGCAAGTTATTTAATTGCTCTGGCTCTCATATAATCATCTGGAAAAGAAAAACAAAAATAATAAGAGTAACTATTTTGCAGAGCAGTAGCAGCTATGGTCTCAATGTATCTCCATAATCCAAATTCATATGTCAAAATCCTAACCTTCAAGGTAATGGTATTAGTAGGTCACTTAGGTGATTAAGTCCCGAGAGTTCTGCTCTCATGTCCATGAATGAATGGGACAAGAGCTTTTGGTTTGTTCCTCCCACCATGTGAGGACATGGTAAAAGGCACCTATGAACTATAAAGCCTCCATCAGCCACCAAATCTGCAAGTGGCTTGCTCCTGGACTTTTCAACATCCAAAATTATAAGGAATAAATTTCTGTTTTTTAATAAGCTAAGCAGGCTCTAGTGTTACAGCAGTTGAAACAGACCAAGACTGTGGAAGCTGAATAATATTTATGAAAACATTTTGGAAACTGTAATATCCGGTGCAATTGTTAATTATTCATAAAACCATGGCTAGCTTAGTGAGACTAATCCACAGTCTTGGAAATGGAATACAAAGAACATGCCCTGCCATCGGTGGGTCACCTTAGAGCTTCTCGGCACCGAAGAGGTATATTAAGGTGTGGACCTAAGCATTACTACTCTGGTTCTGATGTAGATAGAGATAGCATAAAGACTCAGAGTAAAACTGCCTTCCTGCATGCAGTCCTTTATCATTTCTTTGACATTTGGCTGAATGTGTTAATAATTCTAGATCTCAGCCTCTTCAGATATTAGTCTCTTCAGAAGTGCTTGGCAGTTGAATTTCAGTTTATCTTAGATGCGGGTTGGAATCTGCCCAGCCTTCCAATAAGAGGGTACTTCCAAACACTCTGCTGAGGCTCTCTTATCTCAGATCTTTTCTTCAAAGGATGAGTAGATGGTGGGGACTTGGGCAAGGGTTGAGGAAGAGGAGTGGAGTGTGTGTGTGTGTGTGTGTGTGTGTGTGTGTGAGTGTGTATAAAACCGCAGATTTTCAATCTTCTCATTTGAACATTTTCTCCCATAAAGAAGAGAGGGGGTAAAAAGTATCACAAATTGAAGTTTCAGGCAACCCTAAATTTCCCTTTCCTGGTCTGTGCCCTCTAATTGAGAGATAAGATCAATTCTTATCACTCAATTTACCCCCTTTTATCTTTTGACCCTTGCTTCCACCCCTGGATCTAGTGTTTCGTTTCCCTCCTTTGATTTTAGACCACTAGGACTCTGGGATCAAATAGCAGATTACTTTAGAGAAAAATAGGATGTGCATCCTGAGACCAGAGATGCTCTCAGGATAAAGGGAAACAAATTCACCTGGATGATCTCAAATGACCAACTCTGGTTTAATGTTGAGTCTGATGTTCCTACGTCGTCACAGACGTGTGTTCCTAACCCATCCAAACTGATGGAAACTTGATCCTCATTCTGTTAACCCCTCAGCTCTTGTGCTGCTGTAGCAAAGTGCCAAAGCGACTTATAAACAACAAAAAATTATTTCTCACGATTCCAGAGATTGGGAAATCCAAAGTCAAGACTCCAGGAGGCTCAGAGTTTGTTGAGAGCCTGCTTCCTGATTCACAGACATCAATTTGCTATGTCCCCTCTCTCTCTCTCTCTCTCTCTCTCTCTCTCTCTCTCTCTCTCTCTCCTCTTCTATAAGGGCACTAATCCCATTCCTGAGGGCTCCACCCTTGGGACTTAATCACCTCCAAAGATTCACACCTCCTAATACTGTCACATTGGGGATTAAATTTCAACATATAAATTTGAAGGGAGGACACATTCAGTCTACACCTTTACCTCAGGATCTTTAATTATCTTTCAACTGTCCACCTGCCACCTCCCACCTCCAAGTGTTTCCTACCCTTCATGGTAACTGGTTATATTTTTAATTGTCTTCAAGCATATACTGATTCTAAAAATTGAGGAATTTGGTAAATTGGTAAAACCAATCTTCAAAAAGTTCCCATCCTGTTTTAGGTCTGGCTTCCTAAAGAGTGTGCTATGGAATTGTTGTATTAGGTGAATTATGGGGGATGGTGCCCTTGAAGAAACCAGAAAGCAAGAATGTATCTTCAGGAAAAATGTGACCTTGACTGATACTTCCAGGAGCACTAGTGTGTAAGCACTACAGAGTATATCCTGTGTCAAAAGGAAGCAGGTACTTTGGTAACCCACACAATCATTCACTGACCATAGATTGTGGGGGAATGTTGTTTGAAGCAATGTGGGGAGGTAGTTCCAATGGTCCCAAGTGTGAGTCATTAGCAGTACCTGTAGTAGCTGGAGGAGGATTACCCTGAATGTAAAAGGGACTCCAAGGGTGCCAACATCCTCTGCTGCCTACCCTCTGACTCTTTCATTCCAGCTCTGGATTCTGCCATATTAAAATATTTCTAAGTTGGGCACCATGGCACACACCTGTCATCCCAAATGACGTGGGAGGTTGAGGCAGGACAATCACATGTTTGAGACCAGCTTTGGCAACTTAGTAAGACTCTGTCTCAAAATAAAAAATAAAAAGTGGTCAAGTGTCCCTGAATCCAATCCCCAGTATGTTTATTGCAGTATTAATTTTGATAAAATATTTTAAAATGTAAACATCTAAAGTTTCAGTGGGCCAGGAATAAGTAAGTAAATTATGTAATGGTATATTAAGTAAGTACATTATATACTGGCACAATATTCTTTGCCCCACCAAATCAGCCCCGTCTACTTTCCTGATTTTATCTGGTACCACTGTCCCCACTTGTTCACTATACTCTAGCCAAACTGGACTCCTCGCTATTCCTCCAGTATTCCACCTTGCTACTCTCCTGGAGCTCTTGTAATTACTGTTCCCTCTGCCTGCAACACTCTGCTCCAGATCTGTGCATAGATGCTCCTGCAAATCATTCAGGACTCAGATCACATGTCATCCCTTCAGAGAGGACTTCCCTAAATACCCATTTAAATTGCTGCCATGGTCACTCTTTTATATACACTATCTTATTGCACCTGTTGCTCTAAGATTTACTAATTTAATTGCCTACTTCTTATCTTTTACCTATCTTCCCTCTCCTAGAGTAAAAGCTCCATGAGACTGACCACATTGAGAGAATTTCTGCTCCTAGTCATGATAGAAAAACAAGGACTTCAGGGATTTTTTCCTCTCTTACCTTAAATAACTAAAAATCTGGACAAACTATATGACACAATGGTTTCAGAACTTGGATAATTGCACAGGATTGTGACCCTAAGAGAAGAGGAAAAAAACCACGGTGAGTCCTGTGATTGCCTTTGACGCTGTTTCTAAGCTTCAGTGTGGGAAGCGGGAACTGAACAGAGCCTGGGGGTTTTATTGAATTGAGAGATTGGAGTCCAATTGAGAGACTGGAAGGCAAGATATCTAGAATTTGAGAAGTAGCATTTCAGAGAGGAGGGATCTGCCCCAAGAAAATCTCCAAGGAACTACAAATGGAGTCTTTTTTGGGGGGTGGGGTCGTCTGCTATAAATGATGGGACACATTTGAAAAAATTATTGAAATACTCAAAATGACACCAAAGTCATCAGTAATTTCACCTACAGTTATTGCTAAAATATAAGCTCTCACAGCATCTACAATAACCAAAGAGCACTGAATTTTGGTCCTTTTACATCCCCTTGTGGAAAAAGCCTGTTTAGTGACCCCCAAAACCATCTCTCACATATACCTGAGTCAAAGTTCTCAGGTGTTCTAGCCAACATGGAAGTTTTTTGTTTATTTGTTTATTTGTTGGTGGGGGGAAGGGTGGGTTGGTTCCATCTTATACTATTCCTTCCTTTTTCTAGAAGGAAGTTTGCATCCCTCTCTAGATTCATGGCATGCTTCGCTTGACTCGGCATTCTGATGTACACTAAATTATACTAATTCCTTTTTTAAAAAGATCTCTACACATTAGCCAAAATTTGGAAGTGCCCTGAAAAGATCCACAAGAGTAGAGAATAAATAGGAAACAGGGTTCCAGCTCCAGGAATCTCCACTTGATTTAATTAAATCTGATACAACACCTGCCCACCCAAGGTCCAGGACCTGGGGCCTACATGGGTCACACAGGGTGGGCTCCTGTTTCCTAACAGAAGCCTTTTTCTCACGCACTGTACAACTGGGCTGGGACAGGACCAGCTAAAACGGAGGAAACCATACATGTACGTCACAGATGTGTGTTCTCTTCTTTCCCTTTGGGAAGATGTTCTCAGGAGTTATTTGCCAGGAAGTTGGTCATTTCCTGACCAAATGATGAGGTTTCCGAAAGGCATGAATAGCTTCTCTTGCCACATGGAATTGGCTGAAGATGTTCCCACATGCCAGAAGGCAGGCCATAGAAGGGCCCTTACTGGTATCAGGCAAAAGAAGAGAGGCAAACGGGTCAGGGAGCTTGGAGGCAGAGGCAGCCAGTGCTGGAGGAGAAACACAAGCTGGGCCCATGGGGCCTGTGGGCCAAGCACAGAAGGGTCTGGAGAGCAGCAAGCCTGGCTGAACAACTGCCAGAAATGTGCCGAGTGTGGTGAAGCCCACGAAAGAAAAGAGCATAATAAATAATGAGTAAGAGCAAGAAAATCAGTCCAACATGAGCGTGCAGAGATATGACTGAGATCCTAATTCCATCTCCTTTGGATATCTATTAGAAATGGGATTGCTGCATCCTATGGCTGTTCTATTGTTAGTTTTTTGAGAAAGCCGCCATACTGTTTTCTGTAATGGTTGGGCTAACTGACATCCCACTAACTGTGGGCATGGGTTTCCTTTTCTGCACACTCCTGCCAGCGCTTATTATCTCGTCTTTTTAAAAATAGCCATCCTGATAGGTGTGAGGCCATATCTCCTGGGGGTTTCAAATTGCATTTCCTGGTGATTAGTGAGGTTGAGCAATGTTTCATATGCCTGTTGACCATTGGTATGTCTTTTTTAAAGAAATGTCTATCAGGTCCTTTCCCATTTAATGGAATTATTTCTTGTCATTTGTTTTGTTTTTTGCTAACTTTGTACTCTTGCTGTTAACCTATAATACTCTAAAAAATAAAATCAGTTGAAGAAGATCCCCACCCCCACTAAAAATTTTGTGAAGAAATAAATGGTGGGTTTTAACAAGTCTCCCATGCAGAATAACTCCAAATAATTTATGCAGATACTCTTCACTCAAGGTGGAGGAGCATAAATCTCTACTCCTTTCATTTGAGCTACCTATAAAGACTTCCTTCCAAAGAGTATGTAAAAAGGAGAGGGAGTAACTTTTCAAGAGAAAAATTTGACAAACATACCTCAGTCCGGTGATCAAGGTCAACATCAACAGTGATAAATCACATTGATAGCATGGACCCTTGATATGATGTGATAACAATGGCACTTTACCCCTGTGATTTTCCTCCTTAAAACCCATGATCTCAGTCTAATCTTGAGAAAAACATCAGACAAATTTCAACGAAGAGCTGTTCTATAAAATATCTGATTAGTACTCCTCAAAACTCCCAACATCATCAAAAGAAAAAAAAAAAAAGAAAATCTGAGAAACTGTCACAATCAAAGGAGCCGAAAGAGAGATGACAACTAAATGCAATGCGGTATCCTGTACAGGATCCTAAAATAAAAAAGATTAGGTAAAAGTAGAGAAACCTGATCAAGTTTGGATATTAGTTCATGGTAATGCGGCAATACTGGTTCGTTAATTGTAACAAATGTACCATATTCACGTGATGTGTTAATAATAGGGGAAACTAGGTGTAAGTACATGAGAACTCTCTGTTCTTATTAGCTTTGCAATTTTCTGTAAATCTAAAATGCTTCTAAAAATGATTTCATTTTTAAAAAGATATTGAACACACTTATCTTTTTTCTTTCCCCTTTGCCTTCAGAAATTGTGTGTCCACACAAATATGGTGGGTGAAACACTGAAGGCCTGGGCACAGTGGGAGCTTTAAGGGAGGAACAACACTTACCAATTAGTGATTGTATCTCATTAAATGTCATATATGTGATCTCAGCATAAATGATCACACTGGTCAGCATTTATTGCAACCTAAACATTCCCTGCGATGGTGGTGGTCTAGTGGGTTCAAGGCCACAGTCCGCTTGGGCTGCCACAGCAAAATTCCATAAGCTGAGATGGCCTCACAGTTCTGGAGGCTGAGAAGTCTGAGGTCAAGGTACAGGAAGGTACATTTCAATCTGCATCCTTTTCTCTGGGCTTATAGGTATCTGTCATTCTGCTGTCTGCTCAAATTTTCTTTTCATTGAGTGCATGTGCAGGGGTGGGGAGAACTCTTCTTAAAGGGCAATAATCTCATTAAGAGAGCCCCACCTTCAGGAAATCATCTAACCCTAATTACCTTCCAATGGGCCCACCTCCAATTACCATCCATCACTCCTGGGATTAAAGCTTCAATTTATGAATTTGGGGAGGGGGGAGACACAAATATTCTGTCCATAATAGTGGTGAAGGCCCTCAGAATTTGGAGTCAAACAAACTTGATTTAAATCCTAACTTTGTCTCTTACTAACTCTGTGACCCTGAACAATTTACTCTATGCCTGTCTGTTGCTGTTTTCTCTCCTTAAGATGAGGGTTATTAACAATGCCAGCCTTACTGGTTGTTCTGAAGATTAAATGTGGCAATATGAAGTGCTGAGAATAGTATTGGAGCTTGCTATAATTTGAATGCGTCCCCCAAAAGTTCAGGTATTGAAAAGTGAATTCCCAAAGGCATATATTAATAATATTTAGAGGTGGGGCCTTTGGAAGGTAGTAAGGATTGGATGAGGTCATGAGAGTTGGGTCCCCATAAGGGTGTTAGGGACTATAGAAGAAGAGAAAATTCAAACCCAAGCTGGCATGCTTGCTCTGTCTCACCCTTTGATGCCCTCTCTTAGGTTATGAAGCAGTAAGAAGACCCTCACCAGATATCACACTGATGCTCTAGAACTTCCCAGCTTTCAGAACAATGAGCTAAATAAATGTCTGTTCTTTATAAATTTCCCAATCCCTGGTATTTTGTAATAGCAACAGAAAAATGAACTTAAAAATGTTAGCATGTAAGTATCAGCAAACACTAGCTATCATCATCATTATGATGATGTAGCTCATGAGTTCCTACTTTTATAAAAAGTAAGAACTTTTTATAAAAAGTATGATAGTCTGGAGAAATACTGCAACAAACAATGGGGAAGATTTTAGAAAGAGCAGGAAGAATCTGCTCCAGTGTTTTACTTTCTCTGCAGATGTGCCCGTCAGAGAGCCAGCTACAGTTGACCATTTCCTTCCTTTGTTCCTTACCTCACTTGTCTGACTGGAATTTTCTGTCCTTGGCATGTTCTGACTTTTAACTTAGGGGAAAGGATGGAGTTGCATATTTAGCTATATAATATTAATTTAGTTCCACCCTCGTATTCTTTTTCAGAGGCAGAGAATATATAAATAAAAGCAGACATCTAGTAAACATAGCACTTAGTTATACATTCACTTCTATTTGAATTCCAAGTACAATTTTAACTTCTAAACCAATGCCTACTTTTGTTCTATGAATCATTTTGATGGTTATTTTATTCCTTATCCAACATAGCATATCATAGTTATTGAATACATTCACCCTTCAGGTAGATGGAGAGAGCTTAGCCCCCCTTCCATCATAAATTTGTGTTCTTGCATTTTTCATTTTCAACTTGCTACCCTTATTTTAATGCTTGGTCTCATGCACAGATTGTATTTAAAAGAAATTTTTTTAAGTTGTGGTAAAAGACATATACCATAAAATTTACCACCTTACCCATTTTAAGTGTATAATTGGATATAGACTGTATTTTTATATTTAATGCTTGTTTTGTGGATCCAACTGCATTTAACTTGTGGATTTTATAAGTAACATTTTTTAAAAAATCTGTTTTGTTTTGTTTTGTTTTTCCCCAAAAAGGGCAAAAGTCCTTAGATGCCTAGTAACCATACCCAGAGAGAGGCTGTGGAAAACTGTTCTCCTCTTTCCTTCTCCTCCTTTTCTTCATCCTCCTCCTTCATTAAGGTTCAGCTCTGTTCCACAGTAAAAGACTTTTTTTTCCCAAAGGAAATCCTAGTAGTTTAGATAATGGTAATTTCTATTATAAACACTCATAGATGACTAATAATGCATTCTGCTTCTCTGATAAAAATTCTTTTATAAAAAGATAGACATCTCTTGGGTTCTCTCAACCCTCTGGTGAGGAGAGAAGCAAGTGGGCCCAATGGTGTTCCAGTCTGGACAAGGAGGGAGCCAGGAAGGAGTCATGAGTGGAGTCTCAGGGCATGCTGGGAAGAGGAAGCAGAGAGGCCCAGGGTCATGGCTGCCAAAGAGGCTGCCCTCCTCAGCTCTTCTTGATGACTCTCGGTTCAGCTCATTGAGCCACAGTGACACATCCAGCTCTGCGTGGGAAGCTCCTGTAGCCTAGTCCGGAAAGCAAGGTGCACATACAAACACATTAACAATCAGTTCAAGGCCACAGTTAAGCATATCAGCAAATGAATGATACAGATAGGGAAAGCAGCCTTCCTGTAGCTGGAGAAATAGAGAAAGCGTCATGGGAGATGCAGGATTCTTAGTCCACCTTGAAAGATGGGTAGATTTCTGAACGAATTGGTCCTACTGCTAGAAAGTAAATATATAAGTAGAGGAAGAAATAATCGCAGCAAGTTGGGAAAAACCTGTATCTGCCAAACCATCTCACTATTCATTTTCTTCATCTCCTGAATTTCACTTGGTTAAATGGGATTTTGCCATTTTGCCAACTCTCCCCAAATCCCTAGGGTGACCTACACAGCATTTGCCTTTCTATATTTCTATAGATGACAAACAGATTTTCTTTTCTCCTTTTTGGGCATGGGCTTCCTGGGGTAGAGGTCATGGTTGTGATGTGCACTGTGTCTGGGAAAACTGCAAGGAGTTACTCCTGTCTCCAGGTTAGTTTAGACTTCTGTTATAGGACTAGTGCTCAGCAGTGATTATATCTTTAGATACCTCCAGGGTGCCTGTGACTTGCTCATCGCTCATTTCGGAGGGGTCTCGCTTAGCAGTGACCTTGAGTTTCTCTAGAGAGTGATCACTGTTGGAGTTTCCATGAGTGGATTTATGCAACCGCAACATTGACCAGTGTGGTCTCACAGGACCTGAGCTCAAGTCTGGGCCCTGAGGGTGTTGATCAACTTCGTGGTCACTACCAAGCCTCTCTAGTCTCAACCATTCATCTAGTTACTCAATTTATCCTGGCCTTGTGGTCTAGCCAAGAAGAAAGGGCTTCTGGGCCGAATGCCACTAGGAAGATTGTCCCCCAATGGAAACAACGCACCCCTTTATTTATGGTCTTCTCCTTTTCCCCCATCAAATCAGATTTTGCTTTCTCTCACTATTGAGGTGGAGGAGACAAAGACTTGTATTTAATATGCAAAAGCAGTAGCTCACATCCAAATTGCTATTATCCCTGCAAAAAAGACTCCTCTCAGTGCTTTAAAATCTTTTAGCTATTTGCTTTCATTGCTTGGGTTACATTTACCTATTTTTTTTGTTGCGAGTTTTATATGTAATCCCAAGGAAAGGGGAATTCTGTTTTCTTATTCTAACCAGTCATCTCATTGAATTTTTATTTAAAAAATATATCTGGATGTGAAAATGTTTTAATGACAAGAAATTGCAAGTAGATATAAGACAGAATAAAGAACAATTGTATTTTATCTTATTTTAAAATTTTATTTTCCAAGATAGTGATAAACAATCACTGACATACAAGCACTATATACCTTGTTTCTGTTGGTTTCCTCATCTGTAAGTTTCCCTTTAGTTTAATATTCTGTGTTGCTATAAGAGAATATGGTGCTGTTTTTGTTGGAAATTCAAAATCTTACAAAAAAAAAGGATTAAGCAGGAGACACTAAAATGTGTCCTGGAACACATTGGTGACCACCACTTAGGACCTCTTCCTATACCACTATTAAGAATGGTCAGCATTAGCATCTCCCTGGAGCTTAAAATTCGCAGCCAAGGATTGCAAACTCAAATGCCTCCAGTCTTTTGAGGCTGGTTAATGCTAAGAGTGTGAAATGGTAAAGTGGGAGTCCAGGGATGTGGAAAGTAATAGATGCCAGTCTCCACCCTGAAAGTACGTGATTAAATAAGCAAACAAATAAAAATTTTAAAAAACATAATGGTGGCCAAAACACATAACAACAAACAAATCTGTGGCTCTATTTGTTCCCCAGGCTACTCATCTCCCACTCTTAAATTATTATCCAGCTAGGGTCTCCATTTTTTTTTTTTAAGTTAAGAATCTGAGGTCCAGCTGTGTGCCCAAGGTCACACAGCAATTTAGTGAGGTAGCAAGGCTGAGAACCAGGTTTCTTGCTTTCCCAAGTCAGTGTTCTTCCCTCTCATTATTTCCCAGCTTCCATCTGCTCCAGCCACAGAAGTTCACTGGTAGTTCACACTCTGAATCAATGGGCCTCATCCAAAAATTGTTTGTAACAATATCTGTTTCATAAAGATAAAAGTAGATTACTATAGTTTGAATGTGTCCCCCAGAAACTCAAGTATTGGAAACTTGATCTCCCGTGCAACAGTGTGGCGAGATGGGACCTTAAGCAAGATGTTTAGGTCATGAGGGTTCTGTCCTCATGAATGGATTAATGTCCTTATAAAAAGAGCTTGTGGAAGTGAATTCATCTTTCTCTCTCCGACCCCACACCCCTCTCTCTTTGCCTCTCTTTCCCTTCCTGGAGAATGCAGCAGGAAGAACCTCACCAATGCCAGCACTTTGATCTTGGGCTTTTCCAGCCTTCAGAACTGTGAGAAAATAAATTTCTCTTCTTTATAAACAAACCCATCTCACATATTCTGTTATAGCAACACAAGACAAACTAAAACATAGATACATGTTAAAATCACTTTCAAAATGTGTTGGCATGTTATTAGATCATTAAATTGCTAATATTCTAGAACAGCACCAACCGTCATTTAATAATTTTAAATGGTCTAATAGCTACATTTAAAAAAGTAAAATCAATATATCAAAAATATTATTTTTATATTAAGTATTAAAAATTATTGAGATATTTACTTTCTTATATAAATTCTCAAAATCTGTGACTATCTTATGCTTATGGCACAACTTATTTTGGACAGCTATATTGCAAGTGCTCCGTAGCTACTACACATGGCCAGTGGCTTCCATAGTGGATTATCTAGTTCTAGAAGGTGACTTATTCCATTCTTACCCTGCTCACAGCCAACCCAGGAAGGGAGAAAGTCTTCAGAGGCTTGTGTCTTTCAAGGCTCCTATTGCTGGTTAATTAAATCCCTAAGCAACGGCTGAGTCATTTGCAACTGCGGAAGACAATTTAAGAAATCTGTCTCAAAGCCAAGAACAGAACTCCCCACGTACAAGGAGGGGAGGCAAATCCTTTGGGCTAGATGCCTTGAAGGAGGAAAAGACTGCACTGAATCAGGTGTCCTTGTGTGGGAGGGAAGGAGGTAGGTCATTGCCAGGAGGAGGGAGGAAAGCAGAGAAGAGAAAGGGGGCCCATTTCTCCCCAGAGGGTTACTGTTTCCCTCCAGAGCCACAGAAGGAGGAGCTAAGTGATTTCCTCACTTGGTCCTCAAAGACTCTCCATGAGGCAGGTACTGTATCATTCTCCTTTTGTAGAGGAGGAAATCAAGGTACAGAGAGGTCATGAACTTGCCTGAGGACACATAGCTTGAAATTAGTGGAGTAGGTGCTCAGCGCCCACGTCAGATGGACTTTCAACATCTGATTTTTTAAACCCTGGGCTCTATTAGCACATTCTCACAACATCTCCAAATACTTCAGAGTATGCATGAACTTTTTTGCTTAAAGTGTGCACAAGTATTTGGTGTTTTCAGATAATGTATTATTATCTGCATGACTGAATGGTCTATTTTCAGGGAAATTTTGAAATCTAAAACCGTATCAGTGCTTCCCAGTAAAGGGGTTGTTTCTTAATCTTTCTCTCTGTGATTCATTTTTCACACACCCACTATTTCTGGGCGACTCTTGGCAGCAAAAGTCTATGGGGTCTGAGAGTAATAGGAGACTCAGATAGTAAAGAAGTAACAGATGAATGCCAGGAGTGCGGGGAGGAGGTGAGTGGCTATCCACATAGGTGTTGGCTTACCTGTGTCTTCTGATTTGGGATGGGAGAGGAGGGAAATGTCAATTTTTTTGTTTGTCTCAAAATATCCTATCAACCTCAGTCTTAGTGAGTTATTCCTACAAGATAATTTATTTTACCAGAGAAAAGTCACTTTCTCCAGAAGACTGTTAAAATGAAGCAGGGCTAATGCAGAGGCAAGATGGAGTAGCAGCAGCTAAGCCTGCAGTCCTGGTACCGTATGGCCAGTGTTAAGGCCCTGGGTCTGTGGGCTTCCAGCTGTGGCATCTTGGAAAGTTTACTGAAATTTTTCTCAAACTCCTCATTTTAAAACTGAATATAAAAGTCATTTAACCCAAAAGGGTTTTCAGGAGGATTAAATAAAGCGAGAGTACAAAGTGCTTGGAGGGTTGGCACTCAGTAATCCAATGAAGCACACAGCGTGACTGAATGGCTCCTAGGCCCTTCACCAGGATCTCACCTCAGAAATCACTAGGAGAGTTTGTTAAAATACAAGGGCCCAGCCTTACACGGAATGGGAAACCCTGGGGGACAAGCCGACTTATTTTCCCAAGAGGGGGAGGGGTTGCAAACAAGTCCTAATTGTCCCCTGCCTCCACTGGCACTGGTGTACCAGAATACTAAATCCTTATCCGTGTGGTGCCAAAAACACTCGGAGGCCAAACAACGTGGTGGGAAAGGCATGGGCTTTAGCATTGAACTTTGGCCCCATTGCTTGCTGGCTATGTTAACTGGGAGAGGCCGTCATCTCTCTCTGATCCTCAGTTTCCCCATCTGTATAGCAGAGATCATTATAGCTTTCTTTAAGTTTGAGATAAGGATGAAGTTAGGCTCAGCAGTGCCTAGTGGTCGGTCGATGTGGTCAATATGGGGTGCTCACTTCATTCAACCCTTTGGCCCTCTGAGAAGAGGGGAGGTGGAGTTCTGGCAGCAGTGAGCTGTCTAGCCATGCAGCTGACATTGTATAGAACTGAATTTTCTGCAGGAGGAACAGCTGCCAGGACTTTGGTGGGCAGATCCCTAAGTATTGGACTGGCCCAGAGATGTCAGTAGTGGAGAAACTGAGTAGGAAGAGTTAGGCAGTGGGGATGGGTCCCTAGGTGTCTTCTTTACTGAAAAATGAATTCCTTTTCATTTCAAGTAGTTAGGAGCCTTAAGATGTATTCCCTGCCTGCCAATGGAATAAAAAGATACCACCTAGGCTGGACCCTTTGGAAAAGGGAGATGAGCTCTGTGATTGGTGGGAGTGGCAGTGGTGGTGTTCCCTCTCATCCTGCCAAGAGAGTCTCTGACATCTCCCTCCACTCATTCTCTGATTTACAGTCTTATGATGGAATGATCCAATTCTCAGCATTAAATGCACAGATTCACACACAGTATGATACAAAGGCCATGTCAGAAGAGGCTCTGAGGGTCATCTACAGAGATAAGAAACCATGATTCTCCCCTCCCAATTTCCCATACCCCATCCTCAAATACCCCGAAGCAGTCCTGCATCTATCCAGGTAAGAAGGAAGCCCTTTAAGGGAAGATCTCCTCTCTACACTTGGCATCACCTCTTTCAAGATACAACCAGGTGTTCTAAGATCTTTCTTTTTTTTTTAATTTTTTAAAGAGAGAGTGAGAGAGAGAGAGAGAGAGAATTTTTAATATTTATTTTTTAGTTATTGGCGGACACATCTTTGTTTGTACGTGGTGCTGAGGATCGAACCCGGGCCGCACGCATGCCAGGAGAGCGCGCTACTGCTTGAACCACGTCCCCAGCCCCTTCTAAGATCTTTCTAGCCATAAGACATTCTAACAAGGACATGGGGAATGGGAGGAGGCAGATAGGCTTGGAAGTCAAATATAGCTTTCTTTGCAATTGTGTCTTATGTTATTCACACTATAACTTCCCTTATTTTTGAGTTCTCGTTGACATTTTGCCTGAATTCTGGCCATAGTTTCTTCCTTACCGTTTTCCAGGAGTGCACCAACACCCCTGTACCTGTCTTATTCCTCTTCACATCCCTAGCTTCTGGCACAGTACCAAGCACCAAGAGGCTCATCTGCCATGGTTATCAACTCTGTAGAGTGTCATAGCTCTGGCAATGAGACTTACTTACAGAAGGATAGCTCTGCTACCATTCTCTAGAAGATGGCTCTGTCCATGATTGGCCTGCCTGGGGTGGCGGGAAGAGAGGAACTAACAGTTTCCCAGCTCCTTTCTCAGGCAAGGGAAACTTCTGGGATTTGGAATCTGAAATCTGAATTCGAGACACAAACCTTCCACTTATTAACTGTACCAACCTCGGGCCATTTACTCAAGTGCCCTGGACCTCAGCTTATTTATTTTTGTTTCCTGGAAAAATGTAATAAGATTTTTTTTCCTTCCTGCCTCATAACCAAATAAATTGTGACAGTTAAAGAAATAAGGTTTATGAAAATGCTCTTTAAAGAAGCATAAGAATGATAGCTATCTTTTTCATAAAGTGACTTTCCTGGTGGGTTCAAAGTTGTATTTCAAATGTATTAGGCACCTACTATGTGCTGGGCTCTGTGAAGGGTATTTCAAGAAGTACACACTGGAGATGTGAAAGGTGCTTTGTGAAGGCACCTCAAAGAGGGATGCTGTTCACAGGCAGCTCCAGCCTGGGGTGTCCTCAGGGTATTTTTCTTTTGCTAAAACAGCAGGTTGTCTTTCATCCTTAGAAGAATTTGAACCTATAAATAAGGCAAAGGTCATCCTCATTTGGCTTCAAGACACCACAGATCAGTTTGTGAATGGCCTCCTTCACTGGGCTACCCCCATTTATACCCAGTGGGGCTGGCCACCAACTCTAGGAATATTTAGAAATAATCAAATATCATCTCTGCTGGAGTTACATCTAGATGACAGAGACTGTGTGATTTCATGTATCAGTGTCGATTCTAATAGTAGGTATTAGAACTAGGAGGAAAAATAATAGCTTTAGCTAAAACTTTCCTTTACCAATAGGCCAGGTACTAGTCCCAAGGGATTTATATATGTTACTCATTTAATCTTTCCATGAACCCCTTGAAGTAGGTTGCATTATTCCCCTCATTTGAATAGATGAGAACATTGAAACAGAGAAGGTTTGAATTGCCCAAGTCTCTCAGATTTGAGTGGCGAATCATGACTTGAACCCAGGCATTCTTGCACCAAAGAGAGCTGGACATACTTCCAACCTTGAGAGAGGCAGCTTGGATAACCCACAGAGTCTGCTCAGGAGGAGGGCAGCACACTCTGAACATAGCAGGAGTTCTGAGTGACCTCTCATTGATCACTTGGCTGCCAGGAATACCAGATCCTTAGGGGTTACCCAAGGTTTGAGGATAAAGGAGTCTTTCTACTCTTCAGTCTATTTTTATTATTCTTTATACTACTTATTAAAGGACAAACTTAAAAAAAAGGTAAAACTGTGACTCTTACAGATACAAAATGAGCATATGCTAAGGATTTTTAAAGCATGTTATTAATGAAAGGATTAGGTACATGTTGTTAACAGAAAAACTTGAAACAAACGACATTTTACAGACTTTAACTGAGCAAAGAATGATGAAAGGGGTGGTCCTCAGAACCAGAACATGTTCAGAGAACTCTGACCTGCAACACGGTCAAGTAACATTTTGTGGTCAGAAATAGGAAGTGAGGTACAGTGACAGCTGGATGGGTAACAACTCAACATATGCCTTATTTGAATGTGGTGTGATCTGTCTGCTTCCTGTGATTGACTGAAGCTTGGCTGTTGTGATTGGTTGAGATTCTGCTGCTTGTTACAAAAGTATACTCTAGGGGCTGGGGGTGTAGTTCAGTGGTAGAGCTGATGCCTAGCATGCTGGAGACCCTGGGTTCAATCCCTAACATTTATATATATATATATATATATATATATATATATATATATATATATATATATATATACACACACACACACACACACACATACATATATCCCTAAATTAGACTTTCATTACATATTAAGTGAGGTTGAAGTTCATCTTTATGGAAGGACCCAAGTATGGAGGCATCTTCATAGAAAGGGTCTGACTTAACAATGTTAAAATGATTTCAAGGGAATACAAAAGACACATTTACAGATCAGAAATACTGAAATGAATACAAAACTTTTTTCTAAGGTGAGAAAAAGGTTTATTGTCCCTTCACTGAACAAAACTCATTTGCACATTTATAGACAAGAATCTTTTTGCATTGCTATCAGTTCTCTACTATTTACAGAGCTGTAAAAGAGATAAAAGGCAATGAAAGTTTAGAATCACATAATCCTAAAAGGTGTGCTCTAAAGACTTCATATTTTTTTCTTTTTTTTACTAGAGACATCCAATAACTTTCAAATTTACAAATTCAAATTTCCTTACATTTTGCATTGCTAGAATCTTTATGACTCCTATATACCATTGTATTATTTTGATAACAAATATATGTTAACTGTATCTCTCAAGAAAGAATACAAGTTCAAGACCTTAATTTTCTCACCTTTTTTTTCCTGATCCTAAGACTTCTTTCCTAAATGTATTTCATTTATATTCTGGCCTGATAATTCTGATATCTGAAATATTTGCAAAGTGATGCTTCTGTTTATTGTTTCTGCTGACTTTCACTTGTGGTGCTTTGTTTTAATGAATTTTATGGTTTGTTTACAACCACTGTGACTTTATAGTGTGGGGAACCACACAGAACCCTAGAATTGATATAAAACTTATAAGCTGAAGAATAAATGTGAGATTAAACAGAGTCAAGCCTTCTTGAAATTCCTTTATCATACTAAAAACAGCCACTTCTGAGAAATAAGGTTGCTATAAGTTCCTCCTCAAGGCACATCTACTCCCAGAAAGGAGAATCAAACCTACCCCAAACTCTAGTAGTAGTTTCATGCCCCTGGAGGGGACTGTGGAAATTAGCAGTATCAAAATGGAGTCACCAATGTCAAATTCTAGCTAAATGAAGCCAGTACGCTTTCATGCATGTATGCATATGATAAGAACCATGCAACTGATTTCCTCAAAACCCAAGTATTACAAATAGGCACTTGTATAAGGACACTTGCCTAACAAAGCTATCCCCACCAATGGGCTCATTCAACTCCAATGGTTTGGCTTTCAAAACAGCTTACATGGATTTCTTCCTTCCTTCCCCTCCCTCCCCCCCCAATCTTGTCTTTAAAAGCATCTCCTTTGCCCCAATCTCTTTGTGTGTGCCCATGATCCACCATAGCATGTGGATCCCATTGCAATGCTCTGCTCTTCCCAAATACACTCTTGGCTCTGGAGTCAGTCTCTCTACTGTGTAATTTAGGTTGACAAGACAGGAGAACCTCACATAACTACATAGATTAACATCATCAAAGGCTTTCTTATCTCCTTTTGTTCTCCTAAAAATCTATTTATCTTTCCAAATAGTCAGTTGTTTTCTGTGGATACCTTCTTCCCCTCCTATGCACCTGCTAACATGTTAGATAAGCCCCAAATTTTAATTGCTCCTTTTGAGTTACTCCTCACTGAGCTCTAACGGGTTGTTTTCTTCGGTTAATCTGGCTTTTGTTGGTTTAATTTGTAGGCCTCAGCTACCAATCAAAAGAGGGTTCAGGAAAAGGTTTTTCTTCCCTATAATATTCGTTGGCTCTTTACCTATTGGAGTTTTTGAGGACTGAGGATGGTGTGTACATCCAGAGAGATTTACATTTGCTCCTTATAGGCATCCAAAATGTTATATACCTGAGAGCAATTTTAGTAAAGTTCTTAACTGGAGATTTTTCAAAAATATGCAAGTAGAATGAATTTGGACCCCAAACCTGAATTGAGGGTTGCCTTTTGGGTACACATCTGTCCAATCTTATCTATCACTTCAGTGTGCCCTGTGGTCACCAGCAATGGACAGATTCCCCCTCAGGGTACCCCTGGCTTTAGCATTCACTTATCTCTCTGAATCAGTGCTATTACTTAGGATTTTTTTGTTTGCTTGCTTTTTATTTTTTTAAAGAGAGAGAGAGAGAGAAGAGAGAGAGAATTTTGATAATTATTTATTTATTTATTAGTTTTCGAGGGACACAACATCTTTGTTTGTATGTGGTGCTGAGGATCAAACCCAGGCCGCCCGAATTCCAGGCGAGCGCGCTACCGCTTGAGCCACATCCCCAGCCTGAACTTGCTTGCTTTTTAGTTGTGTGTGTATGCACGCAAACACAAAAACACACACTAGCTCAGCAATACATTTTATTTCGTTTTATTTTTTGGTACTGGGGCTAGAACCCAGGGACACTTAGCCACTGAGCCACTTCCCCAGCCCTTTAGGCTTTTTATTTTGAGACAGGATCTTGATAAGTTGCTTAGGGCCTCACTAAATTTCTGAAGCTGGCCTCACACTTGTAATCCTTCTGTCTCAGACTCCCAAATCACTGGGATTACAGTGCTACTGCAATGCATTTTAAAAGCCTAAATTTTATTTTCAAGTACTTTTAAGACAGGATTTTTTCAGGATATCTGGTTGTTTTGGTTTGAATCTGAGGTGTCTTCCCAAAGCTTCTGTGTTAATGCAGGAATAATCAAAGATAAAATGATTAGGTAATGAGAGCTGTAACCTAATCAGTTCATTCTAGTTTGAATGGACTGAGTAGGTGGTAACTGTAGGCAGGAGGGGGCATGGATGGAGGAGGTGGGTCACCAGCAGTATTCCCTGGAAGTCTTCATCTTCCTTGGGGAAGGTACCAGGATTGAACTCAGGGGCATTCGACCACTGAGCCACATCCCCAGCCCTATTTTGTATTTTATTTAGAGACAGGGTCTCACTGAGTCGCTTAGCACCTTGCTTTTGTTGAGGCTGGCTTTGAACTTGCGATCCTCCTGCCTCAGCCTCTGGAGCCGCTGGGATTACAGGCATGCGCCACCACGAGCAGCTCTTGTTAGGTATTTTGAAGACAGCAATGCAAAGCTGACTAACAACACTGATCTTATTTCTGGAAGTAGAAGTTAACTGATATTTCTAAAGTAAAGGTATAAGGTAATAAAATAAACCTGGGATTGGGCTAATTCATTCAATGGCCACCATGAATAGTAAGTGACAGGCACTTAGTAACAC
This sequence comes from Spermophilus citellus, assembly GCF_964194105.1. Lineage (NCBI taxonomy): Eukaryota > Metazoa > Chordata > Mammalia > Rodentia > Sciuridae > Spermophilus > Spermophilus citellus. Next base: position 124,503,658 of record NC_138187.1, on the reverse strand, counting down.
TGGTGAACAAAATTCTGCCCTTGCCCTCAGGGGAAGAGGTGGGTTCCATGTCCTTGAACAGAGAACTGGATTGAATTTGGGACCTACTGCTTACTAACTGTATTAACTTAAATGCATTTCTTAACCTATAAAAAGAAAATAGATACTATCTGGACAGCAGTGAGAGCAAACTAACTAAGGTAGAGATATCACGATGATTTCTGATGCAAGAAAGAGAACCCTCAAGTTAATACATTTGAACAATAAGAAATCATCATATCACATACTAGTCCACAAGTATCTCAAAAGCTCCAGGAGATCATCTTAGGAGTTTGGGTTCTAATCTTCTCAGTGTGTTGACATTCATTCTCAGGCTAATAGTACAATGGCTACAGGAATTTCATCTAGACACAGTACCCAAGAGAAAGTCCATCCCTTTCTGTGTCTCTTTCCCAGATGCTCTGCCAACTCCAAAGACTTTTCTTCATGCCCCATTGGCCAGAGCTGTGTTACATAACCGTTCCTTGGCAAGGAGAGTGGAAATACCATAATTGGCTGATTAGATTGATCAATACTTACCTTTGGAACTGGGGATGGGGTCATCTTTGAGCCTCAAAAGGAAAAAAATAGATGAACAAAATTGGAATTCTGTCTGCAAGGAAGAAAGGAGAAATAGAAGTTAAACAGGCCACCAATGGGTACCACAATAGTCTACAAATGCCTGCAGCAAAGGACTAGTCCTCAGATGTTGAAGGCAACATCTTAGTGCACCTCTTCACTTAGAAATCACGTCGTTTGACAGGTGCCAATGAAAAAATGTTCAATACCTTCAGACTGACAGTCTCCAGAAGTGAATGCTGGCTCTCCACAGCTCACTAAAGGTCACCCAGCACGGCACATGGCCAAGTGGATGTTTTGGGATTGGCTCATTCCTCCCTCTGCTTTGAGGCCCCAAGGATCTGGGGTTGCTCTCCTGTGTTACGGATCCTCCAGTGTCTATACAATGCTCACTCCACACTTGGCAAAGAGAATCTCCTCTGGGATAGAGCCACATAGGCCTGAAGAGAGATGACTCCCAGTCCTGTCCTTTCACTTCAAATAAATAAATACAAAAGTAAAACAAAAGACAGGCAGACAAAAAGCAGACTCAAGGAACAGAAGTAGGAAAACGTAGGCTTTCACAAAAACAAGAGAGAGTAAAAGGACACCAAGGGGAAAACCTACCTCTGTTCACCCGAGCTCTGAGGAATCAGTATTTTTAAAACAATTTTTTAAAAGGTAAAGATTTATTAGCCATCCTCCTCTGCCTAACAGTCCTTTTTTTCTAGCAGTTTCTTTATTCATCTGAGGCAGGAGGATGAACAAAGGCTCGCTCCTTCTCAAGAAACACCCTCCTCCTTCCTCATCTCCACACCCCTGCCTTGACTTCAGGAAACGTGTTCAGAGAAAACAATTCCAGTTACTGGAAGATCTTAAGGCTTTCCTCTGTGAGTTAACAACAGCCTGGCCTCCGACCCCCAAGAAAAGATATTTACCAAGCAATAACAACACCTTTTATGTTATCTCAATATTAGGCAAGTCACTTCATCTGTCTTAATTTGGATTCCTTTATCACACAGTGAAGAAGCTTAGATTAGCAGTTTGAAAAGTGTGTGTTTCTATGTATTTAAATAACAGAACATTGCTTTAAATAACGTCATCCTATGTGGAGCTCACATTAAAAAAAAAAAACAGGTAAAAGCAGAGGTGCTTTGATTGAGGGGCCCTTGTGAATGGATTAATGTCATTATCAGGAAATTAATTGGTGGATACAAGTTGATGGAGTGGGGTGTTAATAAATTTGGCCCCTTCTGGCCCTCTCTTTCTGCCTCATATATGCTCACTTTCCCTTTCACATCATCTCTCGACACAGCAAGATGCAGCCCCTTGATCTTGGACTTCCCAGCATCCAGAACCTAAATAAACTCCTATTGTTTACAACTCACCTCGGCTGTGGTATTCTGTTATAGCAGCAGCAAACGGACTAAGACAGAAGAGTTTCTAGACCCTGGACTGAGCTTCAGTACACCTTGAAGAACTGCCCCAAGCCATGGCTTTTCCAGCCAGCAGTTTAACAATTACTGTCCCAGCTGTTTTCTAAGGTCCCTTCATATGTGAAACCAAGGCCCTGTTCTCTTTCTTAAAAAGAAAGACTGATTCTTCCCTTATAGATTCACACAGTGACACACGACACCTTCCACAGGTATAAAATAAGAACAAAAAAATTCCCCTTATAACCCCATTTCTCCTTTTTTTTTTTTTTTTTTTTTGGTAATTCTGAAAACCAAAACTTAATAGAGAACAGTACAGGGAAAATATAACTACACCTACCTACCATCCATAATCCGAAAATTACAATTTTGACACATTTGTCTCAGACAGGTTTTTTTTAAAGTAAAGAAATAAAAGTTGGCAGATAAAGTTGAAGTTCTCTTAGTTTATCTGTCCAATCCCAGTTTCCTTCTTTTATCCCCATCTTGACTAAGTAATGTCCCCTCCCCAAGATGTCCATGCCTGACTCCTAGCACTGGTGAATATGTTGCCTTATGTGATAACAAAAGAGATTTTGCAGATGTGATTTAAATTAAGGATTTGGGTATGGGGAGATTGTTCTAAATGATCCAACTGGACCAGTATAATCAGAAGGGTCTTAATTAGAGGGAGGCAGGAGAGTCAGAGGCAGGAGGGCCGGAGTCAGAAAAGATGTAACCACATTTCATGAAGTTGGTGGCAGTGAAGCAGAGACTGGTGTGATGTGGCCGTCTTTACTCATTTTCTGTGAGATAACAGAATCCCTAAGACTGGCTAATTTATAAAGAACAGAGACTTGTTTCTTACAGTTCTGGAAGCAGGAAAGTCCAAAGTCAAGGGGTACAAATCTGACAAGGGACTTCTTGCTGCATCATTCCATGATGAAGAGTATTACCTGGTAAGAAAAAAAAATGTATGTAAATGCCCCAAAGAGACCAAGAGAGACACAGAACTCACTCTTTTGTTAGAAACTCACTCTTGTGACAATGAAACTACTCCCATGATAACAGCATTAATTCATTCATGAGGGCAGAGCCAAAAAGAACACAATTCTGATGCTGCATTGTGGATTTTTGACCTCAAGAATGTGAGATAATAAATGTGTGTTGCTTCAAACTGCTAAATTTGTGCTGATTTGTGATCGCAGCAATTGGAAACACCGTCCTCATTGCTCATTTAAAAAATTCTCCTGGCCTCCTGTAGTCATTTGAGTTTGTGACTCTAGCTAGAGTTGCCAGATTAAATAAAAACAAGCAAACAAAGCAGAATTTACAGCTAAATTCTAATCTCAGATAAACAACAAAAACATTTTAGTATAAATATGCCCCGAATATTACTGAGTATCTATATTTTTATTTGCTAAATTCTAATACAAGGTCTCCAGCTCTCAACAGCCCTCACCTGTCTCCATTCCAACTTTACCTCCCATTGCTCTCTTTTTTAGGCCTTATGCTTTGGCCCAACCAGGTTGCCCACCAGTTTCCTGAGCATGTTTGCACTCTTCTTGGGGATCCTGCCTCTGCTTCTCTCCAGTTACCTAAGATTAAGTCAGTGCTCTTCAAGATCAAGTTGAAGATCCAGCTCCTGAACTGGAGATTCCCAGTCTCTGCCTTGGGGATCCCTCTGTCCCCCCAATTCTCATAGTATGTTATCGATGAAACTTATTTCACATTTATTATTTTGAGCTGCAGTGTTACTAATCTTTTAATAATAGGTATCTCTCCACTGCACTACAATATTTGAATTTTAACTTATTAAGGTATCCCTAGTGTTGAAGGTGCTTCGTACATTGGAATTAGTAGATAGCGTGCCAATGTAAGGATGATCTATCAGCTTTCATACAAACCAGCCCCAAACTTCTCAACCTAAATGACAAAGTTGGAGTGGGCTGTATTCAAAAAATACCATAAAGTGGTGTGACTCAAACAAAAATATTTATTTCTCACAGTTCTGGAAGATAAGTGGTCTCAGATTGGGGTGCTAGCAGGTTTGATGTCTGGTGAAGGTTTTCTGTTTTAGAGGCAGCACATTCTAAGATCTGTGTCCTCACATTGGGGAAGGAATGAGCTGCCTGTGCACATTTTATAAGGGCACTAATACCATTCATGAGGGGTTCCACCCCTATAACTTCATCTAGTCCAGTTAACTCTCAAATACCCCAACTGCCACCAGATTAGGAGGGAAGAATTTTAACATGTGAATTTTGGGAGACACAAGCATCAGTCTATATCAATGTAACTGTTCATGATGGTATGGTTAGATGGATTTTTTTTTTCTGGTCTGGACTGGTTTGGTTGGTTGGGACTGGATGGTCTAGCATGTTTTCATTCATGTCTGGGGCCTCACGTAGAATCACATGTGGTGCCTCTTTTCGTTCTCAAGCAGGCGGGACCAGGCTGTTCACATGGTGGCAAAAGTGTTCCACCAGTGAGAGTGTCTACATGTGTCACATTTGCTATCTTCCCATTGGCCAAAGACGGTCACATAGCCAAGCCTAGATTCAATGGACAAAGAAATAGAATACTGTTTACATTTCAAGTACATTTCAAAGCAGAACAAGAACAAATTGAAAGCTATTCCTTCAACAATCTAACCCAGATGCTTCCAGTTTCCAATGAACTCAAACACTTCAACATTCCTCTCAGTTCAAGAAGTAGGCCTATTTTCCACCTTGGTGTCTGCTTGCCCGTGAAACTGCACTTCTACTGGCATGCCAGACTTCTTCCCCCAGGGGCCAATCCCATGCTGTTTGCTCTGCTTGGAATGCTGCCCCCCCCCCACTTCTTGCCAAGCTAATTATTACATTTCCTTTAAGTCCCTTCCTAAAGTCACTTCCTGAGGGGAGCCTTTCCTGACTATCCAGAGCAGGCCAGGTCTCCTGTGCTGCTCGTCAGAGATCCACGGTAGCTGCGTTACAACACTCTCCATGAGTGAGTGTTTTGAATTGTTTCGTGGTGCAGTTCTTTGCTTAATGTTGTCTGTCCTCATCTGAAAGTGTTTCGGGGCAGAGACTGAGTATATCTTGTTCCTTGCTGAGTTATCGACATTTAGCAAGAGCTTAGCATAGAGCAGGTACCATAGGAAAAAAAATGAATGAACATAAGAATGCACGGAGGGTTTGTGCTCAGCATGGTAGAGGTCCGTTCAGAAAACTCCCAGATTAGAAGGCATAGGAAACTGCGACTTATGGGAGAGTGAGACTGGGTCACACAAAATGATTCAGGAACAACTCCATACCAAATGACAGTGAAATGCCAGATGTTGGACTGTAAGTGCCGTGGGAAATCAGGATAAAGGGATTGGAATTGGCCAAGTGGTCACAGAAAACCTTATCTAGAAGGCAGCACCTGAGCCAGGACCAGAGGAGGAACAGGATTTAGATGCAATGAAGTTAGGGAAGGAGGCTAATATGACCAGGTCATGAGTTGGATCCTCAGTTGCTCCTATTGGACTCATGGCCTCACAAGCTACTGATCCCAACAGAGAACAGGCTGGAGAGTCGGTTGGGATGGTTCTACAAAGCTACTCCTACCATCCCTGAAACAACTCAAGAAGATTATGTTTGGAAGAGACGGCCAAGTTGATTAAAATAGCTCGCTCAGAGACCTAACATCTGCTTCTACTCTTCTAGAAACCTTGTGGTCTGGACATTCTCTGTCCCTCTTCATCTCTTTCACTTTTCACTATTTATTATGAAAACCTCCCAAACATACACAAAGAAAGTACAAGAAATCCCATCACCAATTTCAACAAGCATCAATACCATATTTGTTTTATAAGTCTCTCTCTCCCCAACCCTCTCTTTCTCTCTTTTAACTAAAGCATGTTAGAACAAATCCCAGATAAAATATCATAACACCCCTTAAATACTTCAATATGATGTCTAAAAGAAATAAGGGCATTTTCTTATATAATCACAATACCTTTTCACGCCTAAAAAAATAAAGCAAAATTCCTCAATATCATTTAGTACCCAGTCTATATTCAAAATTTTCTGATAGTTGGTTTAGTGGAATCAAGATCTAAATGAGATCCACACATGAGTTTTGTGACATGTCTCTTAAATCTCTTTTTATCCAGGCTAATAGATGTTCTCTTTTGACTGGGGTTTCTCTTTGTTGACAACATGCCTCAGACCTCATAGCCTTTATCTCACCCCTACATTGGCAGGGAGCTAAGAGATTAGGAGTGAAGTCTGTATGGAGAGAAAGTCGGGGGAAAGAGGGAATATCAGAGTCCTCAGATCTTATGAAAAGAAATACCTAATCAGCTTCAAGAGAAACAGATTAGAGTAAGAGACTCTTAAGAACTGGAGTTGACCTGCATGCTCTCCTAACACCTAAGAATGACAAGAATTTACCAAGATCTTAAGAGGTGGATTCCTGTGGGTGAGAGGGGGAGGGCCAGAGAAAGGAAATCAGAATGAATCTGAAGGACAGCTCAGAAGCATAGGCAGGACTAATGTGCTGGATCCAGAGCAAAATTAAAATCCCAGAACTCTCCTTCAAAAAGTATTAGGAATTTCAGAGCAGCAACAGCAAAGCATTAAACCAAGCCTGGGACCCTGCTGAGCAGAGAGAGGGCACCTGTGTGACTACATGTGGCCAAGTCCAGGAGGCCCCTGGGAGCTATATTACAAAGCAATGCTTTGCTAGCAAGTGTCTTGTTTGTGTTTCAGAGATGAGCAGAGGCAGGGGAAAGCCTTCCTACATCTGATAGCTACCACCAGCATCTTAGACTTGTCAGGATGCTTAGCAATGGTGCATGGCTTCCAGAGGGTCATAGATCAATGCTATATAATTCTCACCCAGGGGTAGTGTGGGTGTGGATCCTCTAGCTTTTGCACTAGACTGTGTGAGCATGGGCTGTAGAGTCAGAAAGCCCGGCTTCATTTCCAGACTCTATTACTTACTGGTTACTGTATAACCTCAGTCAGTTACTTGATTTTCTATTTTATCCAGTTAATAAAAGTACCTACCTCAGAGGGTTATATGAGAATTAAATTAGTCCTTATTGGTTGACACATGCCAAGCACTATATGTGTTTGTCAAAACAAATCTAGAGGGGCTGGGGTTGTGGCTCAGTGACAGAGCATTCACCTAGCTAGTGTGAGGAGGCACTGGGTTTGATCCTCAGCACCAAATAATTAATAACTAAATAAATAAATAAATAAAAATATTGTGTCCGACTACAACTAAAAAAATATTTTAAAAAATTCTAGAAGTTAGAGCTGTATGGGTTCCGTCTTAGTCTGTTTTCTGTTGCTATGACAGAATACTTGGGACTGAGTGTTTATAAAGAAGTTTACTTTGAGTCATGGTTCAGGAGGTTGAGATATCCAAGAGGAAGGCACCAACATCTTCCCTTCTAAAAAGGGCCCTGTGCTACTTCAACTCATGACAGAAAGAAGGACAAGCAGGTACATGCAGAAGAGAAAGAGGCCAAACTCCCCAATAGCTAACCTATTCCTATGAGAAAGGAATTATCTATTCATGTGGGCCCCACTGCCATGACCCACACACCTCCCAACTCCCAACATGGCGACAGAATGAGTTTCCAAGATATGAATTGTAGGGGGACATACTCTCACCACAGGTCTAGACAGACACCTGGTAATAGAATCTACAGGACCAAGACTGACTCTGCTCTCTTAGTGGAGAGAGGCTGAGCCAGGCATCCTGATTTTGTCCCCCCAAAAATTACACAATGATTATTCACTAAATAAGTAGTCATTGAGGGCTGAGGTTGTGGCTCAGTGGTAGCACACTTGCCTGGCATGTGTGAGGCACTGGGTTCGATTCTCAACACCACATATAAATAAATAAAGGTCTATCAACAACTAAAAAAATACCTTTATTAAAAAAAAAAGTGGTCATTGAGCATCTACTATGTGCCAGGCACTCACTGAGTAGAGAGTGAGGTAGGATTGGTTCTCTTCCTTATGGTGCTGATCATCTAGCTCTATCTGTAAGGTTAGTCCTGCCCAAGTCTAGGACCAGGCCTGGCACTCAGTAGGAAGAAGAGGAGATACCCTCAGCCTGTAGCCCACTTAAGTATCCTGATTCCTTGTTATGAATCTGCTCTGTGATTTGGACCAAGACCCTGCCTTGAATAATTCAGTGTTCTCTCACTAAGATACAAACTTTTATTTCCTGCCCAAAACCTAGACATCCCCAGACTGAGTTCTAACACTTGCTATTACAGTCTCCAAGATGCTGTGAGCAGCTTGGCTCTCCCCGCACCCCACACCACAGACATACTTGGAGGGGTTCTTGGATCTGGGATTTGGTTTGGGTCATCCTTGGTTAACAGTGATGATATCACATTGTCCTTCCCCGGCTGGCCCGGGACCATGTGTGTCCATCTCTCCAATAACTAACTAGTCCTTGACTTTGTCCTTGTGTCCTTAACACCTTCCCACTTCTTGAGTCTGCATAGCTGCATGGATTTAGCTTCCCATCTTGACAACACTCAAGCCTAGGATCTGAAGGATACAGGCTGGGGTGCTGGGGAACCTGTACAAATGTCAATCTGACATTGAAACCAGACTCATTTCCTTCAACAAAATTCTTGGCTCTCTGCCAAGACCTTTGAGGGGTAGTTTATGACAAGATGGCCACGGGAAGATAAGGTGGGGTCTTCAAGGTGAAGGGAAGGTGATGGTGAAGATGCCAGCTGCTTTCCTGATGGCAGGTCCCAACCCTGAGGCCATTGTGAATGCAGCTCCCCCACCTCCCCCGGCAGCCTGGGGACACTGGCACACAGCCATCCTGGCTAAAGGCCTCCAGGCAACTAGACTCTTCAGGTGATAAAGAGTGTCAGGCAGAAGGCCAAGGGGAGTGTTTTCCACATTCTTCTTGTTCTCCAGACCTGCATTTTAGAACTTCTGAAATGGTGACACTGGGGGAAAGAAAAGTGTTTCCAAAGTCACTTTGAAAAGAAGCGATTTATATTCCTTTTCCCCCTTCACTGAGCCGTGGTAAGTTACCGAGCTGCAGGTCCTGTTGATGGAGCATTACGGGAACAGCAAGAGCCAGACCACAGGAGTTACACCAAGAAAATCAGAAGGGCTTCAATGTGTAAATCTGGGGTTGTCTCTGAATCCTTTGGCCCTGGGAAGGGAGAACAGAGCCCAGACTGGGAAGAGGCCAAGCAGGAGGACCGACAATGGGGAAGGTGGCCAGGGCATGATGCCAGGACTTTTTATCCTGTTAGGCCATTGCGTCCCTGCAACTTCCAAACACAAAACATTCATCTTACAGAAACTCTAGGCCTCTGAGTGGCGGGGCGGGGGCAGGGGGCCAATGGAGTCCGTCTTTGGGTAACTATATATATGTACATACACACACACACACACACACACACACACACACACAAGCTAAGAGACTTGAAAACAATTGAGGTTGATGTCTTGAAGGACCAACTAAAATAATTAATGAGCAACCAAACCTTGGTGAAGGGGAGGGAGGAAGTACAAAATATTGACTTTCCTAAAGCATATTTCAGTTTAGAAGAACAAAATTTTAACATCCCAGAAAATAAAACAAGTGTTCAGAGAGACGGAAGTACTGATTTACAGGCGATGCAGGACACGGCAGACACATTTTTCCTGTGGAGTGTCAAGGAAGACTTGGAACAGGGAGAATTTAAGCCTGACCTTGATGGTTGGAGAATTTAGAATAAGAAGCACCTACTGAGTGCCAGGCAGTGTGTGAAGAACTGGGAACCCAAAGATGAGCACCTCATGGGTTCTGTCCCCAGGGAAGTGCTCCTAGTGTTGTGTGGGCAGCAGAGGTGTGAACAGTAAGTACTGGTAAGTGGTGTGATCACTGTGTGCTGGGGAGGTAGGCAGGGGGTATGGTGTGTGAGTGGGTGTGTGTGTGTGTGTGTGTGTGTGTGTGTGTGTGTAGAAAGAGAGAGAGTTCTGGATGGGCTCTGCTGAGGATGTGGTTTATTCGTGAAGATTCATACAGAATCTTCAAGCCTCCGTTTACTGTATGGACTTGGAGGGAGAGCATTCTAGATTAAGAAGCCATGAGTACAAAGGCACAGACAGACGCCATAATAAAGACAGGGTGAAAATTCAGAGAAGTCTGTCACAGGAACAAAGGGTGCGTGTGGGGGTGTGGCAGCAGATATGTCTGGGCCAAGTGGACAGGACAAAGGTCAGGCAAGCCTTGTAGGCTAAATTAAGAGGGTGCATTTTATATTGTAAAGGGCAGGAGAGAATGCTAACCTTTCAGAAAAAATTGTTCCCTGGAAGAAGGGCATTTTATTGCTTAGAGAATCCAGGGAAAGGGAGATCAGTTGTGAGGTGGGGGGTTGGTTGAGAGAAATGGGTCACAAAGACTTTTAATGAGGGAAATTGCAGCAGTTCATAGGATGTTCATAGTCATGTGTGATACACAGGGTGGATTAGAGGTGGGAGTACTATTTGGGACTAGGGACACCTTTAGGAGATAATGCCCCCATGAAAACTACTTATCTTAACAAATACGTTCCCCCCTCAGAGTGTTAATTTTAATTTAGGGATTGTTAAAATGGCAGTCATTTCTGTACCTTTCAATTTCTTTTTCCTCTGAGTCAAAATGAATTTTGCCTATCAGAAATCATCAGAAATGACTTCAACTCTTTGTCTTCCGAGACCAACTTCAGAGTGTGGTGCTCCTGGTCCACAGTGGAAGGAAAGGTCTGTTGTTGCAATGCTGTGATTTTTCTAGAAATTTGAGATCTGCTGGCACAATTGTGTTTGTTTAAAACAACTAAAGCAAACATCCCAGTGCAGTCCCCACATTCTGCATAAGGGCCCTTTGCCCTACTGCCTAAGTGGTTCATCCAGACTTAGATCAGTCTACTAAATGGACGTACATCTTTAAGATAACTGTCCTCTGAGGAAAAGTTGAGGTTTAGGAAAAAAGTGACTTTTGTTCTAATGCCAAATCCCTGGGAGACTGGTGCTTGGAATGTTTACGTCCTCCTGACTTCTTACATGATTTCTCCAATCCTTACACTTCCTACACCAAGAGCAAAGCACAACTTGACCCTGGATGAGTACGTGGTAGGTCTGCCAGGCTGGCTAAGCAACTCAGGCTTTGCCATGTGCACGGGCTCGTTAGTCAGGAGGCTGGAGCCGAGGGCAAATAAGGTTGAGGTCTTAGTTAAAATTCCTGTAAAAAGCCAATTGGCTGGGCACACCCTGCCCTCTGCTCTCTCTGGCCCAGGTCATGAAGGGGACTAGGTGAGAGGGCATAGATGGCTCACAGCAGCCCAGCCCTGCTCAGCTCTCTCAAATTGCCTTGCGCGTCTGAATGGTGGTGGGCCAGTCATTCAGACTCCAGACACAATGAGACCTTGATTAAGCCACCTTCTGGGAAGAAAACACCATTATATCTTTCAGTCATGATATTTTTCCAGGTCTCATTAGTGATGTGAAACAGCATGGCAATTTTTCTACTAAACAGAAAACATTTTGTCTGCTGCTCCTGTCAAAAATACCCTGACAGCTTCAATTTGCCCCCAACAATTTTAAGCCCATACGGTGAGGCCACAGTCCCTCCCCACTTCCTCTTTCTTTTCCGTTTCCCTCACTCACCAAGGTCTCTCCTCCCCTGGCAGATGCTGGAGGCCTTTCTGTTCCCCAGCAAACCAGGAAAGGCTCCTGTAATAGTTGCCCTTTATAGCAATGATCTAGGGAGGAATTTGGTGCATAGGGTGAGGCCATGTCTCCCTTTCCCACTTCCTCTTTCTATACCTTTCCCTCACTCACCATGGCAATGATCCCTGTCACCATTCCTTCAAACTAGGTGTTTCGTTTCAAGGCTTTTTCTGGGAGACTGTAAGTAGAGGGTTGCTGTTAAGAGTGGGTAGTCTGTTAAAAACAGCATACTACAGGGACACAGCCACATCAATGCTTATAGCAGCACAATTCATAGTAGCTAAAGTGTAGAACCAACCTAGAGGCCCTTCAGTGGATGAATGGATAATGAAAATGTGCTATATATACACAATGGAATACTATTCAGCATTAAAAGAGAATAAAATCATGGCATTTGCAGTAAATGCATGGAGTTGGAGAATATAATGCAAGTGAAGTTAGCTAATACCCCAAAAAACAAATGCGGAATATTTTCTCTGATATAAGGAGGCTGATTCATAATGGTGTTGTGGGGAGGAGCATGAAAGGATTAGACAAACTCTAGATATAGCAAAGTGGAGTGAGGGGAAGGGAAGGGGCAGGGGGGTAGGAATGATGGTGGAATGAGATGGACATCATTACCCTAAGTACATGTATGAAGACATGAATGGTGTGACTCTACTTTGTGTACAACCAGAGACATGAAAATTTGTGCTCTATAGGTGTAATATGAATTGAAATTCACTTTCTGTTGTCATACATAACAAATTATAATTTTAAAAAAATTAATAAACAACACTTCACACAGAAAAAAAAAGAGTTCACCATGCTAAGTGAAATAAGCCAATCCCCCAAAACCCAAACACTCAATGTTTTCTCTGATATGTGGATGGTAACATACAATAAGGGGGCAGGGGAAAAATAGAAGTTCATTTGATTAAAAGAGGAATGAAGGAAAGGGAGGGGGATGGAAATAGGAAAGACAGTAGAATGAATCGGACATTACTTTCCCATGTTTATATATGAATCCATGACCAGCGAAACTCCACATCATGTACAACCACTAGAATGGGAAGTTGTACAGCATGTCTGTATACTATGTCAAAATACACTCTACTCATGTATATCCAAAAACAACAAATTAAAAAAAATTGTTTTAGAGGGAAAAATAAATAAATAAATAAGACTAACACCATGTAAAAGAGGCCCCAGAGAGGTCTCTCATTTCATTTGTCATTGGAAGACACAAAAAGTTTCATCTATGAACAAGCAAGCTCTCACCAGACACACCAGATTTCCTGGTGCCTTGATCCCAGAAGTTTTAGTCACCAGAACAGTGAGAAATTAAAAAAAAAAAAAAAAAAAAAAAAGAGTGGGTAGTCTGGAACCAGATGAAAGCCATGCTGGAATCTGGCTCTGCTAATTACCAAGTGTGTAAGTCACACAGAGGGGACCCTGAGGCTTGGCAGAATGAAGTACCCCTCTGTAAAGGACAATCCATACACAAGGCAGTGTTGCTGTGAGGACTGAAGAAAATGCACGTTAGCACTCAAGCATCACCTGGTCCATGACAGATGTCATCTCTGATTATTTATTAGGGAATGGACACACTACTGCAGACACTTTTACAACAACTTGCAAGAGGAGAAAATTATCAGATTTTTTATTATGAAAAATTTTAAACATGTAGAAAACTCAAAAGAATAGTATTGTTGACACATTTCTCACTTAGGTTGTCTGCATTTTACCATATACATACACACATACTTTTAATCCATATCAATATAAAAAAATCTCTTGAAAATAAGGACATTTTCCTACATATTCACTTTTAGTAATAAACTTAATACTATTCACCTAATGTTGCCTATTCCCAATCCATATAAATTTTTTCCAAAATGTTCCCCAATATGTCTTCTAACATTTTATTTTTCCCCCAAACAAGACCCAATCAAAATTCTTTCATTGCACTTAGTTTTCGGGTCTCTTTATTCTCTTTTATTCCAAAGCATAGACGTGGAGAAATTTTGAGGACCAGCTTGTTAGTGAAATCAGCTACATGAACTTTTGGCTGCTGGGTAGAAAAGCCCATGTCCTCCATTGAGGCCCACTGGGCGAGGACACATTTATTAACATAGGCCCCATGATATGGCTGCATAATTTAGTTTGTTGAACTTATTGGTTATTAGCTTTACTACTTAATTACTTGAGGTTAAGGGCACTTCTATTATCTTTATACCCATTCCCCATGCAGGATCTAACACACAGGTGGTCAATAAAAGTGAATGGAAAGAAAGGAGGGCGGGAAGGAGGAAGAAAGGGCATAGAGTGTAGAGGGACAAGCGTGAGCAGGCACCTGCACCCAAGACTCTGCTCTCCTGGGAAGCACCTGCCTTTCTTTGATTTGGTTCCCCACTGAGTCCAAGGACACCTTCTTCCTCCATGATCTCCTTTCCCATTTCCCCACCTTCCCTCCCTGAGCACTAGTCGGGCTCCTTTGGACTCTGTTAACTTTGATTTTTATCTTCTGCTCATCCTAGAGACAAGATTGACATTCAACATTATTTTTAAAGTTATCTATACTAGATTAGATTTTCCTACACTCATTTTCCCAGTACCTTGGAAGATAACTCCCACATGATTTCTACAATCAGTAACAAAATTCCTGATCACAAAGCAAATCGTGGGAAATACTCTGTTAAGAGAGATGGCAGGGCATTTATAGAAGACACGCTCTGCTGAAGGGAGAAGATGCTTTGTTTAGATCCAAAAGCTCAGGGAAGCTGTTCTCCAAATACAACCAATCAAGTTTGGTTCAGGTTTCAGGGTCGGATGATTGCCTCTATTCTGTATTGACTAGATTAGCTGGAATAGGCCAAAATTTATATAGGAAACTTTCTCCATACCCCATCTCTAATCGATCTCTAAAATGTTGAGTTTAACAAAATTTTGAGTTAAAAACAGATGATGAGTTAAACAAAACTTTTGAGAAATAGAGGGAATGAACTCAAGAATCTCTAGATTATCTGCATGGTGGACTGGCTAACTCATTCCTGCTGACCTCGTTGATATGCTCCTTTGTCACCTCTCCTTGCCGAGGAGCTGGCTTCTATTCAAAACACACAAGGCCATTTAATTATTAATCTGTGCAAAACATTATTAGGGAAGTTAAACTGTTGAGTGTGTATGTATGTGTACACACATGGATACTTTCTTGATTATCTGGCTGTTCTGTTTTGCTGTTTATTTTTCTGGGCCTTTTCCTCTCTTCACTTGTGCCAATACCTATAATGTGATTATTACCAGTGAATTCCTAAGAGCTTTTTGGTCCCTCTCCCCATCTTCATGGATGTATGTGGAAATTTTTGTCAGCTGTGGAGGACTCATGTACACAAAAGAAGTGACTGACCTTGGCCGTGGAGTGGAGCCTGTATCTGTGACCAGGAAAGAGTTCAGTGTTTGTGTTTGATGATGGTTTTATGCCCTGCTGTCAGTAGAAAGTATTTTTATAGGGCTTGCTGATGACCCAGGGCTCCAGGAACCATCATGACTATTTAGCCAACGATTTTAATGAGTTCATATAAACCCATTCCATTTTTATATTAATAACAGGGAGGGGGAAGTTGACAGATTAAATATAGAGGAGGAGGGGTTTTAGCTTCACTGGTCCGTGCCACTGGGAATTCTACAGAATTCGATCCAGCCTGTTGTTATTTCCTTCTTCCTAGGCAGGTTTTTTCCCCTCCTTTCACCCTTTTTTCTACTACTTTCTTCCTTTATTTTTTAATTTTTTTTTTTTTTTTTTTTTTTTTTTTTTTTGTGGTGCTGGGGATTGAACCCAGGGCCTTGTGCATGCTAGGTACGCATTCTACCAACTGAGCTATATCCCCAGCACCACCCCCTCTTTTTTTTTTTCCTTTCTTACTTCCTAAGTTTGTTTTTCTTTCTCCCTCCCCCACTTTCTTTCAACTGTATCAATGCTCACTTGGTAGTAGCCACAGTGCTAAGTGCTGGGGATGCAGAGATGAAGAACGCATCCTCAGTCTCAGTCCTCCTGGAACTCAATTTAGGGTGGGAAGCAGAGGGAAACAGATCATGGCAATACAATGGGGAATGACAGAGGTGAGCCAGAGTGCTACATGAGCTCATTGGAGCTCAATAGCCCCTAGCCCATCTTGGCTTGGGAAAGAAGATGGGAAGCTTCCTGGAAGAGATAACTAGGTGATTGACTGGGAGTGGATATAGGAGAGGAGCAGTGCTTGAGGTCTTTACCCAGCAGGCCAAGCCATTCCTTTGGTTTAAGAGCACTGGTCCAAGGCATTGGGATGAGGACTTTGGGGATGGGGGTCTTCCACGGATGTAGGACAATAAATTTTGATGTCACTAAGTATGGATAGGGTCACAGGGGCAGGGTAGAAATGATGTTTCTTGCTATTCTGGAAGAGTGAAAGGGACCCATCCTTGAAATTCTGGGCACATTCTAAAGTGCCTGTTGTCAGAAATGAAAGTCAAAATGAAAGAAAGATCATGGCCTTCAAGGCCTTTGCATGATATGCATCCTTAATCTTGGTCTTCAACTTGACTAGATTGAAGGACACCTAGAAACTTGATAGAGGACCCTTCTGGTGCATCTGTGAGGGTGCTTCTAAAGAGAGGCATGGGGGTTAGCAAACAAGTGGGGAAGATCTGCCCTGAGCATGGGTGGTATCATGCAGCAGGCTGGGGTTCACATGGAAGAAAAAGTGGAAGAAAGGTAAATCTCACACACGTGCATGCTCAACCCTTCTTGAACAGGTACATTTTTTTTTTCTGCCACTGCTGCCTGTGGACAGCACTCCAGATTCTTTAGGCTATGAACACAGATTACATCAGCTGTTCTCAGGGGGCCTTCAGTCCCTTCAGCCTTCAGACTGGGACTGCATGATTACTGAAGGCTTCCAGGTTGTTAGACTGAGCAGCTACTGATTTCCCTGACTCTCCAGCATGCAGATGACCATTGTGGGACTATCCAGCCTCTGACATGTGAGCCAGTCTAATAAATATCCTGTTATAATTTTTTTATCCATTTTTTTAAAAGAGAGAGTGAGAGAGGGGAGAGAGAGAGAGAGAGAATTTTTAATATTTATTTTTTAGTTTTCGGCGGACACAACATCTTTGTTTGTATGTGGTGCTGAGGATCGAACCCAGGCAGCGCGCATGCCAGGTGAGTGCGCTACCACTTGAGCCACATCCCCAGCCCTTCCTGTTATAATTTTATATATATTCTATTGGTTCTGTTCTACTAAAGAACCCTGACTAATGCAACACGTGTGCACTCATGGATAGAATTATGTAAAGGGAGGTGGGCAGGGTGTAACCCTCAAAGTGTAAGTGGAGATCAGTCTTAGCAGGGTGGGGTGATGAGGGTTATATAGCTAGAACAGGATTCCTGGCTTCCTAAAAAACAAGTCCTAACTTGTGCTGCAAGTTTTGTTGGGAACTCAGGACTCTGGAGGAGTTCTCTGGGCCAATAAGCAGGCAAGTGGCCATAATAGTTCTTGTGCCCTCCAAGGACTGGGTGCACCCTGATATAAGCAGAAGACACTCAGGAAGGTGAGAGGGAGTCTATTGAGAGAATTTTAATCCCTGCTCCTTGGAGGTATCAGGCTGATAGCAGAAAGAACACATATGTGCCGGGAAGTATAAATATCATGATTAATGATATCAACTACAACAATAGCAATAGCTACAGTGTATTCAATGTCTACTTAGTGACAGGGATTTTCATGTGTTACTTAATTTAATCCCCACAATGACTCTATAACGATACTTAATGATGAAAGGAACACTAAATCTCTCCATTTCATAGACTAGGAAATCAAAGTTTGTAAAGGTCACAGGTAGGAAGGCATAGAATCACATTTGAACCAGCTCATTCTAACTCTGGAGCCCCTGATCTCTACTGCTTTCTTTACTGTCAGTAAATATTTCGTGCAGCTCCTCTTTGATCTGGTCATGGGACCACAGCCCAGTGATGTCAAGAGGCCCTTATAGCGTAATGAATTGCATGTCCATAGCATTAATTATAAAGATGCAAAATTAAAATTTTTTCATTTTTATTACATATAATCTTAAAGTATGCTAATAATATTAGTCAAGAACTTAAGAAACACAGATTAGAAAACAGGCTCTTTGAAGTCTATTACTTTAGTAGTTGTTGTGGACTGTGCCTCCCAAATTTACAAGTTCAAGTCCTAATCCCCACTGAGAATGTATTTGGAGGGAGGACCTTAAGGAGATAATTAGGTTTCAATGAGTCCTGAGGTAGAGCTCCCGTGATAGGATTAGTGCCCATATAAGAGAGGTTTAGAGAGACCAGAGCTTGCTTTCTCTCTCTCTCCATGGGTATACACTGTGGACAGGTCATGGGAAGACTCAACAAGAAAGCAGCCATCTCCAAGTCAAGCAGAGAGTCATTGCCAAGATCTGAATCTGGTGGCACTTGAATCTTGGACTTCCAGTCTCTCTAGACTGTAAGAAAACAAACATCTGATGTTTACACCTCCCAATCCATGGTATTTTGTTAGGACAGCCTGAGCTAAGATAGTAGTTCACCTCCACAGCTCGGCAAATACTCCTCCGTGCATGCCTCTGAAGTAGATTGATAGGGGGTTGTTGGCCATATTTTGAGTACCCCCTCCACCCTCACATTAGATTTGGGTGCTCTTTTTCTCACTTGTATTTATGAATAATTTATGCAATAACTTTTTAACACTTTATAGCAAATATGAGTTGCTTTATGATTCTTTAACAGATGAGGACCCTTTCCAGTCCAGTGGCCCCCAGATGAATGAGTAGGAAGGTATACAGATTGTTCTAGCCAGCTTTTTCATTCTTCGACTAAAAGATCTGATCAGAGCAACTGTAGAGGAGGAAAAGTATATTTGGGGGTTCATGATTTCAGAGGTTCAGTCCATAGGCAGCTAGTTCCATTCCTTGGGGCTCAAGGTGAAGCAGTACATCATGGCAGAAGAGTGTGGCAGAGGGAAGCAGCTCACATGATGATCAGGAAACAGAGAGAGACTATTCACCAGATACAAAATATATACCCCAAAGCCACATACACCCCCATGCCCACCTCCTCCAGCCACACCCGACCTGTCTTTAGTTAATCCAGATAATCCACTCGGATAATCCTTTCAAGGGATTGATTCACTGATTGAGTTAAGGTTCTTATAACCCAATCATTTCTCCTCTAAACCTTCTTGCACTGTCTCACACGTGAATTTTGGGGAATACCTCACCTCCAAACCATAACACGGGTGGCCCTCACAACTGACAGGAGAGTAGGAGTTGCACAAACTACTGGACTGTACACTGTCCTTGCTCTGGGAGTCATCCACGACTCTGAGGAAGGCTCTGATGATCTCTTACACACTGTGGTTTGCCAGGAATTTGCTGTGGGGAGTCTGGTATGTGTTCAGGGACCGGCAGCTATGGTACCATTGTGGCTGAGGAGAAAGGTGACCTGGAAACACAGACATGTGGAAAGCCGTGGCATGGGAGGGGACACCAGTGCACCTCAGACTGCCTTAGCAGTCAAGGGCCTCCTCCACAGCGGGGCTACCCAACCTCTCACCCTAGGGGACGTTCATCAGGTCCTCAAGGAGGAGAAATCTGAGAAGGTCATTGAGCCTAGTGCTTCAGTCTTTCAGGTTCATACTTAACCTGGACACTTTGTTCAAAAGGAGAGCCTGCACTGTAACAAGCTCCCATGCTGCTGGGCTGGGGCCACACTGGATACGGAGGATTTGTTCTACCCCTTGGAGTCAAGGTAGGCTATATTTCAATAATCATCCCAGTCAAATAAGATGGTAGTTCAAAAAAAGATATTTATCTGGTTTAGCAGTTTTCTTACCTTTTAGAACATCTTTCTTAGCAACCCCAAATCACTTTAGCTTCGAGGCAGTTCTGTTCTTCGTTGAGAAGGAGATGCAAAGTAGTCCCCTCCCATATCATAATCCTTGGTTATTTAAAGACTACTAAGTCAGATCTATTTTTAAAAGCATGCTTCTCTCTGTTCTTATGCCTGCTTTATGCAGTTTGGTCAGGAGGAATGAAATTATGGGGGAACTTTAGGCTGAGGAATTGGTGTTTGGAGCATGCATGCATCTGCTCATTCAGTCAGATCCTCCTCACACATTCAAATTCGATCCACTCTCTGTCCTCTATTTTTATTTATTTTTTTAAATTATTTTATTGTTGGTTGTTCAAAACATTACATAGTTCTTAATATACCATATTTCACAGATTGATTCAAGTGGGTTATGAACTCCCATTTTTACCCCGTATACAGATTGCTGTGTCACATCAGTTACATTTCCATTGATTTACAAATTGCCTTTCTGGTGACTGATGTATTCTGCTGTCTATCCCATTCTCCACTGTCCCCTCACCCCTCCCCTCCCCTCCCCTCCCCTACTCTCTCTCCATCCCCTCTACTATAAATCGTTTCTTCCACTTATATAATTTTTCTCCTACTCCTCCTTTCCTCTTATATGTAGTTGTGTATAACCCTGAGGCTCACCTTCCAATTCCATGCAATTTCCCTTACCTCTCACTTTCCCTCCTGCCTATCATCCCTGTTTAATGTTAATCTTCTTCTCCAGCTCTTCGTCTCTACCCTGTCCTTGGTTACTCCCCTTATATCAAAGAAGACATTTGACATTTGTTTTTTAAGGATTGGCTAGCTTCACTTAGCATAATCTGCTCTAATTTCCCTCCAAATTCTATGATTTTGTCATTTCTTATTGCAGAGTAATACTCCATTGTGTATAAATGCCACATTTTTTAATCCATTCATCTATTGAAGGGCTTCTAGGTTGGTTCCACAATCTTGCTATCGTGAATTGTGCTGCTATGAACATCGATATAGCAGTGTCCCTGTAGCATGCTCTTGTTAGGTCTTTAGGGAATAGACCGAGAAGGGGAATAGCTGGGTCAAATGGTGGTTCCATTCCCAGCTTTCCAAGAAATCTCCATACTGCTTTCCAAATTGGCTGCACCATTTTGCAGTCCCACCAACAATGAACAAGTGTACCTATTTCCCCCGCATCCTCGCCAGCACTTGTTGTTGTTGGACTTCTTAATGGCTGCCAATCTTACTGGAGTGAGATGGTATCTTAGGGTGGTTTTGATTTGCATTTCTCTGACTGCTAGAGATGGTGAGCATTTTTTCATGTACTTGTTGATTGATTGTATGTCCTCCTTTGAGAAGTGTCTGTTCAGGTCCTTGGCCCATTTGTTGATTGGGTTATTTGTTATCTTATTATCTAATTTTTTGAGTTCTTTGTATACTCTGGATATTAGGGCTCTATCTGAAGTGTGTGGGGTAAAGATTTGTTATGTCCTCTATTTTTAAATTATTATTATTATTGTGCCAAGGATTGAAACCAGTGCTTAACCACTGATCCACATCCCCAGCCCATTTTTAATTTTTTTTTTCAATTTTGAGACAGGGCATTGTAAGTTGCTGAGGCTGGCTTTGAACTTGGGATACTCCTGCCTCAGCCTCCCAAGCTCCTGGGATTACAGGTGCACACCTCCATTCCCAGCCCATTTTTCTATATCATTTATTTATTTATTTATTTATTTATTTATTTGTATTGGTACCAGGGATTGAACTCAGGGACACTCGACCATGAGTCCCATCCCCAGCCCTATTTTGTGTTTTATTTAGAGATAGGGTCTCACTGAGTTGCTTAGTGCCTCACTGTGGTTGAGGGTGGTTTTGAACTCACAATCTTCCTGTCTCAGCCTCCATTCTTTATTTTAAAGGGAGGGTAGAAATGATCAAAGTCAAAATCTGAAGAGAGGATGAAACTCTCCATTGAACTTTTAGCCTCACCACTTCACTTATCAGAACTTGATCAGGGTAGTTCACAAGCACAGCAACCTGCTTTGGATTTTCTCTTTTCTCCCTGGCTCTACATCGCTTCCAGTTGAAAGACTTAGGAGCAAGAATTCAGCCATCTAGCATGACCAGGCAAAGGAGCCTGAAAAACCCACAATAAGAAAGAGAGCCAGCAGGTTGTGTTTTAAGTACCCAAGAGTCTGTGATAGGTGCCAAGCCACTTCCCTCTCTGTCTTGTCCCCCGTACTCTGCTTCTTTCTACCCCAGCTCTTTGTGCCATTGTGTGACTTTAACCCAATGTGTAGATTCTGTCTCTGGAGCACTTATTCTTCTAAACCTTTTCCTCTGAGGATGGGATGGGATGTGCCCTTTGGTAAAGAGGCTAACTAGTCACCTGGTGATGGGTTATTTTACGCACCTACCTGGAGAGACACAGTGGGGCAGATGGAAACATTGCCTGCTGCTGTGATATCCTGGGGGAGGGATGAACTCCTCCAGGAGAATGGGAGGAAAGAGGAGGAGGTCCCCAGGAGAGCCTATGTAGCCTCTAGATTTCCAAAGGGCAGGGATATCCAGAAATCTGCTGTTACCCAGACCCCACCCTCAGCTTCAGGTAAAATGAGAGCTGGGATGTAGCTCAGTGGTAGAGCGCTTGCTTAGTATGTGTGAGGCACTGGATTCGATTTTTAGCACTGCATATAAATAAAATAAAGATCTGTCAACAACTAAAAACAATATTATCTTAAAAAAGAAGGTAAAATGACACAGCCTGAGCAGGGGACACACTGGAGACTGCTGGTTATCCTGACAGCCTATGTGGAGGTGCTCTGCATGGGGAGTGTGACTCACCAGTCTTGGTCATGACTCTGGACCCAGGATTCACAAGTGTTCCAAAATTAGCAACCAGTACATACACCCACAGAGTAGTTAGACACTTCCCATTCAAAATTCTCAATGGGATAAATACACAGAGAAAGGGAAGGCTGAAACAGCTGTCGATTACCACAGCTCTTCTACTTAGCCTGCAGAATATATTCCTCTCTGCTTCCCTGTTTACATTTTCCTTTCTGAGCTTTGCTGCACCATTTAGAACCTGTCCATTCATCCATTTAATATTTTGTTGTTGTTTTTTGTTGTGGTTGCTTTGCAGTGCTGGGGTTGGAACCTGGAGCCTCACACATGCTAGGCAAGCACTCTACCACTGAGCCACATGCCCAGCTAAGAATTCATGTTGAACATCTTCCTGGGTCTAGCCTGTTCAAGGTGCATGGGAGATGTCAGTAATGAGGCAGTCTTCCAGTTCACCAGTCAATGGCAGTGACTTAACCTCTTACGCTGTGATTTTCTCATCTGTAAAATGGTGGTGACATACTGATTCATTGGCTAATGCACCTGGAGCACTCACCAGAGTACCTGACACTTAGTAGACATTGAATTAGTACCTGCTGTTAACTTCTGTTGAGAAACTACTGATGTGCAACTAAGATTATTGGTGTCCTGTTTTGCCTACTGGTGCCATAGACAAATCGTTATCTTGGGAGCTTTGGGCATCAGCAGTGCCACAACTGGGAAGGCAGCCACCGCGGGGATGGGACTGGAGATGCTGAGCTCAGCATGTGGCTCTATTCTATTGGTCAGACTTCACTCAGTCAATCTGCAAGGAGCAAGATAATCAATTAGTGCCTGGAAAAGATGATAAAGATCGATCTAAAATACAATTTAATTTTATAGTCATCATTCATTTCCTCTTTATTGTGGGGAGCCACCCAGACACCTGTACAATGAAAATAAAGCCTGGGAATGCCAAGGTGTGTCTGTGGTTGTAGTCTCACGGGTAGCAGGGGAAAGGTCAGATTGCAAAACCTGTGCCACCTGCCTTCAATGGAAAAACCATGCTGCCTTCCAGGCCTGCAGGTTCTCTGGGCCCCAGTTCCTTCCTGGGGCCTTTTCCTTGGTGAGGTTTCTGGACCCCTGAAGGCACTGATTGTTTCTGCTTTGCAAGCTCATACAGGTGTTCCAGATTATTGACAGTCCCGTGGTATTGGTGTTATCTTCGTGTGAGTTTCTGAATACATCCTATTTATTTCTGTACTCCTGGTGATCCTTCCAAGAGTACCTTTGGGTTTGGAAAAGGTGGGATAGACCCTCTGATCCTCCCATAAGGACCTGGGCTGCTGGTGGTGGTAGTAGGGGATTGGCCAACAAAGTCATATGTAAGGAGCTACCTCCAGATGCCTAAAATAACTCTGCCACTAGCCAGTCACTCAGCCCCACTAAAGAGCAAACCTACTTCAGGCAGGGAGAAAATGACTAAACATCCAAAGAGAAGTAACTATTGCTTGAAGTAGATTTTTTTAAAATATTTTTTTAGTTGTCAGTGGACTTTATTTATTTATATGTGGTGCTGAGAATTGAACCCAGTGCCTCACACATGCTAGGCAAGTGCTCTACCACCGAACCCCAACCCCAGCCCTTGAAGTAGATTTAAAACAGACAAAGGCAGTGAGTCCTCTCTGAGGCTCCTTGCAGGTATGTGACTCTAGGTTTGCAACTACCTGGAATTACAGATAACTTGAAGCTGGGCTGAAAAACCTCAGGGGCAGAGGAAATAAGAAGATAAAAAAATGAGATAGTGCCAGGTGTAGTGGCGCATGTCTGTAATCCCTGTGGCTCGGGAGGCTGAGGCAGGAGGATGGCAAGTTCAAAGCCAGCTTCAGCAAAAGCAAGGTGCTAAGCAACTCAGTGAGACCCTGTCTCTAAATAAAATATAAAATAGGGCTGGGGATGTGGCTCAGTGGTCAAATGCCCCTGAGTTCAATCCTGGTACCCCCTCTCCCAAATGAGATAGTTTAGGAAGTGAGTGGGAGGGTGAGAAGAGTTTTGAGATTTTTCCAATTGAGATTTGGCTGCATTAAGAGACTTTTTTTTTTCCTCCCAGCATTGCAAGGTTCACGTGTCTAAAAGGCATTTAGAAATTTGCCACTAACAGACTTAAATCTTTACCAATCTGGCTAATTGGTGTGGTTTGAAAGTAGCTACAGGACAGATAAACAGAAGTTTGGGTCTAGAGCCTCCACCCTTTGCTGGGCCTGAGTTCTACCTCCAGTAGACTCGATTTACACATTCCCAACTTTTGTAATCTTACAGTCACCTCCTTTGCAAACTCACTGAGTATTTTCCTGTCATTTTACAAGGTTTTCTTCCTGTGCCATGGTATGGTGGAGCTAGACAAAGTTGGCACGATATTTGCCACTTGTTAGTTATGTGATTTGAACATATTTAACCTGTCGGAGCTTCCGTTTTCTCATCCATAGAATGGAACCGCATTAGCCTCACTAGTAGTGATACCATAAGAATTAAATGTCTACATGCATACCTGATCCTAGTTGAACTTGAACTGTAAAGCTTTTGAATAGGGATTATGTGCACATCCAGGTATGTCATTTAGTAGCTGTAAGGCCTTGAACGAGTTATTGTGCTTCAGTTTTATCATCTGTAAAATGAAGTGAATTTACTATCTAACTTCAATTTATTTTTTTATTTTGGTGCTAAGGATCAAACTCAGGACTTTATGCATGCTGGGTAAGCACTCTACCACTGAACCACATTCCCAGTCCAATTCAATGGTTTTTGATAATGATTAAATGAGTTAGTGTGTGTAAGATGCTTGGCATAGCAGTCATCAGGTGGTTGTGCTATGTCTTAGCTGTTAATATGATTATGCAACACACCTAGTAGAATATCCAGCACTAAGTAATGTTAAAAGCAAATTGAATCTCTTCCCACTGAAACCTTGAATTCTAAACTTGCTGTGGGTGCTGTGGAGCTCCTTCCGTTCTAGCTGTCCTGTTTAGAAGACTTTTCTACAGCTAACATGAAACTGGAGTGATGGTAGTTGCTGGGCAATCAGGCCCATGTTTGGTGGCACAGGTAGGTCAGCAGATGTGTCCAGAGGAGGTGGAAAGGGTGGAAAGGACCATCAATATTCACTGACTTCATTCCATTATTGGCCTGGGGTTCTAGGCTCAGGAATACATCAAAGAGGGAAGACACAGTGTGGTGACTTGGGGGTTCCACTTAGGAATCAGGCAAGCATCCTGCCTTTCTGGAAGGAGGTGTCCCCAAAACAGATTTAGCTCTACATTTTGTCAGCTCTGGCACATGCCAATGGAGGTTCTGGGCTAGCTTCAACGGGATGTTTTTGTAAGCCTGCAAAACAAAGTAGGCGACAACAACTTCCAGTCGCAAGGCTTTGGCTCTGCATACAGCCCGAGGTTTCTGCTTGCTGTGAGGGCTGCTGGTGCTTTGCCCTCCAGGGAGCACTGATTCTGGAAGGCTGCCCTGGGGGGAGGGGAGCTAGGCTGTTGGCCCAGCTGCCCGCTACACTGGTCCAAACCGGCTGTGCTGGGTCTGCAAGGAGAAGGCTTTCCGACCAGTCAGCAGAATCCGTCACAGATTGAGCACTGCCCTGTGCAAGGCACAGTGGAGGGCACAGTGGACATGGCCATGAACTCAAGGAGTTCACCAATCTGCTGGAGGAATCAGGAGCACTTACAGAGTAAACTAATACTAGGATATCTGAAGTCGTTAGTTTGTCCTTGTGGATATCAGTGACCTGTGAGACCCTTTAAACTTCTGAGATTCTAGGTACAATCCAGCTTGCTGGCAGAGGCATGATAATATCAGCTGTACGACAGGCATTCTTCTAAAGGAATAAATATATATATTTTCCCCCCTATTTATTTGCCACAGTGATCTTTTGTAGTAGGTTTCAATATTCTCATTTTCAGATGGAGAAACATGGAACAGGAAGGTGATGGGACGAGCCAAAGATCATACAAGTAAGAAATGATGGAGTCAGGCTCCATATTCTCAGGTTCCAGAAGGTCACACCTTTATCTTCCTGGTTCAGTCACCTGGAGTCAGGGAAGGTAGCTCTGGGAACCACACTGGCAGACAGAGAGGGACTCACTGGTGGCTTCAGTTGATGGGGTTCAACCCTTGAATCCAGCACCATGTCTGCTCCTGCCCTTGCTACTGAGGCTACTCATAGTTGCATTTAATGCCCTGAGGGAGAATTTGTTCAGCTTGCCCAGTGTCCAGCCAGAATATGAAATTGTCTTAGGGAATAGGTCTCCTGCCAGACACCTCAGAGGCTTTTGGTCTGCTTCCAGATAGCTCCATTACAGGAGAAGTAGATGGCAGTGCAATCAGTTGTGACTGGAATGGTAGAGGGTGCATGGTAGAGAGAAATCAAATCATTCGCTGCAACCTGAGAGAGCTTGCACAACACAGGAATCCACAAAGAAAGGGTGTGATACCTCTATCTCCCTAATCATGCTGAGTTGCTGCTTGCTGCTCACTCAGAAGCCTGAAAAAACATACATGTTTGCACAAAGTATGTTTATAATATTGGTAATACTACCGAAAAATAAATCTATCCAACTATCCAGCCATAAGAGATTGTTTAAATAAATTCAGGTCCCCCCAAACACCAGATTACCATATAGCAATTGAAGTCAATGCTATGTAAGTATATGTTTTAACATTAAAAAATGTTTTTTCAATTTTTTGTTAAATGTCAAGATCAACTTGAAAAACAGAATGGATAGTCTGATCCTATTTTCATAAAGAAAAAATGTATTTGCATGTTGTTTTAGGCTATTTTGTTGTTGTTTCTATAACCGAATACCACAGATCAGGTGATTTATAAAGAATGGAAGTTTATTCACCTTATGTTTCTGGAAGTCCAACAGCATGGTGCCAACCTCAGCTTGGCATCTGGTGAGGGCCTTCCTGCTGGATCATGACATGGTAGAGGGTATCACATTGCCAGAAACAGGAATCATGCTAGCTCCACTTTCTCTTCTTATAAAGAGGTCCCATCCCCATGACCTCATCTAATCCTAATTCCCTCCCAATGGCCCCACCTCCAAATATAATTACTATATGACTTTGGGGATTAAGTTCCTAATACATAAAATTTGGGTGATACCCTCTATAACATGCTTATAGAAAGTATTTTAATTTATATACATAAACATTAATAGATATTATCTCTGAAGGATTACAGGTTAGATTAAGTTCTTTTGTTTATTTGTATTTATTTGTATTTGCATTTTTTATACAATAAACCTGTTATTTTTTAAAAACCTAATGGTATATTAGAAATAACCTGAGTTTTCTAAAAAAAAAATCATATCACCTTAAATATTTTTTAAAAATTGATTTGTTGTTCTCTCTTTCTTTCTTATCCTATTTTTGGTGGTAAGCAAATACTGGTCATTGTAGAGAAAAATTCTAGGCCCATAGTTGACTTAATAGTTAGAATATGAGAGCTGGAAGGGGCTTCAGAGATCATCAGGCCCAATTCCTTATTTAGCAGATGAGAAGCTAGATCTAGGGTTTTAGCTTGTTCCTGTAAATGGTGGGTGACAAAACTTGGGCTGCAATCCAAGTGCTAAGATTCCCAGTGCAGGACATTTTCTACACCATCATGCCAGGCCATTACATTTGCTTCGCTGACACGGAGAGAGTATTGGGATCACTCTGTAGGGAGGTGTCAACTCTAAGCACAGGAAAGACAGTGATGCTGAAGATGGTCAGTCAGCTCTGCAGCTCTCCTCAGTGGCCAACTGTAGATTCCACAGTGAGGGTTTAGACTATGTCACGGGCAATGGGAAGGTAATTATGGTAGCCTTTTCTGGAGATCGGCTATCTGGAAAGCTTGTAGGTGAGTCACATGAAGGCAGAGGCCAGGCCCCCGGGCTTCCCTCCCAGTTTCCTCCTCTTTTTCAATTATTGGGTCATAAATGCTACTTGAGATAAATTCATTCTTCTCTTAACACTTGTCTTTCTGAAAAGTAGAGCAGTGTGCCCTTAACCCTTGTGAAACCAACTTCAGATGTTGCAATGAAACTATTGCTTTGTCAACTTCTCTGCAGAATTCTTGGCACTTGCACTATTATGTTAAGACTTTTGGTCACACACATCAGAACTCCCACATGAACCAATTCAGGCAAAAGAGGGAAAGTACTAGCTCATGAAATCCATGTAAAAGTTGACTCTCCGAACTGAGCAAAAGCTAGGGGGACATGGATCCAAGCCTTGGGAACCACAGGAACCAGAGACTTCAGGGCACCAAACCTTTGTCTCTGTCTCTCGTCTCTTTTCCTCACTCACGGTGGCTTCCTTCTCTTTCACTGCAGAGAGGCTGTCTCCACTTCCATGCCTGTATTTCCATCTGTCTCCATCACCAGAAATGAACTTAGCCAACAATTTCTCATCTGCTCCAAGTTAAGACAGCCCTCAAAAGGGCCAGTGTGGACCCGCTGGGACCAGAGTGCTGGGTCATATAAGATGAAAATTCCAACATGAACACATTGTTTGCCCCAGGGAATGAATGAAGGCCCCAGAAGACGGACAGGTCTAGGGCCAAGACATAGATATCCTCTCCCCCTCTCTGTTCTTAGAGATAATAAGTTTGATGAGAAGAAACTGAACAAATAAATGGCAAGTGAGAATCCTCAAGAAGTCAAATAAAAATCCTGGCCACGAACAGCCTTCTTTTTCTTCTTCTTGTTTTTAAAAACAATGTTTTTGCATTCAGTGGGGGGGGGGGGAAACCTGCAGTGAATCTCTGCTTGACTTGCCTCCCAAAGAGTCACACCTGGGTATTTTAGGACCTGAGTCAAGTTTGAAGAACTGTGCTCCTCTTCCCAGCCCTCTCTTTAGAGAACTAAACCGTGGGGGTAACAATCCTGTAATTTTAACTATATTTATAAATCCCTGATTCTTTATGTAGTGTTTTTTTTTCCTACACTGCACTTAGTCTGAATGTTGCTATTTTCACAGAGGAAATCAGTGGAAAGAGACTATAATTATAGGTCAAACACCAGCTCCGGAAGCAGTGAAGGCAGCAGAAAGCTGAGGACTCCCTGCGCTCTTCCGGTGACACCCTGGACATCTCTTCCTTCTGTCCCTAAGCCTGGGCCAGCACTTCACCTCTTTATCTCTATATCTTTGCCCCCTTTTGTTGGTCAGCCTCAAATATCATAAGACAAAAAGGGAAGGTTGGAATTGAAAGGTAACAAATTAAAACTGCATGATGCTTGGGCAGGACTGCTTCTTGGAGATGATTCAAACGGGAAAGAAAAGAAAAAAAATAAAAAAAAAAAAAACAACATTTCAGGTCATTGGCCTTTTTAAACAGACCGCCGGCAATATTTACTCCTCCTGAAATAGCACAGTCACATGAAATAAAACCGTGTTCTGTAAAGCCTGCAAAACAAAAGGACAATTTACAGGCTGGCACACTAACTGAGAGCCCTCTGTTTGCTGGCTGGGTCATACCCTCTACTTTCTGGTTGTGCTGGCCACCTTCTGCCCAAGGCCTGCAGGAGACCTGGGGTGGGAGGAGTCAAGATCAGGTTGCCTTGGAGACCCTCCTCCACTTTTTCTCCCTGAAATAATTGGGGCAGGTATACCAAGAGTTGAGAGCAGGGCTCTGACGAGAATGTGTTGAGTGTGGCATCTGCCATGGAACCAGTGCCTGAGGAGTCCATGTCATGGATGTCACAGGAGCAGCTGCCAGTGGTGCCCATCATTTCCGGAACTGTCTCCTCTTGTTTCCTCTCTCCTTCATCTCCACTTCTTTATCAGCTTACTCCACATCTTTTTCTGTCTCTGTCTTACACTTGTCTCTTCCTCTCTACCCCACACACATTTTCTTCTATTTCTGGCTTCTCCAACTCAATCCTTTCTTACATTCCCCTTTGCCTTCTCTCTTAACTTCTGTTCTGTTGGAGTCCCTTTAATGATTAGCCCAGCTGTCGCCTGGAAGGTCTAATGTCATGGCCTAATGCTGGGGTTAATGCATGTACCGTCTCTGGTCAGGCCTGGGATCACGGGTCAATTCCCACAGAGACCCAGCTGGTACCCAAGGATACCCAAGGGTACTTTCTCAGCCTCACTGTTCCAGGATTTTCTTCTTTGTTGCCCAAGACCCCCTTTAAAAAGTCAAAAGCCATTTAAAATCTATATTATATCTGTGAGCAACTTGTGCTTCTCAAGACCTTTCACATTTATGATTTCATCTTTCCATCACCTTGGGAAGTGGGCAGAGCTGGTGAGGAAACAGAAAAACAGAGACTCAGTAGCATGCCCAATCAGAGCACCATGGAAAAGAAGAAAATGAGACTCATTCCAGACACTCAAGAGGAATCTCTAGCACATAGTACATTAGCCCGAATTCCTGGCTTATCAAACACTGAACTCTTCGTTGACAATCAGGTTTTTCACCTGTAACTTCTCATAAGCAGGTTTTTCCCAGCCTCTAAGTTACCTTCTTTTACGTCAACAGTGTAACAGGTACTGGCTTCACTTTCTTTTGCACATGCCCAAGTGTACAGTAAGTAGAAAAGAGTGAGCCAGGGATGTATGCAATGTATTCTGTTTTTTCAAATGATTGAAATTTATGACCATAAAGAAAATTACTTTTTGGCCTCTGGTGAGGTCTATCTTTCTATCCATTAGTCAGTCAACATATACCAAGTGTTGGCACTGTGCTAGATGAGGTTGGAGGTTCTGATGATATGTTTGTGAGAAAAGGGGACCTCACAAAGGAATGAAGCAGAAATGTATGCTTTTACTGCTAACAGTGGCACCAGTATCTCCACGTCAAAGGGTTGCTTTCAGCCTGCCAGGACCCCTTTTGCCTGGTGCCACAGAAAACTGAAGGGCCTGTACTTTATCTGCCCAGAGAACAGCTCTTAACCAATGACTGACAGATGCAGAGGATAAACACCATACCTTGAGGTCTGTCACTACTCTGTGGGATTGAGCTCAAGTTACCCTTTGTGGACTTCACATTCTTGTTGATTTCACATGTTCCCTGTCCCACTTTCTCACTCTCTTACTGGTTTTCCCTTTTAAAAAAATCAATTTCACACCAGTTCTTGTCTTAGGATGTGTTTGGGGAAACCCAGATGAAGATAAAAGTTTTGTTTAGTTTTGGGCTTCCTCCCAGCGCAGGTTTCTAGAATCAGGATGAGAAAGATGGGGAAATGGAAAACCAGGTCTGCCTTCAGAACCAGAAACGTGTGACCAAAAGCTAGGAGTACAGACGACCTACAGACTAGGAACAAAAGCAGCGCTCAGCTAGGGAGAGAGATAATGTCCCTGTCTGGACAGACACTATCTCCATTGCAGGGAAGAGAGGAACTGATGGATTTCCAGTTCGTTGAAAACCAGAAGACAGAACTGACAGAGGTAGCAGCTGTGAGGTTCTTCCTCCAAGTGGCTTCTGGGGAGCAGATAGATATCTATGGTAGACTCAAGTCTTAGCACTTGGAAGCCATCACCTGGGATGTCCAGAAATAACTGGGAAAATAAAGAAAGCACCAAAAACATGCTGCAACATGGATACACCTTGACAACATGATGTTAAGAAAAGACACAAAAGGCCTCAGGTCATATGGCTCCAACTATATGGAATACCCAACAGACCATCCATACAGTCAGGAAGCAGATTGGTGGCTGTCAGGGGCTGGGAGGAGGTGGGTACAGGAAATCACTGTATGGGTGTCGGGTTTCTTTTTCAGTCATAAAAATGTTCTGGAACTAGATAGTGGTGATGGTTATACAACCTTATGAATATACTAAAAGGCACTGAATTTACACTTTAGAAGGGTAAATTTTGTGATACCTACCTATTTTTCAATTAAAAAAGAAAGAACTAGGAAATTGGGAGGTGTTGGAAGAAGGGCCGAGGCCTTGATTTGATAGGGAGGCTGTAAGGTAGTAAAATTTTGGTTATTATTTTTTTAAAGCAGCACTAGTTCTTTTTTTCTTTCTTTGTTTCAAAAATATTTTTAGTTATCAATGGACCTTTATTTTATTTATTTATATGCAGTGCTGAGGATGGAGCCCAGTGCCTCACACATGCTAGGCAAATGTTCTACCACTGAGCTACAACCTCAGCCCCCAAATTTTGATTATTAATGTTACAACTGCTCCTTCCCTGGTTGCCAAAATGGTCCCTCATTAAACTGGTGTTGACTGAGACCACCAATGATGCATGAAGTGTACTCCATGTAACTCAGTGTTAAGTTGTACAGCACAAATTCTTTTCCTGAAAGAGATGCGGTTGTATAGGTCATATACTATACAGCCCCTGTGTACAGGTTTTGTTTGTGGTGGCCCTGGTTTTATATTTTTCAAACTTCTTCAACATTTTAGGATCTCTGCTACTCAAAACAGAACACTGGAAATTTTCTTTTAATTGTTTCCACATGTGCCCATCTAGTATCCTTAACTACAATGTAAACTTTTTGAGAGATCAGGTCCTTTTAGGCAAAGGAATTCCCTCTTCCTTTCCTGGCCTAAGCTGGGCACCTTTGGTGCTCCCTGACACGGTGATCTCCCCAACCTGAATGTAGACCACGTACTGGCACCAGAGCACCAACACGTCCCCTTTGAGGGTCTTTACCCTGGACAAGGCTCTGTTCTATTTGCTTTGAATCTCCCCAGATTCTTCTCCAAAGCTCAGGGTTGCTTCAAGAGTCCAGAAATCGGCCTCATTTCTGTCCTGGTACTTCTTGACATCATCTGATCCCTGTAACAAGAAAGCAGATTTCATTTCTGGAAGTCATTGTGACACTTGATATTTCTTGGTGACATTACACTCTGCCAAGGAGCGGACTGCTTATATAACAAGGTTGATATTAAACTCCAGCAAAACTGAGGCCTAAACACTAAGGCCAGTTTAAAAGTCACTGCAAGTTTTCTTGTTCACTGGAAGAAAGAAAAGTTTCCAATGAAAATGTGGGATTTAGCTCCCTCCATCCAGTTTCTCCTGCATTTCCTGAATTTGGGGACCTAAAAGCAAATCATTTTCTGAAACTAGTTAGTTCCTTTTCCTCTTAAAATCTTGGTCAGGAAGGCAGTTAACTTTCCAAATTCCTGCGTATTACTCCTGCCCTCTGCTCCTCACCTCCGTGGGTTGAAGATTGGCACAGTCCACCTCTCCTGCAGGGTCTGCACTTCATACGGAATCTGTCTCCAGACGCCCAGGTTGGTTGTTTACTTGGAGCTCTGGATGAACAGGGGTGCCATTTCCTGGTTCCAGGGCTGGCAGTGTGCCTGCCCACCGGGCTGTTGGCTTTGAGCCAGAGATGGCCTAAGGTTTAAACATTCTAAGCAGGCACGTTTCAGTGTCCCCGAGGCTGGGTCACATCTGCACTGAGTTTCTACCTCCTAAGGGAGTATATATGTTTGTGGTTTTTCTGTGTGTTTCTGGGTTTGTGTATCAGGGGGTTGCACTGTTTGTACGTACGTGTGGGTGTGTGTATTTTGGCAGTTGAAGAGGCTAAGTGTATACCAAAAAAATGGTATTTATAGTGAAATAAATACCAATGAGACAGGAAAAATATAAGTAAAAGAAACACTACTATTACCATAGTGAGCATTTTTCCATGCATCTCTTCACACAGGTACATGTCTGTAGATGTACTTCTCCATTAATGTTATCAATACACTAGAAGTCTGTTTTCTAAGCTAATAATAATGCAAGTTACTGAGTGCTTGCTATTAGCCAGGCCCTGCACTGTCCCTTAACATACATTAATCTCATTTAATTATCAGGATTTAATCCTTTGAGGTAAGTGAATAGTATTACTATTCCCATTTTATAAGTGAGGAGATAAATCCTAGAGAGAATAGATAAAGTTAGTCTCCAGTGAGAGGCCATGGTAAACTTGCCAGGGGGTCAGAACTGGAATTTGGACCCAGCTGACTCCAGAAATTGCTTTTGACCACTGCTGGATAGAGGCAGGTGACAGTATGCAGCACAACTGGGCAAGGGTCCAGAAGTTACCCGTATATTAACTCATCATTTGTAGAGTGCCTAACATGGACTAGGTCATAGAGGTCAAAAGGTGACCAAGACACAGATCTTCTTGAGATTCAAAGTTTATGGACCTTTATTTTATCTATTTATTTATAGGCGGTGTTCAGAATTAAACCCAGGGCCCCCACATGCTAGGCAAGTGCTGTGTACCACCTGAGCTCACCACCCCAGCCCCTCAAAATCTTTTGAGGGAGACAAATATATAAATAAATTAGGCAATTTGGAGTAATTGAGCAGATTACCAAAAGAACAAAGGAGAAGCTATCCTGTTACGGTTTAGGTTTTATGTCTCCCAAAAGCTTATGTATGAAATGATGCAAGAAAGTTTAGAGATAAAATGAGTGTTACAAAAGTTTTGATCTAATCAGTGCATTAATCCCCTGATAGGAATTAACCTGGTGGTAATTGTAGTCTGTTAAGGTGTGGCTGCAGGAGGTGGATCCCTGGGGAATGTGCTTTGGGGGTTTATATTTTGTCCTAGTTAGGAGAGGTCTCTCTCTCTCTCTCTGCTTCCTGGTGCGATTTCTTGAGCCCCTTTTCTCCACCATACTCTTCAGCCATGATATTCTGCCTGGCCTCGGGCCCAGAGCCATGGAGTTGGCCATCTATGGACTGAGACCTCTGAACCTGTGAGCCCCCAAATAAATTTTTCCTCCTCTGAAATTGTTCTTGTTGTGTCTTTTGATCACAGCAGTGAAAAAGCTGACTAAAACTCATCCACACTATCTGGGGAAATTGTAGAGGTAACATTTTAAATGCACGTAGAAAAAGAGAGAGAGAGAGAGAAAGAGAGAGAGAGAGAGAGAGAGAGAGAGAGAGAGAGAGAGAGAGAGAGAGAGAGAGAGAGCTATTTGCCAGAGTAGAGATTGGGTTGGGTGGGAGGGAAGGAGGGCAGGCCACTTCAGGCTGAGCAAATAGTGAGCAAAGGTCCTTGAAATCTCAAGTGTATGGTGCACCTGCAGGTAGGGATAAGGGACAAGAGTTCAGAGAGGAGGATGCAAGATGTAAAGGGTCTGGAAGCTTCACTGAGGAATTTGGCCTTTATTCTACAGGCAGAGGGGATGACCGAGATGTTTGGGCAGGACGGTAACATGGTGGTACTTTAAAAGAATAACTGGACAGGATTCTGGAGTGGCACAGGCCAGGGAGCAGGGAAAGTGGTCTTGCAGAAGCAATAAATCAGCGGGTGGCCCTGATTGTCCATGACAATTGCCTAAAGGGACTTTCTAAATACTTATGCAGGCCCCACCCTCAGGGACTTTGATTTGATTGGTCTGGAATAAGGCTGGGATAATGGAGTCTTTAAAAACCCAGGTTATTCTAATGTAAGGTTGGGACATACAAAACCTAGCTTGGGAACACATGAGTACAGGGTAGTGGTTAAGAACACAGGCTCTTATAAAGAAAAATAAAATCA
Source organism: Spermophilus citellus (assembly GCF_964194105.1). Lineage (NCBI taxonomy): Eukaryota > Metazoa > Chordata > Mammalia > Rodentia > Sciuridae > Spermophilus > Spermophilus citellus. Next base: position 124,467,759 of record NC_138187.1, on the reverse strand, counting down.
TGTCATTTGCAAGAAAATGGATTGAATTTGAAAACATCTGGTACATGAAATAAGCTAAGCCCAGAAGGTCAAGGGTCATATATTTTCTCTTATTTGTGGAGACTAGAGAAGAAAAAATGAAAAGAAAAGTGGGGGTATCAAGCGGATTTCATAAAAATTGAAGGAAGATCAGTAGGGGAAAGGAAGAAGGGAGGAAAGGTGGAAGGAAGAAGGGAGGAAAGGGGAAATACTGGGGAATGGTATTACCCAAATTATATTGTTATATTGTGTGGATATACAAATATATAACAACAAATCCCACCACTATGAACAACTATAACGCACCAATAAAAATGTGGGGGGAAAAACACAGGCTCTTGGCTACTACTTACCAAAATGCAAGGCTCTTGGTCAACTTACTTAATTATTTTCAGTTCTCAGTTTTTTCATCTGTAAAATGGGGATGATGGTGTCTACCTCATTGGCTTGTAATTAAATCAGGTAAGGGAAGTAAGGGTTGGAGCACTGCGTTCCTGGCACAGAAGAACATGCACTCATTTCACAGCAGCTGTCATTGACACATTGCAGCAATTCAGAAAAGAGATGAGGAGGATTGGGAATGAGTTGAAGGCAAGGGAGACTGCAAGAAGAGTAGGAATTCTGAAGATATTTCAGGTGAAGAGATAAAACCTGATGAACAAGTAGAGAGAGGCTGGGTGAGAAAAAGACAAGTGGAGAACTGATTTCAAGCTGAACCAACACAAGAGGTGCGATGCAGGGTTGGGGAAAGCAGGAGGAATAGTGATAAAATATAAGGCTGGGGGAAGGGCTAAGAGGTAAGGGTTGGAATGGAAAAATAGGATGAATTAAATGTACTGAGTTGGAAGTACCCTGTGAGCCAGGGTGGAGACATCTAGCTGGAAGCTGGCATAATGGTGTGGAGGGTGAGAGGTCTAGGCTGGGGATATTTTGTGGAGAGCCATGAACATATGGGTGAAAGTTGAAGCACTAGAAATAGATAATGTGTCTCCAGGAGAGTATGTCAATAAGAAGATGAAAGCCAAGTTTAGAACAGGGCAAGTTCCCATATGTGGGTGGGAGAAAAAGAAATCCATTCCCCAAGAATAAGAGAGAGGACAGAAAGAATAAAGGAATTCTCACAAGGAAAATATGAAGAAATCACTAGGTGTTGTCTGTAAGAAAAGAAATAAGAGTGGGATAGAAAAATAAGTTTGGTTGAGAGTGTTGAGCAAAGCAAGATTTTTTATTTAATCACTTTGATTCTACGATGCTCTCAGAAGACTTTCAAGTTGTGTTGTGTTGTGCATCTTTTCCTCCCATATCTGGATGACAGACACTGGAGTAGGGACAGGGAGTGAGGAGCCTCAGTCCTGTCTTGCCCTGCAGTTCTGTGGTGCTCCTGTAAAGGATGGCAGGAACCACTACACAGGGCAGAAGCATAAGCACAGACTTTGAACCCAGAGATCTTTGCTTGAAGATCCCAGGATCCAACCTGGGCAAGGCCCCTGCTGCTCATCGCTCCTTTCAATTTTTCTGTGACTCCAGAACCTAGCTGACCCCTTCCTCCATGAAAACAAGTCACTCCACTACCTCACTGTCAATTTCCTCACTTCATTCCTCTCCACACTGAGAACATGTCCTCAAAGTAGCTCCTCCCCATCAAAAGGTTTAAACGCCCAGGTCACTCTAAGCCTAGAGACCTCAGGAGATAGCAGCCTTGGGAATTAGTTCTGTAGCAATGGCCTGGGCACCAGGGGCTTAGAGAGACGTTTTGAAGTCCATGGGTAGGTAGTACTAGTGATTCTTAAAGATTGGTCCCTGATCCAGCAGCAACAGATGGGAACCTGTTAGAAATTCTCAGGGCCTAACTTGATATTTTCCTTGCAACAATTCCTATTACTTTATTCTTTCTGTCCCCTGCCTCATTCTTGGGGAATGAATTCCTTTATGTCCCACCCATCCCTTATGTACGGGCACTTCCCAGGTTCAAAACTTGGCCTTCATCTCCTCACTAACATGATTTTCTTGAGAAGCATTATCTATTTCTATGTTTTTAACAAGCTCTTCAGTGATTCTGATGCATGTGCAAGTTTGAGAATCGGTGTCCTGTATAATTAACAGGACGGGAAACACAGTTTAAAAACCGGTCTCTGGGCTGGGGATGTGGCTCAAGCGGTAGCGCGCTGGCCTGGCATGTGTGCGGCCCGGGTTCGATCCTCAGCACCACATACAAACAAAGATATTGTGTCCGCTGAAAACTAAAAAATAAAAATTAAAATTCTCTCTCTCTCTCTCTCTCTCTCTCTCTCTCTGTCTTAAAAAAAAAAAAAAACGGTCTCCTGCTGGGGTTGTAGCTTAGTGACAGACTAGTTGCCTAGCATGTGTGAGGCTCTGGATTTGATCCCCAGTACCACAAAATAAAAATTTAAAAAAGAACCTGTCTCCATATTCCACCCACCTCTAGTACATAATTATGCAGATAGTGAAGTTCAACAAATGTTATTGAGGATAAATGCTTATCGAGGATCTAGCACTGAAGCCACATACACATACATACACACATACACACTCACCCATCAGAATTTCTTTGGAAGTTTTGTACTTCCTCCAGAAACCTGGGCTACATTCAAATGCAAAAGTTACATCAAAGACGGGGCAAGGAAATGTATGTGAGCTGCAATGAGTATATTATAAATGATACCACAAGGAAGCAACAGCCTAATCCAGAACATCAGACATTCTACAGGACAGTTAACCTGGTTTATTATTTATTCAGTCAATGGCATGGGGGGAAAAGCAAAGAAGAGATTATTCTAGTTTTAAAGGAGTTAAAAGACAGCTGAGGTGTGTTTCAGTATAAGAGCATGCACTTAGCATGTGTGAAGGCTGGTTTAACCCCACCACCATCACCAAAAACCAACTAACTAACTAACTAACTAAATAAATAAATAAATAAATAGAAGAATTTAAAGAGACTACAGACATACCTGAATACCATGAATAACAGACCTGACTCTGGATCTTGATTAAAGTACCAAGTCTAAAATTGGCCTTAAAACGAAACAAAACAAAACAAAAAACAACAACAAAAAAACAACAACAACAACAAAAAAAACCTCTTTGTGAAACTTGAATAGATACTGAGTAATAGGCAATGAAGAATTGTTACGAATTTTATTATGCATGGTAATAGCATTCTGGTTACGTAAGCAAACTACTTCTTACAGAAACATGCTAAAGTATTTGGGAATAAATTGACCCAAATAAATAAAAAGAAAAAGGAAAATGGGGTGGGGGACAATAGATGAAATAAGTGTAGTAAAACTTGATGGTTATGGAAGCTGGCTGATTGGTTCATGAGGGTTTGTTTTGTAAGTTTGGAAAATTTTGTAGTAAAAAGGGTTTGGTTTTGCTCATCTGTTTTGTTGTTGTTGTTTTTGTTTGTTTTGATGGGATGTGCCAGGGATTGAACCAAGAGGCACTTAATCACTAAGCCACATCCTAAGCCCTTTTTTTTTCAATATTTTATTTTGAGACAGGGTCTCACTAAGTTGCTCAGGGCTCACTAAGTTGCTGAGGCTGGCTTTGAACTTGCAATCCTCCTGCTTCAGCCTCCAGAGCCACTGGGATTACAAGTGTGCCTTTGTTGTTTGTCTTCTTTTTTTAATTATTTTTTAATTTATATATTACAGCAAATGCATTACAGTTCTTATTACACATATAGAGCACAATTTTTCTTATCTCTGGTTGTATACAAAGTATATTCACACCAATTCATGTCTTCATACATGTACTTTGGATAATAATGTCCCAGCTATCCCTCTCCTCAATCTATAGCCAAAGGACTTAAAAACAGCATATTACAGGGACACAGCCACATCAATGTTTATAGCAGCACAATTCACAATAGCTAAACTGTGGAACCAACCTAGAAGCCCTTCAATAGATGAATGGATAGAAAAATGTGGCATTTTTTTATCCATTCATTTTTTTATCCATTCACAGTGAATATTATTCAGCAATAAAAGAGAATAAAATCATGGCATTTGCAGGTAAATGGATGGAGTTAGAGAAGATAATGCTAAGTGAAGTTAGCCAATCCCAAAATACCAAATGCTGAATGTTTTCTCTGATAGAAGGAGGCTGATTCATAGTGGGATACGGAGAGGGAGCATGGGAGGACTAGATGAACTCTAGATAGGGCAGAGGGGTGGGAGGGGAAGGGAGGAAGCATGGGGTTAGAAATGATGGTGGAATGTGATGGACATTATTATCTTGTTTGTCTTTTAATGAGTGGTGTAGACACCAATGGGGGAGGAATTGAGAGGAGGGGACTAGAAGTGAGGACCAGGGCACCTGGACAAGGGTATGTGGAGGAAATATAGCTGTGTCTTCAGGTCTTCCTTCCTTCTTTCCCCTTTCCTTCCCTTTCTTCCTTCTTCTGTGTAAGTATCTCCCACATACCAGGCAGGGTGCAGTATTAAAAGTGGCCAGGCAGGGCAGAGTGTGGGTGTCTTTTGGGGACAGGGATGATTGCCCGGAGAATCCGGCAGTCAACCAGCAGAGGCATGTAGGGAATGCCAGGCTGGGGGTCTGGTTGGACTTTTTAATCAACAGCAGTTGTGAGGCTTTTGTGCACACAGAAGTGATGCAATGCGGTCTTCACTTACTCCAGAGGCTTGTCGTGGGCAGGCAGGGCAGGAAAGAGAGAGTCCTGGAGGTCTGATCGAAGCTGTGACCCCTCAGGAACGAGGAAGTCACAGGGGCTTGCACTGTACAGGAGTAACAGTTGATGAGGGATATTTCAGATGAGTCAAGAATCAGCCCAATCTACTGGAGACCATTTATAAAGTCATCAGGGGCAACGCAAAGATGAACGACTAGGTACATGGTGGTCCTGCTAAACAAAAATATGGAAACTGTGCTGATTTGGGAAATAAGGATGAGAGGGTGATTTGAATGTGCAAAATCTGAGGTGAGGACAGAACCACCAAGTTGAGACACTTTCAAATAATAGACTGTTCCCAATAAGAGGCCATTTCAGGGTGGATTTCAGGGGAGGAGACACAGAATTACTAGATCAACTGATTAAATCTTTCACCCCTGTCCCTCTCCCCAGAATAAAGCCTGGTGAAATCTTAGAGACAAAAGTTTTTAAAAGAGGGTGGAAAACTGAGAGATAAGAAATAAGAAGTGAAATTATAGGGAGGACGGAGAAGCAAGTGGGTGTCTCCACAAGCCCTGAAGAAAACTTGCTTTTGAAATCCTGCTCCTCTATGACTTCCTGTTGTGACAGGAGAACCTTCCCCGTATTCCTCGGGACACAGTTGCCATCTGCACCGAGCTGCCTCTTACTTGGAAAATTGTATGATTGGAGAAGGACACAAAGCATCAGACTTGGTCCCCGAGAGTGGGGACCAGTTCTATTACCTCCTACCAATGGCCCAAGATAGACTGCCTTGTTTCCAGAGATGTCCCCAGTAGGTGATGACCTGATGACCTGATGACCTCCCAGGTCCATGCCCCACCAACCTGGAGGACTGTTTTCTCTGTCATGATTGTTTAATTACTGGGTTAACAAATAAGAGAAAAAAAATAGTCACACGGGGCAGAATGTCAAGAGCAGAGTTACTTCACTCGCCTGTAGAAATAACACCCGGTTGTGCAACAAGATTTTTAGGGTGAAAAAGGCACATTCGATCTTGGTCTAATGGTCTGACCATCTGTGAAACATAGCCGTTTTTTCTTTTCTTTTTTTTCTTTTTTTGGAGTTACAGATCAGACAATGATAAGACCCCCTCCAAAACCAAAACAAACAAACAAAAAAAATTTAAAGTTTTTAAAAAAGTCTGATATTTTGTGAAACCCTAGAAACCTTTCACTGGTTCTTCTTTCTGATTCTTCATTGTCAGAAAATGACACCAAGAGGCCAACAAGACATGATGTGGCTTTTATTTTTTTTCTCAACTGCCTTCCTTCCGGTTCAAAATCTCTCAAACTCTGCCCATCCCCATTCTGCATCCCGCCCTAGCCCCACCACAAACCTACTTCCTCCCCTAACCCGCCCACTGATACCCTATTTCTCCCTGCTCCTTCTGTACCTCCTCCCACTGCTGCCAGCTCAGGGGTCAAGCCCAGGCAGCTGGACACTGGCCAAGATTCTTACCTCACTAAGCAGCCCTGGACAGAGCTGGGTCACCTCGGAAGAAAGCAGTGAGCAGTGACTGGGATTGTAGCTGGACAGCACGGTCAACATGGTCCTGCCTTGGTGTAATCACTTTAAATATGGCTTTTGATTACAACTATTCCTAATGTTACTAATATCTGAGAGATACCACTGAGTTTCTGCCATCTTCCAAGCACAGGGCTTAGCATGTTACATGCCTTTTCTTCTTTAATCCCCTGGCAAACTCATGAAGTAGGTGCCATTACTATTCCTCTTTTAAACACTAGGAAATAAGGTCTAGTGAGGTTAAGCAACCTACTCAAGACAAGATAGCAACAAGATAGCAACCAAGTGGTAGTGCTGGGATGCAGACCCTAGTCCTCTGCTGGCTCACCACCACAACTCACTGCTTGGAGGGCATTTACCTTGGCTTATTCCTACCTACTGACAGGGGCAAGACCATTTTAAATAAAAAGCCATTTTAGGTTGGTCACCAGGGATCCTTTCTGAGACTGCCACAGAAGCCATGGGGATCTGTAACTGCTCACCTACAGGGTAGCCTGCTCTTTCTCAATAGAACTTGTCAAGCTCCATGTTTTCCAGGCCTTTGGGCCCACATCCTAGTTGGTTTTGTGGTAATAGGGCTAAGGTCATGAATCTGATTCCTTTGTGGACCACTTCCAACCACCCCAGTGTTATAGGCAGTGCTCCTAATTTTAGCCATCATTTCTCAAGCACAAACCACTGGATGAGAATGAAAATGGTTTAGCACAACTCTCTAATTTTTTAAATAAATAAATAACCCATAAAAACATATTCCCTATGGTCAAGAGTTATAACCTTATATAAAAAAATGTTTATGTTTGCAGTAGAGAGCCCTAGTGTTTCAGGAAATCCTGATCCCTGAAAGGCCAAATTTCACATTTATTCCTTCTCTTCCAAAATGTGCACTAGGAGAGGGTAGGTGTATTCCAACCTGGTTGAGATGTCACATTTTGTTTAATTGTTCTGAGATTTTTTATATTAAGACAGACCAACTGGACATCGCTGAAACTGAATTGAAATCTTCAGTGTTTAGTAACTTAGCATCCTACAGGGCTTAGAATACAGTAGAAATGAATAGTCATGGGGAAAAGCTATAAAATTAGTCTCTTGCAGTGATGACTTTGGATTGTAGTATGGATGAATTATCCCCGAAGGCCCTGAGCTAGTGAAGAAGGCAACCCCACTGTGCACACAGCAGTGAAATGGGCTTGGTGGAGAGCCATGGCCACTGGAGAACTTTGACCTGGGGGGAGGAGACAGGGCCCACACCTATCATGCAAAAACAGACATAGAAACACGTACCCAAAACATAGCACAGATAATAAGGAGGGCTGAGATGTGAAGGGAAAGGAACCAAGTGGGTTTAAACAAGAACTGTTTCTAAAAGACAGCAATCATGGAGCTTGGAGTTGAAGAGTTCAAACCTCGGTAGAAAGAAAAGTGTGATTTTGTGTGTACTCATAGCACCCAGCTCCTAAGGTGCCTTGGGAGCTCCAGACTCACCCCCAGGAGAGATCTGGAGACAAGGCCAGCTGTATTCTATGGCACTATGTCAATGCCATTTGTTTGGGATGCTTCTACCTCCAACCTGTACCTAATTAGTTAACTTATGAATATTTACTGAGCTTCTACAAGTGACTGGCATTGTGCAAGGCACCAGATACACAACAAAAGTTAATAGAACTTACAGTTTAGTCAAGGAAACAAACAAACAAAAAAAGCAAAGATGATTACAGCATCCTATAATAAAGACTAGGATAGAGATCTGACTGAGGTGCTCAAAGGTAAATGGAGGGAGATCAAGTTCAGAAGGGTGTCAGGGATGGTGGCATCTGAATATCTTAAAGAATAAATAGAGAGCCAGGTGTGATGACACACGCCTGTAATTCCAGCACAGCTCTGGAGACTAAAACAGGAGGACTGCAAGTGCAAGGCCAGCCTCAGCAATTTAGTGAAGCTCTAAGCAACTTTGTGGGATCCTGTCTTAAACAGAATGCAGAAATGGCTGGGGATGTAGCTTAGTAGTAACACACCCCTGACTTAAATCTCTACTACAAAAAAAAATGAAACAAGAATAATTAGAAAATGGAAGGTGAAGGTGGGAAAGGGCATAGAGAGCGAGAGAGAGAGAGAGAGAGAGAGAGAGAGAGAGAGTGTGTGTGTTTTCAGGCTCAGAAAAGGCATTAAAAGGAGAGAGCATACGGAGTCTGCAAGAGTTTGGGGGTAGCAGGGTAGTGTTGAGAAATGAATTTGGAGATACAGGAAGAATCAAGTTTGAATGTCACACCAAGGATGCAATGGGAAACATTGTTGGGATGAAAGATTTTAAGCATGGAATTAATAGAATTAGTGTGTAATCCTGAAGCAGTAATCATAGACTTTGGGTGAGAAGATAGAAAAGCATTTATGGAGAATAATTCCAACACCTCTCCTCACTGCCTACCTTTCTCCTACCCACCACTACCTCAAACATTGCCCTTTCCCCCTTGCCTCTTGAGCTAGTCATGCACAGATCAAGAATGTTGGGAAGTAGCCTAATTCCACTTCCTCTAAGGAATATCGACAGTTCTGGTATAGAGCCTAAATTACCTTCATCATGAATTTCTGCAACTCATTCCAAGGTGTCCTCCAAAGTTATCAGTAGACTGGGAAGTGACTCACTAGGAAGATGCACCCAACATCTTACAGGTTCTATTACCTGGCCATTCTGAAATAAAGTCAGGCTCTGAGAGTCAGCATATTCATGATCTTTTTTTATATTAGTCTAGAACACTCTGAGAATGAGTAGGTTGAATATATGAGAGAAAGAGCGAGAGCGAGAGATTATCCAGTACTAGTTTTTGTTTAGTCATATCCTGCTACCAAAATTTGTCTTTTTAAAAGCTTCCCCTGCCCTGTTGTGAGAAGTTTAACCTATTTTTATCCATTTTTCCTTTAAAATGATGCCCATTTGATGTCTGAGCACAATAGATACTGTGGGCACAGACGAGCTTTTAATATGGATCTGTCTCTTTCCAAACAGGAAGCAGTATTGTCTATTAAAAATCAGCATCATGGGAGCTGGGGTTGTGGCTCAATGGTAGAGCGCTTACCTGGCATGTGTGAGGCAGTGGGTTCGATTCTCAGCATCACATAAAAAAAAAAATAAATAAGCAAAATAAAGATATTGTGTCCATCTACAACTAAAATATTTTTAAAAATCAGCATCATTTCCTGAGTACCTAGTTATGTAATCAGATTTTGGTTTGGGGACTGGAAATAAAGTTGGAAAGACAGAGGGGGGTTTGAATGAACTTGGTGGGATGAAAAGAGAGCATGAGTGAGTAATGAAGACAGCCAAGTCCTTCTCCTTGCATGCTGGTCTCTGCTGGTTCACGTCCTTGAACTCAGTTGACAAACTGACCATGCTTAATAAGTCCTACTTCTCCAAGTCCAGTAATTAGTGATCCTTTTCCCTGGAAAGTATCAATCCCTTTCCCAGTGTGACTGTCATGGGTACATCATGCCCAGTGAAGCAGTCGAATATTAAAATAATAGAATTTTGAGGTGGGAAGGCACCTTTGTATTTTGCAAACCCAAATGAGTTGATACCCCGTCCGAACTCACACAGCAGTTGGTGAGAAGAACTGAATCACACCTCTCCTGACTTCCACCATGCTGTCTCATTTCTTCTTGCCAATTCACCATAACTTCAGAGCCACAAAAATGCAAAACACAGCTGAACCTTGTGTTGGGCATTAAGTCCCTGAGTCATGTGTGAACAGCAGCTTCTTTAAAAAAATTTTTTTTCTTAGTTGTAGATGGACAAAATACCTTTGTTTTATTTATTTTTATGTGGTGCTGAGGATCGAACCCAGTGCCTCACACTTGCTAGGCAAGTGCTGTACCGCTGAGCTACAACCCTAGCCCCAACAGCAGCTTCTTTCTCTCGATGTTAGCTGTGTTTTTCCTCCCTTGTAGCCCAAACAAGAATCAATTTTGTGATATTAATTCATCCAGGGGTCATGGAGTAGTGTTATGGAGTAGGCATTGTTTGGGGTTGGTAGGATCTGCAGTTGACCTAGATGGTAAGGTATCTTCTCTTAACAGAGTATCCAGGGGAGATGTGTGAGTCCAGCAGGCAGGAAAGAAGGGGGCCTAATTTCACTCACTTTTGAATGGTCACCAAAAACTTCATGTAGAGGAAGAATTTTCAAACATTTTAAATATGTAGGTGTGGGGACCACTTCCAGGGCGGGAGGAAGACACTCTGGGAATAAGCTGTCAGATTGGCAAATGAACTGATTGGATTGAGACCTTATATCATTTTCTAAAATTAAGTGTGGCCAAAAATAGTTGTTGTTGGGTGTATGGGAAAGAGGATCTCTGTTTGAGTTCTGTGACTGTCCAGCAGGGTGGGTGTCCACTTGGCTCGCTGACCTCTGTCTTGGACCACACCTCTGCTCTTCTCAATTTCCATATCAGCTCTGTTCAGTCCTTTTAGGCTTATCTTAGACTTTTACGTAAAACTTCCTCTTTCCAGTGACATTTTTTGTTCTTTGCAGAGGATACCAGGATCTGTCGGGTCAAATTTTTTCCCCTTAGTTTTTCCAAATGTTTCCATTTGTTAGCTAAATATTTTTTTTGAGCATTTATCAGGTGCTGTTGGGGCATTCACAAATTATAAAACAGTCACCCTAACCTGACCAAGGGAACAAAACACCATGCCATTAAACAACAATTCAAGGTAGCCATGGGACCAAATGCCAAATATATACATTGGGCAGGAAATGTTTCAGGGATTTAATGGGGAGAGAGATTATACTAGGGCTGGAGTCCACTCTGAGGGCCTCATAGAAAAATGGCCCTTCAGCCTAGATATTAAGAGAGTGGAGGCAGGGAGGCTCCGAGACACCTTTAGGCAACATATCCTCTCTAGAGTTTCACAAGTGAAGAACAGTAAAAATAATGTCTAGCAATTAAAAGCATCTTATAATTTACAACTTCTCCCACATACCGCATACACTATTGGATTTGACTTGTGTCTGAGACAGATCACGGAGACTTCTGAACATCAGTTACGATCTGGAACATGCAGCAAAGGTACAGTGGGCACCTACCTCCAATAAGCAATTTTGCATATCTAGTCTCATTTAACTCAAGGAATAATCTCGTGAGATAGATGTTGTTATCACCATTTTACACGTGAGTAAATTAATGGCAAGGAACTTCTCAAGATCACATCATTAATAATAATGGTAATAATAATAATAGCAATTACACACAGTAATTACTATGTGCCAGACACTATTTAAGTATGCTTAAAACAACCAGACGAAGTAAGAACAATTGTTATCACCTTTTTTAGATGGGAAAAAAACAAAGTATGGAGACATTTAAAAATTTGCCTAATATGTATAACTAACGCTGGTCAGAGACCAGACTCATGAATAATTTAGGCTGCCTGGTTTCAGAGCCCAGCCTCTGAAGCCCCAACTCTAGAGCAAAGCTGCCAATGGAAATATAATGTGAGCAACCCACATAGTTTTAAATGTTCTAGTAGCCACATTAAAAAGTAAAAAGAAACAGGTAAATTTGGTTTTAATGTTACATTTTATTTAGCCAACATCCCCAAATATTATCATTTCAACTTGTACGGAATACAATTATTAGTGATATATTTTATATTCTTTTTTATGTGAAATCATCTAAATCCAGTATATATTTTTAAACTAGCAGCACATTTTAATTCAAATACTAAATTTGCATCAGAAATACTTGCACTGTATTTATATTTCACATAATATTTAGTTGAAAAAATAGATTCACATGCCCAATTTATTCCCAACATACTTAACAGTTTTCTAAAAACTGAGTTGAGTACCAAAAATAATTTTCTTCTCTTTTAATATTTGCATCCATACTGTGAAATCTATTTATTTTAGAAATGACTTTGAAGTAAAACCCCATCAGTTTCAAAATTGTGTCTCTTAAGGAATTCATTAATTTTTGTGTCAATTCAGTAATTTATTTTTATTGTTATTTTGTTAAAATACTGTGAATTAAACCCAGGGCCCCATGCATACTAGGGAGGTACTTTAACACTGAGTTACATCCCCAGCCCTTTTTAAATTTTTAAGACAGGGTCTAACTTATTGCCTAGGTTGACCTTAAACTTGCATTTCTCCTGCTACAGCCTCTTGAGTAGTTGAGATCGTGGGCAGGCACCACTGCACTTGGCCAACTCAGTATTATTAACATTGACTTTAGCTGGGCATAGTAGTGCACTCCTGTAATACTAGCAATTCAGGAGGCTGAGGCTGGAAGATCATAAGGTTGAGGAGGGCTGGGCAACTTAGGGAGCTCTTGTCTCAAAATAAGAATAAAAAGGGATAGGGATATAGTTCAGGGGTAGAGCACCCTAGGTTCAATCCCCATTACCACAAAAAACAAAACAAACAAACAAAAAAACACCCATGAATTCAAAGGGTATTGCAAAAGAAACAATAAATTCACCAATATTATAAGGTGTTCTAAATTTTTTAAATCTTTGCTGCTAATTTGCATAACATTTTTATTTCAATGGAAATCTGCATATTAATTCATGTTAGATGAATGTGTAAGGTTGCTATTGATTATATTATAAAAAATTTCAATTTCAACATAAAGTCTTGTACCTGTCAAGCTAGGTCACAGATAAACTTTTCTTTGCCTTGGAGCTTCAAATTTAGCTCATTCATATGCAGTGTGATATCAGTGAGAAAACATAAATCACACTGCTGTCTTCGATTATTGATTATTTGGTAAGTCTTCCTTTTGTTTCAAGATAATCTTAAGTAAAAATTAACGATATAATAGTTTTTTAAAAAAATCCTTCACTACTCAACTAATGACATTGGCAAAGAGCACAAAGTCATTGGATTCATTTTCTTCTATTTCTTTCTACAACGAGATGATTCATAGCATTTTCACACATATAAAACAATTTTAACAATATTCATGAAACTGTTTAGAAAGATGAACGCATTTAAATATCTTTAAGATGTATCACTTAAAAGAGGCAAATCAATAGACAAAAGATCAGCTTCTTGCTTTAAAAATACAATAAATCCAGATTTTTGATTTAACATAGCTAGAGCACCCTTGATTATGGCGAGAGCTATGTTTTTCTTATTTGGCTGAAAATTTTCTTTGGCATGTGTGAAAGACAAAAATATTTATATCATTGAATTCAATCTTTAGGCTGCAACACAACAAAATTTTTTTTTAAATTTGAAAGTCCTTTGAGACAAAACATATTCAAAGTATTAATTGGGTGGTGTCTCTTATATCTCATGACTCCTCTAAAGTTGAAGAAAATCCTTGCAATCTTTCAAAATTTGAATCAGTTGAAGTTTGATATTGTTAGAAATACAAAAAAAATTGACATTGTTAGAAATTGTTTTATAGTGTGTAACCGATGTGATTCTGCAATTTGTATTTGGGGTAAAAATGGGAGTTCATAACCCAATTGAGTCAAATGTATGAAAGATGATATATCATGAGCTTTGTAATGTTTTGAACAACCAATAAAAAATATTAAAAAAATAAATAAAAGCAAAAAAAAAAGAAATTGTTTTATATTGTTAGAAATACAAAAAATTTTGTATTCAATGAACAATTATTTGTTTGCATAATTGAAGAGTTTTTAGGGCTTTTTTTCCCCTCCAGCTTTATTAAAGTATGATTGACAATTAAAAATTACGTGTCAAGTAAAAAAATACTTTAAAAATTTAAGATGTTCTATATGAGTTATTGATAAACATTGTGAAATGATTACCAAATAAAGCTAATTAACACACCAGCACTTCACTTAGTGATCCTTATTTTGTGTATGTGGTGAGAACACTTAAGTTCCACTGTTAGGAAACTTCTAGTGTACATCATTATGAACTATAGTTACCATGCTATACATTAGATCTCCAGAATTTAATCATCTTATAAGTGAAAATCTGTGCCCTTTGACCAACATCTTCCCATTTCCCTAGTAACCACCATTCTACTCTGTTTCATTATGAGTTCAACTTCTTTAGATTTTACGTATAATTGAGATAATGCAGTATTCGTCTTTGCGTATCTGGTTTATTTCACTTAGTATAATGTCCTCCAAGTTTATCCATGTTGTAGCAAATGGCAGAATTTCCTTATTTAAGGTTGAATTTTATGTGTGTATATACTATATAAGGATATAGAAAATTACATATATAAAATATACATGATTTTATGTGTAATTTTGAAAATTAAATATTTTATATATACTTAAATATTTAAATATATAAAATTATATATTTTATATACATATAATTTTCTTTATTCATTCATCTACCAATAGGCATTTAGGCTATTTTAATATCTTGCTTCTGTGAATAATGTTGCAATGAACAGAGTCCAGATAGCTCTTCAAGATAGTGATTTCATTTCCTTTGGATATATATCCAGAAGTGGGATTGCTGGACCATATGGTAGTTTTTCTACTTTTAATTTTTTGAGAAACCTCCAAACTGTTTTCTATATTGGCTGTACCAAGCTTTCACTATTTGTAAAATATCTTACAAGCTTTTTCTCATACTTTTTCCAACAAAATTTCCATAACTAAAATAGTAATTTCTTTGACTATCTCTCCATCTAAAAATGGTTCTCTTTTTGTACAAGAATCCAAGTCATCTTATAATTGGTGAACATTATAAGCTTAGACCCTGCTAAAAATTGTTTAAAATATTTGTTGGACATCTAATACTAATTTCAGGCCACTGATATTGATTCTGTTTTAGCTGTTAGGAAGAAACATTAAATTCACTGTGTTTGTTGGAAATGTCTCCTGCTGTTGTCTACTTTATCTTTAAAAGATTTTTATAAAACAGCTTCTTCTTCATTTTGCTTTGCTGCAGCAAATTGCAACTGCCATCTGTCTAAGTCTGTTTTCTGCTGCTATAACAGAATACCACAGACTAGGTAATTTATAAAGAAAAGAAATTTATTTCTCACAGTTTTGAAGACTGAGAAGGCTAAAAGCATGACGCTGGCATCTGTTAGGGGCCCTCACATTATGCCATAACTTGGCAGAAAGCATCACAAGGTGAAGAAGCCCACAAGCAAGCAGAGAAAAGTTGGGAATAAGAGAGCAGCAGCATTGTCAGCTTACATAATCCTTACCTGTTTCTACTTTTGGAAGGCAGAATAGAACATGATGATTGGAGTTTGTATGGTATGTGATCAATGAGTTTGCATGGTCAGGACTTGCAACACCCGATTGCTCCTGATTCTTCTTACTGACCAAAATCAACAACAACAACAACAAAAAAGAAGAAAAAGAAGAAGAAGAAGAAGGAGAAGGAGAAGGAGAAGGAGAAGGAGAAGAAGAAAAGAGAGAGAGCAAGCTGAGAGAGAGAGAGAGAGAGAGAGAGAGAGAGAGAGCATGCTTACTTCTATAATAAAGACACTCCCAGGATAATCAACCCACTCCTGTGATAATGTTAAGAGTCCCATCTCCCACTATGACATTGGCAATTAAATTTTAACATGATTATGAAGGGGACATTCAAATCATAGCAGCATTCATTGTGTAATTTGTGACTTGTTCTCTTTCAGTGTCTTGTCTCCACTGTTCCTATCTTACTACTTCATAGTTTCTGTACCTCTACTCAATTTTGTAGTAGTAGGATTTCATTTAAGTATTAAAATTTTTCCATACTTATTTTTAAAACTAGAATATAATTTATTATATCATTTAAAATTAAAATAAGTATTTCCAAGTTTCGACTTTCATAGATATCACTATAACTTGCTTTGTCTGCATAAAATATTCAAATAAACAATGTTAAATTGATGTATAAAAAATCATTCGATCAATCTACTAATGTCAACTAGAAGTTTGCTTTTGTGTATACTAGAAATTATGCATGTACCCAACGCATGCATTACAATATAGCAATATTTTCTACAATGTTTAATGGAAAAATGACTTACAGTATTGCATGTGCTAAATCAAAATTAAGATTAATTACATTTAGTTAAAATTTAAAATTCAGTTCTTCAACCACACATTTCACATGGTCATCAGTCACATTTTGTTAGTGGCTACAGTATAGAACAACACAGTCCTAGACTGTCTATAGCAGAATCAGCTGTGATTCAGGCCTAATTCTAAGTCCAGCATGTCTTCCTCAATGCCTCATTGCTTCTCAAGCAAGGAGCTCTCCCTGGCTACAGGGAGACATTCTTGTGGCCTCCCAAGTTCAAGGTCTATAAACGGGGGTTTAGAGCCAACATAAGTAACAACCAGAACTCCAGGCAAGTAAGAGGCAGAGAGGACAGGCATGGGTGTACTTAGTAGCAAAAGGATGCAAATGAAGCATAAACCAACTCTGGAGGTTGTGATTCAGAGACAGAAAGAGATCTTGGTTTAAATAAAAGAAAAATAAAGCTGGGAATAGCACAAAGCTCTAAAGATAGGAAGCTTGGAGAAGCCATGGGCCAAACTGATACACTTAATAGTGGAGAGGTATGGTCTGTCTACCTCTGTGGCTGCCTTATGTAGGGGCTTCTGAGGGTATCAATCTCTCTAAAGATGTTTGACAGATGTGATTCTTCTGGTTGAGAAAGTTCACTATGCTGTCAGTGAACTGCAGGATAGGTTGTATAAGAAAAAGAACGAAGCTTCAAGGTCAATTGTGAGATGTCTGTTGTTCAAAATGAAGTATGGGGACAAGGGGACAAAGGGAAAGGATAAAAACTGGAGATGCCACTCCACCCTTTTATTCCCATGAGTTTCTCTACTTATTATGTAATTTATACCTTCCAGTAGTTGGTTCCTCTACATGGTCCACCTCTTCTCCTTTATTATCTTTCCCTGTTTGTGCCCCCAAAGCTGGCTTCTACTTTTCTATACCACAAGATGTACAGTTCCTTACATTTTACAGAACTTTCCCTTGTCTTCCTGGGCAATCACTTTTATTTATTTATTTATTTTTTTTAGTACTGGAAATTGAACCCAGGGGCTCTCAACCACTTAGCCACATCTCCAGTCCTTTTTTATATTTAATTAGAAATACAGGATCACTGAATTGCTTAGGGCCTTGCTATGTTGCTGAGGCTGGTTTTGAACTCATGATCCTCCTCCCCCAGCCTCCTGACTGGGATTACAGTCCTGTACCACTGCACCCAGCCTGGACTATAACCTTTAGGTACAGTCCATTCATAAAATCACTCTAATATTGAAAAAAATTCAGAATGCACTTTCTATCTCAATTTTTATCCTATGTGAAGTTTGTGGGATTTCTCAAAATTATAAGTTTATCATTTTCATCAAGTTTAGAAAATGTTTTGCCATTATTTCTTCTGCTCTCCCCACCCTTCTTTTGGATTTTAATTACACTAAAAATGGGTGTCACTGAGAACCTGTTAATTTTTTTTTCCAGTCTTCCTCCTCTTCATAATATGGCTAGTGTCTGTTGCTATATTTTCAAGTCCACTGACTTTTTCTTTTGCATTGTTCAAGCTGCTGTTAAGTTTACTCAGTGAATTTTTCATTTCAGATATTGTACTTCTCAATTCTAGATATGCCATTTTTATAGTTACTTATTTATTCTTCATTACTTGTATATTTTCCTTTACATTGAGCATATTTATAATAGCATTATTATAATTCTTGCCACTTCATTGCATAATTGCTATTATGTGGGAGGTCTGTTTCTATTGGTGGATTTTTTTTAAGTGTTGCTGGGGATCAAATCCAGGGCAGGGTCTCTTCTGAATGCCACAAGTGTTCATCAGGTCTCTCCGTGCAGCCTGATTAGAACTTGAGTGTTTCCCAATCCTGAGGAGCTCAGAAAATGGTTAGCTTGCAGTTTCCTCAGAGTTTTCTTTGCCCATTCTTATGGATATGTATCTGATGAAGCTCAGTGATCTTAGTATTTAGCCTAAGATTCACGGAGACTCAGATTTTTGGAGCTCTTTCTCTGTATACCTCCTTTTTTGGGACCCTGCCTCACAAATTTCAGCTACCTCAGTTTCCCAAACTCTGATATTTTCCTTCTCAACTTAGCAAGACTGTTGTGTCTACTTGGATTCCCTTCCTTATGGTCTGGAAAGTGCCTCCAGGCAGAGAGCCAGGAATATTGTAGGGATCACTTCATTTGCTTCTCTTCTTTCAGGGATCACAATCCTGCACTGTGTGTTGTCCAATGAAAACAATTGTTTCGTACATTTTACCCAATTTCCTAGTTGTTTACTGGTGAGAGGGCAAGTCTTGTTCCAGTTATGTTCATGTCTGGAAGTGGAAGTTTCTTCATAGCTTTCTGAACTGCTAAATTTGTTCTTGCTCAAGTCAATACAAATATTTCTCTGGACAAGTCAAACTGTCTTCACTTTCAAATTTTCTTGACTGCGGACACTCACAGGCAATTACTTCCTCATCTGTGCTTCTTTCTCCCCAGGAATCTAAGGAATTGCATTTCCCATGTTTTTCTTTCAGCAACACATCTGTTCCACTAGTTTTTTCTCTGCTGATGCTACTTCAGTGTCATTTTTTCTATGAAGGGTATCCTCTAGGGAAGTGCTTGAGGATCTCTCTCTTCCACTACCCAGCTCTTCTGGGGGAAAATCCCTACTCTGGTGCATGAAAGCTGGCAGTCTGTCCACTGGCTGGATCAAATGCAGGCTGCAAAGGACTTTCTCCATACTGGTTTCCCTTTTCGTGAAAGCCCAAATTTCAGCTCAAGCTCACCATTTCTAAAAATAGAGATTGTACCTTCTTCACTCTATATACTTATTTAAGTAAATTACTTCCTATATGGAAGCTATGTAGAGAATAATATAATACAAACCTACCCATCTAAGATCCGGCTAAAAAAGATATAAAGCATTACAGATATAGTTGGAATCCTCTAGATATCTCTTTTATTTGTATTCCCCTTTCTACCCTTCTTTTAGGAAGTAGCCAGTTTCCTGAATTCAGTGCTTTAAATGTTCATTTAGTGTGTGTATGTGTGCATGTGCGTGCACATGGTGTGTGTGTGTGTAAGAACATGGGTATACAAATTTTTGTGTGTATATTTTTTTAACAAATATTTATATTCTCCATATATCCCTAAACGATGAATATCATTTTACATATTTTTAGCTCCATTCATGTATCCATCCCAGGTTATAACTGATCTGAGCTGCTGTGTCTGGACACAGAAGAGAAAACAAAGAGACATTTAATAGAGCTCTATTGAGCAGGGGCTACAGGTTCTCCAGGAGAATGGTTACCTTAAGGGGAAAGGAGCCAGTGTAACTGTGTGTCCTAATATACAGGCTTGGTTATCTTAGTAGAAGGGCAATTCCAGCTACAGCAGGGGTTTGTCATATGGTTTTGTTTCCTGAACTCATGGCAGAATTCTGGGGAGAACAAAAGGGCTACAGGGAAGAACTTTCAACTACCTCTGGTAATTACTGCCACAACCACCATCACTAAATCTCTCGCACATGCTCATTGGGAGTGAGGCACTGTGATAAGTGCTTATAAGAATTCTTTCTGATTCCCCCAAACAATCCTCAAAGTAAGCATTTTTGTCCCTGTTTTATAGATGGAGAAACAGGCTACAAACACCTTAACCATATCTTCCTCCTGAAGTTTTAATGAACACTTTTATTTGGAGTGTCCACAGACATGTTAAGCCAAATGTGTCCAAAATTTCTTTCTGCTTGTAGCCTCTCTCCTCTTCATTCTTTCCATTAACAGTGGTGAGAGTAAGCCTCTTAGATCCAGGTCTAATCAATTACTACCCTGACCCAAAGTCTTCAATAGCTCCCTTCTGCCCAAAAGAATTGAGTACAAGGTTCTCAGGTTGGCATACAAACCTTTTATCTAGGCCCCCAACCTGTGCTCCTAACTTTATTGCCTACTATTCTTCCATATCCCAGCCAAATGAGACAATTTGCAGTTCTCCAAATAATCACATATACTTCTGTCTCAGTGACCTTGCTCATGCTCTTCCCCTATGTGGCTGTTCTCTCACTTTCTTCTGGAAATTCTGGAAACCTCACATAGTCTTTGCTTGAAACAGGGAGGAAGTACTTAGTTGGTAGGTAGATAGATGTTTGGTTCCTCTGTAAAGATATCATGAAAAGATTTGTTATAGTTTTTTGTGGAAGGTGATTAGGAATTAAGAATACAAGGTAGGTAAGTGATAGAGAGGGTGTGTAAGAGTGTGTGTGTGTGTGTGTGTGTGTGTGTGTGTGTATGCGCGTGCATACAGTATAGCCAAAATGGTCGCTCAGCCCTATTTGTGAGTAGTGAGGGCCAAACCTTGTTCCTGGTCTTTGGCTCACTGCTACAGCAGATACAAGGAACTATTCTGGGCTCTGGGGTTCTTTTCCTGTGTAGTCCTACTGACTTCTTGGCACTGGAGAAAACCCTGAAGCACATGATGTGCTGCACATCTTTTGCTCATTTGTTTCTGCCTTATTTTTTTTTCCTTGAAGAGGAAAAAGAAGCTTGTATTGTTTGTATAATTTCCTTTTTTGCTCAACACAGTCTTCTTCTTTCCCCAAATTAATATACAACATGTCATCACCTCTTTTTAAAAATAAAGATCCAGCTTCAACAACCTAAAAAAAAAAAAAAACCTCTACTAACTCAACTTGTTTAACCTTGGATTCATCTTTGCTTCCCTTTTCCTTCCTTCCTTGGACATTCCTCTCACAAAAGAAAACTGGCTCCATTTCTGGACTTTAGTTAAGGGTTCCAAATTCATTTGATCACCCAGTTAAATTCTTGGCATCACCTGCAATTCTTCCCTTTGACATGCCACCCCCGCCCCCAGCCCACCGACTCTATTTTTAATCAATCAGTTCTAGCTTTTCTTTGTAAGAACTCATCACATCTATTCCCAAGGTCAATTCTAGTTTAAATTTGTGTTAGTCAACTTTTCTTTGCTGTGACAAAAATACCTGATAAGGGTAACCTAGAGGAGAAAATGTTCATTTTGGCTGATGGTAGTCCATGGTGGGTTGACTCTATTCCTTTGGGCCCAAGGTGATGAAATCAGATTTTGTGCTATTACCATCAGGGCAGGCAGGGTCTGTTTGTGCTACAGCTCTTTTAGTGCCATAACAGGCAACACCTTCTAGGGTTACCATTCAGTCGCAGACCACAAGTGATTCCTTCTCAGATTCTTGTCTCATGAACTCTAATGAAATTCACAGACAATGAAGGGCAAGTGAGAAAGGGTAAGATTTTTTCAAGCAAGAAGAAAAGAAACAGAGCTCTCATGGAATGAGAGGGATCTCCATAGAGGGTTGTCTTTCGAGTGTACTAGTCTAAGGGCTTATATGGCTACTGGGTAGGAGGCATTGTTCAATATTTATGTTGATAATGTATCAAAAAATGTTAAATCTATTGGTGCAACAGTTTTGGAATGTTGCCTAACTTTTATGGCAATTAGGTATCTGGAAGATGACCTGTTTATTGGTTGGGACTGCAACATTCTAATTGGTTGGTCCCTTTAAGTGAGTGATCAAATGCTGTTGAGTTCAAAATTATCTGTAATTTCCACTTAGGTTCATCTTGCCTTCCCCTCTTCTTGCCTCTCTGAGTCAAAGGGAGGTTGCCAGGGAAGTAGGTGGTACTTCCCATATACTTAGAGAAGCTTCTTTGGGGCTCACTACCCTAACTGTCTGCCTATGTCTTATTATCTGACTATCTTACCTATTCAATGAGACAGAATGTCATAGAAGAAGGGCATGGTAGAGGAGTGCTTCTCACCTCATGGCAGCCAGGAAGCAGAGAGAAAAGGAGTAAAGGGCCCCAGGGAAGATGAACCTTGCCAGGGCACATCCCCAGTGACCATTTCCTTCAGTTATGCCCTGCCTCTCTACAGTTACCACCCAGTTAGTCTATTCAAACTAGATAGATTGCTTAGGTTACAGTGCTCATAATCTAATTATTTCACTTCTAAATATTCTTGCATTAACATAGGAACTTTTGGAGGACACCTCATGTCCAAACTGTAACACACTCATCACCAAGGAATGAGGAATAGGGTAGGATTAGGAGAATTTTAAAAAACATACTTTTTGCTTCTACCACCAAAGATCCTTCTCCTTCTTCTTTGTACCAGGGATTGAACCCTGAGCCCCTTAACCACTGAGCCACATCTATACCCCCTTAAAAAAATTTTTTTTGAGACAGGTTCTCGCTAAGTTTCTTAGTTCCTCATTAAGTTGCTGAGGCTGGCTTTGAACCTTCCATCCTCCTATGCCACTGGGATTAGAGGCATGCACCACTGATTACAGGCTTATCATAAGATTATTACATTGCTTGAAGAGATAGGGATGTAAAGCATGAAAAAGCTTTCTGTGTGCTACTGAACTCATTGCTTAGCACCATTCAGGTCCTTGCCACCTGGATACTTGTAATCATCTTCAACCAATCCCCCACTTCCCCCACCCAACATCTACCATTCAAACATTCCTCATCATCCCCCCACTGACCTCTGGACTAGGTCCAAACTTGTTGACACTCCATATCTGATATTACCTTGTACTCTGCTGCTTCTTCATATATGGATATCTTGGGAGATTTTTTACCCCCTCTTCCTCTCATTCTACACACTCTGCCCGGAAGAATCATTGCATTCTTAGAATTGCATTACTATCTACATCCTGATGATGACCAACTCTCTCCTTCCAGTTCAGATCTCTTTCCTGCCAGATTGCACTATCCAACTGCTCACTGCATGTCTCCCAAACTTAAAAGTGTCCACTTTCTGTCTCACCGGTCACTCAATCCAGATGCCTGGGAGTTATCCTTCCCTCCTCTCTGTCCCTCACCCCACACTTATAAATACCAAGTCACTTTATCCACAGCATCTCCTGAGTCTGATCCCTGCATCTCACCTTGTCGCACACAACTAAAACACTCAGAATCACTCCAGGAGAACTGGGCTGCACAAAATAACCACACAAGAGACAGAGATATCTTTTTCTTTGGGGTCCTGTGACCTTAAGGGTCCGCAGAAAGAGAGTGAGCACATGCTGAACCCTTTTATTGAGGTGAAGCCATTCAAATGAGGCAAGGGGTCAGATTTCAGGGAGTTGAGTCTAGCTTAGTGATGTCTGCTGTCAGCAGGTTGACTGACATCTAGGAAGGCCACACCCAAAAGCACAGCAAGAGAAGGGACACACAAAGGACGTTTCTATGGAACATTGTATCCCAAACAGGGCAAAGGGGTAGGATTACAAAGGAATAGGTGAATGTAGCCCAATCCATCGCCTACATCTGAAGACGCATCCTCAAACTTCTGGACAGCGGGAATGTCTAGGTCACTACAAGAAGTAGTGACGGTCAAAAGCCTCTCTACTCCAGGGCAGGAGACGTGAATCATTCAGAGTAGCTCCCAAGAATGCCTCATTAGTCTTCTTCTGTCCTACTGGTCTCCCTTTCTCTGGCCGAGCCTTCTGTAATCAGTTCATTCTCCCCACTGCCAACAGTGTCATATTTCTAGACTGCAAATTTGATCGTGCCACTCTCCTACTTAAAACCCTTAAGTATATCCCCACTGACTTGAGAATAAAGTCTAAAAGCTGCCCACACAGCTCTCCATGATCCACTCTGCCCTTTCTACAGACTTACCTTCTGCCCACTGCAGAAAGTCCAGACTAGCTCCTTTTGGCTTCCCGATGTGCCCCCTTCTCTCAGGGTCCTGTGAAGTGTTCTGTCCACACTGCTTGAATGATTTACCCTTTCTTTGTTCTTCCAGCAAACTCCTTCTGTTTCTTCAATTCTCAAATCTAGAGCTATTCTCTCTAGAAGACTTTCTTGCTTCCCACCCAGGAGATACAGATTCCTCATTCATCCTCCTTCAGTCTTTAGTATTTAGTATGCTCTCTCTAGTGGTTTTTTTTTTTTTTTTTTTTTTTTTTTTTTTTGCTTGCTTGCTTCCCTACAGACTCTCTAAGAGAGGAAACGGTATTTTTTTTTTCTTTCCATAGTCAGATCCTAGAACAAAACATAGCCAATAATAGGACTGAATGTTTGCTGAGTACGTACATGAATGTACCTTTTCCGGTTCTCTGTCCCATCACTCTCTCCAGGAACTTCCTTCTTGAATCAACACATCTTCTAACCTCCCCTCTATGTATCAGTACTTTCCATTTCCATGGCTTCATGTTGTTTCTCTCCTCCACAGATGGATAGTGATGCCACACAGTGAGACAAAAGGAACAGGAAGGGGTGGACATAATAAGTTGAACTTGTTGAGTTTGAGAGTTGTGCAGTAAATAGTGGGCTAGTGCTCTTTCCTTTTCCTCTACTTTTGTCATTATGCCTGGTCCTCCAGGTCCAGCTTAAATCTCATCTCCTCCTTCTCAGAACAAACACCACCTGGGTGCGTGCTCTGAATGTATTGTTTGGCCTGAATGAGCCGTTATCTTTTACTGAACGTGTGTCTCATCTCTTCCTCTAGAGCTCATGGTCCCTTAGTGTGGAGACACAGTGTTTACCTATGGCCCTTGCTCATAATAGGCCTTTAAAAAATATGTGTTGTCATTTTGTTATGTGCATAGAGTGACCAACCATTTTGCTTGTCCAGAATGAAGGGGGCTCCTGGGATATGGGACGTTCAGTGCTAGAACTGGGCAAATCCCTAGCAAATAGGATGAGTTTGTCACCCTACCGATACACCTAAGCCACTTTAGCTGTCCATGCATACTATCACATAGTGTTTTTCTCTGGTGCATTACCCTACTTTGTTCCCATGGTTGGGCTTTAATGGATGTGAGCCTTCAACACTGATGGTGAGCTTTAGCTCATTCACTACTATATTCCAAGCATTTGAAAGGGCAAGAAACATTATAGGGAATTAATAAAAATCTTTTTGAATGAAGGAAAACATTGAGTCCCTCTATGTCTTTTGATAGTCTCATTTTTCTCGTAACTCTGTAGTTCTACACACATACACACACACACACACACACACACACACAATTCTAGGTAGGAACAATGACCTTTGGTAATAATAGTCCAATCCATTCTAATTTTATTTTTTGTAAATGCCTTTGTACAGAATTAACAAAGAAAACCTTGAATTTCTACTGATTTTTTATGAAACAATAATGATCCCCAAAGATACTAACCCCCCTGCCCCCCAAAAAAGCTAGTTTCTTCATATGAATGGTACCTAGCACATAGTAGGTGTTACATTTATAGCGACTATTGTATTTATATATACCTGAACACACACACATTCTTTTTTCTTTTTTTGGTACCGGGGACTAAACTCAGGGACACTCCACCACTGAGCCACATCCCCAGCCCTATTTTGTATTTTATTTAGAGACAAGGACTCACTGAGTTGCTTAGCACCTCACTTTTTGCTGAGGCTGGCTTTGAACTTGCGATCCTCCTGCCTCAGCCTCCCTAGTCATGGAATTACGGGCATGAGCCACTGTGCCTGGCAACACACATATTTTCGAAAAACTCATATCCTCTGGTATGAAAGCCAAACTATAGAATTAGAAAATATTAGAGAATTCCCAATTCAATAATTCCTGAAAAATCAATCTATAATTTTCGTTTCTTTAAACTGTACACAAAAATGTACTGAAGATAAAGGTCAATTTTTTTTGGATTTTCAAACTGATTTTTTTTTTTCCTGCAAGTTTGACCCAAAGTAGAAAGTCAAGAAGAAAGACTACAATGCTAATGTTTAGCAGATAGGTGTTTTAGAGTAGGGACTGCCTCAGAACCTACTAGATTCTTTTTATAGGTAGATGAAAGAAGATCATTGATAGAGTCATATGAAATCTGCATATGAGGGGAATCATATAGTACTCTTTGCCATCATAGTTTTCATAATACACTTGGAGGATGGTCATGTGTTGAAGTTAATCTCTGATTTTTCTTTGCCCCTCCACCATCAAGTCAAGTTCTGACACAGATATAGCATAATATATTCTTCTGTTGTCATGGAATCTTATTTTTTAATAACATGGTGGGTGAAATAAGTAAGTTCACTTAGATATGGAAATCATTATAGTGATGAAGAAATATGGGTAAGCCAGTTTCTTCAATGGCAGATTATTTTTCCTCTTGTCTTTACCACATGAAAACTTTGTCTGTTTCAAGACTCCCTTCGATCATTCTGGTTTCCGTTAAATTTTCTCTCTTTCTTTCCAAACCAGATGAAGTCCTTTCCCCACCATTTCCCCCATAACACCATGAAGAATATTTGTGATTGGCAGAAAGATCAATAGAGGAAACAGCGAGGGTGGGGGGAGGGAAAGGGAAGGACAGGTTAGGGGACTGAATTAGAATAAGATATACTCTGTGCTTTTATAATTATGTCAAAATCGATTCTACTGTCATGAATAACTAAAAGGAACCAATAAAAGAAGAACATTTGTGATAAGATTTTATTCACTTGATTATGTTGTCCCTCCTTACTGGATTAATTTTAAGGGCTGTGCTTTATTTATCTCTTCATTCCTAGTGACTGGCATATTGCCTGACACAAAAAGGACACTTGAGAAATGCTTGCAGGGTTGAATTAAAGTGCAGAGAGTTTGCCAACCTCAGGGATTTTTAGTCCCACTCTGCAAGGACAATAGTATGTGGCATAAGCTGAGCCCTTTCAAATCATGTCCTACTTTCTCATCTATACAGGTAAAGGATTGGGTAGACCAGGAGCTAATGGAAATTTATTATAATAGCCCATTTAGATGGTACAAAAGACTTCATAGCTACAGAAAAGGAATTTGTCAGATATCATAAAGTATAAATACATTGGCATGTTTGGGATTAATATTACCTCTGCTATACCAACAGCTCACATTCAATCCATCAGCAAGTCTTGTCCATATCCTCATCCAAACAAAATCTCTAATCTAATTCTCAATCGCTTATAAATTCCTGATTGACCAACAAAATAGCCTGTACAATAGCCCACAACAAACTTTATTTTAAAATGGTAAACTAGCTAAAAAGTTTATAATTAAAAAGCAAAAAGGGGGAGCAACTGAAAACAATGACTGCTGATATTGCCCTATTAACAAAAGGTCTTTTCTAAAAATTGCAAGAGTTCTAATCATCTCAATGCACACAAGTGCTGGGCAAGGTGGTGCATGCTTGCAATCTCAGCAACTCAGGAGGCTGAGGCAGAAAGATCACAAGTTGGAGACTAGCCTCCACAACTTAGCAAGGCCCTAAGCAACTTAGCGAGACCCCAAAATAAACAGTTGGGGATGTGACTCAGTTGTAAAGCACCCCTGGATTCAATCCCCAGAAACAAACCAACTCAAAATTAATGTGCACTTGTGCTTGCAAAAGTGCTGGAGATGTGGCTCAGTGTTAAAACACCCCTGGGTTCAATCCCTGGTACCCCCCCCCAGAAAAAAAAAAAGATTTTTTAGAGCTTTTCCCATAGGCTCTGATTCTTTTTTCAAGGATGAGGTCCAGCAATCTGAATTTTAAACAAACACCCCAGAGAATGTTGATGAAGGTGATCCAATAATCACACGTTCAGAAATCTGTTTTGGAGGATTAAAAATTAGATCGTTATATACTGTATATCTATTCTGTGCTCAGAATATGGAGGCAAAAAGTAAATTCTTGCTCTCTTGGTATTTACAAACTTTCAGGGGGGAACGAACATACAACCCATCTCAGACAGAAAATGATGTCTGACCCTGTGAATGATATGGATAATACATGCAATAGGAATACAGCCAAGAGTCAGACTGAAGAGATCCTTGAGTTTGGACTGTATTCTCTAGGTACTTCTTCACACATGCAGATAAAATAAAAGTGGCAGTCACTTTAAAAGCCCTCAACTATGTTTGGTGGTCGGTTGTGCAAATTGTAAAGAACTGTTGTTGAACTTTTGTGAAGGCAGATTCAACACAATCTGGAGCTTGATAGGATAAGAAATACAAAAGTGTTCTAGATGCTACTGGGGTTTCCAATCTTCCCTGACTGGGAAAACTGTACAATTTCATCACCCAGTGAGTCTGAAGAGGAAATAGTTTGAGTACAGGTCTACTTCCTACCCCAAATCAGAATTTTCTGCTCCTATGTAGCGTAACTTTGCTTGAATACATGGCAGTTATTTTTATCATGTCGAAAGGAAACGATTTAGGGCTCGCAGGAGAAGACTGTAGATTTGGGTGCACCGGAACAAAAGGAGACAGACTATTCAGTTCACTTGTTTAAATATCATGTGGAAAGCACTGCACAAAAAACTAAGACGTACAGTTCTTGTCCTTAAGATATTTAAAATCTAGATGGAATCTCCAAGGAAGAGACCCCAAGAGTAAATGGTAGGCTCCCAAATCCACAAACCACTGAGCAGAAAATTTGTACTTTCAGAGTCGTGAGGCCTTTGGCTGAAGGAGTGTAAATTAGTGGGCTACTGAGTTGGGAATGAGGAACCTCTCTTTGAAAGTCAAGGACTTGTAGAACTCTTTGAAGTAGATGCTAGACCGCCCAAACCCCACGCAAGAGTACCTCGCAGGGAGTTGCGGTGCCTAAACCACCAAAGCTACAAATTTATTATCCAACTACCAATTATGCGGTTTAGAGCCAGCCAAGAGCTAAAGCCCGCCCAGGAATCCAGTACCTCGTTCGGATTGGACAAACTCATTTCGCTTACACCCCTTTGCCTGTCAATCACACCTCTCGCGCGCCCACTCAAACCTTTGCTCCGCCCCTTTTTAGTGACGCAAAACTGCCACTCTTTCGCGCCCTTGCCCTCAAACTCCCCACCCGTCGCTCCAGTTCTTCATTGGTAGTAGAGAGGAGAGGGAAGGCAAGGGGCGACCCATTTTGACTCCCGAACTACCCACTCTAGTCTGGTCTCAAAGTCTGCCACCAGAGCAATTATAGGTTGGAGCTGCGCGCAGGCGTACAAGGCCCGCTGGTGAAGGGGCACTTCCCCTCCCTCGCGAGAGAATTTGTTACACTGTTGTGACGCAGATGGCACTCCGCTCACCGCCTTCACTTGCGATTGGCTGTAGCTGAAGTCCGTCACCCCGTCACGTCCCCCTCTTTGCCTTCGCTCCCAGCTCCTGACACTTGAGAGATTGCCCAGGAGGCCACGCCTTCCCCCGTCTCTGCCGCTTAGCCCTGCGATTGGCTGATGGAGCTGGCATGCTCTCTCACCCCCTACCCCCTCCCGAGCCTCGTGAGGCTGGCGGGACCCCGCGGAAGTTGTCAGTCAAACTCCTCCTTCCCACCCCCCCGCGAAGCCCTTCCCCCGGGCCGCGCGCCTTCGCGTGCGCGCACACGCACACACATTCTCCCTTGCCTGTACCAACTACCTTCTCAAGTTGTAGCGGTCGCTCGCCGGGTTTCTCCGTGAGCGGCTGGCGGGCGCCTGGGGGAGGGGGGTTCGCACCGCGCGACACTGCCAGAGGCGAGTGTGTGTGCACCGAGGGTCGGGGCAGCGGGTCACCGCCCGGGCGATGAGAGGCCAGCGCTGACAGGAAAGAGAAGGCAACGCGACGACGGCTCTAAGAGGATCCGCGATGGCAGCGCCCCGGGAGGAGGCTCCAGGCAGGGCGGACGGCTCTGGCAGCGGGCGCTGAGGTGCTGGCCGGCTGGCCGGCTGGCGACTAGGACTAAAGGGACGAGAGGCGCACTCCGCGTCCGCCACCCCGCGCTCTCGTCTCAGTTGTCTAAACTTCAGGTTCCCCTCTACCCGCCCTCCGCGCCCGGAGTCAACAACTTCTTCACCCCCCTCCACCCCCGCCTTTCCCTCCGTCAGCCCGGGGAGTTCGCCGCGCCGCGGGGACCAGGAACCTCCGGCGCTGAGATGTGGCCGTGAGGCGTTGTCGGGCGGCGAGGAGAAGCTCGGCGGTGCCCGGGAGCGGGAGGGCGGAGTGGCCGGGAGCTCGGGGCGCAGGGGCGCGAGCTCTCCGCGCCTCTCCCCCGCCTCCTCCTCCTGCCGTCGCGGCCGCTGCCGGTGCGGTGCAAGCAGCCGCCGGAGCTGCCAAGCGCCAGGGCCGCGGAGATGTCGTCGTCGTCGCCGCCGGCGGGGGCTGCCAGCGCCGCCATCTCGGCCTCGGAGAAAGTGGACGGCTTCACCCGGAAATCGGTGCGCAAAGCGCAGAGACAGAAGCGCTCTCAGGGCTCGTCGCAGTTCCGCAGCCAGGGTAGCCAGGCGGAGCTGCACCCCTTGCCCCAACTCAAAGGTAACCTCGGAGGGCGCAGCCCCGGGAGCGAGCGCAGGGGCTGGCTCCGCTCGCCTCTGTGCCAGCTGAGCCATTTCCTTCTGGAGCTTGGTTTTCCTACGCTGCTGGGATCTCAGTGTGTGTTCCCTTAGATACCTTGGCGTCCTCCTCGTCCTTTATTCCAACAGGTTTGATGCGAAGGCATTTGCTTCTTACTTCTCCCTGATTCACCTTAACTCTTCCCATCTTGGAAGCCAACACCCCTTCCCACCTGCGCGCTTGCTTAACCTGCCCTTCCAACAGGGACTCTTGCGTCCCGCAAGATAGAGTTATTCACTCTTCCCCGAGACTTATCCTTTCCCTATCTTGCTTTAACATCCTGTCTTGTCTTTCGACCCTCATTTTTCCCGGTCTCAGCTCCTGTTTTTGTTTTTTTTTTTAAGCCGCTCTTAGCTAGCCCTTTATTTTTTCTATTATAAATCTGTGCGCACCACCCTCTTATCAATTATCCTGCCCATTGATTATTCCTAAGTCATTAGACCAGGAATCTGAATGCAACCAGCGGTTGAGTTAGCTGTCTTTAGATATATTTATAAAGTAAAAAACTAAAAATCAGATCAGTGTAGTATTTTTTTAAACTGTATCACTCGGTTTAAATATTATCCCCTAAAATACTCTGTCGTCTAAGAGGATACGATACACACGACCAGTTTGGAGAAGTATCAAAGAATAGATAGTGTTGCTTTGCAATGCAATGGGAACTTAGTTCACTAGATAGTGATTCCAGGGACTTTGTAGGTTTGTACAGTAATTCAAGTTGGTAACCATGCCTAATGCCTTGCAGGAATACTTGGCACTCCCTTTGGCACACTTTCCCACTAGGTTTAGAGGTTTTTCAGTAAGTTGTTTTCTGGTGTTCTTTCTTGTTCTTTGAGAATTACTGGCTTTTAATTTTGTCATTTTAATGTCTTTGCTTTTTATGAGATAGAAATATTATGGAACAAGATGATTATGCTTCTAGACATTTAAAAATTATTGCAACAAAAGATACCCGATAGAAATCTAGATAATCTGTTTTACAAGGCCAGGAAATTGAAGTTTCATACTAAAATAGGTAAATGTTCAGCAGATTTTCTGTCCATTTGAAAAAGATCCAGCAAGGCCAATCTGGTTCTGATTTGTCTTTGGGCCTATGAATCCAGCCTGAGTTGGCAAGGAGTCTAAAGAAAACCCTAGATCAAATCACAACTGACCTATAATAGCTTTGGAACCCCATTCAGACCCTACGTTACCCTGCCTCTTGGGGTGCTTCTAAATAAACCAAGGATATTTCAGAGCCAGAATAAACTGGCTTTTGAAAAGAATGTTTAAGATATCTGTGCTATCACATTTGATTGCTCTTTAGCAATTTACATATATTAATCAATGGTAGACTACAATGGTAGACATTGCTAAGACTTTAATTCTTGAGTAATGTCATGGCTATAAAAGAATATCATCTTACCTATTAGGGCATTAAATTTGCTATTTTATGGGCTGGGGTAGTGGCTTAGTGGTAGAGCACTTCCCTAGCATGTTTGAGGCCCTGGGTTCCATCCTCAGCACCACATATAAATAAATAAAATAATAAAGGTATTGTGTCCATCTACAACTAATTTTTTTTTAATTTGTCATTTTACACTTAATTAGAAATCATAGTATTTTTTATGCTTTTTTATTTTTTTCATTAATCAAGTTATCTTTGCAGTTTGAAAGTTTGTTGCTAACATTTTTCCTTCACATTTATTGAACTTGCTTTTAGTAAGATATTCTGGTTCCTAGTATTGTACTTGTTAATATTCCACTTTATCTAATAAAAATAAATTGAATATTATTTGTTTCAGCCAGGAGATGCACCTTATTGTATACTTTTAAAAGCCTGGGGAAAATATGCATAGACTCAATAATCATCTGAGTTATATAGTGTCTTATTCAACAAGTTGAAGGTGCCTTAAATGTTTTATTTATAGGGTTTGGTCATAATAGGGCAAAAAAATAGTAAAATTGGAATTTCAGATTAATTCTAGATATTTGCATGAAAATATAGTATTCCTTATAGGAAAATTACCAAGGTAAATTTATGCAGATTTAATTGAGGAAAATAAGACCTTACTTGGGTTACTTACTAATAGGAAAAACTACTTTTGCTGCAGGTGCCAAATGCTTGAAAAGTGACTTTTTGAAAAATTCAGTTGTTTCAGTTTGTAGCTTGGCAGTGTATTTGATACCACAGTATTGTGTGATTTTCTGTCAGTAGTAGTTTTTTCCATTTGTGGCTTTAACAAAAAACAGTGGAGAACCACTTAGTATGTGTATGAAAGAATTTTTCTTCTTCCTCTGAAATATAATCTTAGTGTGGAATGATTCAGATATCCGTGGGCATCCAAGATCTTTTAAGTGTTTATAACAACCTGCTTATGTTACACTTTGTCCACGTGGGTCTAAACTGGAAAGGTGCCAACGAGTTTTCCTCAAAGCATACTGCGAGTAAGGATTAACAAAATAATTCAACCTTTTCATCTACCAGAAGTTTATATTTGTATAATCACTTAGTAAGTGGGTTTCAGGATTTTAATGATGAAAATATACAAAATAGTTTTGTTATAGAAAGTATTAAATAAACAAGTCTTGTTAAAAGGCTTTTTAAAACTAAGAAACTGTTATGTGGGTCCTGAAAATTAAACAGCCATATATTATAAAACTAATTATTTTTTCAAAACACTTTATCTCTTGTTAATTATGTAAGCTCATCTGAGAGATGCTAAAAAATAAAATTAGGAACATTTATCAATTTATTTCTATACTTAAAATATAGAAATATATTTTATATTGGTAGTGGGCTTAATTTTTCCGCCTTAAACTTTTCATCTGGTAACCAACAATTAGGAAACTTTAAAGAACATGTTACAGGTAGTTTTTCAGTCTGTTTAACCTATTTTGTTTAAAGTTACTGAAAGGATTAGTTTGATAAAGTAATTGATGCCTTACATTTATGACAATTTAGCATTTTCAAATTATTTTATGTTTTTCTTTATTTTTAATCTAAAGTTAGTCTTGCTCATGACAAGTGGAACAATCCAAAGGAATTCTTAATTTCTGATATCTGCTTTTTTACACCAGTAGGAAATACTGTTGTGTGATAGCCCATGGCTCAATGTATTTTTACAAATATTGTATTTCATTAGGACATTCCATTAACTTCTTGCAAATCAATAGTATATCTGTTTTGTTGATGAGAAAGTTGAAGCTTAAACCGATTAGTTTCAGACCTGTGATTATTTATCTGGATGGTGTTACAACTGATATTGGGACTCGGGTCAAATGATTTCAGTATTTTTGCTACTAATCTGTTTTACATAAATTAAAGCAGTATGATAGTTAGTGATTAAGGTTAGTCCTGAGTCAAAGATAAATTTTTAATTTTTCTGAGTTGTTTTCCTTATCTCTAAAATGGGGATAATGCCTTCTATCTCCCAGGATTGAAGGGATTTAGTGAAATAATTTAAATACCTAAAAATAAGCAAAGAATTTTTAGTCCAATTTTCTTTGATATTTGAAAATCTAGATTAAAAATATTTTTAAATGAAGAATTAATAGGATTATTTAAATCGTAAACTTTCCTAATTGTGATTTATGTGAAGTGAGATGAGGCTGTTACATTTTCAGCATGCATGTAAAAATGAAAATAGGGTTAAATCAAACTCTTCAAAATATTAAAAGCTGTGGTAATTTTATTTTAACCAACCAAATAAATTCAGTTATTTTATAGATATTCATTTCTCATGAATTTTATAGACATTCATTTCTCATAGGATACCGCCAGTAAATAGGAAAGAAAAGAAGAAACTGGATTTGAGATTTAAGTCCCCTTCAGATGAGGTCAAGAATTTCCCAAGTATCACTAAAATTCTTTGTTGGTCCATTCTTAGAAACTGGGTCCCACTTGAAGTATTGAGGCCAGTAACAGTACCACTGATTGAAGTGGCTGGCTTAGCATTAGGGGAAAAGTGTGTGTGTGTGTGTGTGTGTGTGTGTGTTGAGGTATATGGTCTTCTGAGTTAACTGAGACAAGAACACTGACAGCTGAAGTTTCATAGCTATCTTAACTTTGGTGTGTGGGGGGATGTGGGTAATACTGCTACTCAACTAACTTTTTAAGGTTTATAGAAAAAAGTTAATATCATTTCATCTAGCCACATGGAGGAAAAGCTTTTTAAGTCTAACATCTTCAGAATTCTATTCAGGATTATATCCTCTTCCCCATTTTATTGTCTTCTTTGATTATTAATTTAATTTTGGATTATTTTATGAAGTGAATAAAGTGATAATCCAGGAAAATGTATTTGGCAAACTGATGACCATTGGGGAAGAGCCCTGTCCTATGAAGAGTTGCCTTCCTACATCAGTGATGATTCACAATTGCTTTGGGCAAGTTGTTTAACCCCTTTGAACTTTAGTTTAATTATTTTCACCTGCAAGAATAACATTTTCCCTTGATAAAAATCATAGATGAATTAGTCTTTAATGAGTTATTACCCCCTTTGGATTTCAAAAACAAGTTTATCAACAAAAATAATAGATTTGGGAAATAATAAATTTTTATGCTTTGTATTTTCAATTTAGCCTTTAAAATTGTAAACAGCTGGGGAATGAGATGAGTTTATTTCTATTTTTATGTGTTTAGCACTGCAGTGCTTAGTTCTAGTTATACACTTGGAGAGCTTTAAAAAAAATATCAATATCTGGGTCCCCCTCACAGAAGATTCTAAATTAATTGGTTCAAGGTAAAATCCATGCTTGTGTATTTCTAAAAGCTCCCAGGGTGATTCTAATGTGTAGTCAATGTTGAGAATCACTGGCTTAGCATTATCTGTCCTATTGATTTAATTCATTAATTGAGACTTTGTCCTTTTTTCTCTGATACTCATGGCTCATTACCCAGCCTATTAACATTTCCTGCCCTCACTTCACCCCCTGGTATTTACATTCACTTTCTTAACTTTGCTGCCCCCTATGGCTAATCAACTGCTTTCTTGAAGGGGATAGTGCTTGTTAGATTCTGGAGTTTTAGGCATGATGATATAATTTATTAGATTTTGCTGTACTATCATAATTAAGGCTCAGCTATCATTCAGTGCCAGGTTGTCAGTTTTCTTTACTCTGATTTTTAGAACAGAGTCTTGAGTAGGCAAGTAAAATTGAGAATACATAGTAGAGGTTTGCCTAGTTTTAATCCCCTCATTCAGGATAACAAGTGATGACTCCCACCACTTTGGAAGATAAACTGATTTCTTTTATATAATACATATTGATCAGCTTCTTGAAGATTTAGACCTATTAGTACTGACATGTTGAATAAAAGCTACTGAACTATTGGACTTTACTGTGGTTTTGGTCATGCTTTGTATTTATTTTAGATCAATAAATAGTTTTCTCCAGAATGTTTTCATATTTATGGTTTTATGTAATCTTTTTTAAAATATTCTTTTTAATTGTAGATGGGCACAATAATTTTATTTATTTATTTGTATGTGGTCTTAGGATCAAACCCAGTGCCTCAAATGTGCTAGGCAAGGGCTCCACTACTGAGCTATAACCCCAGCCCCTAATCTGGACCACAGCTTTTTATTGAAGGTACGGCAGTGAGAATCCAGAGCCCCTTTTATTCATATCTCTATTTTGCCTTCAATCTTTCTGCTTCCAGTTTGTATAATACTTCAATTTGTTGATTTGTCATTTGGGTGAGTGTTCAGTTGTTATATAGTGATGTTCTCTGTCTAGAATGATGTGATAACTTTTTATTTTTTATTTTGTGAAAAC
This sequence comes from Spermophilus citellus, assembly GCF_964194105.1. NCBI lineage: Eukaryota > Metazoa > Chordata > Mammalia > Rodentia > Sciuridae > Spermophilus > Spermophilus citellus. Next base: position 124,431,521 of record NC_138187.1, on the reverse strand, counting down.
AGATATCTTTTTCTGTTTTTTCAAAACTCATCATAGTACTTGATATAGTATTCTATGAATAATAAATGTGATCATGTAGACAATCACTACTTTGACTAGGAAATTACCTATTGGTTGTCTTCTAGCCTCTACCCTCCATCCCACCACCATTGATGGTGCTTTTTCCAGTGATCAGGGTTTTTGTTGTTGTTTTATGTTTTGGACTGGGGATTGAACCCAGGGGCGCTTACTCACTGAGCCACATCCTCAGCCCTTTTTTGTATTTTATGTAAAAACAGGTCTCACTGAGTTGCTGAGGCTGGCTTTGAACTCATGATCCTTCTGCCTTAGCCTCCTGAGCCACTGGGATTACAGATTTCAGTGATGTTCGATGCTGTCTACCAGAGATTGATTTTCTTCTCTTTATTTGGGTTTTGTTTTAATATATTTCTCCTAAAATTGGTTCAAGCCTTTTAAAGTAAATGAATTCTGGGTTAATAGTTTGATAGTAAATAGTAAATGTAGGTTTAAAGCAAAAGATTGTTTGTCCTTGTACTTGGCCAATGACTAGTGTAAGTGATGTGTAACATTGATTTGTTGCTACAAAGTTATTGTATAAAGCTGTGTGGAAAAGTATTACTGGGTTGATTTTCTGACACAAACGTGTATATTTAAGATTGAATAAACTGAAATAATTTGTTAACAGTAATTTCTAAAGTCGAGGTGCAGTTTATTTACAAGGATGTCCTTGAAGGAGATGAAAGGAAGAGATTTAAAATATATAATTACTTTTAATGTGTTATTATGTAACAAGAAATTTAATTGCTGCAAGAGTTTTACATGACAGTCTGGGTTTATGCAAAGTAGACTCTACTTGTCTGAGCAGGATAATTGACTAATAAGCAGTTTCAAGAATATTTTTATGTGTATCTTTTTGAACTCTTCCCTAAAAGAATTTGTTTATGTGGGATTTTTGAGTGAGTAATGAAGTATTTTAGAAATTTTGTAATTTGATTCAGATTTCCTAAAGAATCCTACTGAGTCTACTGAGTTTTTTTTTTTTTTTTTTTTTTTTTTGGTTGTTTGCTGAATATGATAGGTTCACATGATGGAATTCAAACAACCTGTTTCTAACTTGGATACTGAAGGCAAGAGATTTCTTGGGAACACACACCTCCTACTGGAATGGTGATGCTAATTGCACCTACTATAACCTTACTGTGGTGTATCTAATTGAGTCTTCTAGTGCTGAATGGGACCACAGGGGTCATTCTGTTTAGCTTCCTTTGGGAACTGATTTTCATTCTTGTTGTTCTAAATAATTAGCTTTCTAGTCATTTCATGAGAGAAGCTTTGTTATAAGTAGGGAGAAAAGTGCATGGGATTTTTAGCTCTCAGATACTCTCTCAGGTTTTGCTTAATTGATGAATAAACTTTATGGACAATCGCTAAGGAAATTAAGTGCCTGAAAAAAGACTTTTTTAATGATGGAGCTTAGAACTTGCATTCGGGCTATCAAATCTTAAATGTCTTCAAAAACTATATTTTGTTTAATTAGTTTTGTCTTTGTTTCACACTTATTAGTAAAAGATGTTCTAGAATTATAGTTATTGTCAGAAGTCAAAGATTATTTGAATTTATTGTTAGTCCTGTACCTCTAAATTGATAAATGTGAAAAAAGATGAGATGTTTTGTTTATAACCTCTGAATTCTGTTTTGCAAAACTGGATGGGTTTCAAAACATAACTTTTCAAACAGACTTTTCTAAAGAAAAACATCTGTTAAAGTTATAAGTAAAATAAAACATAACTTATGTAAAAATATGTATCTGACTTAAAAAAAAAAATGTACTTCCATTCTTTTTAATTGGCCAGAGGAAAGAGTTTGTTTGCCTGTGATGAAACTGAACTCATACTTTGCTTTCAAAAATATAGTACTAAAATATTTTTCCTCTTCTATTTCCATAATGCTTAAAATGTAGGTGAACCATTGTAAAGATTAAAATTTTACTCAGTCAAGTGAATAAAACAATGAATGCTTTTTCTTTTGAAATTATATGTATTTAGGAACTTCAAGTTGGCAGGGAATACAGACTTGTAAACAGGCATTTTCAGTTGGTGTGATATGGTAAATTATTAGGCAAGTATGTGAGAGACCCAGTTGGCGTGGGAGAGGAGAGAACAGGGAAAGAAAGCTCTCTGGATAAAGTGATAGGTAAGCTGAGACCTAAAAGGCTAGAAGGTGTCAGGGCAAGATAGATGGGTCTAAGGTCCACCTAAAGAACAATATGAACAGACTCATCAGTGACTATAGTATATATGGGGAATTGCCAGCCATTTATGTTGGCCATAATATAGAATGTAATAGGAGTCTGGCTGGCAAAGAGACTGGAAAAACAATTTAAGGTCTAGATCATATTCTTGATGATATGTTGAAGAATGGGTAGGACATTACACTGCCTTTATACCTGACAGGAGTAATGTGAAGAGTGTTTTGGGAGGCGAGACTAGTTAGGATGCTGACATGGTAATACAGACATAATATGAAGATGGGCTTGTCTAAGGGGGCATGGGGTGGTATCACAGATAGGACCTGGTGAGGGGGAAGAACCAACGATGATACAGTTCTGACTTGGGCAACTAAATACACGATAGCAATTTACTGAAAGGGAAAAAAGAGGTAGTCACATTGCAAAGAGAATTATTTGTTATGGGATGGGTTGAAGTGTCTGTAGAAAAGCCAAGTGAAGCTACCTTGTGGGAAGTTACATGGAGCTACATAGATCTGTACTAAAGATGATAATTTGCAAGTCTTTAGCTTATAAGTAACTTTTCAAATAGCGGAAGTTGAAGTGACTGCCCAGTGAAAATGTATAGTATGAGAAGAGGCCAAGGACTGCCAGAATTTAGGATGGTCAAAGGAAAAGGAGCAGCCAAGAAATAAGAGTGGGGCAGTGAAGGAGGGTGGGTGGAGGAACAATGAAGAAGCAGGCAAGTCAAATAAGAATCAAAAAGTTTCCATGAATTTGGCGGTCTTCGGGCATCATTGGAAATTGTGTAAGCTGAGTAATATAGACAATCTTTCAGGGAGTTTGATGGTTTAAAAAAAGTTTATTGTAGCTGCTGGGAGAATGGATTGTAGTAAAACAAGATTTTAAAGAGAGAGGGAGAGAGAGAGAGAGAGAGAGAGAGAGTGTTTTAATATTTATTTTTTAGTTTTCGGCAGACACAACATCTTTGTTTGTATGGTGGTGCTAAGGATCGAACCTGGGCTGCACGCATGCCAGGTGAGCGTGCTACTGCTTGAGCCACATCCCCAGCCCCAGATTTTTTTTTTTTAATATTTATTTTTTAGTTGTAGTTGGACACAATACCTTTATTTTATTTATTTATTTTTATGTGGTACTAAGGATCAAACCCAGGGCCTTGCACATGCTAGGCAAGAACTGAGCCGCAACCCCAGCCCAGTAGACTATTTTAATAGGCTAGTTCAGGCATAATATGGCTTGGTCTAGGGAGGGATCAGGAGGGATGGAGTGAATTGTTTGGGGCAGGGGCAGATGGAAAGGAAAGGTAGTATCCAGGATAATTGATTCACATGTGTGTTTTAGCTTGTATGGCTAGGTGAATAGGGTACTACCCCTGAGAAGGAGAATACTAGAGAAGAAACCAGGAATAGAGGGAAGATCCAGTTTTATTTTGAAAACTTTGTAATTAATACGACTTTTAGAAATCTTGTTGTAAATGCCAAATCAATCTTTGGATATATGAATCAAAGAGTACCCATTTCGTAATTTTATGACTTCTAAACATTAATTACATTCTTCATTATAACATTCAGTGGCTTGCCAAGACTTTGAAGTTTGCTTATTAGATGTTCATAATTTAAGTGCTGGCTACCTGGTCTTCTGGCCAAATTTTAGGACTAACTCTTCCCTACTCCTCAATGGAATATCTTCTGTGTGCACATGTAGCAAGCAAGATGGTCTTAGTATGTGCATGAGGGAGATCACAAAATATATTGAGAGAAGTGCATGAATAAGGTTATAATTAATGGCCTGCTTTCTGCCTTTAGACTGCTTTGAGACCTGATAGCCATATCTTCCTACATAGCATTTAGAAATCAGAGCTGTTTAAATATTTATTGAATGAAATAATAAAGTGAACACTGTTAAATTGCTTTAAAGAAAAACATGGTTTTGTATCACATAGTAGTTCACAAGTATGTAATTATTTATAAGTGAGTAATGTTTATATGTAACACCAAACTTCTTAGCATTTGATAGATGAAGAATCCAAAACTTAGGTATGTTTCTGCAGGTTATTTGTAGCTTGATCTCCTCAATTGGTTATCAGTTCCTCTTTTATGGTATTAAAAGGAAGTTATGTATTGACTGCACTAAAGCAAAATTGAGCATCAAAAGAGAAATACTTATAATTGAGAGCTTTACCAAGAGAGATAACTGGTTTCTTTAAGTAATGGGAAAATGGGCCAAACATGGGTTTTTCTAAGAATGTTTAAAGTGGAGGATCTTTAAACTCTTCTGATATAAAAAAGTCCCATTGATTTTTTTTTTTTTTTGTGGTCTCCCTTTTACCACTCTTTTTACCAATCCCCTTAAGTAACCTGAAGTTTTATCTCAAAAAAATTGAGAACAGGGGCTGGGGTTGTGGCTCAGAGGTAGAACGCTGGCCTAGCATGTGTGAGGCACTAGGTTTGATCCTTAGTACTACATAAAAATAAACTAAAGGTATTGTGTCCAACTATAACTAAAAAATAAATATTAAAAAAATTGAGAACATTTGTTTTGTGAATGAATACTGAGAAACAAGATGGAGTGAATTAGAATTATAAATCATGCATCATATTTGTGTCACAGCTAAATTTAAATTTAGTCAGTAACCACCCAGTTAAAGTTATAATGATCTGTATTTAGAAGCTTGGATTAATTATTATAGATGATTAGGAACTGATTAGACCCTATCTATTTATTTATGCCTTCCTTTTGGAAATGCTGGATATTTCAGTACCCTTCTCATAGATTTTTGAAGTTTTCTTAATACTGTGGCCATATTAGCATAGCACTGAATTTATAATCCATTTGTTCCAATTTGGGAAAGGAAAATAAATTGGGGAACGATAACTTAGACTTGGATATAAAGTCAGTTTGGTCTAATTCATCTATCAGTTTACTGACTATTTTCTTAAAACCTCCAGACAAGATGAAATTCGACATTTACATGTCTTCTCCTTAAATAACTTTCCAGATGCATTTGTGCTTCCAGTGAATGAACCAGCCTAACTTGGAATCTGTAGTGGGACTATAGTAGCAAATGTAACAATTAAATGCTTTTATTTTCCATAGTCACATTTCCTTTATAGGAAATTTTGATTATTCATATAGGAAAGGAAAAAAAATAACCCAGCTTTTACCTAGCTACCAGGTACCCAGGAACTGGTTTTGGTACTTCATTTGATTTGATAAAAATGTATTTGAATTGCCTGGGTGATCCTATACATATTTTGAGAACTGCTTTTTTTTCTTTCTTTCTTTTTTTTTTTTTAAGATCTAGAGAACTAGTTTCTCCTATAGAATGGTAATGACTCTATTTTAGGATACAATACTTGTTGTGAGTCATACATGAGTCTCAGTTTTTATGGATTTCTAAAATTAACTTATTTAAAGAATATACAATGAGAACTGTTATGTTCTTAACTACTCTTGTTTCTTTTATAATGGCTTTATTGTTTTTGTAAAAACTTAAAAGACTGTTTAAAAACAATTCAAAAATTATAAAGGTAGAAAATAAAAATCCCCATGCAGAGGAAACCCCTTACATTTTTTAGCATTTTCCTTTTAGCGGGATCATACATTGTACAGTTCTCTAACCCATTGTTTTCACTTGGTACTTATAGTAGAATAGTTTTTTGAAAGAAAAAAAATCAATTAAAATTATTTCTGAATAGAGTTTTTATTTCTGGAAATACTGAATCAACTCATTTGAAACCTTGGTTGTACGTTCCTTATATTAAAAGGAGAGGAAATGATGTTTAAAAGTTCTGGTAATTAATTTTAGAAAGGTTATATGTAGATCTCTTGGAAAATCCCACTAAAAGAATGCACCTGTTTTCAGAAAATATATACAATATTTTGTACATAATTTCAGGATTCTTAGATTTCTACCTTTAGCTACCACCCCGAGGCTCATCTGTGGTGATAATGGAGGGAAGTGGGGTTTCTGTAGAGCTTAGGTCCTGCTGTAGAGACTTGAACACCTTGTTAGAATAATACCTTTTCCTAACACAGTAGCAAGGATTTCTCAGGAGTTACAGTTAGGCATAGCTGCAAGATGGAACCTCATCACCACCATCAAAACTGAAAATAGCTATAGCTCTCCATTGCTTCTATAGAGATCTGTTTAATATTTCTTATTCCTGAAAATTCCAAATGAGAAAGATACTTGTGAACACTTGTTTTATTTAATGACTAGTAGGTTTTATATTCAAACTGAATTAAGGAAATGATACAGCTTCCATTTACTCTCCTAGGAGAGTGTTTTCAGCATCCTGCTTTCTGAAATCCAAGATTTCACATCCCAAGGAATCTGTTACATACCCTGTTAGCTTATCTTCATTCCTTTCTGCTTTATCAGAAGTGTTTGAGTACAAAAAGTAACATGATTTTTTGAAATAAAAACTGGCCAGTGTATTTTAACCCTTCTGTAATGTAAAATATATATATATATATATATATATATATATATATATACACACACACACACACACACACACACACACACACACTTATATTTGAATGATAACAGATTAGTGCATGGAAATGTTATGCTCTTGAGGATTTTTAGATAGTATGCTAGGTATTTTCTTAAAACAATATATATTTATTTGTTAGAATATTATCAAACTGGTAGTGTGGCCTGTGTTCAGATTTTCTAAAATGTAATGCCCACAGTTTTTCTCACCATTTTTGATTTTAATGAAACCACAGAAACTTAACTAAGTCATATTTAGTCACAATGCTGTGAGTCATTTGTTAATAAACATTTCTATTATTACTTTATGATAGTTTGATCTCTAAAGTTTCAAATAAAAGCTGATTTTAGACTCTTAGTTATTAAAGTTCTAGGGGTAGTGCCAAAAAAAGCTACATGTCCTATATTCTGTGCCAGTTTCTTAAATTAGAATTTTGGATTGCATCCTCAGCGTGTACTGTAGTGGTATTGCTGGGTTGCTATGATACGGTGCTTGTTCTATAATTTGTAGCATGAATCCTATATGAGATCTTACTTTAAATTTCATATGCATGAGCGGCAGTAATTGGGGATATGACAGCTTTTTCCTTTCAGCAAAATTATACCTACATAACTATTATTTCTGTTACAAATGATGATACTCACTACTTCAAATATTTATCCTTAAATGTAAAGGGTTAACAAATTAACAACTTGAAATAATTTTGTTATCCCTAAGAAGTTTAATTTATAAAATACTCTAATGAAGATGGGCAAGAAAAGAGGAAGACTATAATAACTAATGTACTCAACATTCATTGTACTTTTGCTTGGTATTTGAAATCTTGAGATACATGAATGTAGACTAGATTTTCTGGTAAGATGCATTTGAGACAGGATCAGCAAAACCAAATTATAGGGAAAAACTCTAAATTATTTTACATACTAAATTTTTAAAAATTCAGTGAACTATTCTTAAAATCAATCCTACATAGCTGTATTAATAGAATATTATTACCTCTTTTTCATTTTATGTGTTGATTTTGGGATTCTCATTTACATATCCTTTCAAATTTTTTTTAATTTAATTTTTTTAGTTGTTGACAGAACTTTATTTTTATTTATATGTGGTGCTGAGAATCGAACCCAGTGCCTTACAAATGCTAGGCAAGCACTCTACCACTGAACTATCACCCCAGTCCCCTCCTTTCAAAACTTTTATCAATCTAATTTAGTGTTATAAATTCTGGGCTGAAAAAAAAAAAGATACTAAAAGGGGATTCTAAGATGTGTTTGTATACATTTGTGGTGGACTGAAGTTAATGTGATTGTTGGTCAGTGGCATTACCACAATTGACCTTTAAACTTTACTTTCAGTAATGTCTTAAGTTTTTGATACAAAAATATTTTAGAATCAGGACTGGACTACATTTTAAAAACTTTTTTGAAACATGATTCACATACATATAATCTACCCATTTAAATTTGAATCTAGCCGGGCCTGGTGGCACACACCTATAATTCCAGCGGTTTGGGAGACTGAGGCAGGAGGATCACAATTCAAAGCCAGCCTCAGCAAAAGTGAGGTGCTAAGCAACTCAGTGAGACCCTGTCTCTAAATAAAATACAAAATAGGGCTGAGGATGTGGTTCAGTGGTTGAGTGGCCCTGAGTTCAATCCCCGGTAGCCCCCACCAAAAAATTATAGAATCCAGTGGCTTTTAGTATATTTACAGATAAGTGCAACCGCCATGATCAATTTTAGAATATTTTTATCACCTCATAAGGAAATTTCATACCCTTTAAAGGTCACCCTCTATGTTCCTAGGATCTTGTTCCCTACCCTTAAGCAGCTACTGATCTGTTTTCTATCTATATAGATTTCCCTATTCTGTATTTCATTGAATGGGATCATACAATGTGTGGTATGCTTTCAGGGTTCATCCATGTCATAGCAAGTGACAGTACTTAATTCCTTTTTTTTTTTTTTTTTTACTGAATAATATTCTGTTGTGTGATTGTACCATGCTTTATTTATTTATCACTTGATATTAGGGTTTTTTTTCACCTTTGTGTATATATATATAAAATGCTGCTATAAACATTTGTGTACCAGTTTTTGTGTGAATATATTTTCATTTCTCATGGGTGTATACCTAGGAGTGGAATTTCTGGGCCATGTGATAATTCTGTGTTTAATTTCTTGAGGAACTTCCACACTGTTTTTCACAACAGTTGCACCATTTTGTATTTACACCTGCAGTGTATGAAAGTTCTGATCACTCCGTACCTTCCAGTACTTCTTACTTGTCTTCTTGCTTATAGCCATCCTAATGGATATGAAGTAGTGTCTACTTGTGGTTGTGATTTGCATTTCCTTAATAACTAATGCTGTCCACTTGTCTCTTCTTGTGCTTATTGTATTACCTGGAGAAATGGCTCTTCAAATCCTTTGCCCTCCCCCACCCCTTTTGGGGTTTAGGGGATTAAAGCCAGGGCCTTGCATATGCAAGGCAAGCACTCTACACACTGAGCTTTAGCCCCAGCCCAGTCCATTTTTTTATTGTTTATCTTTCTATCATTGAATTGTAACAATTCTTTATATATTCATGGTACAACTTCCTTTAGCTTTTCACTTTTTCTTTTTCTTTTTTCTTTTGTACCAGGGATTGAACCCAGAGGTGCTTAACCACTGAGCCACATCCCCACCCCTTTTTATGTTTTATTTAGAGACAATTCTATAAGATGCTTTAGGGCCTCACTAAGTTGCTGAGGCTGGCTTTGAACTTGTGATTCTCCTGCCCCAACCTCCCAAGGCACTGGGATTACAGGTGTGTGCCACCGAGCCCAATGGCTTTTCACTTTCTTAATGCTGTCTGTTGAAGAATAAAAATTGCTCTGTGTGTATGTGTGTGTATGCTGGGGTTTAAACCCAGTGACTTATGCTTGATAGGCAAGCACTCTACTGCTAAGCCACATACCCAGCCCAAAAGGTTTTAAATTTTGATTAAGTATAAATTGTCTTTTTTTCTTTCCTTTGTGCATGCTTTTGATGTCATATCTAAGAATCTTTCCAAAATCTAAGGTCTTGAAGATTTGCTCTGTGTCTAAGAATTTTAGAATTTTAACCCTTAAATTTAGGTCTTTGGCCATTTTTATTAATTTTTGTGTAAGATATGATGTCAGGATCCAAATTAATTCTTTTGCATGTGGCTATCCAGTTGCCCCAGCACCATTTGTTGAAAACTATTCTTTTCTTATTAAATGGCCCTGCCACCCTTATTGAAAATCAGCCAGATTCTCAGTTCTACTTCATTGATATATATCTGTTTTTGTGTCAGTATCACACTGCCTTGATTACTACTGTTTTTAGTAAGTTATGAATATAAGTTGTGAATCTTACTCCTTTTTCTTTGATCCATGGATGCTTAACCACTGAGCCACATCCCCCATCCCCCCCACTTTTTTTTAAACTTTGAGACATGATCTTTCTTTTTCTTTTTTTTTTTTTTTTGGATTAGGGATGCTTAAACTATATTACTATTAGCTATATCCAGGGTGAAAATAGACAGTTTTTTCTTTTCTACCATAGTGAAGGTAAAGGGGGTGTGTTAGATTTCTGTTGCTGTGATGAAATACCTTAGAAAAATCAACTTAAAGAAGAAAAGGCTTATTTTGGGTCATGGGTTCAGAGGTTTTGTGTATGGTCATTTGTCCCTGTCACTTTGGACATCATGGCAAGAAGCATGTGGTAGAGTGAAGCTGCTCACTTTACAGCAGTCAGGAAGCAGAGAGTAAAGGGGTCAGAGTCCCAATATCTCCTTCAAGAGCACACATTTGATCACCTAAGGTCCTTCTACTAGGTCCCTCCTCCTAAAGGGTTCCATTAGTTCCCAGTTGTGCCATAAGCTGGGGACCAAGATTTTATTTTATTTTATATATATATATATATATATATATATATATATATATAACTTTATTATTTTACTTTTTTAAATACATGACAGCAGAATACATTATAATTTTTATTACACATATAAAGAACAATTTTTCATATTTTTGTGTATAAAGTATGTTTATGCCAATTTATGTCTTTATATATGTACTCTCTTTTTTTACATTATAATTCTTATTACATACATATACCACAATTTTTCATATCTCTTGTCTTCATACATGTACTTTGGATAGTGGTGTCCATCACATTCCACCATTTTTGCTACTTTAATATAATTTAAATATTTATTCACTCAAAGGTTTTTCATCACAGCTTTTTATGAATACTTATGGGTTCTCTTTTTTTTTAATTTTTTTTTATTGGTTGTTCAAAACATTACAAAGCTCTTGACATATCATATTTCATACATTAGATTCAAGTGGGTTATGAACTCCCATTTTTACCCCAAATACAGATTGCAGAATCACATCGGTTACACATCCACATTTTTACATAATGCCATATTAGTAACTGTTGTATTCTGCTATCTTTCCTATCCTCTACTATCCCCCCTCCCCTCCCCTCCCATCTTCTCTCTCTACCCCATCTACTGTAATTCATTTCTCTCCTTGTTTATTTTCCCATTCCCCTCACAACCTCTTATATGTAATTTTGTATAGCAATGAGGGTCTCCTTCTATTTCCATACAATTTCCCTTTTCTCTCCCTTTCCCTCCCACCTCATGTCTCTGTTTAATGTTAATCTTTTCCTCCTGCTCTTCCTCCCTGCTCTGTTCTTAGTTGCTCTCATTATATCAAAGAAGACATTTGGCATTTGATTTTTAGGGATTGGCTAGCTTCACTTAGCATAATCTGCTCTAGTGCCATCCATTTCCCTGCAAATTCCATGATTTTGTCATTTTTTAGTGCTGCGTAATACTGTGGTGTATAAATGCCACATTTTTTTTTATCCATTCATCTATTGAAGGGCATCTGGGTTGGTTCCACAGTCTAGCTATTGTGAATTGTGCTGCTATGAACATTGATGTGGCAGTATCCCTGTAGTACGCTCTTTTAAGGTCTTCAGGGAATAGTCCGAGAAGGGCAATAGCTGGGTCAAATGGTGGTTCCATTCCCAGCTTTCCCAGGAATCTCCATACTGCTTTCCAAATTGGCCGCACCAATTTGCAGTCCCACCAGCAGTGTACAAGAGTACCCTTTTCCCCACATCCTCGCCAGCACTTGTTGTTGTTTGACTTCAGAATGGCTGCCAATCTTACTGGAGTGAGATGATATCTTAGGGTGGTTTTAATTTGCATTTCTCTGACTGCTAGAGAGGTGAGCATTTTTTCATGTACTTGTTGATTGATTGTATGTCCTCCTCTGAGAAGTGTCTGTTCAGGTCCTTGGCCCATTTGTTGATTGGGTTATTTGTTATCTTATTGTTTAATTTTTTGAGTTCTTTGTATACTCTGGATATTAGGGCTCTATCTGAAGTGTGAGGAGTAAAAATTTGTTCCGAGACATGATCTTTCTAAGTTGCTTAAAACCTCACTAAGTTGCTGGCCGCTGGGGTTACAGGTGTGTGTTCGCATGCCTGTCTGTTTCACTTTTGCAAGATTATTTTGGCAGCTCTGGGTCACTTGCACTTGCAAAGGTTAAGTTACTGATTTGAGATTTTTGTTCTTATATAGGTATTTACAGCTATACTTTCTCTAAACTTTTAAGTTTCTGGAATTTGTCTCAAAGTCGTTTCTAATTTCCCTTTCAGTTTCTTCTTTCATTCATTATCAGATTTATACTAGCCTCATTCCAGTAAGATATACGTTTGTTTCCCTTTTGTGGTATTGTTGTTACACAATTGTATCTATTAATGTTACAACACCAATAATACATTGTTATAATTATTACTTTACCATCATCAGTAGTTATTTTTTTATTTTAGTACCTCCTTTGTGCTATTACCAGCAAAATATATTTCTATATATTAATAACCCAACAATACATTATATCACTACTGTTTTATACAATGACTTTTAAAATCGGGTAAGAAAAGATTTATAATGCACTTATAATGTCTTATATAAATTTCATAACTACTTTCACTGGTGATGTTTGTTTTTTGGTCAGATTATCATCTGTGATCACTTGCTTTTGGCTTGAAGGAATTCCTGTAGTGTTTCTTGTAAGGCAGGCTAGTGGGAATAGATTAAAAAAAAAAATCTGGGAATGTCTTTATTTTTGCTTATATTTTAAAGATAGCTATAGTAGTTTTGGTTGGCAAGTTTTTTATTTATTTTATTTTTTTCTGTGAGCACTTCAAAACGCTATTCTGTGTTTCCATCTTCTGTTATGTTTGCTGAGATATCACCTATTAATCTTAGTCCTTGTAAATGACAAATAATTTTTCTGTTGCTGCTTTCAAGATTTTCTCATTGTCTTTGACATTTAGCATTTTTACTGCAATGAGTCTGTGGATCTCATTGAGCTGAATCCTTTTGGAGTTTGTTGGGTTTCTTGAATACATTAGGTTAGAGTTATCAGTACATTTGGGGAGTATTCAGTCATTATTTTATTTCTTAAAGTATTTTTTCTGCTCCTTCTCTTTTCTCCTTCTGTTACTCCCATTGTGCATTTGTTATACACTTGATGGTGTCCTACTGGTGTCTTCTGTATCTTTGTCCATTTTTCTTCATCCTTTTTACTTTTCATTCTCCAGATTGCACAGTCTCTATTGACGTATCTCCAAGTTCCCTGAATCTTTCTAATGCCAGTTCACATCTCCTCATGAGTTCTTTTAGTTTGTTTTTCTCATTTTGTTACGCTTTTCAACTTAGGATTTCTGTTTGATTCTCTTTTATAAGTTATCTTTGTTAGTAACCTCTGTTTGATCTGAAATTATCATCATACCTTTCTTTTTTTAAATTTTTTAAATTTGTTTTAATTAGTTATATATGGCAGTAGAATATACTTGGATACATCGTATATAATGGAGTGTAGTTTCTCATTCTTCTGGTTATACATGATGTAGAATCCCACCACTCTTATAGTTATATATGTACATAGGGAAATAATGTGTGATTTATTTTACTATCTTTCCTTCCCCCCTTACTCCCTCCCCTCTCTTCACTCCCCTCTACCTAAAGTAACTCTTACCTAGCCCCACCCCTCCTTTGTGAATAAGCATCCGCATATCAGAGAAAATATTTGGCTTTAATTGGCATATTTTGGTTAGCATGATACTCTCCAGCTCCATCCATTTTCTGGCAAATGCCCTAATTTCACTCTTCTTTTAGGCTGAGTAATATTCCATTGTGTATATATCACATTTCTTTAATCCATTCATCTGTTGAAGGGCACCTAGGTTGGTTCCATAGCTTAGTATTGTGAATTGAGCTGCTATAAACATTGATATGGCTGCATTATTGTAATATGCTGATTTTAAGTCCTTTGGGTATAAACCAAGAAGTGGGATAATGGGCCAAATGGTGGTTTCTTTCCAAGTTTTCTGAGGAATCTCCATACCACTTTATATAATAGTTGCACCAATTTGCATTCCCACCAGCAATCTATGAGTGTACCTTTTTTCCCATATCCTCACCTACATTTATTGTTGTTTGTATTCTTTTTTTTTTTTTCTTTTTCTTTTCTTTTTTTTGGTGGGTTTACTGGGCATTGAACTCAGGAACACTTGACCACTGAGCCACATCCCCAGCCCTGTTTTGTATTTTATTTAGAGACAGGGTCTCACTGAGTTGCTCATCACCTTGCTTTTGCTGAGGCTGGCTTTGAACCTGCAGTCCTCCTGCCTCAGCCTCCCCAGCTGCTGGGATTACAGGTGTGTACCACCATGCCCAGCTTATTTGTATTCTTGATAATAGAATTCTGACTGAGGTGAGATAAAATCTTACAGTAGTTTTGATTTGCATTTCTTTTAATTGCTACAGATGTTGAACATTTTTTCATATATTTATTGATGGATTGAATTCCCTCTTCTGTGAAGTGTTCAGTTCCTTAGCCCATTTGTTGATTGGGTTATTTGGGTTTTTGTTTTTCTTTTGGTGGTGTTAAGTTTTTTTAATTTTTTATATAACCTGGATATTAATACTCTATGAGATAAAGATTTTCTCCTATTCTGTAGGCTCTCTCTTCTCATTATTGATTGTTTCCTTTTCTGAGAAGAAGCTTTTTAGTTCAAATCCGTGCCATTTATTGATTGTTAATTTTACTTCTTGAGCTTTGTGAATCTTGTTAAGGAAGTCCAGATCCTAAACCAACATGGTGACAATTTAGGTCTACTTTTTCTTCTTTTAGGTGCAGGGTCTCTGGTCTAGTGCCTAAGTCTTTGATCCCCTTTGAGTTGAGTTTTGTGCAGGGTGAGAGGTAGGGGTTTAATTTCATTTTGTTACACACGGATTTCCAATTTTCCCAGCACCATTTAATGGATAGACTATCTTTTCTCTGGTGAATGTTTTTGGTGCCTTTGTCTAGTACAAGATAGCTGTGTTTATGTGGGTTTGTTTCTGTGTCCTCTGGTTTGTTCCATTCTGTTGTCTGTTTTGGGCCAATACCATGCTGTTTTTGTTATTGTGGCTCTATAGTGAAGTTTAAGGTCTGGGCTTCACTCTTCTTGCTTAGGAGTGCCTTGGCTATTCTGGGTTTTTATTTTTCCAAATGAATTTCACATCATACCTTTCTTTACTCCTTTAGTTATGGTTGCTTTAATTCTTTGGACATACTTATAATGGCTACTTTGAAGGTCATATTCTGTTAAATCCAACATCTGATCACTTTGACAGGCAGTTTTTGCTGCCCCCCCCCCCCCCCCCCCCCCCCCCCCCGCTTTTGGGCCATACTTTTCCTGTTTAGTTTATGTATCTTGCCAGCTGGACATTTAAAATCATATATTGTAGCAACATAGGGTACTGATCTCAGTCCTCGTGCTCAGGGCTTATTGTTACTTATTTATTTGTTTAATGCCTGAGTGAAGTTTCTCCCCACTGCTATGTCAAGCCCCTGATGTTCCTCTGAGAGGTGCAGCTTTGGATATGCCCATAGTCGTCCCGGGAGGGTGGTGGTGGGGCAGTGTTTTCTTTGTCTTTTCCTAACTGCATTGCCTGCTATAAGTCTCACTGTTTTCCGGCTGACTGCTCAGTTGTTCTCAGCAGTGCTCGGGGGTACAAATTATTCCACAGACTAATCCAGTCAAACTCGGGATTTGAAGGACTCGTTCGCAAGTTCAGTGTATGATATTTATTCTGACACTGGGAAGGCAACTCCAGGCGGTCTCTCTCCCTGGATCTCTCCTGAAAACTAGTTGGCCTGCAGTTTAATCTGTATCCTCATCGGATCTAGAAATCATCCTTTTCCCTTTTCAACATCCCCTCCCCTGTTTTTGAGAACACTCTGAGGCTTGAACTTTCTTAGGCTCGTTGCAAATGAAGTCGATTCTTTTGGGAAAAGATGAAGAGCTGTTTATGGGAGGAGTGGCATTAGCCGAGGTCTTTTTGGCATGCCAAAAAGGTCCAGTGCTGGCGTGATTCTCAGTGGCGCTGCCCAGAAAGTGAAGTCTCTGTCCCACAAGTGGGGGTTGGGCATAAGGGAGCCCTCACTTCTCCTCTGCCCTTGCCTAGAACTCAGCCTCGTCCACAGGTAGCTGTGGGGAGGGTAAGAAATGCCAGTGTCCTGCTCCTCGCTGGCAGGGAGCTGGAGGTAAATGGATCCCCGTGTTCTTGGCTACACTTCTTTGAAATGGAGTTTATACCTCTCTGAGCCAAGGGGAAAGAAGCAGTCTTGGTTCAAATACCACAGATTCACTATTCTTTTTTTTTTTTTTTTTTTTTTTTTTTTAAAGAGAGAGTGAGAGAGGAGAGGAGAGAGAGAGAGAGAGAATTTTTAATATTTATTTTTTTTTTAGTTCTCAGCGGACACAACATCTTTGTTGGTATGTGGTGCTGAGGATCGAACCCGGGCCGCACGCATGCCAGGCGAGCGCGCTACCGCTTGAGCCACATCCCCAGCCCAGATTCACTATTCTTATTTCATTTTTGTAGGTGCTCTTAGAAAGGTGTTTCCTCGTTTGCTCTTTGCCATTTCCAGAGGCTTCAAATCGTTGTTTTGAACATAACTTTCATTAGTTTCCCTGGGGAGTAGAACGGTGGAGCTCCTTTCCTTATCTTGTGAGAAGTTTCTCTCTCTGGACTATAATTTTAAGAATAATAATAATATTATTATTTAATAATAATTAGCTCTTACATAGGACTTCATGGCTTTCAGGTATACAACTTCACAAATAAATTTGAAATCTTCAGGAAGATTACTTGAAATAAACCATTTACTAGAACTGATGCAAGAAGCAACAAAAATCTAAATAGTATGTCTGTATGGTTGAATCCTAATTAAAAACCCTAAAAAAAGCTGGGTGCAGTGGCGCTTACCTATAATCCCAGTGACTCAGGAGGCTGAGGCAGGAGAACTTCGAGTTCAAAGCCAGCTTCAGCAAAAGGGAGGCACTAAGCAACTTAGTGAGACCCTGTCTCTAAATAAAATACTAAATAGGGCTGGGGAAGTGGCTCACTGGTCAAGTGTCCCTGAGTTCAGTCCCTGGTAATCCTCCCCCCACAACCCACAAACACACACACACACACACACCAAAAAAAAAAAAACTTTAAGAAGAACATTATCAGAAAATTATAGAGCACTGTATCTCATGAACATAGTCTTGTAAAATATTAACAGGTTGAATTCTGTTAATTCAATATAAAATATAAAATAGGATGATATGTCATGATCATGTGGGAGTTAGACCAGGAATGCAAGGCTGGTTATACATTTAATATTTACTCACCTGTATAAATAGAATAAAGGGGGGGAATCATATCATTTTAATAGGAACAAATTTCCTATTCTATACAGTTTCTTACTCTTTTGTACTTTTCTTTGCAAATTCAGCTGCCTCTGTAGACCTGATCTCTGATCTCTCTCTCTCGTTAACCTGCTTGCTTTTTTGGGTCTTCTCTTCCCTGTACTTCCTTTCCCTGAAAAGTGCCACCAAATGACTGATGTGATCGAGGTATTCACTCTCTCCCTTCTCTCGGAGATCAAGGGTCCTGTATTGCCTGTTTCCCAACAGTTGAAATAGTTTGGTATACTTTGTCCAGCATTTAGTAGTTTACAGTGGTGGGCCTAGTCTGCTAGAAGTCTTGCCCACCCTTTAAAGTGCTGCATGAGATTTCATAATTAAATTCATATGTATAGTTTATACAGATTTACATTTTTCTGCTTACCAACATACTTATTGGTCATTTATGTATCATGACCTTTTTATTTGCCTTTTTTTTAATTTCATAGGTGTTCTTTTGTATATTCCAAATACCAATCCTTTGTTGGTTATAAAACTATATTATTTACAGTTTTCCTGTTAACTTTTTTTTTTTTTTTAGTTCTCTTGGAAATTTTTGTGTGTGAGGGAAGGATCTAATTTTATTTTTTTTCATATGAGTAGTCACTATAAGTTATTGAATTTTTAAAATTCCCTCCTGACTGCTGGGTGTGGTGGCACACACCTGTAATTCCAGCCATTTAGGAGCTTGAGGCTGCAGGATCAGAAGCTGGAAGCTAGGCCTCAGCAACTTAGCAAGGCCCTTTCTTAAAATAAAAAATAAAAACTACATCATGTGCATGTGTGACCATATTACAATAAATTCCACTTTTATGTGTAACTATAATGTACCAAATAAATAAATAAATAAATAGGGATGTAGCTCAGTGAGTGGTAGAGTGCCCCCTGGGTTCCATCTGTGGTACCAAAAGAAAAAAAAAAAAATCCTGACTGACTTCAAAAAGAAATAACAACTATATTACAAATTAACCTTCTGGATGTATACACTGGCATGTTTCTAAGTGCCTTATGCTCCCCACTCCAGTGGTCTTTTTGTCTATTCCTACACAACACGTGGCAGTTTTAATTACTTAATAAGGACAGAGATGACTTTTCCCTTCTTCATCTTCTTAAAAATTATCTAGACAATTCTTGGCTCTTTATTTTTTCAGATGAATTTTTATGAACAACTCTTCTGGTTCCATCAAAACACCATGTTGATAATTTGATCTAAATTGCATATCTTGTATATATTTATTGGAAAAGATACTAGTTTCCCCATCAGTGACTATAGTATATCTCTTTATAGTATGTCTTTATTTCATGAAAGTTTTGTAATTTTCTTTATGAAATTCTTGTGTCTAACTCTTAGAGTCTTTGCCCTTCAAACCCAGTCAGTATGTTTTGAGAAAGCTTATACCACATGGAAAGGTTACACATCCGGGTTCTAGTACTTTTTTTGAGCCAACAGCCAGAATCAACTGCCACACTTTTATGAGTGGTTTAAGTTGCATAGAATTCCAGTCCCTAACTTTCTAGTTTTTTTTAGCTGAGACTTAAACATCATGGAGCAGAGATAAGCTTGTCCCTGCTGTGTCCTGTCTGAATCCTTGCCCCAAAAAACCTTGGGAGATAATAATAATTATTTTAAGCAACTGAAATTTAGGGGGTAATTTGTTTCTAAATAATAGAAAATGAATACACCAGGCATTATTCTGATTATGATTTGTTTTCTCCTGGAGGTCTACCTATAAAAACACCTAATTAGAATATTCTAATATAGTATATAGGGGAATAATTTCTCATCCTAAATTAATAAGTTGGCATTATTATTATCTGTATTTATATGTGATTAAAAATATGTGAGTCTATAGGTTAAAGGAATCAACTTAGATGTTGAAAATTCATTATGAACAGGCTTCTTGGGATACTGGCCTTGTTCTTTATTGAGGATGAACTACCATGTGTTTGAGAGTGAGAGTTTTCCTTTTCCATGACATTTCTGTAGTCAGGTAGAACATTCAGTGTCGGGAAAAAACAAACTTGTCTTAAAGTCCTCTTAATTTAGTGGTACAAAGTAGGACTCATAAAATAAGATCAAAGGATACAATGTAAAACTTCTTTGCAGGAGTTTCCTAAAGATTCTAATTTACATCTGGGCATGGTGGCGCATGCTAATCCCAGTGGCTGGGAAGACTGAGGCAGGAGGATTTCGAGTTCAAAGCCAGCCTCAGCAAAAGCGAGGCATTGAGCAACTCATTGAGACCCTGTCTCTAAATGAAATATAAAATAGGGCTGGGGATGTGGCTCTGTAGTCAAGTTCTCCTGAGTCCAATCTCCCCCTCCAAAAGAAAGATTCTAATTTACATTATCACATGGCTGATTACCCTATCAGCCAGGCTTGTCTTTGGGCTTCACCTGTTATCTTCTGGCAGGACTCTTACTGATAAGAAATCTGATAGATATCTACTTTTGGTTCTTCTGTGGATTTTTTTTTAATGCAAAAACTTTTAGCCTTCCCTTTAGGACATATGAATATTCAGGGATATGCTGGATTATCCTTTTGTCTGGGTCATTTTTTCTGTTTATTTGGTTTTCTTTTCTTGTTGTAGGCTTTCTGTGAATGGCTGTTGATTCTTTGTTTTCCACTTCATATATATGAGTGAACAAAAAAAATCATTTCAGGAGTTAGATGTGGTTATTGACTCTGGTTTTGTTTAGAGTAATTGAACATGGAACTAGTTAAAAGCTAGAAAGCATGACTCTCTGAGACTATTCAATTTATTTGGAGAAGAACTTTTTAATTTTTTTTTCCAGGAGTATGAATGCATGATTCCCTTCTGGAGTGGGGTCTGTTTTAAATATACTTATTAAGTTTTTGTGGTATTGGGGATCAAGCCCAGGGTCTTGTGTGTGCTAAAGCATGTATTTTTACTACTGGGTTACATCCCAGCCCAGACTTTTTATTTAATCCTCCATTTTAGCTCATGTCTCAGTCCCTTCCTCTATTCAACTAGATATTTCTTAGTCTTGAACTACTGGAGTCCTGTAGGACCCTCATCTGTAGTCCTCTGTTATTCTAGCATGTGATTTCCTTTGTCATGGTTTTGTCAGTTTCTGACTTTGAGTTTTCAAAAAATTTGTTGAAGTCTCTTGCGTAAGGCCTTTTCTGTTCTGTTTTTGTAGGTTCATCTCTCCCCCGCTCCCCATATCTACTAACATTCTAGAGGGAGGGATAAGAGGTAAACAAAATGGACACTTTTAATTAGTGTGCATGTGAATCTCTTAAGTGGATGAGGATTTAGAATACAGCTTTTAAATGAACGTGTGCAGTCTAGGTGGTTTGAATCCTAGCTTTGTTACAAATTTGCTTTATGATTTTACGTATGCTACATAGGATGAGATTTTTTAGTTTTTAGTTTTATTTATTTTTGTGGTGCTATTGATCCAACTTAGAGTCTTACACATGCTAGGCAAGTGCTCTGCCACCACTGTACTCCAGGCTTTGATCTTAATTTCACATATTATGGAACAGTGGTTTTTAAAAAAACTGTAAAATACAATATGAAATATATCTTACTTCACATCTGAGTATCCTTTTTCAGTTCAAATGAATTCTTACACTTACATGCAATACACTCTGTTTTTGTTTTGTTGTTGTTGTTTTTTCCACTCTGGCTTTTTTGTTTGTTTTATTGTTGTTTTTGTTTTGTACCAGAGATTGAACCCAGGGGCACTCATCCTCAGCCCTTTTTATTTTCTATTTGGACACAGGATCCCACTATGTTGCCTAGGGCCTCACTAAGTTGCTGAGGCTGGCCTCAAACTTGCAGTCCTCCCACTTTAGCCTGTTTTCCTGGTTATTGTTGTTGTCAGTAACCAACAACAATATATAACCAAGTGAAGTGATCCTACTACCCCAATTGGTTACAACCCACACTTTGAAAAACAGTACACTAGAGTACTGTTTCATAAAATGTAAGCCAGATACATCTTCAAGTTGGATGTTGGGAGAAAAAAAAAAAGAGAGAGAGAAAAAAGACTTCGTAAGAATTTAGGAACAACCTGTCAGGACTTTGGAAAGTTCTAAAACGTGTATTAATAATTCTCCAAAGATGAAATACTTCACTTCCTTGGAGTTGTCTGATTCCCTCTCTACTTGACACTATGCAGGGATTTTTTACAATGTTGAGAATTCATTAGTGGGATCACAGTATAATAGAAAACAGCTAAGATGAATTTTGAAAATCATCTTCCAGGCAAGTTTAAATTAATTATGTATTTTGCAAAAGGAAGGAACATCTGTTTTTCTTGTTTAGATAATTCCTTGATTGTGCAGTTTGTCTTGTATCTTTTATAATATTCATGCAGAGACCTTTTTTTTTAAATTGAGGATTTAGTTACATTTTCTAGTAGAGTGCTTTTAGTAAATACTTAGCTCTGGTGTTGTTATTGAAGATGTAAATACAAATTGATATCATAGGTTATTGCATAATATTCTTATGTGGTGATGGAGATCAATTATTACATAATATTCTTAAAATTGTGGTCATGTTTCCTTGAGTTAACATAAAAACTTAAGGCATTTGAAATTGTTGAATATTTTTGCACTTATAATAGTTGGGGTCTGAATTGCTCTGTGGTAAATACTTCGGGAAATCAAAGTATATACTTATAAGTTTACACGTAGGATAGGGTTTTTTCTTGATTTAAATGGAATTAATAGGATCTTAAATGCTCTCTCCCTGTTTGTTCAAGATTCATTTACATATTTGGGAAGAAATTAATATTTGTTTGAAATAGATGCATGTCATCAGTGCAAGACTATTAAAACAGGCACAGTGGCACACACCTTAATCCCAACAACTCAAGAGGCTGAGGCAGGAGGATCACAAATTCAAGGCCAGCCTCAGCAATTTATCAATAATTAAATTCAGTGTGACTGAACAGATACAGATGCTCTGCAACTTATCACAGGGTAACACTCAATAAAATCATTCTAAGTCAAAAATAACACTGTCATAAATGCATTTAATAGCTGGGCGTGGTAGCACACACCTGTAATCCCAGCAGCTTGGTAGGCTGAGGCAGGAGGATTATGAGTTCAAAGCCAGCCTCAGCACCTTAGTGAAGCCCTAAGCAACTCAGCAAGACCCTGTCTCTAAATAAAATATTAAAAAAGGACTAGGGATGTAGCTCAATGGTTAAGTACCCTGGGTACAATCCCTGGTACAAAAAAAAAATCATTTAATACATATGAGTATCATATGTTAGCAACACAGTACATTATAGAGTATTGGTTGTTTACGTTTTTGATCACATGACTATGAGCTATGACTTGCTGCTACTGATGTCCAGCATTGTGAAAGGGTATCATACCATGTATCTCTATCCCAGGGAAAGATCAAAATCCAAAGTATGCTTTCTGTTGAGTGCATACCTCCTCCTCACAGGTTTTTGACTGTGCTGTAGTACTCAGGGTATGATGTGAAGCTATTACTCTGTCAGCATCCACAATTCTAGTTGCTGTATGGTGTTGTCCTATAAGATGTTCTGAACTTGCATGTTTCTAGAGGTGTTTTTATTTTTGAGACTAGAAGTAAAGTTCTGGTAGACAATATAGTTAATATTGGAGGGAGAATTCCAGGTGAGGAAGCATGTGAGTCTGAATGGAGTTATCCATATTGAGAATGGATAATTAATATCAGTTCAATGAAAATAGCCAAGGACAGTCATCAAGAATACAAAAATAATAAATGCTGGAGAGGATGTGGAGAAAAAGGAACACTTTTACACTGTTGGAGGGATAGTAAATTAGTACAACCACTATGGAAATCAGTATGGAGGTTTCTCAAAAGACTAGGCATGGAATCACCGTAGCACTTAGCTATTCCACCCCTCAGTATTTATCCTGAAGAATTAAAGTTGTCATTAGTGACACATGCATACTGTTTCCCACAGCACAATATACAAGAGCCAAACAATGGAACCAGCCTAGGTGATCATCAACAGATGAATGGATAAAATTAAGTGAACAGAGAAAAAATAGCCAAGGAAAAAAACAATATGTGACATTACTATAAGACATTGCCAGACAGAAATAATATTGAGTGTATGACAGACTTTATTTGTAAGAATGCTTATAATAGAGAAGTTGTAAGCAGCCAGTGTAGATCTTGTCAATACTCTTTACATTTCAGATTTATTTTATTCTTTTTCTCTCAGATTCTTATTTATGTTTATGAAATAGCCGAAGTTGATAGTCTGATTTTTCTACTATTATAAGAAAAAAAATCCAGTGGTACTATTATAGAAAAGCACAGAACTACAGATTAAACATCTGCAATTACAAAATATTTCATGGTACTTTTCTTTATTTGAGATGATGTATCACTGTGTTGCCCAGGCAGGTCTCAAACTCCTGTCTCAAGTAGTCTACCACTTCTATCTCCTGAGTGCTGGGACTATAGGCACAAACCACCATGCCAGGATTCCTTGATTTTTTTAATGACTACCATACAGGTTTTTGACCTATATGAAAATGTTGCACATCTTGCACCTATAAGTAGGCTAACCACCAGTAGATAACTGTAGCTTCCTGTCTCATTTAACCTTTATAGCTATTTAACCTGGGCTGCTAAGAAATTCAGTGCAAGAAGTCAAATGCCTTGTAAAAACTATTACTTTCCTCCTTTTAATTAATTCTGGTTTTATTTTTAATTTTTTTATATTTAATCTTATAAGTGCTCAAAAATTTTTTGATTACAGATTGTATGGAGAATAGGCAGTATGTGTATATATTGGCATGTGTCTATGTAGACAGTGGGTGTATAATGTGTATGTGTGTTTGTGTGGTAAATGGCAATATCTTTTGCATTTTGCCTGATAAAAGTTACCTTTTTTTTTTTTTTTAATGATGCTGGGGATTGAACCCAGCAGTGTTTTACCACTGAGTCACATACCTCCCCCAGCCACCACCCTCCTTTTTAAGACAGAGTTTCACTACATTGCTGAGGCTGACCTTGAACATGAGATGGGAGGGAAAGGGAGAGAAAAGGGAAATTGCATGGAAATGAAGGGAGACCCTCATTGCTATACAAAATTACATATAAGAGGTTGTGAGGGGAATGGGAAAATAAACAAGGAGAGAAATGAATTACAGTAGATGGGGTAGAGAGAGAAGATGGGAGGGGAGGGGAGGGGGGATAGTAGGGGATAGGAAAGGTAGCAGAATACAACAATTACTAATAGGGCATTATGTAAAATTGTGGATGTGTAACCGACGTGATTCTGCAGTCTGCATTTGGGGTAAAATTTGGGGTTCATAACCCACTTCAATCTAATCTATGAAATATGATATGTCAAGAGCTTTGTAATGTTGTGAACAACCAATAAAAAAAAATGAAAAAAAAAAATGAACTTGCGATCTTCCTGCCTCAACCTCACAAGTCCTTGGGATTTCAGGCGTGTGCCTGAAAAGTGTTCTCCACTTTGATAACATTATCTTTTTATGTTTGATGTCTTTTCTTCCCAATCTACCTCTAATCTTTTGAAGGTAGAAATCACTCTAACCTTCAGAACCTGCTTCAAAGGGTTGTTGTGATAGTTAACTAAATTAGTACATATAAAGCACTTAGAATTACCTTTGGCATGAAGGAAGTATTAATGTTAATGATAGTGCTGTATGATGTTATGTAGCACAGCAGACTTAACATTCAATAAACATACTTGTAGATAGGGTTAATAGGAAAGATTTTTCTATTATATAATACCTAAAAATAATTAGAATTGTAAACTTCTGTTTTAACCCAGAGCCAAAGGACTTGGAATGTTAAAGTACTTTCTAAATATTTCTAATGTTTGAGGAGGATTTATATGTGACCTGTCTCATCAAAGCATTAGTTGAATGCTAGGATATAGTTCTTGAAGAGGAAGAAAACAATAACAAATTCAAATAAATCTTTAAGCCAATAAATGGATTATTGAATGGAGAAGCTATGAAAAATAATTTTTTTTTCTGAAGACCAAGAATTAAATGCTCAGAAAAAGATGCTCTTTTTAGAACATGTAACATGTTCTTAAACTGGTACTATTTTACGTCCCCTGTCAGGTACACTTCAGAGCCACAGGCTGAGCCTTGTTCTCGTGACTGCTTTGTCTCTTGGGAGGATTTTTTCTTTTTGCTTTTCCACAGCTTCATACTTTTCTGCTGAACCCGAGTACCTTGTATCCTTCTGGTAGTCCCATCTCTGGATTAACCTTAACCCTACCATTTGCCAATCCTGAAAATATTTTGTGTCTTTGTCATGTTAGCTACAGGCTTCTAGCCTGTGATGTAAGAGGGGGAAAAAGCCTTTTATAATCCATTTTGAAGTATTATATGCTTTCACCTTCATGATCATATCTCATTTAATCCATGTAATTCTATCATGAGGTTATTCTTTTGATAAAAATGGTTATTATCAATTCTTAAACATAACTGTAATATAATAATTCACTATACCATTTTTGGTATCTTAGTACCAGTTTTAAACTTTTTGTTCAGTAGTCTCTTTTGCAGTGCATAATCTTTTAAAAAATATTTTATTATTTTTCAGTAGTAGTTGGACATAATACCTTTATTTTATTTATTTTATTTTTATGTGGTGCTGAGGATCAAACCCAGGGCCTCACACGTGCTAGGTGAATGCTCTACCACTTAGCCATAACCTCAGCCCCAAGTGCATAATCTTTATTCTTCAAATTCAGAGTCTTTTCAGGCGTAAAAGGTTTGTGGACTTCTTAAATACTTTTTACTAGATAAGGGAAACCCTACTCAATGAATGATTCTTGTCCTTAAGAAGCCTGATATCTTTTGGGGGTTGATAAAGGAAACATTGAATATAGACCTAAAGATAATACACATTCAACTATATAAATTGTTGTTGTGAGTACTACTATAAATGTTCAGTGAAAGGAGACATCATTGTATCCTGACCTACCCAAGGGAAATTTTGTGGAAAATGTGGGATCTAAATTTATTCTTAAGGAATTATAGAATTTGGAAAGATAGGGAAGGAAGTCTGGTGAAATATTTCAGATAGAAGGCCTGGAGGCACACAACTGTAATCCTAGTAACTCTGGAGGCCAAAGCAGGGGGATCAAGGCAAGCTTGGGCAACTAAGTGAGATCCTGTCTCAAAAAATAAAAAGGGCTGGAGTGGTAGAGCACTCCTGGGTACTGCAAAAAAAAAAAAAAAAAAAAAAAAAAAAAAAAAAAAAAAAAGTTATATAGAATAAAGATTTTGAACAAAGACCTTGCCTTTAGAAAATAGTAAGAGAACTGTTTTCATTCCAAGGAGGTAGGAGTGAGAGAAAGGAGAGAATAAGAGTTGGCCATATTGAAGCACAATATTGTGTATTACTTTAAGCATCAGGGAAAAAAGCTAAAAAATATTTTAAAATTTTCCCAAATTATTCATTACACTGGAATTTCATTGTTTTAATTATAAAAGATGTAACACGGGTATATTATCTGTTATAATAAAGCTTATATACTGTTTAAGGGTATCTTTGAAAGTAGAGATATCAAGCAACTGAGAGACCTATGGTGATTTCTTATAGAGTTTGAGAATAATTCCACCAGCCTAATTAGTCACCATTTTCTACAGTGTGTATATAGATAGAAAGAAAGATACATATACACATATACAATCTGTAAGTTTAGCACAATTGGGGAGCAAGTATCAGTGTTGAGCAGACATCTGTTTATTTATTAAAAGCAACTGGTTATCAGTTTTGGAAAATATCAGGTTATTAATTGGAATTAAATACATATAACCATTTTGCTTCAAGGGTAATAACTCTAAAGGATTTAAGAAAAGAATTATTATTTAAAATACAACTAGTTTTGCAGAGAATGAACAGGTTGTTATTATTTGGGATCACTGAAAATTATTGAGTATGAGCATATTGATTCTCATTTTAGCAAGATTTTAGCTTTTCAAAGTAGTTTGGAAGATAAATCAGGAGTGATAGTGGTTATGAGACCATGTAAGAGAACAATTAGGATGTCTTTTGTGGTCTAGATGAGGTATGACAAAGGTCTAAAGTGATAGTGGGAGCAATAAGAAAAAGATTCCAGATATGTTAAACAGAATTAATAATGATTATGGACAATGAGAGAAGTTCAGAATAAGTCCCTAAATCATAATATGAGGTGGGTGGGTGAATTCATCACTAGCTTTCTGGGAAGGGTTTTAAATATGTAAGAAAGTAACTTCTACAAAATTAATAACTATATAAGGTAACTTTTAAGTTATTTCTAAGTTTTTCTTTATTTTTATTTATAGATGCCACTTCAAATGAACAACAAGAGCTATTCTGTCAGAAGTTACAGCAGTGTTGTATACTGTTTGATTTCATGGACTCTGTTTCAGACTTGAAGAGCAAAGAAATTAAAAGAGCAACACTGAATGAACTGGTTGAGTATGTTTCAACTAATCGTGGTGTAATTGTTGAATCAGCGTATTCTGATATAGTAAAAATGGTAAGCCTCTAGACTTATGTTCCTCAGATTGATATAAATTCAAAATAAGATCTGAGGTATAATTATGAATTGGAGACTGATTTTTAATAAATGTATGCAATTAATACATCCAAAAGAATGTTTTATAAACTAGTCCATTTGAAAGATTATCTATCCATTTACCAGATGCTATCATTGCTTAGGAGTTAGGGAATTTAGCAGCCACATGCCGCAGTCTGGCTGGGCACAAAATCACGAGCCACTCAAGCAGGAACAAACTTTATTTCCAAAACTCCCACGAATGCCACACACGCGGCCTTCTCCCGGGACACACTACACCAACAGGAAATCCCTCCTCCGGAATTCCCTCCTACCGCACTTCCCCAACCAATGGGAACTCTCCGGGAGTCCCTGCGAGTAGCAGGCCAAGGCAGACAGCAGGGGTCTAATCTCCAATTGAATGCACATCTTAACATAATCATTATCATCTCAATGGCTTGCTGGTGTCACCTTTCAACCAAAAATGCCATCCGTCATTCCTACTTTGCTATGGCTCTCAGCAGCCACAATTATTGGTGGCTACCATTTTGGATAGTACAGTCTTGAGCTTAGGAAAAAAAAATGTAGGCTCAAGATTGTACATATAAATTGATAATAGATGATGTCATGGGGGGTGAGTAGTCACTGAGAAAGAACTTGTAAAGGGGAAGGAGAAGACCAGTGAAAAACTTTGGGGAATAAAATATTTAAGCAGTGGGTAAGGGAGTTTGGTTTAAAAGAAATGATATTTAGGACATTTTAATGTGTTTGTAGACTATAACACTTTAATTAAAACTTGGGTCCTTTGAGAAGTTAAGTAATGCTTCTTATTGAGCATCCTTAATCCAAAATAAGATGTACAATACTTTTTGAGCACTAACATGAATCAACAGTGGAAATTTTCATACCTGACTTCACTGATGAGTTGAAGTCAAAACACAGGTGCACTAGAAATATTATATAAAATTACTTTCAGGCTATGTTTATAAGACCTAAATGAGTTTTGTGTTTAGACCTGGATTCCATCCCCAAGATATGTCATCATGTATATATAAGTATTCCAAAATCCAAAATAATCCAGAATTCAAAACACCTCTTAGGCATTGTGGATAAGGAATTCTCAGCCTATACAAGTAAATGTTTAGAATGTCTGATGTGATCTGAAAATTACCCCCTTTATTAAAGTAATGGTGTTCAGGATACTATTTATTGGTAATTCAGCCTCATCCACCAAACAGAAATTTGCATGGGATTTGTGATTTTTCATATTTCATTATATTCTAATAAAACACAAAAAATTCAGCTGGAGTAGAGATTTGCCAAGTACACAATTTAAATTTATACCATGGTATAAAACTTAATGGCAAGTACCAGCCTAAGTGCTCTTCAGCAGATGAATGGATAAAGAAAATGTGGTATGTGTATATATATATATATATATATATATATATATATATATATATATATACACACACACACACACACACACACACACACATACAGTGAAATATTACTCAGCCATAAAGAGGAATGAAATTATGGTATTTGCCAGTTAATGGATGGAACTAGAGACTATCATGCTAAGAGAAATAATCCGGTTTCAAAAATCAAAGGCCAAATGTTCTTTCTGATATGTAGATGCTAACACACAATAAAGGTGGGGGAGGGGAGAATAGAAGTTCATTGGATTAGAGGAAGGGGAATGAAGGAAAGGGGGCATGGGAATAGGAAAAAGTAGAATGAATCTGGCATAATTTTCCTGTGTTCATATATGAATACATGACAAGTGTAATTCCACATCATGTTCAACCACAAGAATGGGATCCTAATTAGAATAAGTTATACTCCATTATGTATAATATGTCAAAATACATTCTACTGTCATGTATATCTAAAAAGAACACATTTTTAAAAAAGTTAATAGCAAGTATAACCTATAAAGATTAGCTATAGAGAGAATGTTAATCAAAATAAAAGTGGTTTCCTAAACTTGGGCACACAGTAAAAAGGGAGCAACAGTTTAAGGATGTAAACATTAAATATTAATGGAGTTCCTATTTTGATTTTTGTTTTATCATTTAAAAATTCCAAGGATAAAAAGCTTCATTTCTTGCTAGGCATGGTGGCACAGGCCTATAATCCCAGTAATTTGTGAGGCTGAGGCAGGAGGTAGCAGGTTTAAAGCCAGCCTCAGCAAATTAGCAAGGCCCTAAGCAACCTGGTAAGACCCTGTCTCAAAATAAATAATAAAAAAGGCTGGGGACATGGCTCAGTGGTTAAGCACCCTTGCATTCAATCCCTGGTATCAAAAAAAAAAAAAAAAAATCCAGGCGTGATGGCTCACACCCATAATTCCAGCAACTCTGAAGGCCGAAGCAAGAGGATTACAAGTTCAAGACCCTGAGCAATTTGGCAAGACATTGTCTCAAAATAAAAATAAAATGGGCTGTGGATGTAGCTCATTGCAATCCCCTGGGTTAAATCCCCAGTACCAAAAACAACAACAACAAAAGAACATCATTTCTTAATATTATTGATTTCAAAAGGTTTGTATTCAGGAATTTTGAAAATTTTGCAGACTATTCTGTAATTTGCTACATGTACTCTGGGATTTAATTTCTTTGCCAAAGTGCAAAGGTGTGTGTGTTTTGTTGTTTAACTTCTGGGTACTTAATTTCTAGGTAAGAGTTGAGCCATTTTTCTCACTTAGTCCTTTAAAACTCTTCTGAATATTTGTTATGTACAAATACTTTTATTGGTGGCTGCAAGGTTAACTTTTACTACTGACAAATATGAGATGTAGTTAAGTCTTTTTTAAAATTTCATTTTAGTTATTAGTTAAGTCTTAGAGTAATACTATTAGAAGTATTACTCTACCATGGATGCCACTTCATTAAAAAAAGAAGAAGAATAGTTGGAAACTTGCTTGCATAAATCAAACGCTGCTTATCTTATCCTCTGTCCCCTAGATAGTTTATCTCAAATGACCAACCCCATAATGGTCCTTAAATGTTTACTAAACTATTTGGTTTGTCAGTCCTGTCAGTCCGTCATCATTCTTAAAAGAACTAGGGATTGGAACCATGGTCTGTCCTTCACTCGAGAAAAAGAATATGTTGGTATGGAGATAGAGGAAGCAAAAGATGAAATTGTAAATACTATGTTTCACTGAATCTAAAATGAAGAATCTCAAAGCAAATCCTGATTTCAGATCGTATGTTTTTAAAAAGTCTCAGAGTAGAGGAAATACAATGAATTAAATGATGAGTTGTTATAAGCTATGTCTGTAATAATCATGAAGCCCTTTTACCTGTCCTTTAGTGTGGCATGTACATATAAGAATAGAGATGTTTTATTGAACTTGTTTACATGTTTTAAGTATTGAATATGACTGTATTAGAATATGCAAGGAATGGTGGAAAGATTTAAGGAATCAAGTTAGAGATAGGTAAGATTAGTAATTTTGCCCTACTCTCCCCTTTCTTTTTAAGCAAAACTTGGAAAGAAGTGATATTTAAGGAAGAGGAATCTAGAAGTAATCCATAATCTTCAGTAGCTTCAGGAAGTCAGATATTGGGCAGAGAAAAGAGAGAAACACCTGTCTCCTTCATATCTTGAAATTTATAGATTTTTGAAATTTATAGTCGAAACTTTTTTCTTAAATCAAGGGTCTTAAAAAGTATTCCATTTTGCATTGTTGAATTCAATTATGTAATAAGAACATAAATCTAAATGTATTTTTCTTTGCAGATCAGTGCTAATATCTTCCGTACTCTTCCTCCAAGTGATAATCCAGATTTTGATCCAGAAGAGGATGAACCCACACTTGAGGCCTCTTGGCCTCACATACAAGTATGGAACATGATTATTTCTTGATAATTTTAATATTTTGATATTCTGCTGAAATCATGGCTCTCTCTTTTAGATCCTGAGTGTCTATTTAAAATTTTTAAATATTTTTTCTTAACATTATTTTCTTTCCCCAAAATGTTTTTTATTGTGATAAAATATAGTTCATAAAATTGACTATATAAACCATTTTTAAGGGCTGGGGTTGTGGCTCAGCGGTAGATGACTCGCCTGGCATGTGCGAGGCCCTGGGTTCTATCCTCAGCACCACATATAAATTAATAAATTAATTAAATTAAGGTATAAAAAAAATTTTTAAGTATATAATTGAGTGGCATTTTATATACTGACTGTGCTCTGCAGTCGTCACCACTATCTAGTTCCAGAACTTTATATCAACCTAAAAGGAAATCCCTTTATCATTAGCAATCATTCTCCATTCCCCCATCTTCATAGGCTCTCACAACTACTAATTTGTTTTCTGTCTCTATACCTGTTTTGTGTATTTTATGTAAATGAGATTATAACCTGTGTACTTTGTGGACTTACTATATATTTTGAAGATTCATTCCTTTTGTAGGAATGTACTCATTTTTGTGGCTGAATAATATTCCATTGTATGGCTACTACTACATTTTTATTTATTTATTAGCTGTTTGATATTTATTTCCACCTTTTAACTATTGTGACTGGAGCTATTACACGTTCTTGTTTGAATGTTTGTTTCCCATAAGTTTTGATATGTTGTATTTTGTTCTCACTTACCTAAAAATATTTTCTAATTTCCCATATGTTTTCTTTTTTGATCATTAATCATTTAGGAATAGGTTGCTTAATTTCTATCTGTTTATGACTTCCCCAAATTTTGTTATGTTATTGATTTTATTTCATTGTTTAGAGAATATTCCTTGTATGATTTGAGTTCTTTTAAATAATTTTATGGCCTAGTATACAGTCTATTCTGGAGAATGTTTCATGTGTGCCCATTGAGAAAATTATATGTTGTATTATTGGAAGGAATCTTTGGTAGAAGTCTGATAAGCCTGATTTGTTTATGGTGTGGTTCAAGTCTCTGGTACCTTGTTGATCATCTCTCTATTATGTCCTTTGAAAGTGAGATATATAAGTCTCCAACTATTATTGTTCAGTTATCTATTTCTCTCTGCATTTCTGTTTTCACTTTAGATATTGTGGGGACTTAGTTGATAGGTACATGTATATATATAATTGTTACATTCTCATAGATTACCTTTATCATAATAAAATGTCCTTTGTCTCTAACAACAATTTTCATGTCATCTTATATTAGTATAGCCACTCCATTTCTCTTTTGGTTACTGTTTGCATAGTACGTATTTTTCATCCTTTTACTTTCAATGTATGTATTTCTTTAAAGCATATCTTTTATAAATACCATATAGTTGAAACATGTTTTTTAAACATTTTATATAATATCTTTTGATTAGAGTGTTTCATCTATTTATATTTAATGTAATTACTAATAAGGGAGAATTTACATCTGCCATTTTTTTCTAGGTTTTATGTATTTTGTTTTTGTGTTTTTCTGCTTCACTATTACTGTCTTCTTTTGTATTGAATGGGTATTTTCTTGAGTATCGTTTTAATTCCTTTGTTTCTTTCTCTCTTTTTTTTTTTTTTTTGAAGTTATTTTCACAGTGGCTGTCCTGGGGATTCCAGTTAGCATGTTAGCATTTTAAAACAATCTAGTTTGGTTTATTACTTAATTTCAGTAATAAACAAATTTTGATCCAATATACTTTCAATTACTCCCCCTTTCTTTGTGGTATTATTGTCATTAAAAAAAATCACATCTTTACACTTACATGTTCATCAACACAGACTTATAATTAATTGTTTAATGTTACTGCTTTGTTAAGGAAGAAAATAAAAGTTACAAATTAAAATACATGTATTATCTTTAATATTTACTTTTATTGTTATCTTTACACATGCTGTTTATTTCTCTCTATGGATTTAAAATACCATATAGTGTCCTTTTCATAAAGAAATTCCTTTAGTATTTCCTAAAGGGCAGATCGGATAGTGACAAATTCTCTTTGGGGTATTTTTGTTTTTTAATATTTTTTAGTTGTAGGTGGACACATATCTTTGTTTTATTTTATTTATTTTTATGTGGTGCTGAGGATCGAGCCCAGTGCCTCACGCATGCAAGGCAAGTGCTGTACCACTGAGCCACAACCCCAGTCTCTTTTTTGTTTTTTTAATCTAGGAATGTCTTAATTTCTCCATCATTTTTGAAGGAGAGTTTTTTCCGACAGTCTTTTTCTTTTTTTTTTTTAACAGTCTTTTTCCTTTTGAAAGAGTAATTTTAGCTAACAGTCTTTTCCTTTTGAACACTTTGAAGATGTCATCATATTTGTTTTTTTATGTCCATGGTTTTCTGATGCCATATCAGCCATTCTTTGTATTGAGGATCTCACAGGGGCTAAGTTTTTTTCTTCTTACTGCTTTGAACATCTTCTCTTTAACTTTGGTCCGTTTGACTTTCATGTATCTAGGTATAGATTTCTTTGACTTTATTCTACTTGGGGTTTGTTGAGTTTCAACTCGAGTTCATTGTGCAAATTAATGTTTTTCATCAACTTTGAGTTGCTTAGGGTTGTTATTTAAGTATTTCTGCCCCCTTGTCCTCTTTTTTGGTATTCCATGTATGCCATTACAGTGGATGGTGTCCTATGGGTCTCTGAAACTCTGTTCATTTTTCTTCATTCTTTTCCCTTTCTGTACTGGATAAGCAGACTCAAACTGGATAATGTCTATTGACCTATTTTCACATTCACTTATTCTTTCCTTTGCCTGCTCAGAACTGTTTTTATGGGGAAGCAAGTTCACTGACATCCTCACTCTGCCA
The DNA here is from genome assembly GCF_964194105.1 of Spermophilus citellus. Taxonomy (NCBI): domain Eukaryota; kingdom Metazoa; phylum Chordata; class Mammalia; order Rodentia; family Sciuridae; genus Spermophilus; species Spermophilus citellus. Next base: position 124,396,691 of record NC_138187.1, on the reverse strand, counting down.
TTCCCGAAGTCCATCTCAGTAACACATCTTTGTAAAGATTGATGGTGCAGTAGTAGTCTTCCTGCCCCATGTGCCATGTGTGACAACTCACGCCCCCCATATCATTGGAAAGCTGGTAATAAAAACTGGGTGTGGTGGTGTGCACCTGTCATTACAGCTACACAGCAGGCCGAGGCAGGAGGATCACAAGTTCAAGGCCAGCCTGAGAAATTCAGAGAGACCCTGTCTCAAAAAATAAAAAGGACTAAGGATGTAGCTCAATGGTAGAGCAGCCCTGGGTTCACAAGAAAGAACAAAAAACTTATAGGTGGAACTAATTCTTCCATTCAGCCTTCCCTAATTCTCTCTGGCTTTAGCTACTTCATTCAAACATTCCCTCAACTGTTTTAGTTATAGTGACTTTAATGTCATCCAAGGTTCACTCAGTAGAATCACTTTGGTACTACCTCACTTGATACATTAGTAACTGGAACTCCTTAGACAGGACTCAGGTCAGATCTTCTTATACCACTTGTGTTATAAAAATTACTATACAGATTTCATTATAAGCCAGGTGGCGCACGCCTGTAATCTCAGTCACTTGGGAGGCTGAAGCAGGAAGATTTTGAGTTCAAAGCCAGCCTCAACAACTTAGCAAAATATTATATGCATATGTTCTTATATATCTGGTCTTTGCGATCTTTTTGACAGTATACTTTAAGTTTTTGTTCCCTTAAAATGTCTAGTTCAAATGCTCTGAGACTGCTTGAATGGTACCTTCAGTTTATAGGTGCTTTCTTATTTCTAAAACAGGGCTCTGAGGGAGAAAGTAAAAGTTTGCAAGTCTGTGTCTGATGCATCCAATATAATTGTTCTTTCATATTTTAAAAATAATACTAATGGTCGCAAATTTGCAGGCAAGCATAGTGAAGTGTTTTACAGGAATTTAATGTATTGCCAATGTGTGACCAGTGATGTTTATTTGTTAGACTACTGATCATGTTGAGCTAATAATAGCAATTAATAACAGGTATTATTTACCAAGTACTCACCCTGTTCCAGAGATAGTGTTAACTGCTTCATATACATCATCTCATTTGATCCTTATAGTAGCACTATGAAGTAGATATTGTTTACACTCTGTAGATAAACTTAGATGTTAAAGATTAAGAAACCTGCCCAAGATGATACAGATAGTAAGCTGCAAAATCAGGTTTACAACTTGAGCATTGTTCCAAAATTTTTTGCTGTAGCCAAAAGCTTTACTATCTTTCTTAGATTCATCTGGGACCCGATAATAGTTGACCACCCTAAAATAGGCATAAATTTTTGAGATTTTTTTTAAAAAGAGAGAGAGTTTTTTTAATATTTTATTTTTCAGTTTTCGGTGAACACAACATCTTTATTTTATGTGGTGCTGAGGATCGAACCCAGCGCCCCGTGCATGCCAGGCGAGCGCGTTACAGCTTGAGCCACATCCCCAGCCCATTTTTGAGATTTAATTCATACTTTAGCATCATTATAACATCATATATTAGATCTCCCAAATAATTCAACTAGCCATCATTTTTTTCTTTTAGCCCTCATAAGTGAGTCTAGATGTGCCTTATGTATATGGATCGAGAGTTTATATATATATATATATATATATATATGTGTGTGTGTGTGTGTGTGTATATACATACACACACACACACACACACACATACATATTCAAATTCTAACCAGGGCACTTATCCACTGAGCCACATCTCCATCCCTTTGTTTTGTGTGTGTGTGTGTGTGTGTGTGTGTTTTTTGTTTGTTTGTTGGTTGGTTTGTTTTGGTGGTAGTGGTGTTTGAACCCAGGAGTACTCTACCACTGGGCTACAAACCCAGCCCTTTTATTGTTTATATTTTATTTTACTTTATTTTATTTGGTACTAGGACTTGAACCCAAGGGCACTTAACCACTGAGCCACATCCCCAGCACCTTTTTGTATTTTTTATTTAGAGACAGGGTCTTACTGAGTTGCTTAGGCCCTCACTAAGTTGCTGAGGCTGGGTTTGAACTCATGATCCTCCTGCCTCAGTCTCCCAAGGTGTTACAGATGTGTGCCATCGTGCCAGCAAATTCCAGTTTTGATACATTTTTTTTTAGCTATGTGATCTTTATTTAGCTGCTTAACTTCTCTGAGCCTGCATTCTCCTTTCTAAAATTAGGATGAAACAGTGATTCAAGGATTTAATGAACAATGTATACACAAAACCTTGCACAATTTTTAAAAGCTTATACTCTCTGGGTTGCTGTTGTTGTTCCCTTCTGTTTTCCTTAAAATATATTACTTTTAGTATTTTAGGGGAAGTATACTTTTGCTCTATGGTTATCTTTATGATGACAATATGATACCTGTGTTTCTCTTCTATAGCTAATTTAGATTCCCTATAATGAGAATACTGAAGTAGAAAGTAGTTTCTACTTTCCCTACTTCTCTCTTCCTTAACATCTAATGTAAAGTAACACCCTTTTACTATCACAGTAAATATCTAATGATAATTTTAATATTCTTCTACTTTCTGTAAAATCTCCATCCTGTTCCCAACTCCATTTTTTAGGTAGTCGTATAATACCTATATGGTCAGAACATTTTAACTAATTGTACACTATTCTATTATTTTTCTTCCCGACATTCATTAGTAGTTTTACAGGTAATATATTTAATGTTTGCCCTTTGAGTTGCTTAGGGTTGTTATTTAAGTATTTCTGCCCCCTTGTCCTCTTTTTTTGGTACTCCCATGGGTGCCATTACAATGGATGGTGTCCTTACATCAAAGTATCTCCAGTCATTTTGGGAGTAATTTAGAGCTTATTCAGAAGGGCTCATGAAAACATTATTCCCTGAGTTCTTGTATTTTTAAGAGCAGTTTGTGTATATTCTTTATTTTTAAAGATCAACTTGATGTGACGTAAAAATCCATGGTTGATCTTCTCTACTGGAATACCTTATCTATGTTATTCCATTGTCTCCTGACTTCACTGTGATTTTCTTTCCCTTGTACCTAGACTTAGGTTTTTGCCTAAATGCCCAAAGGATACTTTTTTTTTAATGGCCAGTTTTTTTTTTTATTGGAGTATACATCAATGTTAGTTTTTCTGGGTCACTTTTCCCAGTTGATTAATGTTCTTTCACTCTAAAAGTTTGCTCATACTTCTGAAGTATTTTTCTTCATTAATAGTTTTTCATACCTCTTTTGTTTAACTGCTTTGCTTTTTCATCTTTGGGGGGGGGGGGGTGCCTGCTATTCATGTGTTGGCTCTTTTTTGCCTCTGTCTCTCTTTATTTTCCCTTAAACTATTGTTGTTAATCTCTTCATTCTTTTGGGTGGTTTTAGGTTTTCTTTTGTCTCATCCTCTTTTTCCTTTTATTCCCTGACTCTAGTTGCAAAGCAGTCCGACAGAGTGAATATTTAGTTTCTGCAGATTGAGTAGCAGGGACAGGCAAGGGGAATAGAATGGGTGTTAGATTAGTCAACTGGCAGTGCTTTACCACAGATAAGAACTATAGGAGGGAAGAATCTGTCTTAAAAAAAATAAATATGGTGCATTTTTAAGTAACAAACAACAGGATAGATCATCAGTAACATCAGCTACTTTCCAACATAGTCCCTGGGAGATACAGAGGAACTTTGCTTAATATGTGGGGGCAAGACATGATTTCAAATTAAATTGTTGATTTTTTTATTTTACAAGGACCATTATATTTTCTTTTGTAATTAAAGATAAGAGAAATAAAATTACATTCTATATTATTCAGGGCCCTTTAGGCAATAGTTTGCCTCTTACATATTTATTTATTCTGTTTATTTGTTTTCCACATACAATGGAAGTAGAGTCTAGGATTAGTGAAAGCTGATAATAATTTTAATGTTTATCAGCACATTAAAGCTTATAGAATTAGAAAATGTGAAGTGGCAAATAATTTTTAATAGAACTGTACACAAGATCATCTGAAATTTTGTGCCATAGTTGGAATAAAATTAGTGAGACTATATTTAATATTTCAAAGATTTTAAAAGCATAAAATTCTCATTAGCTGATGTTACTTTTTTTTAAATCACATGTAGCTGGATAGTCTGAAAAAGATTCCTTAATTAGTCTTTGAATTTTTAAAAATAAAGATAGTTTTTCCATTAGAATATTTTTAAATGCTCATGAAAATTAACAGTGGAAATTCAGCCAAATAAACAATATGCTTTCCACTTTTCACTGGTATAATTTGAGGTTTTATTTAAATTCCCCGAAATGAGTAGTTCTTAACATTTTAGGAGGTGGTTAATTACTTTCAAAAAAGGATTTTTTAAAAATGGGTTCTCACCCAAGACACATTCCACAGGGACCCACAAGAAATTTCTATTCATCCATGGTTCCTTGAATAAAATGCTCTGCTCTAGATACATATGTTTATAGAATCTTCCTAATTATTAATTCTTGGTGTATAATTTTTGAATTGGCTATTAAATGGTCTCAGGACATCAGAAACTACTTCACACTGTTACCTGATTTATAGGATTTGTCACATTGTAGCTACATACATATTTAATCATCTTAATATTTCTTACAGAATATTTAAAAAGCTGCTCTGATAATGAGATTATAAAGAGTTATCACACAGAAGATATTTGCTCCATAAATGTTTCCTCCCCTGTTATAAACATGCTTTGAATCAAATGGCCTGGATTTTCCTGTTTTGCATTAAAAGTTTACATTTTATATTTAGCTTATCAGATCCTTAACATGAGAAACTATTTTGATATGGTAGAAAATAAACACTAAGTTGTTAATGAGGGGGAGTAATCACAAGTAATCCCAGAACCTTCCAGACCTTTGTTACCTTAGCCCTTTTCATGAATTTTCTAAAAATGCTAATTTATAAGTTTTTCTCTTTCTGCTTCCTTTCACATGTAGTGGAAATACTACAGGGAGACAGAAGAAAGAGACAAAAGACCTTTTCAGTACTTGGGAGGGTTATATATTTTAACTTATCAAGTGTAGTATTACATGGTAATTGTTAACATATAACAATTTAAAGTTATATTCTCTTTTCTTTCCTAGGTGTTACTGTTTTTTATTTATTGAGGAAGAAGAATATAGTAATTTTCTGTTTACTTCCTTTTAGATAATTAGAAGAGTACTACCTTGGAATACATACCAGATTGTACATACAGTATTTTCATTTTATTAATGACTTCAGTGGCACAGATAATTAAGATTTAATTAGTGAAGCCAGGTATGGTGGCATGTTTTGCCTATGATCTTAGTTACTTCAGCAGTTGAGGTAAGATCCTTTATGCCATGAGTTTGAGACCAGCCTGGGCAGTGTAGCAAGACTTCATCTCATATATATATATATATATTGAACATCTACATTTTTTTAGGAATAACCTGTATTTTAGAGAATGTAAGCATCTTCACTGGCCCCTATAATTAGAAATTTTACACACATGTTTTACAAAGTACACCTTTACCTCAAATAACTATTGGCCAGAAAATGTCTTTTAAATATTTTCAGGTGTTAAGAATCTAAAATGATAGGGATCATAGCCTAGGTCATTAACATTACTGACATAGAAATAAAAAGAAATAAAACCTTATATAAGAAATAAAAACCTTACATAAGGTTGAGAACATTTTGTATTACTTTGACATTAAATTATGAATAATTATTATCTTTTTAGACCTTTTTTTAGTTCTTTTTAGATATACATGACAGAATAGTGTTTTTTGACATATTATAATACATGAAGTGTAACTTCCCATTCTTGTGGTTGTACATGATATGGAGTTACACTGGTCATGTATTCATATGTGAACATAGGAAAGTGATGTCCTATTTAGTCTATTCCCATCCCCCCTCCCTTTCCTTCATAGTTCTTTTTCGTTGTTTGTTGTTTGAGACAGGGTCTCGATGCTGTGTTGTCCTGGTTTATCTTGAACTTATGGGCTCAAGCGATCCTCCCACACCTCAGCCTCCCAAGTAGCTAGGACTACAGGTGTGTACACCACACCTGGCATCTTTTTAGTTCTGTGGATAAAAGAACAGATGGGAAAAAAACAAGGCTGACCCTATTTAAACTTTACAGTGTTCAAGCAGAATCTGCTCTGTTTTCACAAGGATTACAGGGAAAAAAATAGATCCTTAGAGAACTAAGATTTTGTTAGAGTTTACTGTGTCCAAGGCAATGCTCTAGGCATTTCATGTATAATATCTCATATAGTTCTGTGTTAACTCTTGCTTGAATTCTTTCATATAGTAAATCAATTTTTAAAACTCCTTTACACTAGTTTCTTCTTTTTTTTTTTTGGCTGGGGGTGAGGGTGGTGGTACTGAGGATTGAACTCAGGGGCACTTAACCACTGAGCCACATCCCCAGCCCTACTTTTTATTTTTATTTAGAGACAGGGTCTCACTGAATTGCTTAACACCCCACTGTTGCTGAGGCTGGCTTTGAACTTGGTGATCCTCCTGCCTTAGCCTCCCAAGCTGCTAGGATTACAGGTGTGCACCACTGCACCCGGCTATACTGGTTTCCTCTTAATAGAAGTTGGAAAGCATGTGGTCACCATACACCTTAAAAATGGATGGAAAGGGCTGGATGGAAATGAATGGAAAATGACTTGTAGGTCAATCTTTTCCTCTCATGGCCAAACATTTCCAGTTTTTATAGCTTTTTGTATAGGTGTTACAGATACCAAATCATCTGGGCTGTTTTTTGTTGTACCTTGAATAAAGTCTTTTTAATTGTGAAGATCAGAATTTTATGTTTTATTTTTACTACCTTAGAAAAGACATGGTCAGAACTCAATAGCTCAGGAACACTGTCTTCCATTCCCTATGCTTTTTAGTTATCCTTCATCTTTAGGTGTACAAAAGTAGGACCAGGGGTTGGAGCTGGGGCTCAGAGGTAGAGCACTTGCCCAGCATGCATGAGGCACTGGGTTCAATCCTCAGCACCACATAAAAATAAAATAGAGATACTGTGTCCACCTATAACTAAAAAATAAATATTTAAAAAAGAAAAAGTAGGAACAGTCATACCTTGAACATATATGAAGTCTGTCATTTTATCAGGAAACTGAAGCCATTGCTGAAGTGTCTGTTCTTCGCAACCCCATTTCTTAGATTGTTTGAGCATATTATTTCTTCATATAGAACATGGAGAAACTTTAAACTACATGGAAACATGATCTCTTAACAAATATGATTCCCATTTATTAATATTTATTGAGCATCTTTTTTGTGCCAGAAATTCTAAACACTGAGGGTAAAGTCCTGAACTAAGCAAAGTTCTTTACATCCTAGTGGAAGAGAACTACATATCTCCCAGTGTAAACTTTTGTAATAATAATAATCAAATAAAGATATTCTATGTCAGGGTATGAATAAGTACAAGAAAAAATAATTGAGGATTAAGGGGTATGTAGAGAGTGATACTGGGGCAAGGTTCATTTTTATAGAAGAAAAATCTTGGCCATTTTGAAGATTTTCATCTCTGTAGATCACTAGTGTTTCTTCTATTTGGAATAATAATGCAGCATGTATATAGATAAAATTGCCATCATTTCTTTAGTGATGCTTAAGTTGGTTGCATAACAGCACTTTCCATGTAATCTTGACTGGTCATTTGATATTCACTGTGTCAAGTAATTGATATAGATGAAAACTGTTTTAAAAATTGTATGTGCACGGGGCTGGGGTGGTGGCTCAATGGTACAACACTTGCCTAGTATGTATGAGGCACTGGGTTCAATTCTCAGCATTGCATATAAATAAATAAATAAATTTTTAGATAAATAAGCTTTACTATATATCAGTCTTTTTTCCCATGGATTTTCCTGAGAGAAGAGATTTTCTTTTCTTTCTTTTTTTTAAAAATGTTTTTTTAGTTATAGAGGGATACACAATATCTGTTTATTAATTTATTTTTTATGTGGTGCTGAGGATCATACCAGTGCCTCACACATGCTAGGCGAGCACTCTGCCACTAAGCTACAGTCCCAGCCCCAGAGTTGTCCACCAACAACTAAAAAAAAAAATTTTTAAATTATATGTGGTATTTGTGAATGAGAGCTTTTAACCATATATATATGTATTGAGCTTTCAACCATATATATATTTTGTAAATATATATATATTTTTTTTAAATATATATATTTTAGTAAATATATATGTTTATATATATATATAAAATTAGAGACTATATATTTTAGAGAATTTGGTTTGATTTAGAGCTTGATGTCAGCTAGGTCTCCCAAAGGACATGCTATTACTCTTTTTTTTTATTTTTTATTTTTTTTATTTTATTTTTTTTTTAAGAGAGAGTGAGAGAGGGGAGAGAGAGAGAGAGAGAGAGAATTTTTAATATTTATTTTTTAGTTCTTGGCGGACACAACATCTTTGTTGGTATGTGGTGCTGAGGATCGAACCCGGGCCGCACGCATACCAGGCGAGCCCTCTACCGCTTGAGCCACATCCCCAGCCCCATGCTATTACTCTTAAAACTGTTAAATCTTATACCCTGTATTTCTGATGTAGATCTGAAGAGTAGATACGCTAGCGCATGCCACATTTGGCTTATGTCTAACTGATGCCGCCTTCCCACAGACTCTGAACTCCCACTGAATTAGGGAGCTGCACATAGAGTCTGTGATTCTGTCCCATCAACCTACCCCCTGCACGCCTTTTAGACATGTGCCTGCCTTTCCACAGCACTCCACTTTCTTCTTGGCTTGTCCAGAATCCAGTTGAATGCAGAGCTCAAGTTGCACATCTCCCTCAAAACTTATCCTGCTAAGCATATTCCACAGTGTAATAGCCCTTTGCTAAATGTCTTCTGCACTCATAGTCTGTTCCATGTAATTAATAAATACAATGTGTATACCTTTTATGTATTTTTAGTTTGTATTTAGTGAGAGAAGGGGAAAAAAGAGGAAAAAAGATCAGTATGTTAAATCCATAGACCCTACAGCATTTACCATAGAACACATTTTGACTACTGAGCTCAATAATATTCTAAGAACAGTTTTGTGATCCAAGTACATATAGTTTTGTTTGATGCATTTTTGCCCCATGTTTGTAAAGGAAGCAATGCTTATGGGGCCTAATATTACCTAATTTTTAAATATTTGTTGTACATTAAGGATATAACAAGAAAAAGAAGTTGATATCAATGTTTATAGATTATTTTCAAACAATATAGTAGGTTTTGCTTTGGATATAAACATGCCAAAAGATGCTCAAACCTGAGCAAGGAGTTGGCCTCCTGTGGACTGCTGTGCGGTTTTGTTGACAGCGCCACTTGTTCAGTGGCTGTTTTCATGCCCAGTACTGTGCTGTGTATCATGTGAACAGATGTGAGGCACTATACAGCTCCAGAAAGCTTATTCACTAACCAGGGAAGCAAGACAGAATGTATTGGCTTAGGAGACCAAACCGCAAAAAAATTGTGTCTTTTTTTCAGTGGTGGGGTGGGGGGATTGAACCCAGGGCCTTGCGCATGCGAGGCAAGCACTCTACCAACTGAGCTATATCCCCAGCCCAAAAAGTTTTTTTAAACTAATTTTTTTTCTTTTTACTGGTGCTGGGGATTGAACTTTGCGCCTCACATATGCTAGGCAAGTGCTCTACACTGAGCTACATATATAGCCCTAAAAACCCTATTTTCTAATTTTATAATATCAGAAATCTCCCTACTAAGTTGGTAATGGAGGTGTGTTTTTTATGTGAAGTATTATAACCTGGTATAGAATTTTATACCATCATCTTAGCTTTTATTTGACTTTCTCTCATAGTTGGTGTATGAATTCTTCTTGAGATTTTTGGAGAGCCCTGATTTCCAGCCTAGCATTGCAAAACGATACATTGATCAGAAATTTGTACAACAGGTAAGGAACTCTTATGTCCTAAAGTTTTTACATTTATCTTAGCAGTGATTAACTTGTGATTAAAATAGTTATTCAAAACTTAAAATGGTTTGTTTTAATTTGACAACATTTAATATTCTTGCCAGACAATTGGGATGAAAGTGAAGAAACTTTAATATAAAAGTATTTTTATCAAGGGTGAGCTTCTAATGAAGTCAATCAAATTATCGTATCCAGTTCTAAATTCTCAGTTATTTTATAAAGACCAGAAAAGCTAGCCTTTCTGCAGTATCTATGAGAAATTTTGGCATGACCATTCAATCAAAGGGTCAAACTTTTGTTTTAAAATTTTAAGTCTTTGTACTTTAACTTGATGTATATTTTAAGCATTATGGCTTTAACTGAGGCTCCATTCCTGTCAACAAGCATCAGTTTCCCTTCCCCTTACCACCTTATGCATTCTAACCACCCAATTCCTAAACCACAGATAAAATGGGATCATGAGGTGTAACTGCATGCAGTATCTTCTTTCTTTTCATAAGTTGGTTATTAGCTCATTTTGGGAACTTATATACTCACAATTAATCCCTAGGAGAGTGTCCACTTCTTTTTTATTTTCAAAGTCTTTGAGGCCTCTTTTTTAAATTCTAATTTGTTATATATGACATCAGAATGCAATTCATATTACACAAATAGAGCACAATTTTTCATGTCTGTACACAAAGTAGAGTCACACTGTTCATGTTTTCATACATGTACTTAGGGTAATGATGTGCATCTCATTCCACCATCTTTCCTACCTCCACGCCCCCTCCCTTCACAACCCTCCTCCTTACCCCATCTAAAATTTGTTTATTCCTCCCATGCTCTCCCCCCATCCCTATTATGAATCAGTATCCTTATATCAGAGAAGACATTTGGCATTTGGTTTGGGGGTAATGGCTTACTTTGCTTAGCATGATATTCTCCAACTCCATCCATTTACCTGCAAATGCCATGATTTTATTCTCTTTCAATGCTGAGTAATATTCCATTGTGTATATATACCACATTTTCTTTATTCATTCATCTACTTAAGTGTATCTAGTTTGGATCCACAGTTTAGCTATTGTGAATTGTGCTGCTATAAACATTGATGTGGATGTGTTAGAGGCCTCTTTTAACTATTTGAAATCGGCTGGTCTTAAACAAAATTGCATAGCAGATTAAACCTTCTAGGTTCATTTTTGCTTTTGAAACACTTATCAGTTAAGGCCTCATTAGAGATTTAATTCTGAGGCCAGGATTAAAATCATTATAAGGACCTTTCCTACCTTTCAGACCATGTTTTTGTGTCCCCTATGATAAAGATTCCACAAACATGAGTTCCACATATTTAGAGTTTATTTTTGGTCATTTGTAGATATCCCCAACCTCATATAAAGTATTCTGACCAGTTGCTGTGGATAAATGAAAAACATTTGTCAGCCTAACCATTCAAGTAACTCTTCATAAATTGCACAGAAATATTAGATGTGTGTTAACAGTAAAATGTACACTTCAATCTGAGTAAAAATCAGATTAAATCAAGTTATGTTATTTGGGTAATTGAAAATGAAAGCATATTTTATTTCTTTCTGTAGTTCTCATGGGGGTTACACACATAGACACACATACACTCAACATATTTTTTGGTACTAGGGTTGGAACCCATGGATGAACCCAGTCCTCATTTTCAAGACAGGTGTTCGTTCACTAAGTTCTTGAGGCTGGCTTCAAACTTGTGATCCTCCTGCCTCAGCCTCCCAATTGCTGGAATTATAGGCATGTGCCACTGCACCTGGTTTCATATAGGATATAGTAAAGGAACTCTAGTAATGCCACATTAAATTGCATCTCAGATAATAGCAGGTTGAGGGGAACCTTGTTTAGTGCTTACTTAGTCTGGAGCTTGAAGTATTAGGATGCTGGATTCTTCTAGGGGTTTGAGAGAAGAAAACCAGTAGTGTTGGACCCATTTTCTACCTTCTACTTCAAAATGCCTGAATTGTCTGAGAAGCTAAGGCCTAGAATTTTATTTTAGCAGTCTATATGATCTGCTTTCACAGATAGTTCCTGAAAAACTGTTCAGGTACTATTTTAATACATTTATGTTTCCAAAGTCTCAGTTTTTGTATTTTGAAATGATTTGGTAGGTAGTAATTTTAAGACCTTAGGCAGGAGAAAAATTATTAAATTTGGGAAACAACTGCATAATTATAATTTTATGTTCAAATCAGAATTTCAGAAGAAAGAGAGGGAGCTAAGATTTACGGAGTGCTTTTAATATGCTAAGCACTGTCCTTAGGTGCTTTTATATAATGAGCCAGAGCACATCCAATTTCACAACAGCTATTAGGAGGCACAATCAGGATTTGAGCCGAAGTCTCTGACTATGATGGCACCCTATCTTAAAGAAAATTGGTCTCAACCTGTCTTATTTTATCAATGAAGAAACAAGATCAGAGCTTATGAATGACCCTTATAAGCACCTTGATATTAGTATGGGAACCAGTATAATAGGTTTCCTGATTATTAGTTTTGTGTATGTTTCATCATGTGACTATTATATTTCTAAACAGATTATTTGTTTAGATTATAATATCTGAAAATATATTTCTTTAAATAGGTTGAAAAGTAGCTAACAACTGTTCTCTGATGTTTTCCTCTTAAAAATCAACTTGTATTGAATGATATCTGTTCTTAACTTAGACACAATGACCTTACAATTAAAGGCCCCTTTCATTAACTTGAAAGCATATCTTTCAAGTAAACCCAATATCAGAAACTTGAATTTGAGTGTTAAATTAGCAGGTTAGCTATTTCTAATCATTGAAACTGGATTAAGCATATTAACATAATTTTCACATACCACGGATTTTTTTTTTTTCAGGAGACTCATGCATTGCCTTAATGTAGCCAACAAAGTGTGCAAACTGTGAGCAGTTAACTTGTCAGGCATATATAAAAATGACTTATGCCATCACTATCCTCAAAATACCCAATCATGTTAGAGATGTACATGTATGCAATTATATACTATTATAATTAAAGGCACAATGGAATAAGAACTTCTGAAGAGGTCGAGAGCTTTGCATCTATCTAAATTTAGTGTAATTATCAGCACCAAAGTTCAGAACATAAAAATCCACATTTCTGGTAAACTCTATAATTTATACATGTGTATTTTTAAAACTTCATTTATTTGATGATTTGCAGTCTAAAAGCTTAATGTGTTAACTTACTATCAAAAAGCATTAAACACCTCTCTAATTTTAACACTAAAAATTATAAGCAATGTTTAGTAGCTAAGAGGAGGATAGAATGTTAAAAATCAGTGGTAAAGTAAGGGGAATTTTTTCTTGTTGTTTTGTTTTTTGGTAGCGGTAGCGCTGGGGATCAAACCCAGGGCACACTACCACTGAGCTATATATATCCACAGCCCCCCGAAGTGTTAAAGTGCTTAAATTATTTATTGTGTCATTTAAAAAATGAAATTAGTGAAAAGAAATACTCCCTAAGCTTTTCTTTTGCTTTATTTATTTACCAAGGGTAAAATCAATCTGATAGGGCAGAATCTTTTAAGAAAAAATCTAAAGATTTCATAGATAATCTTAAAGTCAAAATTAGAATAAAGTGAAGTTTTAGCTCGATTATTTTTTAAAAGTAATTTCTCAGATTTTTTTTAAAGCTCCTGGAGCTTTTTGATAGTGAAGATCCCAGAGAACGTGACTTCCTGAAGACTGTTCTGCATCGAATTTATGGGAAATTTCTTGGACTAAGAGCATTCATCAGAAAACAAATTAACAATATTTTCCTCAGGTAAATTATTCATATATTCATAAACAGACACCCCCCATTTGTCTTCACCATTTTAGGTTGATTTTTAATATCTGAAATCTACAAATGCAACTGGTTGTATTGGGGTCATTTTTAGCCTGTTTTGTGGATATCATTGGATTGCATCTTAACTTTTTAGAAACTGCAGTAGACAGTAATGATGAGACTAATTTTTTGATAGGGAATACCAATGTTATTTAAGATTCATTGACAGGAGAGTTTACCTAGTTTTCTGTTTCTTTTGAGCTTATAGTTTATCTTTTTTTAATATTTATTTTTTAGTTATAGTTGGACACAATATCTTTATTTTATTTTTATGTGGTGCTGAGGATCGAACCCAAGGCCTCGCACGTGCTAGGTGAGCACTCTACTGCTGAGCCACAATCCCGGCCCCGAAATTTTTTGTACAAATAGTATTTGAACCAGTGGCTCTTGGAATTTCTTTTATTGATTTTTCTGACAAGGCTAATTAACTACCTATGGGACCTATCATTTGACTACTGTGAATCTGTTAAATATTCGCTTCAAATCAGGAGACTTCACATTTAACACCCACATTTCAGGTTTGTTTTAATTAGTTAAAGACCTGTCAAAAGTAGGCCAACATTCCACATTGCAGTAGTGACGAATGAGTGAAAGCTCCCTCCTCTAGTGAGAGCACATTCTACATTTCTCTTATCATCTCCTATGTCCACTTCAGCCATATGTTCACACCTGTGCTGGCCCGTTGTATTTGAGTTTATGATCCCCTGCTTAAAAAGAGAGCCTAGTGTTGTAGGGCTAGACAGCCTGTGTTGTCTGAACAAAAGTCGCTTTACTATATATCAGTCTTTTTTTCTCTTGCATTTTCCTGTGAGATTTTCTTTTTTCTCTTGCATTTTCTTGTAAGAAGAGATTTTCTTTTTTTTTTTTTAGTTGTAGAGGGACACACAATATCTTTGCTTATTAATTTATTTTTTATGTGGTACTGAGGATTGAACCAGTGCCTCATGCATGCTTTGGCAAGCGCTCTGCCACTGAGCTATAGCCCTAGCCCCAAAGAAGAAATTTTCTATTTTGAAAAGTATTTCTTTGAGAAAAATCATCTTTCTTATATATTAAATAAGATAGAATATTCCAAGTAAAATGATACTCTGTTCTCCTCACATGTCAAGTTTTACAAAGGTATATTTTGTTAAGGTTGCTGATTTGGGACAAATTAGCTTACAAAGACAACCCAAAGCACGCCTGTGTTTCATACTGCTGCCTTTAGAATGATTTCCTCACCTTCCGTTTTCTTTTAGTTTTCTGATGTTCATTATATCTACTTTATTTTAAATTCAGGTTTATATATGAAACAGAACATTTCAATGGTGTTGCTGAACTCCTTGAGATCTTAGGAAGGTAGGTCAGGTTTTCTTGTTCTTTTTATTCATTAAGAAAGTTTAAATATTTTATGTAATCTTAGCTAGAGTTGAAGAAATTATTTCCTATTTTAGAACTTAAAATATTGAGCGCAGTGTAAGAAGCTGGGATTCAATCCCCCATACTACAGGAAAAAGAAGGAAGGAAGGAATAGTTTCTCAAGATATTGTGAATATTTGATGAAGTTACAGGTATTCTTGTTCAGTATCGATAGACCATTCCTTATTCATCTCTTCTCTTTAGAATATCTTTACTCTTTGGCTTTAGTTTGCACAAACATTTTGCCTGCCTTATTCACTACAAAGCATTATTAATTTGAGAGAACTTAGAATTTAGAAATTTCCTCTATTTCTGTTCAGAGAATATTTAGAAAATAAGTGTGGAAAAAAACACGACTTAATTTTAGATTAGCCAACAAAGTAAGAAAAACTATCCATTTATTTCAGAAAATATTGAAAATTCTACCTATTGTGACATTGACTCTCCTATGGCTTTAGAGAGGAAAATAAAGGCAAAATGCATAAATAAAGTGACAGTCTTTATAGAAAATGAAACAATTTACATACTGTGGCATTAGTTGGCAGTCATGGTTTTCTTTGAGGATTACTGAATGACAGAGGAACAGAATTCATAATAATAGTCTTTCTAAAGTAGTTCAAAGATGAATGAATGTACAACACCAGGATTGAAGCAGAGCACTGTTCCTTATATAATCGTGGATAGTATCCCTTTTAGAAACAAAATAGTAACTACTTAATCCTCCCCCCTGCCTTTTTCTCCCTCCAGTATTATCAATGGCTTTGCATTGCCACTGAAAGCAGAACATAAACAATTTCTAATGAAGGTTCTTATTCCTATGCATACTGCAAAAGGATTATCTTTGTTTCATGCTCAGGTAAGTTTCAATTGAAATGAATTTTGTTTAAGACAAATAGAAAGATGGAGAAATATTGAGATGACAATTTGAAGGATAACCAAGAAGTTTGCTTTGTAAGTTGTCTATAGCAAATTTTCATTATACGCTTAAAATATTATGATATTTAGTTATTAAACAAAACCAGTGCATGTCAAGTTTACTTGCATTCTGATCCATGTCCTTACCTCATTAACTATGTGACTTTGAATAAATCCCACATTTCTTCAGACAGTTACTTGTGATCATGAAAACTATCTAGACACACTTGTACACTGCTGGTGGGGCTGCAAAATGGTGAGGCCAATTTGGAAAGCAGTATGGAGATTCCTGGGAAAGCTGGGAATGGATCCACCATTTGACCCAGCTATCGCCCTTCTCGGACTATTCCCTGAGGACCTTAAAAGAGCGCTCTATAGGGATACGGCTGCATCAATGATTATAGCGGCACAATTCACAATAGCTAGACTGTGGAACCAACCTAGATGCCCCTCAATAGATGAATGGATAAAAAAAATGTGGCATATATACACAATGGAGTATTATGCAGCACTAAGAAATGACAAAATCATAGAATTTGCAGGGAAATGGATGGCATTAGAACAGATTATGCTAAGTGAAGCTAGCCAAGCCCTAAAAAACAAATGCCAAATGTCTGCTTTGATATAATGAGAACAACTAAGAACAGAACAGGAAGGAAGAGCATGAGGAAAAGACTACAGTAAACAAAGACGAATGGGGGGAGAGAAACGGGGAGAGAAGGGAAAGCACATGGAAATGGTAGGAGACCTTCAATGATACATAAAATTATAAGAGGTTATGAGGGGCAAGGGGGAAGGAAAAAGAGGGAGAGAATTGAACAACAGCAGGGGAGGTAGAGAGGGAAGATGGGAGGGGAGGGGAGGGGAGGGGGGATAGTAGGGGATAGGAAAGGTAGCAGAATACAACAGTCACTAATATGGCATTATGTAAAAATGTGAATATGTAACAGATGTGATTCTGCAATCTGTATTTGGGGTGAAAATGGGAGTTCAAAACACAATTTGAGTCAAATGTATGAAAGATGATATATCATGAACTATGTAATGCTTTAAATAATCAATAAAAAAAATTAAAAAAAAAACTATCTAGAAAGATTTTGGTCTCCTCTATTAATATTTAGAAAATAATTCTATATCAGTATAGGCACAAATATAGTTACATGCTAAAAAACTAAATTGTTAGCTCTAGATTTATTTCAGTGAACTTTATAGTGAGAAATCACTATTCTAAAAAAAGAACATTTTTTGAACTAGAAATTACTTTCAAGATTAAAAATTTACACATTTTGAGTATATTCATTTTTATATATTGAAATAAACTAGAGTAAAATTGATCAAAATGATATTTTTGTTGGCTAAATACAAAAAACTTCCATCCCTACATGTTGTTTCACTCAATAACATTTATAAACTTTTCTTTTACCTTCTAGCTAGCATACTGTGTTGTACAGTTCCTGGAGAAAGACACAACATTGACAGAACCAGTAAGTATTCCATTCATGTTCATGTTTTTGTTCTGCATTCATAGCATTTCATTTTAACTTTCTCTATAGTCTCACAGAGTTATTAAACAGTAATAATGTACCTTAAGCTAAAATCATTTAGGAGCAATGTGAGGTTAATCTGCAAAGAACAGGGCTGGGAGGGGAGAATGCTCATGAGTTATGTGTCTTGAATAATATAATAAAATATTAATATTAATAGGTAGTAATTGAGATGTGTGACAATAGGATAAAATGACCACAGTGAAATTTTATATGTATAAATCTTTATTGGTAATCTTTACTTTTAATTTACCTTTCAGAATTAAAACATACTGTGAGGGTTTCAAAACTATTTCCTTGAATTTTTGTTTTACTTTTAGAAATAGGATATTGCCTCTTATTAATGATAAACCTCAAGATAGGAATGAAAACACTTCCTTGCCTTTAAGATGGAATTTTAGAATAAAGGTTGTTTACTTCAGGAGAGAGGAAAAGGATAGTTATCATGAAGATGCAAAAAGAGCTGATAGGGTGAAATAGAAAAACATAGAAAATATTTTAACCTTGATGAAATAAGTACTTTGATAGAATGCCTCCTCAACATTTTAAATTAATATTTAAACTAAGATAGTTGTTGAAGAATAGCAGAAGGATTGAAGGATTAAAATTAATTTTTAAAGATTTTTTAAGCCTTTTTAGGAGCCCCCTAGGGATGCTTGAAAAAATTACATACTTAAGTCTTCTTTAACTTGAACCTTTTGTAAAGGAACAATATTTTTCCATTCCCTGATTTTTCATGTTTTTGGATTTTTGGATTCTCAGTTGTTGCTGAAAACAGTTTTGAAAGATAAATCAGGATTAATAGGCACACGGTATTTTCACATGAAAACATATAACCTCAAAAGGGAATTAACACTTAATATAATTTCATAATGATTCCTCTTAGAACTGAGAAAACACATATTAAGTCATGGTTCATGCCTGGTAAATAGTAAACAAATATAATTTTACTTTTTAATTGGAGTGGGTAAAGAGGATAAGTGATTACTTTTTAAAGAGTGGAAACTAAGGAGAAAAATAATGCCCAGATATCTGGCCTGGGTGAGCTGGGTTTATGGAAATAGGCAAGAGGAAGGTCAATGTCTAGGTTAACAAAGGAAAATTTTTTTTCAATTTGTAAAGATTTCTACATACACAGGTTTTATGATTTCTACTATAGGCCATTCTAACACCCAAATTATGACATTACTTGGATTTGAGCCTTAATACAAATAGTCCCCAACTTATGATGGTTCAACTTAATGATTTTTCAGCTTTACAGTGGTGTGAAACAATCTGCATTCAGTAGAAACTATACTTTAGATTTTGACCCTTCCCCAGGCCAGCCACATGTGGTACAAGACTCTCATGATGCTGGGCAGTGGTCATGAGCTGCAGCTCCCAGTGAGCCACACTGTCACAAGGCCAACAGCCAGTACTCCAAGGTGTACTATGTAACTAAGCTATATGTTTCATAGGTTAGATGCTTTCCATGCATTTTTGACTTGGCTGTTTCCAACTTAACAGTGAGTTTACTGGGATGTAACACCATCATCAGTTAAGGAGTTACTAATTTTCTGGAAACCTGCATTCATTTCAAAGCCACCTACAAATTATAAACAGGCTAGGTATTTTGCTGTTTTATTATAATCTAAAAGTACCTAAATCTTGAAATTATTGTTATTTTCTAAAATGGAAATCACTGTTACTTCCATTTGAAAAAGTAATGTGTATTAAATTAGTTCACACAATACAAAAACTAAAGCACAGTGTGAAAGTTCCCTGAAATCTTGTCCTTTAGAGATAAGAAGTTGGTAAATACAGTTTTTTTTTTAAACCTCATTATACCATGGTTAGATTTCCATGTTAATCCACTTCATTTTTTCCATTGATGGCATAAAATCTCAATGGGTTACTATTCATTAATCCTCTCTTAGTTGACAGTTGATTGAGCTTTTTACTGTCATAAACATGTTGCTGGGGTAAACATGTTTATGTTTATGTATAAACATGTTGTTTTGGGGTATTAGAATTGTTTTGTTCCTGTCTGTGGTATTAGTTATAAATAAGTTTTTATAAATCCTCAGAACTGTATACCAAAAGAAAAAATGGGCCAGGCTTGGTGGCTCACATCTTTAATCAGTGGCTCAGGAATCTAAGGCAGGAGGATCTTGAGTTCAAAGCCAGCCTGAGCAAAAGCAAGGCACTAAGCAACTCAGTGAGACCCTGTTTCTAAATAAAATACACAGTAGGGTTGGAGATGTGGTTCAGTGGTCAGGTGTCCCTGAGTTCAATCCCCAGTACTGAAAAAAGGGAAAAAAAAAAAAAAGAATTTTACTGTTTGAAAATTTAAGAAATGAAAACATTTAAAAAGTAAAATCTGTGCTGCTGAGTCAGAGTGTATGCAAATTTTAACATGTTAGAAATTGTATTCCTAAAAGTTTACACTATATTCACAATATTTCACTCCAGAATGAGGCAATACCTATTTTCCCTTACCTTAGCCAATCAATGCTAAATACTAAGTTTTAAAACCTATTTATTCTATAAGGTGTGAAATATTTTAATTTGCTATTTTGTTATATATGAGGATCGAGCCACCCTTTAATATGTTTATTGGTCATTTATATTTCTATGTCCTATGTTTAGCTCTTTCCCTATTGTTATTTTGCAAAACCTTTTTGACCACTTGGGAGTTTTGTTTTAATTTTGAATATACTGTTTTTTCTCTTTAAACAAAACAGTAATTTTTATGTCATAAATCTATTTCTTTGTCTTACTAAAAAAATCTTCTTATGGGCTGCAGTTAGTTGTAGCTAAATGGTAAGAGCACCTGCCTGGCATGTGTGAGGCATGGGGCTCCATGCTCAGCACCACAGAAAGATAAATAAAGATATCATGTCCATCTAAAACTAAAATAAATAAATAAATATATATATATATATATTTATCATGACAATACAATGATCTTGACATATCATACATTTGATTTAAATGGGGTATGAATTCTCATTTTTCCATGTGTACAGGTTGCAGGATCACATTGGTTATACGGCTGCGTATATACATACAGCTGCCCGCCCCCCCCTTGCCAGGTGCAGCAGCAAACACCTGTAATCCCAGCTACCTGGATAGCTGAGGCAGGAGGATTGCAAGCTCAAGGCCAGCCTCAGCAAGACCTCATCTCAAAATAAAGGGGGATGTAGCTCAGTAGTAGAGTGCCCCTAGTTCAGTACCCAGAATCACACACACTCACACACAAAAAAAAAAAAAAAAAAAGAAAAATCTTTCTACCCCTGAAATTATAAAAATATTCTAAATTTTTGTAGTAGTTTTCTAGTTATATATTGAAGTTATTTTAGAATTAGTTTTGCGTTCATATCTTTATTCCAGTTATAGTTTCCTAGGCTCCATAATGAGGTAACACAAACTTGGTGGCTTAAAACAACAGAAACTTACTCTCTCTCAGTTCTGGAGGCCAGAAGTCAAGGTGTCACCAGAGGCCTAAGGGAGATAATCTGTTCCACACCACCTTTGTCATGTATTAAAACCATATATGCCTGAGTCTGTCTAGATACTCTTTTATTTATCTCTTCTGTCAGTTTCTATGCTAACAGCATCTAGTTTAAATTGCTGATATTGGTAGTATAGGTTGTATTCCATTGATCTTCCCTCACCAAAATAATAACAACAACCTTGGCTATTGATTACATTTGCCAGTTTTAGAATAAATATTTCCATAATTCCAAAGGTAACTCAATTGGTATTTGGAATTTATAGATTAAATTCAGGAGAAAAATAGTTATAATCCTATTAGATGGTCAATAAGTTTTTTAAAAAGGACAGGAGAAAGAATAACTAAAAGTTGCTTATGAAAATTATTTTTAATCTATTAAAGATATTTTTATATATTACCTTCCAACTAGCCACATACTGACTTTTTCTATTTATTCTAGTAATTTTCAAGAAGCATATAACTACTATATACTTAGACAAATAGAATTTATTATTCCTTGCCAGCATTATTCATCAGATTCCTTTGTCTTACTGAATCCTGGCTCCAAAATTGTGTTCCACCCAAATTTAATTTGAGTGAAGAGTTCCTCATTACTGGATCAGACCAGCAAACTATTTTTTTTTTTTAAAGAGAGAGTGAGAGAGGAGAGAGAGAGAGAGAGAGAGAGAGAGAGAGAGAGAGAGAGAGAGAGAATTTTTTAAAATATTTATTTATTTTTTTTTAGTTCTCGGCGGACACAACATCTTTGTTGGTATGTGGTGCTGAGGATCGAACCCGGGCTGCACGCATGCCAGGCGAGCACGCTACCACTTGAGCCACATCCCCAGCCCCCAGCAAACTATTAAGTGACCTAAAAGGGTAGAAAAGAGGGGCTAGGGCTCAGTGGTAAAGCACTTGCCTAGCATATGTGAGGCACTGGGTTCAATCCTCAGCACCACATAAAAATAAATAAATAAATATTTTTTTTAAAAGGCTAGAAAATATGTATTTCCACAATTGTTCCAAGCTTAGATGGTTTTATAGCCTGTGTCTAAAAAACCATTATATAAAATGAGTGCTGATGGTCTCTGATAAATTCTCTCAGTCTTGTCTTTTTTATCAGAATATATAGTCAATCAAAAAAATCAATTCAAAATCATTTAAGATCCTACAGTTTTTTCCTTTTAACCTATAGGGTTGAACCATCCTGGCATTTCTAGGATAATTAGCCATGAAATAGTGTTCTGTTAATATATTGTTAGGGGCTGGGGTTGGGGCTCAGTGGTAAAGCACTTACCTAGCATGTGTGAGGCACTGGGTTTGATCCTCAGCACCACATAATAAATAAATAAATAAATAAAGGTATTGGGCTCATCTACAACTAAAGAAAAAGAAAATACAGGTCCTTTCTTGCATTTTTTTTATTGGTTGTTCAAAACATTACATAGTTCTTGATATATCATATTTCACACTTTGATTCAAGTGGGTTATGAACTCCCATTTTTACCCCGTATACAGATTGCAGAGTCACATCAGTTACACTTCCACTGATTTACATATTGACATACTCATGTCTGTTGTATTTTGCTGCCTTTCCTATCCTCTACTATCCCCCCTCCCCTCCCCTCTTCTCTCTCTACCCCCTCTACTGTAATTCATTTCTCCCCCTTGCATTTTGGTTATCTAGATTATGGTAGCCATAAACAAACTGGGAAACTCTCTGGCTCTTTTTTTTTTTTCTTCATAATAGTTTAGATAACAGAAACTATCTGTTCTTTATGGTTTCTCCCTAAAATAACTTCCCTCCTTCACCTCACCACTTTAATCCTGTCTTATTTAGTAGCATATACTAAATTGTTCTGTGTATACATAGTTGATCACTCATGTTGATCTCCGTCCATTAGAACATAAACCCTGTGAAAATCAGAAACCTCATGTCTCATTCATTCATTCATGTCTCCAACATGAAGAACGCTGTCTGGGCCAGGCACAGTGGCGCACACCTGTAATCTCAGTGGCTGGGGCGGCTGAGACAGGAGGATCTCGAGACTTCAAAGCCCGCCTCAGCAAAACGGCGAGGTGCTAAGCAGCTCAGTGAGACCTTTTTTCTCTAATAAAATACAAAGTAGGGCTGAGGATGTGGCTCAGTGGTCGAGTGCCCCTGAGTTCAATCCTCGATACCAAAACAAACAAAAATGCTGCTTGGTATATAATAGGCACTCGGTAATTTGTTGAATGAAAGTTTAAAGCTGAGCAGAAAATATCTAAGTATAAACTTAGATATTAAATATATTACTTCAGAATAAATGTTAATTAATCATCATCATTAAAAATGTTCTGGGATTGACTACCTTCATTGTTCAACTCATCCTAAAGTTTTTTTATTTTTATTTTTTTCCTGCAGGTTATCAGAGGACTGCTGAAATTTTGGCCAAAAACATGTAGTCAGAAAGAGGTGGGTTCTGTTCACTGAAGTAGTGCACTGTAGCAGAACTGTCCAACCCCAGGGCTGTGAACTCCTCTCAGGCTTGGCCACAGTGGTGCTGACACAGAGCGGGAGATGTGGGGAGACTGAGTAGGACTGCTGTACATTACAGTGAATTGTACACCAACCAGACCTTTTTTGCTCACTTTATAATTTGTAGATTAAACTCATTCATATGGTGTCTATATAAACATCATATAATTTGTCATTGTTTTTTAAAAGAGAATTTTTTTAACCTAGGTGATGTTTTTAGGAGAAATTGAAGAAATCTTAGATGTCATTGAACCAACACAGTTCAAAAAAATTGAAGAGCCGCTTTTTAAGCAGATATCCAAGTGTGTCTCCAGTTCTCATTTTCAGGTAAGATATTTTCAGTGGCACCATTTTTGGTTTTTACTGTTATTTCTTTTATCTTAAGAGTTTTGACATTTCTGAATGTCTTTTTTAGGTTGCAGAAAGAGCACTGTACTTCTGGAATAATGAATATATTCTCAGTTTGATTGAGGAGAATATTGATAAAATTCTGCCAATTATGTTTGCCAGTTTGTACAAAATTTCCAAAGAACACTGGAATCCGTACGTGTTTTTATGTTGGTCATGTTTTTCTTGTATTGTCTTTCAAACCTTTTTATCATTTGATTTCCTAACTCATACGTGAAAACCTACAGAGATATGGAACTTATGCCAAAGGTTAACATCACCGTTTTATTCTGTTCTGTATTTTATATACATACAGTTTTATAAAGTTGTAAATGTACTTCAGCATTTGGTGTAACGTTCTGTACCAGTGTGTGGTCAGACACCATGAGGCATGCGAGGTGCAGGGCAGAGCTGTGCTGCCTGGCTCTCAGTACAGCCTCATCTCTGTGGGTTGCACCATCCTGGGGAGAAGCTGACATGCTTAAGCCATAGTGACACACAGTAGAATGCATATATATTTCTACTTCCTGTGACATTCTTATGCTTTTTTCTACTTTTGATTTATGGTAATTAGATCTTTTTTTAATCTTATTTTAATGTTACTTGGGGTTTCAGATAATGAGACTAGAGCAGAGATTAAGATAACTAGACGTATTTAGTGAGTTTTAAGCCTAACATGGAAAAGGGTGCAAGTTTTGGGATTACACCATCTTGACCACCACTGGCCGAGGGACTTTGAACACATTATAAACCTTTGAAACCTCGGTTTTATCATCTCTAAAACACCCCAAATTAAAGGAGTCAGCCAACATTTAAGTTCTCTTAGAATTCTCCAATCTGCTAGCTTCAGTAACCCAGGACTGGCTCCTTTACATTTCAGGACCATTGTAGCCCTGGTGTACAACGTGCTGAAAACCCTAATGGAAATGAACGGCAAGCTCTTTGATGACCTTACGAGCTCATACAAAGCTGAAAGACAGAGGTATTTGATATTTTGAATTTTAAAAATATCTAACATTTTAGTTAGTAGAATGTGATTCAATTCAGCAAGATAAAATCTTCTGAGTTATGTTTACAAAGTCAGTCAGTTACATTAAACGTAATTTGAAAGTCTCTAAATGAGTCATTTCCAGATAAACTAGCCCCAGCACTTTTTATAAATTTGTTAAGCAGAAAAAGCAGTGACATTTATTATTTAAGGTTGTTACATAATTTACTTCCCTAATGATTAGATTAGGATTTTAATGTGGATCATAAAGCCTATTTACCTCATTCTGAGCCTTAGATTTCATCAGTCTGGTAGCAGTCTACATTGTGAAATACAATTTTTGCTGAATTTCCAATACCAATTTATACAATTTGATTTCTTACATTTATGGAAATCACTTTTGTGCACGTGGGCTTCCATAGTGAGCATCATTCTTCATTTGTTCCTTGTGTAATAGTTTTGATAGTTCTGATGCTGTGAATCCCAGAAAGTGGGTTCAAAGGGCAGTGTGGTTCTTTAGGAAGAGGGAACTCACATAATGATATACTCAGGTACTAGTGATGTGCTGTTCCTTGTGTCAAATATATTTTAGAGGAGAAAGGACAGTTCATATCAGCCTTTAGAAACATGGCTTAGTGGTTACCTCTTTGAGAATTTCACCAATTATTATTATAGTCTTGAAATAAATATATGGAAAGTAAATTGTTTTTAAAAGTAAGAAGATAGGTAAGTAATCAGTGTACCTAAGTCCACCCATCATTCAAGGATAACAGCTACTATTTACTTCTAAAAAGCAAATTATCTATTCTATTCAGAAAAGCTGGCATTTTTACTACAAATTCCTAGTAATGGTTTTCTTTTGCCAAGTAAGGAAAGAAGCTAGCCCTTCAATAACCCAATGTATTATTTTTCTTAAATAGCAGTCTTTCAGGCAGGAATAGAAATTAGGCACATGATTTGACTCCCAGGAAGCAATGGAAAGAAATGTTTCCCTTAGCTGGGTGTGATGGTAATTCCAGCAACTTTGGAGGCAGGAGGCTTCATGAGTTCAAGGCCAGCCTCAGCAACTTAGTGAGACCCTATCTCACAAAATAAAAAAGAATGGGGATGTAGCTCAGGGTAGAGTGCCCTGGGTTCAATCCCCAGTGCCACAGAATAAATTTCTTTTGGAACTGAAATTAAGTTGTTGAAGCAACATATAAACTATCTTGACATTGGCTGTTCAAACTTCAAGGTTTTCATTTGATATGAAAGAGAGGGCTGGGATTGTGGCTCAGCGGCAGAGTGCTCACCTTGCATGTGCAAGACCCTGGGTTCGACCCTCAGCACCACATAAAAATAAACAAAATAAAGGTATTATGTACAACTAAAAAATAAACATTAAAAAGAGAGAGAGAGAGAGACAGAAGAGAGTAAGATACCAACTGGTTGTGACTAGAGATACAACAGGAAGGTGCTTCAGACTGCCCTTGTGGCCACTGCCATTGGTCTGTCATAGTGATCCAGCTGCTACACTGACCACAAGAAGTTAACATTAGAAACTTAATGTCAAAGTGCGTTATTTACAATAAAGCAGGGTTGTGGTAGTGGGCATGTATTGGGAGGGAACCAGTGGTCACCTTCAGTTGTTACAAGAGATGAACAGAATAATTACACTTACGATAGTGACAAAGAGAACTCAGATGCTCCTGGTAGCTGAACACCAGCACTGTAGCAGAGGGATTTGAGTGACTTGTGGGCCAACAGCGTGTCCTCCAATAAACTACCAAACAGCTTTTTTTTTTAGCTTCTGAAAGAATTCCTGATTACAAAAATTGTGATTTATCTACAGAGAGAAGAAGAAGGAATTGGAACGTGAAGAATTATGGAAGAAATTAGAGGAGCTAAAGCTAAAGAAAGCTCTTGAAAAACAGAACAGTGCTTACAACATGCACAGTATTCTCAGCAATAAAAGTGCCGAATAAAAAACAGCCTATCGTGTGCTGGATAGGCAGAGTTTTGTACACTTTTTTGGAGTATGTAAAAATTGCAAAGCAAACCTCATCAATATAATATAATTAAAAGGCCAATTTTTTTTCTGGCAACTGTAAATGAAAAATATATATGGACTAAACATAGCCGTGTGCTGTATCATGGCCACAGTATATTGTAACCTTTGTCTAATCATTGATTTATTGTGTCACTTCTGAAGTTTCACAGAAATGAATTCTATCATCTATGATATGAGTGAGATAATTATGGGAGTGGTAAGAATTATGACTTGAATTCTTTTTTGATTGTGTTGCACATAGATCAAATAGTCCGCTCTGTATATTTTCCCCTTTTATAATGTGCTTTTGACATTGCTGCAGACCTTAGTTACATCTTAGGAAAAAGAATACTTCCTGAAATAAAACTAAGGTATCATCCTCAGCCTTCCCCTTGTCTCTCCCAGAAACACGATGGTGGGATAACCTGCCCTAAAGTATATTACTGTACTCTGGAATTTGAGCAAAACCTTAAATCTCCAGGCTTTTAAAGCACAAAATATAAATAAAAGCTGGGAAAGTAAACCAAAATTCTTCAGATTGTTCCTCATGAATGTCCCCCTTCACCTGCAACACCCCAGAGTGAGCACTCAGCTGGCCTCTGGGTTCATTCCTCCTCTTTCTCTGCAAGGCTGGAGGCAGGGCCTTTCCAGTCCCCGTACCTGCCCCTTCCCCAGGCCCTCCTGACCCAGGGATGGAGTCCCACAGTGTGGTGGTGCAGATTGCTAGTTGTCACTGCCTGGCTTTATTTAAAGGGAATGCAGTAGGCTTCCTCTGTAGAGTTCTGAAAAAGTTGACTACATAGAGGTCTTGTATGTTTTTACCTGGTCAAGTATTTCTCACATCTTTTGTTATCAGAGTACCATTCCAATCTCTTAACTTGCAGTTGTGTGGAAAAGTGTTTTGTAATGAAAGATCTTCATTGGGGGATTGAGCAGCATTTAATAAAGTCTATGTTTGTATTTTGCCTTATGTGATCTTTGCTTTTTTCAGCTGCAAGCACGCTCCCCTTTAACATACATATGCATATTTACAGAAAATAAAGACAAATTGCAGAATGCATTCCAATTAAAAATAAGAAGATTGTGGGCGGTAGGTTAGTGTTCTAGCCATTTACCAACTTTACCTGTTTTACAGAGTATTTTCATCAAATTCTAAGTTCTCAAATATCCTTCCATCTTCTTTCATGTTTACCTCTAAATCCAGTTTTAATTAAAACAGAACCAAGATGATAAATCTCATAATCCACAAGACATAACAGCCCGTTTTGTGAAGGGCAAGGAGACTGGCAGATGAAAGTCAGGCATTACTGTAATGACATATTTTCAGCTACTGATACTTACACCTACTTCTTTAACGTCAGTCAGAAACCACCAGAGGTGCTACACAATACTCCCAGGTCACTGTGAAGGGCATCCTCTGCTCTCTGTGGCCTGAGGAGAAACTCTCCCTTCCTGCACAGTGGTTCTTGTCGGACTAGTCTCAAGTGGGAGAGGTATCAAGGGGGTCCCGGCCTGCCACACTAGCCCCAGGCCAGCAGCAGTGCTGACAGCCAGAGACCCCACAGCTAAGGGATGATCCTACAACACAATGACAGGAAGGCGAGCTCTTGACTTTCCAAAAAGCAAAAGTCACATCTAAATGTCTATTTTGTAAGTTTAGGAATATTTCTTTTACTAAAGAGCAGCTAGAGTGCATTTTTACAGGCTGTAACTAATAGTTGTTAAAGGTTTGTTTTTATTTTTTGAACAGGTAAATGTGCTTACTTATTTCCTATTTATTAAATATTTACTTAAATATTTGTTATTAAATATTTATGCTTATTTTCTAAAGCACATAATAGGTCTCCCCACTTTCCACAATATGGGATAGTTTTAGCATGTTCATTGGAGCAAATTTTATTAGCTATTTCAGTAACATTAAAAGGATTTTAGTTGGCTTATTTTTTTGAATTTTTTATTTGGTGGTGGGGATTGAACCCAGGGTTTCACACACACAAATAAGTACATGCTCTGCCACTAAACTACGTCCTTAGAGATGCTTTAAAAACATAAAACAAATTTTCAATACTATTAATATAAGCTTTTATGCTTGGCTTTGCATTTACCCTAAATAAAAGTTAATAGAGACACTTAGGCTAAAATTTGAATTCTCATGCTTTTGTGGAACACAATAGTAGCAGTAACTATTTCTTTACACAAGTTCATTTTTACTATTCAACCAAAGGTTTCTTACTGCTAAGTTAGACACAAGATGAAAATGTCCTATTTAGACATCTGAGTTGTTCTACCTGTTCTCAGACAGGTAGTTTTGGAGGACGCACTGCCCAGTTTATTCATGATCTGTGATAGACCCCTCTTCCTGGCCACCTACCATCAATCACCATGCCCAACTTACCTGCCCTGGAATCAGTCATGACCTACCTCAGACGTCAGCTCCATGCTGGGATTCCAGACCCATGCTATGCTGCCTTTTGTTTGGAGATAACAGCATGAAAGATATTGGTTGGTTCCTGTTGATTTCAATAATGGCAGACTATTCCTTTCGTACTAACTCAACTTTTATTTACCTGTTAATGAAATCAGAATATACTTGAGTAGGCACCTGCTAGGTACATCTCCTAGTGCTTTTGAGTGTTAATCACTTAGACCTGCATTAACACAGACTCCACCCAGAGCAGGTGGAGACTAGTGAGTCCATGAGAAATTTAATCACTAGTTTCTAGTGGCTTTTAAAGTCTCATTTAATAGTTAACATTCAGAGAGCCTGGACAACACAGATGGTAGAGGATGTCAAAGGGTTTTGAGTACAGTGCACAAATTCCAAAGTATGACCTGCACATCTTGGTAGACAGGATTTTTGGTAAGAGAAAATCACATTTTCTTCTGTCTACTTCAAAAACGTCAAAGAAAAACCTAAGGGACAAAGGAGAGCCTTAAGTATCCTGCTGGACCTTAGCTATACAGTGAACCAAACAGGAAGAAAGGCACCTTCCACAGCCCCACTCCTAAGGCATTGGACAGCTCTGTGAAATGTTCATTAATAATTTAAATACTTAAATAACTTTCAGGTTATCCACTGGATCTTTTCCATCAAGCTGGAATCAGTCTCTTTCTGAGTTAGGAATTCCAGTTTGACAGGCTGTTCCTCCCTGCGAGGCCCCTTTTCTTCAAGTGAATACAGGATTGCTGGTGGCTCCGATGTCAAAATGGAAGTGATGAGGACTTCCGTGACTGCGGGCAGTTCCCTGGTCACACAGGTGGCTTCAGCTTATGTGGTTTGTGGCCTGACCTCTTCTCTTGAGGTATCGCTTCCTAATTTTGATCATCCATTTCACACTGAGTTTGGCAAACTCCGCTGCTTTAAATAATGCCAAGAAAGCCCCACAGAGAAGAGCAATTGTGTTCCAAGGATTGGCTGTGATTATCTGCAAAACAAGCAAATCCGGGTTACTGGCTTGCTTCAGTCTTCATTACTAAATCATACAGGTGTTACTGTCAAACCCCACTCGAAAATTTATTGGGGTGACAAGAAAACACCTGTGTTCTGAAGCTGTCCTAGCTCTGAACTTCCTTCAGGCTATACCTTTTATGTCCACAGCTCAGACTGAGGAGAAAAATACAAATCCCTTACAAGAGATTCTGGAAGAAAAAAATTGTTTCTCAAAAATCTCTGTACAGGGCTGAAGCTGTAGCTCAGTGACAGAGTGCTTGCCTAGCAATATGTGAGGCACCATATACAAATAAAATAAAGGCATTCTGTCCATGTAGAACTACAAAACAAAAATTAAAAAAAAAATCTCTATACAAACAATATAGTATTCCATACTGAGCTTTAACTTTTTAAAATTTTTTTTTATATATTGATAGACTTCTATTTTATTTATTTATATGTGGTGCTGAGAATCGAATCCAGTGCCTCACACATGCTAGGCAAGTGCTCTACCACTGAGCCACAATCAGCCCCCTGAGCTTTAATTTTGTGGCTAATTTAACAACAGCTTTGCCTTAAGATCAATTTCCCTACAACTATACCCAACCTACAAGAAGGTGAGTTCCTCTTGTTTTTTTCCCATCTCATACACCTTAGTTTCACGGTCCCCTGCCTTTGATGTTCTCCTATCTTGATTTACCAATCCATCAAAATCTCAGCGCTTTCTCTGACCTGTAAGCCAAAACCTTCTCTGTATCTCAGCAAAGCTATTTATCCTACGAACAATTTTGATAGGTACTTGCCTCTGGTATTAGTTATTTAAAGCAATAGATTGCTGCCTCACTAAATGTAAACACTTGGAGGCAGAGGCTTTCTATTCAATGTCTAAATTCCCAACCAAGTTAAAACAAAAACACATGGAAGCCCAGTTTAGCAGGGTGACCTGAGACAGAATAAGCCTCAGGGTTCCCACAGGTGAAATGGCTACACCACCACCATTCTGGATTGCTGGGAAGCCAAGTGATGACTCAAGAAAAGCTTGCCTCTGTGAATAGGCTCCACTTAGCCCAAAGCAGGCACCTCATGCTGAATACAGTAAGTTTAAAAAAAAGGTTCAAATGCACATTTTACAGGTACAGCTCAAAGCTACTATCGTTCTACCCGGAGTCTTCTCAGTAAGCCTTTGCATCTACTCTTTTCTACACAGCCTTGTGGCCGTAACAGTAGGGTGGCAAGGAAGACAGCTGTCTTACAAAATCCCTACTTGGTCCCAAGAGTACAAGGTTGAGGCTAAAACTATGAAATTTCTTGCCCTAAGCAATGATCCTGTCAGGACACTTGGTGATTTTTAGACTCGGGTCTGGCTCTAGTGAATGTGGAGCCAGTGAATGTTCATTTTGCAAAGCCTTTCAATTATGTCTCTCCTTCCAAGGTTGTTGAGTCTGAGGATCTGGGCATTCATTGATACTTCAATTATTTGTGCCTTTCTTCCCTGACTTACCACAAATAGTAAGTACCTATCTATCTTGTAGAGACCCTTTAAAAAAGAATGAATTCTAATAGTAGTCTATATAGTAGTTTCATGCTTTCTATTTAGTCAATTAATATTACACTGAGCAGCTCCTCGGTGCTAAGCTCTCTACTAGTTATCAGAGAGTCATGGTGAACATTATGAGCCTCCTCTCTAGAGGGACAAGAGTCTAGATGAAGACAAGGTCAACTAAATAAACTACATACTATAACATCAATGTCATAAGTATAAATTGCAAGCTGCTTGATGCGCTAAAAGAAGTTGAGGACATGGAGGTAGACTAAGCCTGCAAGAAGGCTTCAGGAAAATCGCTCTCATAATCTTAACAGGGGGGCTAGGGATGTGGCTCAAGAGGTAGCACGCCCGCCTGGAATGCGTGCAGCCCGGGTTCGATCCTCCAGCACCACATACAAACAAAGATGTTGTGTCCGCCAATAACTAATAAATAAATATTTAAAAAAATAATAATAATCTTAACAGGAAAATCGCTCTCATAATCTTAAATACTACTCACATCTTGGACTTTCTGGATGAAAGGATCTTTCCATTCAAAGACCACAAAGAACAACTGAGCGCTTTTCTCGGCAGCTGGCCTCTGGTCAATGTAGTTAACCACGCTGGTCTAGACATGGAGGAGAGAAAGCATTACCACCCTAGGCCCTCCGTTGCCTGAAAGAGCAGGAAGGGGGTCTTAGACTCTAGCTTTTCTGACACCATCTTTTGGAGAAAGACCCAAAGTGTATACAGAAGATGCCCAAACCAGTATAGTTCCCGAGGCTTCACCGTGGTGTCCACAGTTTTGGGAAACAGGATCTGAGATGTCCAACACGTGTTTTGAGTAGTTACTGAAATTTTTCACCAGGGGCCTATACTCTCAATTAAACCATATATAGACTACCATGGAAGAGTCCCAATTAAAAGCAATAAAAATCCCAAATTCTAAAACACTTGATCTTAAGGATTAGGTATTTCAACACAAAAAGTCTACAAGAACAATTATAGGTCCCAGATCCACAGAGCTAAGCTTTCCTTATAAATATTTAATAGGTGTGCATGGTAAGACCTGGTTATCAACTAATAAAGTGACTACGTGGCATCATGGAGAGCAGACAGGTTCCAGGCTGGCCAGCCAGCCTCAGCCCAGGGGCATGGGTCCACCCTCTGATCTGAGCCCATAAAGCAGGATAAAATGTTTACCTCACTGTGGAATGATGAGGATCAAATGAAAAAAAAAAAAATCTGTGTGGAAGCATTTGATACTCAAAAGCATAATATAAAAACTTTTTTTTTTTTGAGTTTTGTTTAAAAGAGCTCATGGAAAAAAACAAAAGAGCTCATCATCCTGCCAAAAGATTTCCCATTCAGACAGTAATAAAAGGCACCAAAAAAATCCCCTAAGCATAGGTTCACTGAGGGTTTCAGCCCTTTAGTTTCAGATCACTGTCAGAGCCACCAGGTGGAGGCTGCACCTAACAATGAGCTACACCAACACCACCTTTCTCAGAGCCTCTGTGGGGCCAGAGAAGGGCCTGGAGTTCTAAGGAGCAAAGTACAGAGTAAGAATCCAGGTGACAGGTGGCTTACCAAACAGGAATATTTTAAGGATCTGGGGTCAAGGGCACCTCTTGAAGCAGGAAAAAAGCCTGTTCCTTAATAGTCCTAGGAACCAGCTCATAAAGAAGCAATTTCAAGTCCACCTGGACAGTCCCCACCTGGACTTGTACATAACTTCTGGCCACAGAGCCCACTCTATTAGAGGGGTCCTTCCATTCCAGCCCAGACTTTTCCTAATACTGACCCCACAGTCCAGACCAAAAAGATTGCCTTGGGAGGAATAGAGGTGAGGACAGACAGCTGTCTCCTCCCTCTTCCTCTGCAGCACCCAGCCACATACACACAAGGTAGCCCAGCTCTAAGTGGATGGAGGAGGAGGAGGGCCACTGCAGGTGGAAGCCCCAGACACAGTGACAGTGAACTGCTTTCACTCATGATGGACCAACTGCCCCCTCAAGGTCGCCCACCTCCATGCCTTTTCCCATGGACCTCCCAGCTCTCTCGGGATCACAGGAAGGGAAGCCCAGCACACCTCCCAGCTCAAGGTCAGTGGACTGAAGGTTTTTTCCAACAGACTTTGTTATAAAAAAAGTCTCAGTATGCATCTAATGTGTTTACATTTATAACTTTACAAGTGATAGAATGTGCACTATTACTGTTCTGCTCATATATATATATATTTAAAACATTGGACAATAGAAACATTAAAAGGATGAGATAAATATAAACAGTCTTTTCCTCCTGCATCCAATGATCATCATGCTCAGAGCCCTTCAGACATTACTGTGTCTAGTCTTTTTTCCCTGCAAATAATCATTCCCTATGCTGCTGCCAGCTTCTCAGAGTTCTGCTGGCCTGGGATATCAGATGTAGCTAGGTGTGTTACCCTGATCGCTGCTCCACATCTGTATTTGTGAAAAACGCCAAGGATGGCCAGGCCAGCCACACACCGCGTCCAGGAGAGCATGCCGATCCCTGGTGTGGCACGTGAAGCATTTGCCAGGGTCTGCCTTCTCCTAGTGAAGGTCTACTCACCCCTAGGATCCTGCTCAAAAGAACGCTTTTCTGCAAAACTTCCCTCTACCCTAGACTCAAGTTTGAAAAAATCCCCAACAGTCCCAAGCAAACTCAGAGCCACCTACCTCCTGCCGGAACTCTACTGCTTCCCGCCCATCCTCCTCCTTAGTCTTCACCAGGGACATCTTGACCCAGGTACGGAAGCCCCCAGAGAACTTCCAGCTGGAATAAGCGCTCTCACAGGCCTGCATGAAGCCCACCTTGTCTGAGCTTGGAGGACAGAAGAAAAGTCCAAGTTAATCCAGGCCTGCCAGCAGGAGCCCATGGTGGCCAGACTCAAAGTCCAGCCCCTGCCTCAAGCTGCTTTGCTGGCACAACCAGGACACTGGCCGCTCCCTGCTTTCCCTCCAAAACTTGACTGCCTCAATAGGACTGTTTGTCAGTCAACAGCAAAAGCAAGGTCCGTCCCTGCTTGCTCTTCACTTGATTTCCAAGGGGAGTTGGGACCAGCCTGGGACAGGAACCAGATCCCTGCAGCTGCCAATGGGAAAATTCCTCCTCCCTCCCACTCGCTCCTGCTACGGCTCCCACAGCAATTAGCACTTAGATTGCAGAAGCTCCTACAACTGGTGTCCCCAGCTCCTCAGAGAACTGGACTTGAGCAGAGCCGTGAGGCAGCCCTTACTGGCCTTTCAGCTCCTCTATAAGGCCAAGAGGGGGAAAGAGGATTCCTGGGGCAGGGGAGGTCTTGGCCAGAAGGGATGCCTACCCCATCTGGCCTAGGGTGGTGCAGATGCAGGAGAATGAGTGTGCAGAGGCAAACAGAAACCTCAGCATGGCATGAGGAAGCTCATTGAAGGAGCCAGGCATGGGGGACCTCTGAAAAGCCTTCTAGGAAGAAGGCAAGACAGACAGGGAGACAGAACTACAGGGGCAGAACAGGAGGAAAATGCTAGAGCAGAGCCTCTGAGCTCTGGGTAGAAGGACGGAGCGGCAGGGTAGGGGACAGTGGAGGCAGCTCCCTCCTGTTCAGGGGAGGTGTGACTGGTATTCGTGCCACCCTGCAGCCACCCTACTTTCTATGATTGGTGCCCCAGGGCTCAGCAGGACCTGGTGGAGACATGCAGAAAATGCTCCCAATCTAATGAGCACCAGAGATGCACCACAATGTGTCCCAGAGATGGCACCACAATGTGTCCCCAAAGCAGTGTGTTTGAAGCAGGCAGGAACTTTATGATGATCAGGACAGATTCACCACAAGGAAAGACCAACGGCAGCTACGGCAAGCACACTGTGCCTAAGTTTCTATGCATGCTCCAGGAGAAACCAAGGTCCCAGGTGGGGACCTATCATCACAGGGGCTGACGGATAGAAGGCAGCCCCTGCTACCCTCCAGCAGCCCCAGGCAATGGGCCAGACCCAATGAAGTCTTAGGACCACACTCTGTGAGAGCAAGGACGCTCTTCCACACCAGATCTGCTCAACTCTACAGTGACAATTCAATGGACAGGCTGAGCTCACCGGCCCTTCCCTAGCCATGGGACCTCTGCAACTGTGCCCTGCCCTCACTCCTACATCCTCAGCATGGGGTCCACAAGACTGGAAGAAGGTAAAAAGCTGATAGCAAGACCACCATGACCCCTGAGAGGCCACCTTTGCAAGAACTCCTGGAAGGAAGAGAACAGGAGGTAGTCGATGGCGCTGAAGTCCTCGCTGCTCTCGTTCAGGCGGAACTGGAGGAAGACCAGCTCCCGCTTCTTCACTTCCCGGGGCCCCTGGACAACCAGGGCAGATTTCTGCAGGGGCACAAATGCAGAATCTCAGTCATGGGAGGACTGCCTGGTCCCCAGACCCTCACCTGGGCACACAGAGGCTTTTAAGTCTAACAGCAAAAGGACTGATGAGACAGCCATTGCTCCTCACCTACCAGCCCTGTGCAGGCGCGCGCGCGCGCGCGCACGCACACACACACACACACACACACACACACACACATGCGCTACGGCCCACTTCTCTTGCTGGCCGGCGGAGCTACAGATGCTCACCTTTGTTTAGTAAGATTGTTCACTTCCATCTGTTTCTTCCAGTCTGTCACTTTTCTCTTAATTTAGTTGCTAATATTATTTTTATATGGAAGCTTTACATATATCAATCAATTTGTACTTTACAATCAAATCTGTAGATCTTTTTCTTTATGGTTTCTGGATTTCACTTGTGAAAAAGTAAGCCAGAATTTTATCAATGTTCTTATTTCTTTCTAGGACTTTTTAAATCTTTTACACATTGAGATACTCATACACTTGCCTTTAAGGTTTTTTTTTTTTTTTGTTTTTATTTTTTTTTAATATTTTTTAAGTTGTTGATAGACCTTTATTTATTTATATGAGATGCTGAGAATCGAACCCAGTGCCTCACACATGCTAGACAAGTGCTCTACCACTGAGCCACAGCCCCAACCCTGTCTTTAAGTTTTGTCGAGTGTGAAACAGGGATGAAACTCCCACCCCACCAACAAAGAATAAATGTTTTAAAGCCATCCCCTCCCCCCCTTTTTCTAGGCTAGATTCAAGTATAGAACCACCATACACGTCTACTCCCGGCTCTGACACTGCCCACAAACACCGTGTCTCTCTGCACCAAGCCCCTGCTCCTGGGACACCTGTGGCCTTAGAGGGGTCCTCCTCTCACAGTGCTCCTCCCACCCTGCACTTGCCTGGGTCATTACCATACACGTGTTCTCCTAAGTGTACTTTTTTTTTGGTACCAAGGATTGAACCCAGGGGCACTTAACCATGGAGCCACATCCCCAGCCCTTTTTTAAGATATTTTATTTAGAAATAGAAACTCACTAAGTTGCTGAGGCTGACTTTGAAATCGTGATCCTCCTGCCTCAGCCTCCCGAGCCACTGGGATTACAGGCACGTGCCACCGAGCCTGGCCTAAGCGTACTTTCAAACTAGTTTGTTTACTTCCATAAAAGCCCCCTTTAACGGTGATGAAACGGAGGGCTAATTTGAGAAGAGTATCTTTACATCAATTTTTACAAATGTTCTACAAATCTTTGAAAAGTGTGAGTATACTATCAGGTAACGAGGTTTATCTCACACACACACACACACACACACAAATCTACTAAAGGTGCTATCCAGTCTTCATGGTTTATTACTGAAGATACGTGAATTTCTAAGGGTATTAAAATCACACTCTAGGGTGAGGGTATTTTTTTTAAACAGGTTTTACCTAAAATACACAAATGTCACCTGTTCTGTACATAAAGACTGACGACTATTAGCTCTTGGTGGGGAGTCATGGAATGGAAGCTCTGATCAACATTCACCAGCCCCCTTCTAGAACCCTCTGCACCTGGAATTCCACCTGGATGGTCACACTGCTACCCCATCTCTTCTGATTACTCTTGCATTTTCTCGGAGCCCTTGTCCATCCATCTATCTTCATCCTTTCCATGACATTTTCCTGGAAGTCGGCTGCAGAGAAGGCTAACTGTCCCCAGACTCCCCCCACCGACTCCCTCCTTCAGCACAAGAAAGCACTTCCCAGCCTGCGATTCCAGCAGAATACAGCCACCTTGCTGGAGCCCCATTTCTGGCTTCACGTGCGGCCATGTGATGAAGTTCCTGGAATGTGCAGCAGTGACTCATGCAGTCCTGAATTATTTCCTAAAAGCAGAACTACTAGCCCTCCGCTTCTCCCCTTCCCAGGAGTGAGCATGTCCTCACTACTGTCCATGTGGATCAGGACGACACCCAGCAGGCAGCACAGGGACAGGATGGAAGCTGTGGCTGGACAGTCCCATGAGGTGGCACTGCCCACGGTGCAGCCCTGCCTGCATGCCTGCAGGGTCCCTGAGACAAGTGGCCTCTCTATCTTCTCAGCCACCATAGTTGGGTGTTTGCTTTTACCCAGGAGCTGAGCCCATTCACTGAGCAACACACACTGTGTTAGCTGCAAGTGGAGTATGAGATTAGCGAAAAAGTTATTAGAAAAAAACTTAACATCCAGGCATCAGCTTAGCACTTGGGTGGTGGGAACACTGATCCTGTAGGCTGGAAGGCAGTTCACAGTATTTGATGAAAGTTATTGACCCTTAAATTGAGAAAACAAGAAAGAAATCAAGTATGACTGGATGAGACCCTCAATGGGGGTCACTTTCACCTGGATGCAAATAGCCAGAAGTCTGCATGTTTCCGCAAAGAAGCAGCTCATTGCAAAGATAAGAAGAGGAAGGTAAGAACGAGTCAGCTCCAAGTGTGCAATTTCAACCCTAAGGTCAGACCCCAAATGCCACAAGCAGGGAGCTGAGCAGAAAAATCTGCCACTCCAGAGAGGGCAGGTTTGCTACTGTCCACTTCAGACAAGGCCACTGAAGATACAAGGCAGATCTCCCAGCAGATGAGGCAGAGCACAGAGGAGTCTCCCCCAGGACAGCAGAAAGGTCAAACCAAGGAGCTGACTTCATGCCAAGGCAAGAGCCTTGCAGTCCTGCCCTGCAGGGCTCCCATCCCCCTTTCCACATGGGGGCTCTGGTGTTCTGACTTCTTCCTCCCCTGCTGTGTTTGTTTCTGTTATTATTATTATTACGAAGATAAGAGTCTTGCTGTGTTGCCCAGGCTGACCTCAAACTCCTAGGCTCAAGCAATCCCCCTGCCTAGTCCCTGAGTAGCTGGGTCTGGAGGCAAGTGCCACATGCCAGTCTCCTGCATTAGTCCACAAGGCTTCAGTTCAGGGAGCCGATGGAGGAGGAGGAGATAACCTGTTAGTTCATAGCTTTGGGGCTCTAAGGACCTGATGGAGAAAACCAACCATCACTCAGAGCTGGAGGCAGCAACTACATTTAACTTCATTTTCACGAAAACAAACTCTTTGTGTCTCCTTACTTCGTGAGTCTTTATGATACTTAAATTACAAACTATTATAACAAGCACAACCTGCATAAGCAGGTTTGGGAGAAAGGCAGCTGACTCCTGAGCATGGTACTCGGCTGGGGCAAGAAGAGGGCCAACCCAGGCAGGCCTGGCGGTGCCAAGCCGCTCACCAGCGTGTTTTACGGAGGGGATGGAGAGAGCTGGGAGTGCAGACTGTCTTTCCATTACAGATTCTGCTCTACGTTCAGGGTTTTACAAATTGCTCTCCTGTTTGTTTTAGTCCGTTTTCCTATTCTGGACTGGGTTCTGCTGGTTCATCTTGGTCCTTTTCTTTGTTGGTCCCATGTAAGTGTCTAGTGACCGCTAATGACCAGGGCAACAAGTAGAGGTCTGAGATGCAGTTCGTCCCACAGTGGCATATTTGTTTCTCCACTGCTCCTCTCCCACACCCCGGCAGGCCAGCTGGGAGTGCTTTGCAGGAGTGAGCAGGGAGCCCAGCCTGGCTCTCCCAGTCTTTTGCTTCTGGAAGAGACTCCTGCCCCTCAGTATCCTCCTGCTGTCCACCGTGCAGCTCAGTCTCAGCTCTGCTATCTCCACTGTCCACGCACAGAACCTTCCCTCGGCTCATGGAGAGAATGGTTCTAGGATCTGTCACCCAGAAGTGACACTGTCCCAGCAGCTCTGCCTCCACAGGGAGGGCAAAGGCTTCGGCTGGCTTGGCCAATAGGCTGTCCCATCATGAGGACACTGCTGACAGAGGACACTGGTTCTCTGAACGTGCCAACTCTGAGCTAGAGGTGGAAGGGAAGGCTGTACCTCCTGAGCCGCCCTCCTGCACCTGTTTTAGGTCAGAGGTTTTCTCTGATTTGTCTGCTCCACCATTCAGTCCCAACCTGCCATTTACAGTTTACACTAGTCCCTCAAAATTCCTGGAAT
Organism: Spermophilus citellus; assembly: GCF_964194105.1. Taxonomy (NCBI): domain Eukaryota; kingdom Metazoa; phylum Chordata; class Mammalia; order Rodentia; family Sciuridae; genus Spermophilus; species Spermophilus citellus. The sequence continues at coordinate 124,356,303 of NC_138187.1, read as the reverse complement.
GCCAGTGATATGTTTGTAGTTTGAAAAGCTATTACTAATATTCTACCCTACCCTAGTTTTTACCCTAGTTTTAGTGAGATTTTAGTGGAATGCATAAACCAATTAATGAAAAAGTCTTGGTTTGATCCTTTCTTCTTAAAACCCCATCAACAGCTCCGGGGCACCCAAAGGAGGAAAATCAGATGCACAGCATGACATGGGTGCTTTTCTCAGCTGTCCTTACTTCTGCCCACAGCTGCATCTCCCACATTCTTCCAGGGGTAGCTGGTCCCAGAAACAACCCTACTGTGATCTCACCCAGAGGCACAGACCCAACAGGCCACCTCCTCCCTTTCTGTCTTGGTAGGTAGTTTCCTCTGTCCAGAAAAATTCTTTCCCTCTGGAAAACTTTCACACAGTCTCTATCAACTCTATCAATCCTTCCTGAGAACACAGCTGGAAAAGTCAAAGCGTAACTAGATAATGAGGTCCCTTCCCAGGCTTCAAGAGCTGAGTGCAGGTGCTGCTCCCCTCACCACGCTCAGAGCCTCAGCCTGCCATCAGGTACCCAGCTGAGCTGTGCTGTGTGACAGCAGAGCCAGAGAGTCCTCACCCCCAAACCAGGACTCCTCCTTTACACTGGCAAATTTATTCAAAATATGGATTCCCAGGTCCTATCCTTAGGAATTATGATCCAGCTGACCTCCTCGGAACCTAGGAATCTATAATTTCAAAAAGCACCCTGCGCTGGGCGTGGTGGCGCATGCCTGTAAACCCAGTAGCTCAGGAGGCTGAGGCAGGAAGATCGTGAGTTCAAAGCCAGTCTCAGCAACAGTGAGGCACTAAGCAACTCAGTGAGACCCTGTCTATAAATAAAATACAAAATAGGGCTGGAGATATGGCTCAGTGGTCAAGTGCCCCTGAGTTCAATCCCAGGTTACCACACCCACCCCACCCCCCCCAAAAAAAAACACATCCTGGTAATTCTATCAAGCAGTCAGGAAGGGACCTACTTCACCACATCATAACAGCCTGGCCCTCTGCCCTGCAGACTTCTATCAAGGACAGATCTCATCCCACTGTCAGGAATCTGAGGGTCACTCTCCAAAGGATGAAGGCCTCATGGTCTGAAATGCAGAGGATCCAGCCATGGATCTCAGGGACCAAGGACCCATATCCATAGAGTGTGAGGAGGCCTCCTGGGAAGAAGAAAATCTGGGCCCTGGGTGTGGAGCAAGCAGAGGGCACACTGCCTAGACCCAGCTCAGCGAGTTACTACCATGGTCTGATTGGAGAAGGGGTGTGTGTAGTTGATCCTCTGGGTGGTGCAATTCATGTCGCCGGGCTGGCCAGGATTCATCAGAGGTGGAATGACCTCATAATGGTGCTCACAGCTGAGAAGCTGGGCCTGACCAGGGTACAGGGCAATACCTGGGAACACAAACAGGGAAAAGTAAATGTTAGAACTCAGTCCCCGACCAAACCCTTGAAACCATATCACATTAACCAATAATCTATGTTACAGACTCCCCGAGTGACTGTTGAGAAGGGAACAGAAAGGGTGATGGTCTGGGGAACCACGCCCTCCTCAGTAAGCTCCGCCCAGCCTGGAAGACAGAGGCCAGTGCCCACTCCAAAGCCTGCTCCCCACAGAGCCAGCTCCACTCCTCCGAGGGAGCCTCCTAGGCTCAGCCCAGCTGTGCATCCAGGGCCCGTCACCACCTGCAGATCTGCTGGAAGCCTTTGGACTATAGGCATCCCCAGAACTTACACTGTCATGTCGGCTGACTGGGAGTCCCCAGTGTGCGGGTGGTATCCCAAGAGTCCTCCCCTTTCCCTGCTAAGACACCCACCCGGTTTACAGCTCTACTGATGACATCTGTCCCAATCTCAAGGGCAGAAATGCTGAAAGCAGCATGTGGCATCAGAGACAGGCAGAGTCAGAGTGACAAGAGTTGGGACACTGCAAGTAAGACCAAAAGAGACCAAAGCAGACACACAGAGAGGAGGGACAAACATGAAATAGTAAAGTCCAGCCTGGGAGCCATGTCCAGCATGCCTGGGGAATGGCAGGGTGTCCCAGGCAGAGGGGTCCCTGACTCTGGCTCTGCCCTGTGAGCAGGCTGTCCTGAGGGTTGCTCAAGGACATCATCTTAGCAAAGCAGATGGTACACACCAGGTGGGCAGGGCCTGGATCCACAGAGTTTAGGCCTCTCTGTTCAATCCTAGGCTTCCAGAGCCCCAGTGCCAGCCCCACCGTGCTGGAGCAGAGTGTGTTACTACCAGCAGAGAAGATGCCCCACCTAGGACCAGACACACCAATGGGGCGAGAAAGTTATACTGGGCATGGTCCTCTCCTGGCAGGGCCTCTGTCCTCTGAACGGTTGTGCCTTCCCCTGCCACCCTTATCCCTAGTGTGCCAGCCTGGACTCCTCTCCAGAAGCCCTCGCCTCCCCACACTCCCCTTGGCTCCTCCCTCTTTCTCCTCCTCCTCCCAGAAACTCACTGCCCACTGTGTACTCCTCAAAGCCTGGCAGCAAGCCCACCTCTGCAAAGCTCTCCTGACCGCCCAGTGCTACAGGAGCCACGCCTGGCCCATGGCTCTCCTCAGCACACTCTCTGCAGGTCCTGGCAGCAGCACGGAGGTGGTGTCTACACCTGGGCATCTCCACCAGTGCTGTGGGTATGGTGGTGGCTGGGGGAGAGGGTGGCCAGCTGATCCCCAGAGCTGGGGCCCGGGCACCTGGCCCAGGTCAGCTCTACCTGGAGCGTCATAGCGATCCACCTCCTTGTAAGACACAGACATGACAGGGTGCTTGAGCTTCTCACGGAAGTCCATGATGGTCTGGTAGACCAGGAAGACGGCCACGGCCATGAGCAGCAGGTAGATGAAGATGAGCAGGACTGAGAAGACGTTCTTGAGGCAGGCCTTGCTGAAGCGGAGGCTGCTGGAGGCGGACTCGCTGTCCAGGCCTGACAACAAACACCAGAGCATGACCCAGAGTACAGGGACAGAGCAGCCAGGGACGGTCAGCAACCACCCCCGTCACCGGCCTTAGCAAGGAGGTGAGGTTGCCCACACCCGAGTCTCCCACCTCACCCCCAAACATAACAGAGGGCACTTACACACCTGCACCACACAGCACTCTGCCAGGCAGAGGCACCAAGACATTGGCTAACGGCCATTACTGTCTACAGGGACAGACGATCATAAATCCAACAAGTGAGCTGGCCCCGGCCTACCTCTCTGGCCTTTTCCCTTACTCCATTTCCTGAGGTCCCCAGGTCAGCTCCACTCAGTGACCCTCTGTCCTTCCAGAGTCCCTCTCAGCCCTGCCGTGGCTCACATTCGCCACTCCCTGTGCCTGTCTATAGCACTCTCCTCCCACAGCTGACTTCCACCTCATCCTTCCGGCTTCCATTTAGAAAGGCATTTTCCCAAAGAAGCCTTCTCCGGCCTGCTCGCTTCACCTGGATAACCCTTCCTCAGTGCGCCCAGGGAACCCTATATGTCCCCTACTTCATCACAGCTATCTCTTTGAGTTTTTCCTACTCCTAGGCTACAAGCTCCATGAGGGCAGAGTCAAGAGCAGTCCTGTCCATAACTGAGTCCCAGAGCTCCCTGTGCCTGTATTCTACGCTTCCACGCTGACCGACTAAACACGTCTTGAGGTCACTCCTACAATGCAGCTCTGCTTCCCCCACCTGCTCACATGCCACCCCAAGCCTAGACTGCTCTGTAACGGGCTGAACTGTGTTTCCCCAAAAAACTCCTGTGTTGAAGCCCTAACTCCCACTGTGACTCTATTTGGAGATAGGGTCCTTAAGGAGCTAGTCAGTCAAACAAGGTCATAAGGATGGGGCCCTGATCCCACAGGACTGATATCCTTATAAGAAAAAAGACAAGAGAACGTAAAACGTGCACACCTCAGGAAAGGCGTGTGAGAGGGGCGCCTTCTGCAAGCCAAGGGGAGAGCCCTCGCCATTGAGCAGCCCTGCAGGTGCCTCGACCTTGATCTAGCCTCCAGACTGTAAGAACAAGATTCTGTTGCTGAAGCCACCCAGCTGGGGTACTTTGTTGTGGCAGCCTCAGATGACATTCCCACAGTGCTCCCACTGCTCCCTGGTTGGCTCCTCAAGGAAAAACCCTCTTTTCTGCATAGCACACCTGGGGACAAGACTGGGGACAAGGGAGAAATCGGAATAGAAGAAGGCCCAAAAGGTATCTATATGGTTTCTGATGTCAGCAATGAGACAGTAGCTTGGTCATAGCACCCTGGCACAAACATTATAAAATTTGAAGAATATATTTGAAATTATTTGAAGGCATTGAAGAATGATCACAAGCAGGTAAAGTTAGAAGACAATCTATCACTGGAAGAGAAGAACTGCCCCTTGGTAAGATCTATAAATTCATACTTTTTGCCTGAAGGTACATGCCAACCCCTAAAAGACACACTCAGGATGACAGAGTTCAGGCAGGGAAGAGTGGCCAGGAAGTTAAGGAGGAATCCACATATGGGGTGAATCTCCTGAAGCTGTAAATTAGTAATATGCTCAAATCATTGGCTGGAGACCCTTGAGGGGCTTGGGGTGGGGGGGTGGAATAAAGCAACTGAAAACTGAACGAGGAAGGAATGATTTCAGCTGCAGGGAGAAGGGAGTTGAAAGCTCGAGTCTTGCCATACTAACCTGCTAAGACAGAATCTAAAATCTCTATCATTCATAATGCCAATAAGAGCAAGTTCAAACAAAACTTACTAGCATGCAAAGAAACCAGAAGATGTGACCCAAACTCAAGGGAAAAAGGAATCGACAGCAACCCACACCAAGATAACCCAGATGTAGCAATTAGCAGACAGGAACTTCACAGCACTTAAAGGACATAAAAGAAAATGTATGTCAAAGAGAGAAAGTACAAAAAAAGAACCAGAGTAGTTAATGGCAGTCACACAGCAATGTAAATATATTCAATACCACTGAACTGTAGGCACACATATGGTTAAGATGGGGAATTTTATAGTCTATGTATCTTACCACAATAAAAATATTAAAGAATCCAACGGAAATTCAAAAACTGAAAAAGAGAGTAAGATTAACATTTTACATAGGCTTAACAGCAGATGACGGCAGAGAAAACGAGTCAGTGAACTTGAAATTAGATGAAAAGAAATTACCCAACCTGAAGAAAACATTGAGGGGGGGGAAAAAAAAACGAAGCCTGCGAGTATCTTCTAGTCTAATGACAAGCAACTGGAAGGAAAAAGAAAAAAAAAAAAAAAAAGATGAGTTGCAAAAAAAAATTTTGTAATAGTTTAAAAACATCATCACACTGAAAAAAGACCATCCACTGACAGATCTAAGAAACAAAATACATGGCAAGCATGATAAGAAAACTACTTCTAGGCAAATTACAGTCAAAAGAGTGTGCAAAAATAAGAGAAAATTCTTGAAAGCACTTAGGAAAAAACAAAAAAAGACACACTACATAGAGGGAACTGACACAAACAATGACTCAGTTCTGATCAGCAATTAAGGAAGCTCAAAGGGGCTGGGACTGTAGCTCAGGGGCTTGCCTAGCATGTGTGAGGCACTGGTTGGATCTTTAACACCACAAAAAATAATAAAATAAAGGCATGCTGTCCATATACAACTACAAAAAAAATTTTTTTTAAAAAAGGAGGCCCAAAGATAACAGAACAGCTTTGAAGTTGCTGAAAGAAAAACACTGTCAACCCAGAAATCTATATTGAGAAAAACTTCAAAAATGAAGATAAAATAAAGATATTTCCAATAACAAAAGCTGAGAGAATTCATCACCAGCAGTCCTGCACTATAATGCATGATAAAGACAATCCTGGGAAACACAGGGAAACGACCATGTGGTAACTGATGTATGAGAAATAACTATCATAAGAAATAAAATCACCAGAAATGCTAAACAGGTGGATAAGTATATGAAGCTATTTATAATTTTAACTCCTAAGGTCTATACAATATTGTCAAATTTATAATCTGTAGGAAAGAACAAAGAAATAACACAAAAAAAATTAGACAACTAGACAAAAGAAAGATGGGAGAAGCAAATTCAAGCATATCAATAATCACATTAAATGTAAATGGACTGAACACTCAAAAGGCAGAGGACTGGGATATAGCTGATTTAACCTCCTTGCCTTGCATGGCCAAGGCCCTGGGTTCAATCCCTAGCACCACCAAAAAAAAAAAAAAAAAAAAATTAAAAGGCAGAGATTGTTTGCCTAAATTAAAAAATCAAGACCCAACTACATGCAATAAAAACATGAACTTAAATACAGAGTATCTGTTCATAATTGTTTTCATTTTTCCTTATGTAAAAGCAGAATCAGCACAGAACTATCAAAGTATTCTTGGTTGGTAAAGACAAGACAATCATTCTTTACTGCTATAAGTATGTATCAAGCACCAATTCTATATGCAAGACTTCATACTAAGTGCTTCAGAGAGACACCAATAGAAAAGCATTAATGGACTCTGCTACCAACTGCTTCAGAATTCAGAAAGATGTGAGGGTGTTAAGTGGGCAGGAAGTTAAATCAGCAATGATTTTGTGGAGGTCACATTAGTCCTGAGCCTACGGCAAACAGAATTCTGAGGGAAAAAAAATTTGCTCTTCATTTTTCATTTATTTCTGAACTGGAAGAACAGATATATATAGCCCACATGTTAAGAGCATGAGATTTTAAGTCCATTTTAGTCCATTTTAATCTCCAGTCCCAGCTCTGCAATTCTGAATATTAATATTCCTAAAGCCTCACTTTCTTCATGTGAAAAGTGAATAATCATTTCAATGTTATAGGATTTTTGAGAGAAGTAAATGAGAAATTGCTGCAGAATATATTATAGTGTCTGTTCAATGGTAGTAATTACTGTTACTGAAGGAACTGAATGTACCCTCTACCCTACAAAAGATGAGTCCCTTAATGAGGAAGATGACAAAAATGAAGAGCAGAGAACTACAATTTCTTAATAACAAGGAACAAGAAAAATTACAGGCTGAAAATCAAATGACGGTGGGGCAGAACACAGTGTCTTTCACACAGGAGGCATGTAATACCTTCATATCTGTTAAATGACTAAATGACCTAAACACTAGATAAACTTAGTCTTGCAATGCTAATGCAATTTGTCAGAGAATACCAGCACAACTCAGGCATGTAAAACTATGAACCAATTAGTATTCCTTTCTATTTCTAGCAAAGTACTTTAGAAAGTTTCTACTTGACACAGAAGCACAAATTCCCAGAAGTATCAAGGAGGTCCCTTCAGGAACAGCTTACTAGAGGCACTGGAAGTGTCCTCTATCTACAAAGAGATCAGGGAACTGAGAGTCAAGGAAATCACTGGAGCAAGTGATAACTAAGCCACCAAGGTACAGAGCAGCTGAAGCTATTCAAAAAGAATTAAAGCAATTGTTTCTCAATTTCTCTCTCATTTCATTTTTGCTCCAACCTAAACTCTGTCAATTTCTGCTCCCTCTCAGCTTTGCCATCTACCTTCCTTCCACATTCCCTCAGGATCCTGCTCCACTTTACCATGTAAGTTTTCTTCCCTGAGTCTTACATTCAAACACTCCCCCAGAGTGTCCTATATAAGGGTGTGCCAATGGACACTTCATGAGACTCTGTCCTTCTTCACGTCCAGCCTATAAATGGTTTCCCCTGGCTTAGGTGCTGACCCCTGGCAGGTTGGTGCAGCTGGGCTGCAGGGCCACAGGACCCAAAGCACAGCAGCATTTCCAGCTTCCATAGTTCAGGTGGGACCACAGGTATATGCTTCAAAACATGACGAGTGGAAACACATTCAGGGTCATGAGTTGCTCATAACTGCAGCGGCAACAATTACCAGCTCACTACATTCTACTAGGGCTTGGAAAGCTCATTAGATAAAACTGAAGGAAGTCTAAAGTAACTGATAAGGTCTATAAGATGTGAACTGAATTTTTAAGAGGCGGTAGGAAACAAAAAGGCCATCTGGCCCAACCCCACTCATGCACAGCAGTTCAGGATCCTGTCAGTAACTGGCAGAATCAAATGAGAGTCCTGGAGGCCTAGCTCCTAGCCCAAATGCTCTTTCCCACACAACACAGTGAGCATTAGTATTAAAATTCTAGTTGCTAATGATGATAAAAGATCTGATTTTTTTTAAAAGAAAGAGTGAGAGAGAGGGAGAGAGAGAGGGAATTTTAATATTTATTTTTTAGTATTTGGCGGACACAACATCTTTGTCTGTATGTGGTGCTGAGGATCGAACCCGGGCCGCACGCATGCCAGGAGAGCGCGCTACTGCTTGAGCCACATCCCCAGCCCCAAAAGAAGATCTGATTAAAGACTAACTTTTTTTTTTTTTTTTTTTTTGGTACCGGGTACTGAACCCAGGGGAGCTTAACCACTGAGTCACATCCCCAGCCCTTTTTATATTTTATTTAGAGTCAAGGCCTCCTTGAGTTGCTAAAATGCTGAGGCTGGCTTAGAACTCGAAATCCTCCTCCCTCAGCCTCCTGAGCCATTGGGATTACAGGTGTGCACCACCCACCAGCTGAAACTTTAACTCTCTAACAAGTAGAGAAGCTGGGGCATCTTTAAGACAAACTATATATTACATTCAGGCTGAACAATATAATGAACAATAAATGGCATTTGTGGACAGGTGTCCACTCTGCTATAAGTCATATAAAAATGATTTTGAAATGTCTTGCCTTTATGATACCTGTGGCTAGAAAAAGGGATGAAAGTTTGAAAATTCTAGAAGCACCAATTTAGGGTGTGAACAAAAGGTCACTTATGACCCTATCACTTTGGTTTGTCTGGCAGAGGTACTTGGACAAATTACTCCTGGGGGAAGACTAATCACACGTCTCCTCTTCTTTACTCGCAAAAGCCAAGGTTAGCTTTTTTGTTTGTTTATTTGTTTAGTTGTAAGTGAACACAATAGTTTTATTTATTTATATGTGGTGCTGAGGATCGAACCCAGTGCCTCACACTGCTAGGTAAGCGCTCTACCACTGAGCCACAACCCCAACCCCAAGGTTAGCTTCTTTACAGGCCTCTTCTTAGCCCACTAATAGGCCTGTGATGTAAATAAAAGCTATAAAACTACTTATCAACCACACATGCTAAATGTAACACTCCGATTCTAAAATTAGACAGCATTACATTTTACTTAAAAAAAAAAAAGTACTAGATATTTGACAAAATGTCCCTGTACTCTGCAGGGAGAAAATCCAATACTGGCTTTCTTGCGTCAAGCTGGATAATATGTTTTAAAAGTACACATCCTTCTTGGTAGTTAAGCACCCCTGGATTCAATCCCCAGTATCAAAAAGAAAAGAAAAGAAAAACATATACATCTTTGGGGGGGGGGGGGCACAGTGGTGCATGCTTGTAATCCCAGCAGATCAGGAGGCTAAGGCAGGAGGTCTCAAGTTTAAAGCCAGCCTTAGCAACTTAGTGAGATCTTGTCTCAAAACAAACAATACAAAAGGTTGGGGATGTGACTAAGTTGTTAAGTGCCCCTGGGTTCAACCTCCAGTACCAAAAAAATAAATAAAATCCTGGAAAACCCAAACCCAACCCAGAATGAAAGCCAGGCCATTAAAGGGATCTGTGATGGGCAATTCAGATTCTGGAAGAAACATGGGACTTTTATTCAGAGAAAGGGACCTGGCTGGTTGTTCACAAAAGCCCTGTGAAATCACCTTGCAGAGAAAACTGAGTTGAGATGGATTCTGGATTCTTGTCTGTCCTTTTTCGTTTTTAGTAATGTGGCAATGCTGGGTTCTATTTTTTAAGTTATAAATTTGCATACCATAAAATTCACTTTTTGGAAAGTGAATAGATTGAGTAGTTTTTAGCTTATTCACAAGGTGTGCAATTATCCCCACTATCTAATTACATACCATTCTTACTACCCAAAAAGAGGGACCATCAATGGTCACTCCTCCTCCCCCTAGTGCCTGGCAATTACTCATCTACCTTCTATATCTACCAATTAATTTGCTTATTCTGGAGACTTCATAAAGAGAATCATACATGTGCCCTTCAGCTAGGAAAAGACATAGAATTCTTTCACTTAACATACTCTCTTTAAGACTCATCCATGAGGCTCAGATTGTGGCTCAGTGGCAGAGCGCTTGCCTAGCATGTGTGAGGCCCTGGGTTCGATCCTCAGCACCACATAAAGATAAATAAATAAAAGTATTGTGTTCATCTACAACTACAATTTTTTTTTAAATAAGAATCATCCATGTGGTAAGCAAGTAACAGTTTCTTCATTTCTTTTCATGGTCAAATAATCTGCTGTTGCATAAATATACCATTTCATTAATCCAGTCATCATAAACCTTTTCTCTTTGTAAGTTGGTTCATCTCAGGTATTTGTTACAGTGACAGAAAGTTGACTAACACACTCATAACTATTTTTCAACGTTGGAGAAACGGCTGGACTATTTTCCACAGCAACTACACCATTTCACATTCCCACCATCAATGTTCGGGGGTTCTGATGTCTCTACATCCTCCCCAAATTCATTATCATGCATCTTTTTTATGATAGTCATCCCAGTGGGCATGAGGCAGTAGGTACTTTGTTATGGTTTAGATGTGCATTTCCTTGACCACTAATGTTGTTAGTCATCTTTTAAAGCATTTGTTGGTCATTTGTGCCTCTTCTTTAGAGAAGCATCTATTTAGATTCTTTGACCATTTTTTGATTGGGTTATTTATCTTTTATTATTGTGTTGTAAGAGCGCTTTATATATTCTAAATACAAGTCCCTTAACAGATACATGACTTGCAAATATTTTCCACCATTCTGAAGGCTGTCTGATTTTGGTAAGGTCCAATTTATCTATTTTTCTTTGGTTTGCTTATCTTTGTCTATTCTATTATGCACAGTTGTTTCCACGGAAAACTGATTATAACGACTAATAAGACAAATGTTTTCTGAAATTTGATTACATCTTTGACATAATCAGTTTATTAACTGCTTATTCAATTAGCATCCCTAGTGTCATTTCTCCCTTTGGAAAGAATAAGAACTGGTGCTGGCGCCCTCAATAAAGAGGAAATGAACAGTCTGAAGTTTTTACCAAGTCCCGTGACTCTGCCCCTGGAGACCTCTCAAAGACAGAACTCAGCCCTCATGCTGTCCCGTCAGGCTTGCAGCTCTCGTCACCACGGGGCCACCTCCGTCCAAATGCCCCACTTCAACCAAAGCTCAAACCTCAGGATACGGACAACAAACACCTTCTCTTCTGAGCCACCAACTCTTCCAGTCTCTTCCAGACTTTCAACTCTGCACCACAACATTCTCCATTCACCTGTCCTCAAACCTCAGACCAATTCTTCCTTCTCCCCTCCCCCATATCAAAGCAGCCTCTCGTACCAGTCTCCAATGTGACACAGCTGTCTCTCTTCACCTTCTTCCTTAAATCCCACTTCACTCCTCTTACTGTCCCTGCTTCCTAAAGTCCAAGCCAACACTCAGACCTCCACAATCTGACCCGACTATCCCTCCTGCCTCATCTCCCTCCACTTCCCTCACCCACACTCTGCTGTGCCACCTAGTGTCTCTGAAGCATCCTATTTCTATTTCGGCCTCTATTCTGTCCTTCATGCCATCCCCACTCCCTGGCCAGGCCCTTCTTTTTCCCCTACATGTCACTACCCTTCCTTCACAAGCCACCCTCCTCCTTCACTCGGAAGCTCTCTGCCATTGTTTGGCCCACGCACATTCACTCATCCATTCTAGCTGTTCCTGTAGGAGATGCTTTCCTGCTAATCCCCACCACCAAAGCCCAAAGCACAGACAGGTACTGGTAGGTTCAGTGGCCTCTACACCAGGTGCTAGGGTTAGAACAGGAGAGAAAATGTAAAACGTCTGCACCTGGCAGAACCCGGCAATTAAGAGAATCATACTCAGTGAGTGTGGGTTCTCAATTGTGCTGTATAGGAAACCACAACCAGGGAGAAAGGGACCTCACTAGAGAGGCCACAGAAGGCTCAGGAGGAGGGACAACTTCTTTGGGCAGCCAGCCTTCTGGCCTTCTCTGCGTGGCCTGACTTCTTGCAGGTAGGCCACACCTCACTCACCTTGGGTGGCTTTAGCACTTGGCCCAAGAGTCACTGCTAAAGCCAGAAGCAATAGCATCTGGGAATAATGAGCCACGTCAGAATACCTGGGAGACAGTGCGGGGCAACTCAAGCCCTGTCCCTCATTAGCTTTGATAACGTTATTTAACCTGGGTGCTTTGGGTTCTTCCTCTATAAACTAGGATGACCATTTCCCTCACAGAGTGGCTGCAAAGGTGATATATCATCTATTATACACAATTGTTTCCATGGAGAAGATATAATTAATCAGGGAGAATAGTCTGAAATCTCTGAATATTAGTTTCCTATTGTTTGTATATTAATTACATATTGTCCGTTCTACTATCATACACAGCTGTTTCCATGGAGAAGTAGATATAAAAAGCATCCCAAAACTCATGGCTACTGTCATCGTTACCGATATTTTATTATTAGAAGATTCAAGAGACAGGAAATGAACTATAAGAGTTGTATACAGGGTCTTCAAATTCAGGCCTAATCACTAATGAGATCAGCCAAATGGACCCTTAAGAAGTGAGTCATCTCTGGTCTGGAAAGGACACACACCCAGCGGGGGCTGTCCAAAAACAGGAAAGCTCGTGCCAGTTCACAGAACTACCCGGCTGCCCTGTGTGGCTTCCTGCTCTGACCTCAGGCTCTGAGGCCAAAGAGACGCTGAGGTCCAAGGTCATCATGGCCATTTCCTAACGGACCTAGGCATTTTTCTATGAAAGGAAACACAAAAGCAAGCCTCATCTTCCCAAGTTTGGCTTCCTTCCCACCTTCCTCCCATCTCCACGTATCCTCTTCTGACTGGGGGGGCAAATGGGTAGTGCAGAACAAGGACCCCCAAAGACGTCACAGCCTTTTAAAATTACATGGCAAAGGAGAATTAAGGCACCAGGTAGGATTATGGTTGCTAATCAACAGACTTTAAAACAGAAATTTTCCTGGATGATCCAGGTGACTCTTCCAACATGGAGAAGGGTGTCAGGAAAGTCAGGGTGACAGGATGGGACAAAGACTCAGCTGGCCACTACTGGTTTTGAAGGGAAGAAGGGGCCAGGAGCCACAGAACATAGGAAGTCTCCAGAAGCTGGAAAGGGCATGATATTGTCTCCTGTTGATTCTCGTCTAGAACCTTCAGAAAATAAATGGGCCTGCTGATGCCTTAATGTACCTCAGCGACACCCATTTTTGGATTCCTGACCCCCAGAACTATAAGGTAATCAACTAATAATGCTGGAGTTTTTGCCTGTGTTTTTGTTTTTTCTGGTACTGGGGAATGGGTGCTTGACCACTGAGCTACATCCCCGGTACTTTCTATTCTTTTATTTTGAAACAGAGTCTTCCTAAATTGTCAAGGCTGCACTCAAACTTGCAATTCTCCGCCTCAGCCTCCTGAGTAGCTGGGATTTGGGGTATGCACCACCGTGCCCCTATAAACTAATTTGTTTTTAAGCCAGTAAAGCTGTGGTAATATCTTACAGAAATAGGAAACTGATACACAGGGATTTCAAACTATTCTCCCTGAAGTCTTAGGGCTCTGGCCACAGTGCCTACGGTCAGAGTGGGAGGCAATCTCACCACTACCTTCTATATACTGGGCTCTAATCAAAGGACACCTAGAATGTTGTCTTAAAGCCACAGGTCAGAAGGACAAGGTGGCCCCATAGGTGCCCAGCACTCACAAGATCCTCCATAAAGAGGAGCAAAAGCAACAGGAGCCCAGCTGCGTTTTGAAGTAAATGATCACGGAAGAACACAGCAAGAGGGAGACTAGAACTTGGTAGGATCCAGAGATCTAGGATAAGACACAGGAAGAAAAACAAAATACACCAGCAGCTGCCACCACACAATTCCAGGGGCAAGTATTTCCTCTTCAGGGGCATGAGGGAAGGAGAGTCCCAGTTAACTCTCTCAGTGTGAGGCAGGCAGTACTAGTTACTGGAAAGGTCCTCAACCCTTATCTAAGCAGCTTGCAGTCCACTTAGATAAATAACCTGAAGTCTACACAGCAGCCTTGCTTTGGAAGAGGATGTCACATCACTTCCCAGTGAACCCCCAGGGGGCTGTAGCCAGGGCCATCTTCAAGCAGGGAGCTACTGTCTGAGTTTGGACTGCTCTAAATGTGAGAAAGCTGAGGGGTAGCCCAGCAAATAAACAGTGACTGTGACCCTTGCCGTGCCCTGCACATAGGAGATGGATGGGGCAGCATGGAAGGGAATGGAGAGTGTCAGCCTCAAGAACCAGGAGATCTGGGAGCGGAGACCAGCAGCATGGCCAGCTGAGTGTGAACTTGGGCCAACACCAGGATTGTAAGGCAGGGAGCACTCCAGTCCTGCATCCCCTCCTCACACAGCATGGTTTCTGATACAGCAGGAAGGGCCCCCGCTGCTGCCCTGCCCACAGGACTGTGCTGAGGGTGCCTTGAGCAACTCTGTAACCCCAGCTGTCACCTGACTCCAGGTGACGCTGCCAAAAGGGGACCCTGAGAGAACTTTACCCAGTTCTAGCCAAGGTCCCACTCACAGGCAGCCATTGCCACCAAGAGCAGGAGAGAGGAACACCATGCTTCCCACTGCTGTCCTGCCCCCACGCGCACCTGGTCTGACCACACCGCTGTCCTGACTGGGTGTGGGTGCCACAGAAGGGGTCCTGCAGTTCTCACAGCCTCTCCCTGGGCAGTGTCTGGACCCACACCAATGACTGTCAGAAGACAGTGCTTTGGGCCCTCACCACTGCCAAGGACGCCAATGCCAGAGGCCCTCGCAGTAGGAGAGAGCGCATCAACAATGCCAGAAACCCCCATCACCTGACAGGGGCCACCACTGCCACCAAAGAACAGCCACACAGTCAGCACCCGCCTGGCTGAATTGCTAGAATGTCACTACTCTTGCATGGCCCACAGGGAAAGGGGTCTCTCCAACTCCATCACAATACACACTGTGCCCAAACTCATTACATACCCAAAGAAGCTGTATGGAGACTGCATTTGAATTGAGGCTAGATTCAAAACCAACACCTCACAAACTGACACCCCAGAGCACACTGTCAACCGTGTGATTACTCAGGTCAGCCCATGACTGTGGTAGAAACACCTGATCCACCACATGCACAAGTCTCAAGGCAGGAACACAAGAAATGAGGGGAAAAAAGTGGGGGGAGGGGGATGTGACATTAAAAAAAAAAATAACTTTCTACCAATAAATTCCAAAGAAATCAATAGTTCTTTCAAACTATCCATAGAATTGAAAGGGGGGGAACACTTTTGAATTCACTGAGTCCAGCATTACAGTGTTATCCAAATTAGGGAAGGACAATAAACAAAACTAGAGACCAATACCCGAGATGTGCACAAGATTCTCAACAAAATCCTAGCAAACAGAATTCAACTGGGATCATTTACCATGATCATTTACCATGACCAAAGCTGTTTCATTCCAGGGATGCAGGGATGGTTTGACGGATGCAAATCAATGAATACAACTCACCACATCAACAGAATGAAGTCTATAATCACATCAGCTCAATACATACAGAAAAACAGCTGATAAAATTCAATATCCCTCCATGATAAAAGTCCTGAACAAATTAGGTATAGAGATGGTAACTCAACATAAGAAAGGCTACATGTAACAGACCCATAGTGAAGACCATACTGAATGGGAAAAAACAGAAAGCACTTCCTCTGAGACCAGGAACAAGAGAGGGTGCTACTCTCACTGTTCTAATTTAATATAGTACTAGAAGTTTTAGCCAGAGCAATTAGGCAGAAGAAAGAGATAAAAGGCATACAAACAAGAAAAAACTAAAACAGGTCTACCCTTTGGTCCCACTATTCACTTTTGGGTTTATACCCAAAAGAAATGAAATCAGCGTACCAATGAGATACCTGCATGTCCATGTTCATGGTGGCACTATTACTGCATGGTCTCTCTCATATGTGGAAACTACAAAAAGTCAGCCTGAAAGTAGAATCGTGCTTACTAGGAATTGGAAAGGGTGAGAGGAGTGGGTGGGACAGGAACGATGGTAGAAAGGGAGACTGGATTTGATCAGGGCACATTCTATGCGTGTATGGAAATATCACACTGAACTACTTTAATACGTTCAGTTAATACATGCTCATAAAGAATAAAAATTTTTAAAACACTGGTCCAACTCCTGCCTCCAGCATGTAGAAGGTCATACACCAGCCGGCAGAGGTCAATCAGCCCCTGTTCCCCAGGACCCTATGGTGACCTCAACCTGCAGCCAGAGACTGCAACTGACATGGTGGAGCAGCTGCACCATCTCCTGCAGGCTAGACCCCCGAGGCACTTGCAGGCATCTCTGATGTTGACTGCTGCTGAACAGCCCCTACCTGGAACCAAAACCAATACACTCTATCCAGTGACACCTTAGGGCTCTTCTACAGGCGTAAGTCTTTCCCTGTGAAAGCCACTTCATAAAACCAGAAGAGACAACAGCCCCACCAGATGCACAGATACCAATACAGGGAAACATGAATAAGCAAGGAGGCAAGATACCACCAAAGATCAGTTCTCCAGTCACTGACCACAAAGAAAAGTCAATTTATGAACTGCCTCAAAAGGAATTCCAAATTATGATCCTAAGAAAACTCAACAAGACAACACAGGTAGGCAATTCAGTGAAGTCAGTAAACTATTCAATTTTGTATAAGAAACCAGGTATCATTTAAAACAAACAAACAGACCAAAAAAAAAAAAAAAAAAAAACTTGGAGCTGAAGAACTCAATAAATAAAAAAAAATACAAGAGACAGTGCAAACAACAGACTAGATCAAACAGAAGAAATAATTTCTGTACTTAAAGATATGTTTTTTGAAATAACTCAGGATGAAAAGGAAAAGAAAAAAGAACAAAGAAAGCCTCAGGACCCACAGAAAGCCATTAAGCAAACAAATATTCACATTGTGGAAATTTCAGAGTATGAGGGATGGAGCAAGGCAAGAAAGCATATTTAATGAAATAATAGCTGAAAACTGCCCAAGTCTTGGGCAAGATATGAATATGCAAATCCATCAAAAGACCCAAATTAGAGTCAATCCAAAGAGGTCCTCTTCGGAGAACACTATAAGCAACTGTCAACAGTCAAAGACTAAGAACTGTAACAGCAACAAGGGAAACTAAAGGTCAAGTCACATCTAAAGACACCCCGTTAGGATTACAGCAAATTTCTCAGCAGAACCCTTGCAGTCCCAGAAAGAATGGGATGATATAGTCAGAGTGCTGAAAGACAAAACTGCCAGCCAAGACGACTAGGCTTGGTAAAGCTCTTCTTCAGAAATGAAGAAGATACAAAATTCTTTCCAGAAAGAACTCACCACCACTAGCCTGACCTTGCAAGAAATACTTAAGGGACTGCTTCACACAGAAGTGAAGGGACAATAATTAGAACCATGAAAACATAAAAAAGTACAAAACCTGCCAATAGAGATAAATACATGATCAAATTCAGCACACTCCTTTACAATACACTATTTAAACTTTCTCTTTAAAAAAAAAAAAAAGAGAGTGATGGAGAGAGAGAGAGAGAGAGAGAGAGAGAGAGAGTTTTTTTATATTTATTTTTTAGTTCTCGGTGGACACAACATCTTTGTTGGTATGTGGTGCTGAGGATCGAACCCGGGCCGCACGCATGCCAGGCGAGCGCGCTACCGCTTGAGCCACATCCCCAGCCCTAAACTTTCAAATCTTTAGGAGGAAGGTTAGAAGACAAAATGGTCAACAGAAACGATAGCTGCAAAAAGTTAAGGAATACACACACAAAAAAGATGGGAATTAAAGGCAAAGAAATTACAAATTGTAAGGGGGGGGGGAATAAAAATCTGTATGCAGCCAAAGTTATTAGTGTAAAACAGTCTTTTATGAGAGTATTTATGTAAGTCTCAAAAGTAACCACAGACATACACACACACAAAAAGTATAGCCAATACAAAAATGAGAAAGAAAATGAAACCAAACCTTATCATTAAAAAAAACTTCAAAGAAGAAACAAAAGACCTAGAAAACAATGAACAAAATGGCAGGAGGTAGGTCCGTATCTCTCAATAATATCTGGAATGTAAATGGAGTAAATTCTCTAAGACACAGAATAAACCAATGAATTAAAACAACTTCAACTACATGTTGCCTAAAAGAGACTCACTTTGCCTGTTTAAATACATAAATAAATCTCACATAGACTGAAAGTGAAAGGCTGGGGCTAGGGATATGGCTCAGTTGGTAGAGTGCTCGCCTTACCTGCACAAGGTTCTGGGTTCAATCCCCAGCACCACAAAAAAATAAATAAATAAATAAATAAATAAAATAAAGTGAAGGGATGGAAAAAGATTCCATACAAACCAAAAAAAAAAAAAAAAAAAAAAAGCAGGAGTAGCTATATTTATCAGATTACACAGACTTCATATCAAAAACTAAAAAGAAGGTCATTATACAATCATGTAATTAATTCAGCAAAAAGATATAACAAATATGCATGTGTGTGTGTGTGTGTGTGTGTGTGTGTGTGTGTGTGTGTGTATCCAACATGAGGGTAAATATATACAGCAAACGATATTAGATTTGAAGGAAGAAATGGAGTGCTGTACAATAATAGTAGGGGATTTCAACATCCCACTCTTTGCAATGGACAGATCATCCAGACAGAAAATCAACAAGAAACATTGCATTTACACCACACTCTAGGCCAAATGGACCTAACAGACATTTCTAGAACATTCTGTACAACAGCTACGGAATACACATTCTTCTCAACAGCTTATGAAATACTCTCAAGGATGGCTCTTACGTTAGGCCACAAAACAAGTCTAACAAATTTAAGAAGACCTACTCATTTCCAGTTTTGTTTTGGTTTTTTTTTTTTTGATACCAAAGATTAAACTGATAGGCACTGGATCACTTAGCCACATCCCCAGCCCTATTTTGTATTTTAGAGACAGGGTCTCACCGAGTTGCTTAGAGCCTCACTGAGTTGCTGAGGCTGGCTTTGAACTCTCGATCCTCCTGCCTCAGCCTCCTAAGCCTCTGGGATTACAGGTGTGCACCATTGCACCCAGCTTCAAGTATTATTTTTTACAATAATCTAAAACTAGAAATTAGTAATAGAGGGAACTTTGGAAATTTCCCAAATGCATGGAAATGAAACCATATGCTCCTGGAGCAACCAATGGACCAAGAATAAAATTACAAAGGCAATTTAAAATTTTCTAAAGACAAATGAAAATGGAAACACAACACACCAAATCTGTGGGATAAAGCTAAAGAGGAAAGTTTTTAACATATACCTACCTCAAAAGTAGAAAAAATCCAAGTACACTGCTTCATGTTACTTCAAAAGACTAAAGGTACAAAAACTAACCTAATCCAAAACCAGGAGGAAAGAAATAACAGAGATCACAGCAGAAATAAATAAAATAGACACTAAATAAATAATCTAAAAAGATGAATTAAAAGAAAATTTGATTTTCTGAAAAGATAAACAAAAACCTTTAGCTAGATTAAGGGAAAAAAAGACTCAAAATCAAAGATTAAAAAAAAAAAAAAGACAGTACAGCTGGATGTGGGGGCACATGCCTATAATCCCAGATGCTCAGGAGGCTGAGGCAGAGGATCATAAATTCAAAACCAGCATGAGCAACTTATAGAGAATCTGTGGCAAAATAAAAAGTAGAAAAGGGCTGGGGATGTGGCTCAGTGGTTAAGTGCCGTGGTTTCAATCCCCAGTACAAAAAAAAAAAAAAAAAAAGGAGAAGATAGTATAACTGATACTACAAAAAAATAAAGGATCATCACACACTGCTATGAACAACTGTAATGCCAACAAATTGGAAAACCTTGAAAAAATGGACAAATTCCCAAACACAAAAAACCTACCAAGATTCAATCATGAAGAAATGCAAAGCCAGATCAATAACCAATAACGAGACTGAATCAGTAATGAAAATTTCAGATCCAGCTGGGCATGGTGGAAAAGTATATTAGAACAGTGTGGAGGTTCCTCAAAAAACTGAAAAGAAAATTACTACGTGATCCAGCAACACCACTGATGCATACACACACAAAGAAAATGAAATCATTGTGTCAGACATATCTGGACTCCCATGCTTACACAGTAGCCAAAATTTGGAATCAATCTAAATGTCCAATGACAGATTAATAAAGAATAAGATGTGGTATATATCCATAATGAAATACTATTCAGTTATTGAAAGAATGAGATCCATCATTCGTGACAACGTGGACAGATCTAGAAGACATTATGTTAAGTGAAAGAAGCAGGCCCAGAAAAACAAATACTATATGATCTCACTCATATGTGGACTAAAATGGCTAACCTCACTAGGGATAGCAGGAACATATCCCAACATTGTAAAAGCTATCTATGCTAAGCCCCAGGCCAACATCATTCTAAATGGAGAAAAACTGAAAGCATTCCCTCTAAAAACTAGAACAAGGCAGGGATGCCCTCTTTCACCACTTCTATTTAACATAGTTCTTGAAACTCTAGCCAGAGCAATTAGACAGACAAAAGAAATTAAAGAGACACGGATAGGAAAAGAGGAACTCAAACTATCACTATTTGCCGACAACATGATTCTATACTTAGAGGATCCAAAAATTCCGCCAGAAAACTTCTAGAACTAATAAATGAATTCAGCAAAGCAGCAGGATATAAAATCAACACCCATAAATCAAAGGCATTTCTGTATATCAGTGACAAATCCTCTGAAAGAGAAACTAGGAAAACTACCACATTTACAATAGCCTCAAAAAAAATAAAATACTTGAGAATCAACGAAAGAGGTGAAAGACCTCTACAATGAAAACTACAGATTGCTAAAAGAAGAAATTAAAGAAGACCTTAGAAGATGAAAAGATCTACCTGTTCTTGGATAGGCAGAATTAATATTGTCAAAATGACCATACTACCAAAAGCACTATGCAAATTTAATGCAATTCCAATCAAAATTCCAATGACATTCTTCATAGAAATAGAAAAAGCAATCATGAAATTCATCTGGAAAAACAAGAGACCCAGAATAGCCAAAGCAATCCTTAGCAAAAAGAGTGAAGCAGGTGGCATCACTATACCAGACTTTATACTATAGAGCAATAATAACAAAACAGCATGATACTGGCACCAAAATAGACTTTTAGACCAATGGAACAGAATAGAGGACACAGATACAAACCACATAAATACAGTTATCTCATACTAGACAAAGGCACCAAAAACATATATTGGATAAAAGATAGCCTCTTCAGCAAATGGTGCTAGGAAAACTGGAAATCCATATGCAGTAAAATGAAATCAAGCCCTTATCTCTCACCATGCACAATACACAACTCAAAGTGGATCAAGGACCTAGGAATTAGACCAGAGACCCTGCACCTAATAGAAGAAAAAGTAGACCCAAATCTTCATCATGTCAGATTAGGCCCTGACTTCCTTAATAAGACTCTATAGTGCAAGAAATAAAATCAAGAACCAATAAATGGGATAGACTCAAACTGAAAAGCTTCTTCTCAGCAAAAGAAACAATCATTGAGGTGAAGAGAGAACCTACAGAATGGGAGCAAATTTTTACCACACACACATCAGATAGAGCACTAATCTCTAGGATATATAAGAACGCAAAAAACTTACCAAAAAAAAAAAAACCAAAAACCGATAACCCAATCAATAAATGGGCTAAGGACTTGAAGAGACACTTATCAGAAGATGATATACAATCAATCAACAAATATATGAAAAATATTCAGCATCTCTAGCAATTAGAGCAATGCAAATCAAAACTAAGATTTCATCTTACTCTAGTCAAAATGGCAGCTATTAAGAATACAAACAACAATAAATGTTGGCGAGGATGTGGGGGGAAAGGAACACTCATACATTGCAGGTGGAAATGCAAATTGGTGCAACCAATCTGGAAGAGTATGGAGATTCTTTGGAAAAATGGAAATGGAACCAACTTCTGACCCAGCTATCCCACTCCTCGGTTTATACCCAAAGGACTTAAAAACAGCATACCACAGTGACACAGCCACATCAATGTTTATAGCAGCACAATTCAATTCAGCTAAATTGTGGAACCAACCTAGATGACTATCAATAGATGAACGGATAAAGAAACTGTGGTATACACACACAATGGAATATTAGTCAGCATTAAAAAAGAATAAAATCATGGCACTTGCAGGTAAATGGGTGGAGTTGGAGAATATCATGCTAAGTGAAGTACCCAATCCCAAAAAAACAAAGACCAAGTTTTTCTCTGATATGTGGATGCTAATCCATAATGGGGGTGGCAGAAGGGAGCATGGGAAGAATGGAGGAACTCTGATAGGCCAATAGGGAGAGAGGGGAAGGATGGGGATATGGAGGTACAAAAAATGATGAAATGAGATGGACATCATTACCCTAAGTACATGTATGAAGACACAAATAGTGTGACGCTACTTTGTGTACAACCAGGGAAATGAAAAATTGTGTTCTATATGTGTACTATGAATTAAAATGGATCCTGCTGTCATGTATAATAAATTAGAATAAACATTTTTTTTTAAATAATAATAAATAATTAAAATGGCTAAACTCACAGAAGTAGAGAACAGAATAGAGGTTACCAGAGATGAGGACAGGGAAAGTGGAGAGAGGTAGGTCAAGAGGATATAAGTAGAAGAGGAATAACTTCCTCTTCTACTTATATCCTCTTGCATAGCAGGGTGACTCTTAAGTTAACATTAAAATGCTTGCTATGCACTCAAAACAGCAAGAGGGATTTTTTTTTTTTTTTTTTTTTTTTTTTTTTAGTACTGGGACTTGAATTCAAGGGTGCTTAACCCCTGAGCCATATCCCCAGCCCTTTTTTATATTTTATTTAGAGACAGGGTCACACTGAGTTGCAAGTGCCTCGCTAAGTTGCTGAGGCTGGCTTTGAACTCATGATTCTCCTATCTCAGCCTCCTGAGTCTCTGGAATTACAGGCATGCGCCCCCATACCTGGTGAGGGTTTTGTTTATATTTCGTTTCAATTTTTCTTCCTCTTTTGGTACTAGAGATTGAACCCCTCAGATGTGCTTTACCACTAAGATAGACTCTCAGCTCCCCTGCTCCTTTTTTTTTTTTTTTTAATTTTTGAGACAGGGTCTCGCTAAGTTGCCCAAGCTAGTCTCAAACTGGTGAACACCCCCTCCCTCTGCCTCTGGAGTACATGGATCATGAGTGGAGTCACTTCTACCCAACTCAGTAGAAGAGATTTTTTCATGCTCTACCTAAAAGAAATAGTAAATACGTATGAAGTGACATGCTAATAACTATGGTATGGTCATTACCATTTGTATACAGGTATTCAAACCTTACCTTGTAACTCATAAATATGCATAATTAAGTGTCAATTAAAGAACCCCCCCCCCAATCAGTATTGTGATGCATCCTGTAATCCCAGCTAGTCAGGAGGCTGAGGCAGGAGGATCACAAGTTCAAAGCCAGCCTGAGCAACTTAGCAAGACCCTGTGTCAAAAATAAAATAAAAAGAGCTGATATGCAGCTCAGTGATAGAATACTTCCCTAGTACGCATGAGGCCTGGGATCATTCCCCAGTAATGCAAACAAAACAAAACAAAAAAACCACTGGTAGAGTAGAAGCTTGGAGTCAGACAGAGCTCATTTCAGTCTTGCTTTACTTAATCTCCCTGAGGCTGAGAGAGATCTCAGGCCCTCATTTATAAAATAATAACCACCTCACAGGGTTGTTAAGAAAATTAAACGTGGCAATGGGTGTGACAGAAGCTGACACTGTGGAAGCAGTCAGGGGACATCAGCTGCATTTCCAGCTTCCTTCCTGCGACAGTCTTCTCTGACTTAACAGCAGGTAGAACCAAGGAATTCCACATTCCATTCTCCTCCCCCCAAAATACAGGAATCAAAGGAAGAAAACTCCACTTTCCCCAACCCACCAAGAGGCTACAGTCCTGCCGGGGCTCCACTCACTCCATAAATCTTTATTGAGTGGTCAGAGCCAAGGTGGTAAACAAAACAGACTCCTGCCTGCCCTCATGGAGTTTCAGTGTAGGGGAAGAGACGGATATGAGTCAAACAAACTACTCCAGCAGCAACAGCTGCAAAGCAGGGGTGTGTTGGAAGGTGGGAAAGGATCTGGCCAGGAGGTGAGAGAAGCTCAAGGCTGATAAATGACTGGACATTAACTAGGTGAAGAAGGGAAGAGATTTCCAGGGAGAAGAAAAAAAAAAACAATAACAGAAAGGTCCTATGGTAGGAAGAAATGCAGAGCTATGGTGTGGACAGTTGAATATACAGGTCTGGAGTTCATGGGCACCCTCTGGGCTGGAGGGGTAAACACGAGAGCCAATATGAGCAAGCTGTGACTGAAGCAGGGGAACGATTCCTAGAGAGAGAAGAGGGCCTACGACAAATATTTAACAGCCAAGAGCTGGAGGGTAGCTTCAAAGGAGTCTGGAAGAAGCAGCCTAAGAGGTGTCACATCATGGAAGCTAAGGGAGGAGTCGACTGTGTGAAATTTAACTATAAGGCACGGCTGTGAGGCTGAGGCTCCATGATTAAATATGGTCCCTTCACCTTCTGAATACAGACTCCATTGCTCTAAGGCTTCTTTCTTTAAAAAAATGTTTTTTTCTCTCTTCTCCCCTCTCCACCTCCCTAAGAAGTTTAGGGAGACAGGGTTATCTTTTCTTCCCCAAGTTAACTGCCCTTACACACACCCCAATACAGGAAGGAGATGCCACCAGCTGAGGATGTGAGACGTGAATATCTCCCAAATTAATAAGTGAATCCATCGGGGCGCCCAGAGCACACCTGGAATGTAACCCTTAAAGAGTGTCTTTAAAACCCCCGTCCCTCCTGATTGGGAGAGTCAAA
The DNA here is from genome assembly GCF_964194105.1 of Spermophilus citellus. NCBI lineage: Eukaryota > Metazoa > Chordata > Mammalia > Rodentia > Sciuridae > Spermophilus > Spermophilus citellus. Next base: position 124,331,266 of record NC_138187.1, on the reverse strand, counting down.
GCCTTTGGGACAGAAGGCCCCTGTGTTTCTCCTTTGCTAACAAAGCAATAAATCTTCTTTTTCCTTTTTTCTCAAAACCATGTCCTCATTATTAAATTGGCATTGGGGACAGGAACCGAGCTTTCAGTTACAGTAAGAGGCCACTGACTGACAGGACCCGGCTCACCCAGCTGGGCAGCAGTATGGAGAGGCCTTGATATCTAAGCACTGGGGGCCTATGAGATCTCCTGGAGGGGCCTGGGAAGTGACTGGCATATTACATACAGGCTCTCCTGCCAGCAGCTTCCTGGGAGGAAGAATGGAAGAACAGAGACTCGAAACATCTGCCACTGAATCCAACGATCCGGCCTTAGGAAAGAGTAGGTACCAGCCTAGACATATCCTCTGTCATGATGCTGGTTAAATATGCATGGCTTTAGAACTAGGACAGGACAGTACTTGATCTGACACCAGGGTGCAGGACAGGGGGCTCTCCCACTCCAATAGCTAGCAAGGCACCTAGACTGGGGCCTCTAGTCGCAGCATCAGCCGCAGCATCAGCACAGCTGATTTCCAACACTCCCGCCCTCAGCACCCGACCTACTTACCTGGCAAGACACCTGGACCTTGGACTTTGACTGTCTCCTTGTCCTGCTCGTCCACCTGCTCTGAGTTCTCGACCACCTGTTCCAACTCTTCACTCAGCTAAGGGGAAAAGCAAAGCGGGAGAACAGGTTGGCTGCGTCCGCCTTGCTTTTCTAGACCAAAATAAGAAAGCAGAAGCTGCGACTCACTGAACTGTCACCAAAAACACCACATGATGTAGTGTGACCCACAAATCAGGAAAATAGAGTTCAGAAAACTCAAGGAACTTCCTTAGTTCCCTAGGACTTCGGTAACAAAGTGCCACAAACTGAATGGCTTAAAACACCAGGACTATCTTCTCTCACATTTCTTGGAGGCTAGGAGTTTGATATCAAGATATTGGCAGGGTTGGTTCCTTCCAAGAGCTGTGGGGGGAAATACATCCCATACCTCTCTCCTAGCTTCTGATGTCAGCCAGCAATCCTTGGCATTCATTCCTTGGCTTACAGATGAATCTGATTTCCAATCTCTACTCCATCTTCACAAGGTATTCTCCCTGTGTCTTCACAGGGTCATCTTGAAGGGCACTAGTCATGCAGGATTAGGGCCACATTCTACTTCAGTATGACCTTACCTTAACCTGAAATCACCTTATTTTCAAACAAGATCGCAGTCTGAGGTACCCAGAGTTAGGATGTCAACATATCTCTTTCAACCTACCACACACACCATGGCCATAAAGTTTGTGAAAGAAAAAGTTAGGAGTCAATCCAAGTTGGTCTAGTTCCAAAGCCCAAGTGCTCAACCTCTTCCTAAAGGAAGAGGAAGAGTGGCTTTGAGTTGGCTGAGAGAGAAAAGGGAACAGTGAAGTTGCAGTCAGAGCTCTCTAGGACTCTGGCTAAAGTCCACTGACTTGGGCTGCAAATGGCAGAACCAAGTGGGAAGGGAAGTCCAGGTGACAGGCCAGCCTCATCTCACTTCATCAGTGTTCTCACCTGTTAAAGGGGAGAAATTATACCACTGAGAAAGACAAAAAGGATAACAGTGATAATCACCAGTCTCCATAAAATTAGGAGGGAGGGCAGGAGAGGTCAGAGTTGGGAGGAGGAGCTGTCACTGAATTGGGAGGCAGTGGGGTAGTTTTCCCAAGTGTCTTCTCAGGTACACAGTGTTAACACTTTCAAGGTACTTCAATTAAAAATTCACCTCCAAGAGACTTGAGTTAAAAAAAAAAAAAAAAAAAAACTCTTATGCATCTGTTTCTCTTCCATCTCCTTTACCAAGCATACACCCCTGCCCTTTAGAATCAGGCAAAAACCTCCAATTTCAAGCCCTCAAATCACATTAAAAAAAAAAAAAAAGAAAAGAAAAAAGCAAAGTGAAAAAATAAAAAGGAGAGAGCTGGGAGGTTGGGGAAGACATCATAATATACAGGCCTCTATACGAGCCCACAAAAGGGAACCCCAGAGTCTCACTGGCCAAAATGAGATGAGGTTGTTAGAACCAGGAAGCCTCAAAGTTCTATGATCCCAGCTTCACCTGGATTCATCCTGACCCACACAGCAACAACCTCTTACCCAGTTCCCTTCTTGATACCTGCAGCCATAATAAGCCCACCTCCTTGCCTACCCCTTCCCTCAAAGCCAAAATTTCCTCTCAGCAAAGACACCTATCTCAGAGCTAGGTCCACTCAAATAATTCAGGCAAGAAAGATGCAAGTCATTATCTGGGCAATCTTCTTGGGACTTCAGAGTACCATCCACCATGGGAATGCCCCCAGTGAGCAACTGACTCACCTGTGGCCTTGCCCTTGCAAGTGGGATAACAGTCCATAAGTTAATAAATATTTTATGAGCCCTGTTAGGTGAGGAGATACTGCAGACTGTGTGTGGAGCCAGGAGGATCCTGTTAAATCTGGACCCCAAAGTTCCCTAAAGAAGGAACTACCGGTCATTCTCTGAGGACACTGAGCTCAGCACTTTCCATATACTAACTCATTTGTGAACAGTGAGTGTCTAGTATGACCAAAGCTGAAGTGGGTGAGGAGATAGTCAAAGTAATACATAAAAAGTTGAGCTGTACATGGTTTTGAATCCTTGCTGAGAAGTTTGGCCCGTTCTGGGTAGATCCAGCATCAGGGCTATGAAAGGAAAAGGCTCTGGGGTCAGGGAAGACCCTCAAAGCAAATGTGGAGAATATGAGACTGGAGAATGAGGGGGTGATTAGAACAGACACAGGAACACAAACTGGAGGAAGAGTTGAAGATGTGGACCTGAGTAATCTTGGCAAGTGAGAGGAGCACAGTGGAGGAGAATAGGAGAGGAAGATTACCAAAGATGACCAAGGTTCGGGTGGAGAGAGGAGAGCAGTTTCACCCACAGGCTTAAGAAGCCAGGAGGAAGAGTACTCGGAAGGAAAAGCTGGAGCCTCAGCTTGTACTCATTACAGACAAGAGACAAAGAACTGGAGAAAGTGATCGTTAAAGTCGTGGGAGGAGGTGAGATGGAAGGGAGAGGAGCGAGAACAGCAAGGTCGGTGAAAGTACTTTTTTCAAAGTTAGGTGGCCACCAAAACAAGAGATAATGATCCCTGCCATTTACCAGCCACGGGGACCACGCGGCCTCGAGCTAAAGGAGAGCTGATGCCCAATGCGCATCTGAGCTCGCCGCGAGAAAGACGCACCCGGTTCCACTTGTTGCAAAGAACCTCGCTTCGGTCGACTGGCCGCACTACGGACCGGGACCAAAGGGGCTTTAATCATTCACCTGCTGGTTACGGGTCGCGGCTCCAGGGACCCGACTCCATCCCCCGGCCAATCGACTGGCAGCATCCGGAGGAGGTTGGCACCCGCGCCGCCACCCGGCTTCCTTCCTTCCTGCTGAGTAGCTCCTCGGCACCCCGGGACCCTCTGAGGACGCGCTCACCCCGCCCTTTGGCTGCACAGCCGGATGCCCCCACGCAGCCCGAGCTCCCCGGCACCCCACCCCCAGGATCCCGAGACCTCGCTCCTCCGCCTCACAAGAAACTCCCTTCCTTCCCCTGCTCCCTCGTACCTCCTGGTAGGATGTGGTGAGTTCCTGCCGGATCATGGCACTGACCAGGGCTAAGGTACACCTGAGTCCGCGACAGCCCGGGAGATGCAGGGAGTGAGCACCGCAGCTGCAGTCCGGGGACCTGCCGGCTCCGCAGAGCAAGACCGGTTCCAAGCTGCGTCCCAGACACCAGGCGTGACGCGCTAGGCGCATGCGCCTCGCTCTTGCAGCCGCCCGGGCGGGCGAAGGAAGTGCAGGGAAATGTAGTTCTTGGCAGGGCGCCCCTCGCCACCCCTGGGAAACAGGAGCCCAAGTGTTTGGCTGGGCCCGGCCAAACCCCGGCCTTCAACGCGCGTGCCTCTTTGTCTCTCACTTCCTCTCTCTGTTGGAGGGGGAGGGTAAGTGGAACAAAGAGGCCAAATCAGATGGGTAGGACCGCCTAATCTATAATTGCAAGCGGAAGCTTGGTTCGGCAATAAATGTCTGGAAGAGCGCTTTGCATGTTACAAAGCATTCTCACTTTCTGCCCTTGATCCTTCAAGGGCCCCTCTAGGAGGAATATTTTTCTCCCTATTTTGCAGATGAGGAAACTGAGGTATCTTGTTTCAGAAAGGATGGAAGAAGAACAGTGTGATCAAGTGAAGATTATATATCCAAGAGTAGACTACAGAATTCATGTTCTTTCCATCATTCCTGAGGCACACACTTGGAGTCGGGAGTCCTAGTTCTTGTCCTTGCTCTGCCCCTCACCCTGTAATCTAGCAATGAACAGAGCTCACCTGTTTCTGCCTCAACACAACTGCTAAAACCTGCTCTGTTTCACTGGGCTTCATGGGAGCCAAGAGAGTTCGTGCAGTGACCACCCAGAGGTGTTATTCAACCACAGCAGAAGCAGGGAGCCCTAAATGTGGCAGAGAATTGGGTGTTGGCCCTATGGAGGGTGGACTTGAGGACCACCCACATCTCCCATGCCTGGCTAGCTGGTCTGAGTGGCCACCCTGAGCTGCTTAGTGGTGAAGCAGATAGAGGCTGCTTATTATGCCTTAGTGAATGCTGCTCTGTGTCCCCAGCAGCTGCAGCTTTGCAGCCCCCTCCACTCAGGCCACTGGGCCTCTTCCCTGCTGACATGCACAGTAGCACCAACCACATCAGATCATCCTGGGCCTCCTGAAGCTAACAGTGGGAGGTCCCATGCCTCTCATGATCAACCTGTTCAACCCCAGGCCCTCTGCTCTTACATCTATTAAATGGGACAATATGTATAGCACCCAACACATTGTAAGCACTCAACTGCACATTTGTTAAATGTGAATAGAACACTTAACACCAGTCATTTCACTTATCAATTAAAACAATCAACTAATTAAATCTTTTAGTGCCTTCATGCAAAGGTGGTTGGTAGAACATGTCACACAATCATAAAATTTTAGACTGGAAGGAACTAAAGCAATCTATTTCAGTCCTATCGTACCTCTCTGCTCTTTGTTGGTATGACTAAACTGGGAAATGATGGTCTCCCTTATTTGAGGAGATTAACTGATTAATATAATTTTTAACATAGTTTAAAAAATAAAATGTGACACAGAGTGTGGTGGCACACCCCTGAAATCCCAATGGTTCTGCAGGTTGAGGCAGGAGGATCACAAGTTCAAAGCCAGTCTCAGCATGGTGAGGCACTAAGCAACTCAGTGAAACCCTGTCTCTAAATAAAATACAAAATAGGGCTGGGAATATGGCTCATCAGTCGAGTGCCCCTGAGTTAAATCCCCAGTATCAAAAAATAAATAAAATGTGCCAGGCATTGGGGTATACAAATGAATGATAGCCCAATATTCTTGCTTCTGTGGCTCTTCCATGCTAGTGTACAGAGATAGACCATAAAGTAGAGCTTTCAGTCCTTGATGTCCCCAGGTCTCTCTTCCCCTTCCCTTGTGAGCACACACTAATCAAATTTTCCAACAGAACAGTGGTTATCATGGTCCCAAATGACCTCTGCGTTGTCAGATCAGATGCCATTTCACCATGTTTCTCTTTCTTGATTTATCAAGGACACTGGACTCAGCTGATCCTCCCTTCTCCGTGATACACTTTCTTCCCTGGTTTCTAGGGCACCTCCCACTTTGCTCCTCCCTGGCTTGCTGCTCCTTCTCAGCCTCCTGTACTGACTTCCCCCTCATCTCAGCGCTACAGAGTGACCTTCTCCTTTCTCCTTACTCCCTAGGAGTTAGTGAAGTGGTCATCTCTAGTCTCGTGATGGAATTACCATCTGAACCCTAGAGATTCCTGCTATGATTTGAATGGTGTCCCTTCAAAATATGTTGAAATTCTGACTTCAGTATCTTAGAAATTTGGAAATAGGGTCATTGCAGATGTAATTAGTTAAGATGAGATCAAAAGGTCACTTATGACTCTACCACTTTGGTTTGTCTGGCAGAGGTACTTGGACAAATTACTCCTGTGGGAACACTAACCATGTGTTGTGTGGTGAAGGGATTCCTTAGCCCAATAAGCCTTGTGTGCATAAAAAATGATGGAAGATAATGTGAAGACAGACACAGGGAGAAGACCACGTCATGACAGAAGCAGACGTTGTAGTAATGCAGCTGCAAGCTGAGGTGACTTCAGTTATTCACATGCTGTTTACAAGTCCCAACTCCCAGGTCCTGACTCCATCCCTTGGCCAAACAATAGGCAGTATCCCAAGGATTTCCAGCTGCCAAGAGAAGCTAGGTGCATGTCCTTGTTGACACCTTGATTTCAAACTCGTAGCTTCCAGACCTTGAGGGAATAAATTCCTGTTGTTTTAAAGCCTTCTAGTTTGTGGTTCTTCTGTGCAGCAGCCTAGGAAACCAACACAGTCCCCAAGTGTATACAAATGCATGATTTCCAGCCTCCCACTCTCCCCTGAGGCTCAGGCTCACTGCCCAGCTTCCTGTGCCTCTTCTCCCCTGATGCCCACCTGGCAGCAGCAGAGTGCAACTATGGAAAGCACAAACCCTGTAGCCAGAACCCCCGGTTCTCAGGCTTGGCTCTGCCACTTCCTGACTTTGTGACCTTGGGAAATTAATTTCCCTGTGCTTCAGTGACCCCACAAGTAATGTGGGAACATTACCACCAATTCATAGAACTCTGAGATGTGAAGAATTTAGAACATTATCTGGCACATTTTAAGTAGTAGATTAGTGTTAGTGGTTATCTCAAGGTTCAAAGCCAAACTGGGGAATCTTCTTACCCCAAACTTGCTCCTCCCATCGTTCCCCCACACTGTTTTAAACCCCATCCTTGAATTCACTGTGGCCAAAATTCTTGGAGTCATTTCAATTCCTCCCTTTCCCTCACACCCCACAACTAAATCAGCAAATCCTCATGGCTTTAATTTAAAAATGTATTCAGAATCTGAGTACTCTTCACCGCCTCTGCCATGGCCACCCACTCCAGCATTTCTCATTGATTATTTTCCGTGGCCTCCCGGCCAGGCTATTTCTACCCTTGATGCCATGTAGGTTTTTCCTGACAGAGCAGCCAGGGAGAGCTTGTTAAAGTCAGATCAAAGGGCTTCTCTGCTCCAACCCTTCCAAATCCAAAGTTCCACAGTGACCTACAAGGCCCAAAGGATCTGTCCTCTAGCACCCACCTTTCCTAATACTCATGCTCCCCGACTCCCCAGCTCCAAGATGTTGAGCACATTTCAATCTAGCACCAGGCTGGGGGTATAGCTCAGTTGGTAGAGTGCCTGCCTTGCATGCACAAGGCCCTGGGTTCAGTCCCCAGCACCACAAAAAAAAAAAAAAAAAAAAAAAAAAAAAAAAAAAAAAAAAAAAAAAATCTAGCACCTTTGCACTGGATATCCAAAAGAAGTCACTTAGACATTCAAAAGAAATAGATGTACACATGACTCACTTCCTCATCTCCTTTCAGATCTTTTTCCAAATGTCAACTTATCACCTTCTTCTGAGAAACCCATTAAAACAGCAAACTCCATTTTCAACAATCCTTCTACTCCACTTTTCTTACTAACACATGCACCTTCTGACCAATTCATTTATTTTCAGTTTCCCTCCATGAGAGTGGAAGCACCAGGAAGATAGTTCTTTTTTCTCTCTCCCTCTCTTTCTTTTTTAGAGCTTTATAGTTATACACAGTAGTTGGCTTCATCCCAACAAACTCATACATGCATGGAATTCGATTTCAGTGCATGATTCCCTGCTCTTTTCCCTCCAGTCCCCTGTTCCTTCTCCCCTCCCCCATTGAAGGTGGTATTCTTTGTGCACTGCTGAATCCCAGTACCTTTGATGGTGTTCTTCTTTTACTAGTTGTTCAAATAGTCGTTGACTAAACAAACAAAAACAATCTCACCTAGCAATAAAAGCTCAAAAGAAAAAAAAACTGGGCACTGTGGCACACACGTATAATCCCAGGGACTCAGGAGGCTGAGGAAGGAAGATTGCAAGTTCAAAGCCAGCCACAGCAACTTAGTGAGGCTCTCAGGAACTTATCAAGACCCTATCTCTAAAAAATATAAATAAATAAAAAGGGCTGAGTCCAATCTTGGGTACCTAAAAAAAAATAGATATGATAGGGCATGACAGCAGCTATGAGTGGGGTACACTAATTTATCTAAGCAACATTAAGGGATGCCGCAGTCTGGCTGGGCACAAAATCACGAGCCACTCAAGCAAGAACAAACTTTATTTTTTGAAACTGCCGCCAATGCCTGGTACGCGCCCGGGAAGATCACACGCAGCGTCCCCCCCCCCCCAGTTCTCCCGGAACCCCAGAGCAAGTTTGTCCCCCGGAATTCCCTCCTACTGCACTTCCCCAACCAATGACAACTCTCCAGGAGTCCCGCAGCAGGCCGAGGTGAACAGCAGGAGTCCAATATCCATATGAATGTAAATCTTAACATAATCATATCATCTCAATGGCTAGCTGGCGTCACCTTTCAACCAAAAATGCCATGCATCATATTACTTGGCTGTGGCTCTTAGCAAAGGGAGGCCTCATGAAAGAGAGAGAGACCTTATGATGGTAGCTACTTTTGAGACCTGAATGACAAGGGGCCAGCACATGATGTTCTGCATCCCCTGGCAGAGAGCATGGGCACAGTACAAAGGCCCTCTGCTGAAGCACAAGCAGGAGGCAGTGAAATTGGAGAAGGCAGTGTGATCAGAGAGGTAGGCAGGGGTCAGAAACTGGAGATTGGGTTGAGCTGATCCTGGGCTTATTTATTCTCAGATCCATTTTTCCCCTCTCCTGTTCAACTGCGGGTTGCAGGAACTGGCCCCATGTGCTTGGTTTCCACAGAGTTAGGTCAAGGAAGTATTGCCAGAGATTAGAAGGTGTCATGATAAGGGAAAAGCCAGGGTTTTCCTCTGCACTCTCCTCTTTGCCTTCAAATACAACTGCTAGGCCCTTCCCTGCCTCTGGCAGCAGCTCTTCTGTGACTTCATGCACTACACAACAGCTTCATATCAGTCTAGCTTCCGCCAGGTGACCCAGGCTGCAGGAGCCTGGTACTAAATACCACCTCCTCCCTCCCACTGGCAGGATGGTGACTTCCTTCTATTGCTCTTCTCTAGGTTGCCTTGGGGTTGTTGTCTTGGCCTCTTCCATCATCTATGTAACTTACTACCTATATCACAGCCATTCTGCTTTGCTAAGAATAATTTCTATTTTCCTTGAAGGTGGCTGACTGATTCCAAGTAGTTTGAAAAAATGAATCTGGGTTCAGGTAGAAAAGAACAACTGGGCCAGGTGTGGTGGTGTATGCTTGTAAGCCCAGCGGCTTGGGAGGCTGAGCCAGGAGGATCCCAGTTTCAAAGTCAGCCTCAGCAATTTAGCGAGTCCCTAAGCAACTTAGCAAGACCCTGTCTCAAAATAAAAAATAAAAAAGTCTGGGGATGTGGCTCAGTGGTTAAGTGCCCCTGGGTTTAATCCCTGGTACCGAACAAAAAACAACAAAAGAAAGAATGAAAGAAAGGACAACTGGTGGGCGGTGGGGGACAACTAGAGAAACCAAGGGCATATGAACGTATTATTGAGTTATATGCTTTCTCGGCACCCCAAGGAGGAGGCAGCTACATGTGATCAGTAGAAATTACAGTAGGATCTTTTGACTTAACAAAGGTCCTGACGCACCCTATAGAAAAAGAAAGGACTTGGGCAGAGAGGCAGCACACTCTGTGGTACAGATGCTGTAAAGGGCCATGCCATTCTACCCCAGGAACTTAGAAGGGCCTCTTCTAATCCAGAGGTCCTGTGTCATGTACAGCAAAGTTTACGTAACCTTCCATGTCCATTATCATTGTTAGTTTCAACACAATCCTATGAAAAGGGCAGGCTGGCATGTTACTGAGGCCACAGTTGAGATTCAGAGGGCTAGTGGACAGATCCTGTTAAGGTCATTCTACTCCAGAAGCCCATTCTGTTGAATAAGTAAATGTGTAAACATTTAGTACAGACACTGAGGGGAGCTATAACCTGGTGGTTAGGACAGACTTGAGAACACGTGGCCTGGGCTTGAGTCTTGCTTCTGCCACCTGCTATGTGACCTTGGACAAGATACTTTAGGTCCCTGCACTTTAGTTTCAGAATCTGAAAAATGGGGGATAATAATAATTTTTACATTATGGAGCTATAGTGAGGCTTAAATGAGTTAATATGCATAAAAGTGCTGGTACCAGTACCTGACACAGTAAGCCCTTCTGTGGTCTCCTTTGCCAGTTCTTCCAACCACCAAATGTTGGCAGGCTCAAAGAGCTCAGGCCTTGGTCCCCGCCTTCTCTCTCCCCATATGGATTTCCTTGGCTATCTCATCCAATTCTGTGGTTTTTTAGATGTAATCTATGCACCAATGATTCCAAAATGTATTACTCTCCCCTAATTCCAGATTCATATATTCAACTACCAATTTGCTATTTCCAGTTAGATGTTTAACATGTATCTCAAACTGAAAAGCTCCAAACTGATCTTGATGGTCTCCCTCCAAAACCTGCTCCTCCTACCATTTCTCTTATCTCAGTAATTGGCAACTCCATCTTTCCAGCTGCTCAGGCCCAAAACCCTGATCACCCATAACTAGTCTCTGTCCTTCACTTCCCTTATCTCATTGGCCAGAGAATCCAATCAGCCACAACTTCAAAACAAATCCAAAATCCAGCTACTTCTCCCCACATCCCCTGGTCCAAGCCGCTATCAATCATCACTTGCCTGGATTATTGCATGTCCATTTTCAGCATAATAGCCAGAGTTATTTGGTTAACACTTCAATTTATTCTTCTGTTTCACTCACTCTGAATAAAAGACCATGTATTTTAAAAATACACTGTGTGGTTCCATAGATTCCACCTCCACCCACTCACCTTACTCTGCTACCTCCTGGACCTCATTTCCCATGGTCTTCCCTCCTTGCTGTTCTTCCAGGAGGTGGGGCATTCTCCTTCTCCAGCATTTAGGCACTTGGTCCTTTTCAGAGATTGCTCTTTCCCCCAGGGCTCCCTCCCTCACCTCCAGAAGATTTTTATACAGACTCCTCAATAGGGTCTTTCCAGGTCAGCCTACTTAAGGCGGCAACTCGCACTTCCTAATTCCTTTGACCTGCTTTATTTTTCTCCTTAGTATTTATTACCTAACATACTACTTACCTAGCTAACTTCATGACTGCCTATAGAATGTAAGCTCCAGGTAGGCATGAGTCTGTCCTAACCAATGATGGGTCACCAGTAACATGGTACATGAAGGACCTTAAAAAATACTTTCTGAATAATTCAGTGACCTTAGCTTAGTACAAATGTTACCTTTTATTACATGCTGTGTTGTGCCCTACCCTTTGCAAAAATCCTTTTGGGGACTCAACATTTAAATACAACAAAAGGAGAGGGGGTTGGGGGGAAAGGGAGAAGTAAAAGCGAATTAATAAAATTGGGGTTCTATTTTTAAAATATACCAGCCTAGGTGCTGATAAGTGTCATTCGTGAACCTAATGAAGGAGCTACACTGACATCTGTCGTGTGCTAACTTTCAGTGGGTAGTTTAGGGTAAGGAGCAGGGGTTGTCATCCTACTTCCCAAGTTTCCAGAAGGCGGGTGGCCCCGCTGCGCTGCGAGGAGCAGTAGCGCCAGGGAGGCGGGGGTTGGGGGGTCCCCGCCCTCGGGGCGGCCCTGGGCGGGCGGGGGGGGGGGGGCGGGAGCGCGCGGGCTCTGCCGCGGGCCTTCCTCGCCCAGCGCTGCGCGCTCACCATGGCGGGCCCGGCGCCGGGGTGGCGGCTGCGGCCGCTGGCAGCGCTGGCCCTGGTCCTGGCGCTGGCCCCGGGGCTGCCCGCAGCCCAGGCTGGGCAGGCGCCGCGCCCTGCGGAGCGGGGGCCCCCGGTGCGGCTCTTCACCGAGGAGGAGCTGGCTCGCTACGGCGGGGAGGAGGTAGGCGGGCGCGGCGCGGGCCTAGGGATCGGGGCCGCGGCTGCCCTTGGGGAGGGAGGCGGGACCCGGGAGGCGCCCTGGGGACGCGCGGCTCGCGGCGGGCGCCCCCTCCCGGAGCCCGAGCTCCGGCGGGCTGGGCCTCCTCTCTCCAGGGTGAGGGCGAGTCCTCCAGAGTCGGGCGCCCTGCTTGGCCCGCGCTTCCCTCTCCGGCGCTTCCCTTTCCCCGGGAGCTGCCGCCTGGAGCCAGCCTTTTTGCTGGTAGTCTGTGTACAAACCGCAAAACTTTGTTTCTAATGTTAGCATCACCTGGTGGCGGTCACCCTGCGTATTCACTGGGGAATGGCAGGTGAGGAAGGGAGGGAAGCAAAGCCTGTTCCTTGGGTGGGTGGGGATTGGGGCAGGTCCAGGGACCATCCAGGCTTTTCCTGCACTTCCTTTTCCTGCCTCTAGATCCCGGGCCTCCTCCGCATACCCAAGTAGTGTCTGTGCCCTTGAGGATGAGCCCGAGCCAGGGCTGAGCGCAGACCGGGAAAAGGATTAGCGACAAAATCCCCCAACACACCCATTCCCACATCCAGTTCAGCCAGTAGTGTGGAGGACTCCAGAAACTCACAACCACCTGCCCATCAGGTTTGGGGGACCCCATGCCTTGTGAGGGAACCAGGGCAGGGCAACGTTAGAAGGGGAGGTCAGGACATTAGGTTTGGTGGGGAGAGCACAGTATAATCTCATTTCAGAGCTGGGGAAACCAATTTAGTGCTTTCATAGATGAGGAGACAGGCATGCCACCCATTAATGGTAGAGCAGGAAGTGGCTGGATCTTCTCTTGCTCAAACTCTCTGACCTAGTAGGTTTTAGATGGACTAGGATTTTAAGGGAGACTTGGAATCCTGGCCCTGGGCATCAGGTTTTAAAAGGTTGGTTAGAACTATGGGTCCATGAAGACATAGGAGGGAGACACAACAAGGAAGTGACTGGGTATTAAGAGATGCAATCTTTGGGTGCAGAGTCAGGGAATCTGTTTAGAGAATAGTTAACATGGCAGGCCTGCACTCTAGAAAGTCCAGCTTGCAAGGGTGGCCCTTGGTTGGTGACTGGATTTCCTATGTTCCCACCCCTCCCTGACGGTAAGGGTGGCTTACCTGCCTCTGCTGTACATATGGATAGTGTGGCTTATGTTGAACATTGTATGCAGCAGCACTCAGACCAAATACAAAACTTGGGTGCTGAGTCTCTAATGGGCTTCCCTGGGCAACAAGGCGCTCCTGGGGGCTGCATTGTGTTGCTGGGGGAAGGGTATGTCAAGGGAAGAAGAGAGTTTAAAGAAGTCTGCACAGAGTTTACTCCAGATTCTATCTCTTTCTTTTCCCCTTCTAGCCGTGAATACAACCATATGCTGAGTTCTTCCATATGTGGGGTGGTCCTGGGGACCCTCAGCACAGAATCCAATGAAAGACAGTTCAAAATGGAGGGTACAACAATAGTACCTGGGATGACAGAAAGACTCTTAGAGTGTTTTGTTGGTATCAGGGATTGATTGGGGGCACTTGACCACTGAGCTCCACCCCCAGCCCTATTTTGTTTTTTTATTTAGGGACAGGGTCTCACTGAGTTGCTTAGTGCCTTGCCATTGCCAAGGTTGGCTTTGAACTCGCAATCCTCCTGTCTCAGCCTCCCCAGCCCCTGGGATAGGACTTATTGCAAGGAATTGTTTACACAATTATGGGAGCTGGCTAGGAATGTCAAAAATCTGTAGGGCAAGCTATCAGGAACTTCTTCCTCAGGGAAACCTCATGACCTTTCAACTGATCAAGTCAGACTTGTCCTTAGGGAAAATTCTAGGCCTTCCAACTGATCAGATCAAGCCCACTCAGATTATCTGATACTCACCTTTATGTAGAGTATCAGATCATCATCTCCTGATGGTAGATATTAATCAAGTTTCCAAAATACCTTCATAGCAACACCTCATTGAGTGTTTAATCAGATAATTGGGTTCAGTAGCCTATCCAAATCAACATAAAGCTCACTATCACAATGGTTGTAACAGGAGTGCCTATAATGGTTATAATGAGTTATATGAGATAGTAGCCCGGCACAGTGGCTCATGCCTATAATCCCAGCAGCTCAAGATCACAGGTTCAAAGCCAGCAAGGCACTAAGCAACTCAGTGACACCCATTCTCTAAATAAAATACAAAATAGGGCTGGGAGGTGGCTCAGTGGTTGAGTGTCCCTGAGTTCAATCTCCAGTACTAAAAAAAAAAAAAAAAATTGACAGTAATATGCAAAGTGCTTAGACTAAGCCTGGCATAATGCTTAGCATAAACTTTAATAAATGTTAGCTGTTATTATTTTGTTAATTTATTATTAAAGCTAATCAAACTCTCCTACTAGTTCCTATTTCATTGTCTTAAAAAAAAAAAAGCTGTTGAGGGGCTGGAATTGTGGTTCAGTGGCAGAGCACTTGCCTCGCAAGTGTGAGGCCCTGGGTTCGATCCTCAGCACCACGTAAAAATAAATAAATAAAATAAAGGTATTATGTCCATCTACAACTAAAAAAAATATTTTTACAAAAAGCTGTTGATAAATCATTAAATTCATCCCACGACCCAGAAATCGTTTACCAATGCCTCTGTGGTGAGAAATACACATTTTTTAGGACTGGAATGTAGCTCAGTGGTTAAGCACTTGCCTCACATGTGTGAATCCCTGGGTTCAATCCCCAGTTCCAGAAAAGAAAAAGACAAAGAAAGAAAAGAAAAATATGATCTTAGATGATTGGTGGGCAAGAATTTTTTTCTGTAAAAAAAAAAAAAAAAAAAAACAACTCACACACACACACAAAAAAAAAACCCATGCAAAACCAGGCACTGTGGTACATGTCTATAATCTCAGCTATTCATACGGTTGAGGCAGGAGAATCACAAGTTTGAGGCTAGCTTGGGAAATTTAGCAAGATCCTGTCTTCAAAAAAAAAAAAAAAAAAAAAACTCCATCTGCAGCACCTCCCACCCCCAACAATAAATAAATAAGAGTCACCAGTGAGGAACTCCTCTGTTTCAGGCTCTGGTCTAGGCTCTGAGGGTGTTGGAGGCTCTGAAACACTGGCCAGTTGAGGGATAAGGCTGTTTGCTCCACTGCTTTTGTGTCCCCCACAATGTGGTGCTGTCATGGCACTTTCCACTGGCCCCTGCTTGACCACAGGAAGGAAAGAAACCTAGCTGGTGAGGCAAACCCAAGACCCAAAAGCAAAGTAAAGGCCCTGGTCTCCTTCTGTAGGGTCCCTCTCACCCACTACCTGTTTGTTCCTCTCCTAGAGCTAGGCCAGTGCGGGTGTGCCATCTGGTGGGAAGGGCAAGAGAGTGGACTGAACGTTGGATCCCTAAGCTCTGGGTTCTAGGTCCTGCCTCCCTTCTGTTCACTCTGTGACTCAGGACAAGTCACTTCAACTCCCTGGACCCAATTAACCTCATCTGCAAAATGAAGGTGTTGATAGATTGTCTTCAAGGCCACTTCCTGTTTCAACTTCAAATTCCTCCAAAGTCCTTGTCACTTGGGAATTACTGGTGGGGGGTGGGGGAACAGTTGGACAAGGTGGTGCACACCTGCAATCCAGCGGCTAGGGAGGCCGAGGCAGGAGGATCTCGAGTTCAAAGCCAGCCTCCGCAACTTAACAATGTCCTAAGCAACATAGGGAGACCTTGTCTCTAAATAAAATATAAAACAAGGGCTGGGGATGTGGCTTAGTGGTTAAGTGCCTCTGGGTTCAATGTCTGGTACCAAAACAAAAACAAAACAACAACAACACACTTTCCTTTAGGAAACTCTGTGATCTCCTTCCACTTGGTTATCTGATTCCTCTTTGCTTTTACAATATTTAAAACTTAAAGGAAAGTAACATTTATTTCCCTGAACTGCTAATGGCCTTTCATATCTTGCTTTGATGAATCTTTTCTCTTTTTTAAAAATATTTTTTAGTTGTAGGTGGACATAATACCTTTATTTATTTATTTATTTATATGTGGTCCTGAGGATCGAACCCAGTGCCTCATGTGTGTTAGGCAAGCGCTCCACCACTGAGCCACAACCCCAGCCTGCTTTGGTGAATCTTTTTTTTTTTTTTTTAAAGAGAGAGTGAGAGAGGAGAGAGAATTTTTTTTTTTTTTATTGTTGGTTGTTCAAAACATTACATAGTTCTTAATATACCATATTTCACAGATTGATTCAAGTGGGTTATGAACTCCCCTTTTTACCCCGTATACAGATTGCTGTGTCACATCAGTTACATTTCCATTGATTTACAAATTGCCTTTCTAGTGATGAGGAGAGAGAATTTTTAATATTTATTTTTTAGTTCTCGGCAGACACAACATCTTAGTTTGTATGTGGTGCTGAGGATCGAACCTGGGCCGCACGCATGCCAGGCGAGCGCGCTACCGCTTGAGCCACATCCCCAGCCCCATGCTTTGGTGAATCTTAACCCATTGAGTAAGGACTTTTATTATCCTCCTGTTGTGTAGGAGAGAACTGAGACACAGAGAGGCTACACAACTCAAAGCCAGGCCTGTTTCACTTGAAAACTTGCACTTAGAGTGTGACACCATGGTGACTCCTACTTTGCTTTGTTGGCAAAAAGACAACCCTCCTGCTATTATCTATGACCTGCTATAGTCATAAACAGATAAAATGATGTCTCCAAAATGAACATCCATAAGGGTCATTTAAATGGGCACAAAAGATCTCACCTATGAGGGCTGGGGTTGTGGCTCAGCGGTAGAGCACTTGCCTAGCACTTGTGAGGCACTGGGTTTGATCCTCAGCACCACATAAAAATAAATAAATAAAATAAAAATTAAAAAGAAAAAAATCTCACCTATCCAGGTAGATGAGGGGATGGAGAGATCATGGGGTGAAGCTGGTGATGAATGCATGACTTTATCCCCGTCTCTCGTTTCTTCTCCTTTCTTCTTATTTATGCTCCCAGGGCTTCTGCCCACCCTCTGCCCTCTTGGTCTTCATTTCCCAGACCTGAAAATCTGTGGTGAGGCCCTGCTGTCAGTGGATTCCAGCTAACAGATTATTCTGCACCACTCACTTGGCGTTTAGCTGATAAGACCCCTCCTCTGCTCACCTCTGCCACATCTGTGTCAGAGCAACGTCCCTAGGAGTGCTAAACACACCTTTCTACCCCTTCACTATGAGTTCCCCAGCTTTTAGTATGTAGTTTAATGAGGAGATAAATATTTCACTGTTGAAGAAGTAGAGAGCATCAGTGATAAAGATGTTTGTTTTGTTTTGGTACTGGGGATTGAACCCCCGGGTGCTCTGTGGAGCTATACCCCCTGTCCTTTCTATTTTGAGACAAGGTCTTACTAAGTTGCTCAAGCTGGCCTCAAACTGGTGATCCTCTGCTCAGCCTCACCATTAACAGGCATACACCACTGCACCCAGTCAAAATGCATGATTTTATAGCATGTATATTATGTTTCTATGACTCTTTGCACACTGAAAAAGAAAAAATATCAAAGAAAAGTCCACAGAATGGAAAATATGACGAACTGTTGTAATTATAGCTGTAATTTATTTTATTTTATTTTTTTAAAGAGAGAGTGAGAGAGAGAGAGAATTTTTTTTAATATTTATTTTTTAGTTTTTGGTGGACACAACATCTTTGTTGGTATGTGGTGCTGAGGATCGAACCCGGGCCGCACGCATGCCAGGCGAGCGCGATACCGCTTGAGCCACATCCCCAGCCCAGCTGTAATTTATTTTAGAAATTGATATAAACACGAGACTCCACTTGAGAAGCAATCGAAGCTGAGGAACAACAAGTCATCACCGTGAAGGCGGTAAATTGACACAATGACAAGTGCAGTCTGCTGCCACGTGAAGCTACTCCATTTAAATGACCCTTGTTAGTTGAGGCCTAACAAGTGTCAACAAAGTCAGGGAAGTTCTGAGGCCTGTCTTTAGGGAATAACAAAAGCCAACCATTTACTGAGCTCCCATGTTGGGCTGGGAGGTTCTCCAAACACAATTTCCTCCGGCACTCCTGCAGGGTAGGAAGGTGGGGTCCCCATGTGACATTAGAGAAATTGAGGCCTGACAAGTCATGTGGCAGCGGGGTACGTTTCCTTGTGTAAGTTGCTGAACTCCTTTGCCTGTTAAATGTGGTCAAAAAAACACTTGGCTGTGAGCTCCACAAGAGCAAGGACCCCACGGCTGCCCCAGAGAGAAGCCAAGCAGCCAAAGATCCTGAGACCCAGCAGCAACTCCCCCTTCATCGGGCCTTTGAGCCTCCTGCTCATCTGTACCCTGATGGGTTGAGATGGAAGAGAGACCTGGTCCTTGGTGACATGGCACCATGACAGTCACCCCAGCCTGATTCCCTGTGCTTTTGTATTATTCCCTTTTTTTTGTGTGTGTGGGGTAGTACAGTTTCTAAGGGAACATTTTATAGCCACTAATACTGCCAAAATAAAGTATATAACCCGTTGTTAGTAGAACTGTAGACAAATAGCATTGCTTGCACATTTCTGCCACTGTACATGTTTTAATGATTTTTAAAGGAATTTATTTGTGTCCTTTGACCCAGGAATTCCATATGTTGAAATAAACCTCAAGGAAGTAACTTGACAAATTACAAAGTAATTTATAGGAAGATATTCATAATGCTCACATTTATAGTTCCAAGCAATGGAAATACCCAAAAGCCCCAGACAGAAGACTAGCTAAACAAGCAGGTGTATAGTATGGTGTCACTCATATAAGATAGGGCCCCGTGGAGCTGTTTAAGTGACAGCCATTTTTCTAATATGTGGAAATGTTATGTGAAAAAATGTTGCCTACAAAAATTGAAATATAAACTAGATCATCTACACTGGTTGTATCTATGTATGTCCATGGACGATGGGGACATTTGGACTGATTTAAATCATTCATTATTTAATATTCTTTTGAATTTTTATCTGCAAGAAGTTGTTCCAATTCCTGGTTTTTTGTTTTGTTTTGTTTTGTTTTGTTTTGTTTTTAAGGAAGGGATTGCAGTGCTCTTGTCATGATGCTGTGAATTTTTCAAGGTTTCGTGAGCATTCGTGACATTGCTGGGGAAGGTGGCTGAGAGCCAGGCTTTGTGATGTATCCACCGCTCTTTGCACAGCTCGTGATGGGAAGAGATTTTACTAACTCTGTCCTGTAAGAGCCGGGCTCTTTGTTTCCGCTTCACAGTTTCTCCCTTACTTTCTAGGAAGATCAACCTATCTACTTGGCAGTGAAGGGAGTGGTGTTTGATGTCACTTCTGGAAAGGGTAAGTGGTTTGGCATTTTAAGTCTTTATTTTGGGGGATCTCGGGAGCCACAGTGGGTACCTGCAGGTGTGAGGAAAGGAAGACAATGTTGGGAAAGTTCTTTTCCTTGCATCTTAAATGACCAGAATTGAGTTAATCTTTGTCAGAGTTTTACATCAACAGATTTTTTTCCTGTTAATGTCATGCTCCTACTCAGAAGCCTCCCATGGCTTCCCATTGCCCATAGAATCAGATTCAAACTTGATGGTTGACTCTAAATGAAGCAGTGAGAAAAATATTCCTTAGCAAGGAGTTGGCATCGTAGAACATTTTGATGCCACTTAATAATGGTTTCCCTACTTATAACTACAAATGATATCATGGAAGTAGTTTTGTAATGGTTCATCTTTTGTTTAATTCCAAAACTGATGACCAGACATAGACTTGGCATCCACCAATATTTAAAGAGGCCAGACATTTTTTTTCTTGTTTGCATTTGTAATATTTTTAGAGGACTAATTTCATTTTGCATTTCCCCCCAAGTCACCTCTCAGCTCATGTGCATGATTTGTTCCATGTTTGAATTAGTGAAATCCCACCTGCTGACTGGGAGCCGGCTGCTGGACTTTCTATCTTCGTAGCTTTGTCTGTCTGCGGGCCTGCAGCCTTTCTTTGCACTGGGGACCTCAGAAGCCTCCATGTGCAGGCTCCTGGCTGTGCCGCCTGCACACCCACACTCTTCCTTCCTCCCTACTACAGAGTTTTATGGACGAGGAGCCCCCTATAATGCCTTGACTGGGAAGGACTCCACCAGAGGAGTGGCCAAGATGTCCCTGGATCCTGCAGACCTCACCCATGATATCGTAAGCCAGATTATGGGATTTTGACAAAATGCCTCATACCCTCAGCCATGTTTTTTTTTTTTTTAAACCCTGAGGGCAATAGCAGAGCTTTTAAATTTAGCCTATTTACCCTCTAGTCCACTTGGTGTGGTATTCAATCACTTTCTTAAGTAGATTACCTTACTGTGTCACATCTACTCAGAAACCTCCCAAGATCAGGTCCAAACTCCTGTGAACTTGTGATCTAACTCAGTGATCTTCATAGTTTGGCCCCAGCCTCCCTTGGCAGCCTGATCCCTCTCACAGTTTGCACTCACCACATCCCAGCCTCTTGCAGGTTTGCTGTTCATCTCTGAGACCTGCCCCACTGCCAACCACTCTAGGTAGCTTAGTGAATGAACTGGACTGAAAAGCAAGGTCTCCCTCTATGCTCCTGTTTCTGTGAAGGAGAATATAGCATTAAAAAAAATTGATCCCCATAATAAGGCTGTTATTTGCCCCATATGTGCTCAATATCAAATCAACATTGAGATGAAATCCAATTTTTGAGCTGCAAGAAATTAAGAAAAGGGGAAATATGTTAGTTGGCTTTGGGTTATTGAAACAAAGCACTTGAGATAATTAACTTATAAAGAAAAGAGGTTTATTTCAACTCATAGTTTTAGAGGTTTCAGTCCACGATCAACTGACCCCATTGCTTTTGAGTCTGTAATGAGGCAGAACGTGATGACAGGAGCATGGGGCAGAGCAACACCATTTACCTCAGGGCCAGGCAGCAAAAGAGAAAGAAAAGGAAGCTGGGATCCCACAATCCCTTTCAAGGTCATGCCCCCAGTGACCTCCCATTAGACCCCACCTCTTAGAGGTTCCACCATTTCCCAATAGTATCACCCAGAGACCGAGACTTTGACACATGGACCTTATGTATAACAGGAGGAGTAGAGAGGGCAGTAAGAGGAATCAGGACAGAGAAAGTAGACACAGGCTGTACCAAAGCACACCCCACCCAGGATGGTGTTCTCTACAGGGTCTTTAATTCCCACATCAAACAGCAAAAAATGGTGAAGCCATTGCTCTCCCCATACCATAACCCATCCCCACACACTATGTGGCTCGTCAAGATATTTTTTTCTCTTGCATGTGGGTCTCAGGAACGCTGTGAGACAGGGTTGGAGAAAGACCAACACCAAACCCGATTCACTCATGCCCACCCCTGTGTTTCTTTCTCCCCAAGACGGGCCTCACAGCCAAGGAGCTGGAATCCCTGGACGACGTGTTCACCAGGGTGTACAAGGCCAAATACCCCATCGTTGGCTACACAGCCCGGAGAATTCTCAATGAGGACGGTAGCCCCAACCTGGACTTCAAGCCTGAAGATCAGCCCCATTTTGACATAAAGGATGAGTTCTG
Source organism: Spermophilus citellus (assembly GCF_964194105.1). Classification (NCBI taxonomy): domain Eukaryota; kingdom Metazoa; phylum Chordata; class Mammalia; order Rodentia; family Sciuridae; genus Spermophilus; species Spermophilus citellus. Next base: position 124,309,716 of record NC_138187.1, on the reverse strand, counting down.
ATGTTCCACCTGCAGGAGGAGGTTCTTGAAGAGTGAACTGGGGAACAGGTGCTCCCTCTCCTACAAAATAGGCTGCTTGAAGCCTCTGAGTCACCTGGATCTGAATAAAGCAGAAATGAACTTGGAAGAGTGGGAATGCTTTTTATTGCCCTTGGTCCCGTGTTGCCTGCCTGGGTATTCCTGCATGCACATCAGTGAGGGTGCTAATAATAGCCCTAGGGGGAGGCCTCCTGCCTGTCCACATTGGCCCTCTCAACAGTGAATAAGAGGTGACCTTTATTTCTTCTTTATACTTTTCTATACTTGCCAAATTTTCTTCTGTGACGATGTTTACTTTATAATGAGAGAAAAAATAAACTTCCTATTGTTGGAAAAGGAGAATTCTTCTGCATATGTCACCTCCTGGGAGCCTTGTCACTCTTGTGGGAGGGTAGGTTTGTGCTGCCTGTCCATAGTTCATAGTCCAGTTTTTTGTGCCCCTCCCTGTATAGGTGCCAGGTAAAAGGGACCATGCAAGCAGTGTGTCAGGAACAGAGAGGGATTAGTTGAAAAGGTGGGCTGTGGGGAAGGAGGCGAGCACCCGACCAGCTGCAGCCCCATTTACAATTGGAGAATGGTAAGGAGGTCCAGAATCCAGCATGGTGGAGCCTGGTGGGTGGTCATTCCAAGAATGGTTACACACATGCCTTATGAGGCCAGATTTCAGGACAAAATCCCCCTTGAAGGGTAGATATATTTCCTCTGGGGAATAGTAGGCAATGTCTGGAGACATTTTTCTATTTTTGGCTGTCACAACAACTGCAGGGTGCTACTGACATTTAGAGACCAGGGATGCCACTAAACATCCTATAATGCACAGGATAGCCCCTTGTTTTAGTCAGCTTTTGCATTTCCGTCACTAGGATTGCCAATAAGAACAGCTTAGAGAAGGAATTCTTTATTTAGAGCTCACGGTTTCAGAGGTCTCAGTCCATGGATGGCTGACTCCATTGCTCTGCGCCCAAGATGAGGTAGCACGCTATGGGGGAAGGGCACAGCGGAGGAAGATGCTCACTCATGATGGGGTTAGGAGGAAGGGGGTGCAGGGAAGGGGTCAATGGAAGATGCACCTTTTCAGGGAAAACACCCAATGACTCAACATCTCCAGGCAACCCCACTTGTTCAACCCCACATAAGTCCATTTAAACTAGGATGGACTGGGTGATGGCTCTCACAATCCAATCATTTCACACTCCTACGTTAATATAGGAGTTTTAGGGGGACATCTTATATCTACCCATTAATACCCCTCTACTACAAAGAATTATCTAGTTCAAAGTATCAGGTTAAGGCTGAGAAACCCTGTTTGGCTGATCCCAGAAACTTTTACAGTAGAGATGAATTTCTTTGATATAAAGCTTTGTTATTAATGTAAATAGCAACTGACTGTGGGTGCACCCCTGTAATCCCAGCTGCTCAGGAGGCTGAGGTAGGAGGATCGTGAGTTCAAAACCAGCCTCAGAAAAAGCAAGGCACTAAGCAATTCAGTGAGACCTCATCTCTAAATAAAATACAAAATAGGGCTGGGCATGTGGCTCAGTGGCTGAGTGCCCTTAAATTCAATCCCTGCACCCCTCTCCCCAATTAAATAAATAAATAGCAACTGCCCCTCAAAAGGATTTTTACATGAAGCAGAAGAATGTCCAAAATGCTAATTCCTGGGGCCCACCCCTAGGGCTTATGAGTTTCTAAAACATGGCCTAGGAACTACATTCCTAATGAGTACCTCAGGAGTTTGTGATAACAAGGGGCCCAAATACATTTTGAGAGACATCTGCCTCATGACTTTCTAGTCACCTCTTGGGGAAATGTCTCAGATCTACTCTAAAGACCAACTCTGACCTTTGCTCATTAGTATGATACAGGATGGGGGAGTCTAATGGCAAACTCCTGGGTCTCACTCAAGAAGTTGGACACTTGACAGCCCCCAAAGAGAAATGGACCTGGAACTTACCAGACAGGATTCTAGCCTGGAATTCTCAAAGCCAACCATGCAACCAAGGTAGTCTGTACCAGGACATTTTGCCCCTGTTGATGTACAAGCCCTTGGGAACACCTGAGAGATGACTTCTTATGTGTCCACTGCTTCCCGCATCAGCATGCAATGGAGGGGGGCTGGAATTCCACTCTTTAGACCCCAGTCTCTTTGGTAGGTCAAAGTCTTCAAATTCAGGCCAGAACTTTCCAGAATTGCTCTTTTCCCCATTTCCCTCCCTCAACCCTGACTGCACCAAAGCATAGTTTTTCCTCCTGGCTTCAAACTTATTACTTCTTCCAGGACAACTCTGCCTGGTTCCCTGGCCTGCACTTCAAAGGCTGCCTCCTACAACCAGCAGGAGAAACTATGAATATGATTATGTCTCTCTATTATTTAGAGATTCTGGACCAGATTGTGCCAGGATAGTGTGTACAAAACTCTGGGCAGCCTGCACACACTCCAGAGATGCGGATGCAGCCCCAGGGGAGGGGCACATGCTGGCGTGTGAATTTGTATCACTGGCACAGATCCCTGGAAGTCCCAAACTGTGGGGAGCGGTGACTTGGTTCAGGATCTCTGATGGTCTCGCAGCAGGAGCTTGTGCCTGCTCTGGGAACTTCCTGTGCAAAGGTGCAAGTCAAGATTGCCCAGTTGCTGAGCTGGGGAGGTAGCTCAGTGGTAGAGTGCTCGCCTAGCACATGCTTGGCCCTGGGTTTGATCTTCAGCACCACATAAAAATAAACAGAATAAGGGTATTCTATCCAATTACAACTAAAAAATAAATATAAAAAAGAAATCTTAAAAAAAAAAAAAAAAGATTGCCCAGTTGCTGTGGTGACACTCTTCTTAAAAGAGGTTTTGTACAAGGTACAGGACCATCCATCTTTCCCTGAGTTCAGACACCAGCTACCAGGGGTAGAGATTTATAAGGACAAAAAGATAATTCTAATTAGTCTTTGTCCTTCAGCCTGCCTGCTTTAAAGAAACTTCCTCACCAAAAAAAAAAAAAAAACAAACCCTTTTGATGATAAAACCTATATAATAAACATGCTGAGCCAGCTCTGGGTCACTGTTTCACCACCAGAGAAAGATGTCCCACCTGCTCCCAGCTTTCCCCTCTGTGAGTCTGTCTTTTCCAATCTCCCATCGCCCCTTGTTGGGTTCTGAATTCATGGCTGTGCAGGTTGCAGCACCAAGTCTCACTGCCCCATACACCCCCTACCCCCACATTTGCTTATAATGTTTTCTTTGACTTAAAAGCTTCTGTCCTTCTTTTAAAACTCAGCCTAAGCACACCTCTGCCAGGAAACCTTCCCCCCCTCTGGGATACCCTGTAACCTAGATTGGCCTGTGCACCTGCTTGTCTATTTATGAGTTTGCCACCCCAACAGGAGCATCCTGAGGGCCCAGCACAGGCACACGCTAAGAGTGCTCTAAAGCCTCAATGATTAAGGCCTGGAACAGGCTGCCAGACTTTCCAGGTGGCCTTGTACTTTCTTGGTCTTTTTTTAAAATATATTTTTTAGTTGTAGATGGACCTTTATTTCATTAGTTTATTTTTATGTGGTGCTGAAGATTGAACCCAGTGTCTCACCCATGCTAGGCAAATGCTCTACCACTGAACTACAGCCCCAGCCCCCTTTCTTGTTTTTTTTGCACTGAAAGTTCTACATCCCAAGAAGCTCCTCAGCCCTGCACAAAACCTGAGGAACTGCACAGTCCAGGGCGCTTCCCAGCTGAAGGGCCTTGGGCTGATGAAGGGGCCTGTGCCACCCTAGGATGAGGTAGGAAGGAAGGAGCTGTGAGTATTGTCCTGGGAGGAGATAAGGCTGAACGGAGGTCCATGGGATAAAGGAGGTGGTTGGCTCTTTACCAGTCCCCACAAGTTCAACTTCAGCATCTCCAAGGGGAAGCTCGATGCCTTGTCTACAGTAGGTGCTCAGCGTATTGGAGCATGTTGATATCAGTACAAATTGTGAAGTTCTTCCCCAAATCCAAGTTCCTCCCGCTGCATGACAACCTCTCTGTCCTCTTTCTTAGGGAGATATTTCTCTGCACCACAGAATGCCCCCCTCTCAATACTCAGGCTCAGAGCTTCACCCCTTGCTGATGGCACTGGGCCAGCTCCCTTGCCATAACAGGGAGGAAGAGGAAGCAAGGCCCTGGAGCATGGAACCATTGGAAAGCTATTATAATAAGGCCAGCAGCTACCGAATGTCCCAGAAGGGTGATCAATGGAGTTCACTGCAGAAGAGCAGAGCAGAGCGGCCTGACCAGCAACCAAGGTCTCTGGAGGTGGAGGTCATGCAGAGGTCATCCAGCCCAGATCCCAGCCTTATTCTGGGCTGAAGACCTCCTTCAATCACCTTCTCAGCAGCTTCCAGGAGGAAAAGCGAAGGGCCTGAATAAGCTAGCCCACCCACCTGGCTTCCTTTGGGAGGCTTTTTCAAGACCAATCTCCAAAAAGTCTGGCCTGCCTGCTACCCCCATCCCCTCAGCCACCTGAGGTGCTGCTGCAAGGTACCAAAGCCGGGAATCCATACCCAGAGATTAGTCCCCAGGAGGCAGCAAGTGTCCTGGCTCCAGGATGTGAGGACCAGAGAGCCCCTGTGGGGCCCAGGGAACCCAGCAGACCTCTCTGACAGATGGTGGCTTGGAGTGCTCTAAAGCCTCAATGATTAAGGCCTGGAACAGGCTGATCCACGTCTGTGGGGGCAGTAACTGACCAGGCAGAGGCTGGCCCTGCAGGCTCTGTCCAGGACATCAAATGTAATCATTGCCTGGAGGATTATTTAATACCATGTCAGGTCGGTCATCTTCTATGCCCCATTTCACAGTCTGAGAGCCAAGTCCATGTGTAACCTCTCTGTGCCAGATGCTGCTTTCTTCTCTGGGCTCCTCAGCCACACAGAGCTGAGGAACACTGCTCAGGCTTCCTGGGGAGTTTGCAAACAGCAGGTGCAAGGAGTTGATGACCCTGGGGGAAACCCTCGGGTAATGGGAGCCTGGGTAGACAGAACCTCCACAGAGTCTTTCAAGGCTCATTCTATTCAGCTCAGGTGGTATTGAGCCCTGTGGGATAATATGAGATATGAGATAACCAACTTTAAAGGAAGAAAACCATTCGGCTCTCAGTTATAGAGGTTTCAGTCCATGGTCGGTTGGTTCTGTTGCTGTTGGGCCTGTGGTGGAGGAAAGGTGCTCAGCTCATGGTGACCAAGAAGAAGAAGAAAAAGAAGGAGGGGGAGCAAAAGGAGGAAGAGGAGGAGGAGGAGGAGAAAGAGACCAGGGTCCCATTATTCTTTCTAGGGCACATCCCAAATGACTTGACTTGCTTCCACAAGGCCCAACATCTAAAAAGTTCCACCGTCTCCTAATAACACCAGGGGCTCATGACCAAGCCTTAGTGTTTTTTTCTTTATTGCACTGGGAATTGAACTCAGGACCTCATGCATACTAGGTAAGCACTCCACCACCGAGATACCTTCCAGCATTTTTTACTTTATTTTGAAACAGGATCTCATTAAGTTGTCCAGGCTGGCACTGAACTTGCCCATCCTCCTGCCTCAGCCTCCTGGGTAGTGGGATTATAGGCATGTGCCACCGTGCCTGATGTGACCAACCCTTTAACATACAGGGTCTTTAGAGGATGTTCCAGATCTAAACTATAGCAAGTCTCATCCCAACTGGTCACAATGGTGTCAGCTCAATAACATATTTGAATTGCATGAGTCTTCTTGGTTTCATTCTTCCCCAGTCTCCTGTGTCTGATTCTGTGGGTCACTTCCCAAGTGAGTGTGCCTGCACACAAACCCTGTCCCATTCCCTGTTTGGGGGGAAACTCAACCTAAGACACAAGTTTACTTCCTCAGATACCAACACTATCCCATTATGCCAAACTTGGGTTTACTAATAATATCTTACATGGGTATAGCACTTTACAGTTTACAAATGTCTCATTCCACTTACTACACTTATGCAACCAACGACACAAAATTTAGTGCTGTCGATTGGCCACCCATTGGACTCAGAGGTTTTGGGTGCTGGAAACTCAGCGGATTCATTGGGGATGGCTTTTTTGTCCCTGATGTCCAGGGCCCAACTGGAATGATGAATCACTTCTAGAGGGTGATGCTGAGCTGTCCCTCCTTTATGCCTCTGAAGTTAGGCAGCATCATTTCTACTCACCACAGTAGCCACACAGTCCGTCCCAGGTCAAGGGGCATGGGGGCATTTTGGGAAATACTGTCCCCCAGGGTTTCCTCTCACATTATCCCCTTCACTTCTCACGGATGGACTGAACCTTATCATCTTTGAACCTGCAGTGCTTAGGCTGATGCCTGGCACAGAGCAGGTATATGTGCAGCAAACCACAGTGCCTCGTGGAGACAGGTTTGAGTCTCCATCTGAATCCTGGTTTCGTCACTAGGACCCTGGAGAAGCTAGTTAGCTTCCTGAGGCCTGTCCTCTAACCATAAAGTGCTGTACTCACCGTCTCCCCTGGGCTTTTGCACATGCTGTTCACTCTGCCTGGATGCTTTTCCCCCTTACAACATTGCCTACAAACCCCCATCTTAGCTTAGATACCACTTCATCAAGGAACCTTCCTCAGACCCCCTCCTTGCCAAGACAGGCACATGTACCCCGCATACCCCTGTGGTGGCATGGATCCTATGGAACTGTAATTGTGTTTTACTTTATCTGTCTCCCCACAAGGCTGTCACTTGTGCTGATCACAGCTCTGTGTTTATCACCTCGCACAGTGCCCACCCGGCACCTTCAAGGTTTGAGAACACGAATGAATGGGCAAATGAACACGTGGTGAATGAATGAACAGGTGAAGGTGCCCCCCACTCTGCCCCCCCCCACAGCCCTCTCCCATCAGGGTTGTAAACTGGAATGCCAAAGCCGCTCCTGGAGCATCAGAACAGTTCCCAGCCCTCCTGCCAAGGTCTCTGGCAAAGCCTGCTTGGACATTGCTCCTAGGATCACCCCTGGACCAACCTCGCCTGAGCGTTTCCACAGGACTTATCTCCCATACTCATCATCTGGAGAATGTATAAAAATAGTAAGTGGTTCCCCTGGCAACCACCACAGCAAATGGTAACCAGCATGAATGGCTGGGAGCTCTGCCTGAGCGGGGGAGCAAACAAGTGCTGCCCTCACTGGTCACTCCCAATCTTGGCTGCTCAGGGGCCACCTGAGCTGCCTCTCCTTGCCACTGGCTCCCTGGAGACCACCTTCTCTGAATCCCAAAGAGGAAAAATGGGCTGGAGGAGCTGCTCTGTCCACCATTCATCCCTGCCTGTCCCCGTGCTGACACCTCATCCTCTCCCTGTGGGGCCTCTTCTGGCTACCCAGTCCAGGGCCTTACCTCAGGGATCAGAAAGTCTCAGAAGCTGCCAGCAGGGGACTCAGTCTTGCTGCTGAGGTTCCACTTTCAGGTGTGTCCAGAGGTGTCCACCATGCTGAGCTCGTCCAAACTACCCCCACCCCAATGGTTGGGGTCTCTGCCCAGGTCTTCAGTCTCCTGGCTCTGGACACTCCCTGCCCTCCATCAGGGTGGATGCGGGGCCTAGTTCCCTTTTTCCTTTTTGCTTCTGAACATCTAGTCTAATCCTTCATTTAACATGTACTTACTGTGCTCTAGTCCTCACAGAATTCTGTGGTGAATAAGACAATGTCCTTTGAGAGGGCCTCCCTGGACTAAGGATGTGTCACCTTAGACAGGCTCAAGGTAACAGGCCTCATGACATCACCCAGAGGGACGCAGTGGGAACCAGGCCCACCAGTGGGGGCTCATAGCTTGATGGTGGCAGCTGCAAGCCACCCCAAGATATGAGAAGGTGCCAATGGCCTTGGGAGTTCCGTGATACTCACGTGCAGAACAGGTCATAAGTGGCTGGGGTTCTTGGACTTGTCTCCCTCGTATTCCTGGTGCTGCCACTTGGAGTCCTGAGGTGGAGGATTTGATCTCAGCATTGAGGAATCTTACTATCCAGGATCCCTGAAATACATCGCTATCCTCTCGCCTGACCCATGACCCTTTCCTTAATTGTCAATTAACGGGAACGATGGCCAGCGTCTCATTGGGGGATTCTTCCTCCTGTCCAGGGGAATCTAAGCCACCCTAAAACTTAAAATCTCAAATAATTTAGTGAATAACAAAACACAAATATTCAGAAATATATTTACAAAAGGTGAAGAAGCCCCTGATGGATCTAGTCCACGTGGGTTTTGGAACTAGACAAAGAAAAGATGGCTCCAGTGGTTTATTTAAGGGGCTCATCAAAGGCAGGGATGAGCTTTCAAGGGCAGAGTCTTGCTTCGTGATGTCTTGCAGTCAGCTGGTTGACTGACATCTTGACAGGTCACACCCATCTCAGTCGCTGTGTGGGCCACGGCAGAGCAGGATAGAAATTCACATTGTCCCTGGGCAATTGACCAGAGAAAATGTCCACTGGTCATTCCCAGACACCAGATGTCTCTATCCACTAGGCTTCCATGCGCGGTGACCCACATGTAACCCATGGACGACTCCTGACAGTCCTAACCTTTTCCCAGATTCATACCAGTCTACTCTGTATACCATTTCTTCAAAACTCAGGCAGATTTTTTTTTCTGTTAAATTAAATTTAAGGGAGCCCATTGACTTGGACTGGGTTCCTGCACTAGGTCCCAATTCTCCAACCCAAAATGGAGTCATTCATATTAAGGTTTCATGTCACTAAACCAAACCTAAGCTGTTTACTGGTAAGACCTTCCCTTTGAGAGATGAGGAGAGATGATGGCCAGATCCAATAAAAAGCCAACAAAATTCCCTAGAAGGAAAGTAACTTTGAAATGACCAACCTGCTTGTTGCTTGTTTTTTCGTTAACCTTTTCTGCCTGTAAAGTCCAGTTGTCTGATCAGTTCATAGGTGTTCTTTTCTATTTAATGGACTGGATGCTGCCTGGTTCATGAATTGCTAATAAAAGCTATTCGAATCTTTGAAACTCTACTTATTGTAAATTTGTTCTTTGATACTTCTCACAATTTATTAATTACATCAGATGTTAGGGTTTGGAATGAAATGTTATAGTATGGAATGTCCCCCAAGAGCTCATGTATGGAGGCTTGGTCCCCAATACAGCAATATCCAGAGGTGGGGCTTTGAGGAAATGATTGGATCGTGAGGGCTCAAGCCTCTAGTGGATTAATCCATTGATAGCTGAATGGACTATTGGGAGGTGGTGGAAACTGTAGCGGGTGGGGGTGGGGGTTAGAGGAAGTAGGTCACTGGGGTGTGTCCTTGGGAACTATATCTTGTCCCTGATTTCTTCCCCCCTTCCCTACAACCTCTTTCTTTGATTCCTGGCTGTAATGAGCCGAGCAGCTTTCCTCTACTATGTCCCTCTGCCATGATGTTCTACCCCAACTCGGGTCCAAAGAAGTAAAACCTTAACCGACTGAAAACTTCTGATACCAAGAGCCAAAATACACTTTTCCTCCTTTAAGTTGTTTTTGTCAGGTATTTTGGTAACAGTGACCAAAAACAAAAACAAAAACCTGAATAGACATACTACATACTAGACACACATGCCTATTTATCACAAAGCCGGATGTGTATGTCATGCCTACAATGTGAACAGCACCGCCCTGGGTGCTGGGGTGGGGTGGGATAGGATGGGAGAAGGGAGGAGCCAGCCATTCTCTCCCTCCCTCCCTCCCTCCCTCCCTTTTAGTGTCACTGTATTTTTTATTCCTTTATTTAATTTATTTATTTTTATGTGGTGCTGAGGATCAAACCCAGGGCCTCACACATGCTGGCCAAGTGCTCTACCACTGAGCCACAACCCCAGCCACCAAGCCTTGTTTTTAAGGGTCTTCAAGGAGAATCGCAGTGAACTAAATTGTAAAGTGGTTTTCCTAGGATCAGGAGCTGGTCATCTACGGGGACACTCCCACCCCATACAATGGGTTCACACACTGGTAAACTATGGGCAGGAGGTTGCTGACCCTTTGGAGGGGTTTCTGCAAAGTTCCAATCTGTTCTGGCCCGCCAGCCACCACCTGCGTGTGACCACAGCGCCCTCTGGTGGTTGGTTCACAGAACTCTCCAGCAGCTGTTTTGGAAAGCCCAAAGGATTAAGCTCCTCTCAAGAACTTCTATTTTTGGTTCCCACTATTTCCATAGTGAAATGCCATCAGAAGCAGCGGGGTGGCTTCCCAAAGGACCCAAGAGCTGCATTCCTGTGTTCTCCACTTCTCTGGTCTCCGGGGGTCAGGCTGCTCTTCATTTTCAGGTACAGGTCTGTGTTCCATATGGTTTGGTTAAGGGTTCCCAGGGCAGCAACTATATATTTACTTTTAGTGTGGAGTCTGGCCTCAGAGGGAAGGCTGTGTGCACATGAAGAGTGACGTGTAGGAAAGAACACTGGATCCAGGATCAGGAGACCTGGATGTTCACCCCACGTCAGCCACTAAGTAGTGGTGAGATAACAATGACAATAATAACTACATTTACTCAGTATTCGCTCTGGTGGGGGGGGATTGCACCAAGAACTTCACATTCACTGTTGACTTTGATCCTCACAATAAGCCTATAAGGTTGATATTAGCTCCATTTTATGGGTACAGGGAAGTTAAATGTTGTTCCTAAGATCACAGTGTGTGTGGCAGTCAGGACTTGAGTTCACATTTCTGGGGACCCTCTGTACTATACTGAACTATAAGAATCAGAAACCAGTGGTAGGATCCATAAAATGGTGTTTTTAAACATTCCCCAAATGATTGTGTTGTGGAGCTTTCCTTGGAAATCTATGGAGTCCCACTCGGGTCTAACCATCAAAAAAACAAATGTCTTTTGAGAGGCAGGAGGTGAAGTTGTGAGGGGACAAGAGACTCGGGTTTGGCTCTCAGTCCCTATGGCTGTACAGGGCCACAAAAGCAGTCTGCAGTTGGCTCGTGGAAAGGAAAGCCATTACATTTCTATATATGTAGTTTGTTAGCTTTTGGTGCTGGGGATGGAACCCAGGGCCTTAAATATGCTAGATGAGTGCTCTACTACCAAGCTTCCCCCAACCAAGCTCCATTTTATATTTTTTACCAGATTCATTTGATAAACACTTGAGAACTGTGGCAAACTGGGCCTGAGTGTACAGAGGTGGTAGAAGTGATCAGTGCCCTTGTTACAGGGAAGGAGACAGGCAATCAACAGACCATGAGAAAAAACACCATCACCAAAGACATATCAAGGAAAGAAAACTTCAGACCAATATCCCTGATGAACATAGATGCAAAAATCCTCAATGAAAATCTGGGGGCTGGGGATGTGGCTCAAGCGGTAGCGCGCTCTCCTGGCATGCGTGCGGCCCGGGTTCGATCCTCAGCACCACATACCAACAAAGATGTTGTGTCTGCTGAGAACTAAAAAATAAATATTAAAAAATTCTCTCTCTCTCTCTCTCTCTCTCTCTCTCTCTCTCTCTCTCTCTCTCTCCCCTCTCTCACTCTATCTTTAACAAAAAAAAAAAGAAAAAGAAAATCTGGCAGATTGCATACAAAAACATATTAAAAAGATAGTGCACCACGATCAAGTGGGATTCATCCCTGAGGATGCAGAGTTGGTTCAACCTCTGGTAATCAATAAGCATAATTCATCATATTAATAGACTTAAAAACAAGAATCATATGATCATCTCAATAGATGAAGAAAAAGCATTTGGCAAAATACAGCACAACTTCATGTTCAAAACACTAGAAAAATTAGGGATAGTAGGGACATTGTAAAACATTGTAAAAGCTATACATGCTGAACCCAAAGCCAGTATCATTCTAAATGGATAAAAATTTAAAGCATTCCCACTAAAAACTGGAACAAGATAAGGATGTCCTCTTTCAACACTTCTATTCAACATCATCCTTGAAACCATAGCCAGAGCAATTAAACAAAAGGAAGAAATTAAAGGGATAAAAATAGGTAAAGAAGAGCTCAAACTATCACTATTTGCTGATGACATGGTTCTATACCTAGAAGATCCAAAAAATTACACCAGAAAACTTCTAGAACTAATAAGTGAATTCAGCAAAGTAGCAGGATATAAAATCAACACCCATAAATAAAACACATTCCTATACATCAGTGATAAATCCACTAAAAGAGAAAATAGGAAAACTACTTCCTTAGCAATAGCCTCAAAAAAAAAAAAAAAACAACTGAGAATCAATCTAACAAAAGAGGTGAAAGACCTCTACAATGAAAACTACAGAACACTAAAGAGAGAAATTGAAGAAAACCTCAGAAGATGGAAAGATCTTCCATGTTCCTGGATATGCAGAATTCATATTATCAAAATAGCCATACTACCAAAAGTGTTATATAGATTTAATGCAATTCCTATTAAAATCCCAATGACATTCTTCATAGAAATAGAAAAAGCAATCATGAAATTTACTTGGAAAAATAAGAGACCCAGAATAGCTAAAGCAATCCTTAGCAAGAAAAGAGAAGCAGGAGGCAACACAATACCAGATCTTAAACTACTACAGAGCTATAGTGACTAAACTGGCATGGTATTGGCACCAAAATAGACTTGTAGACCAATGGTACAGAGTAGAGGACACAGAGACAAACCCACATAAATATGGTTATCTCATACTAGACAAGGGCGCCAAAAAAAAAAAAAAAACATTCACTGGAGAAAAGATAGCCTACTCAATAAATGGTACTGGCAAAACTGGAAATCCATATGTAACAAAATGAAATAAAACCTCTATCTCTTACCCTGCACAAAAATCAACTCAAAGACTTAGGCACTAGAACAGAGACCCTGCACCTAATAGAAGAAAAAATAGGCCCAAATCTTTACAACGTCAGCCTAGGATCTGACTTCCTTAACAAGACTCCTAAAGCACAAGAAGTAAAATAAAGAATCAATAAATGAGATGGATTCAAATTAAAAAGCTTCTTCTCAGCAAAGGAAACAATTAATAATGTGAGGAGAGAACCTACAGATTGGGAGAAAATCTTTATCACATACACCTCAGATAAAACATTAATCTCCACATATATAAAGAACTCAAAAAACTTTTTAAAAAAATTTTATAGTTATAGATGGACAGAATGTCTTCATTTTATTTCTTTTGTGTGTGTGTGTGTGTGTGTGTGTGTGTTGCTAAGGATTGAACCCAGTGCCTCACGCATGCTAGGCAAAGCACTCTACCACTGAGCTACAACCCCAGCCCAAGAACTCAAAAAACTTAACACCAAAAAACCAAATAACCCAATCAATAAATGGGCTAAGGAACTGAACAGACACTTCACAGAAGAAGAAATACAATAAATCAACAAATTATATGAAAAAGTGTTCAACATCTCTAGCAATTAGAGAATGCAAATCAAAACTAAGATTTCATCTCACTCCTGTCAGACAATCATCAAGAATAGAGGCAACAATAAATGCTGGCGAGGATGTGGTGAAAAAGGTGCATTCATACATTGCTGGTGGGACTGCAAATTGGTGCAACCACTATGGAAAGCAGTTTGGAGATTCCTCAGAAAACTGGGAATGAAACCACCATTTGACCCGGCTATCCCACTCCTTGGTTTATACCCAAAGGACTTAAAATCAGCATATTATAGTAATGCAGCCACATCGATGTTTGTAGCAGATCAATTCACAATAGCTAGCCTATGGAACCAATCCAGGTGTCCCTTAATAGAATGGATAAAGAAAATGTGATATATATATATATATATATATATATATATATATATACACACACACACGCACACATTCAATGGAATATTTTTTTTTTAAGAGAGAGTGAGAGAGGAGAGAGAGAGAGAGAGAGAATTTTTAATATTTTATTTTTTAGTTCTCGGCAGACACAACATCTTTGTTGGTATGTGGTGCTGAGGATCGAACCCGGGCCGCACGCATGCCAGGCGAGCGCGCTACCGCTTGAGCTACATCCCCAGCCCACTCAATGGAATATTACTCAGCTTTAAAGAAGAGTGAAATTATGGCATTTGCCAGTAAGTGGTTGGAGTTGGAGAATATCATGCTAAGCGAAATAAGCCAATCCCACAAAAACCAAAGGCCGAATGTTTTCTCTAATCTGCAGATGCTAATTCACAATAAGGTGGGGGGGGGCACAAGGGAAGAATAGTGTTACCTCAGATTAGGTAGGGGGAAGTGATGGGAGGGGAGGGGAGGGAATTTGGGGATAGGAAAGATAGTAGAATGAAACAGATATTATTACTGTGTGTATACATGTGACTGCATGACCAATATGATTCTGGAACATGTACACTCAGAAAAATGAGAACTTATATCCCCTCTATGTATGATATATCAACGTGCATAAATGCATTCTACTGTCATGTGTATAACTAATTAAAACAAAATAAACAATTTTTAAAAAATAATAATGTAAATCCTCCAACTTTGTTCTAAAAAAAAAAAAAAAAAAACCCAAAACACCATCGCACCCTGGGACAGGCTCTGAAGGAGATGACAATTGGGCAGGGATCAAACAGAAACCAGGGGACACTTTTAGCCTGCACTCCCAGGTGCTGCCTGGACTCCACTGTGTTCACTGGGTGCAAACAGTTGAGTGCAGGACTTGTTTGTCCACAGATCCTCTGCTGGGGTCCCCTGCAGGCAGGGGGGTGGCCCCGAATGCCCAGATGTCCCTGAGGAGATAGAAGACTGAGCTTCCTTTCCACACAAAGTTCTCCCACCTGTGTCTGTCTGGGGAAGGGGTTGGAGTTGATGGGATCCAGGGTTTGGCAGTTCAGAACTGGAGAGGCGCCTGCAGTCTGACCAGAAGGTTTGCGACTTTGCTGTGGCATCCGAAGGGTAGGACCACATCCAGTCTGCGGGGAGGAAGCCTGTGGTCCAGGTGCGTGTGTAACCATGTGTGTCAGCTCCTGGCTGTGCTGGCCTTTTCTCTATCCTTCGTTCTGTGATGCTGGGGCCAGGACTCAGCAAACCACCGTGGGCTTTGCCAGTGCTCCTTGTTAGACCAGGCCCATAGGAGGTCTAGGAGGAGACCGGGAAGCTGTGGGGGACACCTGCTCCTTCCTGTTTGCCTCCTGTCCCTGTGAGAGTCTCCTATAGTACTTTCTCACCCCCGTAGTCACAGTTCCTTGCCACAGCAGATCCTGAATCCAGTTTACAGTTTTTCCAACCCTTGTAGAGTCAACCTCATAACCTCCCCCACACAGGTGCCCTCACCTCAGATGTCTGGGTCCCAGCCACAGGGGGTGTCCCGCTCACCTTGGGAACCTTGCCCTAGGGATGGTGGTGCTTCGCCATGATACCCCCTTGGCCTTCTCCAACAATGGCCACTCCCTGGCCTATGGGGGACTTTGTGCCACGGTGAGCCAATGAGAGACCTAAAGCAGTTTGTCTAGCTCCCACGTGGTAGAAAAAGAAGGGCCAGCTCTGTTCTTTCCTCCCCGTGCGTCCTCCACACTTCCAGAAGAAAGGACAGAGAAGAGCTAGGGGACAAGTGTCCTGTCAGTTCCAGTCGACTCTAGCACACAGATCCTGCACCTGCTTCCCGGCCGGACTGCACCTTAGCTCTGACCTGAACTGTCCACCAAGTTCTCCAGGAGGACAGGTCATCGGCTTCACCAAGGCTGAGCAGAACTGAGAGGAACTGGGCAGGGGGAGGAAACTCCACTTGGAGAGGATGGGGCCACTAGAGATGGGACAGAGAAGGGGTGGCCTCCGATCCTGGGAGTTTTGTTTCCTTTCTCATTTGTGACCTTCTCATTGTTGAAACCTTTTTTCTTTGAAGTAGCTTGATGGAATCTGTTCTTGCAAGGGGAAACCCAAGAAATAAAGGAAATCCAACATTTACTGTGGCAGAGCCGTGGGGGACCCCTGCACATATATGTGCCACTTAAGGTCTGATTTAGCAGCTCCAGTGGAGGGGGCGGGAGTTGGGGGGATGAGGGGTGGGTGAGAGCAGGTGGGCCACCAGACAGAACCATGGCAGGTCCCTGCCCTTATATATTTTCCTTGTGTTTAAGTCTTCTAGATTTTTATTGGTGGAAAATTCTATTTCATTTGGGGTTTTGTTTGTTTGTTTTGATTATTTTTAAAGATTTATTGAGGCATAGTTGATATACAAAATACTGCACACATTTTAAGTGTACACCTTGATGAGCTTGAACATATGTGTACACCTGTGGTGCCACTTTCACACTTGAAGGACTAACATATTGGTCACATCCAAAAATGTCCTTGTATTCATGTGTGTATGTGTATGTGTATGTGTATATGTATGTGTGTTTGTGTGTGTGTGTGTGTGTGTGTGATACGTTAGAGGTATCTCTTAACATTTAATTAATTAATTTGTTTGTTTATTTATTTTTGGCATTAGGAATTGAACCTGGGGCATTTTACCACTGAGCTACATCCCTAGTCTTTTTTATTTTTTAATTCGAGACAAGGTCTCACTAAATTGCTGAGGCTGGCCTTGAACTTTCCATCCTCCTGCCTCAGCCTCTTGAGTCACTGGGATTACAGGAGTGCACCACAGAGCCTGGCTTAAAGAGCACAATACTGGGTTGTTAACTATAGACATTATGTTGTGTACAGATTTCTAGAATTTACTCATCTTGAGTAACAGAAACTTTTTACCTACTGAGCAAATTTCCCTTCTCTCCAGCCCCTGAAAACCACCATCCTCTCATCTACTGCTACAAGTTTCACTATTTTAGATACCCTGTATAATAGTGGCATTGTACAATATGTCTTTCTGTGTCTGCCATGTTTTAATTACCATAATGTCCTCTAGACAACCCATGTTGTTGCAATTGGCAGGATTCCTTTTTTAAAAAGTCTGAATAATTATTCCATTATATGTATATACCACATTGTCTTTATCCATTCACTTGTTGATGGACATTTGGGTTGTTGCCATATCTTGGCTATTGTGAATATGGAAAAAAATATAGTTTCTTCACTCAAAGCAAACAAAGAGAACATTGTACAAAATACAACTGTTGACAGAAAGACCAGGCTAGGAGGGTAAACACTGGCTGTCCCACACATTGGGCTTCTGAGAGAAATGCACCACCCCGGGCACACCTCTCATGTCCCACACATTGGGCTTCTGAGAGAAATGCACCACCCCGGGCACACCTCTCATGTCTCACAATGGTTGATTGCAGAGGTCTGCCCCATAGAAGCCACCTGGTTCTGGTTCATTAGAGGAAGCTGTCAGAAAGGACTGATATAAAATACGCTGTGTTTGTCTGACTCTTTCTGTACCGCTTCAGAACTCTTGGACAGCTGCTAGCTCAGCTGATTCTCAAAACTTGGGGGCCATTGCTCCCCCAAATATACAGCTCTGGGGTAAAATGGTCACAGTCTTTCTCTGGCTTTGCAGGCCCTCTGGGTTCCCTTTTGGGGTTGTCCCTGGAAGGCAGCTCATTCCTCTCTTGCCCACCACCAGGTGTCTGAGGTGTCATCTGTAGCAGCTGCCCTTCATGCTTCCAAAGTCCATGAAGGTGATACATCCTGCGTCCAACAAAAGATGCAGATGGTGAAGACTTGTCTCCCGCAGAGCACGCCAGACTGCATGTGTGTAGCACCCTTGTTTCAGGGGGTACAGTCTTGTCTCGGACCTGAGCCACATGTTGGTTTCAATGCATGGCCTTGTCTCCCTGGGTCTCACTAAGATTCCTGGGTGAGCAGCCTTCCCTGTAGTCTCCTCAGGAACAAGTCTGCAAACGCCAAGCTAGAGACTGTTCTAAGCAACCCAAACCAATGGTCCTCCAAGTGTTCCTCCTCCTGTCCCTGCCTCCCCTCCCCAGGAAGGTGCTTTTATCACTCTTGGACCAAGACCATCTGCCATTTCTCTTGGGATGAGTTTTTTCTCAAAAGACACCTAAGTCTCCACACAGTGGCACACACCTGTAATCCCAGTGGCTTGAGAGGTTGAGGCAGGGGAATTGCAAGTTCAAAGGCAGCCTCAGCAATGGAGAGGCTAAGTAACTCAGTGAGACCCTGTCTCTAAATAAAATGCAAAATAGAGCTGGGGATGTGGCTCAGTGGTCAAGTGACCCTGAGCTCAAGCCTCAATACCAAAAAAAAAAAAAAAAAAAAAAAAGACACCCAAGTCCTTCATGCCAGTGAATCTCTGGGGCTCCAGCCCACAGGAAATGTCTGAGTCTCAGAGACTCACACACCTCACTATTGTTCTCCTCATGTTATGGGTGGGGATATTGAGGCCCTGGATGTTGGATGCCTTGCCTGAAGTCACACATGACTCTCCAGGTCTCTAATACCTACTAGCACTATGCTCGCTACACATCACCTCACAGATATGCCAGAAGGTTATGTTTGAGATCTCCATCTTACTCTGTCCAGGGCCCTGCAGGCCTAACATGCCTGCCCTGAGGTGTGGACTGCAGCGATTCCTGCTCTGGACCAGCATCAGAACTACCCCTGAAACTGAAAAACACAGGTGCCAGGGCCCAAGTCCAGGAAATTCTGATCCTCTAACTCCAGGTGGGTGTGGGGATTGTCACTGTGCTTCTTGTTAGTTGCAGCAGTTAGTTTTTCTAAAATTGCTGTGAATACAGAATCGATGCTGGGTACAGTGGTTCACACCTGTGATTCTAGAAACTCTGGAGGCTGAGATTTAAGTTCAAGGCCAGCCTCAGCAACTTAGTGGGACCCTTAGCAATTTAGGTTCAATTCCTAGTACCCCCAAAACAAAAACAAAAACAAAAAAACCCAAACTCCAGAACTGATGACTATTGAAGACTGTTTTTTTTTTTTAATTTTATTTTATTTTTTAACTACACAACATCAGTGGAAAGCATTACAATTCTTATTACACATATAGGGCACAATTTTTCATATCTCTGTATATAAAGTATGTTCTTGCCAATTTATGCCTTTATACAAAAGTACTTTATGTACTTTTGGGGTTTTGGGGGGTTTTTTGTTTGTTTTTTGCTTTTTGTTTGTTTTTGCATTACAATTCTTAATATTGAAGCACTGTTCTTAAGGTTAAGTTCCTGTAAGCCTCTGGTCACATATCCACTAAGGCTGTAAGAGCCCCCAGCTCCAGGGCAGCTCTGTAGAAGTTTCATAGTTTGCAAAGCCAGGTTCATGCTAGGCCTGAAGCTAAGTCCAAACTATATATGGTCTTTTTAGCGCTCACCTCTGGAGCTGGACACTGTATCAGTTGGGACTCTCTCTCCTCCTCAAGCTGACATTGATCAGACACCCTACCCCTGCCTCAGACACTCTCATCAGCCATCCCTGAAGGTCTGGTGGCAGCAGGAAGTTGGGTGGGTGGAAGGAGGAACAGGCACAACCAATGTGATAGGGCCAGAAGATACAGGGCACTAGTTAATACACAACCTTGTACTGTGTGTTACTGTTTTACAGACCCCTTGCTTTCTCTATATTAGCAACTCATTAACCTTGAACTCATGGCCAGCAGCACTACAGCTCTTGCCTGAATGCAGCCTATCTAACCTAGGGATGTTCTCCATCAGGAACATGGCAGCCTTCTTGTGCTTAGGAGTATCTCTCACTTGACCTGACCCCTCACTATCTAACAGGCCCAGCCTGTTTTGAAAGGGGGTACACAATTTACAGGGAAACTTCTCTCTCCAGGAAGCTCCAAGCCCAGGAAGCCCAGGGTTCAAAGGAGGATGGTACCTATCAGGTAGGAGTGGCTGGGGTGTGGTTCTAGAGGGGTAATGGCGGATGCTGGCTCTCAGAGGGCAGGGGCTGAGGAATGAGGTATAGGAGTAAGTGCTCCTAGCTAAGCTCAAGAAGGAGAATTCCCCTGTGCATACCAGTCCTGAGAGTCAGCTGCTCTGGGGACAACTGTGGCCTGTCCTTTAGGGAAAGCTCAGGATCTAGGTCCACCTTTCTGGTTCTCTGGGCTCCCAGCTCCTTGTGCATGAGGGATGGGTGGCTCTCCAGGGAAGCCCTGGTCACTAGGTTATTGGGGGCTCCAGAGAGGGTCCGGGGGGGGGTGGTGCAGGGAGTGAAAGGAGTGAGGTTCTTTCCCAGAATTTGTCACGAAATGATACCAACTGACATCCTGAACTTATCTCTTGAGTATTCATCCCTTTTTTTTTCTTTCTTTTTTGGGTACTGGGAATTGAACCCAAGTGTCCTACTCCTGAGCTTCATCCCAGCCCTTTTTCTTTTGTGACAAGGTGTTGCTAAGTTTCCCAGGCTGGCCTTGAACCTGCAATCTTCCTGCCTCAGCCTCCCGAGTCACTGGGATTACGAATGTGCAACACCGTGCCTGGTCATCATCCCTATCTTTTAAAGGGTTTAATCCTCACAAACTCCAGTTTACTCAGTAAAGTTATTCAATTGAAAAAATCTCTCATTGACGATTATTTTATTTCTTCTTTTCATCCTTCAAGGATAAGAATTACCTGGGTAGGCATAAATTGACGTGAACATACTTTATATACAGAGATACGAAAAATTGTGCTCTAGATGTGTAATAAGGATTGTAATGCATTCCAATGTTGTCACGTATTTAAAAAAATAATAAAATCAATCAAAAAAAGAAAAAAAAGAGAATTACCTGGGTAAATGGATCCATTCCTTCCCTCTTTCTTTTCTCCTTCTCTCAATATCATTCAACATTTGCTGAAGAGGAGGGCTGAGTACACAGAGGGTCCTTCCCTACATGGATGCCCTTGCTGCCCAGTCTACCCTGTTTCCCTCCCTCACCTGCTGCACCTCCTGGGAAGTGCCCCCAACACAGCCCACTGGTCTCCTTCCTGCTTCCTGTAGCAGGGGTAGCCTCTTTGCTTAGCCCAAGTCCCCTCCCTTAGGAGGATTCTCCTATCACCTTGCCTGCCTCGCGCCAGCAGCCTCCTCGCTCGGGCCTGCTACTCTGCAGGCTGGGGGTGTCTGGGCTTGCTCGTATGGGATTTCTTTTTTAGGTTGGGGAGTGAGTGTGTGTAGTGCACACACGCTCATGCGCCCGCGTACCCAATTTGCACATTCTCCCCATTAAACTGGGATTTTCCCGAGGGCAGGGATCAGTCCTCCTCCTCCTGGATGCTTGATCCATGGTTCTGATCAACTGTCCTAGAGCCACAAGTGAAAGGACACAGTGGAATCCAGGCAGGATTTCTAGGGGAGAAGAATCAGAAAGCTGCCAATCTAACCCATTCCCTGCCTCTGGAATTCTCCTGCAGCCTGGTTTGCTACGGAGGTCACTCCAAGTGGGGTTTCGGGGACTCCGACTGGCAGAGAGGGGCTGCTGAACTAGGAGAACTCTGAGATGATTTTCAAACTGCAGTGAAGTGACACAGGAAATCAGGTGACTTCAGGGTCTGGGGAGGGAAGGGTTACCTTGGTGGGGTGGAAGAAGCAGGGTCTGGCCCCAAAGCTTATGTCAGCCAACACAGCCCCTCTGATTTGATCATGTTGCATTTGAAGAATGTGTTGGGACTGGGGTTGTGGCTCAGTGGCAGAGCGCTTGCCTAGCCCATGTGAGGCACTGGGTTCGATCCTCAGCACCACATAAAAAATAAATAAATAAAATAAAGGTATTGTGTCCATCTACAACTAATTTTTTTTTTTTTAAAGAGAAAGGATTGGGGTTGTGGCTCAGTGGTAGAGCTCTTGCCTAGCATGTGTGAGGTACTGGGTTCTATTCACAGCACTGCATATAAATAAATAAAATAAAGGTCCATTAACACCTAAAAATATATTTAAGAAGAAGAAGAAGAATGTGTCTCTGTGACTTCAACTATTAGAAGACCTCCAGCCTGCCTGAACCTGTCCACTCTGTCCTTTCTCTGCCAAACATTCTCACAAGTGTCACCCTGGGGCTGTGTGGCAGAAGGGAGGAGCCCACACTTGTTTCCAGCATCAGCTGAGACCTTGGCAGCCAGGTCACTGGCTTTTGTGGGTACTGAGAATGTCGTCTTGAGCCCTCTGCCTGCTGTGGTTGAAGGCAGAGCCTTGTCAAGACACCTCGGCAGGGTGGGGAGAGACGGGACCTTGGTACTGCTCAGGCCTCGGATCCCAGGGCTTTGGGGACCCACACGGCCCTCGTACATGGGGAAGTGCCACATGCTGAAAGACTGAGCCTTGCCCAGGAGTCCCAGGGTGCAGCCCAACCTGGCTCCTACTCACCAGCCAGGGGACCCTAGATAAGTGACTCGGTTTTCCCCCTGTACAAATGGAGACTACACCCTGTCTGTCCTCTGTCATGGAGACTGTGAAGCTGTCAGTGTGCTTTGAAAACTCCGGTGCTGCCATGGCTCAGGTAAGGACCATGGTCAGGGCTGTCCTGGGGTGTTTGGGACAGTTCCTGGCCTGGTTCTTCTGAGCTGAGCTTGAGAGGAGAGACACCAGCTCAGGTGTGGGCAGAGTTCACTCGGGAGCTCACGGCCAGGCTCACCATCCTTCTCCCTGTGTGGGCTTCTAGGTTTTGTCGGGAGTGGAATGGGTGGTCCCAGATGCCCTGAGATAGCTCTGGGGGCTTTAGGGACAGCGGGACTTCTCTGTTGGGCATGACCCTGGGCTTTTCAGGATCAGCCCCATGACATGAGTCTGTTATTTCCATCCTTTTACTGACTGAGCTAACCTGCCTGCCCTAATCCGGGGCAGGTACAGGATCCCAGCCAATGCCCAGAGGAAGCAGCGTGGCCTGCCTGGCCCACGGCCGTCCACTGAGTGGGAGGCCCAGCAAATGGGAACCTTAGGCACAGGAGAAGCTCACATTAGTGATGGGCTGTAAAAATGTCCCCTAAGAGATGAGAAAGAAGCAGGTGGCCGATCAGGAGTTGGACGTGACAGGTCGGGCAGCCTGTCAAAGGAATGCAAAAGAACAGGTAGGCAGGGCCCAGGAGGGAGCTGTTCCTCTGCCCCTCCCACCCCAAGGCCTCGCCTGTCTGCCCCAGAACGTCTGTCAGCGTCATCAAGATCAAGGAGGTGGAGAGCACTGCGTCCCAGGCTGCACCCTTTGACAAGTGTCTCAGGAACATCTTTGGCTCACGAGACAAAGTGATGCAAGCACCAAGCACAGGAGAAAATGAGCACCCTCCTCTCTCCTCCCGTGGCCTCAGGTTCCCTCCGATGCCAGGCTCAATAAAAGAACTCACGAAAGTGTGGTCAGGTTGCTTTCCACCTGTGGGCACGTCTGCAACTCTGACTCCAAGCCTGTAAGACAATGAACTTGACGCAGGTGGGCATCAGTGACTGAGGGAGCCCCGAGCACCAGGTGATCCCCAGCAGGTTCTCCAAACAGGGGTTGGCATTATTGGGTTTTATACATTTCTGTTGGCTGTGGAGTTATCTTTCTAGATGTGCCTGGTTCTGACTGGAAAGGAGTTAAGTTTGGGTTGATTGAGCCCAAAGCCATCCGTGGAGTTGGTAGGAGGCCTGGACCCAGAGGTGTCTGTTCTTTAGCGGGTGGAGAGGAGTTGGGGGGAAGCCGAAGTTGGGGCTCAGCAGTGGGAAATGATCTAAAAGGCAAAGGCCAAGCTGTCCCCAGGGATCTCTTTCCCCACCAGACATCTCTTCCCTTGGATCAATAAGAACCTATCTGAAGTGAGTTCTGACCTGAGTGCATGACATCACAGAGGACGTTTGGGCCACTCATCTGTCCCTCAGCCTGCCCTCCCTCCTGTCCCCTGTTGCCCTGGAGGATACCCAGAGCTGCACCAATGGCTGCCTCTTTCTCCGGCTTTACATGATCCAAAGAAATGGGTGGAAAGAGTGAGGTGGGGGTTTGCATTCCCGACCACCTCCTGGGCTGCGGCCGTGGTTGGTCTCCTGTGGTCCCCTTGGTCCCCTGCTATAGCTATGACATTACCAGACCCTGGAAACCAACCAAGAGGCTACTGCTAAGTGGGTCAGAGCTAAGGCAAGCTCTAACCCACCCAAACCATGGAGAAAAGAAGACCACTGTCTCAGAAAATGACAAGAACACAGGTGCCATGGTAAAGATCAGGGTCTTAGGAGTCAGATAGACCTGGGTGAGTCCCTACAACACCACTTATTAGCTGTGTGACTTCAGGCAACAGACTTAACCTCTCTGAGCCAAAAATTTTCAGTTTTTTAAAAAATATTTCTTCTTTTTTAGTTTTGGTTGGACACAATACCTTTATTTATTTATTTTTATGTGGTACTGAGGATCAAACCCAGGGCCCCGCACATGCTAGGCAAGCGCTCTACCACTGAGCCACAACCGCAGCCCCAATTTTTCAGTTTTAATTCTTTAAAGATTCTAATACCTTCTTTGTATTGTTCTGAGAATTAAATCAGATATCATAGTGTAAGACCTCTGTAAGCATTTTTTTTTTTGGCAGTTTAAAACACAGACTCTGGAATGAGACAACTTAGGTCAGTCTTCTCTTCAGTGGCTGTGTGACCTTGGGCAAATTACTTCATGTTTCTGGGCAGAATTTTCTCAACTACAAAATGGATTTACTGATGTTCTCATGGGGCTGCTGGGAGGATGATGTGGGACAGCTGTCTCAAGGACTTAGTGTCTGACTTTCATAAGGATTGTGTGAGCACATTAATTATGTATTCGACTCTTTCTGATGATGGTGATGCTCACCTGGTGGCCCCAGGATGTGGCATGGAGAGAAGTCAGAGCCTGCTGGGTGCGGTGGCGCAGGCCTGTAATCCCAGAGGCTCGGGAGGCTGAGGCAGGAGGATTGTGAGTTCAAAGCCAGCCTCAGCAGCTTAGTGAGGCCCTAAGCCACTCAGTGGGATCCTGTGTCTAAATAAAATGCAAAATAGGGCTGGGATGTGGCTCAGTGGTCGAGGGCCCCTGAGTTCAATCCCCAGTACCCACATCCCCCCCCCCCCCACAAAGTACTGAGGATGTAGTACTGAGATAGGATGATCCTCCTATTTCAGCTCAGTGGTAAAGTGCTCCTGGAATCAATCCCCAGTCCAAAAAAAAAAAAAAAGAGCTGGTGGCACTTGACCATGGGGGACCTTGGCTATATTCCCTGCACCTGTCTGCATGATCTTCCAGCTTTTCACTTTCTGTCTTCCCCGCCCACGGCTCACGTCAGCAGCCTCCTCAGACCCCTCTTTGTCAGCCTTTTTCACGGCCGCCCCAGGGAAGCCTGGTTTGTGGGCTCCTTGTTGGGCCTGGGTCTACCCTCTGTCTGAGAAGCCCCATTAGTCACTTGAGAAGAGGAGCCCTGCGCTGCCCTCCCTGGCGGACACGTGCACCAGCCAGGCAGCCTGGGATGAATCACCTCCCCCATGGTGTGGTCACCCCCACTGGCCACAGAGGCCCTGAGTGCTGCTTTTGTGTGCAGCGTTTCTTTCCATCCCATGAGTCAGAAAGCATCAGTCACCCGGCCATGTGATCCCCGTATCTTCTGCCAAGGAACTTGTGTGCAAAGGATCACTGGAAAACCCTCGAAGGACGGGGAGGGCAGCTGGGGGTGGGGGGCGCGAGCCGAGGGAACTCGAAGCTGGACCTTGTGAAAGCGTATGTCATAGGGAGGGGCTCTAATCCTGTGCCACAGGGGTCCTGCCTGCAAGAGTAGCTGCAGGTGGGTGAAGAGCCCTACCTTACCCACGGTAGGTGGGATGTCCTCCCACCTGCCCCCAGAAAAATAGTGAGATCATTTTGTCTGATTCTAAATGTAAAGCTTATGTCAAAATTAAGATCAATACAAAAACTTACAAGATGCAATTGACCAATTTATATTGTTATATTGTGTGTATATATAAAAACATAGTAATGAATCCCACTAATGAATTTAATTATAATGCACCAATTAAAAAGAAAACTCTAAAACATACACACACATGCACAAAAGAAAGGTCATCTCTCTTAAACCACAGAGACTCTTTCTATATGCTTTCAGGGTGGCACCTGCTGACCTTAGTCCACTACTAGCAGCTACTAGCTGCTGTCCAGGTCTGGACCTGCTCCTTCCCCAGTCCTGGGCCACGGGCTCCAAGTCCAGGGAGAGGTGGGTCATGGTGGCTGGCTAAGCATGCATTCCTCATCTTGTTGACTTTGTAGCTTAACATCTTTTCTTTCTTATTTTTTCTTGTTTTGGGACTGGTATTGAAGATTGAACCAAGGGGTGCTTTTCCACTGTCCTTTTTATTTTTTGTTTTTGGAGACAAGAGTCTCACTAAGTTGCTGAGTGTCTTACTAAGTTGCTGAAGCTGGCCTCAAACTTGTGATCTTTCTATCTCAGCCTCAGGAGCCACTGGGAATACAGGCATGTGCCACCACGCTGGGCCTGTAGCTAACATCTCTCCTCTGGCTTGGCCCTGGTCACTCCTGCTCCATCACAGGTGCTGGTAGATTGAAATGGTCTTTCCTACTTCCTTGAGCAAAACATAGGTTGTAAAACTACTGTAAACAAAGTCTTATGAGGGCTGGGGATGTGGCTCAAGCGGTAGCGCGCTCTCCTGGCATGCGTGCGGCCCGGGTTCGATCCTCAGCACCACATACAAAGATGTTGTGTCCGCCGATAACTAAAAAATAAATATTAAAAATTCTCTCTCTCTCTCTCTCTCTCTCTCTCTCTCTCTCTCTCCTCTCTCACTCTCTCTTTAAAAAACAAACAAACAAACAAACAAAAAAACCAAAGTCTTATGAAACTAGATGGAGAAAACGTTTACGTACACAGCTCTGTGATGTTTTGGACTGGACACCCAGTGAGAAATATATTTTATATTATAAACAGGTATGTATAAACACTCTCCCTCTCTCTCTCTCTCTCTCTCTCTCTCTCTCTCTCACACACACACACACACAACTAAATCAGAAAACTTCTGAAATAATTCCTAACTTTACTATGTGAAATACACCTGATATTTTGCCTTTTACTCAGTTTCACTAAAATAAAATGTGGTTTGAAATGCACTAAATTGTTTTCAGGGCCCACTAATATGCAGCAACTCAGTTTAAAAACACTCATTCAGCAGGGTGTAGTGGCTCATGTCTATAATCCCAGTGGCTGGGAGGCTGAGGCAGGAGGATCGCAAGTTCAAAGCCAGCCTCAGCAACTTAGTGAGGCCCTCAACAACTTAGGGAGACCCTGTCTCAAAATAAAAAATGAAAAGGGCTGGGGATGTGGGTCAGTGTTTAAGTGCCTCTGGGTTCAATCCCTGGTACCAAAAAAAAAAAAAAAAAAAAAAAAAAAAAAAAGACCACTACTACTGTGCCAATAGCTGGAACAGTTCATCTATCTCGACTCCCCCTTGGATAACAACTTCCGCAGCTTAGAGTCTGTGCTCTTCCTGTTAGTCCTTACACAGAACCCCAAATCCCCAGACCTTCCAAAACATAGAACAGAGGCAAACGCAGGGCTCTGAGCAAAAAGGGAGCACCTAGGGGAGAAGCAAGAAGGTGCCTCTCTTTAGAGTTAATATTTAATTGGGATTCATCTCACCATAAAATGACCTTCACAGACAAAGAAGCAGTTTGAATGAGGATAACAAAGAGGTCAACGGACAGTTAAATGCAAAATACTCTCCAAGCTGGTTTTTGGCATCATTGTGTGACTTGCACTAACAGGTGGGCATAGCAAATGGTTAAGATCAGAGACTTGGGCCAGCCTGCCTCAGGTATAATCTGCCTTTCTAAGACTCAATTTCTTCATCTGTAAAATGGGAACATAATAGCATTTGGTTCTTAGCGTCATTATCTATTCAATGTGCCAGTCACTGGTGCTCAACAGGAAGGTTGCCACCCTGCCCACACAAGTTGGGCTTGCTTGCTGGGGACAGTCAGTGAAAGCAGCTCCTATCGAGTGATATATGAGGGGTGGAGAGTGTTAAAACCCCAGAGCTGCGACATGGGAATGAAGACCCCAGCACCACCAACATCAAAGGGACATTCCAAACACTCTCACCCAAAGTCAAAGCCAAAGGGCTCCTCAGGCTGATAGCCCTCAGTAAACGAATATGAAGATCCATCATCATCTACATCACATTTCTGCACATGCTTTTCTTCAAAACACAAGTTCACGACACACGTTCATTGCTTTTCAGTTCTCACCAATGTTTTCGGTTGACGAGGGCCATCTGACTGCTGCACCAGATCCTGCAGGTGCCTAAAGAGGGGGTGCCGTGGTTGGATGAGTGGATGGCGAAGGTCTTCCAATGCCAAGTTCTCATGTGCCATGTATTCAGTCCTCAAGTAATTTCTGCCCAAGTTTCTATAGCTAATGTTTCCGGGAGCTGTTACAGATCTGTCTGAATTACTGTTAAGATTTGGGGGCCCAAAATGCTTGAGCAGGTTAGCAGTTTCCTTCCATGCTGTCCACAGCAGGGACGGGTGGTACCCGGTGCGACTGTGTGGCTCCAGCACCACCACTGTGCCCAGCACCCCTGAGTGAATGAATAAAGGGAAGAATGGAGAAGTTTCTTCTCTCCATCTCCGCTGACATTGCTTAGCCAAGGCCTCGGCGTCTGTAGCCTGGGCTAATGGTCTCTCAACCTCCAGCTCCATCTTCTCCATTCCCTGTTCCACACTGTTGCTAGAATGATCTTTCTAAAGTACAAATTGGATGATGTGACCTTCCAGGAGAAATTCCTACATCACTCCCTTCCGGACACCACATCGCAGTCCCGGTGGATCTTTTGGCCTCTCCAGCTCCCTCTTAAGCCCCTGGAAGGCCTGCCATGCATTTCAAACTCCCTTCCAGGCAAAGCCTCCGCCTACCTTCCAACCTCACCTCCCTCATCCCTCTAAAACCTGTCCGCTGGGTCCCACCAAACCCAACAACTTGGATTCTGTGAAGGTGAGCTGGTCTCAAGTCTCCATACTTTTGCCCACGCCGTTCCCTGGGTCTTGCTGGTCACAGCCCCGCCAGTCAGGCTGGCCCCTTTGTAAATAACTGTCCTGCTCCCTGGAAGCACTGTGTCCTCTGACTGTGCAAAGCCAAGAGCTCAAACCCTGCAAGGCTGCAAGCTCTGACTTGCTTTCTAAGGCAGCAGCTGAGAGATTTGACAGCCATCCCAGATCTGGTCAGCAGAGGGCAGTGGAGTGTAGAGCAGTGTCCTTCCTGAGTGGCTGTGACTGCCCTCACGACATCCCAGTCCTGGCTGCTACTCCCTCTTCACTCCTTTATGCACAGAGCTGGTCCCATGATCTTCCTTAACCTTGATTTTCATCCCCTTTCCTCTTCCTCACTCCAATTCACCCTTCCTTAAGAACAGTCAGTGGCTCCTTATTATTTCCATATTAACCGCACACTTTTCATTTTGAGTTTCTTTTGCTTATGAAATAGAGCTGCTCTTTTCATTTTTAAAATGGGGGAGGAGCCAATTGATACCTATAGCTCATAATTTTCTCATGTTCTTGGTCCATTTCTCGAGCACATACAGATGCGCGTAATTGTGGTCATGGTCAGTTCATAAATACAATTTGGACTTTTTCTGTTTTGGCCTGTTTTGAAATCATGGGCATTCTTTCAAGTTACTGTTCTGGCTGCACAAACATCAACATGAAGAAATGTCAGCTTGGCTTTCAAGGCCAGTGCTGGCTGGCCCTCCCATCCCATCAACACCACCCTCCGCCTGCCAGATTCCTGTTACTTTGAGGCTGGAATACTGGCCAGTCCCCCAGTCTTGTGTCCAAATCCACAGAGTCTCTCTGAAGCACCCTCCCCTGGCTTCTCCCCTAAGTTGCAGCGCGGATCTCTCCAGACCACAGATCAAAATCCCCCCCCCCCCCCCACCGAGGGACCATGCTTCCCCTGTGGTCAGCCTGGTTCTGGGCTGCCTTGTCCTGCAGTCCATCCCCTTCTTTCTGGTGCAGACACCATTGCCTTCTAGATCCTGGGAGCCCTTGGATGGTACATCTAGGTTTCCTACTGGGATAGGTTACCACAAATTTAGTGGCTGAAATCAAGGTGTCACAGGGCCACACTCCCTTCAAAATCTCTGGGGAGGAGAATTGGTTCCTTTCCTCTTCCAGCGTCTGGTGGCTATTGGGATGCTTTGGCTTGTGGGTGCGTCACTCCACTCTATTTTCATAAGACCTCCTCTTACGAATCTGTTAGGTCTTCTGCCTCACTCTCCATAGGGATACTTGTCATTGGACTTAGGTTCAAGTTGGCTAATCCAGGTCAATTTCCTCACTTCAGGATCCTTAATTTAATTATGTCTACAGAGATATTTTTCCCCAAGTAATATAACATTCACAGATTCTGAGGATTGGGATGTGGACATATCTTTTGAAAGCCAACCATTCAACCCACTATAATCTCCATTATGACACTACTCAGAGCTGGTCCTGAGAATCCATGTGGAACAAAGTAGGGCTTCCTAAACCTTCTGGATCATCAAAATTACAAGTATGTGAATAGGACTTGGAAAAACACTTCAGCTAGGCCTCTATAGTGATTCGGGTACAGGAGATAACGCTGGCCCTCAGTCAGGATCGTATGGGTTATGCCACAGTAACCAACAGCCCCAATGTCTCAGTGGCCTGACTCAGTACAAGTTGTGGTCACCTTGGGTTGACTCTGGGACTCTCCTCTGAGTTGTCCTCAATCCAGAACCTGGTGATAGATCATCCACCTACTGGAGTGTTACTCAGGAAATACCCAAGGGATGTCAGGCAACTGGGAGTCCAGTCACAGGTGCTCAGTCTGGTTAGGACACCCATGTAGATGCTGCTACCCATTGCCCTTGATTGTACTTTTGGTCCCATGGCTGACATGCATCCTCTTCAACTGCTCTTGAGAGTTAAAGCAGGAGCATCCCCTGGGCTAAGCCCTAGTCACATTGAGGCCCAAGGGCATATCAGCGTTCCACCAAGACCACACCTTCATGGACACACCCCCTCACGGGGGCTGGGCGATGTGAATAGATGTCCTCCATTGAAATTCACCTGCTTTCTCTCCAAATACACTCCTCTGGAATGCATACATTAGTTCACTTTTATCCAGGGAGCCCCTTCTCTGACTTTTTGGGAAGAGGGGAGCCAAGAGAGAAAGATGGTGGCACTTGCTCCATCATCCCCAGCATTGGTTCCAGGGAGCCATCAGTCTCTACCCCATGGAACCATGAAGAATGATTTGAATGTGGTCACTCCTCTGTTTACACCCAAAAGGAGAGGCAGGAAGGAGAAAGAAAAGCAACTGCACTTAATAAAAAGTCTTCACAGGGCCGACAGCAGTGAAGGAAAATGAGAATTTCAATGAAGATGAAGTGAAGGAATCTATGTTTGCCTCAAACCTGTGGAGTCTATGCTAACTCTGTGTAGTGTGGAAATCAAATTAAATTATAGAACACTCAGTTGATGTCCCTAGAGAACTGGAGAAGGTCTTGGCATAAAAGTCCAACACAGTTAGTGTCAGATGGTTCTGTAAACAGAGCAACTGTTTCCCCCTTCTTCTTTTTTTCCAAATATTTTTTTAGTTGTAGATGGACACAATACCTTTATTCTATTCATTTATTTTTATGTGGTGCTGAGGATGGAACCCAGCACCTCATACGTGCCAGGCAAAAGCTCTGCCACTGAGCCACAATCCCAGCCCTCCCCCTTGTTTAACTTGTATTTGTATTTACTAACCCTGACCACTCTACTGGAGTGTGCTACTTTTCTTTATTTTGGTACTTAATTCAGATTTTTCTTGGAATAAAGGTTTTCATGGCCAAAAGAATTCAAGTTTTGAAATTCATAGGTTTTTCTTCATTTTTCCCCTCCCATATTGAGAAACAACTATCTTGAATGTAATTAATTATTTCATTTCATACCTACTTTACAGAGCCCCTACTGGGGCCTCTATTGAAATTCTCTTGCTTCCTGTTGCAGAGGATGGGATAAAATAAGGTCAATAGGTGGAGCTTCTGCTCCCCAAGGGGTCTCTTTCAATTTATTGGTGGGGATGAAGAGTGATGACCCATGAATGGGTGGTCCACTCAGGTGTAAGGCACAGGGAGGAAGCTGGCACTGCATGGATCTTGACAGAGCAGCAAAGAACGGTCAGTAGTAGGTGATGTCAACCAGGAACTGTGTCTGACACTCTGGCTTCAACAGATTGTTGCCCAAAGCTGGGGAGTATGACATCTGGAAAACGAGTTCTCTTGGACTTTTTTCTTTAATTTAATAAATTAAAAAAAAACATATATATATATATATATATATATATATATATATATAGAGAGAGAGAGAGAGAGAGAGAGAGAGAGAGAGAGAGAGAGAATTCATGTTTTTGAGTAACTGGTGTGATACAACCTGGAATTTCTGAATTCCAAATAAATAAAATTTCACTTTTTGAACTTTTGATCTGTTACTTTTTAGCACCAATAAACTTGGTAACAACCTGATGCTGACTTGTCGATTCTTCCCCCACCTGTACTTCAATCTGCCTAACAAGTCCTTTATTGCTTTTGTCATTTTCTCAGGGGGTGACCTACTGCCCTCCTTTCTGTACAATCTGGGCAAACTGACTGCTGACAATTTTCAGTTCGAGAGTCTAGGCGATTCCCTGGCTTCTCCACACCTGTATCCCAGCACAGCTCCACGAGGTGATGCACCTGTGCGGTGAAGGGTGCGCCTTCTGCTGTTCAGCGGCCACAGGCTTTGTCTGCCTCCCCAGGCTCTGCCATTGTCGGAATTAGTTTCAGAAACTTCCGGTGATTGCCCATGCGCATGCGCAGTGCCTCCTGGACGTTCTTTTCTTCTTTATAGTTAACAATCTCTGATAAAATTGATGACGCAGTACAGCAACGACTTTCTGCTTAGCTGACTTAAAAAAAAAAAAATGACATGGCGAACCATTTCTTCCAGGGTCTTCAGTCTCTAACTCAGGGACTCAGACCCAAATTGCCAGTTTGGGTGGAGGAGAGGACATGCTGTAGGGGCCACCTTTGACTATGTGCTCCAGGTTCCTTCCCAGCCCTGATTGGTGACAGGAACATAACAGAGAGACATTAAGAGATTCCAGAGGAGGAGGAACGTTCAAAGGGCAACACGCTCTTCACTTCAATAACTCCCCAATAAACAACCCAGCTCTAAGCAGAGATGAGGAACCCAGGAGACACCCAGGTCATAAGGACAGAGCTGTGTTCCCATTGCCCCTCCCCCTTTTTTCTTTCATCGTTAGAGGAAATTATTGCCTAGAAGAGTCTCTCTTCTGAGAACTGGGCCTGGCTTCCAGACCCTCTTTGGATTGAGCTAGGGACAAGGGGTCTGAGAGGGATTTGTGGAGTAATGGAAAGTTCTCCCACAGGGCCCAGACAGACATCAGGAGACTCTGCATTGGAGGCTGGTGACCCTGTGTTAGGAAGTCTCCAGCATGTGACTAAGCCTTGATGGCCTCAGCAGCTGTGTGGGCCGTAGACACGAGGTTAGAGACAGTATCACGGGAGTCCAGAACAACCGCCTGTGGCCCAAGGATTAGTGAGCGACCGCAAGCGTGCAGGAAACAAGGACATCGTTTTCTCCGGCTCCTACATGCAGCCAGAAATAGAACTCTGCCCTTTGTCCTTGAGGAGCTGAGGCAACTGCGCCGTGTGGGTGTCAGTGACCACGGGCCCCTTTGTTCCTATCTCCCACACACTCTTCCCCTCCTTCCTTGCCCCTGACCCTCAGCCCACATCCTGGGTGGGTGGGGCTCCACGATGTGCCACTGCAGGAGACTGCTTAGCAGGGCCAGGAGGAGCACATCTGGAGAGTGTCCTGAGCTCCTGTCTCCTGATTCCCCAGCTCTGGTGTTCCTCGGCATGGTGCACTCTGACCTGGGGCATTCATTAACCTCTGGCTTTTTTCCTGGCAGTAACTTCAGGGTCTGACACATGCCTCTAGGGTACAGTTTTTTAAATGTCATTAACGGAGGTCCACAGTAAGAAATCCTGTGCCTCTTGCTTTGCGTCCCTTGCGTGTAGTATAGATGGATGTTTTCCACCTAAGGAACGTCTCTCTGGCTCCCCTTCTCTGGGGTTCAGCTAGGGACAGCCCTGGCAGGGAGGGAAAGGAGCAAAGTAGTCGTTCCTCATCAGGGTTGCGCCCCCAGCAGATGATCACAGCACCCCTCTCCACATCACTCCCTGAAGTCCTTGTGTTCTAGAAATGCTTCCCTCCATGAAGCCTTCAAATCTCAGGGTGAAAATGAAGCCCCACTGTCCCTTGTGATTTCCCAACACCCTACCCACATCTTCTAAATAGTCTGTATTAAATGTTCCAACTAGAATGTGGCATCTTTCCTTGCTGGGACCCTGATTTATATGTATCCATGTGGAGTGTATATATGTGTGTGCATAAAAATACATACATACAATACACATGTGTGCACATATGAATGTATTTATATACCTGCCAAAGATTTATTAAAAAAAAAAATCCTTACTCCTCAGGGAGCACGTGGATATCCATTCTTCTATCTAGTGTTTAAAGAATGCTCATTCAACCCACTGCATTGATTCCACAGCCCATTTATGGGTCTTGACCCACAGTGTAAAAAGCATTGCTTTAGGGTCAGTCTAGTGGGGGGAGCTCTCAGCTGGTCTGGCTATAGTGTAGCAGAGGTCAGCATGGAAAATGGCTTGGGTGCCCTCAGATGACTCTGCAAACTGAGTGTATTACTCCCTTGGGGAAAGCTGGACTCGCCCCAGGGGGTCTTGCAGTGGGTAGTTCCTTTCTGTGGTCATGATATTCCCGGGCCTAGAAATTCCATCTGGTTAGGAGCTGGTGAGGTGTTACACCACAACCAGAGTGTAAATACCATGGAGCTGACTTGCTACTCACAGTGAGTACAGCTAATTGAAGGGGATGTGTTCACCCACAGCACCCTTTATTCTTCTTCCACGAAGAAGTCTGTTATCAGAAGGCACTTGGCCAGCACAGCCCTAGAGTAAGGGAGTTGTTAGAAGCTTGGAGGTCCCTGTTTGCACACCTAGACAGCTCAAGCATCTCTCTCTAGGATGCTTTCCAAATGCCCACCTCATGGCCTCTTCTCCTGCCACCCTTGCTGACCCTCCCCCTTTGGCTGACCTGTCAATTATCTTGTTCTGTTTTCTTCTCTGAGCAACCGAAGCCTCTTGGTTCACAGGTTGGATGGTGGAAGGGGACTGTTATGCTTAAGCTCATGGGTTGGAAAAAATTCATCCCCAAATTCGTATGTTAATAGTATTTGAAGGTAAAGCTTTGGGGACATAATTAGGATTAGCTATAGTCATGAGGGTAAGAAGCCCATGATGGCATTAGGAAAAGAGAGATGAGCTAGCATGCCTGCTCTGTCTGGCCCTGTGATACCCTCTGTCATGTGATGATACATCAAAAAGGCCCTCATCAGATCCATACTTTTGGGCTTTCCAGCTTCTAGAACCATCAGCCAAATTTCTGTTCTTTATAAATTACCTTGTCTCAAGTATTTGGTTATAGCAATAGAAAATAGACCAAGATAGGAGTGGTTGTGTTGATCATGCCTCCCACGGCTGCCCCATAGGTGAGTGACACATGTGTTTGGGGAGTAGTAAGAGCTCTCTCTCCTTTACTTTCTAGGTAGTCCAGAGATATGTGGCCAGGGGTTAGCCAAGCAGCCATAGTCATAGTGAATATTCTGTTGAGTGCTTTGCTTTGCAGAGTGCTAGGCACAGTGCTGAACACTTTACTGGCAGTATCTCATTTCTTTCTGAGGTAGTGCTGTTTACCCTCTATTGCACACAGCAGACTGAGGCTTAGAGAGATCAAGGGGCTTGACTGATGTCATGGAGTAGGCTGAGTGATAGATGGCCCTAGAAACCATCTGTGAATATATGTGTATTTTCTGCAAGGATGAGGACTCCGCCTGCCCACAAGCTCTCACAGCCTGAAGGCAGGATGGTGCCCTCATCAGTAGCTCCCTCCCCACCCTGCTAGCTGCCTGTAGTGCTCAGGGCAAGGCTCGGCACACCAGGGGAGCCCTGTTATGTGCATTTGCTGACAGACGTGGACAGGGGACCAACGTCTTGCAAAAGACAGGAAGCAAGTGTGAACCTCAGACCACAGGGAAGTGACTCCACTGATCCACCAGACCATGGCAGGGTGACTCAGCTGCCCACTGACAGATGGACGTCAGTCCTCACAATGCGGCCCTTCCTTTTTTCCCCAGAACAATAATAAATCTTGACCCTGTGATTTGGTTGCCATAGGAACTAGAAAACATAGAGCCTCTGTCTGGAACAGGTGGGCTGAGCAGGTTGGGATACAAACAACCCTTTTCTGCCCCTTCATCCAGAATCCCTGGCATCTCACCTATCTGAAGCAGGTTAGGTAAATAACTAGGGAGAGCCAGGCTGCCACTAGAATTGACTGATCTTATCCAAACCAGGAAGT
Organism: Spermophilus citellus; assembly: GCF_964194105.1. NCBI lineage: Eukaryota > Metazoa > Chordata > Mammalia > Rodentia > Sciuridae > Spermophilus > Spermophilus citellus. The sequence continues at coordinate 124,273,423 of NC_138187.1, read as the reverse complement.
CTGGGGCAGTCACAAGTCCACTCTGGGGGGACCTAGCCCAAATTCCCACTGGGAAGAAATGAGATTTCTTGCAAGAAATGGGATCTGGAGCAACCTATCTTGAAGAACCTGAATATCCTCTGATGTGCCCACCACTAGCCTACACAGGTTCTGTCCTGGACACTATAGAAAATAAGAAGGACCGGGGCCAGGGGCTCCTGCACTCAGCTTCTGGTTAGTTCCAGTCTCAGCACACATCAGGGACAAGGGAAACAGTTGGGAGGGGCTGGGGACAAGGGCTCTTGGAGAGAGCGGGGCTCAGTGGGGTGAATCAGAATTCTTCGTTCCCCCAAAAAGCCCTCATTGGCATGGCACCATGCTCACGTGCACAGGTGGAGTCACGGGATGATGGCTGGGGGCCAGGGGGCTGGTTCTCTTACAGGTGCAGTAACCTTGACCTTCTCTGCCTGAGGCTTTTGGTTCTACAGTCTTTGCTTTCACTCTTCCCATGCATATTGGATGCCCTCTGGGTAAGGCACCTGGCACAGGGTGTCTTTAAAACACACACACACACACACACTGGGGCTGGGGATGTGGCTCAAGCGGTAGCACGCTTGCCCGGGTTCGATTCTCAGCACCACATACAAACAAACTAAAAAATAAATATTAAAAAAATTCTCTCTCTCTCTCTCTAAAAAAAAACATACTTTCAACAAATAATAATTGTATGTATTTGTTGGGTTTAGTGTGAAATTTTAATATACAATACATTGTGGAGTGATCAACAGAGCAGCTTGTGGTCAATGTCCCACCCTCCCGAGATGAAACAGGTGCATCCAAACTCAGCTCTCGGCATACATCAGACGTCTTCTTTTCTCTAGAATGCTGGTATTATTTCAGATTTAAAGCCATTCTCTATATCCAGACTGTGGCCAGTGTCTGAGGGATCTCATATAGCGCTTTCTCAAGTGGAGTGAGCCCTCCCTTTCTCCTGGCCATCATCTTAGCCGTCTTGCAATGACCGCTAGAGCCACCTCTCAGATGTGCTCTTAGTTCCATTCATGCTTTCTTCCTGAGTTTTAAAAACTACCTAGTCTTGGTGACCTGAGGAAGCCACTGCCTTCCTCAGCCTCAACACTCACACCCACTGGTGACTTGAGGTCTGGTGACTGTGGTCCAGGAATGTTTTTCATGAGCAACCATCTTTCCCTGTCACTGCCCTGAGGTTGTGGGGAACAGATGACAACCTCCTCAATTAGTCTTTGCCCTTTCCTAGCCGCCTCCACACTTGGTCAGAATTTACTTCCTAACACACAGCTCTGGTCACGGTGCTCCTGCTCAGAGACCCATGCTCCTTGCCGTAGAAGACCCATCTCCAGACCCTTAGGACACACACACACACACACACACACACACACACACACACACACACCCTGGCTCCAGCTGCATTTAGCTTAACTTGCTGTTCTCTGATCAGCCCCACCCTTCTTCCCGCATCTCCATCCCCACTCCAGGGAGCTCCCATGCCCCGTCCAAGGTCCCAGTCCATTCTCCCCAGTTCAGATGGAGACCATCACCCCCTCCTCTGTGCTCCTTCTGGACTCTAGCTCTTTCCACTTGAACAGGACCTCCCCACTGGTCTGGTGAGTCTCTGGTGCCGGCCTGTCTCATTCCTCTTCCTGTGCTAACATCCAGCTCCAACTGAGTGCTCTGCAAATGTTATTTGAACCCTGGATCCACCCTCTAAGCCTTTCTTTCTCCAGATCCTTCTTACTGGGCATCCAGCCCCTGCCTTAGCCTCCCCAGGCCCTCTCTCACATCAGGGCCACCACCCCAAATTCTTGAAACTGAGTGTGAAGAGGTTTATAACACACAGACACATCCCCCAACCCTCTCACATCCCCATGCCCACCCTTACCCACACACACCCACACCCTCCTCGTCCTCCCCATCTCCTGGTCTTCCTGGATTCATCAGAGAATCTCTCAGTAGCTGAACGTCCTGTGCTGCGTGCCCTAAGGCACATTCCTGCCTCTACTCATGCAGTTCTCCCCTGGAATCCCTCCCCTTCTTTTCTCCACTGATCCAAATCCTCCCACCCTGACAGGCCAGCTCTGGTCCCCTCCCTTCTCCGTGAATTCTCTGACGCAGAACTGACTCCCGGAGTAACATTACAATCCTGTTGCCATCAGTTAAGTGCGACACCATTTAATATTTAATTATTCTGCACACTTTTCTTCTTTTAAAGCACATACATTTTCTTGCCCTACCAGGTTTCTAAACTTCTTAGGTGGGGAGGTGATATCCATGATCTGGAACAATGCTGTTCTGGTGTCAGGACATTGAAATTCTCGACCAAGGAGGGAGGATCACTCCTTCTTCTGGCTGCCTTGACCCACACTGAGTACTATGATCACCCCTCCAGGCTTTGGGGACCCATTGGTACTTCAGCAAATGCTGGCTTTGAAAAGGGACTTCTCAAAGTAACCAGGGCAGGGGAACTCCTGGAAAATTTTATTTGTCACAGCATTGGTCAGGACACACAAAGGCTTGCTCAATAAGGCCAGGCACCTGTGTCCACCCTGTGGCCAATCCACAGGCAAGTTCATGAGCACAGGGTTGAATAAGGGGGTTCCCATCAGCCCTGATCAACGCCAGGACTGGTTTTCCTCTTTTACCTCCTCACTTCTCCTCCGGTTCTGCCCTTTCATTCCCTAATGCCCATGTTACCTTCTTCCTGCCAACCACACCATTCCTCCAGTTTGCAGCTTCTCCTCCATCGAAACTCCCTATCTAACCTCCTAGGTACAACCTCACCAACGACCTCTACCTGCCCCAAATGGGGCTGCCTTTCTCCTCTTCCTCTCCCTGGAAAACTAGATTTCCCAGAGGTCACCCTGGACAATGGTGATGGCCTCTAGAGTTGGTGACTGTTGGGTTCTCCCAAAGTGCACATTCTTCAGGCCGCGACTTCCTATAACCACTCCTCAAACATTTAGCAAGTCGGCTCTGGGGACACAGAAGGAACAACCTGTGGTGCTTACCCTCAAGGGACTTGTTATGCAGCAGGGGACATGGCCATATAATTGGGGCAATACAAAATGATGTACAGCCTTCAAGGCACATGAGAGGGTGTCTGGGGCTAGATGTCAAGGCAGAGGTCCAAAGAAAAGGGAGGCCTGAAGAACATTTAGTAATTGGCTGGAGCCAGAGAGAACATGGGATCTTGGGGAACTGCCACAGGTCAATATGACTGAGAGCCCAGTTTGAGTGGAGAGGTGGGGAGATGAGGTGAAAGAGGGACCAGAGGGGACTCCTGCAGCCCTCCAGTCCACAAGAGGAGCTGGGCTCAATCTCAAGAGCAAGGGGGGCTGCTGAAGTGTCTTGACAGGGGAATGATGTTCAGCTATTGAGTAGCTAATGTTGGAAATATTCATTTCTGCTCATGTACTGGGAACAGTTCAGGAGAAGGAGGTCTGAGGAGGTTTGACCCCTGTACAAGTTCACATTCAGTAAGTAGTCTAAAGAAGACAGTTCTAGAATGTTGCCTAAGGTCCAGAGCAAGCAGGGTGTAGCTGGGACTGGGGCCGGCCTCTTCCCTTGCCCCCTCCTGAGACTAGTACCTGTGCCAGAGGAGGCAGGGGAGGGTGTGAGGTGCATAAGGAGGGGAGTGAGTGGCCAGGTTGGGCCTCCTAGCTTGCAACCAACAGAAACTTGATTTGACTTTAGCCTAAGGGGACATCAGTTGTGAGGACATAGCCCCAGGCTGGAGCCGTGGGAAAACCTTCAGAAGAACTCAGTCCAGAGGTGGGGGCATCCTCAGGACACCTTCTTCATCTCCCTCTTCTGTCTTCCTCTCTCTATCTGCTCTACCCACTTTCATGGCAGCTCTTATTTTGGACCCTCTGGCCTGGGGTTCCTCAGTCCTGCTTGCCTCATGGACTTTGAGATGATAACTGATTGGCTCTGGGTTTTGGGTTTAAGTTCCTAGGAGAGTGACTCTGAGAGTCCCAGAGCATCCAGTATAAGCCGCCAAGGCCAGAGGTGTCACACATACAAACCCAGGGCTTGGGTTCACACTGTGGATTGGGAAGGAGTCTCCTGATAAGAAGGACTGGATAATAGTAGATGCCCCCAAAGCTGTCAAGCCTGGCAAGGCTAGATATCCACCCCTCCTGAGCTTACAGTTATACAGAATCTTATTATCTTGTAGGAAGAAAATATAGATTCCCCAAATCCAAAGGATTTTAATGACAGTGACTCATATTTTTTGAACATTTACTTTATGCTGCATACTCGTAAATAATTCATGTGTAATTTTTCATTTGATTATTGTGGGTTGGTTTATAGATAAATGTTAACAAAAAACTTCAGACAAAATAAATTAGCAGAGTTTATTTGAGCGAAGAATGATTCACGAAACAGGCAGCACTCAGGACCAGAAGAGGTTCAAAGAGCTCTCCTTCAGCAGCTCAGCAAGGAAGCAAAGAAATTCCGTGTCTGGCTACAGCTAGGTATTTGCCCTGTTTGGGTTTGGTCCAAGGGAAGGTCCCTAGTTAGAGGTTTGTTGGTGGTTTCTGATTGGCTAAGCCTCTCGTTTTGTTTTGCTGTTTATATTGGGCTTCCATTTTATTATGTAAGAACTCAAAGACTGGGGTCATCTCAAATTAATGACTTCCCAATTAAAATTATTTTTTAACAACAACAAAAATGGAGGCACAGAGAATTCTGATTGATCTTTTCTATCCAGTTGCTGAGGCACAACACCCACTCTTTATAGGTAGAGTAAGAGACAGACAACTGTCCTACCCAGTGGTGTGCTGGTAAATGTTTAACAACTAGCTCTTGGGGTTGGGGGGAGCCCTGGTGTATATTGCTTGCCAATTTCTGAGGTGTAAATACTACCACATAGTCCATTCAAGACGATTACCATTAAACAGGGACGAGAGGTGGGAGGGAATGGGAGAGAGAAGGGGAATTGCACCGAAGGTGGAAGGAGACCCTTATTGTTATACAAAATTACATATAAGAGGATGTGAGGGGGAAGGGGAAAAAAAGAGAGAGAGAAATGAGTTACAGTAGATGGGGTAGAGAGAGATGATAGGAGGGGAGGGGGGATAGGAAGGGGATAGGAAGAGCAGCAGAATACAACAGTATGGCAGTATGTATAAACGTGGCTGTATAACCAATGTGATCCTGCAATCTGTACACGTGGAAAAATAAGAATTCATACCCTATTTGAATCAAATGTATGATATATGATATGTCAAGATCATAGTAATGTTTTGAGCAACTAATTAAAAAAAAAAAAAGACACCAAATCCCAGGAGCCTTTGTGAGTGGCTCCAAGCACACACAACCTCACCCTGTTGGGAGACTCATGGAGCTGTGTCCAGGAGCAGTTTGATTATAGGAGTGATCTCAAAGCAGCACCTGAGAACTTGCTAGACATGTGAATTCTATGACCTTACTCCAGACCTCCTGAATGGGACACCCTGGGGGCACATCAGGGAAGCAGTAGCCTGTGTTCTCAGGAGCCCTCCAGGTGACACTCATTTGGGACCCTTTAGAGCCCTGGAGGAGTGAGCCCTTTCACAATCCCAGCTGGCTCCAAGCTTCCACCTGAAGTTGGGAGGATGGGGCTCATTCCCACTCCTCCGCGTGCAGACAGACCTGGGGACAAAATGTTGAATGGGTGCTGCAGATGGTGGGTGAGTGAAGCGGGTTAAGCTGTGGATTCTGCGTGCCAGTCTTGGCCTCCTCTTCCCAGGGTAGCCGAAGAAGGAGGGTCTCTTCAGAGTCCTCCAGCCCCGGCCCTGTGCAGGTTTTTGAAATGATTTGCCTGGGGACCCAAAGTGGGTGTGTGGGTGGAAGGCTGAGCTCTGATTCCAGGAAAACAAATGGACCAAAGCAGAGGAAAGGAGAGGAATCCAGGGAGCTTGGCACAGGTGCCCTCTGGAGAGGGAAACAGGGAAAGAAGAACAGGCAAAAGCCGAAGAATCAGCAGGGGCTGGCTCTGGGCCCTTGAGGCTGATCCAGAGAATCAGAACCTGAAGTTTGTTCCAAGGCTGATGCAAGAAGGGTGGGACACCATCAATCCTCTGCCTCAAGAGTCTCAGCCCAGAAGAGCTGAGAGAGCCCAGGGTCAGGTCCCACCGAGCTCTCTAGGATGTTTGCTGTCTGGTTGCCTAGACAACTTCTCGGGACCCCAGTCCAGGTTTACTATTAACCCAAGACAAACAAATTAAGAGCCAAGCACAGAAATGATGCAACTTCCAGGAGGGCCCTGGGAGGCCGCGAAACACCTGGGTGATCCACAAGAGCAGTGTGATGTCACCCCCAGAAATGCTTGCTCCTAGGCAACAGTAATCACATGACCTGGCCTGAGTGCCCTGGACACGTGGTGGGTGGGGGTCCCCCACTGAGCTCAGGGTTTCTGACAGCCAAACAAAACACAAACAGAAACCATGCTGTCCAGATGAAATGACGAAATCTGTAATCAATATGATGGGACGGTTTTTCTCTAAGTTTTAGTCTCTAAGCAAAGATTCAGAGTAAGCATTACTTAGCAGAATTGGGCCCTGCTGGGATGCTGGTCTGCTTTTTGCTTTGACTGGAATTTACTAGCATCTGTGTGACCTCAGGCCAGCTGTTTGAACTCTCTGAGCCTTCATAAAATGGATGTATAAGAATTTCCAACTCACAGGATTGTTGTGAAAATGAAATGAAAAAAAATTTGCAAAAAACTATTGGTAAAACGTCCTGCTCATAGTAGCTACTTAAATTGTAATCAGCTTTCTAAAATTCCTTTTTTGGACTGAGATAGGTTTTGAATAGAAGAATCATTTATGTCTGGTCTCCCAACTTAGAGCAGATTAGAAGTGATAAGGAGAAAAGAGAGGTTCAGGGGCTGGGGTTGTGGCTCAGTGGTAAAGTGCTTGCCTTGCAAATGTGAGGCACTGCATTTGATCCTCAGCACCACATAAAAATGAATAAATAAAAATAAAGATATTATGTCAATTTACAACTAAAAAAAAGGAGAGAGAAAGAGAAAGAGAGGTTCAGGCAGAGCAGGGAAAATTCACACACAAAGCCATAGTGGTGAGGGATAGGGGCAGGGGCAAGTGCAAAACAAAAACCAAACAAACAGTGCCCAGAGACCACGTGGTTTGGCAGCACACAGCCTCTCAATTCCCAACAACCTGCAAAGTTATTGCCACATCACAGGACAGCAGAGTAGATGGTGTTCATAACAAGACTGTGTTCAATAGCTGCTAAGAGGCCAGGGATGAGCATAGTGCATTTAAGAGCTATTTTCATCTAAAATACAACACCTTTTAAAAATGCTTAAAGGGGCTGGGATTGTGGCTCAGCGGTAGAGCGCGCACCTAGCATGGGTGGGACCTGGGTTCGATCCTCAGCACCACATAAAAATAAAGGCATTGTGTTGTGTCCATCTACACCTAAAAAAATCAATATTATAAAAGGCACATGTTTAAAATAAAAATAAAAATGCTTAAAGTGCTAGGGATGTGACTCAATGGCAGAGCGATTGCCCAGCATGTGCAAGGCCCCAGGTTTGCGCCCTAGTATCACACACACACACACATATAAGTGCTTCAAGTGTGTGTGGATGGTAAATTTCCAGGGGTCTGGAAAATATCCCTGGGCAGTTTTTCAGTGGATTAACTGGGTTTTATTCTATTCTACTTTTCATTTATTTGTTAGAGCTTAAAAAATCATGCTGAGCATATCCCAGGGGCTTAGAAATTCCTTCATTGTTCTGATAAACCCATACTGTGAGGAGAGCAGGCTGCAGCCTGCTCTGAGTTAGTCCAGGATGTACACAACAGCTGTTTTCAGGTCCACCTAAACCTGAGTTGCCCTATTTCACAAAGAAGCGGTTTGCCACAAGCTACTCCATTTTGAGTTTAAGCTCTGAGGTGGAATGATTCTAGACCTTGTTTGTAGAAGTAAACAACTACCATCTGTCCAGCACAGCCATAAGGCACAAACTGATCAATAAATTAATCGTGCCAATAAAAATGACCACCTGTGAAGTTATGGAATTAATCAGAAGCACATGGATCTGTGGGCATATCAAACTCACATTGGAAAGACCAGGCCCCCGAGCTTAGCAAATGTACTGGACCCCCGAATGAAGCAACCCCCTTGCTCAAGACCCATAAAAGGGGGAGCACCCCAGACTGGACACAGCAGCAACCTGGTCCCATCATCTGGTCATCTGGTCACTTGTCATGAGCCTTGCCGGCCCACTCCAAGCTGACATCTCAAGCTGACACTGCAAGGTGACACTGTGGAACTGCTGTCCATCCAGACCTCAGCCTAGAATAAGTACCTGAGCTTTGACAGCTCAGCACCATGAATAAGTTCTTAGGCCAGTTCCCAATCTTGTCTAAACACCTGTGGTGACTCTGCATCCTATTTTCTCTCTTACTTTGCTATAACCTCAGCTTCCTGAACCCCTGTGGCTGCCTTAACCCTTTCCTGGTCGTTCTGTAATCTATACATATAAAATTGTGTGAAGTGTGACTTGAGTGTTATAATTACTAGAAATTAAGATTGGAATAAAAGAATCTGTGATTGCCCGGCTTATGACCACCAGGTGACCCACAAGTATTCGGGGAACTACCACTGATGAAATTGGTGTAGCCTGTGAATTTATTGTTATTCAATAAATTCCTACATTGGGGAAAGAAATAAATGTGTCGATCTATGTTAATGACTGCTCACTCATGACAGTGTCAAAATATGATTCGTTCTATTTTCCATTTTCAACCATTCTAGGACTGAGGTCAATGAGGGGCTCCATCTTCTTTTTGAAACAAATTTGATTATCTCCAGCTCCTCTGCTACCCCTCCAACCTGTTCCTCTTTTTATATTCCAGATTTTAGTCAATGGCACCATTATCTACCAGACAATAAGGATAACAACGATAACTACTTTTGTGAAATGAGTTTGATAAATTTCTTAAGCACTTGCTAGGACCAAGATCTCTATGTACACTACCTCACACAAGGTAATATTAATTATTTTGATTCTCATTCCTGGAAAGTGAGAATCAGAGAGGATAAGTACCTGGCCACAGGTCACCCAGCCCCTAAGGAGCAGAGATTCATCTGACCCCAGGTGGTTCTGCATGCAGTCGCAGGTCATACCCAGAGGGATTTCTTGGCAACAGCTGGTACCCAGGCCCACAGTACTTTCTAACCCTTTTCTAACCTCAGGCCTAGACCTAGGGCCCTCTGGTCTTGGGACTCATCTGTGTGTGGTGGTGTGTCCCTTTCTCTCTGTTGAGTCACACAGGTGATCCCACAGGCAGGGATGTGGCCCCAGGCAGAGGGCACCCAGTGCTCTGCTGCTGGCCACTCCACCCAGGGCAAGAATGTTCCAGTACTCAGAGCTGCCCCACCCTGCTTCTTGCCATGTCAGCCTCTGCCCACCTTCTGACAGGGGCCCAGATTGCGGATGGTCGACGGCCCATCCAGAGCTCCTGGTCCTTAGCAAGACCTACCTTCTCGTTACTCCATTCTCCCAGCCTGGGTTGCCTACTGCCCCTGCCTCGCCTTGCCTCTGGGGTCCTCAAAAAGGCTCTGACTGCCCCCCCACCATGTCTCCTCAGTGGCCACTGGATTTTTGATGATGTTATTCACTTACTTACTTTATTGTGGTACTATGGATGAAGCTCAGGGCCGAGCACATGACAGGCGGGTATTCTACCTCTGAGTCACACCTTCAACCCTATTTTTAATTTGTTAGAGGTATAAAAAAGATGAAAAACTCTTTTGGGGGGGGGGATAAACCATAATGAGGGGTCTGTATGTTAAGTGCCCCCAACTTGGAACAATCTGACTCTCCTTTCACTTTTCCTTCAGGGGCCTGGGCGCGTCAGGGTGGTGTTCTGGAAACCCGGAGAACTTCCCCAGCTCTGCCCATATTCCTCTTTCCTTCCTCCTGCCTACACACACCCAATAACACCCAAACTTGGCATGTAAGCCTGGCAGAGAGAAGGAAACCTGGATTTTGGAGTTGGAAACTAGACAGACTGTGCCATGGACTAGCTGTGTGACCTGAGTGAGTGACTGAGTGACTTCAGGTTTCATTTTCCTTCTCTCTTGAATGGAAACTGGATCTGGTCCCTCACACGTGAGTTACCAGGCGTCTCCCCTCCCCCACCCGCACAGCCCTTCAAGGACTTGGCACGTGCCTAGCTCCCATTTGAATTCTACTTGCGCCCATTTCCTCCATGAAGTCTTCCTTGATTATCCCAAAGGTGGCAGGCAGTGACCTCCCCACCCCGTAGGTACTTCCCCCTTTTTCTCTATTAAGAGATTCCAACAAGGTGCCCAGTTAAGAAACTATATTTTCCAGACTCCCTTCTATTAAGGGTGTTCCTGGATCACAGGAATGGCCAATGAGAAGAAAGTGGAAGTTTGTCAGAGGGGCTGCTGAGAAAGTGCTTTAAAAGTAGACTGACTCAACCGACGAGTTTTCCTTTTCCCTTTTATTCTCTTTCCCCTTTTCTTGTCTGGAATGAAAATGGGATGTCTGGAGCCACAGTGGCCATGTCATGACTATATGGCAACCTTGAAGATGGATATCACAACATATTTTAAGCATGGTAGGGCAAAGGGATTGGAGGAACCTGGGAAGTCAAAGGCCTGGTGGGGAGCCACTATACAGCTGGTCCAACTGACTGCAGGATTCATGTTACGTGAAGAAACCAGTTATTTAGTGTTATGGTTTGGACAAGTATCCACCACAGGCCTGTTAAAGTCTTGTTCACCACAGTGGCCCTGTTGGGAGGCCGTGGAGCTTTTAAGTGATGGAGCTGAGTGAGATAGCGTTTTCTGGTTTTGGGGGCATTCCCTGGTAGGGGATACTGGGATCTCAGCTCTTTCCTCTTCCTCTTTCCCATCCCATCCAAGAAGTGACGGGGACTGCCATGTGCTCCTGCCATGATGTTTTGCCTTGCCACAGGCCCCAAAAGCAGTGGGACCAACAAATCATAGACTAAAACCTCTAAAAGCTGTGAGCCCAAAGAAACCTTTCCTATTTATAAGCTGATATTTCTCAGGTTTTTCTTTTAGTAACAGAAAGCTGACTGACCCATTTGGGATTTCCATCCCATGCAGCCCAATATAGGTGGGTTCGTACTCAGCACCTACCACAGGGACTAGTACTTTTGAAGCTCTTAGTACATTTGGTGTTAACTATTTGGTAGCAAGCAAGCAAGATGAAGACTTTAAAGATATAAAGGAAGTGGGGGAGCCTGGGAGGAGAAGAAAGGCTGTTCTGATTTGATCAGTCATCCCACAATCCATCCTACAGAATATCACCTGCATGTGACATGATGGATGGGCAAGATTATTTACTACAGTATTACATGCAAAAGGACTAGATGAGAAGTCTATCAACAGAGCTGGGTGTGGTGGTGCACACCTGTAATTCCGACTACTCAGGAGGCCAAGGCTGGAGGATCACGAGTTCAAGGCCAACCTAGGATCCTAGGCAGCATAGCAAGATCCTGTCTCAAAAAAAAGGGGAGGGGCCTGGGGATGTGGCTCAGTGGTGGAGTACCCTGGGTTCAATCCCCAGGGAGATTGAGGTGTGTGTATGTGGGCAGGAGGCGGGGGAGGTCCATCAATAAGATGCTATTTAAACACATTATGGTTTATCCATACATTGAAATGATATGTTTTCATACAGCTCAATACAAGGGAAGTGTGGTTTTTACATTTTCAAATGCTTAGGAACAAATGAAGCGTAATTTTTGGCAACCTGTGAAAATTCACTGAAATTTAAATTACGGCGTCCCTCATAAAATCCGGCACACAGTGTGTCCACCGCATGAGCATACTCACACCTGACCCGTAGGACACAGCTGCGTTCCTTGAGGTTTCCTCTACGGCTGCCGACTCACCGCGTTGGCAGAGTTGTGAGAGGCCCAGGATCCACAAAGGGGAGAGTATTGACCACCTGGCCCTTCCCAGAAAACATCTGCGGACCCCTGGTGCAGACCATCCCTGGCAAAGCTGCACAAGACAAGCCGTGGAGTGGTGTGGACAGCGTCCAAGGCCAGGGTCAGGAAGGAGACGTCACCGCATCACTTTCGTGTTTTTTCGAATGTTCCATCCATCTTAAGTTTAATTTGAAATAAAAAAAAATGGGCCCATCATGATTGAAGGAAGAGGAAGGAGAGAAGGAAGAAAGGGTGTCTAAATTCTAGCCCCCTTAGCACTGGCCTGGGTGAGGTCCCGGGCTTCAAAGGGGAGAGTTTGCAAGGTGACCCCAGGCTTACTTGCCTTCCAGCCTTGCACTCGCCACGGGACCCAGGAATCCCCTCCCCTGTGGATGAGGGGCCAGTCCAGGGCTGTCCACATGCCTTGGTCCCGTCCTAGAAAGGGACCAGAAAAATGCCTGTCCATCTCTCTGCCTCTCTGAGGAACAAGGAAAGTGGACAGACACATCATGGCTGGTGAAGGGGCCTCATCCGTAGCTAAGGAAGGAGAAGGACGCACTGGGAATGTGGAATGGAGACGAGGAAACAGAGATTCTAGACACTGGGTTTCAGTCCTGCCCAGTCACCAACTGTCCCTGTGATCTTAGAGAAGGCATTTACCCCCTGGGGTCCAGCTCTCTCCCTGATGATGACCAGACTGATGGTCGTGTTCTCCTGTCCCCTTCACCCACGCCCACCTGCTTTACCCGGCGGGCTTCACTCACAACTCCACAGAGGCCCTGACAGCACGCAGTCCAAACAGCAGCCAGGGTCACCCATATGACCTCTGGGACACGTGGTCCTGCCACTCCATACTCTGAGAGCCTTTTCACCTGCCCTGACACCAGCTCTTCAGGCACAGAAGTTAAGGGAACACTTTTCAGTCATGGCCAGAGAAGTGGGGACATCACAGCCCAGGACCACAGTTGGTCTGGCAGAGCAAAGGCAGCAGGATGTGGCTGGAGGGGTGGTGGCATGGTGGAGGGTCCCTCTTGAGGGGACCCAGGGAGATGCATCGACAGTCCGAGGGCTGGCAGTTAGCGGCTGCAGCCACAGTGGGTTGGTGCCTGGGGAAGCTCCCAAAGGGCACACTGCGGCATGGTGTTCAGTGGTGTCCTCTCTACCTGAGCAAGGGACATTGCTTCCCTCAGGGTCAGGCCAGCCAGTCCACAGGCCAGCTGGCATCTTTAAAGAGCACGGTGTATACAGCCCACGGCCCGCCCTTAAAACTCCCTCAAGCATGGAGGTCTGTCTTTTGCCTCTTCTCTGATAGGTCCCTCTGCCTGCTCATGACACAGCTCAACTGTCCTCAGACACAGGGGCCGACCTGATGGGGCTCCCAAATATCATCTATGAGATCGTTCAAGCAACAAAATAATGATCACAGTAAACTATAACTTACAGAATAAGGATAAAATAAGAAGTAATGAGTCTATACTGATATGGAATAGAGAGCTGGCCTTCTGCATCCACAGATTCTAGCAAAGGCAGATAGAAAATACTAGGGGGAAAATTGTGTCAATACTACACCTTACAGACTTTTTTTCTTCTTGTCATCATTAGAATGCAGTGTATTTATGTAGCATTTGAACTGTATTAGGTATTCTAAATAATCTAGAGATTATTTAAAGTATACAGAGGTCATACGTAGGTTACATGCAAATACTAGGCCTTTTTTATATGAGTGACTTGAGCATCCTCAGGTTTTTGGTATCTTCATAGAAGTCCTGGAACCAGTCCCCTACAGATAGGGAGGAATGACTGTCTTTGAATAAATAAGTAAATAGAGGAGGAGGGGCAGTTCTTCCTCATCCAGTGTTCCAATTAATAAGTGTTAAAGAACAGGTGGAAATAGAAAACCACTGTTTGGCCAACACGCACAGTAATCATTGTTTTAATCAACAATAAACGGAAACAAACATTCAAACTGGGTGTGGTGCTGCACACCTGTGATCCCAGCAATTTGGGAGGCTGACACAGGTTGATCACAAGTTCAAGGTCAGCCTCAGCAACTTAGATGCTTTCTTAAAAAAAAAAAAAAAAACAAAGGTGGGGAACCAAATGTGGTGTCTCATGTCTGTAATACAAGGACCCCGGAGACTGAGGAGAGAAGATCACAAGTTCAAGACCAACCTCAGCAACTTAGTGAGATCCTGTCTCAAAATAAAAAATAAAAAAGGGCTGGGGATGTGGCTCAGTGGTAGATCACCCATGGGTTCAATCCCCAGTGCTACACACACACACACACACACACACACACACACACACAAATGTTGTGGGTAGAAATATAAGAAGCAAGATATTCACATAACCTTGAGATGTCTCCCCATGACTTGGCAGACACCACCTTAACCAGGTGAATAGAGTTAACAAGTATTCAACACATTAACATTGACCTCAGAGTCTTCAGAAGTATGAAAGTCACAAGAGAGTGAGGTGAGGAGCTATTCCCGACTTCAGGTGACTAAGAAACATGGCAGCTAAATATTCTGTGTGGTCCTGGATGGGCTCCTGGGCCAGACAAGAACATCAAGGGGCCAATCAACGAAATTTGAAAGAACCTGGTAATTAATGTCAATTTCATAGTTTTTATGACTGCACTTAATAAATCTATAAAATGTTAACATTTGGGGAAAGTTGATGAAGAGTATCTGGGAATTGTTCGTACTATTTTTGTAATTTTTATTTAAATCTGAAATTATTATTTTTTTAAAAAATATTTATTTTTTTGTTTTAGGTGGACACAATATCTTTATTTATTTTTATTTGGTGCTGAGGATCGAACCCAGCGCCTCGCGCATGCCAGGCCAGCGTGCTATTACTTGAGCCACATCCTCAGCCCCTAAATCTGAAATTATTTTGAAAAACCAAAACAAAAGCCTTTCCTTTTTTGCCCAAGTTCCCCTGTCACCCAGCAGTTGTGTTATATGTAGCCAGCTGTGGACACATTGTATTGCTATTGTGCATTTGCCAATCTGTCTTCCTCAGGCTCTGAGTTCTAGGACAGAGACTATGTCTCTTTAAACTCTGTTTTGGCTTCATTTTATAAATGTATTTGGATGGAAATTGGTGCTCCCTCTTCCTCTTCCAAAAAAAAAAAAAAAAAAAAAAAAGCTCCCTACTAACTCCTTAACCTGGTCATTATCCCACTGTAAAAAAGTGTCACTGTTCATTCAGTTGCTCAGATCCAAATCCTAGATGCCTCTCTTACCCGTCCATCAGTGGGTCCACTAGCGAGTCTTATTGGGGCTTGTCTTAGTCTGTTTTCTGTTGCTATAACAGAACACCTGCAACTGTGCAATTTATAAGTTTGCTCACAGTTTTGAAGGCTGGAAAGTTCATGATCATGGGGCTGCATCTGATGAGGTCCATCTTGCTGATGGGGACTCCCAGGAAAGCCCTGGGGGACCCCAGGCATCATATGGCAAAATGGGATATGTAAGACAGAGCCACATTGACTTTTATAACAGACCCACTCTTAAGGTACTCCATTAACAGATTAATCCATACCTGGATTAATTAATTCAGGGTCTACCCTCATGAGCTAATCTTCTTTCAAAGGCTCCACCTGTTCCTACCTCTTAACACCTCACTATGGGGATTCAAAATGTGGGGAACACCATTCAACCCATAATACTCCCATTACCCTATTTTATTTTATTTGGGGCCTTGATATCCATCCTAAATCATCTCGTGTATTTTTGTTTGTATTCATTTCCTGTGTCCCCAACTACAACATCAGCTATATGAGGGCACAGGTCTGGCTCAGTCAGGTCCCCCTGCTCTGCAGGGAAAGGCGTGTACAAGCCTCTACTTCTACAGCCCGGACCAGGCACTCCCCCCAGTTTCCTCATGAAATGACATGACACCTGAGGACCGAGGGCCCACTCAGTAGAACGTGCTCCCTGCTCACTCAGCCCTTGCCTTCCAGGCCTGGTCTGGGGTCTGAGAAAGTTCCTGGTGACCAAAGGAACCAAGTCCAGTGAGACGTGTCTGGGGATGCAGAGGCTCCAAGTTTCTGCTAGGATCCCCCCCTTCAAAGTCCCCATGTGCCCTCAAGGAAAGGACAATCCTGCACGGGGGAGATTCTGACCATAAATCTTCAGTTGGTGGTTGAGCTGAGGGGAGCCTGGAGTTTCCTTGGTGTTTCTGAATGATGAATAAAAAGAAGAGTGGAGCTCCTCAGATGCTTCCTGAATCCCCGGCGAGAAAAGCACGGCTCTGGATGACTCTGCAGGGACGGTTTCCCTGGGATCCGCTGCTCTGGCTTGGAACTTTCTGTGTTGCAATGGCTCACTCAGCCACCCCCAGAAAAGCTGACCCCCCACTCACTCCACTTACTTCCTGATTTAATACCTATATATAGTCATACTTACAGAGCTTAGAAACCAGACAAGCTAAAAATATCTGCTAAAAATATCATACCTCATTTTTTTTGTTTGTTTTCTCTAGGTTCCTTATTCTAAATCTATAGCTCAGGAGATTGGAAATTGTATCAGAAATACAGTGAGCTCTGGCCGTGGGAGGCAGAGAGATCAGAAGATAGGTCTTGTCTGGGGGACCAGGGAACTTTTGAGTCCCGGCTCTAAAGGTAGTGTGCTGTGATTCTCTGGGATACCTTCCCTTTCTTCGGGCCACATTGTCCCTCGGGTGAAGAAGCCATTGAACTTGACAATCCAAAATGATATTTTCTTTTTTTTTAAGAGAGGGAGAGAGAGAATTTTTTTAATATTTATTTTTTAGTTTTCAGCGGACACAACATCTTTGTTTGTATGTGGTGCTGAGGATCGAACCTGGGCTGCATGTCAGGCGAGCGCGCTACCACTTGAGCCACATCCCCAGCCCTCAAAATGATATTTTCTTGTTCGTCTATTTCTTGGCATCTGGTTGATGTGCTAAGGCACATCATGTGCTAAGGCTCCTGGGAAAAGTTGAGGCAGACACACCAGAACCGTTAACTCCTGTTCATTCATTTATTTAAGTATTTACTGAGCACTTGCTATATGTTAGATAATAAAAACCTCGACTCTCAGGGAACTTACATTTCAGGGAGAGGATAAAAACAATAAACAAAATAAATAAAGTATACAGTCTGATTGTGATAAATGTTATGGAGAAAAAGAAAGTAAAAAGGAAAGATAAGGAATAAGGGTCCAATTTTAACTAAGAATGTTAGGGAAGACCTCATTGAAGAGGTGGTAGTTGAATAAAAATTGGGGGTGTGGCTATGCCATACAGACGCCTGGGGAAAGTGTCCCAAAGAAGAGGTAATGCAAACATGCAGGCCTCGAGGTGGCAGTGTACCGGGGGAATCAAGCCCATTATGGCTGCAGTGGATGAGTGGGGACAGTGCTAGGAACCAAAAGAGAGGGAACATGGGCCATTGCGATGACAATGGCTCTTATCCTGATAGGATGAGGCACCATTGGAGAGCTTTGATCTGGGGGGATCTCAGCTGACTGTTCATTTTCCAGAATAGTCTGCTGCTGAGTTAGTTCAAAAGAGATGGCAGAGGCACAAGAGTAGGACGAGGGGGACTATTAAGGAGACTATTGCAAACCATCCAAGGGCTGGTGGGGGCTCAGGGCAGGGTGGTGTGGAAGGTGGGAGAAGTGGTGAGAATCTACAGCCAACTGTGACTCCAAGGTTTCCGATCTGAGCCACGATGGCGCTGCCATGAACTTGGATGGAGAAGACTGTGGGAGGAGGAAAGATCCGGGGCTCAGTTTTGGACCTATAAGGAGGGCAACGCCTATTAGACATCCTCGTGGAGGAGGTGAGTGGGCAGTGGATGGGTGAGTCTGAAGTTCAGGAGAAGGTCTGGTCTGGAGTCATCATCATGTACTTCCACACGATACACAGGCCTGGGTGAGCTCATTGAGATTGTGTGTGTGTGTGTGTGTGTGTGTGTGTGTGTGTGTATGGGGGGAGGGAGGTTTCAAGTACTGAGCTCTAGGTCACATCAACATTCAGGGGACAAGATGCAAGAAGGAACCAGCCAGGGAGCCTGCCCTCTGCCGATGTGACTCAGCTCAGTGCTTAGGATCCCCTCCTACACTGTCTTCATCTTATAGATGAAGAACTAAAGTCTCTGGACTTTAGTTCTTCATCTATAAGAGGGAAGGGGGAACTCCAGGGCTGGGGATGTGGCTCAAGCAGTAGCGCGCTCGCCTGGCATGCGTGCGGCCCGGGTTCGATCCTCAGCACCACATACAGACAAAGATGTTGTGTCCGCCGAGAACTAAAAAATAAATATTAAGAAATTCTCTCTCTCTCTCTCTCTCTCTCTCTCTCTCTCTCTCTCTCTCTCTCTCTTCTCTCTTTAAAAATAAAATAAAATAAAATAATTTGAACTTTACAAATTTGTCCTGAACCAAAGGCTCCAAATATTTAAAACTTCTGAATCTGGTTATTACAACTGGTATTAGTATACACCTGATTAAAACAACATAAATTTTAAAAAAAGGGGGACTCCAGGGTCCCCTTACAACTCTGATACTTGTGCTTCTAAGATATAGAATGGAGTTATGTCCATATCTAGTGAGAAACCCTTTCCTAGCTCTTCCCCAGGGCACCCTGGACCCAGGCTCCCACTTGAGCTGCCCCCTGGGGTGATGGCGCCTGCAGATGCTCTGGAGCAGCTGGTTACAGTGGTGGGAGTGGGGACACTGCTCCAGGAAGCCTTCCACAGGCCCCATCTGGGTAGGGGAGAGAGCCAGTCCTTGAGGGGGTTCACCAGGGCTGTAGAAGCAAAGGCTACTTTATTCTGACACTGTTTTCCTCTACAGGCAAAGAGAAGCTTCAAGTTTCTCTTGTGACAGACGTCAAAGGGGAATAACTATTTGGGTTATTATCATGTATATGATTCTGAGTATTTTTTTTTTTTTACAAAAAGAAGATGGTCTTTAACTGATATCTCTGTCCCTATGTCCCCACCCCTTGAGATTTTGAAAAACATCTCCTCTTTGCCCACAGAGACATAATGCCTGAGTCAGGGTCCTTCCCAGCATGCCATCTTGGGCAGAGCAGAAGCAACTCTGGGGCAGCAGGGTGTCAGGCCCCCTGGA
This sequence comes from Spermophilus citellus, assembly GCF_964194105.1. NCBI lineage: Eukaryota > Metazoa > Chordata > Mammalia > Rodentia > Sciuridae > Spermophilus > Spermophilus citellus. Next base: position 124,254,354 of record NC_138187.1, on the reverse strand, counting down.
TTCCAGGCCTCAGAGGGTGTGATATTGGCTCTGCTGGGGTCTGACCCTGACCTGCTCCCGGTCAGAACTTGAAGTATTAGGGTTATCCTCAGTGAGCTCACATACTAGCCCAGCTGGGAAGACTGGTTTTACTAACACTAATTAGTCACTTTTATTGCACACTTACCATGCTAAGCATTTGACATATATTAACACATTGTATCACAAGAATCCTCTGGAAACCTCATTCTAATCTAAACGATAGAATACCACTGACTCCAAGCTCCTCATCTTCTTTTATCTTCAGTATGAGATTCCAGGTTTTATGCAAGGGAACTTTTTCGAACCCTTCTTGTAATGTTCTTACTGGGTTTTGCAGTGTTCTCTATTATAATCAAGCAAAACTGAGGCGCAGAGAGATTCATTTACTTATCCAAAGTCACCAAGAAAGCTGAAATTTGTAGTCAGGTGTCCTTACTGTGGGCTTTAGTCCCCTGCCATAGGGCTCACTTATGCCTTAGAAGTCACCTCATATGACAGTTCAGATAGGAGAAGTGCTTTGCTCAAGAGGGCTCTGATAGGGTTGAGATCAGGCTGGGAGGTACCTTTGTGGGCTACCCACCACTTATTTAATAGTTATTCCATGAACATGCCTCCTGGGTTTAGGCATGAGCCTGGGAGATTGTGGGAAGGTTCTTCTTAGGGCAGGCTCTGGCCTGGTGCCCCTGAGGCTTGGTGGTGATGTGACACTTGCTGGGAGCTAGGACAGTGTCCTGAGGCTAGAAAGTAGTCTGAAGAGGCAAAGATAAGGCTGTAGGACTCCTGTCCTCAAGGGATGTACCAGTCGCCCTTTCTGAACCACAAAGCAGCACCCACTGGGGTCCTCCCTCTGTCCCCACTTTCTGAGACCTATCTCCCTCAAAATCCTCTGGGAAATCTCCCCGGCCTCCCAGCAGCCCCTAGAGTGGCTTCCTGACCTTATTACAACGTTCTGAAGGCTTTCCCTATTACTGGGTACTTGGCTCTAACTGTGTGTTTCCCTAAGCACTCAGAAAGCCCCTAAAGGGCCAGGACCGTGTTCTACTCCAAGAGTGGAGTAAGAGGACCCCACTTCGTCCTCAAACGCATGGGCTGATGTGCTGCAGTTTAACTTGCACCATTAGAATTGAGGCAGAACCGTGTGACCAGGTGAGAATTAGAAGAATTTAGAAGGGGTAAAGGTTACTTCATGAGAGAGTTGTTTTGAAACAAAGGGAGAAATTACACAGATGAAAACAGGAGAGGTGGCATTTAGGAAGAGGAAGCAGTTTGAACAAAAGCCTGGAAGCAAAATTCCAAGGAAGTAGAAACTGAAGGGTCATGTATGGGAGACAGCAAGTCATTCTTTCTAGCTGAGCCCATTAAGCAGAAAGTTAGAGCCAAATTGTGGAAGATATGTTCTGTCTGAATGAGTTCACTGTTCTGAGGACTTTGACAGGTAGCCTCAACAGCTGGGGAGCAGCAAGAGTTGAGGACACTGTATGATGCTTTGCAGTCTACAGAGAACATCTTGCTTGCATTTTGGATGCCCACAATTCTATGTGCCCTTGGGATTGTTTTATCATCGTCATTTGATGGATGGAGAAATAGACGTGAAGTCACTTGCTCAAACTCACGATGACCTGGGATTGTGGGGAAGGAGACAGCAGGCTGGTATGTGGAGCTGCTGGGAAATGAAATTGGTAAAAACAATATCCAGGTTGAAAGGATGCAGGAACAGAAGAAAGGAGCAAGGAAAGTTCTGGTATCTTGAACCTGAGTTGGGGTAGAAGGGAGAGCTACTGAGAGAAATTGGTCCTCCCAGATCTCTGTTCAGCCACACCCAAATCCCCAAAGTCAACCTAGGCCTTAGTGATATTTAATCAGGTAAAATGACAAGTAAAGAAACTCTGGCCTGGCTTTTGGGCTCAGTCAAATTTGAGCCTGTTTCCCAATGTCTCTGCACACCAAGTCCCCAGCAGGGAGCACAGAGGAACATCCCTTTCTTTTTAGGGATGTTATGGGGAAATAATGTGTTTTCATGGTGGAAACTTCTCAGACTCCTCCGGTCTTGTTTCCCTTTCTTTCCAGGCTCATAGCTACCCCCTTTTCCATCCTCCTGACCCACGTTCACTGAGTTCCAGTTTGTGGGGAGATGGAGGTGGAGAGAGGGAGGTGGCCACCCCCCCCCCCCCCCCCCCCCCGGCCTGGCTCCTCCATCACAGCCTCCCATGTGGTTCTTTTTCCTTTGTCTCAGTAGGTCATCATTGCTCAAGGTGACTTGGAAGCTCTGTACAAAGAAGGGTCTGCCTCCTCAGCCGGGTGCCTGAATGATAGGGGTTCTTCCCTCCAATTAGGAATACTTGTCCTGGACTTAACTAAATAAAATTTAATTATAGTAAGCCACTGCAATTTGAAATCTTGTGCATTATCTTACCTAATAGAGTTTGGAGAAGCATTTTAAAGACTGTGTTATAGGACTGTAAGGTCTTTTATCCTGTTCCAGAATTTTTAGTCTGGGAAGGGCCATTTGGAAGGGTCAGCAAGGCCAGCTGGCACTGGTTTGGTTAGTGTTAAGACCAAGGAGTGTTCTCACACAAGGTGCCCCTGATGGGACACCCCCTGGCTGAGTGAAATTAGCCACCTCTCCCTCAGCACATCTGGAGCTCACAGCACTGGGCCACATGAGCCCTCAGAATAAGGGACCACTCAGAATAAGCCCCTCCTATTGTACAGATGAAATCACACAGAGATTAGCTCAAGGTCACACTTCCCCTCCCCTAGGTGCTATGTGCACACTGGCAGGGCTGGTCTGTTGTCATGATGGATGAATTACTGTGGCAGTTCATTATTGTGATGGCTTCCTTCAACACACTTCCCTGTTTCTACTTTGATGAGTAGAGCCTGCCCACATTGGTGTTGGCTTAACTATGTGATTCGTTTGGATATTAGCAGATGTGATGCATGTAGAGGCCTGAACCTTCCTCTCCCTGCTGCTAGACCTCCTCCTGCCATCTTGGGAGGTCTGCGCTAGGCTATTAGAAGTTGAGACCACTGTGAACAAAGACAAGCCTTCTCGAAGAACTCCTTTACAATACAAGTGTCCTCAATCAAAGGACAATTATGTCCTCAGGGAACATATGATAATGACTGGAGATATTTTGGGTTGTCTTTCTGGTAAGCTAGTGGGCAGAGACCAGGGATACTGCTATCTACAATGCCCAGAACAGTCCTCCCACGACAAAGAATTATCTAGCACCAAATGTCAATGGTACCGAAGTTGAGAAACTTTGTCCTAGACCAAGAACTGTCCGCTGACCTCCCCACTGACAGCAGCCCAACCAGTGAACCCAGGTGACACCAACAGAAAAACTGCTCACTGATACCAGCCTAAGAATTACGAGCTATAAGAGAATGATGGTTTTAAGTCATGAAGTTCTGGGGTGAATTTTACACAGTAAAGGCTGATACAGGACACTGGCTCGCGGTGGTCCTGTGTTGGGTATGTATGTGCACACGTGCTCCCACTCTGTGTGACTGGGAATGAAGAGCTGGCTGGTCTCATGAGGGGACACTCTATCCTGCAAACATTTGCCTTGTTGGTGCTGTTTATTATTCCCTTCCCTCCCAACACACCCATGTGGGCCAGTTGCTAAGAACTCTAAAAGCTTAATTCAATTCATGCCCATGGCAACTCCATGAGGTACTGCGCTCATTTCACAAAGGAGAAACCAAGTCTTGGGATGATTAATTTGCTCCAGGTTGCAGGGTTACTATGAAGGGCCAGAACTGGGATGCCCTTGGCCACTGCCCCTCACTCACTCCTGCCAGAGATTGCTTGGCTTCACTGTGCTCCGTCCTCTAAGGCCTAATTGCCCCTCCCTGCCTCTGTGTCCCCACTGGCTTGGCCACTGCTGCAGCTCCCTGGTGGCTAGGGTGTACCTCTGTTGTGACACATGTGCCTTGAAACAGGTCTCCAGGAGGGTGACTGTGAACCATGGTTCATTGCGTCAGAATCCAGTCTTGAAGCCCAGCTCCAGTACTCATTTGCCAGGGAATCTTGAGCAAGTTCCTTAACTTCTCTGAGCCTGAATTTCCTTACTGGAAAAATGAGGCCAGATCATCAGCATCCAGAATCCAGTGAAACACAGGACAAAGTCGTAGACACTGGTGACTCGGTGACACAAGTTCCTGCTTTCATGGGACTTACAGTGTGATGGGAAAGGCAAACTTGAAGCAAACATAAGAAGGGTGGGAAGGACTGAGTATCAACTTGGACTTACGGGATATTTGTAAGGATTAAGTAGACACTGATTGCAAAAGCTTTTAGTGTCTGGTAGTGTGTGCTCAGCAGTGACCAGTGGAGCCTAAATTCCAGGTGGTTGAGGCTCGCTCGTTCCTAAGTCTGTGGCTGTGACTTTGATCTCCACTCTGGGGGGACAAGGGGGTGGGCAGAAGGAGACTCTCAACAAGGTGACAGTGGCTTTGAAGACCTCCAGAAATAAAAAGTAACTATTCTTCAGAAAAAGCTAGAATCTGAGCATTTCTCTCCCTCTCTTTGATTATAATGGTATTGGTGCTTCTGCCGTTAATTACAGTGCAATGTGTACCAGCCCAGATCCCACAGCTGGATGCTTGGCTCAAGTTCCAGGTGAGACCTTGGACAAAGGCTTAGGTTCGGGCCCTATTTTCTCATCTGTCCAAATGGGGCATAATAATTGACCCTATCTCATGAGATCATTGTGAGGGTTAAATGAGTTAAAAGTACAGAAGAGCACGTTGCATACACTGCTTTGGAAGCATTCACTGTCTGCCATTATTCTGTCCTCCATCTCCTGGGGCCTCTCTGCTAGCCTCCCTGAATTCTAAGAATTCTGGCTGGCAGAGGAGTGACATGTTCCCTCGTGCTACTGATTCTTTCTGGCTGAAGATCATTTGTTCCTTTTAGGGGCTCTGAAAATTTCCCTCCTACCTTACCCACTCCCCTTTCTAGAATTCCATACCTCATTCTTTACTATTGTTATTATGAATCAAAACTACAAAGGGGCTGTACGGTTAGTGTATAAAATTAGAAATGTGTAAATGAGCAAGAAGAAATTAAGTCCACATTCCACCATCCAGAAAGAACTATGGCTAACACTTTGGAGGATATCTCTCTCTCTCCAGACTTTTCCCCCAACTCAATACATTTGTTTAAATAACTATGTACATATAATTAGGGCAGGAGGCCAACATTCTCAGCCTCAGGCCCTGCATAAAGCCCTACAGTTGGGTGGGGCACGAGATCACAGTTGGCTGCTGAGCCCAGGACCCTGGGAGGTCAGGGACAGGACCTTTCGGCCTGACTCCAGGACCCTCCCCAATCCCCAGCTGGGCCTGGAGCTGCCTTTTCCCAGCTCTGCACGCAATGCCCATCTTAGAGCTGCTCTGGATCCCTCCCAGGGAGGAACTCTTGTTGTGTAGGATTATTGTGTCAGAAGGAAAACCTGCAGGCATGTCCTTGGGAATGAATTAGGCCTTTATGTGAAAGCCATTCAGCCACACCCCAGTTTCTGGTAACCACTCTGAAAGCTGGCTATGACATCACTAATGACCGAGATATTGAGGGGATGGGTGGGAGCTTGCAGAACATTTGCAGTTTAACAACAACTGGAGAACTTCCCGAGGAATTCAAAAGTGGCATTTAGTTGGGCTTTCTCTCTTCTTTATTTTTTTCTTTCTTCTTCTTCTTTTTTTTTTTTTTTAAACCAGGCCTTCTTGATTCCTCCCAAACCCAGAATAGTAGAGTTTGCTTTGACTCTTTACCATGAAACTTCTCTGAAATCTTAAAAAGCATAATGGCTATAATTTATGAGCACATATTCTGTGCCAGCCCCTTTATATAAATTATGTTTAATCCTCATCTCAAATGTCCCAGGCTATAAGGAAAATGTTGATCAGCAAGTCCAGTGGCTTGACCCAGACCCTGCTTCTGTAAGGGGTAGAATAAGACTTGAACCCAGGCAATCTAACTCAGAGCCTGTAGGGTTTATTTTTTTGCATGAAAATTAATGTCTATTTTATTCAAGTGACAAATACCAGGTTAAAAATCAGGAGGATTGGGGCCAGGAGTGTAGACTGTGGCAGAGTACATACTTAGCATATGCAAGGCCTGGGGGAAAAATCAAATAGGACTGGAGGCAAAAACCTGTAGCCCACACCCCCAACACTTTCTATCTCCTGCCCTGCTCCTCTGAAGCAGCCACTTTGAATTCAGCAGCTGTTGTTTTCTGTCCTTTACTCTAAATTTCAAAATATTCACATAAATGCCATTTCTCAATTTATTTTAGACTAAAGAATCCCCTCCCCCCATCATTTCTTTGTTTTTCTCTACTTATGGCAATTTCTCCCAATTCCTTTACTGTATCTATCAAAGGTCTAGCAATTCCTGCCACTAGTCCTATCTACCAAATAGTACGTAAGTTCTTCCCTCCCCAACACCCCTTGGCCTGTGCCTGTGCTGAAGCTCCTCTTCCTGGATGTCAGGACTTCATCTTTCATGATTTTGAGTTTTTGATACTTGTGTGTCTGAAAATGTTTTTTATTTTTTATTAGAGCATTATAGTTATGATACATAATAGTTGGGTTCATTTTGACAAAATCATACATGCAGGGAGTTTGATCTACTCCATATTAGTCCCCAAGTGTCCCCCATCCTTTCCTCCCTCCCACTATTCTCCTTCTCTTACTTTACTGATCTTCCTTTTACCCATTTATTTTTACTTGGTGCTTCATACGTATACATAAGGTGGAATTCACTGTGGTATGTTTATACAGGCACATAGTGGGATTTTTTAAAATTCATTCTGTATTTCCTGCCCTTTCGGTCCCTCCTGCTCCCTCTATATCTTCTTCTTCTACTCCACTGATCTACCCTATATCTTTATGATGTCTGGTCCCCCTTCCTCCCCATATTTTGCTTTAGCTTCCACATGTGAGAAAACATTGCACCCTTGGTTTTCCCCTTCACATTTGATCGATCACTAGGTATAAAATTCTGGATGGCAATCACTTTCCTTCAGAATCGTGAAGGCATTTCTCCACAGTGTTTTATTCAGTCTTCCCGGTGAGAAGCTTGACGGCCTTCCAATTTCCATTCCTTTGTCTATTGGGTCTCTCTCTCTGGCTTTTCACATATTCTCTTTACTTTTTGGTTCTAAAATTTGATATTGTCATGTTCTGATGTGAATCTTTTTTTTTTTTAACTCATGGGGCAGCTCTATTGAAAATTTTTACTTATCATATTTTAAGTTTTGAAAAATTTTCTGATTGTTCCTTTTTCGTAGAATTCTATTTTTATGTCATATTTTACTTTATAGGTTAATTGATAGGTTCCTCTTCCTCCTCTTCCTTTTCTCCTCCTCCTCTTTCTTCTTCTTTTTTTCTGTTTGCCATATAGTGTGTTGCCTCTGAGCTCCCCTTTTCCTGTGTTTTGACCTCTTTCTTTCATTGCAAATGTCTGGTGACCCCTCCTATTTAAGAGCAAGGCAGGTTTGCAGTTTAGTAGGTGTTATAGTAGGGTGACCTGATGGCTCGAAGGCTTTTTGACCAAGAATCCTCAAATAACATTTTGTGGCCGTCTCTTCCTAGGATTGGAGAAAGGGGGTGAAGAATAGGCTCAGTCTGTCCAGAGAGGAATCTTCCAGTTAATTGTCTGGAAGGGCAGTGGCTTCACTGTGGGTATTTCAGGAGTAGCCAGAGAATTGAAAATATCCATCATTAATCTGTAGTTTTAAATTATTCTCCCAGTTTCCAAACTCCTGTCTCACTGTCATCTTCTGCTCTGACTTATGTCCTGGAGTACTGAGCATGTCTGGTTCAATTATTCCAGATAATACAGTTTTGGCCTTTCCCCCACAAAAGATGAGGGGTTGGCCTTCTATTTCTTAGATTGGGCTTCATCTCTGGCTTCTGCTGGACTTGACTTTAAGCACCAAATTCTTAGAAATCCTGTAACTCCTCAGTTCACTTCTCATCATTTCTCTCTTGTACGCAGGTGGATTGTGACTTCCTCAGTTCTACTCAGAGACCACTTTCCTACCTACACACCTGTCAAAATGTTTGGAAATCTTTCCTTCCCAGTGGTCATCTGACTTATTCTCTTTATCCTTTTGACTTAATGATTTCTTAATTTCATGATTAGTGATTTTTTGCAGGTGGTGAGTGAGGTGAGATTTGGGAAGATGTAACAGTTATCCACTGTTGCATAATAAAATAAAGGCTAAAAACAACAATTTATTATTTCTCAAGATTCTGTGAATTGATTGGGTGGTTCCTCTGCTGGTCTCACAGCTGCAAGCAGCAGTTAGCTGGGTTGGAAAATAAAAGCTGTCCTTGTTCACATCTAGGGGTTGATGCTAGCTGTTGGCTGGGGTGCCTCAGTTCTTCTCATTTCCCCTCATGTTCCAATTAGCCAAACTAACTTATTTAAGGGGTGCTCTCAGGATAATGTGCTAAAGGTTAAAGAACATCACTTCCACTGAGTTATACTAGACAAAGCAAGTCAGTTCAGGTTCAAAATTTTTTCTCTCAATGGGAAGAATGGAAAAATCACATTGTAAAGGTGCATACATACAGGGCTAGGAGAAATTGTTGAGCTATCTTTACCCCCCCCCCAAAAAAAAAAAAACATCTATGATAGAGGGAGAAGAACAACATCCAGGAATATCAATCAATGTTCAGTTGAAAGTCTTCCCATGCCCTTTGTATTACACCACACCACTAATGTCTGGGTCCTGGACATTAATATCTTTCTAGAATTTTGCTAACCAAACCCCATGGTTCTAAGTAAGTGTAAGTACATATATCATAACCCTGCACTAGAAAGTGAAGTAGAGCACCCTGAGTCTCGTCAAGGGATTTGGAATTGGAGAAACTCAGGTTGAAATCCCAGTTCTGTTGCGTATTAGTCCTATAACATTAGACAGTCTCTCTGAGCCTCAATTTCCTTACATATAAAATGTGGCTTTGTGCACAATAAATGGAATAGCAAGTGTAAAATTCATACTTAACACAATGTCTGGCACAGAACAAATGATCAATAAACAGTAGAAATGCTATGTGCTTGTTCAGGGCAAATATTACACCTCTAATAATTTAACCACTGGTGATGAAATTTGAGAAAAAGAGTCTGATTTAAATCCAGGCTCCTGGGGCTGGGGTTGTGGCTCAGTGGTAGCATGTGTGAGGCCTAGCATGTGTGAGGTCCTGGGTTTGATCCTCAGCACCACATAAAAATAAATGAATAAGTGTATCGTGTCCAACTACAACTAAAAAATAAAGATTTTTTTTAAAAAAGCTCATTGTAATAAATAAATAGATCCAGGCTCCTTCACATAGTATGTCAGAGGACTGCTGAGAGGGTCCAATTGGTTTAAACAGGAAAGGCACCCAGAAGAGTGCCTGGCACATCACACGTGCTTAGCACATGTCTTGTGCGCAACCAACATTGTCACAACACCCAGCATGAGTGAGATTCTGCTAGGACCACTGTGATGAGCATCACCATACTATATTGCGGCCTGCCAGGAATGATGCCAAAGGTGGTGGTGGTCGAGTCCACTCCACATATGGAACCAGGCAGCAACGTGAATGGCATTGCATCTGCTTTCGAGGGTTCTTTAATCCTTCTCTCTTTCTGGGGGTGGCCAGCTCTCAGGTGTGCCCAGTGCTAAACCTGGGTCCCATGGGTGAGTCTCAGGGGACTAAGAACCACCTGGTACTGTTTGGAACACTCCAGGTGTACATATGCATTTTTCTAGTTCATAACTTATATCAGATTCTCAGAAGGGTTGCTACTCCACAAACTTCTGATTAGACATAACAACTCTAGAGGCTCTCCTGCCCTTCCAGGATGTGAGCTTCTACCATGGTTTGAGTCGAGAAGTAAAGTTATATTAGGATTAGATTCAAGTGGGAGTCAAAAGGATCTGGAGAAAGAGCCTGATGGTTTCTCCTGACAGGGAGGGGAATAAGCTTCATGAAGTGATAATCTATGAACTCCATCTTTGCTGCTCAGTGACTTACTTTTGCAAATTGGCTGGCCTTTACTTGTTTGCAAATGTGGTTGTCTAGATAAGTGACAATCACTGAAGTGAGCTATTCTTCACCTTGTCCATGCTATGGGCATTTTAAATATTTATCTGGCAGCCTACATGCCCTGAACATACTCCATCCTAACCTCTGGGTGTGGGTACATCAAAGACATTCCTCTTGCTGCCCCCAGGATCAGGTGGGAAGGGTTGGGCTTGCTTGGTGAGTTGCAGGGACATCTCTCTATTTCTTGAAGGTGTTTCACATACTGATTCTTCTCATATAGCCACATTCCTGACCAAAAGCACTATATTTTAAGGCATGGACATGGTGTTGTATGATTTTTAAGAGGAAAAAACAAAACTAAAAAACAATCCCAGCAGAATTGCAACATCCAAGCTAAATCTTGTTCCCCCTGAAGTTTAATTTATCATCTTCCACTTGTGACTTAAAGGCAAAAGGTAGCTCATCGAAACTCTTTGAAATATTTGCTGGGTGACCCGTCCTGGGGAAGAGTAGTACAATTCCATTGGAGATCACTGGAGCCTGACTTAGGCATCCTGGGAATTTGGAGGCAAGCAGGAAGAAAATTCTGGATTACATTGTGCCCCAGTGTGAGGTCTAAGCAAATCCAACACAGGGGCCATTTTCTACCCTACTGGAAATTGCTTCTCCTTAACTTCTTAAGTCCTTGTTCCTGCCTACTGTTGATTCCAGTCAGCACTGATCCCCCCGGTGGGGACATGGGGAGGTAGCCAGATTCAGGACAGCAGGAGGCCAGGATTCCCCAGTTAGCCTGGCTGTGCAGGAGGCCCTTCCCCATGACCCTCACCACAGGGATTATTTGGTGACTCACTTGAATGAGGCATCATAAATTTCTTTCTAATAGCACACTTGTCATTGAACCATTCCAACAATTTGGCATGGTAAGCAATCTGGCTCAAGGCAGCAGAGGTAATCCTCGGCTTATAAAGTATCTCCTGCTGCGTGCTGGAGAGGGGAGAGGACCACCATGTCCGTGTGGATATATTTGTCTGGAGCTCTTTATAGACGAGTGAATGGAGTTCTGGCCTATCATTATGTTAAGTGAAATAAGACAGACTCAGAAAGTCATGAGCCATATATTTTCTCTCGTTTGTAAAAGCTGGGAAAAAAAATTGAGGCATCTCATGAAAATAGAAGGGGGACCAGTAGAGGAAGGGAGCCAAGGGGAGAAAGGAGAGAACGCAAAGGGGAAGTACTAGGAAATGAAATTGACCAAATTATGTTATGTGCAGGTAGGAATGTAATGGTATGAATCCCATTATTATGTATAGTTATACTATGCCAATAAAAAATAAAAAAATTAAAAATAGGGATAAAAATCCTAGTTCCTCTATTTTCAACCTGGGGGACCTTAGGCAGTTTCCTTCTTAATCTTTTTAGGCTCTCTGTTCCCCACCTGTGAAATGGGGATGATGTTTACAATTCCGGAGGTACATGGCTCTCAGCAGTGCCAACACACAGCAAGCACCCACGAGTGTGGTCATGCTATTACCAACTCCAGTCAGTGTTACCTGCTTCCTTTGGTGGCTGACCACCTCCCCTGGGCGCCTGTGTCCTCTGCTATGGCACTCTACCCTCTCCCTTCTTTAAAATAAAGCATGATAGACACTCCATCTATGCTGTATTATTTAATAATTTCCACTAGTATTTGAGGGAGGTTATAATTATCCCTAGTCGACACAGGTAGAAACGGAGGCTGAGCAAGTTTAGATGACTTCCCCAAGTCCACCACTAGGGGCGCGATAGTGCCAGGTCTTGAACCTGAGTCAGACTCTAAATTTATTTTCCAACCCAACAGCTCCCAGGGAAGCCTATGATCATGGATCAACTGCCATTAGAGAAGTTTCAAGTATTTGTGTCATTGCATTCTTCTCAGGCAGTTCACTCCCTAGCTTCTGGACAGTTGCCAAGGAGGTGTGCATGAGAGGGCAGAAGGACTTCTTTGGAGGATCAGGCAAGGCCATAAGGCAACAGAGCTGACATTGACTGCTCCCTTGCTCCGTGGCAGGCTCCTTGCTGATCTGTACGTCTTAGTTAATGCGCACAACACTGAAGTGAATGAGTCCTCAAGCATCTCTTCTTCACAGAGGAAACTGAGGCACAGAGATCATGTCACTCTCCCCAGCCTGCACCTAGGCGTCTTAACAGTGTCAACACTCTCTTCACCTACTGCTTCCCATCAGTGTGGATAAAGTTAGACCAGAGCAGTCATTTGGAAATTATACCCAGGCCAAATTTCCTCAACCCACCACACTGAGCAAATTCCTGGACCTTCTCTTCCTTCCAGAGCCTCCCAGTCCTCCCACTAGGCCCTTGAGCATTTAAGGTTCTGTGTACTGTATTTTACCACATGATCATCACAGATTTTTATGCCAAATGTTTTTGCGAAATAGTGGGGTGTGATTATTACATGAAGCTTTTTCTTTTTTTAAATTGTGCCGGTAATTACTTAAAAATCATTTATTACTAAAATGTCTTTGGTGCAAGATTAAGATGCACAGAATGCTTGTGAATATAGGTTAAAATTGAATAGCCCAAGTGGATACAAATCATTTCTTTATGACAGTTTAACATTTCTCCAGTCTAAAAAAAATTAACATGTTAGTTGTTACCGATTTGTGCATTACGACCAAAATATTACACTTAAGAAAATTTACTACAGTGTCGTGAAGTATGAACTTACAAAATTTAACCTTCAGTGTCCAGAGGTTCTGTGCCACTATCATTGTTTTTTTTTTTTTTTTTTTTTTAAAGATAGAGTGAGAGAGAGAGAGAGAGAGAGAGAATTTTTTAATATTTATTTTTTAGTTTTTGGTGGACACAACATCTTTGTACATGGTGCTGAGGATCGAACCCGGGCCGCACGCATGCCAGGCGAGCGCGCTACCACTTGAGCCACATCCCCAGCCCCCCTATCATTGGTTTTGTTGTCTGACTTACCGTCCTCGGCACTGGCTGTGTTTGCTGTCATTGGTACTGCAGCGTTCTAAACAAACCATGCAAGCTGGCTCTCGGAAATATAGTGACACTGCGCATGACCTGAGAATTCCAGCCTGCATGCTTGCTGTGTGCAGGAAGACAGATGCACATCCATATGCCACCGATGAATACATTGCCGTTCTGTTTATCTTTTAAGTGGTGTGACCAACAGAACTATACCAGGCAATGATTACATGATGAAAAGATATAAACCAACTTTTAGCCTGAAAAAACAGAGTGTGATAATTTTGCAGTGGCAATTACGCAGTGACATATGGTATGTATGTGGTGGGGGGTGGTGGTCAGTGAGGGGTATCTCTGCTACTTCCAAGTTTCCTAGGGATACAGAGAAAGTATCAGCCTAGGCAGCATCTTTGGGATTCCCCACCTCCAAGCTATAGGTGTGTGCCCCCACAGAGCTGAGACATTGTTAAAGGACAAAGCAGGTCTGGGTGCTGCAGGGCACTCTCCTGTGCACTAGGCTTGGCACTAACCCTGTCTCCATTTCACCCATGCAGGCTTCCTGAGCTGGGGAGCTCTGCCTCATTGTCCTTTAAGTCTCCATCAGCCGGAGAATATAAGATCAGGTGGCCTCTCAAATAAGACCAGTTGACTGATAAGTGATTGAGAAACATCCACGTGAGAAGATAAACAGCCCTGGGGAGCAACATGGCCCCAAATGTGCTGGGCAGTAGAAGCATGAGAGAGATCAGAACTCTGCCTAGACAGTCTCCCTGTGGAGAGCAGAGGTGGGCTGCAGATGGCAGGAGGGAAGAAAGGTGTGCAGAACTCCAAAAAGCACAGGTTCATCCCAGTGAAGGGCTACTGCCAACCAGAATAGCCAAAAAGGCCTGGCGGGGCGCCATGGTCAGGGCAGTCCAAGGTTTCCCTCTGGCATCCTGAGCCTATGTCATATGCTTTCAGAGTGACTTAAGGGCTTTTCTGCTCTTCAAACTACACCCTCTGTCATCTCTGCTACACCAGACTGCACCATGAGCAGGAGCTGGAGGGGGATGAAACTACCTGGCCTGTGGGGGCTGTAAGATCTAAGTTGGAAAGGCCCTTCCGGTCTGCCACACACACTTGTGGTGCTCTCCCTCTGAGTGGGTGACCTTGGGAATGCCCCTCCATCTGTGGTTGTTCCTTCACAGCTTCATTGTGAAACAGCCTAAAACTTGCATAGGTCCTCCACAGGCACACATTTAAAAGCAGCAACTCTGCCAGGATGCAGCACCTTAGATCCTCTCCTCAACAATGTGGACACTCTGAGTGCAGAGTCTCTCCCTGAGTGGTCTCCCTCCAAATCCAGTACCTAGTCCCTGCCCACCCTCCCAGCCTGAAGCCCCTGTGGAGTAGTCTCTGACACAGAAAAGGAAAGCATTAGCATAATCACCAATTACAGTCTCCTCACTCATTTCCTTGTGAAAGTAATTTGCCAATGCCCAGAGGCAGGGCTCCTCTCAACAGCCACCAGGCAGGGAACTATGTCAAGCTAATTAAGTGGAAATGATGCTCTTGGGGACAGGCCCTGCGTTCCTGTTGCTCTGAGCACATCACACTAAACATGAAGGCAGCCTAGGGAAAATGTGGATGAGTCAGCCAGGAGGAAGATGATTAAAGGGTTGGAAAGTGAGATGGATGGATGTAGGGTTAAAGGTTAAGGCAACTGAAGTATTTAGCCCAGGGAAAGGAATGAGGACAGGCAACTTAATCATCTTTTCCTGAATTATAAAAGAAGTCCCCCTCTCTGCTCTTCCCCTCCTCTAAGCCTGCATGCTCATCCTCACTCCCTTGATCTTTACCTCACTCACTTTTGTTCGACTTACTTTTCTTTTTTTTTTGGGGGGGGCGGGAGGTACTAGGGATTGAACTCAGGGGCAATCGACCACTGAGCCACGTCCCCAGGGTTTTATTTAGAGACAGGGTCTCACTGAGTTGCTTAGCGCCTTGCCTTTGCTGAGGCTGGCTTTAAACTCGCGATCCTCCTGTCTCAGCCTCCCCAGCTACTGGGATTCCAGGCGCCCAGCTTTTTATTTCATTTTGATTTTCACTGAATACCTTCTCTGGGCCAGACATTTTGCCAGGTATAATAATGATGAAAAGACAGGGTTTCTGCCTTGCAGGTCAAGTGGGAGAAATGGGTCCATAACCCCCAAAACCCTATATACCTTATCAAAGGCAGGAGGGGCTGAGGTGTCAATTGCTATGGGCACTCAGGAGCAGATTGGGCCGCTCAGCCCTGTCTGGGCTTCAATGGAGTTTCCCAATGAAGTGATGCCCAAGTGGAATCTTAAAGAATAAATCAGTGAGCCGGGTGAGGACTGGTGGTGGGAAGGGCATTCCAGGCAGCACCAGCTGCCCAAGCAAAGGCCCAAGATGAAGCGTCCAGAGTGCATTAGGCAATGACAAATAGCCGGACTTTACAGGAGCAAACAGCAGAGCCTTGTGCAATGCAGTGTTGGCAGAGGGCCAGGCAGGGCCCAGATCTGAAGGTAGGAAATGTGGGCTTTATCTGGAAGCCAGCAGTTCCCAGTGTGCAGAATAACACAGGTGACATGCAGTGCTGGTCAAGGATTAAAAAATACAATAATCAGTTGAGTGATGGTGAGTTAAACTAGTAGTTCTCAGTTGAAAGGCAATTGTGTTCCATGGACATTTGGCTTTGTCTGGACATATTTTTGATTGTCCTAATTTGGGGAAAGGAGAGCTATTGGCATCTCATGTGTAGAGGTCAGGGATGCTGTTCCACAGTGCACAGGCTGAAACCCCATAAAAAATATCTTCCCCCCCCCCATTGACAGCCCCTGTACAGCCTCTATTGGATAATTTACCTCTTTGTTATTCTGTTTGCTAGTTGGCCTTCCCTCTGGAATGATGCAGATCTTGAGTGACTGGGTTCAGGTAGCCAGTATTTAGGTGAGGAAGGAGGTTAAAATGTGAAAGAGAGATCATTCTGGGCAGGATTGAATGGAAGGGATTGCATGGGGTGGAATCTAGCTCATTAGGATACTCCTGCCATTACTGTTGGTGGATGATTCTAGGGAGTCTTTTCATCCTAGCAGCCCCTACCAGCAATGGCTAGGGGTGTGGGAATTGAACCTGGCCCTGGAGAATTGGAAAGATAAGTTAGTCAGGGATCTATTTTGTTCTGGTCAATGTTTGAGGGCAGGGAAGAGTATTTCTATGGTCAGGCTCTTCTTCCCTGTTTTATTTTTCTTCATAGCATCTTTAAACATTTTTTTAAGTTTGTTTGCCTATTTTAGTTTATTTGTTCATAATTATAGCCCAGTATCTAGAATAGTGCCTGGAACATAGTATGTGCTCAATTGAAATGCATTGAATGAATATCTAAATCCCTGATATCTAATCCAGAGCTACCTAGTGGTTCTTCCTCCTCTGCACCATCAGGAACAGGGAAGTCATAGGAAGTTTCCCTTCCTGCTAAAACATGTAGCATTTTTTTTCATTATTTAGAGTGATCATTCTGAAAGCACTGTGGGGGGATGATTTGTAGGGGCATTATTCTTACACCCTGCTTTTCCCTTAAAAATCTGGGATGATGAACTAACCATTAGCTGAGGAAGGTGGGTGTCAGGGGGACAGAGCAGGTGATCCAAAAGGCCAAACAAGCTGGCAGCCAAATGAAATCATAGCAACTTGATAGGACAATGGCACAAACAAAGGCCTAGCTGCCTCCCGGAACTGCTGCCAAGCGCTGTGACCCGTGGGTCTAATCACATCTGTGTGTGGTGCTGCTGCAGAGGAGCAGCCCACACAGCTGGCAGGGCTTCAGTCACTGCCTGCTCGCCTCAGAAAGGCCATTCATCACAGCATGAGGCCACCAGGGTGCTCCCCAATTACACACCAGGAGCAAGGACCAAAGCAGGAGAGCAAGTGCCTACCAGTCCCCTTGGAAACAAACACAAGAAAATAAACATTTGTGGTCAGAAGCAGGTGTCTAGGCCTAGCCAGGGTTGCCAGGGAATTCAGTGTTAATGTTGGGGGGATGGTCTGTTTACCAAGGCAGCAGTCTACCGGGCTTTTGTCAAGCTTGGTCCACGTCTAGTTTCAAATATCAATGGGCCCTTCAAGCTGGGGGTTCCAGTTTGCAGAGGTGAAAGGCCTCACACTGTCCCTTTGAGCTATATGGCCTCAGGCAAGTCATCTATAAAAACTACATGGGTGAGGGAGGGTGTGTTATCTGGTTTTGCTAACCTGCAGGTTTATTGGGAAGATCAAAGACATAGGGCAAGTGGAGGGGCCTTGAGAAGAGTAGTGTAGAGTGCAGGTAGGTGTGAGGGGTGCAGCTGTGCCTCACCTCAGGGGGACGTACACTTGAAACAAAGGCAAACTACAGAGGGCGGTTACCTGCCTTCCGAGTTACCTGAGAACCAAGGGCCCCCTTCCCTTCTTTTTTAGGGTCTTTGATTCGTGCCCACTTTTGTTGCCTGTGTTGTTTTTTTGCTGGAAAAAATATAAGCAGAACTGTCTTTCTGCAGAGGACAGCCTGGAATGCAGAATTCCCTGAGGGAAAAGCTGATGTTCCCAGAACTGAGCCTGGGAAACTTGCCACAGCTGGGGCTGTTCTCTGCCATACCTGGAATGGCAGTCGTTGCCTGGAGGATCTGCAATCCCCGGAAAGGCAAACAGGAGTATTCTGACCTTTAAAAGCCGCCTGAGAAGGTGACTGCAATAGATCTCCTAGATATTCCATGATGAATACTCTTGACTCCTTAAAAATAAGTACAGTTCAATTGCCGGCCTATGGAGACATGCATGTAGGTTTTGAACTCTGGGAATAAGACCAGAGTTCAAAATCTATAATATTGATTAAAATACTGTGCTTTTAAATGACATTACATGTATTACCAGTTAATTTCACATCCATTACTCTATTTAATCTTTATTATAACCCATGAGTTGTTATTGTCCCAATTTTAAAGGGTGGAGAAATTTGGTTTACAAGTGCATAAATGACTGGCCCAAGGTCACAGGCTGGCACACAGTAGAGTAGAACAAAGACTTGGTTCTTCTATCTATGAGTCTAAGGCTTCATAAATGGCAAGTTTGTTTCTTTATTGTTGTGTTTTTTTTTTTTAATTTTCCATGGGTAGGAAGCTGATTAACAGTAAATTCAAAGGTTGATTAGAGTTAGGGACTTCTAATGGGAATCCCTCTAAATTCCTGTAACATTATTACTCATCTTTTCTTCAAGAAAACAGAAAATCAGGCTAATGGCATCTGAATGACACCACAAACCCAGGATTTGGTACCATAGCAGGTGTATGAAGATTTGTGAAGAGACTCACCAGCCACTGCTTGCTGTCAGGTCCATGGGCACTGTCTAGGACTTCAAGAGATTCCAGGCTAGCGTTGCCTCAATGAGTATTTATAGAGCAACATTTGCCGAGATGCCCAGAGGAATTTGAAAGTATAAATCATAGTCTCAGTCTTCAAGGAGTTTATAATTTGGTAGGAAAGGAAGATTTGTTTTAAAATCTTTGGTAACGTACAACACAGAATGGAACCAAATGCCCAAATGTTTTTGTGTCTTAATTTTTTCATTTGCAGATGGACACAATGCCTTTATTTTATTTATTTTTATGTGGTGCTGAGGATTGACCCAGGGCTGGGGATGTGGCTCAAGCGGTAGCGCGCTCGCCTGGCATGCGTGCGGCCGGGGTTCGATCCTCAGCACCACATACCAACAAAGATGTTGTGTCTGCCGAGAACTAAAAAATAAATATTAAAAATTCTCTCTCTCTCTCTCTCTCTCTCTCTCTCTCCTCTCAAAAAAAAAAAAAAAAAAAAAAAAGGATTGACCCAGTGCCTTGCACATGCTAGGGGAGCACTCAACCACTGAGCCAGAGCCCCAGCCCCTGCACACTTGTTTGGTACATAGTCTGCAAAGGCTTCAGGAAGGAAGCAAGTCTTGAGAATGGGTGGCACCTAGAAGGGGAGAAAGGATACAGGGTTTCTAATCTGGTGGAGGATGAATTACCAAGCAGCAGGTAGGGTGATGGGACGTATGGTTTCCAATACTGCCCCACCCATCCTCCCAGTACTCTGGTCATTCTGCATATATTACCTGGTCCTTGTATAAGCCAGGTTTTTAACACATGTCTGACCTTTATACTTGCTATTTCTTCTTTTGGAAAGAACCACCCTCCCTTCTTACCTGGTTCTCACACGTCTCATGCCCAGTGTACCTATTAAGCATTGACTCCTCTCTCAGTTTTACTTCATTTCTACTGTGAAACTATCTCTGATCCCCTGTCAAAGCTTTGTCTTCCTCTTCATGGAACTA
This sequence comes from Spermophilus citellus, assembly GCF_964194105.1. Taxonomy (NCBI): domain Eukaryota; kingdom Metazoa; phylum Chordata; class Mammalia; order Rodentia; family Sciuridae; genus Spermophilus; species Spermophilus citellus. The sequence goes on along the minus strand of NC_138187.1, from coordinate 124,234,955 downwards.
ACCAAGTATCAGAATGATTGATTAGACCAGATCCTGACCTTTGAGAACAGGGACTCTCTCATGTTAACTTTTTTATGGTCTTTTGTTGAATAAATATAAATGAAAGATGGAAATAATGAATGCACAAATCTGAAAAACAAACAAACAAACAAACCATAGTCCAACTATAGGTTCACCATTAGATAAATAAATCTGCCCAATAAATCTGAGCATAATTAATAGTTCTTCAATAACTATTTTGGGTTGACAGAGTTCTATATAATTCATAACGAAGGCACAAATACCCAGCCTTTTTTATATTTTTTTAGAGATACAGTATTGCTGAGTTGCTTAGGGCCTCACTAAGTTACTGAGGCTGGCTTTGAGCCTTCTGAGCCACTGGGATTTCAGGTATACATCACCACGCTGGCATGAACATTATCTTTAATGCAGGATAGTCTGTAAATAGATACACAAATTGCCAGAGAAAATGAAAGTCAAATATGTTATCGAAAAGGGTTTCCCGAGCTATATACATCTAAGATCAGGTGAAGGAAATCCATATTTAACAAAATGAAATTGGACCCCTATCTCTCACCCTGCACAAAACTCAATTCAAAGTAGATCAAGGACCTAGGCATTAGACCAGAGACCCTGTGCCTACTAGAAAAAAGAGTCATCCCAAATCTCTATCATGCTGACTTAGGAACCAAATTTCTCAACAAGACTCCTAAAGCATAGAAGTAAAATCAAGAATCAATAAATAGAATGGTATCAAACTAAAAAGCTTCTTCACAGCAAAGAAAACAATCAAGAATGTGAAGAGAGAGAGAGTCAGGCATGGTGGCACACACCTGTAATTCCAGTGGCTCCAGAGCCTGAAACAGAAAGATTGAGAGTTCAAAGCAGCCTCAGCAATGGCAAGGTGCTAAGCAACTCAGTGAGACCCTGTCTCTAGGTAAAATATAAAAATAGGACTGGGGATGTGGCTCAGTGGTTAAGTGCCTCTGAGTTCAATCCCCATTACCAAAAAAAGAAAAAGAAAAAAAAAGAAAAGAAAAAAGTGAAGAGAGGGTCTATAGATTGAGAGAAAATCTTTGCCACCAGCACTTCAGATAGAGCATTAATCTCCAGGATATATAAAGGACTCAAAAAACTTAACATTTAAAAAAATAACTCAATAAATAAATGGGCAAAGGAACTGAACAGACACTTCACAGAAGAAGAAATACAATCAGTCAACAAATATATTAAAATTGTTAATATCTTTAGCAATTAAATAAATGTAAATAAAGCTACATTGAGATTTTATCTCACTCCAGTCAGAATAGCAATTATCAAGTAACAATAACTGTTGGTGAGGATGTGGGGAAAAAGCTACACTCACGCATTGCTGGTGGGACAGCAAATTGGTGCAACCACTATGGAAAGCAGTATGGAGATTCCTCAAAAATTTGGAATGCAACCACCATTTGACCCAGTTATCTCACCCCTTGGCATATACCCAGAGAACTTAAAATAAACATACTAAAGTGACACAGGCACATTAATGTTTATAGAAGCTCAATTCATAATAGCTAAGCTATGGAACCAACCTAGGTGCCTTTCAACAGATGAATGGATAAAGAAAATGTGGTAGATGTACAAAATGGAATATTACTCAGCCTTAAAGAATGAGATTATGGCATTTGCAGGTAAATGGATGGAACTGGAGACTATCATGCTAAGTGAAATAAGCCAATCCTAAAAGACCAAAGGCCTAATGTTCTCTCTAATATGTGGATGGCAACTATAATAGGCAGGGTGGAGGGGGAGACGAGGAGAGGTTCACCAGATTGGACAGGGCAGAGTGGGGGGGAGTGAAGAGGGATGGGAATGGGGAAGACAGTAGAATGAATGAGACATAACTTTCCTATGTTCACGTATGATACACAATCAGTGTAAATCCACATCATGTACATCCACAGGAATGAGAAGTTATACTCCATGTATGTATGATGTGTCAAAATACATTCTACTGTCATGTATAGCTAAAAAAAATAGCAGGTTAGGCAATCATCTGGAGCCCTCATAACATCTTCTGGGAAAGGGCTGTGTTCTGTGTGGTGACATAATATATAGAAGAAGGCTAGGGACATGGCTCAGAGGTTAAGTGCCCCTGGGTTCAATTTCTGGTATCAACAAAACAAAACAAAACAAAACCTTGATTGTACCCAGGAAGCCCAGGAGACCCACAGCCCCAGCTAGGGTGTGCTCAGAGAGAGACAGTCTACCAAAGGAGCAACGGACCCAGAAGGACATCCTGACCTTGGGTTTGGGGGAAGACCTGTGATGATTAAGGGGTGTAAAGAAAACTTTCCCAACTGGCTGGAAAGAGAAAATGAGACTGTCTTTGAAAGTCTTTTGTAATTTCAAAAACTGAATGCAAAGTCAAAGGACTCTCATTATTGTCCACATAATGTCAAATTTAAAACTGTCAACTTAAGACTGATGGCAGTTTTCCTAATCTTCATCTATAAGCAACAGGTTGAAAGAAGACTTCATTACTTTATCTTGTGCTTTTTGAACCATTCAACAATTTTTTAAAATTTCATGAAACTGCAAAACTATTCTCTCATCCATCTATGAACAGCAGTGATAGGGAAAAAAGTCAGGTCCCTAGGAACTTGTGGAAGCCTAAAAAGAAATCACAGAAATAAAGGCAGTGACCGTACCTCACTTTATCCAACGGAAAGGCATAATGAGTAAATCACCACAGGTTGAGTTAACAGAAAATGAGTCAGAGTAGCTTTGGGGAGAAAAGGGCGTGGCATAGAATGTGGGACCTAGGTTACAGTTGGGAATCCTGGTTCCTTCATTTTTTTCACATGTAAAATGGGTATAATGAACTAGGCTATGGTTTGGACATGGTTTAAGTGTGTCCCGCAAAGGTCCTTATGCTGGAAGCTTGGTCCTGGGTGTAATGATATGAGAAATGGTGGATATTTAAGAGGTGGGGCATAGTGGAAGATGATTGGGTCTTTGGGGTAACAACCCTGAAAATGATAAATGTAGTCCTTTCAAGGCTAGTTTAGTTTTTATGAGAATGGGTTGTTACAAAAAAAAAAAAAAAGCCACCCCAAAGCTTGGTCTCTTCTGCACAAGACCATTTTCCTCCCCATTTCACCATGTTAAGGCAGCTAGAAGGGCCCTCACCAGACTCAGGCACCGTGCTGTTTGTATTTTCTAGTAAACAGATCTTGATCCAAATTAACCTCTTTTCTTCATAAATCCCAGCCTCAGGTGTTTTGTTATAGCAATACAAAACTATGACATTTACCACAAAGAATCATTTTGAGACTCAATTAAGATAACCTGTATGCCAGCAGCTAGCACCAAAAGACCTGTAACTCTGTACATGTCTGTTTGTTAAATTTCAGAAATATAAATAATGCTTTTGACTATAAACAATGAAAAATGTAACTGTCATGACTGAGAAAAATAGGGATTTATTTTTCTCATTGTAAAATAAATCTCTGTAAATAATCAGTCCAGGATGGAGTAGGATAACTAACATTCAGTCTTTCCCAGGACCATACCTATTTTAGCCTTAAATGTCCTACATTTTGGGAAGCTCTCAGATGGTGAGTCAGTCTTGCAATATGGTCATCAGTGTTACCATCAAGAATCAAGATGCTTTCTTCTTTTTTTCACTTGACTATTCTTACTGGTACTTGTTCCTTTATGGTTTCAAGATGGCTATTGCACCTTTGGGCATCATGTCAGAATTCCAGGTTAGAAAAGAGAAGTATAAAAGAATTGATGGTTTTCTCCTAGAGAAGTCTGCTTCTATTTATGGAAAGAATGCTTTTCTGGAAGACTTACACTTTTATATTTTTAGCCAGAATGGTTTCATTAAATGAAAGAATAGCTGGGAAATAAAATCAATTGTTTGTTTGTTTCCAACCCCATAGTAGAAGGCAAGGGGATAAGATCCTAAGATGTTCTTGAGTGGCCAATCCACAGAACTTGAAATCCTCCTGCCTTAGCCTCTTATGTAGCTGGGATTAAAGGCATATGCCATCACACAGCTGGCTTTTATTCTTTTTCATACCCAGCCAGTGTGTGTTGAGTCCCACGTATGTGACAGGTTCCATGCTAGGATCTGCAATGAGCAGAAAGATGAATATGATATAACCCCCAGCCCAAGTTAAGTGGCTGTCATTATCCACATGAGAAATCATCAATTTAAAATCAATGGAAGTTTTCTCAGTATTCATCTATAAAATAGCAAGGATAGAAAAGGGATTCTTTCTTTAATATTTTTTTTATTTATAGTTGGACACAATACCTTTATTTATTTATACATGGTGCTGAGGATTAAACCCAAGGTCTCGCATGGCTAGGCAAGCACTCTTACCACTAAGCCACAACCCCAGCCCCAGCAAGGGGATTCTTTTTACCTTTTGCACAAATGGGTTTTAATAATCTTTTTTTAATTGTTTAAAACGATTTAAATCAATTTTCTCACGCATTTATTCATCAATAGCAGTGGAGAAACAAGTCAGATCACCAGGATATTTTTTTTTGCAATCCAGAAAGAAACCATAGAAAGAAAGGCATGATTGCATCTTGCCATGACTTTATTCCTAAGCACAGAGATGACTGCCAGAAGGTAGCCATGAGAGCTGGGGAGGCAATGTGCTGCCAAAGCCTGCCTGAAATGCAGTTGGAATAAGACTGGTGGATGAGCCAGATAACAATGAACACAATGCACTTTCCAAATAAGGATAAACTCAAAGATTTGAAGGTAGGATTTAGCAAAACAAAACAGAAAAAAGCTCCAGCAACAAAAGCCAGGTGGGTGAGAGAAAAAAGAATGTGTATAGAGCATAAGTACCTCTCATCTCTGAAAGTGGCCTGGCTTTGGGAATCCCAAGCTCCTGGCATTAGGAACCATGTTGTTTAATACAACAGCATATGAACAGAGGTCTCAGTTATCTTAGTACACACTACCAAAGAGCTATAAGAATTGCTTATGGAGAATGTCACCTCAAGTGAATGAAGAGTCCAAACATCCTTGAGAAAGAGAAGGCCAACATAGGTGCCCCGTCTGAGGACTCTACTGGGTGCTCAAGCTTGTTGGGAAAAAGTCTTACCCTTGTTTCCTATCCTTTTGGTCTCTGATGCCAGACCCTTCTTGTTTCTCAGTGTCCCTCTGCCTCTGCAATTCAGTTGTTAGATCTGCCTCCAGGTCTGGGCCTGGCCAGCCTCTGAGCCAGGCAGGCCAAGGTGGCAGCTCAGTTGCCAGCCAGGTTTAGTGTCTGATGTCAGTAACCTCCCTGGGTTCCTGGGCTAGAGACAGCATGCCCTGTCTTACCTCTGCGGGCATGGGTCTGGGTCACAACTCCTACATTAATCCCCTCTCAGGCAGCCTCAGAGCCACCGGAGTAGACCTCTAGTTGTCTTTCAACATTAACTCATGTAGGCATCATAGAACATCATAGAATATGTAGGCAGAGTTATCCCCACATTGCCCACGGGGAAAGGATGCCCAGGGAGGTTAGGGAAAGTGCCCAATATATCCCAGCCACTTGGTGGTGGAGGTGGTATTGAAACCTTTAGGTTTGATTCTGAAGGTCTGCTTGCTTCACTGTTTTGCACCATTTCTTTATACAAGAAGATCTCTCCCCTTCTCTTGCAGGTTGGTATGTGTCCAGAACCCTAGTCCTGCCTGCCATTCTCTGGTAAAGAATCTTAATCACCAAAGACTTGGGTGAAGTCTCTCTCTGAACAAATACAGTATTTACTGAGCAAGTAGACATTCAGTGAGTGCCAGGCTATATGCTGGGCCATTGTGCTATTTTCTGGTTGCTTGAATGTACCTAGCTGTTGATCTCCAAGGACCATCCTTTAGACAAAATAGCAGAGCTTCCTGTGGCCAGCTCAGGCCAAACTTGGTGGCATGGCCAGGCCCCTCTCCCTCTCTTCTGTGCATCAGTGGCCTTTTCTGTCCCTGCTTCTTACCCTTTCCTGTCATGCCCATTTGCAGTCTGAGCCAAGCATGGTCACACCTGAGCCTGTTCCATTTATGACAACTCAGTCACTGCCATCATCAGAATAAGGTGGTTGGAGGAGGTGAAAGAATTGAAATAGCCACCAGATCCATTGATAAAAACATAGTGAAAGTGGAGGTTAAAGAAGAAAAATTTTGCGGGGTGGTGGTGGTAAGGAACTTCCAATAGTCACACTCTCCCCACAAAGTGGAGTGACCCAGAAAGATGTTACACAGGGGCAAGAAACTGAGATGGAAGGGTAAAATGGCTAACCCAAGTTCACACAATGTTATTACATTTTTTTCTATTTTTAAAAGTAATACATGATCATTATAGAAAACTTGAAAGTACCAAAAAGTTAAAAATGAAAAATTAAAGGGCTGGGGATGTGGCTCAAGTGGTAGCGTGCTCGCCTGTCGTGCGTGCGGCCTGGGTTCGATCCTCAGCACCACATACCAACAAAGATGTTATGTCCGCCGAAAACTAAAAAATAAATATTAAAATTAAAAAAATGAAAAATTAGAAAATACTAAAGTATAAAGGAAAAAATACTATTACCCAGAGAAACTAACCAATCATAAATTGTGTTTACCTCTAGACTTTCTTAATATACACACATAGGCTTATTCTATACTACTTTATATTCATCTTTTTCACTTTATTGTTTTATTGTTATTACCTACCCCAACACAAAGTGTTTTATTAAAATGTCATTTTAAAGAGCTGCATAGTATATATGCTCTTCAGTATTCATGGGGGATCGATTTTAGGGCCCCCTGTGGATACAAAATCCTTGGATTCTCAAGTCCCTTATAAAAAAGGGCATAGTATTTACATACTCAACCGACAAGAATTGTCCCATGTACTTTAAATTATCTCTAGATTAGTTACAATACCTATTAACAGGGCAAATGCCTTGTAAAGGATTGTGACATTGTATTGTTTAGGGAATAATGAAAGAAAATCTGCACATATTCAATACAGATGCAATCCCCTCCTCCAATATTTGCTATCTAGAGTTGATTGAATCTGTGGATGTTGAACCTATGGATCTGGAAGGCTGATATATTCCATTATAAGAGCTTGCCATAATTTATTTGACTTACATTCTTGGTTATTTGAGTCATTCCCCAATGCACCTCTAATTTTGTCCTACATAAACAACACTGAGATGGACATTTTTGTACATAAATATTCATGCTCATATCCAATTCGGACATAAACAATACTGAGATGAACATTTTGGTATATAAATATTCATGCTCATATCCAATTCATTTTCCTTTAGTTGAATTCTGAACAATAGTTTCACAAACCACTGCACTGTGGCATGGTCTTGGCCCAGAAAGGAGGCACTGGGGAGTTCTTTTTCTAACAGGGAGGTGGTAATGTCTGAAGCTCTGGGTGGGACCCAGCAAATGATGCTGCAGTGAACCCTGAAGGTGACTCCATTGCACTCACAAACTTTAGAACGGACAGCTTAGAAACCAAGAAAGAGAAGGGAAAGGAGAAGACATTCAACTATGACTCTTTCTCACGCCCTTTCTGACAATTGCTTATGTTCCTGCCTCAACTTTTTACATCAATTCCTGTTTGATGACCAGATCTCTTGAACAGAGACTTTTGAGATCTCCAAAGGAGGAAACGCCAAAGCAAGGGGTCTGGGAACCCCAAAGCTTCATTTATTTTAAAATTTTCCTTTGAATGACCCATACTTTATTACTCAAAACTCTGGTTCAAAAGTCCTCTGAAACCAACTTAAATAAACAAATAGGAATTGATCATTTTCTGGGTCCCACCCAGAGCTTTGGACTGAGAAGTTTTGGGGTCACTGAGAATCTGCCATCTAGAGTGTTCCCAGTGGCTGAGATACTGTCAATTTAGGGACCATACTGTGAGAACACTACTAGACTAGAGCACAGCAGGGTAGATACCCTCTAAGATTGCTACCACATCCTAGTTTCTTTTTTTTTTTTAATATTTATTTTTTTTTAGTTCTCGGCGGACACAACATCTTTGTTGGTATGTGGTGCTGAGGATCGAACCCGGGCTGCACGCATGCCAGGCGAGCGCGCTACCGCTTGAGTCACATCCCCAGCCCCCACATCCTAGTTTCTAAGAGAGAAACATCCTCTCGCTGTGAGACTGCTGGTACACCCAGGACAGGACATTACCACCTCCCTGTTAGAAAAAGAACCCCCTCCCCACACTCACACACATAAACAATAGGATGAAATCCTAAAGGAGGATAAGGTTGCCAGAGCCATTCCCTACAGTGATCTACCTCGGGCTGCCATCTGAGGACTGAATCAGTTCAGGCAGTTCTCTCACAGTTGAACTTTCTCTCTTGTTGGTCTGATACTTGGATGCTAAGCCATGGTTAAGGAGGGTTTCCTCTTCAGGCCACTGTTTTGAAGGACTCCTCCATTCCACAGAATCTATCCTTGGGGATTATTAGGAAGTCTGGGTGATCCGAGCCCTCTGCAGTGTATGGCAAACAGAAAAGAAGGGCCCAACCCAGGCATGGCTTGCCTAGAAACACATCAGACTCCAAGGAGCAAACAATAGGGGAGAATTTACTAACCACTGTGAAGCCATAGAGGTGTTCTTTCTCTGGTGACAACAATAAAATGACACCTGTGAGAGGTCCCCTAAACTATAAATGAAAAATAGTTAATGTTTATTGCATTCTTGTTTGTGCCTCGTATTCAGTGCCTTATGTCAATCATGTCATTTAATCTTCCCTAAAAACCTATGAATGCAGATAGGTATTGTTATTCCCAGATGGCAGATGAAATATATGAGGGAGGCATAGAGAGACTAGGCTGATTTTTCTCAAGTTCATTCAAGCTCTTAATCACTATTCTGTACCTTCTTTGGAGAGAAACTAGAAAACCAAAAAAGGGCGGGAGACAGAAAACTTTATAACACATATATTCTACTCAATTCTTATATTAACACTCCAAGGTAGGAATCACTATCTCCATTTTAAGAGTGAAGAGACTGAAGATTCCTTAAGAAACGTCCCAAGGTCACAGAGCTGGGAAGCACACTGCTCAAGGTATGAAGCCCAGGCTTGGGCCTCCAAAGCCCCTACTCCCCTGTCTCCTGAGAGTGATCCATTCCAACAGGGGAAATGGGACAGACTTCAGCTTAGGTGGCAAGGGCTTAAGGACAGAGATGGGTAGGCAGGCAGACCAGCATAGAAGGCTACATTTGGGACTTCAAAATGTATAGCCTGTATGTCAATAGAAGAATGACACATAATGTCACATTCCTTAAATAGAGTATGAGCTGGACAACAAAATATCATATCTCTTTTGCAGGGGGTACTAAGGATTGAACCAGTACCGAAAGGCTCTACCACTGACCTACACTCCCAGCTCTTTTTATTTTTTGAGACAGTCTAAGTTGCCAGAACTTTTGAGTTGCTGGGATTATGGATGCATGAAAGCACACCTGACCATATCTGACCTTTTTTTTTAAAAAAATTTCTTTTAGTTGTACATGAACCCAACATCTTGTTTTTAAATATATATATATATTTATTTATTATATGGTGCTGAGAGTCGAATCCAGTGCCTCACATGTGGGAGGCAAGTGCTTTACCATTGATTTATGGTCTCAGCCCATATATCTGACCATTTTGAGACATGAAAACAATTATAAAATAAATATACATTGAAAACTTGGGATATCAAACTGTATACACTAACTCCAACTTAGTAGAGACATATATGTGTGTGGGCATGTATTATTTGTTAGGGAGAAAATAGATCATCTTGTTGAATGGATTTTTTTCAGGACACTAGACTCATGAAAAGTTTTTTTGTAGGGGAACATTCTGGGGGTTGATCCAAGGGGCACTTTACCACTGGGTTGTGTTCCCATTCCTTTTTATTTTGAGATAGGGTCTTGCAGAGTTGATGAGGCTGATGTCGAACTTGAGACCCTTCTGCCTTAGCTTCCTGAGTTGCTGGGATTACTGTGTGTGCCACCAGGCCTGACTGTGAAAGATTTATATTTCTTATTTTTTACTTTTCTATAGATTTCAAGTGCAATGATCTTATTTTACTTTTTCAGTCTTGAAAAAAATTCTTATTTGCCTATTACGAAGATGAAAGACATAGATTCTTTCCTGATACCATTACCAGGGAAAGGGTAAAACACTTCTTATTACATTATAAACTCTTCCTCTCCTATCTTCCTACCTCATAAGTGGGTTCTCCAAAACTTTCCAAAACTTTTTACATTTACTTCATAATTCAAAACAATTTTGGGGAGGGGATATCCAACAGGATCTGCTTTGATAACATAAGAGATGGCCCTACTTTAGCCATGCCTAGAATATACACATGAAAGCCCAAGCATTTTCAAAGCTTTTCCCATCTAACCAGGATGAGGTATGGTGTCCCCATGAAATCTTCAGCAAACTTCTGAGCACAGAACCCTCAAGCTCATCCTGCGCTCTCTACTCCTCCTCTCTGCTTTTAAAATCACTGTCTAGGTAGAAAACAAACCGTTAGACTCAAGTTGAGGCTTCTATGATAGTAAAGCTTTTGTTTTCTATTTGTTTTGTTTTTGAGTATTTTACCACTGAGCTACTTCTCCAGTCCTTTTTATTTTTTATTTTGAGACAAGGTCTCACTAAGTTTTTCAGCATCTCACCACACTGCTGAGGCTGGTCTCAAACTTGCAATCTTTCCATCTCAGTCTCTGGAGTCACTGGGACTCCAGCAATGTGCCAATGTGCCCAGAGTAAAAGCTTTTTAAAATTAACCATTTTGGAACTTAATGATATATAATGATAAAGTTGACTCTATTTACCAGTTTTATTTTTATGATTTCATTCTCATACATTTTCATTTGTATTTGAAGGAGTTTAAAACAGATGCTAAAGTGTTAAAAGAAATTCTGGAGCTACATAAAAAGAAATAGTATAAAAAATGACCACAGAAGATTGAAACAAAAAAGTTGCTTAAAAAAATTGTCCTTGGGTTAACTTCAGAAAGAATTAATTCTTCTCCCCTCTTTATAATTTTTAAAAGCTGTTTGGGTTCCATTTTCAAAATATACTTTTAAGGTGACACATACCAAGAAACCAGAAACTGGCCTTGGCTTGGAAAACCTCCCAGTTCTCATAAACATGCAATCACTAGTTCCTTTTAGGATGATGAATACTATTGATTGGCTCAGATCGGCTTGTGACCCAGCAGTGGTATTAGACATTGGCTATAAAACATCTCCTTATAAATTTTTCATTGGCTTGAGTGTCTGGAGAGCTGGGCAGTTGCCTCCCCAAGTGCTCACTCTCCCTCCTCCTCCGGTGTCTCAGAATTGATGACGCCATCCTGCAGGGCCATGTTATTGGATCAGAACGATTAGCTTTACAGCCTGATTTTCTGAGTAGAATCCAATTTCTTTTTCATGTGTTGTGGGTTTACGAGTAGTCATGTGCTTTTTGTTTTGGGATGGCATCACAGGATTACTAGAAGATACAATAAGCTGAAATCATTTCCCATTAACTGCACTCTTCATAAGGCTTAAGACAATGTGTCACTCTGTACTAGCAGCATCTTGGGTCTTTTCCAGGAGAAACAGTGTTTCCAGCAGTTCGGGTAAAAGGTGACAAAGAGACAAACTCTTGAGAAGTACCATGCCAGGCACTTTCAAACACTTCAACTCACAGTCCTTATAACAGCCCCAAGAGAGAAGGAACATTAGCTCTGATTTTACACTGGTGAAAACTGAGTATCTTAGTGATGCTGAGAGATATCTGAGTCTCTCTGACATCCATACATCTATAAAGCTCACACTGAAGTAGGTGGTAAGATGAATTCCCAGGATTCTAGACTTGATTCGGTGGTTAAAGCAAACCCAAGCATCATACTCTTAAAAGAATAGGGAAATTTTCCCTCAGAGCAAACTTGTCCCTTGCTACAATATCTACTGGTTCTTATATTCCAGATCAGGATAGCATGAAAAACTCAAGTTCTTAGGTCTAGAAATAGGGCTTTCTTCCCAACAGGTGAAATTAGGTTAAGATAAACTTCAAGCACCAATTTTGGGGAGAAAACAAATAAGGTCAGAAGGTGAATTATGGAATGGGAAGGGGTAGAGTTAGTTGTGATTGTGTTAGGGTGGAGAGGGAAAGGATTAATTGTGTGTGTGTGTGTGTGTGTGTGTGTGTATAATTTGTTGCAGGGATTATGATTTTCCAAACAACAGCTGCTAGCACTTGCTTTCAAGGATTTAACAGACTCCTTGGATGACAGTATCCTTTGGTACTATTTAGTGAACATCATATTATTCCACTGCTTTTAAGCCTTCAGGACTTTCCTGCAAATTTGTATTTATAAGTAAATATTTAATCAGGGAAGATGTACAAAATATTGTATTAAGCTCAAGGACAGTCATTTTGGAATATCATAAGGGACAGGAACTCCCCTCTGTCCTCTAAATTACTGCCCAAACTTATGATATTGGATTAGGTGGATATTTTCTCTTTGCTACCTTTTGTTTTATCCTTAGGAAATAACCTCCCTTTGTAGAACATTGTAAAGTCACTTTCTTGTAACCATGCTCTCCTTAAGCTTGGAAGGCCCATAATCCCTGTATCTTTTATGCTTTTTGTAGTGGAATGAACAAGCTATAATATCTGCTGAGAGAGTGTTCTCTAATCAGGTCCTCAGCCTGGATGGAGTCCTTTAAACTTGAAAAGGATCTTAGAAGCTCAATTAATCTGAGCCCAATATTAAAAGTGAAGTGGTTCACAAGAGAAAGGTCTGATATCAAGTGATATTAAGAAATATAAGGCTCAACTAGTTTCTTTAAAACTGCAATTGGAACAGATCTCAAGTCACATGAGTCTTTGAGAGGCACAATCCCTGGTCTTATGACAAAGATGACACAAGATGACAGAGCATCTGAGAAGGCTGTTTGTATCTGCCTTGCAATCTGTGGGTGAAAGAGTGGGTTCATTCTGATGACCATGTGGAGCTCTTCCTTCCTCTTTAGTGTAAAAAGGTGAGTGGCCAAACAGTGCCTGGTCTCAAGATGGCCCTTCACATGTGAAATTTATTTGTTTCTTATTTGGGTGGGAAATGTTTTCCCAATCAATGATATAATCATGACACCAAGCAAATTTTCCACTTGAAGTTCAGATAAATAGTGTGGAATAAACAACAAAATAATCAGAATTTTTTTCCCCTCAGGCTTTACGGAGGGAGTAGCATCTTCCATGGATCAGCAAATGAGGATCACCTCTGTAACTTTATTTGCCCATAAGACCTTCACATTCACTAGTCAGATGGACATTTTACTGACTCACAGGAAGGCGGTCCTTATGCTGTGATTTCCTCAAGTGTGTCCCACAGGTTGAAGGTTCCCTTCTTTACCCACTCTGACTCATTCAAGCCCAATTTCAAACTCAATTTAAAGATGCCTCCCCTACTATTCCAGACCCTCACTATTCCAGCCAAGAACCCCTCAGCAGACTGATTCCAACAAGGATGAGATCTTATTCACTTCCTTCTCCACCCTAGAATCCTCTCTTACCCAGATACCAGTGCCTGGCACAGAACTATAGTCAATGATGCCCATAAACCAGGTGGATTCTGTTCTTTGTGTGGTTCTATGCTATCTGATATGTAATCTCATATGCTGTTTCTACCGAAATTGCTGTCTCTTGCCTTCTCTTCTACTTATATTGCTGCATCTTCTTGTACAGTCTATATTGCTGTTGCTCTTGGAAGAACCAGCAACTATTTGTTAACTGTACATTGGAACTAGAATGTGTCAAAGGAATTTAGTGACACAAAGACTCTGAACTAGACTAGTGTATAGCATGATACTCTGGGAAAGTTATTCCCTGTATCTTTTTTTCTGTCCTACCCAACAATTTGTGAGAAAGTAATTTGTATTTACTATCTTTATATTTTATCTTGTCCATTTAAATCTGATTTCACTTACTATGCTCTTTCCACACATATGTAAACTCTTAAACTCTTGATTCTAACTGCTAGATGTAGTAAGTAGCTTCTTGTGGATTTTATCTTCACTGATCTTCTTAATGAGAATGATACAGCTGTTAACTACCTTCTTAAAAATCTTCCCTTGAATTGGGTATGTGCTATCACAATTTGGGAAGCCAAGGAAGGAGGACCACATATTGATGGATCTGGGCATTGTAGCCAGATGCTACCTCAAAATAAAAAAAATAAAAAGGGCTTGAGATGTGGCTTAGTGGTAGAGCGCCCTTGAGTCTAGTACCCAGTACCTCACTCTCTCACACACACAATCTTCCTTTGACATTAGAGTGACTTGAACATAGTTTGCATCCAACTCTAACTTGCTTTATTCTCCTTTATTGGATCATCTTGTCCCTTGCTTAAAACAGGTGTGTCCCAAGATTTGTCTTCAACCCAGTTCCTCTTGGTTTTCTACATCTCTTTTCTGACAATCTCAAGTGCTCATACTGTTTCAATTAACAACTCTATACAGATGTCTGCCAGATCTTTATCCTTTGTCCAATTTATCTGAGAGTTCTAGTTTTATGTTTTCAACCAGCTACTAAATGCTGTTACCTGGATAATCCTCTTAGATTTCAAGTGCAGCAGTGTAAAAGTGAACAAATAATATTGTCCCCTGGCCCCAACAACTGCTCCTCCTAACTTTCCTGTTAGTATTTGTAAAAGAAAACATGCCACTTACATTGAAATAAGATTCACATCTGAATCACTCTTCCATCTCTCTCAGTCCCATATTTATTGAGCTGAAAAGCTATGGAGTCAATAAGCAGTCACAGAGTGCCTCCTATACAGCAGACTCTGGGGATACAGTGTGGGGAAAAAAATCAAGGAGCTGAGGCAAGAAACAAGCTTTTTTTGGGGGGGGGGCGGTGTTACTAGGAATTGAACTCAAGGGCATTAACCACTGAGCAACATCCCACCCTGTTCGGTTTTTTATTTGGAGACAGGGTCTCTCAGAGTTGCATAGCGCCTAGTTATTGCTGAGGCTGGTTTTGAGCTTGTGATTTTTCAGTTTCAGCCTCCCCAGCCAATAGGATTATAGGCGTGTGCTACCATACCTGGCAGGAACAAGCTTTTTATTTTTTATTTATTTTTATTTTTATTTTTAGTTATAGATGGACAACATGACTTTATTTTTTATTTTATTTTTATGTGGTGCTGAGGATTGAACCCAGTGCCTCACACATGTGAGGCAAGCACTCTGCCACTGAGCTATAGCCCCAGCCCAGGAACAAGCTTTTTAATCCCCGATGAGTTTACCATTTAAGGGAGACAGAGACATTCAACAATATAATTCTTGCATATTAGTCTAAAATCATGACTGTGAACAGTGCTTCAAAGAAAACTATATATGCTCCTCTTGAGAACTTATTTTTAAAGGGAGAACAGAAAAACTATCCATTCATTTGATGACTATTTATTGAATCTCTATTAAACTCTAAGCACAGTTCCGGGAGCCAACATCTTTTAATCCCACCTCTACAGTCTCTCAAGTCTACTACAGCATGATTCAGGTTCCTACTACCTGTCATATCAGTTTTCTAACAGACCCACCATCCTTTATGTCTCCCCAGTTCAACTCAGTGTTGAAGTGCCACTGACACACATCATAGAACTGTAGGGAAGTGTTCTTGTTTTGCAATGTCTTAGGTCAATCTCCTGACAATTAATTTCATCAAAACTCTTCAGGTAGAAATTCATCCTGAGACTTGACCTTCAATTATTTCCTCGTCTTCCAATCCTCTTTCATGTATACCCGTCTTCAGCCAAACGTGAATACTCTGTGTTCACAAACTGTCCCACACTTTCTTACCTAGTCATGCCCTCCACTTGGAATGCCTTGTGGTTGGTCTATCTCTGCTTACTGAAAGCCTTCCTTCCTCTTTCAAAGTTCAGCTTGCTTGCATTATAGCTATAAAGATTTGTGCTTTTTTTTTTTCCTGACAGCTTGCATCTATGGCAAGGACTGAGGTCTAATCATATTTATGGTAAGTCTAACCACCACACTCCACATACAACTCACAAAGGGATCTTCTCATTACAGATACTCATAAAGTATTTACTAAATATTGCCAGAAATGATTTTCTAGTAGTTTCTCATGCCTTCATTATTTCTAACAGGTTTATGAGTCTTTAAAACTAGGGACAATGTTTTCTTCTTTTCCCTTTGTTTTTCTATAGTTTCTAATACAAGACTATAAATAGAGGAAGAGTATAAACATTAGCAGAATGGACTGGTAATAAATTGTGGATTTTTTCATAGTAAAATATAGTATTAAATTAAAATTCATCATCTTATTTTTGCAGTTTAATATTAATGCCAGGGCTGGGCTTGTAGCTCAGTGGTAGAATGCTTATCTAGCACATATGAGACACTGGGTTCAATTCTCAGCACCACATAAAAATAAATAAATAAAGGCCATGGTGTTCACACCTACAATTAAAAGTATTTTTTAAACATTAGTGCCTTTTTTTTGGTACCAGGTAATCAATTCAGGGATGCTTAACCACTGAGCCACATCCCCAGCTCTTCTGTGTTTTATTTTGAGACAGGATCTTGTTAAATTATTGAGATTGGCTTTGAACTTGCAAACCACCTGCCTCAGCCTTCCAAGCCACTGGGATTCCAAGCATGTTGTCACTCACTGTGACTGGCACTAATGTCATCTTTTGACATTTGGAAAAGAAAAATTTTATCTGGAATATTAACTCTAATAAAATTCTTCAGTTATTTCTTCCTTTTGTTTCCTAAGTAACTCCTGATGTTCTCTAAAAATCTACTACATTTTATGTACTTATTTTATAATTCTACCTTACTGAGCACCATTATCAATCCTTAAAAAAATTTACTGACATTTTTTGGTATGTAATTATCTATAAATATAATTTTGTCTCTATTTTAAAATAGTTATATTATTTCTTTAGTTTTCTTATCTTATTGCATTGGTTACAACTTCTGGGTTCTATATTTTAAAAGTGGGAAGAATGAGTGTGTTTGTTTTTAGAATTTTTCCATACTACTAATTATCATGTTAGCTTTAGGTTTAAAATGGATACTTTTAAGAAATGTTTGTCTATTCTAAGCCACTACATTTTATCTTTCCCTTTTTATTAAAATTTTATTTGGACCCTTATTGGATTATTCTTTCAGACTGAGTTATATAAGTTAAAAGTTGGCAACTCTTCAATTATAGAGTGCTAAGCCAGATAAGATAAATCATGAGTCATTAATATCTATATTAAAATAATTATCAAGAGAATTGATAAACATACACTTAATCTTTATGCTATTTAGGTATGAACTCTCTGGGATAAAGGGGACAAGATGACACAGGGCCCATGATATGTGCCGTGAACTGCACTATTTACCTGCAGCCACTGCATGATCCATCACCCAGTGAATGGGAAGAGGGCCATGGTGTTCAAAGGGGAGAGAGAAAAAGGAACTCCTTGGGGAGCTGCCTCCACTTCTTTTTTTTTTTTTTTTTTTTTTTTTTAAGAGAGAGGAAGGGGGGGGAGAAGAGAGAGAGAGAATTTATTTATTTATTTATTTTAGTTCTCGGCGGACACATCTTTGTTGGTATGTGGTGCTGAGGATCGAACCCGGGCCGCACGCACGCCAGGCGAGCGCGCTACCACTTGAGCCACAACCCCAGCCCATGCCTCCACTTCTTGTAACTATCACCTGGCTTTTAATGACCCAACCACACTGTTGAACCATACACATTAAGGCCTTGTCTTTGGGTAGGGGAGTGATCAGAGATTTCAGTCCACTATGAAAATGCACATGACCATCAAAGGATATTGTTTTCTTTTTTTAAAAAAAAGTGACAAGCCATGAAAATGCTTATGAATTTTTCTATCCTTTCATTTATTCAACATTCATTCATTCATAAAATATTTATTGAGTGCTGCTATGTGCCAGATACTATTCCAATGCTAGGCTATAGGAATGAATAAGACAGAGATGCTATTTTCAGGGAACTTTCCTTCTACTGAGGGCAAACAAATAAGTTAATAAATAATAAGCAAGAGCAAGATATTTTCAGATATTCCTAAGTGCTACAAAGATGATAAAATAAGGTGATAAATTAGAGAGTAACAAATGGAAATGGGCTTTCAGTCAAAATGGTCAGAATGCTTTTCCAAGGAATGATATTTGAACATTGACCTAAGTGACAAGAAGAAGCTAGCTATATAAAGATGATAGGGAGAGCACTGCAGGCAGAGAAAAAGAACAAATGCAAAGACACTAAGATGAGAATGACCTTGGCAATTTGCAAGAACAAAGAGAATGTTCAGCAGTGAGTGGAAGGCTAACTAAGCAGCATATGGTAAGGAGATCAGATATAGATGGAGAAACTGGACAATGAACTCATGAAAACCATTTTTAAGAATGAAGAACATAATACTTTCGCTACGATGAAATACTTTTAGATTTACAGTGAAAATTAAAAACATTTATGAAATTAACTCAACATCTTACATATAGGACATCAACATTCTCATTTACTGAAAGAGTCTGGAATGATAACATGCTTTCCTGGGAGCAAAATTTTCTTATGCAACAGAGTGTAAATTCTTTTTGGCTGTTTGGTCAGTTTAGGGAGATGTTATCATCCCAACCAGTATGCCACAGGCTTTCCAAAGCTGAGGAATCACATCATCTACACTAGTTCCAAAGTAAACTAAACCACAAGACTTAGTTCCTTTCTTTGTACTCTTATTTGAAGAGAAGAACCAGCAAATAAAACACTTTTGGTCCCCACTAAAATTATTCAAAAATAAAGTATCAAATGATCTCGGGTGACTCAGGGTGGTCACTCTCCATGTACCATATGTCTTGATTTTGTCAATAGGGTTATTTGGGGTTTTCATAACTGGCTGATTATTGTGGTTTCAAAGGCCCAGCATACTGGTCAAAGCAGTGCTTTTTCATTGCACAGAAGCTGTGGCAAAAGAAACTGACAACTTTCTGTCCCTTTGTAAAAGAGTAACATTGAGTCCCAGTGTGGTTAGACACATTGCAATGGCCTGTAAAGGTCTGGTCAGGCCTTGTTATGTTAGAATTTAATTTCATATAGTGATAGTGCTTTTGGAAAAATCAACTCACCAATGAAGTCTTTTTTTTTTTTTTTTTTTTTTTTGGTATCAGGGATTGAACTCAGGGACACTTGACCACTGAGACATATCCCCAGCCCTATTTTGTATTTTATTTAGAGACACAGTCTCACTGAGTTGCTTAGCGCTTTTGCTGAGACTGGCTTTGAACTTGGGATCCTCCTGTCTCAGCCTCCCAAGCCACTGGGATTACAGGCATGTGCCCAACCAGCTACCAATGAGATCTTTTGAATCATGATAGTTCTCATGGTTATTAGAATCAGAAAAAAAGCAAAGGGAGGCTCCTTCCCACAAACATTGTAGGAACTCATCTCTCCTTAAGCAACCAAAGTACTTAGCACAGGGCATGGAATTAACAGTACCTTCTCAGTAAGAGTCACTTGCTTATTTTCATATTCTACATTTATCTAATTCCCAAAAGGTTATTTAGGAGTCTCTAGAACAGCTCCCAAAAAGTAATCCCTAGAATTAGGCCAGTCCAATAAGTGTTGGCAAGGATGTGGGGAAAGAGGTACACTCATACACTGCTGGTGGGACTACAAATTGGTGCACCCAATATGGAAAGCAGTATGGAGATTTCTTGGAAAATTGGGAATGGAACCACCATTTGATCCAGCTGTCCCTCTCCTTAGTTTATACCTAAAGGACTTACAAACAGAATATTACAGGGACACAGCCACATCTATGTTTATAGCGGCACAATTCACAAAAACTAGATGTGGAACCAACCTAGATGCCCTTCAATAGATGAATGGATAAAAAAAAATGTGGCATATATACACAATAGAATATTACTCAGCAATAAAAGAGAATAAAATCATGGCATTTGCAGGTAAATGGATGGAGTTAGAGAAGATAATACTAAGTGAAGTTAGCCAATCCCAAAAAACCAAATGCTGAATGTTTTCTTTGATATAAGGAGGCTGATTCATAGTGGGATAGCATGGGAGGAATAGCCAAACTCTAGATAGGGCAGAGGGGTTAGAGGGGAAGAGAGGAAGCATGGGGTAATTAATGATGACAGAATGTGACGATTATTATTATTCAAAGTACATGTATGAAGACAAAATTGGTGTGAATATACTATGTATACAACCAGAGATATGAAAAAGTGTGCTCTATATATGTAATAAGAATTGCAATGCATTCTGATGTCATATATAATTTAAAAAAAAAGAATTAGGACAGTCCATTTTCATTGTCTCTAACAACAGGAGTTATACACACATTCATGCATGTGTGACAGTTAGAAGGTGTCATTTATCAGTTCTTATAGATTATCTTTACTCTGATATTTTTGTGCTACTTACAAGTTTTTCTCAAACTTGACATATTCTTTCTTGTAGTAAGGTATGTTATTAATATATGGTCACAGTTGTTCTAAATGTTCTTAGTTGGCAAAGTTAAAGTGTGGTATCTCAATGTCATTCTTCAATTTAATTTTTTTTTTTTTAACCTAGACATGGACCCTACCTGGAAACGCCTGGTCTGGATGTTTACTGCCTCTAATTGTCTGGCCTTTCCGGTCCCTACTAGAGTATACGGGATGGATAAATGCTCACTCTATAGTCTCACCAATTACATTCTTCTGCTGTATATCTTATCACTGAAAACTAGAGACCTGAAAAAGAGAGAAGGGTTATAGTAAGAGAGGAGGAATAAATATTGGTAACTAATATCAATATCACTAGTATTTATATTAGTATCATAGAGGGTAATAACTAAAGCCAAATAAAACATACAAGCTTCTAGTGTAATATAGGTTTTCTAATGGGTGTATGAACTTGTAAATGTTTTATTTTATAATATGAACATATTTTAAATATTTAATTCTTTGCAAGCATAAATGGGGCTTTAAACATTCCTTCTAAGAAATATTTAATATCATAGGGCACATATAGAAGTTCTATAGTTAAATCAGCCTAAATCACTGCTTAGATTATGCTTCTTGATTCGGATTATAAAGAAAAACATAACTCTGATTTTTGTCATAACAGGACTTCCTGGCTAGCCTACAGAACTCTGAGATGCAGGATTTATATGCAGTTAAACTACTTACTTGTTATATCTTGTTGGAAAATTGCTTAGGCCTCTGTTCCCTGTCTATAAATTAGGAATAATAAAATTTGCCAATAATGGCCCGTCATCAAGGGTGTTGATGAAAACAAGACTATTAGAAATAATAAAGGACATTATATACCTGTAGGGTAGTTACTTGTATTTGGAAGGTCATATAACTATCATACTATGTCTATAAAAAATAATAGCATTAGGAAGGAATAATAATTTGGATGTTATATTAACAACTTCCATTATCCAAAATTCATTAGATATGAGGCATTGTGACAAGTATTTTTAAGAATGTCTCATTAAAAGGGGGGGAGGGAAAAGGAGGGAGCATGAGGGTAGGAAAGACGGTGGAATTAAATGGACATCATTACCCTAAATACATGTATTAAGACACATGACTCTATACTTTGTGTATAACCAGATATGAAAATTGTGCTCTATATGTGTAGTATGAATTGTAATGCACTCTGCTATCATATATAACAAATTAAAACTTAAAAAAATTTTAAAAAGAACGTCTGATTACTCTTTATAATAATCTTTCAGGAAAGCAATATTACTTTCAACTCCCAATTCAGGAAAGTAGGGCTGTGCCAGATAATTCCACAGAGTAACAAATTCCAAGCTGGAAGTCCTCTTGAAACAGGCAGTCCACTGTTCCCATGGAGAAGCCTGACTCCCTCTGAATCTCTGCATGTTGACAAGGATGTATGTATTTCTCCCTCCAGCACCTAATATGGCAATATTTTCCCTTTTATTACTATAGTTCCTTATATAAAGAATTTTTAATTTCCCTTTGTCTTTTGTCACTTGACTTTCATTTCCTGTTTTGGGTTTTTTGCTTTTATCACTCAGCCTTCAGTTCTGTCCTGCTTCTTTCCTCTTCTTGGATCTGACCTAAGTTCCAGTTTTGGTACTTTTTCCTTTGTGTTTCAGTTCCTTACCTTTGTATTTAGCAAGTGAAGTTTTTATTTTTTAGTTGTCCTCAGTCATGTGATACACATATACATATCTGAAAGTTATTTCCTTTGAGCTGTCCAGATCAGACTTCAAGAATTCTCTAATTTAAATGCTGTAATCAGGCACTGTGGCACATGCCTGTAATCCCAGCCACTCAGGAGGCTGAGGCAGGAACATTGCGTTCAAAATCAGACACAGCAGGGAGGCCCTAAGCAACTCGGTGAGACATCTCTAAATAAAACATTAAAAGGGCTGGGGATGTGGCTTGGTGGTTAAGTACCTCTGGGTTCAATCCCCAGTACCAAAAATAAATAAATAAATGTTGTAATATACTACACATTTTATTGAAAAGGATTATAAAATGCCTACAGGTTTTGTTTCGTGAATAAACAGTAACAAAAAGATGAGGGATGGAGAAGATTGAACATTTGATCTCTTGATGAGATATGGAAGGGGAGAAATTGGCCTCCATTGAAGGTCTTCTAGTTAGAGAACTCTGGGCAATTTGTATGACTTAAGAATATACAATAATGTGGGCTGGGATTGTGGCTCAATGGTAGAGCGCTTGCCTAGCATGTGTGAGGCCCTTGGTTTGATCCTCGGCACCACATAAACAAAGATATTGTGTCCATTTACAACTAAATTTTTTTTAAAAAAGAACATACAATAATGGGATTTATAAATAGGTATTATCACATTATGCTGGGCACAAAGGTGCACGCCTGTAATCCCAGTAGCTGGGGAGGCTGAGGCAGGAGGGTTGTGAGTTCAAAGCCAGCCTCAGCAGCGGTGAAGCCCTAAGCAATTCAGTGAGACCCTGCTCTAAATAAAATACAAAATAGGGCTGGGGATGTGGCTCAGTGGTCAAGTGCCCCCTGAATTCAATCCCTGGTACAAAAAAAAAAGTTTGATATTTTTATCTTTTTAAAATAAGGCCATTATTCTACCTAATGTGCCTTTGATTCTTATTAGAAATCCAACTTCTAAGTAATTCTATGAACTGGCCATGGCAACACAGTGTATGGAAATAAATACTAAAGTCAGAGTCAGGTGTGGTGATACAAGCTGTAATCCCAGGGCTCAGGAGGCTGAGGCAGGAGGATCATGAATTCAAAGCCAGCCTCAGCAATTTAGCAAGGCCCCAGGCAACTCAGTGAGACCTTGTCTCTAAATACAAAATAGTACCAGGGATGTGGCTCATAAGTTGAAAGGATCAGGTGAACACCTCTAAACTTTTATATTCTACAGTTCTTGGTTCAACACATTCTCCTCTCCTGTAAAAATCTGGAAAATTCTTATTACTAAAAGAAAGCTTTCTGAAGTTACAAAGTAACTCCAACCTTGCTCTAGTTTAGATCTTGCTAAGTAATCTTTCCCAATTCTCCCACTATGTGCTTATTTGCTATTGTCACTACAATAGCATATTTACTATTGGCACTGCAACTGTAATTATTATAACAATAAACTGCATTATAATGTCCCCTCATAATACTAATAATCATACCTGAACCAAATACCTGTTTAGAGGTAATTTGAATATTTACAGAATTATGTAGATGTTTTACTCTGTAACCTTCATTAGATGTCAAAATCATCTTGTATTTGAAAGCACTTAACTCCAAAACTGTGCTTTGTCACTGAAAACATTATGTAAATGTTAACCAAATGTTCAGCAGAAACTGGTGACACTAGGAGAAGGTCTGATGCCAGTACCTAGAAAGATAGTGTCAGTTTCTAAAACGTATTTTTAAGGAAGGCCTTATAGCCCCTATGGTTAGGTAACAATACCAGTTAGAGGATTTTAAAATTGGAATGGATCTTGATGGTAATCTAGTTTAACCTCATACTCAGCATTAACTTTACCCCTCCAACATTCTTGCTATTTAACTTCCTGCCACTTAAAGCACAGGATGATGCTTTAACATGCTCTGAGACAGGGAGCTTACTACCTCAGAATACCATATCATTAAAAGACAACTTTAATCATTGGCAAATTCTATAAATACCCCATGAGCTAGGTTTGATGGAAGCCACCACTAGCTGTTAAGTGTAGCACTTATTCTTTGTTGTAGGCCCACCTCTTCATTTGTGGAGGCCAGGGCAAGAGTAGAAATGGAGGACCACATACCATTCCTAAACACACAGAAGTTATAAAACTAACAAGCTGTTAAATAAAGCATGCTTCATATTTCTATCTTCACAAATACACTTTTCAAATGTCCAAATTTAAAAACAGGTTTAAGGCACATTTTTATGTAAGCAAAATTATGAAAGTCAATAGAATTTCTTTTTTTTTTTAAATATATTTTTAAGTCATAGACAGACACATATTTTATTTATTTTTATGTGGTGCTGAGGATTGAACCCGGTACCTCACACATGCTAGGCAAGCGCTCTACCACTGAGCCACAACCCCAGCCCCACAACAGAATTTCTTTATCGGATATGTCTGAGTGTCTGTTGATGAACTGACCATGTTGGAATGGCAACTATATAATTGACTTCATTTCAGTGAAATCACATTATCAAGATTTTCACAATTTATGATCTACTGGTAGTAATGATACCAAGCATAAAAAATAGAATTATACTAAATGAGTATACATTCTCAATAGTAACTTTCTCATACTTGAAATCACTAAATAAAAAAATAACATGTATAATTGACAAAAATTTTTAAAAACTTAAACTTGAGGTTTTATCAAAAATTTAAATATTACATTTGAACTAAAACAATACCATTCACTATTACAGTCAAATTGCTCATCTTTTTGCCGATGTTAAGACTCAGTATCTATCATTCCTGGCATTTTGGGCTTTTGTCTGCATATGAATCAATTAAATAAGAATTACTTGATATCCTCATCTGCCACATACAACCATTGAGAATTACCCTGCTAATACATGGGACCAAGAATAGCAAGAAAATTCCTGGCATTTTCAGGATAGGGTACTTCTTTAACCAAGAATCTTCCATTCACAGTAACTGAGAACTTGACAACTTAATGTCTTTTATTTTACCCAAGTGTTTCTTCCACTCGACCCCTCCCAATTCTCCCACATCATGTTTAATTCTGTAATACCAGTGCAACTCACAAAACTTCCAGAATGTGGTGAAGCACTTTTCTGCTATCTGAACTGTTATCTGGGTGCACCAATTCATTTTTGTTTTGTTTTGCAGTGCAGGGGATTGAACCCAGGGCCTTGTGCATTGGAGGCAAGCACTCTAACCAACAGAGCTACCTCCCCAGCCCTGGGAGCATGAGATCTTGAGATACAGGTGTCATGTGCTAATAATTTTGTATGTATGTGTGTGTGTAGGGGGAGGGGTTGTGCATGCATGTTTGCAAGTCCCTTTGAAGCCCAGGGCCAAGCCCTCTCTTCCTTGGTCTATGTAGTACTGTCATTTCATTTGAACCAAATCCCATAAAAATCATATATTAGGTCATACAACCTTCTCTATATTTGGGTTACCTTTGTGCTTTTGAGTTGTCTTTAAGATATAGTACCATGTAGAAATCCAGATCTCTTATATTTCAGGGCATTTTATTCAGATGCAAAACACATTTTTTATATTTCAAACAGTAATAAATGAAAAAATCTTACATTGCATAACAAAACTGAATCATTGAAATTGCATTATCTGTGCAATGTCAAAAAAATGGTACAGTAGAGGCTGCAGTTGTAGCTCAGTGGTACAGTGCTTGCCTAGAATATGAGGCACTGAGTTCAATCCTTAGCATCACATAAAAATAAAAGTATTGTGTCCATCTGCAACTAAAATAAAAACAGAAAAAAAGGTATACTAGATACAAAAAGCAAATACAACTTAAAAGATGTTCTTTCTCATTAAGAGAAAACCTTATCGGGCTATCTATACTGAGAAAACTGCCCTCTTGCACACTACTGTTTTCTTCACAGATAAATAAAGCAAATTATAAGAAAAATACTGGTTCTTTTAGATCTTCAAAGCCTCCTTTCCTTCTCCTGAAAGTCATATACACATTAGGCTAATACCTGTTCTTTTTTATTTTTTTTTTAGTATTTAGCTTTTAGTTGGACACTATCTTTATTTATTTATTTATTTTTATGTGGTGCTGAGGATCGAACCCAGGGTCTCACACTTGCTAGGCAAGCGCTCTGCTGCTGAGATACAATCCCAGCCCCTGTTCTATTTTTTAAATATGAAAAAATATAAAATATTTTAATCCTGAATCTTCAACATTTATTAGAGTTACTACTGTAAATACCAGAATTTTTCTAGACATAAGGGTTTTCTTTTTTGTTAATATAAGCAGGATCATGACATATGTATTCATCTGAATGTCACCTTTTATTTGTTTTGGTACTGGGGATTGATCCCAACGGCACTTCACATCCACTGCTCCCTTTTTAAATTTATAGACAAGATCTTGTTAAGTTGTTAACGCTGGCCTTGCACTTTTCTGATACTCCTGACCTATCCTCTGGAATGCTAGGAATACAAGTGTGCAACACCACATCCAGCCAAGGTATGTAAACTTTTAGAGAAAAGAAAAAGTAATTTATCTTGAAGATCTTTGTCAAACAGAATAGGATAATCTCCTAAAAGTTCTTTAAGATCTACATGAAATAACCATGTAAAATAATTAGTACCAGATCCAGGTTGTTCTTTTAATGTTTCCTTCCTCCCTTTAATAGAAGTCTTTTGGATTTATGCTGATTCTTTAAACAATTAATTTTTATAGGAACTCAGGATGCAAGTTTGCCCTGAGTCTCAGAGGAGACTTTGGACTTGAACTTTGAGCAATCTTGGAACTGTTGAGACTGTGGGGACTCTTTTCTAAAAGAACGCAAAGTTATACTCTATTGTTTTAGTCAGCTTTTTTTTACTGCTGTGACTAAAAGACCCAAACAGAATAATTGTGGAGGAGGAAAGGTTTATTTGAGGGCTCACAGTTTGAGTTCTCAGTCCATATGCAGACAGCTCCATTCCTCAGGACTACAGGTGAAGCTGAACATCATGGAAGAAGAGTGTGGAGGAGGGAGGCAGCTCACATGATCAGGAAGAAGCAGAGAGAGAGACCTCCACTACTTCATCTAGCCACACCCACCTGCCTTCAGTTACCACCCAATCCCATCAGGTGATTAATTCACTGATTGGGTTAAGATTCTCAGAACCTAATCATTTCCTCTCTAAACCTTTTAGAATTGTCTCGCATGAGCTTTCGGGGTACACCTCACATCCAAACTATAACATTCCACCCCTGCCCCCAAAAGCTCACAATCATCTGACAAAGCAAAATACATTTAGTCCATCCCCAAGAGTCCCCATAGTCTCAGCAGTTCCAAGAGTGCTCAGAGTTCAAGTCCAAAGTTTCCTCTGAGACTCAAGGCAAACTTGCATCCTGAATTCCTGCAAAAATCAAGCTATTTACAAGTTTCCAATATATAAAGGTACAAAATAAACACTTAGAAAACATTTAGAAAAACAGAGGCATAGAGAGAAAGGAAGGGACCAAAGCAAGGCTGAAATCCAGCTGGGCAAACAAGTCCTATAGTTCTATCTGGCATCTGGAGCATACGGCATGATGTCCTCTCCAAAGAACTTGTATAGATTACCCCTCTTGCCTTGTTGGTTGCAGCCCAAATGGCCTGATTGCCTTCTTGATCCTGCAGCTTTCCTAGGATGATACTACACGTTACTGGCATTTCTTAATCTTCAGGGGTCTCCATCAGAGCTTTGGCTTCCTCCACACATCTCCATGCCTAACCCTCTTGGGGGCTGCCCACAGAGACTCCAACCCTGCTGCACTTTGCCTGGCTTTCCAGGCCATCCTTTGAAATCTTGGTGGAAGCTTCCATAACCCACTAACTCCAGCATCCAGCTTTCCTGCAGAACTAGCACCACGTTTGACACCATGGTCTGCTGCCATCTGGAGCGGTAGCCATGGCCCCAGGGACCCTGGCTCATTAAATTGGTTTTTTAATGCCCCCAACCTGTAGCTCTTCTCCCTCGGGTATGCCTAAGATGTTGTGATGTTGTCCTAAATCTCTTGTATGGCAACGTCATACCTACTCAATTTTCTTTCTCTACTAACATTTCAAAAGTTTCATCTTTATATGTTATTCTTTCTTCTATTTTATCCATTCTAATAGTGAGAATTCCAACTGAATTTTCTGACATTGAACTTTTCAGATCTTTCTTGAATTGTTTTGTTAATTCATCCAGCTGTTTATCCTTTTATGTCACATACTGCTTTTAACATTGTTCTCCTGAAAGATTCTTTGTGTGGCATTTCATCCACTTTGATATCTTTGGAATCAGTTACTAAAGAGTTATGAACTTTTGGAGGTGTTCTATTACATTTCATCATATTTCATGTTTCTAGGTTGAGATTTACCAATCTATTGAATTGGACTCTCTTCCACTTTTATGTGATGTCCTTCTTAGTGGCTTCCAATTGATGATATGCCCTGTGGTGTCAAATTATTGTATAATATTGAGTTTACCTCCAATTCAATAATGCATTCTCTCTGTGGCTTCTTGGGCTATGATTAGTGGGTCTAGACACAGTGCATGCCATACTGAAGTCTGAGGTAGCTACTATCTGGGCAAGTCTCACAAAAGTGGGAACCCTCTCATAGTGTAGGCAGCAGAGTAAGTGGAGACATGGAGGTACACCCTCTGGAAACCCCTACTAGGTGGTGGAAGTTTCTATAGGCACTGTTGATATTGGCTCTATTACACAAAAGCAATTCTGAGGTTGATTACTCCAGTTATGGTGAAGGGCCTGAAGTTCCTCCATTTCATGGGGAGAGTCAGGGACGAAAATCACAGCTTCCCCTCCATGGCACTCACATTCAGTCTTGCCAGGAATACACAATCTGACATATGGGTGTGACCGATACAGAGGTCTGTAGGTGTGGTGTCCACATCGGGTGTACTATTCCTCTCTGCTGTTACTATGGGAATGTCCATCCAGGAAGGGGACTTCAGACCTCCACTTGAAGGCAGGTAATTGGCCAGGAGCTTTTGGCCCTTATATTCTTTTTAAGTTGTAGTATCCACCAAGATTGTGGCTAGAGTTGGGTTCAATTGTGGCTAGAGTTGGGTTCAATTCCTCAGCTGGACTGGGAGTATAGTTCCAGTGATAGAGCACCTACCCAATGTGCACGAGGTCCCAGGCTCGATTCCCTGTACTGCAAAAAATAAAAATAAAAATAGCCAAAAATATAAAATAAATATGAATAATAGCACCAATAAGAACAAGAGAAAAAAATAGGGGGAAAAAGGAAAAAGAAAACAAAAGTTAAAAAATAAAAAGGGAAAACAAAAAATATTTAAAACAAAAAGAACAAAATACACAAAAATGAAAATTCCCTCCTTATCAAGATGCTTAAATAGGGAGCAAGTCAGATTATACTATGTCAATTGTAAATAGCCCCTATTTACAATTAAGCGACTACTTAAAGCTTCTTCCCAAGTATCCCATGGACAGAGTGACCAGAAGATTTTCACCCACTCCCCAATCCTTTCAGTTATAGTGTCTGCCAGGTAAGTGATTTGTGCTAAAAATAGGTGAAAATCTCTCTCACCAGCTTTACATGCTGAAATAAGCTAGCACACCATGAGCGCTTGGTAGTGTTTCAGGCTGCACACTCAGGGTATAGCAAATTCTCAGTGCTGCAGCACAGTTCTGAACACCTCTGAAGGTGGGGATGAAGGAGACCCAGAAATCTGTGCTGGAAGATGATACAAGTTCACTAGGAGATGACACAAGTTCCTCTACACAGGATTCACTGGGGTGCCAGGTCTCTTGTCTGTTTAGACTGCGTTTGTCTGCACAATGTCAGATTTTATGTTACAGAAATTCAATGGGACACTCTTTCATTTACAACCCTTCCCCTCCTCTGACCTGCTGCCATTCAATAGGCACTGTTTCAATTGCGATTCTATTATTCAAAATCTCTGAGTTCTACTGTCTGCTTTTTCCACTGTTGAATTCCAGTGCTCTCCCACAGCCATCTACCTTGACATTTAGCCACATACCTGTTGCTCTAGTTCTATCTTGTAGAAAAGAAGGCAAGTCTAGGTGTCTTTTATCTGCCTTCTTGCCTTTTTTCCATTTTTCTAATCTGGCAAATTTAACCATTTATCAGTTTCAAAACCAAAAAACAAGCAACATAATATGAAAGTGAATTTTATTGCTACATGGTCTCTACTATACTTCTGTGGAAAAGCAGACACAGAAAGAAAAAGAGTGCTTACATTCTGCTTAAACCATCAGACTTCTGGAGTATATATATCTAAATGATTCAACTAAGGGACCATTACAAAGGTAGGGTTGGGTTAAGGAAAACCAACTAAAAAATACGGAAGCAGCTAGGGAATAGTCAGAGCAAGAAGCCTTTACACCCCCAAATCTGAAGAAGTCAGGGGAGAGACAGATTATCACAAACCAGAGAGATCTATGCATGTGTGAGTTGGCATACTGAAAAAAGCCTGTCCCTATAGAGGAAGATAGCCACTTAGATAAGCCGAGAGGAGAGATATATAAAAAACAAAAAACAAATATAAACAAAAAACACAACAATCTCTCACTTTCCTAAAGGAAGTATGCTGAGGTGTTATAATTCCTTTTCCCCAGGATTACAGCTGGGGAGAAGATGGTAGGCAGGAAGAGATACAGAGAAGAACCAACACAGGATTTAGGAAAAAGGCAGTGTAACATGGGAACACTACTCTCAAAACCTGCAGGACAACACCATCTCCAAATATATGATGGTACAAGATAACCTCATTATCTGCCAAGAAGGAGAAGCAAATTTGGTAACAGGAACATCAGGAAAGCATGGTATCCTATAATAATCCTTGTCTTTGGTGTCTGCCACAATGCAATCTATTCTGAATTTTACAACCATACTCACCTAAAAATGGCTTTCATCATTCCACTTCATTATTGTAAAAACCCTAAGTGACTTCAAATTACCCAAAATTCAACTTAGTGAGACATTAAAGATTTTCCAGATACATAGTGATCCCATTATCTTTCTTTATCCCTATTCTCTCTTAAACACTGACACATTAATTAACCCCCAAACATTTATGAAGTACATCATTTTACACACTGGCGATAAAGCAAGAAACAAAGGCTCTGCTCTCATGGTACTTATGTTCTAGTGAACACCAAAAACAAATGAATACAAAATATCACACGTGCTATAAAGGCAAGTAAAGCAGCTAAAAGGAAAATACTGTAAATGTGGACAGGATGCTATGGTTTAGATGTACTTTGTTACCTGAGTCCAGACAACTAAACGTAACGTTTTTTTTTTTTTTTTTTTTAAAAAAGCCTGAAATCTTAACTACCCAGCTAAAATTAAAATACAATTTAAGTATAAAACAAATTCTGTATTTATGTGTGATGAAGATCTTGTAATTGTATTCATTTATGATGTACTTTTCAAAAATAAGGATTTGAATTATTAAACATTTATTATAACCACAATGTTGCTGGGGCAAGGCATATTTTAAAATATCTCAAAAATAATGCTTTAAGACTGTTAATAATTGCAATGATTTAAACTTCTAGAATATTACCATAACACTACTTACATTACATGCCAAAAACTCTAATAGTTGAGGGCAAAAATTTCCAGATAGCTATATTACTTGACAGGTTCACTTGCTTCTTAAAACATTTTAGATCAGCATTTAAAGGAAGACAAAAGAAAATAATTTCCAATAAAACTGAATTTAAAAAATAAAGACTAATAAGAATACAGAAAGGGCTTGGGATGTGGCTCAAGTGGTAACGCTCTCGCCTGGCATGAGCAGGGCGTTGGGTTCGATCCTCAGCACCACATAAAAATAAAATAAAGATGTAGTGTCCACCGAAAACTGAAGAATAAATATTAAAAAAAAAATACAGAAAGAGGTAATAAAGTGATTTTGTTTTTTACCAAGGTTTCAATAGAAGCAAATACACCCAATAAATCCTTTATAAAGGACTCAGCTTTGTAATTATTTTGGAGATCTAAGTCATTGTCTGCAACAGGAAACTAACTTGTAAAAAGTTATCCAATTATTCATGAAACTTCTCAACTTAGATTCTTATGCATTCCTACTTTACTACCTTGTTTTTATTTCACTAGAATACCAAAGCAAACCAAAATCAATTTAAATGAATGGGTAATTCGAGGTCTTATAAGCCCTAGAACAAATGTATTGTATAACAGGAAGAGCTTCCTTGCCTTGACTGAAGCAATATACTGTGGCCAATGAAATTTTGCCAATCTAAAAAAAAAAAAAAAAAAAAAAAAAAAAAAAAGCCTGATTTTTTACCACCCTAAAGTGTAAGGAGAGTGCTTTATTTTATTTTTGATATGGGAATTCAACTCAGGGGCATTCAACCACTGAGCAACATCCACAGCCCTATTTTGTATTTTATTTAGAGCAGGGTCTCACTGAGTTGCTTAGCGCCTCATCATTGCTGAGGCTGGCTTTGAACTCACAATCCTCCTGTCTCAGCCTCCTGAGCTGCTGGGATTACAGGAGTGGCCACCACACCCGGCTTTATTTTTAACAAATACAAATATACTTCAAGTATTATGGTTGGTAAGTTAACTTTTAGGAGATGAAAATGATGAATTGATATGGGACAACTATCATAACTACCCTCTCCCAATGAAGCTCATCTTCCAAAATTCATCTTAAATTTTTCACTTGTAAAACCTAGACAGGCTCAACCATATCTTTTGTGACTATCAATAAAATTCGATTTTTTTGTGTGTGTCCTTCTTTATCCCTTTTGATTAACTTAGGTTTGAAGTTGATTTTATTCGATATGAGTATGGCCACTCCTGCTTGCTTTCGAGGGCCATGTGAGTGGTATATTTTTCCCAACCTTTTACCTTCAGCCTGTGTATGTCTTTTCTTATCATATGAATCTCCTGAAGGCAGCATACTGTTGGATTTTTTTTTTTAATCCAGGTTACTAGCCTATGTCTCTTGATTGGTGAATTTAAGCCATTAACATTTAAGGTTACAATTGAAATATGGTTTGTGCTTCCAGTCATGTTTATTTATTTATTTATTTTAGTTTGGCTAGTTTTTCCTCTTTGGTTATTTACTCCCCCTTTACTGAGATACCTCCCACTGTTAGTTTTGGGCACTATTTTTCAATTCCTCTTCTTGTAGTATTTTGCTCAAAATGCTTTGCAGTGCTGGTTTTCTGGCTGCGAATTCTTTTAGCTTTTGTTTATCGTGAAAGATTTTAATTTCATTGTCAAATCTGAAGCTTAATTTTGCTGGATACAGTATTCTTGGTTGGAATCCATTATTTTTCAGCGTTTGAAATACGTTGTTCCAGGATCGTCTCGCTTTCAAAGTCTGTGATGAAAAATCAGTCATTAACCTAATTGGTTTACCCCTGAATGTAAGCTGCCTCCTTTCTCTCGTAGCTTTTAATATTCTCTCCTTGTTATGTATGTTAGCTATCTTCATAATTATATGTCTTGGAGTTGGTCTATTACGGTTTTGGATGTTTGGGGTCCTGTAGGCTTCCAGGATTTGGCAATCCATTCCATCTTTCATCTCTGGGAAGTTTTCTAGGATTATTTCCTTTAATAAGTTGTCCATTCCTTTGGTTTGAAACTCTGTGCCTTTTTCTATCCCAATGACTCTCAAATTTGGTTTTTTAATGAGATCCCATATCTCTTGGATAGATTGCTCATGAGATTTAAGCATCTTTTCTGTGTTGACCATATTCTTTTCAAGTTGATAAACTTTGTCTTCATTATCTGATGTTCTGACTTCTACTTGATCTAGTCTATTTGTAATATTCTCGTTAGAGTTTTTAATCTGGTTTATGGTTTCTTGCATTTCTAGGATTACTGTTTGGTTTTTTAAAAAAATCTCTATCTCCTGGTAAAGCTCGTTCTTTGCAGTTTGAATTTGTTTGTTTAGTTCGTTTTCAAAATATACTTTCAATGCTTGGACTTGCTGTCTCATGTCTTCTCTAATATTCCATTCCATCTGAGTTAGGTATGCCTTGATTTCTTTCCCTGTCCATGTTTCTGATGCTTCTAGGTCCTCCTGTAGATTTAAGTTGTCTTGCATTGTTTGTAGTCCTTTTTTCCCTTGTTTTTTCATGTTGTTCACGTTACTTTCCAGCTCTGTTTGACTGCTTTGTAACTGCTTTCTCCTATACATTTGTTTTGGCTTTGTATATCTCTGTTGTCTCTCCTTTGTGGTGGGAGATTATGCCTAGAACTGTTGGGCTTTATTGTACTTTAAAGCTGATTCATTCAATTCATAAAAGGCTTCCAGGTTCTGTATGCATATAGTGATTTGTTGTTTGTTCTTAGGACTATATGTTTAGGTTAGGTGCTATGATGGTACGAGGATTAGTATGTCTTGGCTACTTTAGAAGATTGCTCTACTGAAGGTAGATACTAACAAGCAATTGGATCAGGGTGTTGGTAGTAGCTAGGTATTTAGGAGCCCTATAGACAGCCTCGAGACATTCACCTATTTGCATTTAGACAATTACACGTAATGGAAGACGTAATGCTTGGGATGAAAGTTGGGGGGTAGGGGAATGAAGGTGCTCTTAAAAAGAAAGAAGGAGAGAGAGATAGATTAGAGGAGAATGAAAAGAACAATAAAACTTGAAACGGGAAAGAAAGAGAGAAGGAAAAGGGGAGAAAGGAACAGAGAGAGAAGAAAAAAAAATATTGAAGTCTTAGAGATCCATTTTCTTCTCTTCCAGTAGGCGGAGCTGTGCCCTCTGAGCGGAGCTTCTGCTCTCTACCTGCCCATAGCAATTCCTGTAAGGCATCTCCTGGGAGTCTCTCAGACTTGTCAGTCCAGAGCCGTTTCACTTCTCCGGCCCTCACCCTGCTTCCTCCTGTCAGCCAGCCAGCCAGGTCCTGTTCACCAGAAGCGGTTCCCCAGAGATCTAGTTACACTTGCAGCCCCACCGCGTGTCCCATTTAAGCCCCAGTGCTGTGGTAAACTGGCAGCTAAGACCTTGGGAGTCACCGCTGGTGATATGGGGGGTTGGGGGTCGGGGATCCCCTCTACTTCCCTACAGACACAACCCCTGAGAGGTCCCTGAAGTTTCTGGCTGCTTGTATCTGGATGGGGAGGGAGTCACACACCTGCTAAAGTGGATTCTGCTGGGAAGGAATTCCATCGGCGGAACTCTGATGACGTCACCTCTCTGCTATGGCGGGCCCCAGGCTCCTTGCCGGAGTGTCCGAAGGGAGGAGTGGGACTGGTCCGTCCCCAGTTGGCTTCAGCTCCTAGCTCGCTAATTCATGAAGGCTTGGCTAAAGACTTCTTCCTGCCAAGCTGCGACTCGGAGGCTCGGGACTCAGTCACGTTTGCTTTTGCTGCGGGCAGACGGGCCGGCAACCACGCGCCATGGCGCGAGGACTGTGGCTGGCAGATCTGGACCTCTGCGTCTCGTGGGGCAATCTGTCGCTTCAAAAAAAATCCTAGTAGCTCCCGGCCTGTCTCTCTTCAGTGGAATTTTGCTAGGAGATTCTCCGTTGGTAGCATCTAAGCTTTATCTATGCGTCTTTATGATCCCATCACTGGGGAGGTATTGAAAACGCTGCCTCTCCGCCCGCCGCCATGTTGGATCTCCCTAAAATTCGATTTTGTTCATCCACATTTTTAAAATGCTCCTTGATATTTTTATATTTGATAATAAAAGAAAAGGTCACAAAGTAATTTTTAAAAATAAGAATTGCTGGGCTGGGGATGTGGCTCAAGCGGTAGCGCGCTCGCCTGGAATGCGTGGGGCCCGGGTTCGATCCTCAGCACCACATACCAACAAAGATGTTGTGTCTGCCGAGAACTAAAAAAAATAAATAAATATTAAAAAATCTCTCTCTCTCTCCTCTCTCACTCTCTCTTTAAAAAAACAAATAAGAATTGCTGGGGCTGGGAGTATAGCTCAGTTGGCAGAGTGCTTGTCTCATAAGCACAAGGCCCTGGGTTCAATTCCCCTGCCCCACCCCTCAGCAAAAAAAATAAGAATTACCGCGGAGCACAGTGGTGTACATTTGTAATCCCAGCGACTTGGGAGGCTGAGGCAGGAGGACAAGTTCAAAGCCAGCCTCAGCAATTTAGTAAGGCTCTAAGCAACTCAATGAGACCCAGGTTCTAAATAAAATACAAAAAAGGGCTGGGGATGTGGCTCAATGGTTGAGGGCCCTGGGTTCAATCCCTCATACCAAATAAACAAATAAATAAATAAGAATTACCCATTTTGTGTGGTAATTGTCAAACTTGGCTGGACATTATTGATCAAACATTATTCTAGGTATTTCTGGGAGGGTTATTCAAGATAAAATTAACATTTAAATTGACAGACTGAGGAAATCCCTCAATAATGCACATAGACTTTGTCCAATCAGTTGAAAGCCTGACTAAAACAAAAAGATGGACCATCTCCACGGTAAAAGGGATTTCTTCTTTCTTCCCATCTGCCTTTCAACTAGGACATACTTTTTTTATACCTTTGGACTCACACTACATCATCAGCTTCCCCAGGTCTCCAATTTGCTGACTCACCCTGAAAATCTTGAGACTAGCCAGTTTCCAATAATTGCATGAGTCAGTTTCTTATAATCAATCACATATATTTTTTCTATTGGTTGTATTTTTCTGGAGAACTCTAATACAACCCGAATCCAAATCATGGCTGTTTCTTTTTTTTTGTAGGGGGTGGGTACCAGGATTGAACTCAAGGGTACTCATCCACTGAGCCACATCCCTAGCCCTATTTTTTATATATTTTTTAGAGACAAGGTCTCATTGAGTTGCTTGGCACCTTGCTTTTGCTGAGGCTGGCTTAGAATTTGCGATCCTCCTGTCTCAGCCTCGAAAGCTGATGCACACTGCACACAGCTCACGGCTGTTTCTTTAATATTTTTTAGTTGCCAATGGATTTTTCACTTTATTTGCTTATTCATATGTGGTGCTGAGAATCGAAACCAAGGCCTCACGATGCTAGGCAAGTGCTCTACCAATGAGCCACAACCCCAGTCCACTCATGGCTGTTTCTTAATAACTGTGTGACCTTAGCCAACTCGGCTAACTTCCCTGAACCTATAAAATTACATAACATAGAGAAAAAAAATTAATTATGTAAAGCATTGAGCACAGGGTCTGATACATGGTGCTCAACAAATGAACACTGTTGTTATCATTATAAGACTCTATTTTGAGGGGGGGAAAATCCAGGTGAAATTGGGCCTAAAGATGAATACTTGGAGGCTAGGTATAGTGGTTCTGGTGGTAATCCCAACAACTCAGGATCCTGAGGCAGGAGGACTGTAGGTTCAAAAAGTCTCAGTAACTTAGCAAGACCTTGTTCTCAAAATTTAAAAAGGGCTGGGGATGTTGACCCAGTGGTCAAGCAGCCTTGGGTTCAATCCCTAGTATCCTTTAAAAAAAAAAAAAAAAAAAAAGATGTATACTTGATGAGGAAAATATTAATGTGAACAGGAATTGGCAGATTACCCTGGTCAATGGGAAAATGTCCTTTATTTTTTCTTTTCCTCTATTTTCATATTTCCAAGAAATCTATTTCTGATTTTTATCACCCCACACAATTTTCTATATGGGAAAATTTAGATGGAATGCTTAATAAAACACTAATTAAAATCTTGTTTAAAAAAACTTTCCAAATATACACCTCTACTTTCTTGATTCAATTAATTAAACTTGGTGGATATAAAAATAGAAACCTTCTGATAAAAGATTTTGTAGAGGTACTAAGTTCAATGAAAATATTAACCACTTTAACATACTATATATTTTCAAAACTAAATCTCAAGGTATGTGTCAAAAAATGACAACATACTTTGCTGTCATTAGCCTTTTATAAAATTGAGAGTAGTTTCAATTTCATTTTGCTGAGAGCTCTGGCTACTAAAGCTTTATGATAAAGATCTCCCTCCCTTTACATCAATAACTTCTAAGAAAGGGTAAGTACAATCTCTTCATTGTGCACCCTTCAATTTCAGGTTAGGCAGGGAGGTATCATTGTGCAGAAACTGATTCTGTTTCAAATGCAAACAACCCATTTACCAACCAGTTTTATCCACAGAATTACCAACCAGTCTTATCCATAGAAGTGTCAGAGGTACTGGAATTTTTACTTCCAGTGAAGAAAGAGAAGAGACAAGATGGTGGATAAAATGTTTCCTTTTCACAACTCTCCAAGTGAGAAAAGTCAGAACAACAAAGCAAATACTGTATTCTGAAAAAGAAAGGAAAACTCTGAGAAGTAATAAAGAAGTAAGGGGAAACCTAAACAGCATGGAGAATTGGAAAGGGAATGTAGAGAAAAGCACAACACAGGTCACAATGGTTTGGCTCCCCAGTGAGGGAATGACACTACAAACATAAGGTAAGCCAGAGGGTACAATCAATTCTGATTGTAACTTTAGACTGGAAGTTCTAACTGAAAGAGAAATCCACAGTTCATACAAATTCTAGATCCAGTTCAGGACCCAGTTATCCCACTCCTTGGTATATATCCAAGGATTTAAAATCAGCATACTATAGTGATGCAGTCACATCAATGTTTATAGCAGCTCAATTCACAATAGCTATGGAACCAACCTAAGTGCCCTTCAAAAAATGAATGTATAAAGAAAATGTAGTATGTATATACAATGGAATATTACTCAGCTATAAAGGAGAATGAAATTATGGCATCAGCCGGTAGATGGACAGAACTGGAGACTGTCATGCTAAGTGAAACAAGCCAATCCTAAAAAAACCAAAGGCCGCACGTTCTCTCTGATATGCCGGTGGTAACACAAACTTATGCAGGGGTGGAGGGGGATAGAAGTTCATTGGATTAGACAAAAGGGAATGAAGGAAAGGAAGGAAGGATGGGAACAGGAAAGGCAGCAGAATGAGTCAGACATAACTTTCCTATGTTCATATATGAATACATGACCAGTGTTAAGTCCATATCATGTAAAACCTCAAGAATGGGAAGTTATACTCCATGTATGTATAGTCAAAATACACCCTATCGTCATGTATATCTAAAAAGAAGAAATTAAAAAATAATCTGGGATAAAATACAAATAAATAAATCCAATTTGGGTATCTGAACTGAGTTTCCCCTCCTGCATAGCAAGATAGTTTTAGAGAAGTCAATACAATATTCAGCAATTCTCAAGAGTGCTTTAACCAAAAGCCATCATAAGAAGGATCCAATTGTTAGGGACCAAACTGCTCTGAGGTGCAGAAAACTTGAAGCAATCACAGTTCAGGGTCCCTGTGGACACCCTGCCACACTGACTGGGTGTGAGACCAGCCATAGCTGGCACAAGCCTGATGAGTGGTTTGAGTAGCGGGAAGCAGACTGAGGCAGACAGCAGAACACAGTGACTGGTGTCCTCTATAAAAAGCAAGACTACTTTCAAGTATTGTTATGAAGGAAGGACCCAGGCCTGAATGCATCCAGACTGAGGGTGGTAAAATGCAGTTCCTGGAGTGCCTCCCACTCCCATGCAGATTTTGCTGGGTTTATTCTCTCCCCTCACACCCAGAGGCATCCTGGCTTGAATACTTGCCACACCCTCAGGTAAACAGACTGCAGTCAGCTGGGCTAAATTTATGCCCACCTGGGCAAAAACCACAAAACACGAAATCTTTGCTGGAGAGAAAGGATGGCTATGGCCCAGACACTGACCATGTACTGGGCACAAAGACTAAGGGGCTCTGGGAAGAGGGTATACCTGCTCAGAAAGTGTTTCCAATCAGATCATTTGAACTAGAAGGAATTCTTGGCTTTTTTTCCCCCATCTATTATTATTTTTAATG
Organism: Spermophilus citellus; assembly: GCF_964194105.1. Classification (NCBI taxonomy): domain Eukaryota; kingdom Metazoa; phylum Chordata; class Mammalia; order Rodentia; family Sciuridae; genus Spermophilus; species Spermophilus citellus. The sequence goes on along the minus strand of NC_138187.1, from coordinate 124,194,915 downwards.
GTACCTTTCCCTTATTTTTAACCTTTTTTATTATAGCATAATAGGATCCTCTCCCCTCTTCTACTGTCTCATTTATTTTTTTATTTTCATTAACATTTCCCTTTTCAGTTTATTCTATAATATTTCCCCCTTTCTTTTCTATTATTATTAGTAGTGTGGTTTAATTGGTTTTTATTATATTTCCATATCTAGTTTGTTTTTATGTTTTTCTTCCTTTTGAGTGGAGTCTGGATCAAGCCTGGTAGCTTGCATGTATTAAGTGGGTACTTTTCCATTAGCAAGGCAAGAAAAAGTGTACTTTACTTCAGCCACAATCTGGTACCACTCAATCCTTGCTGAATACTTCAACTCTAAGAACAGGGGAGAAAAAATCCTACTGCCATGGACCTACTTTCAAAAAAACATGGCTGACCGGGCCCTGAAGTTCTGCTCCTGACATCTGATCCCATAGTAACATGAGAAAGAAGTAGCACAACTGGGGCAGAAACCACACTACAAAGAACCTCAGCATAGGCTGTTCCTATACCTTGCAGACAGAACTAAGTTGACAAGACTGAAGTCGTAACCACAGATTTACCAATTACAACACATCTGCCTAAACTAAGACCTCCAGAGGATACAGGTTTCTCAGACTTCAACACACTACACACTTGTGTCAAAACTCATCAATCACATCCAGAAACAAGAGGCAAACTACACTAAGTCCATCCGGAATTAAATTTAACATTACACAATAAACTAACAGCCCTGGGCACATCATTAAGAGAAGGCTATTTCTCAAAAAGGCCCTCCCAGAAAAGTAGAAGATACACATACATCCCCCAAAATGGGCAAATCTCAAAAAACAAATAAAAGAAATATGAAAAAACAAAGTAATATGGCTCTCCAAAAGTTTGTAACTCTCTGGTAACTGATTGCAAAGATATTAAGGTAGATGAAATGTCAAAGAACATTCAAAAGAATGTTAAAAATGATCAATGAATTCAAAGAGGATACAAATAAAGAGCTGAATGAGTTAAGGAAGACAATGCAGGATATAAAAGACCAAGGCGATCTTTACTCCACATCTAACTTATCACAGTTTCCTTAAAAAGAGAGAGAGAGAGAGAAAGAAACTTAACAACCCAACCATTAGAAATTGTCCCACATTAACATTTAATATTCGGGGTTTATCATTATCTTAGACTTTCCAACACCACCTAATGAAGTGGAAACCTGAGGATACCACCCTAACAACAGAAGTGAGGTCACTGTGACAAGTCAGACCACTCTTCAAAGTCAAAACTGCAGCTCATTTTACGCTAACAGGGCTTATTTCCAGAACTTCTGTCCTGCCACCCAAAGAAGTGGAGAATGTGGATTTCAAAAGTTGTTTGGCACCAATTTCTTGGGAAAAAAACAAAACAAAACAAAACAAAACATGAAGCTTTCATGTGGCTCCTGGAAGGTCACCCTGGTATGCGTTAGGCTCTGCCCTGGGTTTTGTGGCACCTGCGCTGGCCCCTCACCCAGTGACCTTCAGGTCCCTCCCTGTGCTTGGCCCGAGGCTGGAAGGCCCTCGTCTTTCACAGCGCGGAAGCGATATCGCTCCCAAAGCCACGCCGCCTCGGCCTCGGGAGCGTGTTCTCTGAGGTCCAGTGTCGCGACCTCCCCCTCCACGTGGGCCATCGACCGCCCACCGGGCTCCCTCCGACCCAAGTCCCGCTCCCCTAGTGATTTCGGCCCACGCCGCCCCCCAAATGCTGCCCCAAGTGGTCCTCCAAGAAGAAACCTCGGTTCAATGGCGCCCGTTCAGGGCAAGGCCGCGCGAGGGGCTGGGCTGACACGCGGAGGGGACCCCCTCGGTTCGCGCCTCGGGAAACGCCCCCTTCCCGCACCACGAGTTCCCGCGGGCCTCCCACCCCGGGCCGGACCCCCGTCCTGAAGGAGGACCCACGGAGGGACAAGAAGGGACAACAAGAACTGCTTCTCTCGCCCGCCGCAACCCCTTCCCCGCGTTTACCTCAGGCGACCCCAGGGAAGCCGCCGGGACTAAATTTAGAAACCAGCGTAGTGCACGCTCACGTGCGCGCAGCCGGGAGGGGCGGGGGCAAGGGGCGCAGCCCGGTGAGTCATCGACCCCGCCCCCAAGCGCTGGAGAACGGGCTGACGTCAGCCGCTTCCCCGAAAGGTGACGTAAGCGCGTCTCGGGGAGGCCGCGGAGCTGAAGGTAGAATGTTCAAGGAGTTTCGATGCCTTAAAGGAACCACGACTGGGATCTCCCCTCACCCACCTTAGATTCAGACCCTATCTTATTCTCCTTTGTACTGAAGACTTCTGACAATTGAGATGGTGATGGGTCAACTGGATCTCAATGAAGGCTCCCTGGACATTCCCGAACCTCCTCCCAGAAGCCCTCCTTGATTAACCTCAATTACTCTATGCTCCTGACCCAAGAGTCAGGAAGAATTTTCTGTGGCTCTTGACTCCTTTCCTCTTTTCTACAGGCTCTGAGCTTATGCTTATGCCTCCGCTTGTAGAGAAATGCTGTGGTTTAAATTTATTTAATCCATTAACTTGGGCTGACTAGACGCATTTATTACTACAACAGTGGTCCACTTTATTCTTTGAATAGAGCTCCTTACTGTTCTGCCACCGCAAATTATTTTTGTTTTTGCATCTTATTTTTAAAATGGACTTGCCTCTTTCTCTTCCTCTCTCCCTGCTCCTCCCTTATCTCTCCCCTTCTCTAATCTCAGGGAAACAGTATCACCTTTCTTCCCCATTTTAGGAAGAGTTATTTGTCCTCAAACACACCCACCACCGAGTGAAGTAATCCAGACTTTGGGGATGGTACCAAAAGATCTCAGAAATGACTATATTCTAAATCAACAAGTGAATTATAACTCCTACAGAGAACAGGTGGAATGAGGCCTTTGAGTCACCTCTTTAAAACCCTGTGTTCTTGCTGATGGGCACTGTCACTCCTTTGGGTGAGGAGTCCCCTATGTGTCTTCTTTGCTAGCAAAGCAATAAACCTCCTTTTTCTGAATTGGCATCGAGGACAAAGACTGAGCTTTCAGCAACATTACTGTTTTAATTTTGTTCAAACTGTGATATCGTGTGATCTGAAAACAGTCATTTAACTTCACAAGGTGTTAAATTCCTGGATGTCTTCAAACATTCCTACACTAATGTTGCTTTTGGAAGCTCCCAGAGGGCAAGACCCCTGTATTACTTGATAGTTTTGCACTACCAAAACATCCTTCAGTAGCGATTTACTGAAGCTACTGTTTGTCAGATATTTTCGTTATCTTTCCTCCCCCTCTCATTTAATCCTTATAACTCCCTTCAGAGGTAGGAACTATTGTTCCCATTTTATGGATGAGGAAAGAAATTGCCACACAGTAAGATTTAAGTTTCTCTAGATCACACAGCTAATGAATGGCAAGCTGAAAGTCATTCCTAGGTCAACCAGAATCTGAAGTCCACATTTTGGGAGTTAAGATTGGCTCATTGTCCCAGTCCCAGCCCTGTCACATCTACCCTTGACCAATTCCTTTCTGGAAACCAGTGGCCAGAAGAATTACCTTGTTTCTCTTCTATCACAATCCCCTTTCTACTCTAAAACAATGGACAATTTCCTATTGGAATAGCATGTTCGTGCCAAAAACAAATTAGAGACAATAACAGCTTCTTAAAGTTTTGAGCAAAATGGTGGTGAATCTGTGTACTCCAAACAGAGCCAAGTGGGCAAGCAGCTGTCAGTTCTATCTGACAATCATTACTGGTCTTTGGCTAAATATCACTGCCCCGTCTTCAGGCTACACCAAGAACAGGTGCACCAAGAACAGCTTCTGCCCTCCAGCTTACCCCTGGGGACATTTAGAATTGATACCTGTCCCCTCCCAGTTTCCAGTCACCACCAGACTCCATGTGTCTGCCTGCTTCTGCCCCTGGTGCTAATGGAAGCATTGGGTCTTTCATTTTTTTTTGGGGGGGGGGGAGGAGGGGTACTGGGGATTGAACTCAGGGGCACTTGACCACTGAGCCACATCCCCAGCCCTAGTTTGTATTTTATTTAGAGACAGGGTCTCACTGAGCTGCTTAGCACCTCGCTTTTGCTGAGGCTGGCTTTGAACTTTCGACCCTCCTGCCTCAGCCTTTCAAGCTGCTGGGGTTACAGGCATGCATCACAGTACAGCTGCCCATTGGTCTTTCTTGTTCTGCCAGGTTTTCAGGTGTCTGTGGCCACTGTGTATGTGTCCCCTAGGAATTAGAGACAACTACAGGTGACCTCAGGTATTTGGTGGGGAGATATCTGTGGTTGCAGCACCTTCTCTGACTGGGTTGTGGCTGGATACACAGATGGAAGCTACCCTCAGGCTAACCAGAGCAGCTCCTGTTTCTGTTTTGTATCTAAAGAACTAAGGTCCAGGTGAGGTGTCCTGCCTGAAGTCTTATGGGCTGGTAGTGGTAGAGTGGATTGAACTCAGGGGCACTCGACTACTGAGCCGCATCCCCAGCCCTATTCTGTATTTTATTTAGAGACACAGTCTCACTGAGTTGCTTAGCGCCTCATTGTTGCTGAAGCTGGCTTTGAACTTATGATCCTCCTGCCTCAGCCTCCCCAGCCACTGGAATTACAGGCGTGTGCCACCGTGCCTGGCTCAGCCCACTTCTTTTTAACATGGATCATACACAGCCCTGTCATATGACTCAGGACAGTTAGCATAAATGTGCATGGTAAACTATCATGTATATGACAAAGAGGAAGACAGACAGTGAGTGGCATGAGGGGTCTGAAACCATAGGGAAGACTTGGAGAATGTGACTTCTGAGGACTGCTGGCTATCTGATCTTCCCCTTTCCTTCTCTCTTCTATCCAGTTTCCAGACAGGCAAGGGGGCTGTTCCTTCTCAGACCTAAGAATCATTTTCCCAGTGGAATGACACTCCAAAGTCCATTGCCATTTTTAAATCATCAGTAATAAAGGCCTTGTGTGTCACTGCAGGTTTTGATTTTTTAACTCCCAGTCTTCACTCCCCAGCATTTCCCCAACCCAGAAGTCCCATTAAATGTCATTAAGAGCCATAAATGTAACTGGCTACTAATGTGGAAGGATTGTGATCTCTAGCAAACAGCCCCGGCAATCAAAAGAGCAGCAATCCTGGGTCTGTTCCCAACAATGCCCGGTGACTCACTGTGTGACACAAAGCAAAGAACTGCTTTTGTGGAGGGAGAGATACTGGGTGGTGGGATACGCGCTCTTCCCTGACAGAGGAAGGAGGTTGGGCAGTGGGTGGGAGAAGACAACATTCATCCAGCTCACTGAGGATTGGAAGCTCAGAGGTTCCTGCTTGAATCCAGTAACTCCTTAGTGGTGCACAGGTCAGCTGTGACCTCTGTCTACTTGAGTTTCTGCCTCAGACAGGGCCACTAAGATGGTTTGGGCTGGATTATGGCACTTGCTCTTCATGACATCACTCTCATTGGTTAGGAATGCATCCTGATTATCCCTAACTCCACTTTAATAACTTCTTGTAGATCTACCCTCCAGGAATTTATTTGAAACTTTCTTTAATCTATTTATATTTCGGCCTGTAAAAGCCTTTCAAGCAACAAGTTGCTTCACCATTTATGTAAAAACACTTAGGTCCTAAAACACAGAAAGTACAATGCAAGGATCTGTTGTAATACTAACAAAAATAATTTGATGTTATAAACAATAAACATAATAACTATAACTTGATGATAATTATTAATTCAGATAGCCTCACAGGCATATTTTCAGTCACAATCTCCCTCCTCCCCTCCTCCATCAAAAAGTATTTACTAGTGGAGTGCAGTGCTGTGACAGATGTGACTGCACAAAAACTTGAGTCAACAGATTCCATGTCCTCGAAGGACTTATCGTCTAAGATCAAGATATGCTAGATGCTAGCCTTAGCTGGGGCTGCTATAACAAAATACCATAGACTGGGTAGCAGAAACAATAGACATGTATTCCTCCCAGTCCTGGAGTCTGGGGAATCTTAGATCAAGATATAGGCAGATTCAGCATTTGAGGAAACCCAGCTCCCTGGATTGCAGATGGTTGCCTTTTTTCCTTTTGTTTTTTGGCGGGTAGGGGGTGTGGGGGTGGGGGTGGGGTACTAGGGATTGAACCCAGAGGCACTTAACACAGAACCACATCCCAGCCCTTTTCATTTTTCATTCTGAGACAGAGTCTTGCTAAATTGCATAGGACCTTGCTAAATTGCTGAGGCTGGCTTTAAACTTTTGATCTCCTACCTCAGTCTCCCAAGCCTGAGGATTACAGGTATGTACCACTATTCCTGGCTACATGTCCTCCTTCTTGCTGTGTCCTTACCTGGCCTTTCCTCAGTGTGTGCCAAAGGTGCTTTTCCTCTTTTTATAAATCCTCTAATCCTATCATGAGGGTCCCATCCTCCCGCTGTAGTCCAAACTTAATCCCCTCCTCAAGGGCCCACCTCACTGGGGGTTGGAGTTTCCAAGTGTGATTTTCATTGAGCCTTAACTCTGCTCAATGAATGCTGGATGGATGGGAGGATGGACAGACTTAAACAGAGACTCTCATGTGCTAACTGGGTAGATATCATTCATATATATACATATATATATATACACACACACACACACACACACATACATACATACACACACACATATATATACTTTTAAAAATAACATCTTAATCAGAGATATGAAAAATTGTGCTGTATATGTGTAATAAGAATTGTAATACATTCTGCTGTCATTTATTTTTTTAAAAAATCAATAAAAAATAAAATAAAATAACATCTTAAAGCAAAGTTTCTGCAAAAGTAAAATATTAAAATTAAAATAGGTCTTTGTACATGAAAATACTAAGTTCTCTAATTGTATTCCAAGATGGTCATAAATATATTTTAATGGCTGCCTTGGACCTGGAGGACAAACATGGAGGGAGAGGAAATACCCTAACTTTATTATAGTTCTGTGTGTGTGTGTGTGTGTGTGTGTGTGTGAGAGAGAGAGAGAGAGAGAGACAGAGAGACAGAGAGAGAAAGAGAGAGCGAGCGCTCTCCTCAGATTGCCCCTGGAGCTCAGTGACTGGTGGTCTAGCTATTTCCTGGGCTGCTGAAATGATACATAGAGAAGGGTGTGGAAAGGTTGCACCTCCTCCCAGGTATCATGGGTTGACAGGAGTGAGGAGACAGACATGGGTTCCTGAAAGAAGAAGACCAGGGCCTGTGGCCATTTCCACTTTCAGTAATGACCACACCAGAATGAAGCTTTAAAAGCCAGCTGATTTGGTAGGTGAGTGGATAAATTGTGGTACGTCCAGACAATGGAATATTCTTCTGTGCTATAAAGAAGCAAGCTATTAGGGGGTGGGGATGTGGCTCAAGCAGTAGCATGCTCGCTTGGCATGCGTGCAGCCTGGGTTCGATCCTCAGCACCACATACAAACAAAGATGTTGTGTCCACCAATAACTAAAAAATATATATATATATTAAAATTCTCTCAAAAAAAAAAAAAAACAAGCTATCCAACCTGGAGGGAACTTAAATGCACGTTATGCAGTGAAAGAAGTCAAATCTGAAAAGATTACACACTGTGTAATTCCAATGACATGACATTCTGGGAAACGGCAAAATTTGATTTGTGGTTGCCAGGGGTTAAGAGGAGGGAAGGTTGAATAGGGAAGGGACAAAGGATTTTTAGGGCAGTAAAATCACTCTGTATGATAGTTATATTATGTCATTAAAATTTTGCCTAGACAAATGGAATGGACAATGCCAAGAGTGAACCCCAATGTAAACTTTGGACTTTGGGTGATAATAATGTGTCAAGTAGTTCATCCACCATAAGAAATGAATCACTCTAGTTGGAGATGTTGAAAATGGGGAGGCTATACTAGTGGGGGGACTGGATATTGGGAAAATCTCCATACTTTCTGCTTTATTTTACTGTGAATCTGAAACTGGTCTACAAAATAAAATCTATTTAAAAAAAAAAAAGCCAGGCGGAGTGGTGCATACCTGTAATCCCACAGGCTTGGGAAGCTGAGACAGGAGGAACATGAGTTCAAAGCCAGCCTCAGTAAAAGCAAGGCACTAAGCAACACAGTGAGATCCTGTCTCTAAAGAAAATACAAAATAGGGCTGGGGATGTGGCTCAGTGGTTGAGTGTCCCTGAGTTCAATCTCTGGTTACCACCACCACCCCGCCAAAAAAAAAAAAAAAAAGCCATATGAGCTGGTAACAATTTTCTGTAGAGTTCACTTTACTGTGGAGTCACATAGACTTGGGCTGATATCTGAACCCTACACCAGCCAGCTTTGTAACCTTGGGAAAGTGACCTAACCCCTCTGATTTCAGTTTACTTAACTCCACAGGGCAGTTTGAGAAATAAATTCAAAACTGTATGTAAAGAGTCTGGCACAGAATCTGGAATATATAAATAGTAAATATATACAACCCCCGCCCCACCACCACCAGTTCCTCCCACAAGCCTATCATTATTGTATACTCTGGTGGCTGGTAATTTCAGTCAGGCCACTGGAGGGACGCTATCTTGGGTTTAAGTATTTCTTCTAATAGGAAGGGAATCTGCACAAGGGGGTGACTGTGTGACCCCAGATGGTCAGAGGTGTTGGCCTCACCAGGCCAGACATGCACTTGAGCCCAAGAGTCAGTGTCAAGCCCCTCACTCAACTTTCTCCCACGGAAAGGTCAGGATGATGGAAGGCTGTCATATTTAGATGATGGCTCGCAGGGAAGCCTCGGTGGGTTAGTCACCTATGATATGACATCATATTGCCACTCAATATAGTAACAGCTGTTGGTTGCTTTAGGGGGCAGGGGTGGGGTCAGCTCTAGTAGACCAATCATGCCTTGAGGATAAATTGGATGGGACCAGATGGGAAGACATGACCAGAGGAGAAATCCTCCAGTTAAATAGATTGTTCCACAGTTTCCTAAGGATTTTCAACACTTCACCTCCAAACGTGAGTCTTGACTTTTCTTTGTTTCAGGGGCCAATGCGGGGCGCTGGGGGGGCATTACAGTAGAAAAGCATTTGCTCAGGAAATCTTTAGCTGGGGGAATGTACCCCATAGCCAGGCTGGGTGGGTACCACCCTGAAGAGAGTTGGGAAAGTGAGAAGATTGATGCACCAGATACGTAATGTTTACTGGCACTCAAAGAGGTGGTCTGCAGGGTGGGGTTGGAAAGGCCTGGAATTGGGGTGTTACAGAATTTCTAGGGTGGATTAGGCTTTTTACTTGCCCCTTCATGGGTTACATAACAGCACCCGACAGAGGCAGTGATGTTGTCTGAGCTCATCCTGGAAGAAGCTGTGGTTTAAGGATACCACTGATCAGGGCTGTGGTCCATCTGGGGTACTGATAACTCATCTCACTGTGGGTAGCCACTAGGAATGGTTAACCCATTTCTTCCTGTGTGTTCTCCTCCTTGACTTTCCTCCCTCTTCTGGGGCCCTTGAGTTTGGGAATGGAATGCTCTATGTTAGCAGCACAAGATGGGTAGATTAACTGAAGTGAGCTGTTTATAGGGAGAACTGCCTTTTCCAGTGTCCAAACCGGAATAAGTCCAGAGTGAAGAGGCTAAGAGGTGAGAGAGGACAAACCCTAGGCAAAGGTCAGGAGACTTTGTCCAGAAGCTGGTTCTGCCCCTGACAAGTTATGTGACCTTGGGCAAGTCATCGTCTTGCTCTAGATTTTGGTTATTCATCTCATCTGTAAAAATATGTGTACTTGGCGTACTTCCAAACCAGCTGGTATTCTCCAGTTCTTGAACTGTAGGTCTGCTGTTCTCTTGCTGGCAGACTAGAAAGGGCACAGGGCTTGAGTGTTTCTGCCACTCCATGTGCAGCGTTGTTGGACCAAGACACTCCTTTTCTGAACCTGTTTTTCTGTTTATGAGATATGGGATTATTATGAGACATTGGTGAGATAATGTGCCTGAAAGCCTTTTCTGAGGCAATGTGAATGTATTTAAGAGACATACTGAGTTAGGACAGAACTGCTGGGTAAATCTGGCTGGATGGGGAGAATTGGGGTTACTGAACGGGTTGAACTCTGACCAGGGCTATAGGCCAGGAGTCATGGTCAGCCAGGCTATGGAAACCTCCAGTCTTGTCCTGCTTAGTTATAAATGATGCTACAAACTGCCTATAAACGTGGGGGAAGCTGGCCAGGGTGAGAAGTTCCACTGCTACTGAGCAACCACCTAAATTCCCAGGGATGAAAGAGAAGAAAGGTCCTGGAGCATGCACATCTGGAGTGCTCAGCATCATTTCTTTTGATGCGAAACCACCTCCAAGGGGAGACATGAAAATAACAGATCAAGACTAAATAGTCGGGCTGGGGTTGTGGCTCAGCAGTAGAGCGCTCGCCTCACCCATGCAAGACCCTGGGTTCGAGCCTCAGCCCCACATAAAAATAAAGGCATTGTGTTGTGCCCATCTACACCTAAAAAAAATAAATATTTAAAAAAATAAAAAATAAATAAAAATAATAAATGAATAAAACAAAGGTGTGTGTGTATATATATATATATATATATATATATATATATATATAAAAGACTAAATAGTGTTGATGGGCTGCGGTTGTGGCTCAGTGGTAGAGTGCTTGCTTAACATGTGCAAGGCCCTGGGTTCCATCCTCAGTACCACATAAAAAGAAATAAGTAAAATAAAGGTATTTTAAAAAAAGTCTAAATAGTGTTGAATCGAAATGCATTCTGCTATTATATATAACTAATTAGAACAAATTTTTTTTAAAAATGAAAAAATAGCAGAAGCTGAGCATTACTATAGGTATTTACTGACTCTTACATACTTTGTCCATCTGGCTCTTTTAATGTAATCTTTTTGTTTTTATGTTAATGACTTTCTGAACTTTGGTTAACAGCCTCAACATCTTCCTTGTTATTTTTTATCTTAATTTGTGGTGGTATTCTGGCATTACATTTAGATATTATTTTAATTGATTTTGAATACAGATAAATCTTTTAAATACAAATAAAACTGTTAAAAAAAAAAACACTAAATAAAGTCTAAATAGTGGCAAGGCAAGGTGGTTCATGTCTTTAATCCCAGTAGCTTGGGAGGCTGAGGTAGGAAGATTGCAAATTTAAGGCCAGCCTCAGCAACTTAGGGAGACCTTAAGCAACTCAGCAAGACTCTGTCTCTAAATAAAATATTTAAAAGGGCTGGGGATGTGGCTCAGTTGTAAAGTGCCCCTGGGTTCAATCCCTGGAACCAAAAAAAAAAAAAAAAAAGACTAGTGACCAAAGTAACCAGTCTCCACTCCACTCATCCCTGGGGGAAAACCACAAAGTCTTTGTAGAAACTGTGCAAATTCCTGTTCATTCTTCATGTAAATAGATTAGCCTAGGGTTATTGATTTTACTTCAACTATCTCTTTCATGTCATATCGAAAGCGAAACTGGCCAATCCTTTGAAGCTGTTCTTTGAGCCATAAGCATAATTTATCTTTCTCTTTCCACACCTCAAAAGGAGATTTCTTTTTCTTTCTCTCCTCTCCCCTCTCCCCCAGGTGTTGAGGCTCTGAGGTTGGAGGACGTGCGGGGCCACTGGGGCCGGCACGGTCCTCCCGCTGACTCATCTGACATTAACATAATTACATTTCAGGAGTCAAAGTGATTTTCAAACTATGAGTAATACACGGCATTAGAATGTTTACAGGGCACTTCAGCGCCCTGGAGTAACCAGCTGCCGCTAACAGCTGAAATGAGCCAAGGAGTAAGAAAATGTCCCCAGGAAAAACAGCCCTCCTTTCTTGGTTGTGCTTCTTTGTAAATGATTCAGATGGTATTAAGGCAGGCAAGTCCAGAGTCCCCCAAGGGTTGGTCCAGAGACAAATACCTCAAAATCTGATCGTTCTACAGGGGGAAAAAAAAAAGGTTTTATAGTTTTCATTTACCCAACTCTAGTGAAAGATGGAGTTAAAGTCCTTAGCAAATTATTTCCATTTTTTATCATATTAGTAATATTAATAGTTATAATGATACTCAAAGCTTGTGCAAAGAAATTTGCTGCTGTCTGGGCATGGTGGCACCCCGTATCATCCCAGCTACTCAGAAGACTGAGGCGGAAGAATCCCAAGTTCAAGTCCAGCCTGAGCCATGTAGGGAAACTCTGTGTCAAAAAAAAAAAAAAAAAAAAAAAGCAAAAGGACTGGGGATGTAGCTTAGTGGTAAAATGCCCCTAGGTTCAGTCCCCAGCACACAACAAATGAACAAAAAGGTTAAGAAAAATGCTGCTGCTTCTAAGGTGGGAAGGAGGACAAAAGTCTTTCTTCCAATTTTTTAAAGATGGGGTAGAAGCCTGTGGGGAGGAAGATGAATGCCTTCTTAAAGCTTCTTCATCTAATTATTAAAAGTTTTGGCTGGACATTAGCTCAGTTGGTAAAGTGCTTGCCTAGCATGCACAAGGTCCTGGGTTCAATCCCCAGTACCACAATAATAATAATAATAATAATAATTATTATTATTATTATTATTATTTTGATAGCTGATGAGTGCAAAGACTGAGTGATTAGATCTTAGAAGAGAAAACCTGGATGCTCTATAGTGTTCCAGAGCTGAGTGGATCCCTTGCCTTAATTTCCTGGTCTCCTATTGGATACTGAAGTATCCTGCATTGGTCCCATGTTGGATAATGGAAGTATTGTGTTCTGCCAATCTCAGAGGATGAACCCTGAACTCTGGGAGGGTAGGGACAAGGTTTGCCCACTACTATAGCCTTAGTGTCTGCTAACTAGAGGCTCGTACATACTAGGTGCTTAGTAAATATATGCAGAGTTGACAAATGTGATAAGGGCTATGAACACCAGAGCTGTTCTGTTCCTTTGGTCTTCCTGACTCTAGTTCTGCCTGCCAGGGACTTGGGGACTCAGCAAGTGGGGACATGCTTGGAGATGTGGTTACTGAAGGTACTAACATTAATAAGAAAAGATTGCTTACATCCTTGGGGACAAAATGCTAAAATCAAATGAAAGTAGAGCACTCAACTGAAAAAGGTCCCTTTAGAAAATTCATTTTAAAAAGTGACAGTAGTTTTAACACATTTATATGTTGAAGGTAAATCAGAAGGACTGTCAGAATAAATTTCACCTGCTGATTCTTGACCTAAAATCATCAATTCAAGAATAGTAACAATAAAGTCAATTTGGTACCTGGGCATTGTGATGGCATGTGAAGAACCAATGGTCACTGGGAAAATAAACACTTAGAACACAAAAAGACTTGACTTTCACATACACAATAAAAAGTGTAAAAGAAAGGATAGGGAGAAGATCTGCCCACCACTGTAGCCCCAGTGTCTAACTAGGGACCTGCGCATATTAGGTGCTCAGTAAATATGGGCAGAGTTAATGAACAATTAATTCTGCCATTTTTTAAAATGGAGAAAAACAGATACTTTATTTTATATGTGAGAACTTGCTTCTAAATTTTGATAAGGGCCAACTAGTATAGCTATGGCATATTACAAAGTTGTTCTCTCTGCAATCAGTGATACAGCTCTCTTGTTTCTTCCTGCTTTGGTTTCTCTGCCTGTCTCCCTCTCTCTTTTCCTGTGCCTTCCATCCCTAAATTGACACTTCCCATCAGTCTTGTTTCCGTGGTGCTCTTTTGCCCAGGCATGTCTTCCTCTCTTGTAAGCTTTGTTTGGTACAGAGCAAGGTGTCATTCACAGGATAAGCAAAGAATGTTTTCTCAAAATATAAGGCAAAAAAGTCAGGAACTAATTATAAGTTCACTTCTACATAAAGTGTTCACAAAGAAACCGATAATTATTTTTAAGCCTCCAAGCTGAATCACACACGCATTCCTGTTCACTTTTGAATGTCTTTGATGAAGCAGGCAAAATTAATTTTATCAAATCTCATCCCTTGACTACTCGCTCTTTACATGTTCTATGTGTGCACCATGGAAAATTGAAAAAGCCAACCACCCTCAACGGAGAGGCTCAGATGAATGCTTGTGGTCTACCTGGATTGACTGATGCCCACTCACCCATACATAACAGTCATAATATTCATAATATTTATAAGAATTCAAGGCTTATTTTAAGTATAAATATAAGCCAGTATATTCAGGGCCAATCCAAAATGGTTGGTAAGAGAGTGAGGCTCTGTGATCCCATCGCAAACATCTGAGAAAGATGCAAGAAAAGAAAATTTAATGTGCTGGGGGCTGGGGATGACAGAGTGTTTGCCTCACATGTACAAGGTCCTGGATTCAATCCCCAGCACTGCAAATCATCATCATCATCATCATCATCATCATCATCATCATCATCATCATCTCTTCCAGGGGCTGTCATTTGGTGTTTCTACCCAAATTCAGGCTGTGGGTATTTCTAAGGTCTGAACCTCCCCTACAATTTTATCTCAAAGCTGCAGTCTGAGACAGCATAATCTCACATCCTCTACTTCATTATTCCTATAGGTAGATAAATACTTGTCAGACCAGGCCCTGTAATTCAGTTTTATGTGATGTGGTCATTATTCTTTAAGGGCTCCTTACTTTTGATCCTGATTTATTTCTCTTACAAATAGTTTTAAATAATTGAATGTGAATTTGACCATGTTATTAAATTAGTAGCACATTTCTCAAGGATCCAGGTGTTTGACATATATGCTAAAATAAATGTTAGCTTGGGAAACCTCATAGAAGAAATTCCTTCTGATGTCTTCCTGTAGTATGCTTTTCTTCAATTTTCCCCTCTTATTTCCTTTATTGTTTTTTCTTCCTCTCTCCCTCCTCTTTCCTTCCCTTGTATTCTTTCCTCATTATTTTCCTTTTCTTTTTTATATGTGTGTGGGGTTTTTTGTTTTGTTTTGTTTTTTTCTTTTTCTTTTGGATACTGGGGATTGAACTCAGGGCCATTCAACCACTGAGCCACATTCCCAACCCTATTTTGTATTATACTTAGAGACAGGGTCTCACTGAGCTGCTTAGCACCTTGCTTTTGCTGAGGCTGGCTTTGAACTGAGATCCTCCTGTCTCAGCCTCCCAAGTTGCTGGGGTTATGGGCATGTGCCACCATGCTGGGTACACTTCTTTTTTTTCAATCACCTCATTTGAGGTTTTTTTTATTTAAAGTTGTCAGTGGACCTTCATTTTATTTATTTGTTTACATGCAGTACTGAGGAATGAACCCAGGGCCTCATACATTCAGGCTGTGTGTGTTTCTAAGGCCAGGCAAATGCTTTACAACTTAGCTACAATCCCAGCCCCAAATGGCACTTCTTGACCGTTTTGAGTTTTAGTCATGTGCGCATATATATATATTTTTTTTCCCAATAAAAAATGTTAACCGTATTTCATGCCCTTCTTGTTTTCATTTTTTAAAAGCATTTTATTGGGGCTGGGGTTGTGGCTCAAGTGGTAGAGTGCTCGTTTAGCACCTGTGAGGCACTGGGTTCGATCCTCAGCACCTCGTAAAAAATAAAAAATAAAGATATTATATCCACCTAAAACTAAAAAATAAATATCAAAAAATAAGCATTTTATTTTCTCTCAATTATTATTCTTTTAATTTATAAAGTACTCTAAACATTTTTCCACGTCATTAAGTATTCTTCTACATCATTTGTAATAGTTGTATAAGAGTCCTAAATCCATTTATTATTTTTTACTGTAATTAATTTAACTAATCCTCTATGTTAAACTTTGGTTAATATCTGAATAATAAATATCTCAAGTAGAATTGCACTAGACATTCTTGTGGTCTACCAGGATTGACTGATGCCCACTCACCCATTCATAACAGTCATAATATTCATAATATTTATAAGAATTCAAGGCTTATTTTAAGTATAAATATAGGCCAGTATATTATACATCTTTGTGCATAGCCATTCTTACAGATTTCAAATATATTCTCTCAAAGGAGAAGAAACATATTTCTTACAAATATATAAATCAGAATATATAAACCATAGGGCCTTTGAAAAGTGTTCCTTGTAATGTAATTTTAACTTCAATTTCTGTAAACATAAAGAAATTTCCCCTACTTTCATCAAGTTTTAATTCCTGTTTATGGATTTTGTTCAGTCTTTGTCCATATATCTGTGGGTATCAATATTTTCAATGATTTAGAATCTATTACACATATAAAATATATAGTAAAGATCTGTTTAATATGCTTTTTAAAAAAAAGTTGTAAATGGGATTTTATTAAAAATCGGTGCCTGTTAATGGTATCTGTTTTTAACTCAAACCTCTGTGAGGCTTTAGGCCTGGCCGGCCACTCTGTCACCGAGTGGGTGTCTCATATGTTTTTAATAACCTCTGACTTGATATTTATATTTTAATTTGACTACATTTATACATCTTTGATACATAGACATGTAAAATATATGAGCATTATATGTTATATGTAACATATATAAATATATAATATATATACATAAAAGAATAATTATGTATTTAAAAAAAAATATTTTTAGTTGTAGATGGACACAATATCTTTGTTTATTTAGTCTTATTTTTATGTGGTGCTGGAGATTGAGCCCAGGGCTTCAAACATGGTAGGCAAGTGCTTTATCACTGTATCACAACCCCGGCCCTGATTATGTATTTTTTATACTTAAGATCTATGTGATCAAGGGGTTGGGGTTGTGGATCAGTGGTAGAGTGCTCGCCTAGCATGCTTGAGGCACTGAGGTTGATCCTCAGTACCACATAAATGTAAAATAAAGATATTGTGTCCACTTAAAACTAAAAAATAAATATTTTTCAAAAAAGATTCTAAGTGATCAAATCTTTCGGTATTTTCTTTTTTGCATAAAGAGCTATCATATACACAGCTTTGAAAACTGCTTCATATTTTCTTCTAATATAAAAAAGCTCTTTAAAGGTAAAAATTATATATTCTAGGGCTGGGACTATAGCTCAGTGGTAGAGTGCTTGCCCGGCATGTGTGAGGCACTGGGTTCGATCCTCAGAACCACATAAAAATAAATAAATAAAAATAATGGTATTGTGTCCATCTACAATTAAAACAAAATTTTTAAAAAATATATATTCTATATATCTACAGTGAAGTAGATAAATTCTCAATTCATCAGTGAGTCTTAAAAAAGAACAGATAAATACATCTACCAAGATATAGACATTCAAAAGTATGGGTTTCTTTTTAAGGTGATGGTTACATATACCTATTAATAGGCCATAAAATATGAACTGTACACTTTAAATGGGTGACTTATTTGTCATGTGAGTTGTATCTAAAATAAAACTATTTAACAAGAGGGGTGGGGGAGAGAAATTACCCCAGAAATTCCTTAGTGTCTCTTCCCAGTCAATCCTCACTCCCACTTTACCCAGAGGCAAACACATTTTTAAAAACTTTTTTCAGTATAATTTTCCTTTTCTAGAAATTTATTTGAAGGAATCATAGTATGAACTCTTGTGTATAAGATTTCATTCACTCAGTGTAATGTTTTTGAAATTCATCCGTGTTGGTATGCTCAGGACTTTCTTTTTGTTGCCAAAAATAAGATTTTGTCATTTGTCTATGTTATAATTTGTCTGTGATTCCTCTGCTGCTGGACTGTTTATAATTTGCAGCCATTATAAAAGGAAGGAGCTATGGACATCTTTCTAAATGTTCTTTGGTGTGGAAATATGCTTCCATTTCTCTTGGGTAAATACCTCAGGGTTGAATTGCTGAGTCACAGGATAAATGTGGGTTTGGTTTATAAGAAACTGTCAAAGTGGCTGTGACATTTTACACTCCCACCAACACTGCATGAGAGTTTCCATTGCACCGCCTCCTTGCCAACATTTGGTGTTGTCAGTGATTTTATTTTAGCCATTCTGTTGAGTGTACAGTGGTAGATTAACATAATTTTAATTTTCATTTTCTTGATGATTAAAGTTGTTGAACATTTTTTCATATGCTTGTAGGGTTTTCTTAGTTTTACTGAATAGTTTTATATTTTATATCTAACTATATATCTGAAGTTATCTTGATTATAATTTGAGGTAAATCTCTAAATTAATTTTTTCTAAATAATCAATTCATCAAGCCAAATTTATTAAATAAAATTTTTATTTAAATCAAAAATTTATCACATAAGTTGTCATATAATATGGTCTCAAAATAGCTATTCTGCGCCTTTGATTTGTGTTCTTGTTCTTTTATCAGTTCCACAGTTTTATTGACAGTGAATTTTAAAATGGTTTAATTGTTCATCATTATTTTTTTCTAAGATCAATATTCTCTTTTCTATTCATACCTGATTATTCTTTCATTGAACATTAAAGTGATTCTGTCAAATTCTGAAAAGAATCCTATTGGGATTTTTTATTAAAATCATGTTGATCATTCAAATTATTATGAAAAACACTGATATCATTGCCAAGAATTTAGTATTCAAACCTTCATTTTCTAATAATGTTTTGCAGTTTTTATTATATGGTTCCTTCACATTCTCATTAATGCAATTTCCAAGCATTTTATAGAGGTTTATTATGTCATTATTGTTGATTTTTGTGACCATAATTTGATCTTTTAAAACTTTTGTATTCTAGCTAGATAACATTTCTATATAGAAAAGTATAGAAAAAAACTTTTTTGTAGAAAAGCTACTGCCTTTTATATCTTTTTATATTTAGCAGTTTTCTTGAGCTGTCATATCAATTCTAATAATTTTTAGTTGAATTTTTCTTTGAGTTTCCAGGATTATAATTAAATACCTCAAATAATTGCAAAATGTTTTCTCCTTTACAATATTTCTGCATCTTATTTTTGTAAGTACTCATTGATCAGAAGCTCCAGGTTGATAAATAAAAATGACAGTAAACTACATAACTTTTTTTGTCCTTGATTTTAATAATGTTGCCCTACTATTTCATTTTTAAGGATGGTTTTGATGCTTTCAAGTAAATACTTTTGCTAAGAAGTCTTAAATTTTTAATTATTTTAAGTAAAGAGTAGCAATTAAATGTTAATGTATTTTGCATCTATTGAGAATTTCATTGGGTCTTTCTTTTTTAAGATATGATATGGATGTGATATACTGTTGAGTTTTACAGATGTTAAAACATAATTTTTCTTTCCAAGTTAAACCCTACTTGGATCATGTTTTTGATACTCTGTTTTCTGTGTTTAGATTTTCTTCTCTCTACTCATAATTTAGATAAGAATTTCTCTTTTGGGTTGTCTTGTTCAGGGTTTGACATCAGGATTATATCTGTAAAGCAAACTAGATAAGTGGCCATATCTTTCAATGTTTTGGAATAATTATTGAAATATGATAATTACCTATTCCTTAAAAGTTCAAATATTCTTCCCTAGACCCTATAAAGTTTTCTAGGCCTAAACACTATTTTTTTTTTCTGTAGGAAAATCTTTCCCTTTTTCTTTAAGTTTCTTTGGTTCTAATTGGAGCATTTAGGTTTTATACTTCTAATTTTGAAAAGGCATATATTTCCAAAAGACTCTCCATTTCATATGGGTTTAAAATCTGTAACTCAGAACTTCCCAAAGTGTCATCTTACATTTACGATATCTCCGTATCTGGTGCTGAATCTTTTATTTCTAATTTTATTATCCACAGGTTTTTTTTTCTTATTTAGTTTCTCTAGTTTTTATTACTTATTTTAAAAGTAGCTCTTTTAAAATTGATTTTGTACATTTTCTATATTCTAATTCATTTAGGTTTGGTTTTGCCTCTTTTTCATTCTTTCTCCTGATTTCTTAGGGATGTTGTTGTTGCTTTTATAAACTTTGTGGTTGATTTCTTTCATTTTTTTCTTTCCTTTAAAATCATGAAAACATAGACTATAACTTCACTTTTCAGTATAGCTCTGAAAACTTTTTATTTTAATTACCTTCTAATGACTATGCCCTTAAATTTTAATTTTTGTTTTGTTTAACTTCATTATAACTTTATGCTTTGTTTTTGCTTTAGTTTCTATTATTACAAGCTATTTGTATTGCCATATCAACCAAGAATTAAATTTATATAATTTCTGCATCTTAAAATATCTCCCATTTTTTTGGTTATATGCCTTGCAAATCCCCTCTTCCGTAAATTCTCTCAATTTTTTATAGTATCCTTTTTGTGCACAAGTTTTTTTATCTTAATGTAATCAAATCTATGCTTCATATTTTATTGTTTGTATATTTGTGTCTCATGCAAGAAACGTTTCCCCATTTGACCATAACAAATGCATTTTCTTCTAAAAGTTGCAAAGTTTTGCTTTTTACATTTAGATCTTTAATCTTT
This sequence comes from Spermophilus citellus, assembly GCF_964194105.1. Lineage (NCBI taxonomy): Eukaryota > Metazoa > Chordata > Mammalia > Rodentia > Sciuridae > Spermophilus > Spermophilus citellus. The sequence continues at coordinate 124,174,630 of NC_138187.1, read as the reverse complement.
ATGGTTGATATGAGTAGGAATCTAACTCCAGTTCTTCTCCCACATGAATAACCATTGGTCACAGACCCATAATTTTCCCTGTTGCTTTGTAGTGCTACTTCAGTTGTGTAGCGTTTCCTCCTGTGTATAAGGTATTTCTGGGCTTCTGATCTGTTCCATTTATCTGTGTGTGTATCTCTGGTGCCAATGCCACGTCTTTTTTAATAAGTCTAAATATCTAACAAGATAAATACTGTCACCCTCTTTTTTTTTCTTCAACGTTGTCTTGGCTTTTCTTGGCCTTATCATATGAATTTTACAATTAATTATCTTGTTATGAATCTCTCTCTGTGGCTGGGGTTGTGGCTCAGTAGTAGAGTGATTGTCTAGCATGCGCAAGGCTCTGGGTTCGGTCCTCAGCACCACATAAAAATAAATAAATAAAGGTGTTGTGTCTGACTACAACTAAAAAATAAAATATAAAATAAATAAATAAATAAGAATCTCTCTCTGGGGGCTAGGGTTGTGGCTCAGTGGTAGAGTGCTCACCTTGCAGGTGCAAGGCCCTGGGTTCGATCCTTAGCACCACATAAAAATAAAAATAAAATAAAAGTTAAAAAGTAAACGTTAAAAAAAAAACCAATCTCTCTCTGGGGTCTGGGGCCATAGCTCAGTTGGTAGAGTGCTTGCCTTGTAAGCACAAGGCCCTGGATTCAATCCCCAGCAGCACCCCCCCCTCCCATCCTCCCCCCCCCCCCCCCCCGCAAAAAACAGAATCTCTCTCTTTCTGTCTCTCTGTCTCTCTCACCTTTTAGCAACTTTTAAAAACTAAAATTTCATCAAGTCTATAGATCAATATGGAGATAATTGACAGCTTTACTTTATTGATTTCTCTAATCTATTTATTTATTCTTCCTTTATATTGTTCAATAATACTTTCATAGTTGAGAGACCTTGAATATTTTTTAACCAATTTATTCCTAGGTATCAGATAACTTGTTTCTGCTGTGAACATGATTTTTTCCTACTGTGTTTTCTAGTTATGATGTTATGATATTTTGGTGTGATTTCAGTATGCAGCACCCTTGTTGAACACTTTCTAGTTCTCTCTGAATTTTCTTAAATTCTTTATGTAGAAAATCACATTTTCAGAGCTGGGGTTGGAGCTCAAGTGGTATTGTGCTTGCCTGGCATGCTTGAGGCACTGGGTTCGATCCTCGGCACCACATAAAAGTAAAATAAAGATATTGTGTCCACCTAAAACTAAAAAATAAATATAAAAAGAAAAGAAAGAAAATCACATTTTCTGCAAACAGGAATAGTTTACTTTCTCTTCTCTCTCTCTCCATTCTGTATCTGGCATCAGTTAAGACCTTCAGTTTCGTGGTGAATAGATGCTTCTAACTGGTTTTTTAGGTAGTATCTTTAAAATATCATCAGTTTGTCTAATATTGGCTTTCAGAGTTTTGATATATGGCTTTTCTAAGGTAATGAAATTGCCTTCTACATTTTTTTTAAAGCCATGAATGAATGTTGAAGTCTGTCCAATGTCTTCTCTGTGTTTTGTGAGATGATAACTAAAAAGATAAAAGAAAAAGGCTTTTCTTTTTTTGTTTTTAATTTGTTAATTTAAACAGGTTTTAGTGTGTGTGTGTGTGTTTGTGTCTCTGTGTGTGTGTGTGTGTGTGTGTATTGTGCTGGGGATTGAACCCAAGGTCTTGTGCATGCAAGACAAGCACTCTACAGACTGAGCTATATATATCCACAGCCTGTTTATAAATTTTTGAGTTATATATTCACTCAAGATTAAATCCTACTTGATCATGATATTTTCTCTAAGATTTTGTATCTACATGAAAAGTGGGATTAAATTATTTTCCTGAGGCTGAGGTTGTGGCTCAGCCCTACAGCCCTCACCTAGCTTGTGCAAGGCATTGGGTTCAATCCTCAGGACCAAATAAAAATAAAATTATTTATAACATAAATAAATAAATAAATTTATAACGTAAATAAATAGATAACATTGTTTCCAACTACAACTGAAAACAATAAATTTTTTTTTTAAATTATTTTCCTTACTACCATCCTTGTACCATCTTTGTCTGGCTTTAGTATCTCAAAAAATAAATCAGTACAGTAGATGGGGTAGAGAGAGAAGATGGGAGGGGAGGGGAGGGAGGATAGTAGAGGATAGGAAAGGTAGCAGAATACAACAGTCACTAATATGGCAGTATGTAAAAATGTGATGTGTAACCGATGTGATTCTGCAATCTGTATTTGGGGTAAAAATGGAAGTTCATAACCCACTTGATTCTAATGTATGAAATATGATTTGTCAAGAGCTTTGTAATGTTGTGAACATCCAATAAAAAAATAAATAAATAAATAAATTAGGCATTGTCCTTCCCCCTTCATTCTCTGAGACAGTTTTTTTTTAAAGCATCTTTGATCTATATTTTAAAGAACTAGTAAAACCATTTAGGCCTACTGCCTTTGAAGGTAGGAGAACTTTTGATTAAGAATTTAATTTCGGGGCTGGCGATGTGGCTCAAGCGGTAGCGCGCTCGCCTAGCGTGCGTGCGGCCCGGGTTCGATCCTCAGCACCACATACAAAGGAAGATGTTGTGTCCGCCGAGAACTAAGAATAAATAAATGTTAAAATTCTCTCTCTCTGTGTCCCCCTCTCTCTCTAAAAAAAAAAAAAAAAAAAAAAAGTCCTCAGTTTTCCTTGATGAGCAGAATCACAGCCTCTAGAACAGGAGTCCCCTGTGTTTCTCCTTTGCTAGCAAAGCAATAAAACTTCTTTAAAAAAAAAAAAAAAGAATTTAATTTCTTTAGTGGTGCAGGCTTTATTCTGATTACATCTAAATGAATTATCAAATATTTTTTATTGAAAATTATCCATTTCTTCTCTTTACATAATTTTTTAGAATAAAGTTGTAATAGACTTTATTTATATATTTTAAAATCTCCATTCTATTTCTATCCCTTTTTATTCCTATTTTTGTGTTCATCTTTTTTCGGGGGGTGTTATTTATGCTCAGAGTTTATTTCTGTAAGTCATTTTAGAAAAACCAGTGTTTAATTTATTCATCTTCCCTAAATATAACTTCTTTCCTATTCGCTTGTATTATTATCTTCTTCTAATTTAGGCTTTTATATTGTGCTTTGCCTACTTTCATAAATTGAACATTTTACTTATTTATCGTCATCCTTTTGTTTGGTTTTTCATTTTATTTGTAGTCAATATATTTTTTAAAGCAGAACTTTCGTTGTCCTGTAAACTACAACAAGGACCCCAGCATTTTTGAGGTACAAGTTGAACCCTGTTCCCTATCTTATTTCTGTCCTGGAGTTGTAGTAGTTTTACCCTTTTCGTTTTTAAAGATCTTTTTAAAAAATCAATAGTTAATTATTTTTATCAAAGTATAATATATATTTATAAAGTATATGTGTATACATTTTGTTAAATATTTATATATTTAAATTTATTATAATTTTTATCTATTTAATCTTATATTTTAAATTTATTATAAATTTATACATATAAATTTACATATTTTATCTTTTATTATATTTTGATAAAAATAACTTGATTTTTAAAAAAATTTTAAAAATGTAATAACTATTTTTATCAAAAAATATAATAGTCTTTACTAGTTCATAGGTGACAGTCTGTGGTTGGCAGACTCTCCTGATCTTTGGATGTCTAAAACGTCAGGTTATAGAAGTCTAGATTTACGAATAGTTTCTCTCTGTTCTTTGAACATATTACCCTGTTTATCTTCTTGAATCTTCTACGAGAAGGCTAATGTAGACTAATTTTCATTTCTTTGTAGGTAATCCATCTTTTATTTTTGTTAACTTTATAAAAAAAATCTCTTTACCTTTGGCATTCTGCAATTTTGCTACAGCATATCAGCTTTGAATTTATTCTTATTTCCATGCTTGGCACTCAAATGTATATTTGATTTGAAGTTTTCATTCTGGAAAATTCTCAGCAATCATCTCTTTAAATATTTTACTGTCATCCCCTCTTTTTCCCTCTTTTTTTTTTTTCCAGAATTCCTCTTAGAAGGTAGTAGAAATCTACCAATTGATCTTTTGGGTCTCTTAATACTTTCTCTTCTTTGCTTATATTTTGATTGTGTTCTAACCACCTTTTCTATATCAATCCTGTGAGCTTCAACTTCACCGAGGTCAGGAATTTCCCCATCTAATGTATTTTTCTTCTTCTTTTTAAATTTACATATATTTTTAAAAATATTTTGTTTATTCATTTTTATGTGGTGCTGAGGATCAAACCCAGTGCCTCATATGTGCGAGGCAAGCACTCTGCCACTGAGCCACAATCCCAGCCCTTAAATTTACATATATTTTTTCTCTTTTTCTTTTCTCTTTTAATGCTGGAAATTGAACACAGGGCCTCATGCATGCTAAGCACACACTTCATTCACCACTGAGTTAGGACCCCAGCTAATGTATTTTTCATTTCAAAGTTTATGTTATTAATTTCTGAGATATTTATACCACCTGGTATATTTTCTTACCTGTTTTGTAATTTTATAATTTCTTTTATCCATCCCTTTTGACATCTCAAATGTACTTATTCTAAATTCTTTTTTAGATTGGTCTATGAAATTAGTTTGAATCTACAGTGTAACTCTGTCCTGATAACTGACTTTTTTGTCTACCTCTCTGAGCATTCCATTTCTGTGTGCATTTTGGAATTTGGTTTTCTGGCTCTTTTCAGATGGTGATCATGTTGGTTTTGGTTTTCTCTCCTCCTTGCTCTGTGCTCACCCCTCTGTGTCCTTCCACCATTGCTGTTCACAGCAACAATTTCTGGTGGCATTTCAGAATCAATGCGGCAAAGCAACAGTAAGGGCGCAGCAGATTTCTCTGGTCACCAGGGTATGTCTGTGTCCTCTGACACCCTGAGGCCTGCAACTTCTAGGAACTAGAACCTCAGGCAACTCTCTGGAGCAGTTTTTTCAGCCTCTCTTCCCAAGCTTGAGGAACTCCATTCCATATACCTTCCCCATCATAAAACCATAAGCTACACAAGGAGAGGAACTGTATATATTTTGATTGCCATGGTATCCACAGTGCTTAAAATAGTGCCAACCAGCAAACTGAATGAATGAATGTTTGCTAGCGTGTCCTTGAACTGTCTTTGGATTCTTAGTGGGCTTCACTCTTTTTTCAGAGGCTGGGAGTACTGGGGATTGAACTCAGGGACACTCGACCAGCAAACCACGTCCGCAGCCCAATTTTGTATTTTATTTAGACAGGGACTCACTGAGTTGCTTAGTACCTCGCTTTTGCTGAGGCTGCCTTTGAACTCATGATCCTCCTGCCTCAGCCTCCTAAACTGCTGGGATTACAGGCGTACCTCTCTGCGCCCAGTTGGGCTTCAGTCTTATTCACACTATTTACTGTTCTTGCATGTGGCTCTGGTGGATATCCCACCACCTTCCTAGAGTGCCCCTCACTGCTTTCAAGAACACAGATTGACTGGCTAAAAAAAAAATAATTTCAGTAGATATCTTTTTTTTTTTTTATAGTGGCTATCTAAGAAAAGTTCAGTGCCCTGAATAAACTGCATGAGCCCCATGGCATCTGTCATGGGTGTCATAGGAATTGGGTTTTGTTATTATTATTGGTTTTGCCAATGAAAGCATGCTTTGTTGAATTTAAAAATGCAAAACTGCCGGCACACACGTTTAACCCAGTAACTCAGGAGGCTGAGGCAGGACAATCACAAGTTCGACACCAGCCTCAGCAACTCAGCGAACCCTAAGCAATTTAGCAAGACCTTGTTTCAAAAAATAAAAACAGCCTGTGCAGTGTCCCATGCCTGTAATCCCAGAAGCTCGGGAGGCTAAGAGGACTTGTTCAAAGCCAGCCTTAGGAAAGGCAAGGCGATAAGCAACCTGTGAGACCCTGTCTCTTAATAAAATACAAAATAAGGCTGGGGATGTGGCTCAGTGGTTGAGTGCCCCTGAGTTCAATCCCTGGTAAACTCTCTCTACCCCCAAAATAAATAAATAAGTAAATAGGGCTGGGGATCTGGCTCAGGGGTTGAGCCCCCCTGGGTTAAATACCCAGTGCCCCCACCAAAAAAAATGCCAAAAATATTTGTGATCCCTTAGACACTGGCATTGCTACAAAAATTATATTTTATGATATAATTATTATTAATGGTTAGAAGAGAAGTAAACAGCATTGACAAAATACTGCCTATACTATAAAAATGTAAAAACTGAAAGTATGAAACTATTACTTAGAGGCATACTTAATTTTTGCACATATGAAATAGCTTATGTACACACTATAAAAGCTTGGCAGTGATTTGGTATCCGAGTGGTCCAGATACATGGCTTCTAGGGAAAAAAATAATCACAGATCCTTAAGGAAATACAGTTTTATTATTTTCTGAAACATAGACATAAGAACTCAACTAATAGAATATTATTTAGATCCCTCTTTCAATTAATATAATAGAGCAATTTAGAAAAAGCACATTGGTTTCTGAGAAAAATTCAGCTTCTGAAATATATAAGATGTACCTGCAAACAATATTCTCACAAACCAATGAAACATCCTCCCTTCCCCCCACCTGTAGGGCTATAAGCTTTAACAAATTCAAATAAACAATATCCAAGTAAATATGAATAAAACCAAAGAATTTGTTTTAAGAACAAACAATATTTTTGGATAAGTATATTCCAAATATTGCATGGGACAAACTTAAATTAAAACAATTATTTGTGGTTGATTAGGAATTCACATCTACCTGGGCTTCCTATAAGTTTTTTTTTTGGGGGGAGCGTAGGTACCAGGGATTGAATCCAGCAGTGCTTAAGTACTGAGTCACATCCCCAGCCCTTTTTTATATTTTATTTAGAAACAGGGTCTTGCTGAGTTGGTTAGGGCCTCACTAAGTTACTGAGGCTGGCTTTGAATTTATAATTCCTCCTGCTCAGCTTCTGGAACCCTTCGGATTACAGGTGTGAGTCACCACATCCTGGGCTTTCTATATTTTGTCCAGGAACTCTACCATCTACTATGTAAGCCTAAAATTTGCATTATCCTTTAGAAATATGACCAGCTTGTGCATAAAATACTATAAATTCTGTATTAGTAAGCTCATCTTAATGCATTTTTTTGCTTATAACCTGTGAAGCTGATAAAGAGACCAGAGGACTGGGGACATAGTTCAGTGACTGAGTGCTTGCCTAGCACACGAGAGAGGCCCCAAGTTTGATCCCCAGCACCAAGGAAACAAAAAAAGTCTAGGTTCACCAGCTCTCAACCACTATATCCATGCAAAGCAATGCCATCTTTAGAACTTCTCCAAAGGGAGGGCTCTGTGGTTTCTCCCCACAAAGCCCTATTTTAGTCACAGTCATTAGCTCTGGTGCTGGAAACAAAGTATACTGGTCATGAGTTTCTCCTTTTACCATGTCACACGAGATTCCATAAAATTGAATGTCCAAAAGAAGGCTTAGGAGAAAAGATCCATTCCTTGAGCTGAGAACTTGGGAAGCTTCCTCTGAAAGGAGGCTTTTTTTTGTTTCTTTTTTAAGCAGTCAAAACCCCTGACATTATATAGAGATTGAGCTGTGTTTTTAATCTGAGACTGAGTCGTTTCAGGAGGGATTCAGGCATTGCCATAAGACCTGAACCTGAGAAAGGGGAGTGAATGAATTAATAAATACAAGACTGTATAAGTATGAATTTGCCAGCTTGGCTGGTATTCCTGCCCAGAACCGCTTTGGAGAATGTGATGGGCCAAAGAACTTAATTGGGTGAAAGTTTAAAATTTCCACCACAAAGACCTCTGCGGGTTACACATTAATTGACCCACAAGGAAATAAACAGGTGAAATACCCAGCTGGCAACATGCTCCCCTCACCTTTGAAATTTATGGGAAAGCAAAACATAACCATTAGTTACCTGTGTTAAGCCTTAAAAGATGTTAGTGCTGCAGGCTTAGGAATCTGAAAGTTAGTTGATGAAGACCTTATTCCCAGTTTCATTCCCAGTCATTGTGTGTCCCAAGGAAAGTACAAGGAGCAACTTCTCACAGTGAGCGTGGGCAGAGGAGCCCTCAGGGTGCAACGCAGCCTATTCAGGGACTTTCTGCCTCTGACAAATGAACATTTCCACTGATTAAGACACAAACTTGGGCTGGGGCTGTAGCTCAGCGGCAAAGTGCTCACCTAGCATGTGCGGGGCCCTGGGTTCAATCCCCAGCACCACATAAAAATAAATAAATAAATAAATAAAATATTGAAATTTTTTTTTAAAAAGACACAAACTTTGTTTTTTTCTTTCAAAGTGGAGTGAGAGTTAGAGAAAGGAATTATGTTCGAAAAAGAAATGACCATTTGGAAGTCAGAAAAAAAAAAAAAAAAAGAGAGAAGGAGAAACCAGGCGCCATGGTGCAAGCCTATAATCCCAGCGGCTCCAGAGACTGAGGCAGGAGGATTGCAAGTTCAAAGCCAGCCTCAGCAATTTAGTGAGGCCCTAAGCAACTCAGTGAGACCCTGTCTCTAAATAAAATACAAAAAAAGGGCTGGAGATCTGGCTTAGTGATTAAGCATCCCTTGGTTCGATCCTTGGTACTAAAACCAAAACCAAACCCAGACAAACAACAACAAAAACAACAACAACAAAAACAGAAGCTAAAAATTGAGAAAAGTAATGTATTTAAAGTTCATGTTTGATAGGATCTCATAATAATGTCATGCCAAATTACACATAGTTGGTATTCAGCAAATGTTTGGAGAAGAACATATTCATAAAGAAAGAATATTTGTACCCATGAGCTGTATCTTCATTAAATAGACTTTCAAAAACTGACCTGTATACATCAGTCACTAGAAAGGCAATTTGTAAATCAATGGAAATGTAACTGATGTGACACAGCAATCTGTATACGGGGTAAAAATGGGAGTTCATAACCCACTTGAATCAATCTGTGAAATATGGTATATTAAGAACTATGTAATGTTTTGAACAACCAACAATAAAATAATTAAAAAAAAACCACAAATAGAAAAACTACTATAAATTAATTCTAAAATTCAAAGATTAATTAAGTAATGTGATGATACAAAAAAAAAAAAAAAAACTGACCTGTGCGGGCAAGGGATATATGTCAGTTGGTAGAGTGCTTGCTACTTACTTCACATACACAAGGCCCTGGGTTCAATCCCCAGCACAAAAACAAAACAAACAAACAAACAAAAACCTCTGAAGTAAAATATTCCTTTATTATGGTGTTTCTATGGGAAAATATCCAAACAAACAATTTGCAAGTGAATGTTTGCAGAAGTTGGGGTTGCTGTCATGGGGGTGGGTTGTATGACATAAACCACGGTCTCAAGCCTGAACCTCTTGTGACCAACCTACATGTTTAGAAGCCCACAGACTAGACTCAGGAATACAGCTACCAGCCAAGGGACAAAATACTGCTAACAGGGAAATGCTACAGAAGGTAAACTCACATCACAGGGTAGGAAATGGAAAATAAAATCCAGACTTTCCTGTAAACTCAGTTGCAATTTCAATTAAAATGAAGAATTAACCAATCATCCAGCCATTCATACACACATCTCTACTCCTCTCTTTCTTCCCCAGGTCCCTTGAAAACAACAGGGAAGGGATAAAAAATAGTAGTAACAAATAAAGACAAAGCACCACGGGAAGATAGATAGCAGCAGACCAGAACTGTAAAAGTTGGAAAGTGTGAGATGGACACATATACTTAATTTAGCAAAGCAGAGAAGTCCAGGCAAGGAGCCTGCCAGGGGATGCAATCCCTTTGCAGACTGTGCTAGGCTCAGCATATGGGGTGCCAGTTGCTGCAGGAAGTGAATGAATGTGAGGGTGAGACAGAATCCCAGGAGACTCCTTCTAAGTCCAAATCAAGAGGGGCGACTGCCTTAGTAGTTTCCTCTCCCCACAGTAACCAGGTGGCTACTCCTCCCACCTGGAAAAGCTTCTTGTAAGAAGTGAAATTTGAGAGGCTTGGGGCTAGAAGATTCCAGGGAGGGTGTGAACTTGGATGAAAACGAATGGATGTGGTGAAACCACTCAGTTCTGAACTTGGGGACACTGAGATTCCTTCTCACAGACATGTTACTGCCAGTTCCTACCAGAAGAAGGTTAAAAAATTGGTCAGCCCAAGAGCAAAGATTTAAGGTTGCTAGCATTGAGATTCACCAAGGAAGAATCACATTTGCAGTCAGCACTGCCTCAAATTTTGTAGGATGAAAGTTTATTTAGTTCACAGTTTTGGAGGTTCAAAGTCCAAGATCAGATTGTTAGGACAAGTGACGCACATATGATGAAGGCGGGGGACAGGGAGCAAACCTCGGATCAGCAAGCTTTTCTTTATTCAGTACTTAAAAGGCAGAGTCGATTGGTTTGGACCCTGGTGGGGCTCATTTTGGAGGCAGTAAATGGCAGTCGGCTGAAGCAAGAGTCTGGGTTATACAGGCTTTGTTTAGAGTGGGGTCAGGAAGGCAATTCCAGGGGTTCATTGTAATGTGGTCCCTCTGGTCCATAAGAGTGGGACAGGAATGTGAATAGTGAATTTCCTGGGGCTTATTGTATGGGGTCAGGTGACCCATTGGGGTGGGGGGGTGGTCAGGTGTCAGTCAGGTGCAAGTTCCTTTTGTGTTCCTTCACTCTGGCTGAGGCCTGGGATTTTAAATGATAAAAACTTCAGGAAAACAGTCCTTGGACTTATTTTCCATATCCTTCACCCAAAAAGCTATCACATCTTGAACCAGAACAGAAAGAAGAGAAAGAGGGGATGCTCCCTAATAATCTAAGGAGCACTTAGCAGACCCCATCTTTGAAGGTCCCTTGCACCTTCTAGAGGGGAACTCTGAGGATCAAGCCTTTACTTATGAACCTTGGGGGACATCCAATATAGAAACCATAGCAACATGTCATCACCCTAAGACATCACCATCAGATGAGAAGACTCTTGTCCCACACAAAGAGCCCGGGTCAGTTGCTGGAATTTTGGTACTTGTCCCCAATGCCAATCCAATAATAAAGACGTGGGTTTGAAAAAAAAAAAAAAAAAAAAAGGAAAAAGAAGGTTTATTGCTTTGCTAGCAAAGGAGAAACACCAGGACTCCTGTCCCAGAGGCTGTGATTCAACAGGAACAGGGGGCTTTTAAAGAGGCAATTCAAAGGCTTCATTTCACATGTTCTCTGTAGTAGTTGTAATTCACTAGTTAATTTGGGAGACAGTCATTTCTGAGACCTTCTGGTACCATCTTCAAAGTCTGGATGACTTTATTCCAACGGTGGGTGTGTGCTCAAGGGCAGATAACTCTGCCTAAAATGGGGGGAAAAGGTGATCAAGGTTCCCCAGAGATTAGGAAGGGGGAGAGATTAGGGAGGGGCCCGGAGAGAGGAAGAGAAAGAAACCTGTGGGTTTTAAATAAGTTACAGTGGCAGAGCAGCAAGGGCTATATACAAACCCTAAAGTGGATCATTGTTACAATATGATTTAGAGTTAGGGAGCCCACTTTCTAAATAATTTTTAAAAGAGGCAGCTGAAGGTTGTGGCCTGTGGATGGTGGCAGGAGTGTGTGGTGGGCACTGTTAATTTTCTATATAAACACTTTATATTTGATTTATTTTCCTTTGTATATATATCACTTCACTTTTTAACATATTACAGGGGAAATGCATTTTAAAAGCACAACTTTAAAAGCTGAATTAATAGAGGAAAGGGACCAAGGGGGAGAGAGGAGGGATGGGAAAGGGAAGGAACTGTTATTGACCACACATGCTACTTGCATGTATGAATATATGACAGCAAATTCCACTTTTATATATAACTATAAGATACTAATTAAAAATAAATAGAAGGGGACTGGGGCTGTAGCTCAGTGGTAGAGATCTTGCCTTGCACATGTGAGGCACTAGGTTCGATCCTCAGCACTACATTACTGATGGTGTGTCCATCTGCAACTAAAAAAAATTAAAAATAAAATAAAATAAATAGAAGGAAAACCAATAAAGTAAAAAGATCAGCGGGAAAGAGGAGGAGAGGAAAAAGGGAACTACTGGAGCCTAAAATGGAGCAAATGATGTCACATGCATCTATGGGTATGTCAAAAACAACCCCCATATTATGTATAACTATAATACACTAATAAACATACTAAAAGTAATACAAAATAAAAGTTGAATTTAATGCAAACAAGGGAGCCATAACTGCAGATGTTGATCTTACAATCGCAAATTGCATATTTCTCAGGCACTCCTTGAAGTGGTAATATAAGCTTAATGGGTCCCTTGGTGAAAGACTTACGAAGTTAGCATTGGATACAGGCAACATTAGAGGAGGAGGGGTAATGTATTTCATTGCTTTTACTGTTGGATATAAGGCAAGTGTGCCAACCACTTAGATAATGAGGAGACACTGCGCAGAAGTGAGAAATATTCCCTTATGATGGACCTGGTTTCCTGTACTAAGGCCTGCTTTCAGTCTGGAATCTTCTTTTGCTAGCTAAGTGGGTCTCTCTTGCTTTCCCTGGTCTTATCCACATCTGTAAAGCTGTTTAAAAGGGAAAATTGGAGGCGCAAGGTGAAACACATGGTTTTGGACCCCATACCCAGATGTCCCAGGCTGTGCAGTGGATACGCATTTCCCTAGGAGCAGTGCACCTCTTTGCAAAGAATGTGGCCCTTAGGGGGCTCTGAATTTATTGAACAAATTAAATTCAGAGCAAGACATACAAGATCATTCACAATCTAACCCCAGCCAACATTCCCAGCTTTCTTTTCCGTCTGTGTCCCTGGGGCTACTCTCTCTTCTTGCTTCCATGTTTTTGCATATTCGGATTCTTCTCCCTAGAGCTCTTTCTTTTTTTCTCCCTGCCCCCCTCCACTTTCTTGGGGGTTGTCTTCAAGTCTCATTTTCTCCTTCTCCTCCTTCTCCCCCACTTTTTTTTTTTGAACAGGGGATTGAACTCAGGGGCACTCTACCACTGAGCCACATCCCCCCAGCCCTACTTTGTGTTTTATTTAGAGACAGGGTCTCACTGAGTTGCTAGTGCCTTGGGATCCTCCTGCTTCATCCTCCCAAGCTTCATAGAAAGTCTCATCTTCTTTAAAGAAGTATTCTACTCTAAAGTCTCCCTAGGCTCCTTAGTAGGGGATAGGATCCCACCCGCCTCCCAACCCCAAGTTCCAGCAGCCTACACCTCAGTATGGGTGCCTCAAATATATTAAACAATTGCTACCAGGCACCCACTGCAAATAAAACAATCTACAATGATATCACAGCTTATACCTGTGGGAAAAATATAATCCATAAGTTCATCAAACTGGTTGAAAAGAGCATTGGGTGTTCCAGCAAAGGCAAGGGTCAGGATGTGGTTTTAAAAAAGTAAGCACACTTTGGAAACTAGTGACTTGTGGATGGGTCATGGAAGTGTTCTCTGTTGCCTTGCTCCCAAGTCCATTGTGCATGCTCTTCCATTGAGCTGGGCTCAGGTGTTGATGGACAGGTTTGTACCGTAGCCATTTATTCCCTCCTCCATAGTAAGCCATTTTGTGGTTAAAAACCTATTAATTATGGAGCTTGGCAAGGTGGGCTTCTTGTAATCCCAGAGGCTCTGGAGGCTGAGACAGGAGGATCATGAGTTCAAAGCAACTTAACAAGGCTCTAAGCAACTTAGTAAGACCCTGTCTCTAAATAAAATATATAAAAGGGCTGGGGATGTGGTTAAGGACCCCTGGGTTCAATCATCAGTACCAAAATGAACAAACTTATTAATTATGTTTGAAATATACACATAAAAATCTTCATGTACCCATAACCCAACTTTAACAATTATTAGTATTTTATCAATTTTATTCATCTATTCCATAATCCATTTTTATGGGAGGAGTTAGATGGGAATATTTTATTGTGTGTGTGTATGTGCACTGGGGATTGAACCTAGGGCCTTGTACATGCAAGGCAAATACTTTACCAACTGAGCTACATCCCCAGCCCAGATGAGAATATTTTAAGCAAATCACAGTTATCTCAGGGTATGCCTCTAACAGATAAGGACTTCTCTTAAAATTGTGGTTTATAGTACATAATATGAAATTTATCATTTAACCATTTTTAAGTGTATTATTTGGTGGCATTAGTACCTTCACATTGTTGTTCAGTCATCACCACCATCTCCAGAACATTTGCATCATCTTACCTAATCTGAAACTCTGAACCCATTAAACTACCCATTTCTCCTTTAACCCAGCCACCAGTAACCACTATCTTAATTTTGTTTCTGAGTGTGACTAATCTAAATACCTCATATGGGGGCGGGGGTGGGGGGGGCAGACAATATCTGTTCTTTTGTATCCGAGTTGTTTCAATTAGTATAATGTTCTCAAGGATCATCCATATTGTAGCATGTGTTAGAATTTTATTCCTTTTTAAGACTGATCAGGGCTTCTCTCTCTCTCTCTCTCTCTCTCTCTCTCTCTCTCTCTCTCTCTCTCTCTCTTTGGTATTGGGGATTGAACGCAGGGGCACTCGACCACTGAGACACATCCCCAGCCCTATTTTGTATTTTATTTAGAGACAGGGTCTTGCTAAGTTAATTAGGGATTTGATAAATTGCTGAGGCTGGCTTTGAACTCTCAGTCCTCCTGTCTCAGCCTCCTAAACCACTGGGATTACACGAGTGTGCCACCGTGCCCAGTTCTGATCAGGGCTTTTAAAATAATAATTAAAATATAAATAATACAATTAACAATAATTTCCTGATATCAAGTAATTAGCCAAGCCATGTTCAGGTTTCTGAAATTATCTCTTTAAATATCAACTTAGGGCTGGGGCTGTAGCTCAGTGGTAGAGTGCTTGCCTCACACTTGTGAGGCACTGGGTTCAACTCTCGGCACCACATAAAAATAAAATAAAGGTATTATGTCCAACTACAACTAAAAAAGTATTTTTAAAAATGCCAACTTTGGGGCTGGGGATGTGGCTCAAGCGGTAACGCGCTCGCCTGGCATGCACGGGGAGCTGGGTTCGATCCTCAGCACCACATAAAAATAAAATAAAGATGTTGTGTCCACTGAAAACTAAAAAATAAATATTAAAAATAATTCTCTCTCTCTCTTAAAAAAAATGCCAATTTAGTTAAGTTGATGGAATCAGGATCCAAACAAGGTACGCACAAAATATTTGGATGCTGTGTCTCTTATGCCTCATTTATTTGAAAATTCCTTCTTTTTTAAATGCTATGTTTTTGTTACAGAAATGGGGCAATTTGTCCTTTGGGATTTCCTTCATTTTATGTTTGGCTGATTGTATCTTCACAGGGTTGTTTAACCATTTTCTCTATCCCCTAAATTTCTTCAAAACCAATAGTTAGATATAGAGGTTTTATTAGGGTGAGGTTCAGTTCCCTTGGGGGAGGGGCTATGCTCTTCGTGTTACATCTCAGAAAGAGGTCCAAGGTGTCTTGGTGGCCCCAGCTCTGTAGACATTAAGATGGATCAGTGGGATCAGGTACTGTCATCCACTGATTATATAAGCATTTAAGTGTTTCCTTAAATCCTTAGTGAGTGTAAGCATACTTGTTTGTGTCTCTCTGTATATGTATTTATATCAGTCACTATTCTTACTCCTGGGGCTGTCCTGTGTTTTTCCTGTGGGTCTTCATAACTCCAAAAGCCCTTGCTCAATCTATGATACTGAGTAGCCACTCCAAAAATTGTTGAGCCCTCAGATTTCACCCTAGAAGCTCCCTGTTTTTATTTTATTATTTTTTTTCTTTTTTTGGTACTGAGGATTGAACTCAGGGCACCAGACTACTGAACCACATAAGTGCATTTTATTTAGAGACAGGGTCTCACTGAGATGCTTAGCACCTTGCTTTTGCTGACACTGGCTTTGAACTCACAACCCTCCTGCCTCAGCCTCCCCAGATGCTAGGATTATAGGTGTGTGCCACTGTGCCCAGCAAGGTTCATCATTTTTAAAAATTAAATATAGATGACTTGTTTTTAAACATAAATATTCAGAGAATATGAAAGAAAAAGAGGAGGAGAAGGAGAAGGGGAAGGAGGACAAAGAAAAAACACCTGATAAATTTTAAAAGTTCAGAGCTGGTGTTGTGTTTATTTTGTGTTATAAATTAGCAGATTCTAAAAGTAAGAGATATTTAAAAATCAATCTAACTCTTACACATTTTGCCTTCCTAGTCTGAAGGGTCAAAGAGAAAGAAGGGAGTGGATAGAACAGACAGTAGGGCAGAAAAATCTCCAATGAGCAAGCAGGAAAGAAGAGGGAGAACTTGAGTTTGTAGAATGGAAACAGAACCATAAGCCAGTATGTGTTCTAGGTCAGCCATTCAAAAGGACTAAAATATGAGCTATGAATGGGAGTTGCATATATGATGTTTAATTTCTCAATAGCCATATCATAAAGTCAAAATAAACAAGTAAAATTCATTTTAATAATACATTAAATTTTCAAAATGTCATTTCAACATGTAGTTCATGGAGAATTATTACTGTGATATTTTACATTATTTTTTTATACTAAGTCTTTTAAATCCAGTGTGCATTTTACACTGACAGTGCATCTCAACTCGGATTAGCCACATTTCGAGAGTGCTTAATGGCTACATGTTTCTAGTGACTATGGAATTAGGAAACATCTCTCTAGCTAAATCTTGCTGAAACTGCTCGAACATGATCTCAATTTCCAGTCTATGAAATGGAAATGAACTTCCCTGACCTGATTTCTTTTTAGGACTGTGGGCGATGTATAGGAGCACCATGATGGGTGTAGATATGCATTTTTGGTGAAGCCATGAGCCCCTTACAGACCCCCATATCTCAAGGAGGGGGGTATTGGGGGTATTGCTGGCACCTGTGAGCAGAATTGACCTATCAGTTGCTCACCAAGCCTCTGGATTTAACATGTATTGATCCTAATGAGTGTGGTAGGAGTTCACAGCCATCTCAATTTTACAGAGTAGTTAAATTTCACAAGCAGAATCAGAATAATGGAGACGAGGTTGTCAACTCTTGTTTTTATCACCTACTCTCCCGATGAGTTCTATTTTTAAAGATGGAAGTATATTTTAATATCCCAAGCACGGAGCACAGTAAGATGGACAAAAATATGCTTGCCCCCAAGGAGCTAAAAGAATAGTAGTAAAACATATAAACACCAAACAGATGTGTATTATTACCTCAGATTCTTGCAAGCAAGAGTCAGAAAAACTGGTTCAAAATGGCTTAAACAAAAAGGATGGCCACAGTAGTGCAGGCTTGTAATCCCTGTGGCTCTGATGGCTGAAGAAGGAGGATGGAGAATTCAAAGCCAGCCTCAGCAAAAGCAAGGGGCTAAGCAACTCAGTGAGCCCCTGTCTCTAAATAAAATACAAAACAGGTCTGGGGATGTGGCTCAGTGGTCAAAGGCTCCTGAGTTTAATCCGCCCCCTGCCACACACACACACACACACACACACACACACACACACACACAAAGACTGAAGAGTAGCTTTACTGAAATATGTTATAGTAAATGAGGCTGCCAACCCAGGTTCATGCAGAGCCTCTCACCTCTAGTCTCTGCCCCTTTTCTCTGGCGACATGTAGTGGCAACCCCACAGCTCAAAGCTCAGGGCTCCCTGCATTCCAGTTCAGCAGGAAAGTGAGTGAGCAGCAGCCCCAAACCATGATCCCACAGCTTGTTGGCTCTGATTGGGCCCCAAGCCTCTTCTCGGACCCCTGGCATGGTTTGCTTTGGCCGGTCACCCGATGAGCAAGGACAAGGCATGTGAGGGGCATGGCTTTCCCATAGTTAAAATGGGAAATCCACCATTATCTAAATTTGAGCAAATAAATGCTGGACTGTTTGAAAAACCATAATAGTCCCTAAGAATGATGGGAACACAGACGAGAAGTGACCTCTGCAGTTAGGTCTTTTAAAGGTTCCACTCTTGGTTTAAACCTCTGCTGTCACCAGCTTGAAATTCTTATTCATTTCTGACCAAGGGACTCTTCATTTTCATTTTGTAATGGGCTCCACAAAGGACATAGCTAATCCTGGATGTGGTTTGTTATATTATCTACACGAGAAAATGACTTTGAAATTAGATTTTGAACCCGGACACGGTACATGTCTGTAATTCCAGCAGTTTGAGAGGCTGAGGCAGGAGGATCGCCAGTTTCAAAGTCAGCCTCAGCAACTTAGCAAGGCCCTAAGCAATAAGCAATTTAGTGAGACCCTATCTTAAAATAGTAAAAAGACTGGGGGTGTGGCCAGGCGCGGTGGCACATGCCTGTAATCCCAGTGGTTTGGGAGGCTGAGACAGGAGGTTCCTGAGTTCAAAGCCAGCCTTAGCAAAACCGAGGCACTAAGCAACTCAGTAAGACCCTGTCTTTAAATAAAATACAAAATAGGGCTGGGGATGTGGCTCAGTAGTCAAGTGCTCCTGAGTTCAATCCCCCCTTACCAAAAAAAAAAAAAAAAAAAAAAAGACTGGGGATGTGGCTCAGAAGTTAAGCGCCCCTGGGTTCAATTCCCAGCACACACACACACACACACACACCCACACACAGAGAGAGAGAGAGAGAGAGAGAGAGATTTTGGAAGAATAAATAAAAGTAGCTGATTTCCTGTTGGTAAGGATTGGGCGGTTAGAAGAAGGAAGAAATTCCAGGCAAAAGGAACAGCATAGGTAAAAATGCCAGATGTGAAAGCCTGATGAGAAACAGGAGCCACTAGCGCCTCAAGTGGTTGGAGCTTGAAGAATCTGTGGGTGTGGCCCCGGCTGGGCAGGAAGGACAGGGGCAAATAAGCACTCAATAAATATTTCTTGAATAAGTTAATCAAGTGAATTAGGACATTAGGAAAAAGGGTTTATTTTTAAATCTAGATGACTCCAAACAACCACTATAAGGTAACCGCTCCATCTCCTCCCTCACTTCCACTGTAGACTAAGGCTAATCTTCACTGTACTATTAGTTTCTCCTGATTCTTATCACCAGGCTGTTAGCCAAGTTAGCATTCCACCTTAGTGAGTTCACCATCCAAATATTTATGAATCAGAGAGATGTTTCTAAGAATGTGTTTTGTGATTGTTTACTTTAGAGCAATAATAGTGTTCTTTAATTACAAAGATGACGTTTTAAAACTTAAATAGAGCAAGCCACAATTGTGTGGGAGTTCATTGCTTTGGTGATAAGGGAGAAACAAAGTGACTCAGGTGGAACATTTGTTTCATTTTCATTTTGTGTTCTACATGTCAGGATATGTTATGGAGCCAATGGAGAAGTGTGCTTTGTGGAATGTAAAAGTTACAGTTAAGGCTCTATGTGTCAGAAGGAAAGTACAGAGTCCTCTTTGACCCCACCCCTTCCTTTTCAAAGTAAACATGAAGCATGATAGAAAGATGCAGGCTTCCCTCCCGCACAGGGACCACGAGCTAGTCAATATTTTGTCCCTCAATTCTTAGAAGCAATGTTGATGAGATGACACTGTTCTTCTGAATTGAGAGTTTTTTTTTTTTTTTAATTTCCTCTATAGACTTATTTCAATTCAAACATAAGAGGAGAAGTTAATGTGGGGATATCTGCTAAGTGCTAGGTATGAGTCTGTCTTGTTCATTCTTTAATTCCCTGCACCCTGAACAATGCCTGGCATGCAGGAGGCATGCCGTTAAAATTTGATGAATACGGGGATGAACTTATTCCTCATAGAAATCCTGCGTAGCTCTGGCAACTTTCCTAATATAACAAAGTGTTGGAAATCAAGGGAAAGAGTATGTCCAGCCAGGTCTGTCCAACATAGGCAGAGATAACCTGGGGCTGCCTCAGAGACTAAGGGACTCTAGGTCAATAGGAAAGGATAACAAAAGAAAAGGCTTCTTGAAGTATAATGCTACCATCGTGATCACCTTCAACATCATCAACTGTAGACCCAGCTTTAAAATGGTAGAATTTCAGAATTTATAATAACAGAAGTCCCCATTTACTAATAATTTGCTATATGTTCCAGGTACTGTACTGAATGTGTGTGTGTGTGTGTGTGTGTGTGTGTGTGTGTGTGAATTCTGCAAAAGTCGGTCTTACTAGCTCTATTTTCAATGTCTCAGGCCAACAGGTGGCAGAGGCTGGGACCCCTATTGCCCTTGGAGCCATCCCTTAGCACAGCCTCCTTGATTAATACAGGTGGAATTGGATCCTCAGAGAGGTCTCCAGGGTTATTCAGTTAGTGCAGAACCAGGATTTGAACCTCAGTCGCCCTCTGTGTGGTATTTCCAGTTACCACGTTGTTCTCACTATAGATGGAACACTAGATTTCTTTCTATATCATTGATGTCAGTCATTGCTAGGTTTGGCAAGACAAAACCCAAATTTATCGAAGATTAACTCATTCCATTTCCCACCTTTGAAACTATTTTCTTCTTTCCCATATTCTATCTCAGCCCCAGGCACAATGCTGGACATTCAATAAGTACTTGGTACATTTAACCAAGTCAGGATTTGGTTTGGATGGGCTTAGCATGGCTTCCCTTCCTTCCTCTCTTCCCTCCCTCTTCTGAGTCTTTCTATTACTTTGATGTCCCCAACATGCTGATGTCCAGGGCCCATATACTTCTTGACATCCCACTGCTGAGCACTCTGTCCTATAATGAAACCATTAGCATCTTCCCACCCTCAGTCAATACCACCCTCAATGAGCTTCCTTCCTACACCCGACTCTATGCCCCAGGACCCCTGAGGCAGGCACCTGTCTTAACACCAAGCTGGTGGCCAAATCCAAAGGTGTTTGCCTGGAAGTTTCCCCCAAGTCATTCCTGGCACAGGGACATGAGCTAGTCCAGCCCGACCTAAGTTTAGGCAACACTGCTTCACTCTCAAGGCCAAAAAGTCACCTGCTTAAGGCACTGGTAAAGTGCAGGACCGCCCCCCCCCCAAAAAAAAAGTGAGAGAGAAGCTCAATTTTAATGAAGGAATTCTGACTTTTGTAATGAAAAGACCCAGAAGGGGGAAAATTCATTTTGATTTCTGTACACATAAAACATTGTGTTTTGTGGATAATTTATATATTTTTTTATTTTTGTAGTATGGGTGATTGAACCTGGGCTATTCTACCACTGAGCTATATCCTCAGTCTTTTTTTTTTTAAAGAAGTTTATTGCCTAATAGATGAGAAGGAAGACAGAACCAAGACGACACTGATTAGAGCAGAATACATTTCATAGCACACCTTTTTATTTTTTGAGATAGGATCTCATTAAGTTGCCCCGGCTGGCCTCAGATTTGCCATCTTCCTGTTGCAGCTAGGATCACAGGTATGTGTCACCACTATTGGCAGTGATTTTTATTCTGTATGAACATGTGAGACTGAAGATGTCACCACCTTCTCAGTTCACCTAGCCTTGCTCACCTCACCTGCCCATTGGGCACCTTCTGTCCAGTCTACTCTCTGCCCTGTGCCAGCAATCGTCCCTAAGAACACCTGCTTGTTTGCAACTGTCACTGACAGATTCTGGGACACCCCCCACCCCTGTCCCTGGGGGCACAGTCCAAAAGGACTATCAAAGCTTTCAAGGCTTGTCACAGCTATTCCTCCCCCACTGGCCTCCCAACTCTACCTCCTATGTGGGTATATTCCTGCTCAGCTGCTACAGATATGCTCCGGGTTTCCACAATTCTATACTTTCTTTCGAGACAGAGATTTTTTTTTTTTTTAGTTTTCAGTGGACACAACATCTTTATTTTATTTTTATGTGGTGCTGAGGATCGAACCCAGCGCCTCACGCATGCCAGGCGAGCGCGCTACCGCTGAGCCACATCCCCAGCCTCAATTCTATACTTTCATTCATTGAATGTATATTTACTGTGGAACTTGCATGTGCCTAGAACTGTGCAAGGAGTTGGGAATAAGCACAGAGACAAGCAGGACACAGCCCAAGCAGGACACAGCCCCTGTGTTCTGGCATGCACAGTCTCTACATATCCCTCTCTCTATGCCTGCAATACCTTCCCTCCTATCCTGCCTAGAAAATGCTCAGCTTAATATGCAGCTCAAAGGTCACTTCGTCCATCAGCAGGCTCTCCTGGGAAGAGCCTTCCTGGACCACTTGAGCTCACATTACATCAAGGTGTCACTATCTGTGGTCTGTGTCCCCATGAGCTGTGAGCACCTGGATAGCTAGGACACATCACTGTGTAGCTGCAGCTTCTGGCACAGTACCCAGCACACAGTAGGTGCTCATTAAAATATCTCCTGACTGAACATGTGTACATATACATATTGAATACCTACTGTATGTTGGACAATGTTTCACACATATTAACTTGCTGCCTAAAGATTTTAAACTCCTCAAGGGCAAAGAGTGCTCTTCCATTGCCCTTGTAACCCTAAGGTGTCTAAGTATACTGCTGATTTCAGTGTCTGGCAGTAGGACATAATTTGATGAATTGACTGATAGGTATAAACTCACTGGAGTGACTCACTCTACCCTCAGCCACTCCAATTTCAAGTACAAGTTCATCATCAGATGATTTCAGTTCATCATATTTTGGGAAACAGAATAAAAGTCTAAAAAGCCCTACTCAGTTTACTCAGTCAATAGCAGGGCTTATGTTTGTGGTTAAAACAAATTATGGAATAATGGCAAATTTGGCAGAGAAGACAGTATCACAGAAGGCACAGAGATCTGGAATTTGTCAAGTGTGAATCTTCTGGGACTTCAGGAGTAAGAATTTTCTGGTAAGGTCAATTCTAGAAGCATCGATGCATTCAGCAAGATTTTGGGTCAGGGAGGTGTACCTGTTTTCAACAAGGGCAGTGAGTCTAAAGAAAAATAAACACAGGGGAAGTTCTTTAAGATTTGGAGGACAATATAGCCCAAGTTTTGGAAGAAGTCAGACCTGCATTTGAATCAATTACCTGTGAGCAATTTTCTTTTTCTTTTGGTACTGAGGATTAAATCCAGGGGTGCTTGAACCACATTCCCAGCGCCCTCCTTTTTTTTTTTTTTTTTTTTACATTTTACTTAAGACAGGATCTTGTTGAGTTGCTAATTGCTTCACTAAATTGCTGAACCTGGCTCTGAACTCACAATCCTCCTGCTTCAGCCTCCCAAGCTGCTGGGATTATAGGCATGCACCACCTCACTCAGCCTGTGATCAGTGTCCTTAGTCTTTCTGAGCTTTGGTTTCCTCATCTGCAATATTGAGAAGATGATACGCACCCCACAGGGTTAATATAAGGATGAAATAAGATACTGAATATTTTAAAAAGTACTTACCAATGTAAGTGCCTGGCATGTAGTATATGCTCAGTAAATAATAATTGTTAAATAAGACCTGACCACACATGTATTTTTTTTTTAACATTTGTTTTCAAATCGGTAAATCAGCCTGGGAGATGGAACATCTCTGATATTTCAGGGGTCTACATGACTGTTAGTTTCAAGGTGTGGCGAGCAGCTCCCGAGGCTGGAGGGGCCTTGGTTTCGGAGGTCAACCGCAGGCGGATCCCGGTCCTACCCGAACCAGAATCCCGGCGACACGAACACACCGACTCTCGGAGATCAATGCCTCGTTTATTCAGGATCCTCACACAGCAGGCAGCGGAGCAGAGACTGGACGGACCATCAGGCGGATGGTAGCATTGATGGCCTGAATGGTACTGCCTGTCCTCCGTGCCCAATATTTATATCTAATTTACAGCATTACCTCACTTGTTTACACCTACTGGGGTTTTCCCCTTACATCATTTGTTATTCACTACCTTATCCATACCTAACACACTTCGCACTCGTCACTACCTTATCTATACCTAATACACTTCACGCTTGTCACATCAACATGTTTACTTAGCACAGCAGCAAAATATGTTTACTTAAAGTTCTAACATCAAAATATGTTTACCTAAATCATGTTTGTTATAGCACCTTAATACCTAATATTTATTAACTAATACTCCATACACAAGGGTAAGACATTTTCTTATCCTTGAAAAGGGGAAAATAGCATTTATTGAATGTCTCCTATTTAGAAATCTTTTTTTTTGGGGGGGAGGGGTACCCGGCATTGAACTCAGGGGTACTCAGCCACTGAGCCACATCCCCAGCCCTATTTTGTATTTTATTTAGAGACAGGGTCTCACTGAGTTGCTTAGCACCTGGCTTTTGCTGAGGTTGGCTTTGAACTTGTGATCCTCCTATTTCAGCTTCCTGTGCCCCTGGGATTACAAGCATGTGCCACCATGCCTGGCCTATTTAGAAAACTTAAGGGTGCATTGCTCTTTAATTCTTTTTTAAGTATTTTTTTTAGGTGTAGTTGGACACAATGCCTTTATTTTACTTATTTATTTTTATGTGGTGCTAAGGATTGAACCCAGGGCCTCACACATGCCAGACGAGCACTCTACCACTGAGTTACAACCCCAGCCCTGCTCTTTGATTCTTAATATTTCCTTTTTAAGATTGATATTATTATCCTCATTTTACAGGAAACACTGAGGTTTTGGACCCCATCTGAAGCCAAATAGAAGGTAGCCAAATGGGGATTTGAACTCAGTGCTGAGTGTAGGTTCTTCTTGCCATCTCTGGTATCTACCCCTCTGCCAGAACTAAGGATGGTATACCTGGCTAGTTTCTGGTCAAGAATGCCCTGGAGGGGCTGGGATTGTGGCTCAGTGGTAGAGCACTCGCCTAGCATGGGCGGGACCTGGGTTCCATCCTCAGCACCACATAAAAAAAAATAAATAAAGGCATTGTGTTGTGTCCATCTACACCTAAAAAATAATTTTTTTTTTTTTAAAAAAAGAATGCCCTGGAAAAATAGGGTCCTCTTTTTACAGAGAACTTTTCTTCATCTTGGCCCTGGTTTTAGTAAATTGAGCATGTCCCTGAGCAGAGGGCAAAAGGGGCTAAAAAGGTTAAGAACTGCTAATTCTGAGACCATGGAGAGCCACTTTCCTTCTCTGAATTCAGTTTCTTCATCTATCAAATGAGGGCACTGAATGGCATCAGAACATTCCACGTTTTCCCATGAGCACTTGCCAAGAGCCAGTACATGTTGTGGGTAAACACCCAGATTCCTGAGCCAGGCTGCCTGGGTTTGCTTTCTCCTCTGCTGCTCACTAACTATATAATTTCTGACAAGTTATTTATCTTCCTCTGTTTCCTCATCTATAAAATGGAAATGTTTGCAGTATTTACTTCCACAGGTTGTAATGAGGATTAAAGGCATTAACTATATGTCTTAGTACGTAGCCTGGAACACAGCGGGTACTACATAATAGCATTTGTACTTAAATAATAATAGCATCTTACACTTAAAGGGTGAAGGAAAAGGCCAAATCCTCTAGGATCCTAAAAGTATAACTTTCAGTAGTCTATTTTCTCCTTGAAAGTCTTTCTGTGATTTACACTCAAATTTAACATATCCATATTTGTTTAATGTAAAACAATATTTTATGCAGTTATTATTTAAGACATCCTCCAGCAAGATCCCCCCTGCTGCACAATGGTGTATCCATGTGTGCCATCTTTGGGGAAAGATGGATGTGGATGACTTCTAGGGCCCTTTTGACTCCAATGTCTGGTAGTTCTGAAAATCAGCACCACCAGACTCTTGTACCTGCCAGAGTGCAGACTGAGGTGACTGCCTATCTGTTAGCTCCCCTGCCACCAAACTGGCATAGAGATGGCAGGTCCAAGACACTGCCTGAGCCACTGTGAGAATGTTGCCTGAAGACATAGGCAGCAGCATCGTTATACCACTCCCCCAAGCCGCAGACTGGATTTTCTTTTTCAAGGTGGACAAACAGAATATCAAGGGAGATGTGAAAGTAGAGGGAAGAAGGATTAAAGGAAGGAAAAGTGCCTGCAGGAGTTTTTTGTTCGGATGCTAGTAAACCAGGAAGATGCACAGGTATCACCGTCTTTGGGGGTCCTTCCATCTTCCACCATACCCTCTATAAGCACTTGAAGATGAAAAATCAAGATCGCTCATTTCCATTTAAGCAACCTGAGCCATGGCCATATTTGATGCCTCTCCCCTAAAAAGAGTTAAATTTATACAATTCTCTAATGAAGTATTGGACACACCCTAAATTTTAAAAGTAGAAAGAGACTGAGTAAATTATGCAACACCCACGGGCTATTACAAACTATGGTAATAAGAGTCAGGAAAATGGGAGTTAACATTAAATTTGCTCTGAGAATTAGATGAGAAAATGAATGTGGAAGTGATTTGAAAATAATTAAAACATGTTTCTATAAATAGAAATATATCCTGAGGGAGGTAGAGGGAGGCAGATATGATCAGGAATGAGTGTATATGAACTTCTAAGTACTGAAAATGATAATCTACTTCTTAATATGGGTGGTGTTTTATTATTAAAAATATATCTACATGTATATATTTCTATGTAATCATCTGTATGTATGCTACATTTTACAATAAAGTGAAGATATTTTTAAGAAGAAAAATTATGGTAAAATGAAGATCAGATACCATTCAGAATAATAAGCAAAAGAACAAATTTCAAAGTTGCATTGCAATCTAAGATTCTAACTATATGTTTAAATCATATGCATGGGAAAAAACTGGAGAGAAATATAAAAATACTATAGTGTTGAGATTATGGATTACTTTTTCTCTTGTCTGTTTCCCCAGTTTTTGTAATGGCAAATATTTGTCATAAAAAAGTTCCCACAAAGGAATCTTTAAAAGTATGATTCTTTTAATTATTTTCAGATCATTGTCACATCTCTTATCTCATTTGATTCTTACAGCAACTCTTTGGGGAGTTAATGTTAAGTAATTCCATTTTGTAAAATGGAAAACTGATATAATATGTTTATGATTTTCACTAAGTCACTGAGTTGGTGGAAGGTCAACCTGTGGGTGGCTCTCAGATCTAAGTCCTGCTAACCCTTTGGCTTCCAGGATTTCATCTCAGATTCTTGGGGCTCCAGAATCTGTTCTCTTAAATGGATTTGACCCTGTGATCCAAGGTGGGTGTCTATGGTTCTCGATGATAGACACATGAGATATCCCCAAAGATGTAATCCCTGCCTAGGGTGCTTTCCCACTCTCCTCTCTGGCAAAGCCCCAAGTCCATGTGGGTAAAAGTTCTTGAAAATGTTGAAAGAAGGAGGGAGAAAGAGGGCAGGTTGTATTGGAGATTTAAACCTGCCATGGATCTTGTGCCATTCAATACCTTCCCTCCTACAATTTTTCTCTCTCTCTCTCCAGCTCTCTTAGAAACAGGTTATTAGGGTCTTGCAGTATGATTTTGGCCAAAGGTCTCCATTTAGGACCCTCAGAGCTTAGCCCAGAGTTCCCCACTTCAGAAAATGTGGGAGGTTTAAAAGAGGGTAAACCTTGCTCAAGAATATCAAAGACAGAACCAGAGAATTCAAATCCCCTGTTTCCAGCCCAAGGTGCTTTGCAGAGTAATCCACCTATCCCTGAGAAAGCCCCAGTGTGTCGTGGATTTGCTGTAACTGGAGAATACGACCACTCTCATTGTTTTCTGCCAGAGCTCTCTTTGTTGTTCTGTACATTTCTTGACTTGACCTATGATATTTACTGGTGATGGTGGGTGAGGGGACAGAGTAAGTTCTGGGAGAGACTCAGGGATCTCCCAGAAAACCCTCCCTGGTTCAGAATTAATGATACCATTACTGAGGGCAGACTATGTGCCCTGTCTTCAATGTACCTTATGTGTCAAGTGCTATGATTAGTGCCACTTTTCTTTTGAGGAAACAAACCTGGGAATGAAATGACTTTCCTAAGGGGGACACAGCTGTTAAATGCTGAATCTAGAACTAGAGTACCTCCCACACTTTCCAGTCTACTGTGTGATGCTGCCTGACATCCTGAGGGTGCCAATTTTGGAGACTCTAAATTAGTAACCTCCACATTCAAGCTGACTTTGTAGGAAGTGTGGTCTTGGGAAAGCAGACCAAAGAAGAAAATACACCCACTCCCTTTCCTCAGTGGAGAAGTGGGTTGAACCAGGTGGACCAGGCTACTACTAGTGCCCTGGCTGGTTTTAATTTGTGTTGCTAGAGTTCCTTGAGCAAATATAATTTTGGGGTTTGGAGCACAGAGTAATGCAATGAGAGGAATGTGGGAAGGGACTGTGTGCTGAACTGCAAAAAAATCTTTAAATATCTCTTGAACTTTTTTTTTTTTTTTTTTTTTTTTTTTGCTTTTGGCTCACAGCAATGTTTTTGTGTTTAGATTTGGTTGCCACGAGTGGACTGTTTTTAGCTGCCTAGTTCCTTCCCCTCTCCTTTTAATTTTTTCCCCTTCCTTTTGCACATGCCACAGCATGAAGTCTTCAATTCTTATCTCACTCAGCAAAACATACCAAGGCTGATTTGAATGTGGATTCCCCAGGCGGTACTCCACCATAAAACCTCAGCCACATTCAAGTTTCTGCTTCACCCTCTTTTATTGAGGATTAACCCCAGTCAGAGCTTCCTTCTAAGGCAGGGCAATCATTCTTTGCCTTTGCATACATAGAGGAGTGACTTTGGTGTGGGGAGATTTTCTTATCCCTCTCTGCATGGTACTGCCTGTGCATGTGGTGACAAGTGTGCACGCTGGACATTGGTCGCATTAACTTAAGCCAGGGTAAAATGAGAACCCACAGGACTCAAGATACGGATATTTTTCCTGTCTTGCAGACCTTGCGGGGGATCTTCCTTTCCATTGCTCTTTCCTAGTCTCTCTTTAATTCAGTAGGTATATTACAAATTCTTCTGGGGGCTGAGGAAAGAGACAGGCAGAAGTAATTTTTGTTTTCCTTGGATAAGAGTTTCATTCAAGTGGGGGTGGATTCACTTCTCCACCAAGATTCTTATCGCTTTTAAGGCTTCAGGAGGAGAGAGGCAGAGAATACCAGACTCAGAGTTCTGTAAACAGCTGACAGCGTTTCTATCCAGGTGCGACTTGGAGATTCAAAATTCTAAGAATGACTAGAATGAAGCAAGGTTAGGAAGAACTCGAAGCACAACTGTAATAAAAAAAAAACCGAGCCGATAATGTGTTGGGGACATCTCCCGTCTTTAGTACCCTTCTCTTACATTGTTTTGTGGATACGGGTCTGGCTGTGTTTATTCCACGCCCTAAATTGAATTTCCCCTTAAGGACTAAGCCAAACCTCTATAAATCTAACTTGGTTGGATTAATAGAATCATAATTTAATACGTAAGCTGGTTAAAGATTTCTGTAGGTGGTTCACAGCAGGGAGGGGGGAGCGAGAACCTTTGCATGTTCTCCCTCATCTCCTTGCTTCACTTTATAATGCTATTTTTATTTCAGTACGGTCTATAAGTAGATTCAAAACATAAACAGAAGTCCCAAACGACTTTCACTTAAATGCACACTCTGCCATTTAAAGTCGTTTGGCATTCTAGGGGTTGTGCTGACACGCCCAGGATTTACCTGCCCGCAGGTCGGCTGGAGGGCGGGGTGTGAAGGTGTGGAGCCGGGTGTGGGCGTGGGAGATACAGGGTGGGGCGGGAAGAGCCGTTACCAAGGAGAAAAGTAAAGCAAAACACCCGCCCGTTTCCCGCGCGACCGCTGGAAATCCGGTCAGACTCAGGGCAGGATCTCCGGGGATCCCGCGGTGGAACCACCCCAGGCTTCCCTGGCCGATAGGGCGGGGAGACTTCCGAGGACGCCCTACGCGTGGTTCTGGTCCAAGGCTGTAAGGGAGGGGGTTTGTTCTAGTGAGGCGCCAATTTGGAGGCGAGAACCCCGAGTGCTGTGAACTCGGTTTTCCTTGAAGCTCTGAAAATCGTTGTCAGCCCCAGGGGGTCGCCGATTCCCGAGAGAGAGAGAGAGAGAGAGAGAGAGAGAGAGAGAGAGAGAGAGAGAGAGAGAGAGAGGGGGGGGGGGCAGGGAGACAGAGAGAGACAGAGACTGACCAACTGGCTGACATCCTGCGCGCGCTCTGGAACACACACTTAGCTGGACCCTATTTTACCACCTTAACCGCGAAGCTGCAGGTGCTGTGGGAGTAGCGACTGCGGGTGAGACCCGAGCTCAGAGACTTCTCTACTCTAGTTCTCACCCCAAATTACAACTATGACCTTCGTTCGCCTTTGTCTCTCTTGTCAAGAGGCAGGTGGAAGGAGACGTCTCTGTCCTTGGCTGAGCCACCACACCACTCGGGCGCCCGCAGTTCCATTTCCCGGGCAGATGCGGAAACTCCCGGGTTAAAATTATGTTCATATCCAATCATCCAGGGGCAGTGGAGAAGGTAGTAGAGTTCAGGTCTTGCGGCTCTGAACTCCAACAGCTGGAGTCAGGGAAATTGTCTTTAAGAGTCAAAGTCAGTTCTGTTGAGGCCTCGGTTGGAAACTAGGGCCACGGGACCCGCTTTTCCCCCATCCGGGTTTGAGAGCAGAAGGAATTTCTGCAAGGGCCTCATGCAGTCTGTTATCAGTGCGTCCTCAGTCCGATCCGTGTGTCCCAGACCAATCCAATCTGGGTTCCACGAGAAAGCCGAAGATGGTTTCTCCTAAATAGTGCCTGAGACCCTGGGGACCCCCGCCTGGTCCCACGGGTATATTCTCTTTCTAGGTCTCCCGGGTCCCTCGGCTTCAGCCCCTTCTTAACCCTGCTCAGGGTTGCTTCTGATTTCTCTAGGTCTCTCTCTCCTCTTCCCATGCTCTAGGGGCTTTCAGTGAGGATAGCCTATTTTAAATGCTTTGTGTGTGTGTGTGTGTGTGTGTGTGTGTGTGTGTGTGTGTGTGTGTTTTAACGGAACTGACAGCGTCCTACCACTCGCCCTCACGGGCATCTGGGGTTCCTTCCCAGCGGGTTGGAGACGCTCCTGCGAGTGCGTCCTGTGGAGTGTGCTAGCGCTGAGGGCTCAGGAGTCTGATGCTTGCCGCGTTTGAGTTAACCTGCCAGCTTCTCGGAGGTCCCCATTGCGGAGGTCACACCAGCGTGGTAACCGAGGGAACTCACCCTAGGGCGACTTCGGGCGACTCTCCTACACCCTAAATCAGCGCTTCTGCCCCTCCCCCTCCCCCTGCCTGAGAAAGAGGTGACTTCTAGTGGTGGTGGTGGGGGGGGGGGCCGCGTCTTCCTTGAAACTCCAGAAAATGACCATGCATTTTAGAGAAAGGTCGTGCCCGCTTCCCAGACTCACCTAGTCTGGGTTGCGGCCAGGATCCTCCTCCCCACCATTCCCCCAAAACTAGCGGAGGGAGAGATGCCAAAGCGGTGGAGTCATGCCGCTGGCTTGGGCACCATTGGCTCATGCCTGGAACACGCAGCCGCGAGTAAGCACATCTGGCGGCCCGCCCAGGCCGCTCCGGACCTGATATGGAGAAAGTGGGCGGGCGGGTGTGTGTCCCAGGCGTGAGAGGACCGGTGAACGCACAGCGGCAGGCTCCTCCCAGAGCTTGCATCACCAGCTTCACCCCCCCACACACCCCCGCCCTCCAGCCGTACTTCGCCCCGCCTTGGTCCCTCCTCTAGCCCTCCTCCTTTGCTCAGTTCTGCTGGTTCTCCCGGGAAGCTATTAATAGCATTACGTCAGCCTAGACTGGTAACCCAGAGTAGACCAGCAAGCTGCCAGCGGGAGGGCTATAAAAGGGGTGATGCAACGCGCTCCAAGCCACAGTCGCACTCCGCGAAGCGCGCACTACACAACTCTCTCCCTGCGCCTCAGCCGGAGCCGACCCGCGAGCCCGCGCGCCGGCTGCGAGTCCTCGGTGCTCGACCGACCGCCGGACGGAAAAACAGCCGGACCCTGGCCGTCACGAGCGGAGACTGGAGGTGAGCGCTGGAAGCTGAGTGAATGAACGCGGCGAGGGTGGCTAGATATCATTCCTTTCGCGCCCCTCTCTTAATCAATTGCCAGAAATCTACGCCAGTCCCTGACCCGCGCCCCTAGTTTTCGACTGCAAAAGTAACTCTGTTTGAATTTCACGGCTGCCGCGGCTGCTCCTCAGTGTTTCGGAAAGTTTCTCGAAAAGTGAAAGAACTTTCTTTTTTTGACTTGGGGCGGGAAAGATTTCGGGTGGAGGAGGAGATCGGGCGCCTGCTCCGCAACCTTCTTGGGAGCGCCTCTCGGCCCTCAACTGCGGGAGGGCGAGGGGCGGGTGGGTGGTGGTGTGCGGGGGTGACCCAGGCGATCTGGCTCGCCGTCCCGCTCCTTTCCTCACTTCTTGTCGGAGCTCGGCTACTTGGAACTGATCTTTCCCAAGTCTACAGGGAAGTGCGATCGCTGAGGGCTCTTGGAAGCGCTGCCGCAGGCACAGAGAGGAATGAATGGGGTAGGGGTGGGTGAGCCGGGATAGTGGAAACGGCCGCTGGGGGTCATCCTGTGCATACCCAAGCCTTTGGAGGTAGGATCGCATAGGGAGCCCAGAGCGAAAGTTGGAATAAGTTTGGAGCTGGTGAGAGCCTCGGTGCTGCGCTGTCTTAGGGCGGAGGGCGGAGAGAACTCGGAACACCGATTGGTGTCGGGCTCCTGGGCCTGGGACTTCCTTTTCCAGTCTCATGGTCTTTTCTCTAGTACCTGTGATTCTCGCTCAAACTTTTCCTTTGAGTTTTCCGACATTTCTGTTTTGCGCTCATGGAGATCCACCATCGGGGGAAGCGATAGTGTGGAGTCAGTTGTATAGATATTTAAGAGAATGCTTGTGATCTAGTGCCAGGACTGTTAGAGCTTATACTGCACTTTCTGTCCTTGAGCTTCGGTGTCCCGGGTCGGGAAATAATGAGCACATAGACACTACCGACCCTTCCTGCCTGTTGAAGAGCACGATGTGGTGATTGGATCAGATTAACATCAAGGTCCTTCCTGGCTGAAGATTTTCAGATTTTAGTGTGATGTAACTGAAAAAAAGGGGCCAGCGAAGGAACTTGAATGAGGAGGTCTGTAACATCACTGGCTCGTCTCTGAGACCTTGGCAGAAAGGGGAGATTCTCTATGTGGCATCTCTGTCCGTCCCCAGCTTTATTCCCATTGGGTCTCCTTTGCCTCCACCCCCCATTTTCTTTATTGGTTACCGGGATTGAACTCGGGGGCACTCAACCATTAAGCCACATCCTCAGCCCTACTTTGTATTTTATTTAGAGATAGGGTCTCACTGAGTTGCTTAGCACCTCACATTTGCTGAGTCTGCCTTTGAATTACTTACTTCCTTTCCTCCTAACCATTTTTCCCCCTTAGTTTCATTAAGTACAAAGATTACATCTACTATTTTTTTTTTTTTTTGGACCAGGGGCATTCTACCATTGAGCTATATCCTCAGTGCTTTTTTTTTTTAATTTTAATTTTTATTTTTGAGACAGGGTCTTGCTAAATTGCAAAGGCTGACCTCCAACTTGTGATCCTCTTACCTCAGACTCCAGAGTGGCTGGAATCACAGGAGTGCACCACTATACCTGCCTCTATCACATATGCTTTCTTACAAATAACGGAGTTGCCAATTCGTTGGGAGAGCCAGAAAAAGAATTGGCTAAATAATCTGAGTGTTCTCCCAATATATCTATTTCAATGTGGATAATAATCACATCTTCTGTTTGGGAATCTTGTCTCCTCAACTTAAGATGAAGAGGAGATTGGTACTACTGCCCATCTAGTTTTGCATCTAATATTTGTTGTAGGATAGTGCTACAACATAGAAGCTCTTGCTTTGAGGGTATCCTCAGTGAGGTGGGGGTTGCAGTCAGTGCCTGGGTGGTTTCAGAGTCAGTAAAGAAAACAGGTGCCTAGGCCCCCAGTGTGGATGAAATACAGCACCCAGCACAGGTGGCAGCTCCGTCCTTCCTGTCTCTCTTCCTCTCCCTCTTCATCCTTATCACTGCATAATTCCTCTCTCTTTATGGCCTTTTCTTCTGTAATCCCTCCCTGTCTTAGTCCTGTCAAAGTCTCCTCCCTGGTACATATTGATCCCTCATCTACCTGGCTACTGATTTTATTCTCTGGTTATCTCCCTGGTTTATCTAAGTGATGGATCCCTTTTCTGATGGAGCAAAGTGAGTAGTGGGTGGGTGTCAACAACTTGATATTGACTGGGCCAATCTCCAGCTTTATGACCTTCCTGAGCCTCAATTTACTTTAATTACAAAATGAGGATCTCACCTACATGACTCTAATATTGGGCATTTTATGATTCCCACTAGATACAGCCCTTGATTTCTAACTTTTAAAAATTGGCTGGGCATGGAACAGGGTCAGTGTCTCCAAGTTTTGCCCAGCCAAGGAGGGAAGAAGGGTATAGCCAGGACACCACGGAAACTTTTCTAGGAACAAATGGTTTTGTGTATGAGAATTGGTAATCTCTCAAGTATGTAACACCAGTGGAGAATGTTTGTGTCAGCAAATGGGGGTGGTGGTGGTGGAATTTACCTGGTGCCTTAGGAACCTGGGGGTTAATCAAAGTACACAAGAGGCTGTGGCTGACCTGAAGTTCTCAAGGGTTCCAGTTAATTCCTGACTAATAAATAGGGCTAACCTGAAATGGGACAGTGGAGTCACAGTAATAATGTGTGTGCATGCAAGACAAGTACTCTACCAACTGAGCTATATCCCCAGCCCCTCGGGTGCTCTTCTTGACAGCCCTTTGAGAGAACTGGTGCAGGCAGACTTGATCTCATTTTATAGATGAGGAGACTGAGACCCAGAAAGCCTCAATGGCTTGTTGGTATATAGGTACTCATCTTGTGAGTGGTAGAGAGAGTTTTGGAAACGTTGTCTCTGACCCTGAAGCTCAGCCTTACACCTCAAGCCTTCAAATAGGCTGGAAGAAAGACCCATACTGAAAGGTCAATATTGGCTTCCTACTACGGTAAGTTGGTTAGCAAGGAGTGCTTGGTGGAAAGAAATGAAAATTAAAAGTGAAAATTCACTGTGTAGCTACCAGGAAATAAAAATCTGGGAGCTGAATTTCCAGTTAAAGAAATACACGAGTGAAGTTTCACTTTCTTGAAAATGATGAAACTCACAATGATATGACATGCTTTCTGATTGGAAACAGGTTCTTTTGTATCGGATCTAAGCAATTTTATCATCAATGTAGAAAGTTAACTCAGATCATCTAAAGTCCCCCAAACATAGTTTTTCTCTTCAATGAAGGGGATGTTAAAGGGCTTCAATTTTCTAAAAATTGTCTGAAGATTTAATTTCATTCTTTGTTGGGAACACAACCAGTGTCTAAGCTAAATCATACCACAAGAGACTGAGTGAAGGACAATCTAGAAAGTACCCCCCCATAGGCTCAGCTTTAGCCTAGTGCAGAGAAAGCCTAAATCTTTACAAATTCTTTATGTTCAGAAAAGCTCAACATTTTTGCAACTCATCTCTGTCCCCAAGTCAGCCCGCCCAATACTTTTTATAAAAACATTCCACACCACTGACTTTCAGTTTATTTCATTAGGACTGCTAAGAAAGAGAGAAAGTTTCAAACAGCAGACCCCCAAGCCCTGAGGGCTCATTAATAAACTTAGCTGGGTGGCAAGATAACACACACTCAACTGCAGTGGAATTCAAGCCTCCCTGGAGAAGGGATCCATCCGGTCCTCCAAACAAAGCCAGCCCAGTGGTAGCTCCAAATTCCATCCCTGAACTATTGGATTTTTAATAGGAGGAATGCATGGGAGAATCCTAAGCCTCTGGCTTCAGAAGCTTAGAGTCTATCATCTGTCCAAGAAGTATCCTCCCAGCATTTTAAGATTATAGGATTAAGTAAGAGAAGAACTTCAGTTTTGAAGCTCTGGAGAAGAATTATATTTCCTGGGTTTCTTTGACTAGTCCATGGTAGCATTCATTGGTCTGGAATTCTTGCCTTGTATCTCAGATCTCCAGTAGGAATTAGAGGTTGGGGTGTTTTAATCAGAAACCTTTCAGATAAAGATGGTGACCAGCCACCCTTCCACGTGTACCTCACAGAGTGCCAGCCAAAGAGCTGGCCTTGGGCTAGAAAGACTCCTGGAAACCTGGTGAAAATGACTCAGTTAATTGTTATTAGCCCCCTCTTATAGAGGAGAAAGCCATTAAGAGGTACAGTGGAGACATACTATGTGGTCTCACATCTTGA
This sequence comes from Spermophilus citellus, assembly GCF_964194105.1. Classification (NCBI taxonomy): domain Eukaryota; kingdom Metazoa; phylum Chordata; class Mammalia; order Rodentia; family Sciuridae; genus Spermophilus; species Spermophilus citellus. Next base: position 124,138,538 of record NC_138187.1, on the reverse strand, counting down.
TTTCCTGATCTCAGTCTGGAAATTTTGTGAACAGAAAAGCCCATTTAAATGTAAGTTCTTTAATTTAGGCAACAGTTAAGTATGTACCCTGATATATAAAGATCAGCAATTTATTCCTCCCTTCTCTTGTTTCAGTTCCAGGCCTGTCACCTGCCCTTTCCCCACCCCAAATTCCTTTGATTTTTGTTTGTTTGGGGGTACTGGGGATTGAACCCAGGGGTGCTTAACCACTGAGCCATATCCCCAGCTCTTTTTATTTTTTATTCTGAGATGAGATCTCACTAAGTTGCTTAGGGCCTCACTAAGTTGCTGAGGCTGGCCTTGAACTTGGTGATCCTCCTGTCTCAGCCTTTCAAATTGCTGGGATTACAGGCATGTGCCACCACACCCAGTTTGTTTTTGCAATGTAAAATAATATGCATGTTTTTGCAACATAGAGCAATATTCGGTTTTGCAGTGTATACATTGTGGGAATGAGTTCTAGGGCCAAACAAACCTAATTCCAAATTCTGACACTGCTCTATAATACCTCCATGACTTCAAGCATATTAGTTGGTCTAAAACTCAGTTTATTCATGTATAATTTGGGGCTGGGACTAAAACCACTGGGTTCTCATAAGGACTAAATGACATAAGGCACATGAGGTCTGGAATGAAGGAGATACTCCTTCAGAGTTAGAGATTTGCCAAGGAGCTTCCTGTCTGGCTGGGCTGGGCTAATGACCACAGATCCCTGGATTGAGAGGGTTGCTCCATGGGACTGCCTGCCCAGATAGTCCTCATACTACTCATTGCTCCTGAGAACCAACTGCAGGGGAGTCCACAACAGGCAGGGACTTACAGGGGATTGGGATCATGGAACCATTGCTATTTCTACCCTTTATTTTCCTTTTGTCATCCCTTTGGGTTCCCTGACCCAATATAGCATGACACAGGAGAATGGGACCATTTGATTTGACTACTCCATCCCCCTCTCATTTATTCAGTTGGACAGTGTCCATCCCATCAGGCACAGCTGGACTAGGCTGTGGGATGGAGTAAACAGCAGACTCCTCCCAGCTCTGGAGGAGCTCTTGACCATTCACCAGATGAAGAGTTGAAGTGACTGACCCAAGTTACCTGTTCCTTAATGCTGGAGCCAATTCTAGGACCCCCTCCACCCCCAGCCCAGGTCTTTCCCTATACCTCAGGGTTCAAGGACACCTCCATACAAGTGCCCAATCTCAGCTCCTGACTTTTCCTTACTCTGAGGTCTTTTGCTGACCTTAATATTAAGAAGGAGCTACTTGTTCCCTCGTGACTTGAATCCTGGCCATCGCCACCTGCTGCCAAGGACTGGAGCGAAGAAACACACCCAGCTATAGTTACCTTCCTCATTCCCATTATTTGGATCCAACTTTCTGGGGAAAAGTTTTAACCATAGATTTGCTAAATCTAGTGTCCCCCACTTCTTGCTTTTACTTCCACTCACTGGTAGATTCATATTGACTTCAGGTGCCTTCCAATTTCTTTTTGAAAAGAGACTGAACATAGGATTACAAAAATGGTCTGATTTTTTTTTTTTTTTAAAAAGATGTTCTTCCTCTTTCAGGACTAAGGCTACATTTGCATATGTGCACACCAGCCAAAACTAATAACTCTTGGAAGAGTTCAGAATAGCTTGAAATGTCAACCCTTATAAACTTCAATTAGGCATTTTATCCACGTCACTGAGCTGTGTATTTTAAGAACCTGTTTTACTCAAAATGAGAATGGCATGAAATGAAAACAAAACAGAAGCCTGACGGCTAATGGGACTTTCCTCAGGGAGTGGGCCGGGCTCTGGTGTTGGGGGGTCATAGGTGGGGAGAACTTGATCCCATGCCCCAGAACCCCTGAAGCAGTTTGGGTTTCAATGTGTCTTTCAGCAAAATGATGCTTCAACACCCAGGCCAGGTCTCTGCCTCGGAAGTCAGTGCCTCCGCCATCGTCCCCTGCCTGTCCCCTCCTGGGTCACTGGTATTTGAGGATTTTGCTAACCTGACACCCTTTGTCAAGGAAGAGCTGAGGTTTGCCATCCAGAACAAGCACCTCTGTCATCGGATGTCCTCTGCACTGGAGTCAGTCACCGTCAGCGACAGACCCCTGGAGATGTCAGTCACAAAAGCTGAGGTGGGTACTACCACATTCTTGCATATGTTTTGGGCACATTCACCACATGCTGCGTATTCTCTAGACTGGGGGGGGGAGGGGGGCTAGAGTTGGGAATAAAGCAAAACTGCTGCTCCCAGGGAGCCTATTTTCTACTGTCGACCGATAATGTGAAATAGATAAATCAAATGCAGAGCATGAGACAGGTGCAAAGGGAAAAGCAGAAAAGGGAACGGGGGAGTGGGGAAGGATGGGGTTGTTGTTTTAAATTATAAATTAGAAGGGCAGAGATGGCGGCACTAAGGTGGCCTTTGTGCAGGGACTCGAGGGGAAGATACTGTGACAGTCTGGCAAAAGAGAAAGCACCAGTGAGGAGCGTGGTCAGTGCCAGGTGGGCTGTGTGGCAGGGTGGAGTGGTGGGAGAGGGGAAATAGGGGCAGATCATGTTGGGCCTTATAAACTGCTGTGTAGATATAGCCTTGTGCCCAGAGTGAAATGGGAAGCCATTGCACAGGTTTCTGTGCAGAGGAGTCACATATTCTGACATATTTTAAAAGATTTCCCTAGTTATTCTGTTGAATGGGTGGTAAAGGCAAGGAGGGGTGTGGAGAAATGAGACAGGGGCAGCCTCCCAGGTCAGTGAAGGAGGGCCTGGGTCAGGAGGGAATGGTGCAGCTGCTGAGAAGTGTTTGGATTCTGGATCTGACTTGGGGATAAATCTGCTTTACTGATAGATTGGTTAGGGAGTGTGGGAGAAGGAGGACTCAAGGATGACTCTCAATGTTCTGGCCTGAACAGCTATAAAAATGGAATTTCCATTTGCTGCTGAAAATGAGGCTGCAGGAAGTCAGGGAAGGCAGGTGGTACAAAAGCAGGAGTTGCCTCCTGTTCTGTTCGAACTGCAGTGAAGATATGGAGCAGATAGTTGCATATGTGGGCCTGGAGTCCTGAGGAGTATGGGGGTAGAGATATAGAGCTGGAAGGTATCAGCATATGGACATTGAAATCCTGGGTTGGGAAGATGTCACCTTCTGTATCAAGTCTTTCTGAAGAAGAATGTAGCATGGTGATTTCTTTTTTTTATCACTAACAGGACCTAAGGTTTCAGACAATGAATCAAGGACCAGGTAGCCAGCCCCACCCTTCCCTATAGCAATGCCTACAGCCTTGGTACCAAGTGTATGCTTAAGTTCATGTCTGTTTCAGATGCTTGCATTGTTCTGTACTTGGCAACCTTTCATAAGATACCTGGAATAACAGACATAGGAGACATGATTGCTGGGGATGCTGTGCTGGCTCAATGATGTCAGAGCTGGGATCTTGCAATTTTGTTGGCCTTCCCATGATGATTGCCAGATGGGACTATTGCAAGCTTACTTAACTGGCATGATTGCAAAGGGCAAAGGGCAGTGGAATCTGCCCTGAAGAACTGAGTTTAAAAAAGGTTGGGACTAGGGTTGTAACTCAGTAGTAAAGTGCTTGCCCAGCAGAGAGCTTAGCTGATAGCATTCAATGAGTGGTAGCTAGGACTATTTATAATGCTGTGGCCATATAGCATCATTAGGGGCATTAGCTGTGTTCCCAGTTAGCCTCAGAGGGACCCAAACAACGTTTACCAGTGCTCACTCAGTCCAATGACACTATCATTGGGTTTTTCTTTTTCTTTTTTTCTTTTTAAAAATTTTTTTATTTTTTTATTTGTTTTAATTAGTTACACATGAAAGTACAGTGATCTTGACATCATACATTTGAGTCAGATGGGATATAATTTCTCATTTTTCTGAGTGTACAGGTTTCAGAATCACATTGGTCATGCAATGGGTTTTTCTTTCTTTCTTTCTTTTTTTTTTTTTTAACCATTTGAGATAACTGGATAAAATCGAACTAGTAGGAGAGAAAGGAAGAAAGCTTGGAAGGAAACTTGGGGAGTTCTCCGATTCTGTATTCACTTGACTTTGTGATCTTAGGTCAGTGTGACAAGTAGATTAACATATTAGAAAGAGAATGCACCAGCAGACATGGTTGAGTAGTAATTCCCACCTTCAAATAAGACACACACCCATCAAAGCCATAGGCATCCTGTATATCTGTGCATCATGAGTCTGCTTCCCAGATCCCAGTCCTCTCTGGAAAGGTGACATGGTGAACAAGGCAGCTGTGACAGGAAGGAAGGGAATGGAATGCCTGGGTTTATGTTGTGTGTAGCTTACTGGTCTGGGGGGCGAGAGCCTCAAAGGATTCCTGGGGACTCCTGGGCACATTTCAACTGGCCACTCCGTGCCTCAGTTTCCTCATTAGTAAAATGAGGGAGCTGGACTGAATGGGCCATAGAGAGCCCTTCCATCTGGACAGTTTGTGACTCTGTTTTCAAGAGCTTCCTCCTGAGCAAATGTGAATCCTCTTCCACCTGTCCAAAATGTCTACAGTGTTGCAAAATAAATATCTGTAGGGTTGCAATATCTTGAGGAAGATATTGATGGTGAAATTAATAACAGTAACTAAAGCTTATATAGCACTTAGTATAAGCTAAGCCCCACGCAAAGCATTTCATATATATTAACTCATTTGATCCTCATCATGGTCATAGTAAGTAAATACTATTATTGATCCATTTTACAAATGAGAAAACTGAGGCTCAGAAGAGTAACTTGCTCATGGTTACTAAGTGGTGACACTGGAATTCAAAGCCAGTCTAGTCTACAGCCTAAGTATGTGCCTGTGTGGTTCTGGGACTCAGATGTAAATGGTAGACTTTCCTCTCCCCATAATTCTCCCTTGGGCTTTGCAAGGCCTTCTGCCCAAGCAGTCAATGTTATTTAGATCTAAGGAATAGTTACAAGTCAGTCATGAGGTGAATATGGCATCCCAGACCTGCTAGGTCTGAGGTGTAGCTCCTATAGCCTTTTCCTTTGTCCAAAGCAGGGACAAGTGACATGACAGGGTCTGGCATCAACAGCCTAAACTGTCACCCATTTAGTTCACCATCTCAGCTGGACTTTGGTCTCTAAGCCAATTCAGTGACTGAATGATACCGATTCCTCATCGGCCCATGGACAAATTCAGGGTCTGAGTGAACTTCCACAGAGGACCACATCCTAAAGCAGAATAGGGTTTTTTTCCTCCCAGGATACTGAAGGCTGGCTCAGGGTGAGGCATAGGGGAGGAAGTGGTGAGTATTTGTTGGCTAAACCAATGGATGGGTCTAATTTACCTCTATACATAGCACCTAAGCTATGGGCTGATTCATGGCACTTTGGTTGAGAATGGGCTCTTTGTCTAGGAGCTCTACCAGCTGCTGATTTCAGAAAGGCAGTACCTGCTACTCCAGCTGAGGATGGAGATGAATGAAACTGCCCTTGGGTCTTGAATCAAAGAACAGGCAACAGGAGAGGGTGGCTAAGGGATGATCCTGAGGTTGTTTCTGGTTCTAAGGGAAAGGATGTATTTCCCAAATAGACTGTCCTCCTTTAAATGATTAGTTAGTCCCAATAGTTATGAATTTAAATATCAACATCTTCTTTCAAAACCCATAGATATTTTTAGAGTAGGTTAGATTTTAATTTACTAATATTGCCAGTATAATTCTATTTTAGTACTTTGGTTTTCATTATTCATTCTCAAGTGTGTGTGTGTGTGTGTGTGTGTGTGTAGTAGAAGGGTTTCAGGCTGAAGTCTAAGGCTTTATTTATTTATTTTTTCCTGAGTCCCATGGCATTAGGGCTGTTCCATTTTGCCAGATTTTTTTTTTTTTTTTGGTACCAGGGATTGAACCCAGAGACATTAACCACTGAGCCATACCCATTTTTTAATATTTTATTTAGAGGCTGGGTCTTGCTGAGTTGCTTAGGGCCTCAGCTAAGTTGCTGAGGCTGGCTTTGAACTCACAATCCTCCTGCCTCAGCCTCCAGGGGCACTGAGATTACAGGTGGGCATCACCGCACCCGGCAGTTTGTCAGACTTTGCTGGCAGTAAAAGGCAGTGTATTTGAGGTGGGTGGCATTTCATGATGAGATTAAACGTGTGTCTGTCTGTTGGATCTTATAGGTAGCTCCTGAGGAAGATGAAAGGAAAAAGAGGCGACGGGAAAGGAATAAGATCGCAGCCGCCAAGTGCCGAAACAAGAAAAAGGAGAAGACAGAGTGCCTGCAGAAAGTGAGTCCCTGCAGCTTTCCCTGCTCATTCACTCCATCCCCCACCAGCCTCAGGTCACTGTCAGAAGAAGGGCTTCCTGGTAGCAGAAAGGCCAGTTGCCGAATGAGTATCAGAGCTGTTAAAACAATGGATAAGGGTTTGGATGCACAAAAAGCAGGTGTGTGAATTAAAAACTCCAGACTCCAGAGTCCCAGCTGGTCCATACATGCCCAGCAGCTCCCAGGCTGGGGGATATGCCAGCCAAGTTAAGGAGTCTTCACCTGCCCATTGTCTCAGAAAGGAAACTTGCCGCTCTCCTTTGGCTCACTATGAAAAGCCTTAAATTAATCTCTTCAAACAAGTTATTTCCTGAATCTGCAAACACCGGTTGCACTGCTTCTTTGGGCTCTATCTGGTTCTGAACTCTGCTGTCCTCCCAGCTCATCCAGTGGTCTGAGCCAATTCTGCATGAGGCTGGCAACCTGGGGAAACACCAGGGGAGCAGCCTGTGTGGGCAGGTGGAACAGACCGTGGTGCCTACAGTCCTTTCATTGGCTGTGTCTGCTCCCCCAAGTGTGGACTGGCCATGGAAGAGTCTTAACCCACAGGTCCCTGAGGGTTTTGCAGATGGCTCCAGGGTATTGGTGGAAATGAGGAAATTTTGTGTTGCCATTTTTTTTTCTGGGGAGATGAACTTGTCCATGAGATCAGTGACTTAACCAAAGACCAAGAACCATGAGTCTTGGATTTCTCCCTAGCTTTTCAGGTCCAGATGCCCTTACATATGGGGCCGAGGACTCATGCATAGTTCGTCTCTGGATCATTGGTCCTGTTGCAGTTTCAGTACTATAGCATTCAGCCTACCTTGGAGGCATCTCCAGGGCTTTTCTAAAGGGGCCCCTCAAGTTCAAAGGCTTCTCCAGGGTCTGTATTCTTTCATTCCTAGTGCTGCTCTTCCATCTTTGTTAGGGGATATTTCCCTCTGCAGATTTCTTGCAGCTTCATGAGCCTTGAGGTGCCCCAGCCATCCCCCCCACTGCCACCCTGTCCTGGCTGGCTCTTCCTGATCTCCCTTCCTAATACCTCTTTTGTTTGTCCCCCAGGAGTCAGAGAAGCTGGAGAGCGTGAATGCCGAACTGAAGGCCCAAATTGAGGAGCTGAAGAATGAGAAGCAGCATTTGATATACATGCTGAACCTGCATCGGCCCACGTGTATTGTCCGGGCTCAGAATGGGCGGACTCCAGAAGATGAGAGAAACCTCTTTATCCAACAGATAAAAGAAGGAACACTGCAGAGCTAAGCAGCAACTGGGAGTCCTCATCGAATACTCCTTTTTCCACCTAAAACCCTGAAGCCATTGGAAAGCCGACTTCCTGTGCACCTCTAGAATCCCAGCAGCCGAGAACCACTGAGGCAGGAGGGCCCATGGTGACTCGAGAGGGCCTTCCCACTCTGCTGCAGAGTGAACTTTGGACCAGGTCAAGAGCATCCTCTGCCTCAACTCCAGGATTTAGGCCTTGACGTACTGGCTGTTCTTAGATGTTCCAGATGGCCCCTGATTAGGGTCCTGCCTGCTTTCATGTGAGTTCTACAAGAACCAGGATGCCCATCATTAGAATTCAAGCAAAAGGGTCTGTACCTTGGATGGGTGGAGTGGCGCCATCTCCTCCATTACAGCTGCCGCTGTTGCTCATAGGGGACATGGAGTGAGAACAACATTTATTGAAGTTGTGCAATGGCCAGGGTTGTGCTTTCTAGAGAATATGCTGTTATGTCCTGGAATTACTGTGTGCAAGGCATTCGTTTCAAAACTAGGCATTATGCTCTTTTGATGTTTGTTTCGTACAACAGTGGTGTGTGACTTTTCCGTGGTTTTCCTCAGATCTGGTTTCTGAGAGTCTGGAGGGTCCCTTGCCATGGGCAGTGTCTTACAAAAATGTTCGGGTGGCCAGAAGCGCTTGCCAGGCCCGGGAGAGCAGAATCGTTGTCTTTTGGCCAGCAGAGCAGGTCTGGGTCAAAGAGGAGGCCTCCTTTTTCCCTTGGCACCCAGGTGTTAAGGGAAAATCCATGGGCCTGACAGTGGGTCCTCTGTTGCAGGCTCAGTTACAATGTCACAGGAAGAATGCAGAAAGAAAGACTAATTTCCAAAGGGTTAGGACTATCCACTCAGTGACTTTGTCAGGAGTTATTTCTAGTGGAAGAGCCAAAGAATATTCCATTTTCCTTTCCTTGTGGTTAAAATCTGATCAGTGGAGACGCAGGTTTGAAGCCAGGGGATACCCAGGCTTTAGCATTATTGGATGTTAATGGCACTGTTTTGGTCATGTATCTGTTTTAAGAAATCTGGCCCAGAGCATTTGCAGCTGCGAGAGGTCACTCACACTGCCCACAAGGACTCTGGCTACTGTCTGATAAAATTCTGATGTTTCTGTGAAATCCTCAGAGTGTTTAAACCTTCTTAATAGTATCATTACAATTTTTTCTGTAAGAGAAAATATTATTTATCCTAGTATCCTTAACCTGTCAATATAATAAATCTTGGAACCAAGATGTGGTCAACGTTAAGTGTTATACTCGTTTCTGTGTTTTGTTTTTTAGGCTCTTTGTTGTTGAAAAGGTTACCCCCACCCCAGCCACACATACCTCTCTTCTCCCCATTGTGGGAGATGATTTAGTTTTGAATATTATCCAAGTGTCCTCCTCCTCTGTCTTTGGGCTCCAATAGGTAGGTTAGTTGACTTTCAGTCCTCTTTCTCAGATCTCTTATTGATAATCCCCGGAACACAGCACCTAGTTTATCCTAGTTAACTGGTGCTAACATAGAAATTAGATAGATTTAAAATCTGAGTTATAAGTACCTCAACCATCAGTTTCTCAGAATGTACAAATGCATAAAACACATTTCTTGTTCAACTTGAGCCTTTGAAAACTGACCTGCCACAGCATTCTTCTTAAAGTATCCACTTGAATTATATCTGTTATAACATCCAAATGTGTGTCACATTGTGGCAACTATGTATTTTAAAGATCAGAAAAGAATGGGAAGGGGGATAGAGAGGAAGAAAGAATAATTTTGGACAAGATGGGTATGATAATTCAGAGAAAGGTATTCTCCCTTATTTTCTGGAACTGCCTGGACACATATAATACAGGCTAGAAATAAAAATCAGCCACTCTGCTACCTTCACGATGCTGACGTCATTAACTGTGACACTGGTCTACATGAATGGTACCTCTGCTTCTTTGAACTATGTGTGGTTCCTTTAGACTATCACTTATGACAAAGGCATCTTAGTTGGCTGCTTTAGTGGCACATCAGGGGTGGTTCCTCATCTGTGGAGAACCATCTGAGGTTAGTACATTCGCCACTTCTTTCACTAGATAATTTATGCTTGCCTTGGTGGAGGGGAAAACTCCCCTGCATTTACCCTCTGGTTATGGGTAAAGGTGCCACCACCAGCTGTTAGGAAACTCAAGATAATTTGCAAACTGCCATGAATAGCAATAGATTAGAAAGGGAGAGAGGATAGCCATGGCAGGAGACATTGATCTAAGAATCATACTGTGTGTGGCTAGTGTGATTGAAAATTCTTAACTAATGCATTAATAACAGTTTTGTTTTCTGTAGCCAAGTTTATGTTTTGATACTTTGATAAAGACAAGGATATATATTATTTACCATCAGGTCATTTGGTTCATCTTATTTTGGGTACTGGGAATTGAGCCCAGAGGTGCTTAACCACTGAGCCACATCCCCGGCCATCTTTTTTTTTTTTAAGACAGGATCTCATTAAGTTGCTTAGAGCCTTACTAAATTGCAGAAGCAATTGTGGGTGGTGCTTCTGGCAGGGCCTAGAAAGCCACCCTCCCCCTCCTGTTGTCTTCTTCCTGCCCCTTTACCTTGCCCTGAGGTCTATCCTGACATCTGTTTCAGGTTTAAAGGGTTTGAATGCGTTCTGATTCAGGACAGGAATGCTTTCACTTTCTGTCCAGAGGTAAAATGCTATTTCCCAACTCTAAATAAATCCTTGACATCCAAACCCACACCAGGCGTTCTCCTCTCTTCTGTCTCATGGTAACAGTCCAGATCTTCCCAAAATGAGGCCATATTTGTCCTTTGAGCATCCTTCTGTGTCTTCATGGTGGAACTAACTCCAAGCTCTTCCAAGTCTCTTATAAAAAAATGGCTCCCAGGAAGGAATTTACACTGAGTTGCCAAGCACTGCTGAGGACTAATGCTAATTAATATTAGCTCAGTTATTGAATAGGGCACTATGCTAAATACTTCACAAGCATTATCCCATGCATTAGTCAGCTTTCTGTCACTATAACAAAATAATTGAGATAATCAACTTATAGAAAGAAGAGGTTTATTTTGGCTCAAATTTTGGAGATATTAGACTATGATTGATTGGCTCTGTTGCTTTGGGCTCTCTCTCTCTCTCTCTCTCTCTCTCTCTCTATATATATATATATATATATATATAAAAATACATCACACATAAGGCTATTTTGCCATCATTTTTTCTTTCATTCAATACAGTGAAATGAACACATTCAAATTAAATCAATTCTATAGCAGTATTTGTTAAAAATATAGAGGAAAATTGCAATTTTCTTAGCCACAGGGTCTTACATGCTTATTAACTAAATGTATTTTAAAATTGTATATAAAAAGAACAACTACACATATTACCATGTTCTGTTTCAGTATTGTATAAATTTTATAATGTACAGATCACTTAAAACATATCTATCTAATCAAGCATTTATTTCTCTATGGTGAAAACATCAAAAGTTGTTTATTCTAGCTCTTTGAAATATTCAGTGCACTTTTGCTGTCTACTAGTAGTCACCTATCATTTACACCAGAACTTCTTGCTCCTTTTTTCCCCCACTTTTTATTGGTACATGTTTTAGTCAGGTTTTTTTTTTTTTTTTTTTTTTTTTTTTTTGCCACTGCAACTCAAGGCCCTACCAGTACAATTGTAGAGGAGGAAAAGTTTATTTGGGGGCTCATGGTTTCAGAGGTCATCACAATCCACAGACAGGAGGCTCCATTCCTCAGGGCTTAAGGTGAGGCAGAACTTTATGGTGGAAGAGTTGCATAGCTAAGTGGTTCACATGATGATTAGGAAGCAGAGAGATTCTACTTCCACATACAAATATATACTCCAAGTCACACCCCCAATGCCCTACTCTCATAACCCAATTAGTTCTTCTCTGAACCATCTTGCATTGTCTCAAACGTGAGCTTTTGGGGGATACCTCACATCCAAATCATAACAGTACCTTATAAGAGAACATAATGGTGGGATTTGTTGTTCTATACTCATATATGCACACAAAACAACAATATAGTTTGGCCGATATCAGTCTCCTTTGTTCCCATCTTGACTGGAACTCGTACCACTGTACCCATGGATTAAACTCCTCCCCTCCCCCACCTTCCCTCTACTCTCCCTCTCTCTCCGGTAACCACTGTTCTACTCCCAACTTTTATGAGGTCAACTTTTTTAGGTTCCACATATAAATAAGACCATGTGGTACTTGTCTTCCTGTGCCTGGCTTATTTCACTTAACATAATGATTTTTAGTTCCACTCAAGTTCTCACAAGGGACAAAATTTCATTATTTTAATGGTTGAATAGCACTCTGTTGTGAAGATATAACATAGTATCTTAACTTTTTCATTGGCTGTGGCACCTAAGTTGTTTAAACTTCTTGGGTATTGTAAATAGTGCTGCAATGATCACAAGAGCACAGCTATCTCTTCGATACACTGATAATTTAACTTTGGAGAAATACCCAGTAGTACCAGAGTCTTTTAAATTCATACTATTCATGCTGTGTGAATTTTAAGTAAATTATTATAACAAATACTTGTAGTTAATCTGTACATACTATTTGTTTTTGTTATCAGAATTTTAGAGGTGTTTTCAGCAGAGAGAAAAAAATAACTTCTTCCTATTTTTTTTAAGAGCAAGAATTCACTTGAGTCCTATCTTGATTTATTGTAATTAGTTTAAAAAAAAATCATCCTTCAAACCGTGAAAAAGGATCTGCCACATTGGGCAAGAAAAAGTTGATTTTTGCCAGAACTGTTCCACTCCCATCTATTCCATCCATTGAGTTCCATATAAAATTATTGTATATGACACAAAAATGGATTCAGGTGACTTAAAACAAAAGCTTGAAGAACAGTGTATAAGAGACCACTCAATGTCACTGAGGATTGGCCAAGGATAGGGCTTATCAGAGTTCCTGAAGAGAAATGCTCATGCAGGTAGTAAATTGCTGTAGAATGAATTCTGGTCTCCCTCCAAAGTCCCCAATTCCCACATTTATATATTGAAGTCCTAATCCACTCTGATGGTATTACCATCGGAGTATTACAGATGGCGATAGAGTATTTTGTGAGTGTTTTAGTCAGCTTTTTTGTCACTACACAAGAGACCCAACAAGAACAATGTAGAGGAGGACACGCTTATTTGGGACCCATGGTTCAGAGGTATCAGTCCATAGATGTCTGACTTCATTGCTTTGGGTCTGAGATGAGGCAGGACATCATGGTGGGAGGACATGGTGGGGGAAAGCTGCTCAGGACATGGAAACAGAAAGTGGAGAGAGGGTTCTGCTCATCAAGGACAAATATAAACCCCAAAGGCACGCCCCTGGTGACCCACCTCCTCCAGCCACACCCTACTTGCCTACAGTTACCACCCAGATAATCCATAACAGTCACAACTGATCACATGTCAATCATAATTCCTATCAGTCACAACTCTTAATCTAATCACCTCTGAAAATTATTTTAAAATACCTTTAATTAATTAATTATTAATTAATTACCTTTAATTAATAATTAATTAATTTTTATGTGGTGCTGAGGATTGAACCCAGTGTGCTAGGCAAGCACTCTATCACTGAGTTACAATCCAAGCCCTGAAAATTCTTGCATTCTCTCTCACATGAACTTTTGGGGGACCCCTGCATATCCAAACTACAGTATTCTGCCCCTGGTCCCCCAAAGCTCATGCTCATCTCCCAATTCAAAATATATTCAGTCCATTTTCAAGAGTCACCATAGTCTTAACAATTCCAGCATTACCCAAAGTTCAAGTCCAAAGTCTCCTGAGACTCAAGGCAAATTCTCAGCATGAATCCCATAAAATTCAAAAGCAGGTTACATATATCCAATATATAATGGCACAGAGTTAACTTTTCCATACCACAAGGGAGAAATAAATGGCACAGAAAGGCGGAATGGGACCAAAGCAAGACTGAAATCCAGGTGGGCAAACAAGCCTTGTAGCCCCACGTTCAGTGTCTGGGGTATACGACATCATGATGTTCTCTCTAACGAGCTTGTGTAGCTCCACCCCTATGACCTTGCTGGTTGCAACACATATGGCTTCTCTCTTGGTTTGTTTCTGCTTGAAAAATACAGCTTTCCTCAGCAGACATCCCATGGTACTGGCCTCTTCTTTTTCCTTTTTTTTTTTTTTTTTTTTTTTTGTGGCAGTGCTAGGGATTGAACCCAGGGCCTTGTGCATATGAGGCAAACACTCTACCAACTGAGCTATATCCCCAGCCACCTGGCCTCTCTTAATCTTGGGGTCTCCATGGCAGCTTTGGCTCCCTTTTTACATCTCCACACATCACACTTTCAGGGGCTGCCCTCAGGGGATCCAACTACTACACCTTGTCTGGCCTCCCAGGCCTTCTTTTGAAATTTCAGTGGAAGCCTCCATGACTACCTAATTCCAAAATCCCGCAATCCTGCAGAACCAGCACCATATGGTTGCTGCCAGGGCCTGCCACCATCTTGAGCAGTAGAAAAGCCTCCTTGACCACAGCTGCAGCAGTCTCTTAGTGCTTGGGCAGCATGGTGAGTAAACTTCCTAAGCCCCTCTATGTAAACAGGGTGTCCTCATAGTTTTGTTTTGTTTTGTTTTGTTTTTTAAGAAAAAGGAAAAAGAAATGTTACTGCTTTTCTGGCAAAGGAGAAACACAGGGAACTCCTGTCCCAGAGGCAGTGATTCTGCCTGATCTGAGAGAACAGGAGTTTTTAAAGAGGTGATTCAAAAGCTATATTCCATGTGTTCTCTTTTGGAGTTGAAATACACTTGTTCATTTGGGAGAGAGTCATTTCTGAGATCTTCTGGTGCCATCCTCAGTCTGTATTAATTTATTTCTATGGTGGGTGAGCTCAAGGATAGATAACTCTCCCTAGGACAGGGAAGAGAGGTAAGTGTGTTTTCCCTGAGATTAGAGAGGGGGAAAGGTTAAGGAGGAGGGAGAGAGGAAGAGAAAGAAGCATCTGTTTTAAAAGTAAGTTGCAGTGGCAGAGCAGCAAGGGCTATCTTCGAAGCATGAAGTGGACCACTGTAACATTTCCCCACTGTTAATTTTCTACATTTCATTTCTATGGAAAAGTGGGTGACAAAAAAAAGTGGGTGACAATACCTCCAAGCTACTTCCTGTTGAGAAAGGGCAAAGTTGTCGGGGGAAGTGACCTGAAGTCCTTGTTTTCTATCAGGTGGGGCATGGAAAGTTAAGGGTATTCATCATCAGGACAGTTCAGAGATCTATGGTGGCAGCTGGTGGGGAACTGGACAGGGCAGTCATAGGCCAGGGATCTTGCTAAGATAATAAACAAGACAGCAAAGCATTACTTTTTTTGGCAAATGATTAGCCCCAAAGCAATTAGCATTTCAGCCAGTGTCTCAACATGAAGACAGTAACTCATAATTGTATTAGTAAAAAATAAATTGAGGGGCTGGGGATGTGGCTCAAGCGGTAGCGCGCTCGCCTGGCATGCGTGCGGCCCGGGTTCGATCCTCAGCACCACATACCAACAAAGATGTTGTGTCCGCCGAGAACTAAAAAATAAATATTAAAAATTCTCTCTCTCTCTCTCTCTCTCTCTCTCTCTCTCTCTCTCTCTCCCCCCCCACCTCACTCTCTCTTTAAAAAATAAATAAATAAATAAATAAATAAATAAATAAATAAATAAATTGAATTTATCTATGTAGGAGGTTAGGAAGATTTGTAGGTCTGTAAGATCAAGCTCAAGCTCAAGTTCACCCAGGACAAACATGTGATTCTAGAGTCTTTTTGATAGTTAATATTAGGCACTTCCACATAAGATCTTTTCCTTTTTTTTTTTTTTTTTTTTTTTTGATGCTGGGGAATGAAGCCAGGGCAAGCACTCTACCAACTGAGCTATAGCTCCAGATCAAGAACCCGTCCCAAACAGCCTCTATTTTTATTTACTTTTGATTGGGCTGACACAAGTGTACATCTCAAGTTATCCTGAAAGAGCCATTTTCTCTCCTAAATATCTATGTAGTTCTGTGCTTTGGTTAACTCTCCTGCCAAGTGTCTAAGACCAAGATGATCAAACTTGACCTTGTTCCTATCTACTACTTACTAAGAGTCAGCTGAGATTCCTCAGTGATCTCTCTTGGGAACATGTGAGAAGCCTCTTGGTTCCTTTAACTTTTATCTACCACTAGTGCCGTCTGCCAGGCAAGTATTTTGCCAATCATACATGGCTGCTCTTGGAAGCATCAGGGACATTTTTCTCTCCAATGGTCCTCTTTTTTGAAGAGTGTGCACTGGTTGGCTTTCTGTTCTCTAGGGTCCCCTTGATCCCCCTGATCAGCAGATCAGGTGACCCACCAGCTATAGGACCCAGAGAAGCATCTCGTCATTCTCTGGTTCCTGGCTGAGCTTAGAGGGCAAGGGCCAAATAGTTGGCTGCTTTTTCTTGGCCCTTTTACTTCCTTGACTTTGGTCTCCAAGTTTTTGGTTTTAAACATCTAGCAGGCCAGTTTTACTGGTCTCAAAGTGGGAGCAATGGGTTATAACTTCAATATCTATAATTTTATAGTTTCCTTTATTTTAATTAAATTCAGTATTAATGCAACAAGTCAGCATTATATTCTGTCTCTCTTGTTTCAAACTAATTCAGGCTGTTCTGTTAGAAGCAGCATTTCTGCAAAACACTAATAGGCAATGGTTATAAAGTTTTACAAGGAAAATTAAAAATGAACACTAATGTATCTTTTTTTATTTTCCTTTTTTTTTTTTTTTTTTTTTGGTAGTGGTGCTGGAGATTGAACCCAGGGTCTTGTACATGCAAGGGCAAGCACTCTACCAACTGAACTATATCCCCAGCCAAATGTATCTTTGGGTCTATTTAGCTTCAATAAAGATTCACATTATTTATCACCTCAATTACCTACAATTTTTACTTTTTAAAAACTCTTTTACAAGCCCTAACACCTTTTACAATTTACCCAAACCTTTTCTTAAGTTTTGTATTATATCCACTGTTTACCTGGATATGTAACAATAACTATTAAAACAACACACAAAAAAATCTATATTCTGAACCCAGCTTTATTTCTCTCTCTCTCTCTCTCTCTCTCTCTCTCTCTCTCTCTCTCTCTTTCTCTCTCTCTCTCTCTCTGTACCAGGGATTGAACTCAGGGATGCTTTATCACTTTACCTCAACACTTTTTATGTTTAGTTTTTGAAACAGAGTCTTGCTAAGTTGCTTAGGGCCTCACTAAGTTGCTGAGGTTGGCTTTAAACTTCCAATCCTCCAGCCTCAGCCTCCTGAGCCTCTGGGATCACAGAAATATGCCAGCATGCCCAGATGAACACAACTTTAAATAAGCTTAGTTCTAACTTACTTTGGAGCCATCCTAACATGGAGACATGGAGACTAATGAGCACCAGAGCCTTTACTCAGGTGAGACTGACCTCGTGACAAATCTTAAAAAGTGTTTTATTTCTGAATCTCATTTTTGCTCCTTTTAAAAATATCATTCTACAAAGTTCTCATGTATTATTTCATGAGTCCATCTGAATATTAGTTAACATAGGATGAATTACATCTGAAACATATCAGAGATGGCAAGAGAGCTCTTTCTTTTCTTTTCTTTTCTTTTTTTTTTTTTTTTCTTTTTGGTACTGGGGATTGAACTCAGGGGCACTCGACCACTGAGCCACATCCCCAGCCCTATTTTGTATTTTATGTACAGACAGGGTCTCACTGAGTTGCTTAGTGCCTCACTTTTGCTGGGGCTGGCTTTGAACTCATGATCCTCCTGCCTCAGCTTCCTGACAACTGGGACTACAGGTGCATGACAACAGGGACTACAGAGACTATTCCCAGCTGCTAAGAGAGCTCTTAACTTCCTTTTTTGTTAAAAAAAATGGTGGCAGAATATTTTCATATTCTACATTGTCAATCTTTGAACAAATCAGGCTTTCCTTATTACCTTCCAAAAAATACATTTAAATTCCCATCCTAGTGTAAAGAATAACACAAAATTTTATACATAACTTATTGACAACAGGTTTAATTTATATTCTGAAACTAATTAACATAGGTTACTTTTAATCAGTTATAAAGCAAATGACATAAATACCAACCAAATTTGTTATTTCTATATAAATCTGAAGGAAACTATTGCTACAGACAGTTTTAGTTTAGAGAACACACTTGGTAAAATTCTCTCCTAAGTTTTACATTTAACTAAGTTTAATTTTAAAAGTAAAATTTACAATCCATACTGTGCAGTACAATAATCACAGATCTGAGTGGGTTAGCAGTACTAGCAAAAGTCGAAGGATAGCTTTACATCTTTTATACTTTTAGGAAAGAGGTGTTAATGATCAGAAATCAACTTAGTCAAAGCAAACATATAAGACAGGTCTCTTCTTCAAATGGCAGTGTGGCTCTTCTATATCAGATACAATGTATAAAAGAGAACATTTATTGGTTATCTTGCTGGTAAACCTACATAAACTTTTATTTTATGAACTTTTACATAATGTTTAGACAAGATTTAGACAAATATAGTTCTCAGATGCATACATCTAGTCACATATATTTATCTAGTCACATATATTTAGGGTGTCAACTATATTGTTATAACCTAAGTAACAGTTGTTTGTTTAACCAATTACTAAAGTAATCATTTTTTACTTTAAAACAGGTACAAATCCTAGTTCCTTTAACACTTATTTTCCCCAACTAATAAAACCTAACAAATACAAGAAAATTGTCTTGCTAGATAAGACCAGATCAATATTTCAGACTTTGCTTCCTATCGGTACATTAAATTTTGAAAAGCTTTGACTGACTTTGCAATTATAGCCAATTTAATCACATATGAACTTTTTGAGCTTAATGTTCCACAAACTTTCTGCAATTTAGACATTCTATAACTTGTTTACATTTTTAGTTTTGTCCTTTCTTCCATATCTTGAACTTTAGTACAAGAATATTACTTTATCATACAAAATACTTTTCTCATCCAGAAACATTCCTTTTACCTTCTAATTTCCATCCATTTAACGTTCTTATATCTCTTTTCTAGTTTCATGCCCTTTTAAAAATTTATATTCTGAAACAATTCTTATAAATGTTATCTATGCATTTAAATTACACAACAAATTTTATTCCAGGAGAGGGCCAGATTGCCAGGACTGTGTGGAAAGTATTTAAATCTTTTTTTTTTTAATCCTTTCTTCTGGTGTCCTGTCCTTGCACATCAGAAGAAGTGACTTTTTGCATCCTTAACTCAATTTCTGACTGTTCAAACTTCTTATCATGCAACTGCATGAATGCTTATGCATACAGAATCTCTTCCATATACTTTACCTCTGACTTCAAATGCAAGATTGTATAATAATCCAGAAAATAATTTAAAGGCCAGATTGTTGTATAGTAAAGCATCTTTCTCTTAGGCTTATACCTAAAGGTGACCCATTAAGCCAAGATCTTTCTTATCAAGAGATTACCAGTAGGATTAACACAGCATGACTGATGTTTTAAAGGGTCATTCTCAGATAAAGACAAAACACAGATAACCAGAGAGGATTCCCCCAAATCATAGCCAATACATGGGAACCTTTAAAACAGACAGACCTGCACATGCATAATTTTTCCCACTTATAATACCTCTGACAGACCAGTTCCAGCTGCAAGATTGTACAATAATTCAGAAAGACATTGAAAGGCAGGATCATTACAGCAAATCATCATTTTTTTCTTGGACAGGCTTATACCTTTAGGTGGCCCTTTCTCATCTTACTTTACCTCTAATAGACCCAACTCCAACTGCAAGATTGTACAAAAAGGAAACACAGAGACAGACAATCAGAGAGGATCCCCCAAACCATGGCAAACTGATGGGAACCTTTGAAACCGACTAGCCAAGACCTTTCCCAAGAGATAATCTATAGGATCAGCACAATATTTCCCATGTCTTTAAAAAGGAAGTAATAGACACAAACAAAAACACAGACAACCAGAGGGAATTTCCAAACCTAAGGCCAACAAACAGATGAGAACTTAGAATAGACCAGAAGGGAGTAAATATCCCTGGGTTCTCTAATCCTGCTTCACCATGGCTCCTACATCAGTGGTGCCAGAGTTGTCTCCACAAAGAGGGTTCAGATGTTCCCATGAAGAGAAACCAGATGTGTGGAAGCAAAGGTTTTAGCATGCACAGGGGGAGACTTGCTAGATGGCCAAGGGTGTCACAACTTTACTGAGTTGTTTCCTTTTTCTCAAAGTCGACCAAGATGGAGTGATCTGTACTGTTCAGGGAGAGAAGGCAGGAGTTCCCTGCAGCAAAAGAAGCTTTAGCATCTGCTGGGATGATCCCTCATTCCCTCCCTCATAGAAACAGCTCCTCCAGTTCCATTCGAAGCAAATTCATCTATTTCCTAACTCCCCACCAGTGGTTTTCAACAAGTTCATCTTAGATCTTCAGCATGGAGTAGGATTGCTTGGAAAGCCAGGCCTGCCCAAGAAAAGTTAGAGCAGGGTCTGCTCTCAGGTCCCATCTGGATTGCCAAATTTGATACCAAAATCTTGGTCCTTGTCCCTGATGTCAATCTAGTAATGAGGACATGGTTTTGAGAAAAAGAAGTTTTATTGCTTTGCTAGCAAAGGAGAAACACAGGCAACTACTGTCTCACAGGCTGTGATTCTTCCTTGGTCTCTTCTCAAAGGAAATTTTTCCTTTTACGCCCTTGAGCCTGAGATGGGTGTGGTGTTGCCAATCCCTAAGATGCCCCCAAGCCATCTTTCCCATTATTACTGTGCAAAGTACTTAGCATTTCTTCAGTGGTTGAAATGTCTTTAACTACCACAACTTTCTTGGCAGTTTTCTGGCCAAACAGCAAAGTGTTTTGTTGTTGTTTGTTTTTGTAGCAGGGATTGAACCATGGGGTGTTTAACCACTGAGCCACTTCATCAGCCCTCTGTTGGTCTGCATACACACACACACACACACACACACACACACACACACACGTGAGGGTGCATGTAATCCATGATTGAACTCGGGGGAACTGGGCCACTAAGCCACATCCCCAGCCCTATTTTGTATTTTATTTAGAGACAAGGTCTCACTGAGTTGTTTAGCACCTCACCTTTGCTGAGGCTGGCTTTCAACTAGCAATTCTCCTGTCCCAGCCTACTGAGCTGCTGGGATTACAGGCGTGCACCACCATACCTGACCTAAATATCAAGTTTTTCAAATATTTCTGTTTCCTGTTCCTGTTTATCATGATTAATTTGGCTTAAAGTACCAGCAATATCCATGCCACCCCAATGCTGTACTTCCTCGACATTTCCTCCACCAGATTAATTCACCTTAAATTCAGCTTTACAGAAAGTTTCACAACATGGACAAAAAGTAGACAACTTCTTTGCCTCAGTGTAATGCAAGTGGCCTCTAGTCCAATTTCCAATAGAGTCCTCCTTCTCTGAAACCTCATGAGCCCAATCTTTACACTCCATAGTCCTATCAGTGCTCTTCCCAATCACCCATTAAGCTCCATTTACAACAAATTAAGACTTCTCCAGTTTGCATATTTAAACTTTTCAAAATTCCTTCCATAAATTCAAAGAGCTCCAAAAGTTTCTAAACCACATGGTCAGGTTAGTCACAGCAACAACCCCACTTCCTGGTACCAATTTCTGTTTTGTTCAGCATTTTTTTTTTTTTTTTTTTTTTGGTCACTGTGACCAAAAGACAAGAATAATGTAGAGAAGGATAAGTTTATTTGGGGTTCACAGTTTCAGAGGCCTTTTTGGTCCATAGATGGCCTACTCCATTGCTCTGGGCCCGAAGTGAGACAGAACATCACAGCGGAAGGCATGATGGAGGAGAGTGGCTCAGAATATGGCATCAGGAAGCAGAGTCTCTGTAGTGTTTAGAATGAAGATTTCAGAGTCAGTTAGACCTGGATTTAAACAATATTAGTTTATGAAAATGTAAGTGATACAACCTTTTTAATTTTTTAAAAAATCTGTAAAATGAGTACAGTAACAATAATATCAAACTCTATGGGTTCTTACAATAGCATGCAAAATATGTAATATAGTTCTTAGGAGAAGAAACCTTTTTCGTTATTAAATTATGTTAATTATTAAAGGTCATAGTTAGTGTTTACAATTATCATTGTCAACATCTACTGCAATTTTATGGAAGGACAGGCTAAGGACCAAGACTACCAATTCTAAATTACTCAATAAAATTAAACCATGAACTCAGATGGTTCACATTTCTCCCATCCTCTTGCAGTCTCATAGACACATTCCTGTTGTTGAGTCTCTTGAATTTTGGGTTGGGAAGGAAGCACCCATACAAAATTGTTCCATTTGAAAAATCTTTATTTTTGCACATACCTGAGTCCCTTGGCAGGGTGGCCCTGTCCTCTGTAGGAGCAACTGGGGTATGAAAACAAAGGGGTATGTGACAGTGACAGGTCACAAAGGGAGCAGAGGATAAATATGGCTGTGCAGGGGGTTGAGGCCAAGAGGGTGGTCACTTCTCCCACTAGGACTGCAGTTTGTTGACTCTCAGCGAAGTAAAATATCACAGGTGGAGTGAGGGGGTTAGACCCAGAAGACAATCTCTTGGAACCCACCCTGCATCTCTTCAATCTTTAAAGAGATTCAGTTTGGGATCCAGGCACACTACAGTGCCCCCTTGTCTATCATTTGTGCTCCCACCCCAAGCCTGGCCTCTGGGAGGCTCTGAGGCAAAGGTGGAGGGGTTTGTGGGGTGGGGTGGTTTGGTGTTGAGAGACCTGCTGTGGCACCACTTCTGTGACCCAGGAGCACCGCTTCTGCTCCCTCATCTGCCCAGGAGGCTAAGAAAGATTCGGACCAGCCTTGCCAGCGCTCTTATGATAAAAGATGACCACGAACAGTGAGTGTCTGTTACCATACTACACTGCCCAAAGTGACTCTGGGGTGGGCATGTTCAATACCACTATGGGGAAGCTGCAGCGGCAGCTGCACAAGGGAGAATATGACATATTCAAATATGCACCGATATTTGAAAGCGACTTCATCCAGATCACCAAAAGAGGAGAAGTGATTGATGTGCACAACCGAGTCCGGATGGTGACCGTCGGCATCGCTTGCACTAGCCCCATTCTCCCACTCCCTGATGTCATGCTGCTGGCCCGGCCAGCTGCTGGACGTGAGGGGCTCGCTGGACACACCAAGAGAAAAGGTCGTAAGTCTGCAAAGACCCTGGAGCTCACCAGACTCCTTCCCTTGAAGTTTGTAAGGATCTCTGTTCATGACCGTGACAAACAACAGCTGCGCCTGAAATTTGCCACCGGCCGGTCGTGCTACCTGCAGCTGTGCCCTCCTCTGGATGCCCGGGAAGACCTCTTTGCCTATTGGGAAAAACTAATTTACCTCTTGCGACCACCAGTGGACAGTAACAGCAGTACCTACGCCATCCCGGCCGAGGAGATGATCTGCATGCCTGCGTTTGAGGAAGAGGACAAGACAAGTTTGGGGGCTGGGGATTTACATGCTAAAGGGGATCAAGACCAGGTTAGCATTAGGAGCCTCCACATGGTTTCTGAGGTGTGTGGGGCCACCTCTGCTGCTTATGTTGGGGGGGAGGGAATCCAGCATGGCTCCCACAAATCCACATCCAAGACTAATATAGCCATCCCAAGAACAAAATCTAAAGAGCATGTCAAAGAGTCAGCGACAGAGGGAGCATCAGGCTCTGGACAGGCAGGTGGAGACAAAGCTGATGCGACCCTCACTGGTGCAAGAGGAAGCAAAACCCACGTGGCCACTGCGGGCTCTGCCAAGGGGTCCCCTAAGAGCCTTAAGGTAGGCTTGGCTGCAAACAAGCCCTTGGAAGGTATTTCCAGCACATCCTCCAGCTTCTCCCCAGAGGGCGCCGGGAATATTGGGATAGAACCTGCTGCTGGGAAAACTGCTGGAGAACCAGATAAGAATTCAGCAGCAGGATCTTTCACCCCAACCAGGCTGAGTGACAAGGGTGGCCAGGTGAAACAGCAGCAAAGCTCCCACATCAGAACAGAAGTCCACAAGGAGAGGAGGGAAAGAAGGGAGAGGAGAGAAAAGGACAGAACTGTGAGTAGGAGTACCCATCACCGCAGGGGTGAAGGTCGCCACAAGACAGGGGACAAGATCTCCCGGAAGTCAACTGGCCGCCGAACTGTTAGAGAGGATAAAAAGGGGAAAAGTCACAGCAGCCCCGGAGGCAGCAAGCACAGCAGTACCCACAAAGGCATCAGTCGCTCCCCCATCACCAAGGAGTCCAGGAGCTCCCACAAGTCTGGGAGGAGCTTATCAACAACAAGCTCCGGTTCGGCCAACAAGAGAATGGGCAGGATCGGCTCTTTCTTGAAGACGGTCAAAGCCAACCTTACCACTAAAGGGGTGGCCTCAGTGCGCGGCAGAGATATAGACGTCACGGCTAAGAGAGAAGAGAGGACCACCATGGAGGCCATCATGGAGACAGCAGAGAGTGGCCAGGGTCTGGACCTCAGTGGCTCTGTGATATCCGAGGTCATGGAGACGATGACCTTTGAAACCCATGAAATACAACCCAGAGCCAGAAGTTAAGAGGGGCCCAGGGATCAGGGGACTATCCCAAAAGAGCCTATTCCAGCTTCCTTTACTGCAGATTAAATAAAGAACCATTCAACCTGAGAATGGTCTGTTGAGTTGTGTCTGAATTTCCATGTTCCACAGCTCAGCAGTGACATCACAGTGGATTCTGTGACGTCAGCTGTGCTGCAGCTTGAGACCCCTCCCTGCCCCATCTCACACTCATGCTCAGTTGTGTCAATAGGAATGCTCCCTCTTTGGGTGACCCAGGGTGATGGCTGACAGTCACAGATCTTGGGCTGGGAACTCTACTATTTCCCTACTCTTGATAATTTTTCTTGCCCCCTAAAGATCCATAGATTGAGAACATGGAGGTCCTCCTCTTGAGGTGGGGGAAGGGGAGCAGCAACATTTGCTGGTAATCAGAACAGGGAGGACCACTGTCTAGATTTAGCAATTCCCTGCCTAGGCATACACCCCAGAGAAACAATCATACATTTTCTAGGAGATGGTCATGAGAATGTTGATAGCAAAATAATATTAAGTACTGGAAGTAGACCAAATTTCCATCAACACAATTGATATGACTATGGAATATGGATTGAAATATTTGAAAGTGACAATCAGTGTAGATACATTTTGCTCAGTTATATTTTTAAAAATGCAAATCACAGAATAGAAAATGCAAATCACAGAATAGAATATAATTTACTTATAAAAGAGTTAAAAGGGCTTGGATTGTGGCTCAGCGGTAGAGCACTCGCCTAGCACGGGTGGAACCGGGTTCGATCCTTAGCACCACATAACAATAAAGACATTGTGTTGTGTCCATCTACACCTAAAAAAAGAGTTAAGAAACAAGATCAAATAATGTATTGCATACATGTTTGGTAAAAATGTAGACAAAAGGGTATGGTAAACACATGAACCTGAATGATATTTTTCTTTATGGTGGCAAAGCAAGAGGTGGGAACAAGGAGGCAGGCATAAGACTTACCAGGAATTGAACCTGGAATGCTTAACCACTGAGCCACAACCCCAGCCCTTTTTGGTTTTTTATTTTGAGACAGGGTTTCATTAAGTTGCTAGAGCCTTGCTATGTTGCTGAGGCTGCCCTCAAACTTGCGATCCTCCTGTCTCAGCCTCCAGAGCTGCTGGAATCACAGACATGAGCCACCACAACCCACTGAGAATTGTATATCTTTAGCGAGGGGGGTGCCCTAAAATCACGGTGGCAGATGTAATAAAGTTGTTATTGCCCCAGATATGTCTTAATTCCTTTCTTTGGTGCTTTCACTTTTCTGTGATATGTCCCAAAGTGGCATGGGAGCCTCTTTTGTTAAGATTCATATTTTAAATGACATGTATAAGGGCTGGGATTGGCTGTTAGGAAAAGGAATGATGTCCCTATTTTACAAATGAGAATACTGTTGGCTCAAGAAGGTAGCTTGCTTTGTCACTTAGTGGGACATTTGCAGAACAGTGTTTCCCTAACCCACTTTTTTATGCAGAGATGTATCGGATTCATGAGGTGCAGGCAAAGTGAATAAGTCCCAAGAGACAGGGGCACCACAAGAACCTGAGACTTGCCAAAACTCTACAGAGGTGAGCATGGAATTTACTGGATTAAGAGGAGGAAGGGATGGGGGCTGGGGAGACTCCTGGTCGTGAGCAACTGTGAGTTGGTGTTTGAACTTTAGTGAGCTCACAACCCCTAGATGGCCTTATTTAAAGAGTGTCCAGACCACCCTTAAGCTGTGTCTGGCTCACAGACCTCTATCCCCAGCCTCGGCTGCCCTCACTACAGCTGTAAACAGACCTCCCGCCTGGAATTCCAGGCCTTGCTCTCCACCAGGGACCACTCCTGCCTGGAGCTATGGCTCCACGCAGCCCAGTCCCTGCCCCCATACCTCTCACCCCACCCCACCCCACCCCCACCCCCACCCCCAAAGTAACTCTTGAAAGTCAGGACCAGAATTCTTTCTCCTGGAATTCCAAAAACAAATCCTCAAACCTCACAGGAAGGAAGTTGTGAGTTAGGCCACAATTGCTAGAATTTCCACAGCTAATTCCTAAAGCTACTTCTGAGGGTAGTTGCAGACTTCAACTTTTTGGTGGGGAGAGGTCTTTTTGGTCCTTATAGGGAATAGTGGACATGGAATGGACCCTGTCAAGAAGGGAAGACAATTCAAGACTATTCACATCCACCATTTCCTCCTTCAAAACAAGGTTCCTGACCCCAGGCTGAGGAATTATTGAAGTGAGTCAAGTTATTCTTAAGAAAGCAGGGAACATGCCAAAGATTAGACACTAATTGGCCCTGTGAAGAAAACAACATTGGAATCATTAACCCAGAGCTCCAGAGAAGACTGGGGGCCTGCAAGGGAGACGAATTAATGGTTTACTCCTAACCAGCTTTTCCTTTGACTGGAAAGGTGGAGAAATTACAAAAAAGATCACATCTCATTCCTTTAATCTGATGATTTCCACACAGGCAAGTGTAGGTAAACACTAGTCTGGAAGACAAAAATGCAACAAAAACATTCACATAACACTTAGTCATTTATAAAGTTATTTAATATATGTGCTGTCTTCTGATTCTCATATCACTCCATCTGGCAGAGCAGCCACTGGGTTCAGAGCATTTAAAGGACTTGGTCAAGGTGCAGAGATGGAGTCACTCCAGTGCAACACCTTTCACGCAGCACCTACCACATACTGAGTCCCACTCAGCTGTAAAGAACGGGTGAAAAAGACAGGGCAAGGAGTTGGGGATTTAGCTCAGTGGCAGAACACTTGTCTAGCATGCGCAAGGCCCTCAGTTCAGTCCTCAGTCCTGGAAATAAAAGAGGGGGGAGGCAGGCATGTGAGTCGCTATTTTAATTATTGACAGACACAATGAGTGACAGGTATAATGAAAGATCCATTCATCCAAGGGATTCTGGGGATTGAGATGGAGTTATGGGTCAGGAAAGGCTTCACAGAGGAACTGGAAGTGTTGACGAATGAATGGGGCTCTGCCAGGTAAGAAATAAAGAGCAAGGGTAAGGGTGGAGGAGGTGTCAGGGGAGGGGTGGGGCGAGATCATCAGTCCACAGAAAAGAATGTGTGCAAAGTACAAATATTTCAGCCTTTCTGGATGGAGGGCAAGGAGAGAGGAAAGATAAAAGGCTGGAGAATCAGGCAGTGGGTCTTGGGGGCCCCGGGCCATGTAAATGTCCAGAATTTTGGGAACCACTAAAGGCTGCCTGATGGGAGTGAGATCTCTGTGGCTCCAGGGTGGACTGTTGATGGGCAAAGGATTATCTGGAGGCAGAGGATGCTTCAGGAATCCTGTCCAGAGTTAGGAAGCCCAGAACCCAGGAGACCAGGGGACAGAGTCAGGAGTGTAGAGATATGAAACAGTACAACTGTCCTTGCCATGTCTAAAAAACAGGTTGCTCCTGGTGTAGGCATGTGCTCTTCTAAAGGAGGCAGAACTAACACAAGTACAGGTGCTGAGGGCCATTGCCAAATAGGAATGACGCATCGAAATTTCCTTGCCAGCGTACCCCATGTTAAATGGACTTGCCTTGGAAATTCGCTGTGACATTGCATGTGTGTTTGAGAAAGGTGACCCTGCTCAAGGACCAGGGTGGATCCAGGTTTAGGGTGTATCCTGCAGGTTTAGGATAATTTGGGTTTAAGGCATTCCGGTTTAAGACAACTTGGGTTTAGGGAAGTTCCAGGTTTAAGGTGTACCCTGCGGGGGGAATAGGGCGTATCCTGCTGCCTCAGGCACGCTTGATCCTTGAGTTCCAGTTGAGTTCTGTGAGATTCAGAAAGTTTTGGAAAAGAAAGCCTCGTGGAGTAGGTGAATTGGGCGGCGGCAGAACTGGTATTTCCCCAGAATGTGTGTAGAGGCCGGTGTGAGTTCGGGAATAAAGAATTGCTGTTTGAATCTACAAGGTGTGTGGTGGCTCATGATTCTGTGCCCAGCCAAGACTGTGGCATACAGGTGTCTTCCTCCTAGGATGACTGTTGGTCTTGGGGACAGCAAGAAAAGAGGGGCAGGGGAAAGTGAGGGGAAATGTGCTAGGGTATAAAACAACAGCTTCCAGACAGGTAAGAGGTAAAACATAAAGATTAAGCAGACTGAGCAGAGTGAGGGTCTGCAGAGCTTTAGCATTGGAGATCTCTGAGAGGAGAGACCCAGGGAGTGGGTTTCCTTGTCCATGTGCCAAGAGCTGTCCTGAAGCTCTCCCACCTGGCCCTTCTCTGCTGAGCATGATTTGCTCAGTAGAGCCCCTTGTGGCCATGTTCTGTTCCTGCAGGTTGGTGCTTGAATGAGGGGAGCCAGGACCCAGACTGAGTCACAGTCATCCTTTCCCTTTGTCACACCACAATTTGCCTAACGCTGATTCACTGATCATCAGCCCATCCCTCAGGGACAACCTAGCCTGCATCAGATGGCCAGAGGTGGGAGCTGGTAAAGAGGATGTGTCTCATGCAGCTTGCAGCAAGGTCCTACCCCCTGGCAGTGTGGTGGCAGCACATGGATCAGCCATAAGACAGGTAGGACCCCTAAGAAGACAGGGATTCTGACTCAAGGGGACAATGAGTAACCACCCAGAACAGAGGTGGGAATGAGGTTAGCCTATACGTCATTTAAGAAACAGTTATCAAGTGCCTCCCCCAACACACACACACAGTAATACAAACCAAGGTGGGGTGGTGGCCCTCAGGGAAGTGTGTAGAAGAAGGCTTCATGGGGAAGAGGAGGTCTGAGCAGAGAGATGACAGGCTGATCACTCTTGGCACAGACAATGGCATGACAAAGAAAAGGGTTTGGGAGATTAGGGCATGTTCGTAGATGAGGGGCAAGTGCAGCATGTCCTGGGAATAATGTGTAATGTCCTCAGGGTATGAGCAATGGGAAGGGGAATGAATTTTGGTGGAAAACAAGGATAGAAGAAAAGATCATGACATAGAGGAGAGGCCCAGAATGCTGCATGCCTCTCCGGAACCCCTCAATCTTCAATACTATACGTGAGAACTATAATCCAGGAGTGAGGAGTTTACACAGCTGGGTTCTCCAGAGCAGAAGGGCAAAGGAAGCCCAGACTCTTCCTCTTTGCCAATTTAGAGAATTTGAAATGCATGATGGAGGCCATGTCTTCCCCCACACTAAGTAGGAGCTATCCCACAGGTATGCCGAGGTATTGGCACCCTTCATCCTGGGGACAGCTGAGGGATGAGGTCAGTAGGTGTTGATTGCCAGGAGCCTCATCCGGTGCCCCAATGTGCCGTTCCAATGTTGTCATTTTCTACATGTGCCATGGTCTCTAAAAGGCTAGGAAGCATCTTTTCAGACAGGCATACACATAAGGACGGTGCTACTCTGCTTTTTTCCCCCCACTGACATAATGCAGTGTGCACTGATTCTAGCAGAAGTCAGAAAAAAAGGGACAAACTCTTCATAAAACTTCATAAAGATAAATTTGTTCTTTAATGTTTTATTTTGCAGCATAACATACATGCAGGAAAGTGCATGAGTCCTGAGTACACCACTCAATGTTATTTCAAAAAATGAACACAAAATGAGCCTCTGGTTAAAAAAAAAAAAAAATCAGAACATCCAAACTCCCCCTCACATTCTCCTTCAATCTCTACCCCTAAGGACAACCAGTGTCCTAACTTCTAACACCATAGTTTAATTTTGCTTTCTTCTTTCTTTAATATTTATTTTTTAGTTGTAGTTGGACACAATACCTTTATTTTGTTTACTTATTTTTATGTGGTGCTGAGAATCGAACCCAGGGCCTCACACGTGCTAGGCAAGGGCGCTATCCCTGAGTCACAACCCCAGCCCCAATTTCACTTTCTTTTCAACTTTATATAAATGAAATTACAAAGTAAAGTATGCTTTTGACTCTGGTTTCCCTCAACATCATGTTTATGAGATGTGTCCATGATTTTTCTGGAAAGTTCTATCGATTGTGTGAGAGTACTACAATTCTTCTATTCATTCTATCGTTGATGGATATTTTTGTTTGGTTTCCAGTTTGGAGCTATTAAGAATATTATGCAGGCTGGGGTTGTGGCTCAGGGGTACAGTTGCTTGCCTCACATGTATGAGGCACTGGGTTCAATCCTCAGCATCATATATAAATAAATGAATAAAATAAAGGTTCATCAACAACTAAAACAAATTGTACTGCTATGAACATTTTTTATAAAATGGAAAAATGTTCATTAATACCTATTGGGTATATACTTAGGAAAGGAATTAATGATACGTGTACTTTCAGCTTCAGTAGATACTGCAAAACTATTTTTCCATATGCCATTTACACTCCTACAAGGAACGAATAAGTGTTCTTTCTGGTTGTTCCACATCCTTTCTGACACTCGATGTTGTTTATCTCTTGCATTTTGGTCTTTATGGGGGAAGATAATGGCTTGCATTTTTCTTTCTTTTCTCCTCCTCCTCCTCCTCCTCCTCTTCCTCCTCTTCCTCCTTCTTTTTGGTGCTGAGGACCAAACCTAGGACGGTGCTCTACCACTGAGCTACAAGGTTGAAGATAATGGCTTTTATCTTCTTCTTATGATGAAATGTGTTTTTTCAAATATACGACGCTCAAGACCCTAAGTTCAATTCCCAGCACCAATACAAATGTGTGTGCGCATGTGTGCGTACCTATAGAGTATGGCAATTTTGTTATAATGCCCCTTATGGACAAAATTAAAAGTTGGCTTCCAAACTAGTTTCAAAATATCACATATATTCTAAACAATTTTTATCACTATTTGAAACAATGGTTTTTTTGTTTGTTTTTTAAACTTCTGCTATCCTGTTCTGATACATTTTATTTGATAACAAACCATTTATGGAGGGTTAGGATTGATTGTTAGTGGAGGAATTGAGTGTGGGGTTGTACTATATTTTGGAGGGTCTTTTTTAGATTTAATAGTATTTTTAATTTACTTAGGAAGTATATTAGTGGTGTTTGGTTATACTACGGCTATAGCAACGGAAGAAAATCCAGAGACGTGAGGATCAAATGTAGTTATTTGAGGGGTTTTACTATTAGGATTTTTAGTGGAGTTCTTAATTGTTATATTTTATAGTACTGTATGATGAGGTAGAGGTTGTAATCGAGTTTGAGGACTCAGAGAACTGAATGATGTTTGAAGGGGATGAGTTAGGGTTAATTCGTGAGGATTCAATGGGAGTGGCAGCTATATATAGTTATGCAAGTTGATTAATGGTTGTAGCTGGTTGATCATTGTTTGTTAGTATTTTCATTGTAATTGAAATTACACTCGGAAATAGAGTACGGTTATGATTGCTAGAAGTGTTGAGGTTAGGAAATTATAGAAAATATAGTTTGATGAGGCCTTTTTGGTTTGAGGTTTTAATAGAGGCTGTAGAATGGAGGTTAGCAGTAAGTTTGGGGATAGCTTTTTCTAATCAAACTAGGTCTAGTAGAGTCGATGAAAGTTTTTGACTTATGATGAGGTTGAGGGGTTTGAGCGGTGGATAACAGTAGGGAAATAACCTAGAAGGTTTGAAAATTTTGATGCCTTTGAGTACATTTTAATTTTAAGGTAGAGAGTTATTGAGTTTAGTTCTATGGCGATAATGAATCCTAAAATGGTTACTAATGGTGCTGTAAATTTTACTCCAAAACTTTGTGATTTACAGCAACAATTGTTTTCTTATATCTCAAGGATTCTTCTACATCAGGAATTTGGGCAGGGCTCAGCGGGATGATTCTTCTTCTCCATGGAGTATAAAGTGAGGTTGCTCAGTAGTACTTAGTTGGATCATGGGCTGGTCTGCATCATTCATTTCTGGACCCTCAAGGGAAAGGCCTAGAAGGTAGACTCAGCCTCTCCAGCACAATGGTTTCAGGTAGTCCCAAGATAACCAAGGGGATGCTGCTTCTGACCAAGCCTCAAATTCACCTGGAATAATTTCCGTCACATTTCCTGAGTTCTTTAAG
Source organism: Spermophilus citellus (assembly GCF_964194105.1). Taxonomy (NCBI): domain Eukaryota; kingdom Metazoa; phylum Chordata; class Mammalia; order Rodentia; family Sciuridae; genus Spermophilus; species Spermophilus citellus. The sequence goes on along the minus strand of NC_138187.1, from coordinate 124,106,356 downwards.
TCGTAAGAGTCATAAGGTTGGACTGCATTCCTCTTGATAGGGAAATAGAAAGATCACATTTAAAAAAATAACACGTAAAAGATAATATGATCATGACTCTCTTTGGAAAATACAGTTTGCCACACACCCACTACCCATCCCCTACCTAACAAAGTAATCTTGGCCATGGTGGACAGAGCACTAAGCCAGGTCAGCCACCTCTATGATTTACACTTTCCCTGTCCTTATCTCTCTCTGTCCTACAAGCTTCACTTCACTCACTTCACTCTTCACTTTATTTTCTCTTTCCCCTCTTTGCCCCATGCTGTCAGGTAACTAAATTCACAAGGACTCCCACTGGATGTTTCTTAGTCCCTTCCTCCCCACCTCTTCCCACCTGTTGTCAAACTCTTTGATCCCTGGGAGTTAGAGAGATTCTTAGGACACCTAGACTCTAGCACGTCAAGCCTGGTTGTTGAAGGGTGTTGACTGATCCCAGATGTACTTTACATATGAGGAAGTTGAGGCCAAGAGGAGGGACTTTCCCAAAGTCCTACTTCAAGTAAATAGCAGAGTTCTAGTTAGCAGAGCATAAATCATAACCTATAGCGTCTTAAAGAATATCCACAGCTTCCTTTCCATTTCTGTCTGCCTGAAACTAAAGCTGCTTATTTCTCTGTTTTCAATTCATCACCTCACCATCTCAGTGTCCTTAGGACTCTTGGTCAAAGGGCCAAAACCAAGGCTGGCAGGCCTCCATGACAGAGAGGCCTGTTCCATCTCTGGCCCCAGTGCCATTCTTTAGAGATGGATGAGTGGCTTGTGGATGGAGCAAGTAGAGAGGAACAGTGCCCCTCTGGCCACACCACTGATCTCAGATGTAGCTACTTTTTTTTTTTTTTTTTTTTTTTTTAATGATCCTGAAGTCCAAGGATTTGCTGAATTCTGACATCAACATACAGCTTATAGACCAGTTTTGAAACATCCAAGCATCCAGGGAGGGTGAATTTAGCTGACGACCACTGAAGTCAGACTGAGGATAAACCTGGGATCATATGAGCCACCAAGACATAATTCTATGACTGATCCCAAGAGACAGAAACTCTATTATACTAAAATTTATTTCTTGGGATAACACCTCCAAACACGAGGAAACTAGGGCCCAGAGTAAGGATCCCAAGCTGAGCCACCAAATGTCCCACAGCATCAACAGCTGGATTGTAAAGGAAAGAGCAAGGGCAGGAGGAACAACTGGGGGCTGGCACGTTACCGTGGGGTCTGAATAGTTAATAATACAGAGAATGATCCACGAAGGAGCCTTTGAGAACTTTTTAAAATTCACCAGTTCGTTCCTTCCAGCCACAAGATAGCAGCTGTGCAAATAGGCTGAGTGTGACACAGAGGACTCTGTGGATAAGAAAGGCTAGCGAGCATCATTTTAATTGGTATGGCTGTAACCTCCTTCAGGAGGGCGGCCATGTCTTATTGTTTCTGGGTCCCTGGAAGGTTGAGAGCTTGGCAAATATTGGGGGCTCCAGAAATGCTTGTTGTAAGACAAGCATGGTGCAGCTGGGCAGTACTGTGACTGATCCGTCCTGTGGCATTCGATCCGTCCATACATCCTCTTCTCCAGGACTCTCTCCAGCAGCCCCCCACTGTCTGAGTGGGAGGCTCAGAACAGGGAGAGACACCACTAATGACATTTAGTCCTTCCTATCCACAGATTCAAGACTCCTACTGAAGGAGCTGCCTTCGGAGAATGACAGAACAAACTGTGAAGGGTCCCATGCCTTTCTTCTTGCTGGGCCCCTGCCTGCAACCCTGTATTCCCTTCTGCCAAGAAAAGAGAGGGGCGGTTTCTTTTCCTTAGACTCCTCTTTTTGGGGAGGGTGGATTCTGAAAAGGAAAAACAAATTATTGAACCGGAAGAAACATCATCGGTTTATGCTGCCATTTCCCAGTCTGTGGTTGGCCAGCACCCATGCCTGGCCCTCATCCACATAGCCCGCTGCTGTGGCTGCAGCAACTTGAGTTGAAATTATAAGAGCAGCTGCTACACTGGGCACAGAGCCAAGAAGTTGGGAGCCCATCTGTGTTTCTCTCCGAGCTCTGCAAGCTTTTCAATGCCTCTTATTTGGGGCCACGATGTCTAACATTAGTAGTATCCATTGAGTGCTTCCTCTCTGCTGGCTACTGTTCTAAAAACTCCATAGGGATTCTGGTGTTTTGTTCTTGCGCTACAACTGAGAAATAGGCATTATTATTCCCATTTTACAGATGAGGAAACAGAGGCACAGAAGAATTAGAACTTATCCTAGGCCCTCCTTGGTGAAGCCAAAATTAAATCCAAAGGGATTTACACTGGAGTCCATACTCCTGTCCCCATCACTGGCTGACTCTGTAGAGAGCATGGCCTTAGGAGCTGTCTGGCCTACATTGTGGCATGTGGCCAGTCTACAGTCAGTAGTCAGTAAACTCCATGTCTCAGAGCATGGGGTGCTGCAATAGATAACCACCCTGTCCTCAGGCTGTGGGGACTACCTCCCTTCTGCCCTAGCACCACCTTTCTCTCAGGCCTACAAATATAGTGTCTTGGCCACTGGGAGAATGAGCTGCTTATATGAATATAGCAGTTGTTCCCTCTTCTGGAAAATCAACCCAGAATCGCATCTTACTACCTATCTATTGCCCCTGAAGTCCCTTTTAAATCAATGATCTGCATTTTCAAACTTTTTTGTGACACTCTAGACAGTCCCAGGACAGACCCATGGGGTGACTAAGACCCAGCAAAAAACCCCAGTCTAATACCTGCCTGGCCCTGGGCACCCCAGCTGGCCACCCACTCTCTAACTTTGACCATTAACTTCCTCTATAATCACACCCCTCTCTGTTCTCTGGCAGCCTGGCAATGCTTACCCATCAACTTGCCTCTACTTACCCCCGGCTTTTACTCCTCTTCCCTCTCCTATCTCTCTTCTTTTCCTTCTCCGGGCCTCCTCTTCCCATGGACTGCCTTGATCTCTAGTCAGATACTCAACCCCTCGCCTTCCATATCTGCTCGACCCTCACCCCCAGCTCTTTCCCTTTTTCCCCACTGTCTACTCCAATTCCTTGACTCTTTCCTTTCTCCCTTCTGTTCTCTACTCAGACCTCAGGATCCCTCCTCACCCCAACTTCTGTCTCCCCAAGCACAATTTCCACACCCATCATGTGATTCTAATCCCTCTCCTAGGTTCCTAGAGTCCAGAAAACAGAGGACCCCCTGATCCACTAGTGGATCTGCAGGCTAAGGGGATGACAAAAATCTCTTGCCAAAAAGTCAGAGCTGTGGCTCTCTCTGGGACTGGGCCTGCCTCCCTCTGTCACTTCCCAGGGGCACAAAGACTTGAGCTTATTTGCATTCACTCCCTGGCTTGCCTTGACTCAGAGGCCAGGACTGGGTGGCATGCTAATGTATTCAAACTAAATGCAAATGAATATAGAAAACTATGTGACCCTGGATTTACTGGAAATCAGAGGCTCCCCTGACGGGAAGACTTGGGGAAATTTTGGAATCTACTTCCCAAGAGAAATTTTAAAATAGAGTGGCTTTCAGCTGGTGTGGGAGATGTGGCTGGAAGTCATTAGAGGAAGGCCCACTGTTGGGGTTCCATGTCCATCTCTGAGCATCTGGTTGCCAAAGTTCCCCCGTCTCCTCTCCTAGCTCTGAGCTCTGGTTCATCTCCAAGTCCTGTCAAAATCACCCAGTGGAACATGCTGAAGAGCTCAGTACCCAGCGTTACTGCCTTTTTGGAAACTAGCATTTTATTTACATCCCATTTCCCATGTCGGCATTCAGCCCTCTTGGGTATGGTTGATCAAAGGAACAGAATGTTCTGGCCCCAGGCCTGGTGGCTAGGAGATCTGGATATTCCTATAAGGAAGACCTCAGAGGATAGCTCTGGGGCATAGCCACTCAGGCACAATGAGTTAGGCGTCTTATTTCCTGAAGCAGGGAGAAAAAGACCTCTCCAAAAAGAAAAAGAGAATAAGGTGACCCTAGAAGCCACAGTCCTTTCTTCTGACCCCAAACAGAGATAGATGGGCTGAATAACCCCAAAAGGCAGAGACTAATCTTTTCTTAAAGATCTCAAGGGAAGGAAAGATTCTTCCAAAATTTTTTCCAAGAAAGAGACTTCTAGTTCCATCAGAATGTTTTTACTTGTATTAACCTAAATTCTTGGTTCTACAAAGGAAATCATTTTATTCTGGTACTTTCCTTCAGGTAACTAGAGAAGAGCTGCTCCTGGCCATTTAGGTAAAACAGAAAACCCTTAACACATGCTGTGAAAAGACCTTAAGACGAATTCCTCCAAGATGCAGGGACCACATCCTCACTCCCCTGAACCCTCTACTCCCAGGTGATGGGTCCTTGTATGTACTAATTTGTGTTCCCCTAACCAAAGAGAAAGGTTGCCAAGGGCCAAGTTTCAGCTAGTCAATATGTAGGGTTGCCCACAGGAAGGAAATTGTGTTCTTCTGTTCATTTAAATGGGAAGTACACATGGCATCTCAAGCACATTTTGAATACTATCTCTTTTCAGAAGTTTCACAATGATCCCATCAATATGCATTATTCCCATCATACAAATGAGGAAACTAATGCTGAGAGTTAAAGTCATTCGTTCACAGTCACATGACTGCCATTCTACCAAATATAAACTAATATTGACCATAGTTTAAGCATGGCAGAAATAGCTCAACGTCATTTTTAGAAGAGGAGACAAAGAATTATTGATAGGAAGAAAGAAGGAAGAGTTACCTAAAGGCTTGTAAAATTTTCTATTGAGTTAGGAAATCTTACCAGAATAATTTTCAGGAGCTAGGAAGCTCTCTTCTTTTCTCACCAAACTTTTCCACAGAGGTTCTATGCTAGACAGTTAGCTATTGGCCTTGACACTTTGTAACTGCTGAGCTCTCTGGAAGGGTAATCACAACTCTTACTAATCAATTGTACATTATTGTGCTGTAGGACTTGATGGAAACTCATTTATTGAGTCCTTACTATCTGCCAATCACAGTTTCCAGATATTTCAATACATTATTTTATGCAATTTGTTTTTGTACCAGGGAGTGAACCAAGGAGTGCTTAATCACTGATCCACACCCTCAGCCTTTTTTTGTATTTTATTTAAAGACAAGATCTTGTTGAGTTCCTTAGGCTAGCTCTGAACTCACAGTCCTCCTGCCTCAGCCTCCTGAGCCTCTGGGATTACAGGAGTTAACCCCGGCTCTGCCACTGTATTCAATGTTTACATTTTACAGATGGGCAAGTTGAGACTCAGAGAAGCTTAGAATAGGTCATGGTCACATCAGCAGAACTTAGATATGAACTCAGCTTTGTGTGATTGCAAAGCCTTTGCCCACTGCACTCTGCCAGTATTTCAAAAACTAGTTGGCTCTTGGGGATCAACAGGGTAGTTAAAAATACAGATACCTGGATCTGGCTGCAGACTCCTGAATCACTCTCCTAGGGTCAGAGCTCAGCAATGTGTTTTCTCAAGTGGTGATGATCCATGTTTGGGACACCAGTTTGCTGATTGGTGGGAAAGAGGAAGAGGGTAAATCAAGCAAGGATGCTGAGGGAATAAGAGGGGGAAGGGATAACAGAAAGGGGCCTTCTACAGTGTTGCTTAGGGTTGGCCCTGTTCTAGCAAACACTGGCACCTATTTCTGAGGAATTGAGACCCCGACTATGGAATATGAAGAAACCTCAAATCAGCCAGGCATGGTGATGCACCTGCAAAGTCTGCTACTTGGGAGGTGGAGGCAGTTGGATTTCAGGAGTCCATGAGCTTGAGGCCAGCCTGGACAACAGCAAGGTCCCATTGAAGGAAGGAAGGAACAAAGGAAGGAAGGAACAAAGGAAGGAAGGAAAGAAGGAAGGACCAAGCCTTTGTTCTCATCTGCTGTTTCCTTATACTTACTTCTACTATGGAAAAGGGAGAGGGGACAGATGGGATTTGGCTGCAAAGAGGCATCAGCCAGAACTATTTTTATTTTTTTATATTTATTTATTTATTAGTTGTAGTTGGACACAATACCTTTATCTTATTTATTTATTTTTATGTGGTACTGAGGATCGAACCCAGGGCCTCGCACGTGCTAGGCGAGGACTCTACCGCTGAGCCCCAGCCCCAGCCCCAGAATTATTTTTAAATTCACCAGAAATAAAGAAGGAAAAGCCTGTAAGCCCGTCATCTTTCAGAACGTGTTAGTCATTTTCCTGTTTCAGAGCAACAGCCCCGGTTGATTTAGTGCTCACTGCTTCCCGTGACCACCTAGCGCAGCTGGAATGAAGCTGCTGCTTCATGAAGAACAGAGTCAAGGTGGACAGGGCAGGGGGTCATTGCTCAGCCACAGGAACCAAAGGGGACAATCCCTTGTCCACTTTCACCATACAATTTATCATCGAAACTGCTCAATTTTGAAAGTGAAAGTGGGTGGAGGGTTATCAGTAATTTCACCAAAACTGAAGGGTAGTGAGGTGCGGTGGTGCTCGCCTGTAATCCCAGGGGCCTGGGAGACTGAGACAGGAGGATCACAAGTTCAAAGCCAGCCTCAGCAAAAAGCGAGGCACTAAACAACTCAGTGAGACCCTGTCTCTAAATAAAATACAAAAGATAGGGCTGGGGATGTGGCTCAGTGGTTGAGTGCCCCTGAGTTCAATCCCCAGTAACCCCCCAGAAAAACCCAAAAACAAAAAAACTGAAGGATAAATCCTAAGCAAACTAGGATATATGATCTCCATATTCATCCAAAACCCTGGGGCCAAATATGTTTCAAATTCAGATTTCTTTGGAGTTTATAAAGGCAATACTATTTGTGTGGGGGGGTGGTGAGAGAGAGGGGGGGGGAGTGTGTGAGTGTGAGTGGGTATGCCCATTTGCTTGCCTATAAACACCCGAGGGTGGTCTGCAGCAGCACCTCATAATCAAACACATATTTCTGCAGCAAATGCACAAATATCAACACCAATGGAGCCATATTTAGAGGTGGGACCTGTAGGAGGTGAGTAGGCTGTGAGGGTTCTGTGCCCTCTTGAATGGATTAAGGCAGTTATTTCGGTAGGAGGTGCGTCATCATCTCAGCAGTGGAAGGGATGTCATGCATGGAGCATAGACCACTTTTACCTTCCCAACCCCTCCATGTGCCCCACACACCACACCTGAAATCACACAAGCAGCTAGTGTGAACCTTGAGCTGGGAGAAAGAAACCACCAAGGGAAGAAGAATGGGGATTGATTGAGGGGCAAGGGACACCTTGCCTCCATGATGGTGGGACAGAGAGATGGGGCTCAAGGTCTAATAGGGCAGATTGTCAGGAAAGGTTATCCTGAGCACGGTGCTCCAGAGGCCAGGCTGGGTTTGGCAGGCAGATGAACACAGCTGTCACACCTGGGCAAGGAAGAGTCTGTGATCTGGCCAGGGAGGAAGAGGGAGGATGCAGTGAGCACACTGAGTGAAGGTGTATGAGATCAGCAGGAAGATTTGGGCTGAAGGAGACTGAGGTACAGAGGGACCAGATGGCAGAAAGGAGAGGGCAGCCTCCTCCCTATCCTCCTACTTCCTTTTCATCATGTCCAAGGCTCCAGAGCTGTCTCCAGCCTGGTGGTCTGATCACCAAAGGTCAATTCCTCTTTTGGAAGGAGGAGCCTCTGAAGATTCCTCCAGGAATGGCTTAGGGAGTTATTAAGTGGACCTGATAACATGGGAAAATTTGTTGTTGTTTTAAAGAAGATGATTAAAATTTCACAGTGACTGGATGTGACTATTCAAGAATGAGTTTAATTCATAAGAGAATTTTTTTTCAGTTTTTCTACATTTTAATAGTAGAATTTTAGGGAGTATTTTTTTTTTAGGTCTCATCAGCAACATCAAACAAAAAGCGACTCAGTACTCTACAGGGTACAGAGTGCTGCCAAGCACCTTAGAAAGTTTACATGACAGGAAGAAGATAAGGTTCTTTCCTTGAGAAGTTTCCAGTCTGGAGATTTGACAACTCAGAGTTTCAGTTGAGTAAACATTTTATTAAGGCAAATTCTTCCTTTCCTAGAAGAATTGTAGACTGAATTATTTTAGCATCTGGAATTAACCCAATCAAGATGAAAGACAAGACTAAATCTGGTTGAAAATTCTTTCAGGCTCATATAGTTTTTATTAACACTCACCTAGTAAACAGAATTGACCTAACAGACAATTGAAAATAAAGACCAGGATCTCTTGAAGCTCAAGGACCAAAACAACTGCTACTTGGTTTAAAAAGCAAATATTGGAAGGTATGACTAGGGTTTACACTAGTTTAAAAATAGGCCAGGTATTGACACTGCATTCCTCTCATGCATTGTTCATTTAAAATAGTGAATATTAAACTATGTGGATGCTATATCTAACAGATATTTTTTAGGCAGTGCAATAATTGCCATTATTGGGTTCTCTGTCACTGTTCGGTGTGTACCAAAGGAAGGAACTTACATATATGACCTGCTTGAATTGTAACAGTTGTAGGCGAGGAGTTGACATTTCTCACATGATGGCTCCTTCGAGGTTCAGGGTAGGAACTTTTGCTGTCAATAAGTGTAAGATTTGAGCTCTACCCTGAAGTCTCCATCATAGATGTCACTTAGGACCAATTAAAATCCACCTCAAGGTCTGGGGTTGTGGCTCAGCAGTGGAGCGCTTGCCTAGTTATGTGTGAGCACTGGATTGGATTCTCAGCACCATATAAAAATAAATAAAGCTTTTTAAAAGTCCACCTCAACAGAAACTGTGTCTTTATTCTTTCTAAAGTCAGGAGCAGCTAGCTTAGAGCTTTCAAGGCTCACTGGCCTGGCACCAGCTTGGGTCTCCCCTCACGTTGCCAAGAGGGTAGCCTTGTACACCTGCGCTGCGTGCCCTGTGTGTGCGCATGCGCACAACTGGCCATGAGCTGCACTACCTCATCCCTATAGCTACCACCCTGGACCCGCCCCACTATAGGTCCCTGGGTTCGAGGCTGATGGGACTGATGTGTGAATATACGTTCGATTCATTTTAATCGGAAGTGGTGTATATGACCAGGTAAGTTGTTTTTTTTTTTTTTTTTTTTTTTTCAAGTTTTGCTTGAATAAAACAACTTGCAGAATCCAAGACACTGGCTTCTCCTTGCCCAGCCTATTCAGCCATATCCAAATCTGACTCTGCTCCCATCAGTGTCTTTCTGGGGGCCTCCCTCAGGGACCACCCCTGGGAGGTAGCCTCTGGAGACAATGTTCCCTCTGATGTTGTCTTTAAAAAAAAAACTATTAAAATTTCTTGAAGTTGTAAACAGCTCAACGCACCGCAAATTTGGCTGATAAAACAAATGTTCCTGTTGTAATCAAGTTAAATTTATACAAGTTAATAGACTTGCAAAATGATATGAAGCAGAGAGTCATGACCTTGCTCTTGCTTCCTGGTAATTAAGCATGGGGACACGGATAAGCTCAACCACTGTCTCCCCAAATACTGTTTGTTTGTTTGTTTTTTTGTTTGTTTCCAAGCCACAGGCTTAAAAAAGGCTTTTCAAATTTCTGGATAGTAGCCAGGTAAGGTAGCACACAGCTGTAATCCCAGTGCCTGGGTGTCGGGGGAGGATGAAGCAGAAGGATCACAAGTTTAAGGCCATCCTGGGAAATTTAGCAAGACTTTGTTTGAAAAAAAAGTAAAAAGGACTGAGGATGTAGCTCAGTGGTAGAGCATCCCTGGATTCAGTCCCCAGCTTAATTAAAAAAAAAAAAAATCCCCGATATTCGCCGGGCTGGCTTTGTTGCCTGGCTCTGTTTCAGCCGTGCTGCCTCCAGCTGCTCTTTCCTAGTGGAGGGGGATCTCCTGTGGTATGAGGTCTTGGTTGGTGGCCACTTTGGGGTCTGAAAAGGCCAAGTCCTCCTCTCTGCACCCAGGTATCCAGGTTATAGGTGTGAATCCCACCCTGGGCCACTACCACACTTCTGTCAGGACTTTAATCTTGAACAAGTGACACAGCCCAGAGGCACCAGAATTCTTCTGGGTAATGAAGAATTCAAGCTGGCTGTTCTGGCCCAGAGGTATTTATTGTGCTTCCTGTGTCTTCCTGCCTGTTTCCTCCAGACTCACTCCATATGTCCCTTTCAATAAACTTCCTTCCTGTTTACAACAACCGGACACAGTGTTAGTTTCTTGCTTCTGAAAGCATTCTCCCTGTCTGAGACAGGCCCTGTCGGTAACCCACCCAAGAGTGGCTTCCCTTTCCCTTTCTTGCTTACAGAACCCCACGTTTTCATTTGTTCAAATATCTACCTGGCACAGTATGTGAATCATGTCTCTTCACCAGTCCCCTCCCCTTGTCTAGTAATGGATCTAAAGTTTGGCCTGGGATCCAATTTTGGCCAAAGAGACCTGAGGGGAAGCTGCTGGAAGCTTCTAGAAAATATTTTCCTCACAGATTGTGTCTCTGCTCCTTTTCCTTCTGCTTGAGATATTGCCACGTGGAACTTGGAGCCATTGTAGCCATTTTGCTACCAAGAGGGAAGACAGGGGCAGCCCTGAAGAAGGCGGAAAGAGATTATGGACATGCTCATGCCCTCAGTGATCTCTCAGAACCACCATACCAATCCTGGAATCACCTCCCTCTGATCTGCGGGTTTTCTGTGCTGAGTTAGCCCTTATCGTCTAGTTATCTTATGCTAAGTAGTTTATTATTTGTAGCTGAAACATTCTGATAAATTGATTGTTGAATTTCACAGTTTTCCAAAAATAATTATGTTGTTGGAGAAAGAGATCTGGAAAATCTGAACGCCCAAGGCAGGGGGCACTGGTGGGAAGCCATGTGGATGGAGCCTGGAGCCTGGCGCTTGAGAATCATGGACGAAAGAACAAATCAGCACCTTTACCCTGGGCTCCATTCACAGCCTCCCAGGGTCTCTGGAATCTCCAGTGTCCCCACTGAGGGCAAGCGCCTCCTCCTCTCATGGGTGAATACTCCTGGTTGTTTCTGGTTGGTTTCATGTCCTGTTCTTTTTTATGCCACTTCACAGTTTTTCTTTTTTCTTTCTTAGTTTTTTTTTTTTTTTTTCACAGTTTTTCTTGCAGCTGTGCCTGAGTCAAAATGAGCTTGGGGAAAGACTGGCAATGAACTGTAGTGCTTTACAAAACTTCAAAAGAGTGAACCAAACCCAGTGAGAACTGTGGTCAAGGACAGCAGCTGGCTGCAGAGGTGTCAGTGTGCTTTGATTTCTTCAGAATGGTGCTTCCTGCCCCAAATCACAATTCCTTTACCGGAAGTCAGTGCTCCAAATTCCACAATTGGAGATGCAATGTAAATGCTCCTGGGAGACAAAACTCCTCGTATGCTCTTTAAGGTGAATTTTTTTGGGGGGAAAGGTACTGGGGATTGAACTCAGGGTCACTTGACCACTGAGCCACATCCCCAGGCCTATTTTGTATTTTATTTAGAGACAGGGTCTCACTGAGTTGCTTAGCACTTTGCTGTTGCTGAGACTGGCTTTGAACTGATGATCCTCCTGTCTTAGTCTCCGGAGGTGCTGGGATTACAGGCGTGCGCCACCGCACCTGGCTTAAGGTGGATTTTTAATGATCCTTTTGAGAGGGCTGACATTAAGAGAAATCAGAGGAGAAAGGACCAGGTGGATTGAAGGCAGCAGCAAGTACATTTTTTTTTTTTTTTTTTTAATCCAGAGTAGACCCTGCAAGTCTGTTCTTGCAAGAGGGTAGTGGGGCAGTTATGTCCCTTCCAGAAAGAAAAGTAGGGTGAGGGAAAGGCCAGAGAAGAGAACAGCCAGGTGTGGATCTGGAGCACCCAGAGAGCAGTGTATAGTCATTGTAGTAATAATGACCACTGGAGGTACCCAAAGAGGAAAGTGACACAACCCAAAGTAATACAGAGATGACAAAGTAGGTCTTTTAGAGTGGCTGGGACTGCCCCCAAGGAACTTTGGATAAGGAGAAAGGGCAGAGAAGTACTAATCTTTGCTGAGTATCCTTAGGCAAGTCACCAAATTGTCACCTCGCATCAGCCTTTCAGCAGACCGCTAAGAGCAGTTCCCCTATTCCACAGGATCTGCAGGGTTCCGAGTTGGGGTTGACAACCCACCACAGTGGCTCACTCACTAGGCAGTGCAGGGTAACCCTTCCCTGAGCGTGAAGGAGACCACTTGCTCCTCCTACCCTCTAAGCCCAGGCTCTGCTCCCCGCCACCATCAGGACTTCTTTTCAGGTTGTAAGTCATGAGGCAGGACTTCAAAACAAAATCTGGACAGTGGACAGAGAGGTGGGATGGAAGGTGGAAGAAACAGGTCCAGGGGTAACTGTACTTTTCAATTATTCCCCAGGTGCTTTGGACAAGAGTCTGAGAAGGGGAACCCTCGAGGAGATGGTGGAGGAGAAGAGACAGGAGGTGGAGGCAAAGAAGTGAGAAATAAAGGCCTGAGGAAGGGGCCCAGGGGCCTTCCACACTTTCCCAGTCCTCACTTTTATCCACCAACCCCCCAACCTGTGCTTCTTGATTCTCTTTTTATCTCCTAAACAAAAACACTTAAAATAAAACCAATTCAGTGCTCTCCCCTGCAGGCCAGCTCTGTCTGAGGAGCCCTCTCTCTGGTCCCCCAGGGGTGGTGCCTCCTCCTCCTTCATCCCACATCCCTTCAGGAACCCTGTCCAGCCTGGCCAACCTCAGGAACTTCCTCACTATTCTTTCCTGTGATCCCAGAAGAGCAATGAGACTTGGGAACTTGCAGGAAAGCCCTTTCTCCCCTCCTCCCACTCCATTTAGGCCCCAGAGTTATATCCTGACCTCTAGCTGTTTGCCTGGGCCCCAAAGTCCACAGCAAAGGACAAGGTTCTCAGGGTCTGGAATACATGAGGAGGCCCACCCTTCACAAGCAGACTCGACTCAAGCCCTCTAGATCTCAGAAGGTGGGCAGAGAGCACCGCTTCTTAAGTCTGTCCCCCTTCAAGTCTTTTTTCCCTCACTGAAGGCCTCTATTCCCAGAGCCCAGCACACCCTGGGTTCCTGGCCAGTGTTTATAGAGTGGAGAATGAAGGGACCTATAAGGAAAGGTGCTGAGATCAGGGAGGCTGTTGGGTGCAAGAGACTCCAGCCTCTCTGGCCAGCACCTCGGTGAGTCATGGGGCTCTCTGCACCTCCAAGGCAAAGCTACAAAAACCATTAGCTCTGACTCAAGCCCAGCTGGCATGGGGCAAGTTTTAGTCACCCTGGCTGCAGAGTTCACACACTGGGCACCCGTCCCTTAGACCAGCAGCCTCGCCTTCTGTCCCAGCTCCCGAAACCAGACAGTCTTTGGCCTTCCTCTGTCCAAGTAGGGCAAGGCATGGAGTGGAAGCTCCTATCCTAGGGACTTTGACTTACCCACCTGGGTACCCCCAGGGACAAGTTCATAGTAGTAGTTGCCTGGTAAATGTCAAAGGAAGGAAAATGGAGTTTTAAAAAACTTTGTTATGGTATGAATGTCTATTCCCCTCTGTATGTTGAAATCCTAACCTTGGTGGTATGAGAAGGTGGAGGAGATTAGGAAATGAAATCCATGCCCTTATAAAACAGATCAGAGACTCCTCAGGCCTTCATTGTGTGAGGTCACAGGGAGAGGGCAGTCCTCACGAGACTCTGAATCTGCCAGCATTATGATCTTGGATTTCCTATTCTCTAGACCTATAAGAAATAACTTTCTGTTGTTTCTAAGCCTACAGTCTGTAGTATTTTGTTCTAGCAGCCCAAATGGTCTAAGACACTGCTCAAGAGTGTACCTATTTTTAAAACATAGATGTCACTCAAGCCAAATAGCAGTCTGGAAGGCAGATCCTCCTGTGCTGATTTTGCTGATAAAGAAAGTAACACAGAGAAGTTAGAAGACTTCCTAAAAATCATGAAATATTCTGGTAGCCCAAACATGGTGTGGTTTTTCGTATCAGGTCTTTTTGCTCTAAAGGCCCTGTTTTTGTTCCACCAACCATAAAAACCCAAACAGATCTGGGGTCTGAAGGAAGGTCCCAAGGAAGGGAACCCTGGAGTTTCAGAGTCCACCCAGAGTTAGTGTTCTTCCCCTCTCCCTACCCAGGAAGGGCAGAAGGTGAGCTCTGGGCAGGAAGGGAGGCAGTTTCTTCTAGATCACCATTAAGGCATGGCTAAGTCTGGGTCTCTGTGTGGCCTCTTACATGCCGGGGTTGGGGAAGGGAGCATTCTTCTGAGGTCTAGAGGGCCTGAGTCGAATCTGCTTGTGAAGGGTGGGCCTCCTCATGCTATTCCAGACCCTGAGAATCTTGTCCTTTGCTGTGGACTTTGGGGCCCAGACAAAGAGCTAGAGGTCAGGATATAACTAGGCTCTAAAAGGACCAAGTGTCTCCTGGATGAGAAGAGAGGCAGTCGGTAAGCCTGGCAGGGAAAGACCAGCCTGTTGTTGACCCCAAAGCCAGTTGAATGGGTTAAGAGAATGTGCTCAGACAAGAAATTGGTTAAGATAGAAGCCTGAAGAGGGCAGGGCCCAACTGATTCACAGTACCACCAGCCTCCACAGCATACTCAGTATCTCAGAGGCAGCTTGAGAGGGCCCCGGTCAGTCGGGAGACTCCAACTGAGTCTATGCCCTGGGTCCTGGGGTCACTTACTTTTCTGAAAGTGTCTTTCTCATTTGTAAGCTAGGGGTCATTATACATGTCACAAGATTATTCTGAGCATCTAATGGTGTGTTTGAGTGAAGTTCTGTTCAATGCAGCGTATGGAAGAAATGGAAAGAAGACATTTAATTAACATTTATTAACATTGGACTGTTGGTGTGACTGGCTGGATGTTAGGTTCGCAGCTTTCATTTGACTGAATTTGGGGATATATATTCCCTAACGTCTCCTTTTTCTTTTTGACTTGGGTGGCTGGGGAATGACAATAAATATTAGTTGAAAATCTAGTAGGTGCTAGATTAGTTCTTCTCAAAGTTTCCTCCCTGGACAGATTGTATCAATATCATCATCTCCTGAGATGCACATTAGAAATGCAAATCCTTCAGCTCCACTCCAGACGAACTGATTCAGAAACTCAGGGTGAAGCCCAGCAACTAGTACTTGAAGAAGTGACCAAATTATGCAGATGCACACGAAAACCACTGTGCAGAGCATTTTACATGAAAAACCTCATCAATTCTATAACGGCCTAAGGAGGTGAGGTTAATGTCCCTGATTTACAGAAGAGAAACATGGACTATGGAGAAGTGAGTGGCTGCCCCCAGCTCCTCACCTGGTAAGGGAACCCCAGGCCTGTGCAGTCCTGCACTGCTGCCCTTTCACCCTTACTGATGCCTCCCAGGTGTTGGGGGGATTTGTTCCAAGAAGGACAGAAGTGGCAGGCAAGGGTTGCTGGTGATAATGGAGCATTCTCCTCTGTTGGTGGAACAGCCAGCAATTATTCCATGGTTTGTGAGACCAGCTGGAGTATTATCATTTATGAAAATAGAAAACTATTTAGCACTGGGACTGTCACCCTGTTGAACTGCAGCTCAGAAGGCATTAGTAGTTTGCCATATTCCCAGGGCACCTGCCATCTGCCAAGCAGGAATTTCAGCAGCCCAGAGGCCCGTCCTATTTCCTGACCATGATGATGCATTATCGATGTGTGGCTGAGTTCCTATTACTTGAAGGTATTGTTCTAGAGAATTTGCAGCATATTCCACACAGATAAGAACATTGATGCCTAAAGAGGCTTAGGGACGAATGCTTCTAAGCAAGTGGGCAGGGCTCTGGCCTGCCCACTCTGAGGATGATTGCTCCTTTTAAGCTATCCCATGAGAAGCCAGGAGGGCATGGGGGAACAGAGTTTCCTAAACCAGGTAAATCTGATCCTGACCTGAGATCCAGCATCCATGCTTCTTCTCCTCTGGGCTCCCTACCGCAGGAGAATGCTCACGGAACCCACTCGCAGGTGGGGTCTGCGCCCCAAGCCCTGAGTAGAAACCCTGTGGCCTTTCCGCAGAGCAGAAAGCGCTGAGAGGCCAGTCAGTGGCCACAAGATGGCGCTGTGATCCAAGCGACTCCCGGTCCTGCCGACACCCTCTCTCGGGACCCAGGACCAGGACCCCGGAGCGCATCCGGACCCTGCAACCTTTCAAAAGAGCCGATCTGAGGACTCCGACCACAGTTGCTGAGGGCGCTCCCCACTCCCCAAGGACCTGTCTCCGCTCTCTGCGGGTGCTCCACCAGTGGCCCCGCTCATGATGGAGGCCGCAGCAACAAGGAGAGCTGGAGCCCGGGGCGGCTCCCAGGCAGCCGGGGAGAGCTGCTTCTCCCTGCCCGGCCCTCCCTTCCTCTTTTCCCGTGGCTCCTCCCCAGCCCAGCCAGCCAGTCCCAGCCCTCTGCTCTATATCACTGTACAATTTGAGCACGCTCACCACTTTAGGTATGGCCCAACTAAACAGCAAAGATTCAAGTTCAACTTCTGGATTTACCATCAAAGGTGTGAGACACCGAGCAAGTTCTTCAACCTCTTTGAGTCTCACATTTCTCTCCATCAAATGGGACTAATACTAATACAATCCCTTGGATTGTTGGAGAAACTAAATACCTTCAAGTTAAATAAATGAAATACCTTTAAATACCTTAAAATGGCGCTTTGATACATAGCAAGTGCTCAATAAATATTACCGTTATTATTTCTTTTTCTCTGACCTTGGGTGTATCAGTCATTTGACACTTAATAGGACAGCCTTGTGTTTGTTGGTGGCTGACTTCTCATATAGGAGGTCCCATCAAGGAAGGCAGTCTCTGGAATGTTTGTACACTAACGCACCCACCACAGGCCCTGGACTGGTATGTGGTAATGAGTTGGCTGTAGTATCTGACCCCAAACCTCGGGTTGCAATTCTGCTTTCATCTCGTCTTTCCTCTAGTGGTAGTTCTTGCACAGACCTGATAATTGTTAAGTGAACCCTTCTGCTTCTCTACAAAAAGCAGATGGTGCCTAGTTTTGAATTGCTAGAGCTGTGAGTGGCTTTGTTCTTCTCTAGGTCAAGGAGCAGCTTTGGGGGTGGGGGCAGGGATATGGTGGAGGGGGTTGATACTCTAGCAATATGTTTTATTTTCACTCAGGATATAAGAGAGACTGATCCATGCTGAGGCCTACTTGGGCAGAGGAGAACCTGGCTCTAGAACCTTATCCTGACCCAGGTTAACAGGGTACGTCTGACCCCACAGGTGAACAAATCGGTTTTAGAGTTGTAGAGTTTCTTAAGGGATTTTATTCATGTCTTTTCTAACTTTTCCATTTATAAGAGTCAGGTCTTTCCTCAACATCTCTCTATCTTGTATGACCCCAGTGTCTAGGAAGGCTTTGTTGTAAGTGCACAATCATGGGATGTATGTTGACTTGACACCCTGACATAATGGCTCAGGGGCACTTACTCATGTTGAATCTCAGATCTTTCAGGAAGCTGCCATCCAACTCATTAACTTTCATCAGAGGGCCCTGCTGAAGCTCTGCACAGATCACTCAGATATCATTAAAAAGCTAACCACATATGCAAATGAGTGTATGGGAGGTGTGAGGCCAGCATAGGGTAAAAAGTGCTTCTGGTTCATCTAGGAAGGCTTCCTGGTGGTGGGGGTGGGGCTGCCGAAGCTGGCATTGAAAAAAACGGATGCAGTGTGACCGAGTGGGAGGAGGGTGTGATTTTAGGCTCTAACCCACCCTTTCCTGGTTCAGGTCCTCACTTGAGTCATTCCAGAGTTCCCCTGGCAGCCACACAGGGACCATTCCAATGTGTGACATCTCTCGGGAAACAAACTGAGTTCCTGGAAAACATTATCCACAGAAAACAAACCTACCACCTCCACCCGGAAATCTTTCTTAGAAATTCTACCTGCCTACAGCTGGGTATGAATAGAACGGAGGTCAAGGAGTAAGAGATAAGCAACACCAAGACAGGGAGCCCTGATTACTATCTGGTTTCCAATCAGGGACCCTTAGTGACTTCTATGCTCTGGGGGAGAACAGAGTCAAAAATGAGAAATATAAGTTGAGCCCAGAGGAAAGGATGGAAGGGCCAGGGGACACCCTAGCCTCTTGCTTAGCTGGCAGAGTGGGGCTAGCACAGGATTCTTCTCTTTCGGGACTTGGAGAAGGAAATCTAAACCAAATGTGTCTGATTCATTTGCTGTGAATTTGTCAAGCTGATGTTTGGCAAGAGTCCTTGGAGGTCTTGGAAGAACTCTTGATTTAATTTGATTTTTTTTTTTTTTGTAGTGCTTTCCCTTTGAAATAGAAAGTCTGTTTTTGCCAAAAATAAACTGAAAGAAAAAAAAAAAAACTAGAGTGATGTTGGATCAGAGCATAAGAAGAAATTAAGATTTTTATCCTTTGAGTTTTCCTATTTTTAACTTTGCAATACAAACAAGTAATAACTGACATTTAATCCTGTGAAATGGGCTCTTTTATTATACCCATGTTAAAAATTAGAAAATTAAACCCAGAAAAATTAAGTAAATTGCCCAAGTCCACATATATAGTATCATATAGTGGTATCCTTATAGGTGTGCATAGTGCTAAGTGTTCATAATACTTTAAGGAGCTTATGGAAATATTTTAATTTCTTTTAAAACCATAAAAAAATAAATTTTAGGTTAAAAGAAACTATTTTGATATATAATCCTAATATATTTGCCTTTCCAGCAACACAGCCATATAAATTTAAATTTTTTTTTAGAAGAGGGCTCTGGGTAGAAAGAGAACAGCAACAGCAAGTATTGGGTTCCTTGTGGAGGGAGACCACAGTCTGCAACATGGCTTGGACTCCACGTCAGCCCCTCAGAGGGAGCCAGACCTCTGCCCTAAGATTGAGCAGACTGTGTTTAATAAAGTGCTACAGGGTGTGGACTAGGTAGGTCACATGAGGCTTCATGAAGGAGCTGGGGTTTGCAGAGAAAGAGGGTTCAACACAGAGGAAGGGGATGAGAAAGGGGAAACAATTCAAGGAACAGGGAATTTACTGTATGGGGGGGGAAGATTATTAACATTCCATTTCAAAATTACATTTGAACTTTATTCTTCTAATTTCCCTCCAAAGACCCACATTTAACTATTGCTTGTTTTCATTCTCTCAGTAGCCATTAAAGCCCAACTCTTACTTAAGCTCACAAATGATTGTCTTATATTATCCAAGGGTAAATGGGACTTTTGTTTTTGTTCATTGTTCTTTCCTGTTAGTGATTAACTCCTATCCATTCTTGAGCCACTAATGTCCACCAGTGACAAGGAAATGGTCCAAAAGGTCAAAAGAAACCCTCTCACTTCCTTATTCTCACATCAAAACAATCCACCAAGCATCACAGTGTGGTTGCCATGGAGAGGACTGATAGTTTACAAATACTGATAGCTCCACAGAACTACAGCTTGATGAGATGTCTCAAGAGGCCAGAAGGAAAAGGGGCCCCTCTGACAAAAATTAATTTTTAACTTTTGTCATAAAAAAAAACTTCAAGAAGAGTCAATCACTGGAGAGACTAGTTTACTTATTTGTTCTCTGTCTATTCCAGGAATAACCTTAGGTTGACTACAAAAACACATGCTGCAACAAAATTTAAAAACAAAAATAAATAAAACAATAAACAGATGGAATGAAAAACAGTCTTAGGAAAAGTCAGACATCCCCTGGGTGAGATTCATGTACCAAGATGCACAAGGGGGAACTGGGTTAGGAGGCCCAGGCCGCAGCTTGTGGGCACAGTTCAGAGGAGGGTCATGTAGACACATCCATCTTCCATCTGAGGAATGAGATGATGTTCTGGACGGGGCCTTGAGCTCTCTGTGGATGCTTCTAGAAATTTAATGTGAGTAATTTGGAGGAATTGCTTGACTTTGGACCAGCATCCTGCCACCATGTTTATTCTTTGCTTTCCACAGGAAGTGTAGTCTCTGCCTGTCCCCAACACCAGGCATCCTCAGCTCTTGGGTCACACATCTTCTCCTATCACCCTACACATTCCAG
Organism: Spermophilus citellus; assembly: GCF_964194105.1. Classification (NCBI taxonomy): domain Eukaryota; kingdom Metazoa; phylum Chordata; class Mammalia; order Rodentia; family Sciuridae; genus Spermophilus; species Spermophilus citellus. Next base: position 124,086,341 of record NC_138187.1, on the reverse strand, counting down.
CCACTTCCCTTTAAAAACCTATCAAAAAGAGATAACAACCTCTGGGTGTGGTGGTGCACACCTGTAATCCCACTGGCTCAGGAGGCTGAGGAGGGAGAAGCACAAGTTCAAAGCCAGCCTCAGCAACTTACTGAGGCTCTGTCTCAAAATAAAATACAAAAAGGGCTGGGAATGTGGCTCAGTGGTTAAGTGCCCCTCGGTTCAATCTTCAGTACCCCCCCCAAAAAAAAAGAGAGAGAGAAAGCAAGCTAAAACTCAAAATTTCACAGCCAAAGATCTCTACTAAATAAGAATAATTAACATTTGCCTCATGTTAACTCCGCCAGGCACTGTCCCAAGTATTGTATGTGTGTTAACTCCTTGGATTCTTAAACCACCCAACAATGCAAATACTATTATTACCTACAATTGACAGATCAAGACATGAGAGCACACAGAGATTAAATATCATTCTCAAGGTCATACATCTGGGGGCAGAACTGAAATCTGAACTCATTTTGGCTCTGTGCTCTCTCTACTTTGCAAAGCAGACCCAGTCTGTTAACCTTACAGCCTTCTAGCTGGGGGATGAGACATTCAGCTCCAGAGGCTGAAGTCCCAGGTTTTACCTTGAGCAGCTCTACAGCTGCAGCCAAGTGTCCCCTGCTAGGGGCCACAAGTGTCACCTTACACTTTGTCCAGGCACACATTGATGTTGTGGTTCCTAAAGAAAATCCAAGAATTGAAGGAATGAGGAAGCTTAGGACAAGTCTTCCTCACAGTAGAAAACATGGCCAGGAATGGGCTGGGGTTGTGGCTCAGCAGTAGAGCGCTTGCCTAGCAGGAGTGAGGCCCTGGGTTCAATCCTCAGTACCACAAAAAAATAAATAAATAAAATAAAGGCATTGTGTGCAACTACAACTAAAAAGTAAATATTAAAAAAAAAAACATAGGCAGGAAGCTAAATATTCTAGGTAGCATCTTGGTTGGTCCATAGTTTCATATTATTAGCAATAATGATTATTTATGCCTATTCTAGGCTTTCTTCATTCTCCTTATCTACATTCTTATCTAATCTTCAAGTTGACATGCAGGGTAGGTATCAGTCTCACTATACAAGGAAGAAATTGGGACCCTGAGAGTATGGCTGGTTTATCTCTGAGCCCCCACAGGGCCATAGCACCCCTGCTTTCTACATGGCCACCATCCATGTGCCCTTGTGCCCCTGAAGCTCTTTGGCACAGATTAACAGAGAATCGTCCTTTGCTTCTGTCTCTGTCTCAAACTGTTGCTTCCTTGAAAACCAAGCCTGTGTTCACTATTTCTCATTAGGTCCTCCCCCTCCCAAGGCCAGGCCCCACCTGAAGTCCACTGTAGGTGGACCCTAGCTAGCTGCTCCAGCTTCACACTCAGGGCTGCCTTAAACAACTGGCAAACCTGGTGGAAATGCAGAGATGAGGAAACAGTCCCAGATATGGTCCCTGCTCCTTCCTCATTCCCCCCAAATCCCTCACTGAATACGGTGTCCAGAGGACATGGATCTGCCTAACACCCTAGAAAAATGCCTGCCCAGGGGCCACTAAGACACAGCCATGTAAATCATCATGCAAATAGGATGGGAGCTGTGGGACTGGTTGCCAGAGCCCTGTGAGTCCTCTCACACCCACAGAGAGCCCAAACCCTGGCAGGAAAACCCCACTCCTGCAGCCTCACCCCTGCCTGATGACTCAGGGAGAAACCAGGCAGTAATTCACCCAGCGGCTTCCAAAGGCAGCTTCAGCTTCTCAGCCTTCTCTGCCAATCTTCCTGCGCTCCACCCCCACTCAGCCCAGACCGGGAAGGTGATAATACTCAGGCTGTCCTTGCAGGGCATAGAGAATGATTGCTCAACACACATCCAACCCGGGAAATCCTTGGGCCTGAGGGGTCTCCGAAGGAAACTTGTGACGATCCTAGCTTAAGACTTGGGGAGGTGTCACTGTCGGGATAACTCGCAGACTTTTGACAACTTAGAGATGGGACAGAAGTTTACTTTTGTACACCTACGAGGGGACTAATCTGTAAGCAAACAGATTCAATTATTTGCTCCATTATTCAGTGTATACATGAGAACACACTGAAGAAGAGCTAGGGAAAAAAATCCTAAAAATGGCCCACATGGGTGTCTAGACCAGCCTGGGAGAGAGTCGGGCATTTCCAAGTTTTGGGGGGCCTTAACTTTTAGCGGAAAAACAGACTGGAACTCTCAATAAGTCTTATTCTTGATTGAAGCAGATTCCTGGGATCCTCTTCCTGTCAACCTTCTGTTGTAACAGGGATGGCACCTTCTGGGAAACTGAGGCAGTGAGAAGATCCCCCTCCTTCAAACTCTGATTCTTGCAATCAGTCGGAAATGTTTCAGACATGTTGCTGAGAGTAATAGGCACGAGTTTATTGAAGGAATAGCAAAAAGGGAAAGGGGACACTCTTAAGGGAGAGAATGGGTCCTTTCAGAGAGCAAGGGACAATGTGCCTCTCCTGCACCCCAGTTTTATTGGGGATCCCAGAGAAGTTTTCAGAGAGTCACTCTTAAGTCCACCTCTTGACTTTTGACTGACAGCAGGGTGACATCAGACTTTCAAGTCCCCACTGCCATGACAATTCTATGTCACTTTGGCCCATGCTAATGGGTTCTAATTGGATTCTTAGCCATAAATTCTTGCAGATTTTATGGTTAGGAGGAATTATCCTTATCTCCCTGAGTGTGGGGATCCGGTCTATGAAAAAGTTCACAAAATCTCTCCCTTCAGAGTAACTCTTATCAATGCTATTTCCTGTCTGCATTTCCCTTGCAGATAAACAGGTTGTTTGCTGAGGAATGTGACATGTCCTGTCCACTTAGGCCAAGCAGAGCTGCAGGTAAATTGCTTCTTGGAAAATAAAGCAGGGGTGGGGGTCAGCAGAATGGACCCATTTTGTAGGATTATTCCCTCATATCTCATATTATTGCCACCACTCATATCCGTCTCTCCCCATCACTGGCACTCCTGTCATTGATAACACACATCCTTGAAAGAAATAGAAGTCCTAGGGCTTTACAACATTTAAATAATTCACTTTTTCAAAAACTCAAACCGCCCTCCCTACCTCAATTGTTGCATATTAATGAGATGACCTCAATGAATGACTTCTTAACAATGTCTTTGGCTTTGGAATGTATTGAGTCCTGTGCGCTCAAAGTCTGGTCCCAGCCAGCAACGTTGACATCACTGGGGGCTTACAGAACCGCACAGCCTCCTGCTGGGGTCTTCTGGGCCGGGAACTGCAGTTCAGCCAGACCTCCACACTTCCATTTGCATCAAAATCAAGAAGCACCTGTTGGATGTTCATGGAGACTAACTTAACTTTCCGAGTTTTGCTTTTTTTCTCAGGGATGCTCGCAGGGGCTGGTTCTCTCTGAACATGCAGTCATGTTCTTAGGGCAGCCACTGCTGGACCTTGTTGAGGCTGGGGGCAGGTCAACCTGAGGCCTGCAGGGACACATGGTACAGGTAGGGGCACCCACCATGACCTTGGCAGCTGGCCTCCAGGTTGGGAAGAGCATGGGAGTACTGTTCTGAGAGTCCTGTTGAATTCCTCTCTTCTGACTTTAGGGGAAGGAGGAATCCCTCACAAATCCTTTAAGAGACTCCTCTGGCTGTACCCTTTTATATTCTCAGTGTTGCTGAGAGATCCCAATAGCCCTGGAACCAGCTCTAAGCCTCTTTTGTGGTAAATTTTGCATGCACTTCCTTTGGAATGCATGCATTTACTAACCTGGTAGCTGAGTCAAAAATTCAGCATAACTTCTTGTAGAATATGTACTAGGAAAAAAGAAACCAAGAAAACTCTTTGTGTTTATCAGTATTGGTTCAATAAATTATAGTACATCCATACAATGAAATATTATGCAGTAGGTAAAAAAGAACGATGTCTGCCTGGATGTGTGAATGTAGAGGATATTAAAATGCATTATGTGAAAAAGCAAGTATCTAGTATTATCTCCTGTGTCTAAAGGAGAGGAAAAGATCTTCACATATATTCCTTTATGTGCATATAATACTTCTAGTTGTATATAATAGAAACTGGACTATTCACAGCTTCTAAGTAAGGAACTTTAAGGGCCAGAATTGGGGGCCTAGTAAGAATTAGTTTTACTGTGTATTGTTCAGTACTTCGGAATTTTTTATAACTGCATCTATTGTTGTATTTGAAATTCCCAAATAATTATTCAGTCTTTTGAAATGATTATGAAGATTAATGAAGCAAGATGAAAAATTTTTTTTTTGGTTTTTGCAAGATGGAAAATTTTTATGACATAAAGTGAAAAAGAATCAAACTGAGTATATGCATTTCAATTTCAACTAAGATAAGCAAATAAAAGAAGACTTGAAGGAAATGAATAAAAATTTCAAGTAGTTTTATTATAGTGCTAGGACTTCCTGTACTTACAGAAATCAACTATATTGAGGTCTACTTGATAGCTTAAATACAAAAAGACGTCCTTTTTAAGTGTGCATTTGGAAGAATTTTGGCGAATTTGCCCTCCCATATAAGCACAATACTTATTCCCCGTCATATTAAATCCTGATCTGCAAACAATGATGTGTTTTCTGTCACTCTAAATTAGATTTAGTTTTTCTAAAATTTCATATAAATGAAATCATATTATATGTGCTCTTTTGGGATCCCAGTTTCTGTTGCTCAGCAGATTTACAGCCATCTCCCTGTCTCCTTAGTAACAGAATCCTAGGCAATATACTTAGTTAATTCTTCCTAGCAACTGGATGGATGGTCATATAATAAAATGATGCCAATGAAATACAAGTCAAGGGTAATTCATGTGGCTTTTCTGGAAAAGCCTCTGTAAAAGTGAAGAAGAGATAACCCTTTTTCTTTTCTTCTCCTTTTGCCTGCTGTTGGCCTGGAATGCAAACTTAATGGATGGATCTCCAGCAGTCATCCTGGAATATGAGGTGACCTTAAGAATAAACAGAAAAATAAAATGTTCTAATGACACAGTGGAATGGCCCTACCGGCTTGACTTCCAACCTCCTAGGTTGCTTTTATAAGAAAAATTATATATCTTGTTTTATGTACAAATATTTAGGGGAAGATTTTTGTTGTTTATAGCTGAAACTTATCTAATTGTTCCATAAGCTTTCTAGCACTATCTATATATATTATGTATATATTTAATTAGGAATAGTTTAAGGGGCTCAATTGGTAGAGTACTTGCTTTGCATGCATAAGGCCCTGGGTTCAATCCCCAGCACCAGAAAAAAAAAAAAAAAAGAATCCCAGTTTAGTTTTTAAAATAAACCTTCACGCCAAAATTTGAAGAATATAGATGTGGAAATTCTTAGCAAAATATTGGCAAATTGAGCCAGGTGCTGTGGCACACTCCTGTAATCCCAGCAACTCAGGAGGCTGAGGTAAGAGGATCACAAGTTCAAAGGCAGCCTCAGCAATTTAGCAAGGCCCTAAACAATTTAGTGAGATATTGTCTCAAAATAAAAACAAGCTGGGAACATGTTAATTTTACCTGGGTACAATCTCTTGTAACAAAATTTTTTTTTTAAATGGTAAATTGAATCCAGCAATATCAAAGAGAATGATACATAGTACATGACCAAATGGAGTTTATCCTAGGTAAGGAAGATTGATTCTGCATTCAAAAATCAATGTAATTCATCACATTAATAGAGTAAAGGATAAAATCAAATAATCATCTCAATAAATACAGAATTCAATGTTCCTTTCATGATTAAAAAAAACTCTCAATAAACTAAGAATAAAAGAAAACTTCTTCAACCAATAAAAGATGATGCTGGAAAAAACTATAATTAAGCACGTTATCAACAGTGAGCGACCAGATGCTTTTCGTTGTAAGATAGAGAGCAGCCCATCTACTAAATATCATACTGGAACCCAGCAACATATGAGGCAAGACAAGGAAATAAAATGCTTCCAGTTTGGAAATAAAAAAGCAAACCTTTTTTTTCTGTTTCGAGGCAGCATCATTTTGTGCACAGAAAGTCGTATGGAATCTAAAAAACGAACGAAAGAACCCCAAACCTGCTGGCATTGACAAGTGACTTTAGCCAGGTTAAAGGACAGGAGGTCCATCTACAAAATGCTCTGATTAGGACATGGTTTGCAGGTGTCTCTCCAGGGCTCGTGTTGGAAGCCTGGTCCTCAGAGTGGCCATGCTGGGAGGTGCGGGACCTTGAAGAGTAGGAGCTTGGGGAAAGGTGACTGGGTCACTGCGGAACTGCCCTGGGAAGAAATTAACCTAAATCTTGAAGGACCCTAGTTAGGTCCCTCAAGAATGGGTTGCTATAAAAAAGAGCAATTCTGGTCCCACCTCAGTCTCTCTAGCTTCTTATCTTGCCATGAGATTGCTCTTACATGTGCTCCTGCCACTGTGATGCCATGGGCCGGGGGCCCTTGTCAGAGCAGATGCCTGTGCCATGAACCCAGGACCTGGCATGTGTGAGGCGAGTGCTCTACTGCTGAGCCATAACCCCAGCCCCTGTGTTTTATTTTGACACAGGGTTTCACTAGGTTGCTGAGAGCCTCACTAACTTGTTGAGACTGGCTTTGAACTTGTGATCTTCCTTCCTCAGCCTCCCAAGCCACTGGGATTATAAGCATGTGCCGCCATGCCTGGCTCTCTCTCTTTTTCATTTTTGGTGCTGGAGATTGAACCTAGGACCTTGCACATGCTAAGTACACACTCTATCACTGAGCTACAACCCAGTCCAAATCTTGTTTTCTCTATCAAGTCCAGTCTTTTTTTCTCTATCAAGTACCTAGCGTCAGGTACTTTGTTATAGCAACAGAAAATAGACGAATACCACAAACATACCAGCAAAGAACAGGTGAAAAATTAAAACCTTATAAATCCCATTTACAACAACATCAAGAAAAGCATAACACACTGAAGGACACATTTCATGAAATCTGTGAAAACCTCTACTCTGTGTATTACAAAACATGACTGAACAAACTAAAGAATATTTCAGTAAACGAACAGAGGTATCACGTCCTTGGATCAGAAGACTCAGTCCCATCAAGATATCATCTCTCCCCAAGTTCATCTGTAGAAGTAATCCTGTTTTAAAAAAGAGGGATTTTTAGATGTTGACAAGCTACGTGAAATTTATGTAGAACTTTTGAAAGAGTACAGTAAATCTAAAATAGAATACAATGAGACCACTCCCGTGACAGAGACACACAGGGTTCTACAACACACAGAGGAAGAAAGGAGAGCTGTGATTGGGTGACTCAAGGGAAGCTTCTCAAAGGAGATAATGTCTGAGCTGGAAGTTCAAAGATGACTAAGAACTTACCAGATGGAGATGTTGAGGAAAGAGATTGACTGCTCAGGCTTCGCTGATTACAAGGAACTAAAATACATCCCACTTAGTCAGATGAGGTCCCTGCCTGTGGAACTGCTCAGGAGAGAGTCTCATGGAAGCCCTGGGTGGAACCTCACAGGTCCTGGGCCAGGAGGGCCTGCATTGTCAGTCTCCCCTCCTGGACTCGGCGGCAGGAACCCCTACATCCTTAATGCCCATCCCCTTACGCCTCCATCCTGTCTTGTCTCCTCCCACGGTTGGCTTCATTCCCTTGGTCTTCCAGATTTGTGCTGGGAGAATAGGATAGACCAGATGGGGTTCTTTGGCCAGGCAGGGTTGGTTTTTAGCACCACAGCCACAGAAGATTTTTAAGCAGGGGAGAGACACAATCAGATTTGACTTCTAGACAGATAATCTGGAGGTGGGTGGAGAGACCAGAGGGTGAGATAGGCCAGGGAAGAAGGTATTCCCAATAAGATCCGACGAAGGTCAACATCAGTGGTACTCAGGGAACCTGGGGACTATAGAGGTTTTGATGAAGGGATGATTTAGAGAGATGTGGGCCAGTTAGGGACCCAAGAAGGGATGTGGAACACAGGAGGCTGTCAACAGTCGGGAGCTATTACCACATGTGGGCCTGGAGGGGTGGAGGGCGAGGATGGGATTCCTGGGGCCGATGGAAACGGGCTGGGCTCCAGGAGAAGCCGTGGTCCTGGAAGAATGTGGCCGCTGCAAGGCAGGGAAAGGAAAGCAAGAAACACCCCACAGACTGCTCCCTCCTTCCACCTCCTAGTCTCCTGCGGGTGCCTCCCACAAATGCCATTTGGAATCCAGCCATCGGGGCAGGCACATGGGAAGAGAAGGGTAGAGAATGGACGATGGGTGTGGTCTCCAGCAGGACCACATCTGGAACACCTGGTGTCAAGCCGTGCCGGGGTGACTGCATGGAATGGCAGGAAAAACCACAGCACAGGCAGTCAGGGTCCTGGGATCCCTGACCCTGTGCACAGTGACTGTCCGGAGGGGCATACCTCTGGCATCTTGGGTCCCAACTGCTCCAGCTATAAAAGGAACAGCTTGAACCATGTGAAATGCAAATCCTTCCAACAGAGGGTCCTCGACTGTGCCTGTGCCGTAGATGAGCTTGCCCTCACCCAGCACAGACTGGGACTGGGCCCCAGGCACACAGAGGGTGCTCCAGATACGGGGAGCTCCAGAGATTGACAGGACGGGCAGGCATCTGGGATGAGACCTGGTGCTCCCCTCTTCTAGCGAACCCATGGGACGTGCAGAGTCAACCAGGGACTTTCTTAAACGTATTTTTCACTGTGGTGAGGTACATTCAAAGAGAAAGAAGAGTGTATTCATCTCCAGAGAGCAGCAGCTTCGCAGGCCTGCACTGCTGCAGCTCCGAGTCCTGTTGCCCCCCGCTCAGTTCCTGATAATTGAAGATGAAACTTGAACAGCAAAAGGGAAGTCTCCTGTCTCCTACAGGGTATCAAATCCTGTTTCTAGAAGGTTTCAGTTCTTAAAGACACAGGATTCCATATTTTCTCACCCCATGAGCTGGAGGCAAAGGGCTGTCAGTAACCACCAACCGCATTTGCAGGGACCTGGGGTGAAAGGGAGGTGTACCGCAGAGCCATTCTGAAATCCAGGTTTGAAAGCGGGGTCCCGATATTTCTGATATGCATCATCTTTCTTCTTATAAATGTAGAGAATTGGCCTGGGTAAGTGCACAGATTTGCTCAGTCTGCTCTGGGCCCCCGGAGCACCTCTTGTGCTTTTACTTTCTGAATTTTCTGTGGGGGGTCAGATGACTCAGCAGAGTGCAAATGCCCATCTTCATTGGAGGAGAGAAGATGCATGCCCATTGGCTTCAGGGTCACCCTCAGGTTGGCCTCTGGGAGTTGTTGGCTCCCTTTTGAGGGCCATGCATCCTCTCTGGTCACTGGGAAAGCAGCCAAAGGTTGGGATCTTGCTGCCTTCGAAGGATTTGTTCATGAATACTGGTCGGTTATGTGTTCTGCAGTTGATTAAAGAGGATAGAATAGAGGAGGGAAACAAGACAAAGAGAAAATTAAGAAAAAGAAAAGGTGAGACAGGGGTTAGTGAGAATGAATATATATATAATAAGGAGAACAGGTGTTATGTCCCTGGGAGAAGAAGAAAGGGAAACATTTGCACAAAGATTTCCGTTAAGTCCAAGTTTTCTGAAGCAGACCACAGAGCAGGTGCCTCAAGGTACTATGGAATCTTCCACATGGGGAGCCTGTCATTTTCTTTCTTTCACTTTTTTAGTTGTAGGTGGACACTGAACCTTTATTTTGTTCACTTGTTTTTAATGTGGTGCTGAGGATCAAACCCAGTGCCTCACACGTGTTAGGCGAGCGCTCTACCACGGAGCCACAACCCCGGCCCTCCAGTTATTTTGGTATGCATTCATTTTCATGAGCAATGACAATGGATAGGATGACATAGGATGCACATCATGACTCACAGGCAGAGTCATGGGAAGCACAGGGGGAAAGCTTCTCATCAGATTTGCCAGGGGATAAGAAGCCTTTGGTGAAAGTAACATTTAACCTGTGACCTGAAGGACACTTAGGAGTTGGAGAGAAAATGAGGGGGATGAACAGCACATTTGAGGACCTGATTCAAGGTACCATTCCCCAGGAGAGCAGAACAGGTAAGTTGGCCCTGAGACCTCTGCTCATGGAAATGTCACTCATCATCAATAACACTGCCTGAGCCAGGTGTGGTGTCGCACACCTGTAATCCCAGCAGCTTCGGAGGCTGAGGCAGGAGGATCATAGAGTTCAAAGCCAGCCTCAGCAACAGTGAGGCACAAAGCAACTCAGTGAGACCCTGTCTCTAAATAAAATACAAAATAGGGCTGGGGATGTGGTACAGTGGTTGAGTGTCCCTGAGTTCAATCCCTAGTACTCAAAAAAAATTTAAAAAAAAATAAAAATAACACTGCCTGTTTTTTTTTCTGGGTGTTTCTTTACACATGGGAGTAAATTATGATCTACTAATGTCACTGAGATCATTTTGACATTGTTTAAAATAAATTTAAGAAAAAAAGGAGGCAAAATCTTGGCTCTTTTCAGATAGAAAATGTGTAGGTATCCATGTTTTTATTTATTGAAGATCATTCATCAACAAGGGAACCAGGCAGTTATAACCAGTTCAAAAGAGAATCTGAGGGACAGGCACATTTACACACTTAGTATGCAGAAATGAATGGGCAAAGGGAGACAAGTTGGTTTTTCTGGGGAAGGTGAAGGGAGGAGAGTAAATTGACCTGTTTATGGGCAGTACATCATTTGCATGTATACAGATAAGAATTATTTTGTATTGTTATCAATCAGTTACAATTTACAGAGTTATCCTATAGCTAAAGGACACTGAAAGTCTATGGTCAGATAACCTGTGTTCTGGACAAGCAGAGTTTCCCCTTGAACTTGTCCCCTGCAAGGCCAACCTACCAAATTCTCTGAAGTCCATCCATTCCTGCCCTGACCAGGACTACTGATGATTTGTGTATCCAACACCTCTGTGTGTACACAATAAATCAGGTAGTTTTAAGTAAATATTAAGGATGTAAATAGTCATCGTTGTAGAACAAATAAAAATGTGGCAATGGTATTTACAATATTTCAGTGGAATTCAAAATACAATTAAAGAGATTTGTGTCCTGTATTTTTGGTCTCACGTGTCCTTTGTCATGAAGGATCTATTTTCACATTCATCATTACGATGACGACGAGGCCTTTCTTAAGCAACTTTACCACTGATTTATGGGAATTCCTAATTTACAACAGGCACACCGACCCATATGCCGACCCATATGAAGGACGGTAGGAACAATGGACCATGTAAATCATTAACAGTAAATCATTAGATTTCCTCTGCTCAGACTGAGACAGACCTGGGGGTGGAGAGTTCAGAAGTTCTCTGCTAAGGGACTCCTTAAGGTGTGTGTATGGGGGTGTTTTTCCCTTTCTGATCTTACTCCCTCCTCTCCTCACAATAGGTATTTAACCACTAGTTGTTTGACCAGTAGTTAATTTGAAAATTATAAATAAGTAATAGTTAATTTTGTTTATATCTAGAAATGTTATTTTAGTATTTATTTTTATGAAAATCTATTCATTTGTTTTTGCCTAAGAAATTAATTATTAGAATGGGGCGTTGCGAATAAAAATGATTAGACACTAACTAATAGTTCATTCACGTATTTGCTGGGACCGTTGAAGAGCTGTGGGTGAAGTACATTCACTTGTTCTTCCCATTCTCTAACCTCAGGACACTGGCCATCACCGGTGTTTCTCAAACTTACTTGCTTTCTCAATTTCAAAAAGTACTGCCTGGTGAATTGAGCCTTCTGCGGGTTTGCGACATTCTGGAAGGTTCTTTTTTGCCTTGCCACTGGCCTGGAGGAAAGACTTCTATGAAGCTCCGTGAATTCTCACAAATTCGGATCCTGCTTTCTAGGCTTCTGGGCAACCAGTGCTCCAGTGCTCAAGAACTAGACTTCCCAAGATCAGATGGTACCAGGCAGATTCAGAGCAGAGAAGGTGATAGACCCTATCCAAGACAATTGCAAAACCTGTTCCAGAAATCTTGATAACGTATGGATGGATTAGGTAGCAGATTGTTCAGGGAAATCAGGGAACTTCCAAGAGCATGTCTGGTCTTTCAGGATGCAAACACTGGACTCTCCCTAGCACTTTCCCTCAGGGCTGTGGTCAAAATTCTGGGTTAGTAGTCTTCAGTTCTGATCTGTGATGACATTTCTGATCTTCTGAAGAATATTGTACCAGAAAGGGTCATGCTAGAACACCCCAAAGTGCTGGTGAACTGTCTCAAGGGGCAGAGGCTTTCCTGAACACAGCCAGGACTCAGGGTATGAGCCAGTCAAGCGTGTCCACACCAAGCACACCACCACCTGCTAAGTACTGACGTTTGGTATGGGCCATGCTAATGATGATGATGTTTGTGATGGCAGTGGTGACCACACCCGTCTCCCCACCGAGAGAGATAGGGTGGGACAATTTCATCAGGATGGGCAGTCTAGAAAAGTTCATTACTGAGGGGCTTCCTACGACACAGCGCCCCTGATTCAGCATAACATCTTCAGGAGAAGGGATGATGAGGTTCAGAGCACAAGGGTCCCCACTACCGTCTTCTCTTTCTGTTACCCTTCCTTCCTCCTTTCCATTCTCCCTTCTTGCTTTTGCTCCCTGGGTCTCTCTTACAAGCCTCCTTCTTGCACAAGGGATGACTCTGACAGGACTTCCTGGGTACTGAGGGAGGGAAGGCCTGTCAGTGAGAGTTAGGGCTGCCCCTTTTCTTCTAGCTCTTTCTGGGGCAAAGCCCACAGCCTGGTGTCAGTAAATATACGTGGGTTTGTGGAGACCCCAGCAGTGATGGGAAAGAAGAGAGGGGCTTTTAGTCTCTCGCTTTCCAGTCTGTTAGAGTCATCATTGTTAACCAAGGTTTGGGGTCAAAATTTGGGGCCCCAGTTTAGTGATGGAAACCCCAAGCTTCAAGGCTAGGCTGGTGCAAAACGGGGCAGGATAGCGGACAGGAAGTGGTGTGGCTGTGTGGGTGTGAAGGAGGGGCTTCCTCCCTCTGCAACACTTTCTATGCTGAGAGGACCTGTCTCAATGCCTCCCCTCACCCCAACCCAGCAGACAGACACTCTGGGGCTTCATTCAGATGTTTGGAACAAGCAGCAGTGTGCATGGAACCAAGAAAATACAACCCTCAGCACAAGGGTCCCCCACTACCTTCTTCCCTCCCTTCAACTTGTCCACATCTCTTGTCTCTCCTAGAAAATAGTTTCTCAGGTGTATATGGAATTGTTACTTTTTCAGGGAACATTTGGGTTTTGAAACGACTGTCCATCTCCAGTTATCTTGGAGGGCACTTGACCCCCAGCACCCTAAGTTAATCTATTTTTGGTTCACTGCTTCTCAATGTACGGTTCTAACATCAAAAGTGGAGGCAGTCTTGGTCCTTCCTAAATTCAAGTTCAACTTCAATGAAAACACAGCCAGAGAGGGAGGAAGTCACCGAAGTTCAGCAGCTAATTTGAGTAAAGTTCTTGAGAGCAGACAAAGCAATTAGCATATTAGAGCTAAGTGGGTGGATTTGGGGGATATTGACAGGGCTTGTAGATTAATTTGGGGACTGAAGGAATAAATCAATTTCTGAGCAGCTGGATGATGGAGGCTTTTGTTATATAAAAACAACCTGAGAAGCATCTTTGAAGGGAAGATGGTGAATCCCTGTCAGAGCTTAGAACATGTTGAGCAGGACACACTGTGAGACACTCTGTGAGAGGCACTTCCTGGGGATCTGGATGTACAGTCTGTCCTTAGGAGAAAGACCTGGGTTCTGGGTACAGAGGTAGCAGTTAGCAGCATAGGGATAGTGACTGAGGGTACAAGAAAAGGAGCCCCTTTATCCTGAGAAGAAGTAGGGGGAGAAAGAGGAAGGACGGTAGGAGCCACCAGTATTGGCTGTTGGGAAGTGAAAGAGATAAAGGTTGAGCTATGGCCATTAGGCTTAGAAATCAGAGCTTACTGGTGACCTCCAAGTGGAGAATCTCTGGGAAATGGTGGAAGTGAAGGCTAGATCTTATGCCAGAGACTGAGAATCACCAAAACCAGTTCCTTCCCCCAGCCCCCTAGCACTTAGCCAAACTCCATGTGACTGAGTTCTGCCAGTGGACTGTGGTGGCCATGGGAGGAGAATCATGCACTGTCATCTCCAGGATGCAGCCCTCACCCATCCTCTGTGCACACTCTCCTCCCTAAATCTCCAGTCAAAATATAAGAGCTGGTGGGGAGACTCCAAGGTCTTGGGGACACAGGTCACAGGGCTCAAGAAAAATCAGTCCCATGGGAGCATGGACACCTGGGGTTAGCTGTGAAGTGGGAGAGTAGCCAGTCGAACAGCAGTGACAGAAGGGATCAGAGCAGGTCAGCAGTCAGAACAGATGAGTTTTAGAAATCAGGTCAGCTAGAGGGATCCTCAAGAACAGGCAAATCCTACCAACCAAAGTTGACAGCCAGTGCTTCCTGCAGGGCCTGCCAGTGCTGGAGTTGAAACAGCAGTAGAAAAATGTTTGCTGCACAATGCTAGCTTTATGTGTCCATTCTCACAGCCACATTGGCCCCTGGGACCCGGCTGAGTCCACTTTACCCAGATGGGTTGTTCACCTGGACTGTACGGTCCTGGCCAGCCTTGAGCCAACACATGCCACATTTGAACACCAGCGGAACAGGATCCGCCCTGACTCACATCCTTTTTGCACAACTCAGCCTGACTCTATTAGCTCAGCAGTCAGACCACCAGTGTTCTCAGCCTGGTTCTGCAGCTCTCCATGAACGGCCTTGAGCAAGTCCCTTTCCCTCGATGCACCTGCATCCCTCATCTGCAGAGTGAAGGGATAGACTGGATGACTTTCGTGTCTCTTGTACTAAAAACATGCACCATGCACCTGAAACAGTCGAATTCAGGAAGTTTTGGTTGGTGCTTCCAGTAAGCATTAGCCCTGTTCTCTGGCACCAGCCTTCCAATGCGTAAAGAGGGGATTTTGCAGCCTTGAGCTTATGCAAGTTAAAGGTGACCAGGCAGACCTCCACCAGAAGGGGGAGCCTCCCAGGAGAGGAGGGGGTGTTGATAACCTCTATGTCTGGAGCTAGCAAGTCCTTTACCTTGGGAGGGTCTGCAAGGTGTTTTTCTCCCTTTCTACTTTTGTAACCATCTACATTTATAACAAAGCATTTTCCTTTCTGTTCTCATTTCTTGTTCTGGTTATGACAGGATAGCTCCACCCTCCACATCCCCCTTGAAGAAGGTCGGGGACCACCTTCCCAGATTTTCTGGGTTGGCTTGGTTCTAACCTTTCCTAAGAGAATAGAGTTGGACAGAACTTATGAGAGAAAATTGTTCCTTGCCTGGCATGGTAGCACATTCCTGGAATCCCAGCTCCTCCAGGAGGCTGAGGCAGGAGGATCACATGAGGTTAGACTCAGCAACTTAGCAAGACTCTGTCTCAAAATTAAAAAAAAAAAAAAAAAAAAAAAAGGACTAAGGAGATCGCTCAGTAGTAAAGTGCTCCTGGATTCAATCCCCAGTATCAAAAAGAAAAAAAAATATTCCTCTTCTCATCTCCCATCATAAATTCCTCCCCATCATAAATAAGGAGACAGATTTCCTTTTCCAGGGATTCAGGCTAATATAAAGTAAGTTTGTCCTCTGATCCTATACCTACTTACAGAAGGGAAAGGTGACCTGGGAATAGACACAGCAGTTGGGAAAAAAAGTCCTGGAATGGAAAATCTTACATGACAGTCTAGCATGGGTGTGAGCTGGCCAAGATGTAGGGCCAGCTGGGTCAATGACTTCTGAAGACGCAGGGGTGCAGCGAAATCCTGCCCATTTATGCTTTGCCACAGCCCCCACAAGGGTGCCTCCGCCAACTATCATGGATGTGGCTTTGGAGGAGATGAACGGGAGAGGGAAACGAGACCCAAGAGCTATGAAAGGACACGGGGAAGATGACCACCCCAGAAAGAGGAACTGTACTGTGCTCCTAAATTCCAACAACTTGGAGAAAGGAGAGACTATATCCATCTTTATTATTATCCCAATTCTAGAGGAAATGATCCTGCAGAAACCTACTAGCTGCCAAAGCAGATAAGTGAGTCCTGAGGGTGGCCTTTCAGCTGGTGGCCTTTCTGCTTGCTGCTCCAGGACGAAGAGTCAGGTGCCTACAGGTTGCCACCCTGAGCCAGGCTGCGAAGGCCACGACTGGCCCTGGAGCTCCTGGCCACAGGTGACCCTGCACGCAGACGCAGAGGGAACCTCTTCCCCCAGGTGTGGAAATGATCAAGGCTCCTCGCTCAGCAGAGGAGGAGCGTCCTCGGGCTTCATCGCGGTAGACAGCTGGCCACTGGGTCCGGCCGAGGCACCTGCACAAAGTTCATGGGGCAGAGCAGCAGTGGGCACATCTTCTCGTGCTCCTTCAGCGCCTCGCTCAGGTGCCGCAGCTCCTCCGTCAGCTTCCCGATCTCCTTCCGCAGCATGGTGTTTTCCTGCTCCAGGCACTCGTACTCCTGTCGAGGAAAGGCAATAGGCAACTGGGTTCTGAGACTGCATTCCCTTCCTCTGGCCTCCCAGCAGCTCTAAAGCGCACAGCGAAGCTCACCTCCTGCCGGAAAAAGCCTTATCCTGGACCCCTGTCCCCTCCACCGTTCACATTTATTGGCTAACGGTATGTTGGCTTATGTTTTCTTCTCCTCCTTCTAGGATGAAAGGATCAGAGCTTTTTTTTTTTTTTCCAAGCAACTCTAGTGAGGAATAATTCATTTAATCAATCAATTAACTATGTTTTTTTAATTTCATGTTTTTGAGAGAGGGGTTTCACTATGTTGCCGGGGCTGTTCCAGTATCCCACTACTCCTCCGTTAAGGAGATTTGGCTTGCTCTGCTCCTGACCAGCAGGGGTTCCCCCCCTCTTAGGCAACCTGGTGATTCCACTGCGGAATTTGTTGCTGATGCCTGTAGTGATCTCCTGGGCTCAAGCCATCCTCCTGCCTCGGCCTCCTGAATAACTGGAACTGTAGGGGGAGCTACTGAGTCCCATCAAAGAAACATTTATAAAAAATAAAATGCATCTATTTTAAATGTGTATTTCAATGAGTGTTGACAAATGTATATGCCCATGTTGATCAATAACACATTTCCACCACTTCAGAAAGTTCCCTTAGATCCTTTTGTGTCAGTCCCCTCCAAGGCTGGCTGATCTGCTTTCTGAAGGTCTTTGCTGGATTCGCACTACACCCCCAGCACCTACCCCCAGCACCCAGAACAGACTCAGAAGGTAGCAAATGTTTGCTGATTGCCCAAATCAAAGCATGAATGCATGTGGTTTTGCTCCGGCACTATTCTGTTGTTTCCACCATATCAGAGTTCACAGAGGCTTAGAACTGCAGGGAATCAAAGAGTACCCTTTGCACAACCCACACAATGTAGAAACCTTCCATAGGTAACTAGCCCCCGCATCTATCTTGGGCTGGGCAGTCCCACCTTCAAAGGATAGCCCTTGTCATTTCTGAGCAGCTCTATTAGAAAAAGCTGTTTGTTGTAGTAATCCCAAATCTCCCTCTTCTTCAAACCCACCTATTGGGCTGGGTTCCACCTAATGGAACCACATAGAGTAAATCTAATACTTTTTTTCAACATTGCAGTTCTTGAAATGGTAGGGACAGCCCCACACCACTTCCCCTTAGGTATTCTCTGAGCCCAACTGTCTCAGGTTCTCTGAGTTTCTTGTGGCAGGACTACCAATGCCTCTGCTCTCCTGGACATCATCCCTGACACACATTCCAAGTTGCCAGAATCTCTGAGAAAACATTACTCCTTGAATGCAGTGCATGATTCTGGGGATCATGCAAAGGGAAAATTCCTGGCAGAGGCCTCCTGTGCACCAGACCTAAGATGCTGGGGATTCTCCACGAGCTTTCAGAGAGCTCCGTCAGCATGTGCTGTTTTTCTGTCTCTACTTGGGTGATGATTGATATTCTGGACCTGAAGGGTACAGCTTTACATCTTTCTCCCCTGAATTTCATTCTGTGCATTTGAGCTTCTTTGAGCCAAGCAAAATCTATTGGAATCATAATTGTTTCATCTCATGGACCATTTTAAGCCATCCAATAACTTGATAAGCAGTTCTTTCTTTTCTTCATCCAAGTCATCACTAAGTTCTCCAACACCAACTCATGACAGAACCCTCCAGTATGCTAACAGCAACTATCTCAAGGCTGACAACTGTATTTAAATTTTGCTACAAAGTAGTTTTCATTCACATGTAGCTTGATTTGTATGATTAGGCTTTGTTGCCCCAGGCAGATTCTGAGCTGGGGACCCCCTCTTATTACCCATCACACTTCTTTCTTGATAGTGATCTTTAAGAAAAGTATCACTAAGGAAGTCTTATCTGATAGCCCCTAAAGAAAACTGCAAGTTCTCATCCCTGCCCCTTTGCTCATGAGGTTCTCCTCAAGTGGACCACCTTCCTCTTTTTCCCATATAGGCCCACTACCTCCAGGAAGGTTTCTCTAATTGCAGCTTCTATAAAACCTACATCTTTTATTATGAGTTCTATTCAGGTCTTGTATCATCTTCAATCTCTCTTATAGTAAATAAAATCTCTCCTCAAAGATCAGAAATGCTTAACACCTAGGATCTTCTGCTACCCTCTTCTCTACCTCCACTCCATGCACCACAGAGCCAGCATCTAGAAGCTCAGCAACTCCTTAAACCTTATCCTCTGTCTTCTCTTGCCCTTCCCTCCCTTCCTCCCCATTGAGTACCTGCCTCCCTTTCAGAACCCAGGGCCCCAGAGGAGTGGCACGGAGATCATCTCAGCCATTCCTCCACCTCCTGCCCATTATGGAAAGATTTGCAGGGTGTTCCAAAATACTGCCCAGGACAGCAGGCTTCATTCTCCCTGCTCCTGAACCAGGCTTCTCAGAGTCAGTTTGGCTTTACTAGCACATTGGGCCCATTCTGCCTTCAGTCCCTCTCCTTGCCCACCATCCCCAGTTCTTTGTGATCTTTTCTGACCTCTGACCAGCTCCAGACCTGGAGTCAGAATTCAGTCTATAAACTCAGCAACAAGCCCTTCATGGGCAAGGCGAGGGTCTGGATGAAAAGACAGGAATAGAGACTGTGGCATCACAGGGAGCTTGCATGCATCAGAGAGATGAAAGAGGTTGCACATGCCCATAAACACACACACACACACACACACGCCGCACACTCACACACACACACCACACACTCACACACACACAGGCCACACACACTCTACTCTGTGACTGGAACTGCCCTTCACCTTCAAGTAAAGTTGATGGTAGATCTGAATGGTTCCAATGAGATAACATTTTAACTAGATTCCAAAGAACAGGTAGTTTTCTTCCTCAGGCAGAATATCTCAAAACTGCCATTTTACGGTTATTTTTTTTTTCTCTCTGAGTTTCTGAGCTTTGTCTCTGGAAGCCACAAGAAGCCCTGAGGCCTAACACCTTCCTGAGGTACCACTACTACGTTCCCCAAACCTCTGCTCGGAAAGTCTTCAGAGCTGCCTGTCACAAGCCACCAAGCAGGCCCCTCGTCTGCCTTCTCCACAGGGACTTTCTCTTCTGGGATTTAGGTTTTACTCATAAATCTGCTGAGGGACTTTTACTGAGCTGAGGGAATAAGGAGAGAAGCAGTGAATTTCTTCAGGTGAGACCAATTCTATAAAAATGAAGAGAAGCTGAGAAAGGGAGGAAGAAGGGGCCAAGAAGACTGAACGGAAAGAAAAGGGAAAGAATGAAAACCCGCTTCAGCAAAGAAGAGATGACTAGATTTAACATAAATAAGGAATGAGAAGAAAACATTAAACTCATGTGATTTCCAAAGAGATGATCCGTCTAGCTTGAATCCTGGTGACCTGTGAACCTGTTGCGGGAGGGAGGTTTCAGGTCACTGTGCTGCCACCCTGGGAATTTGCCAGGTCATAGCTTCAGAGCAGAGACCTAAAATTAGAGGCAGTGAAATCACTGCAAATCCCAGTTCTGCCTCAGAAATTAAGCTGCCTAAGGCAGTGGTTCTCAGCTGGGGCAATTTTGGCAGTCCCCAGTTGAGGACATCTGAGAAAATTTGCTGATGTCTGCAGACAGTTTTGTTTTTTCACAGATAGGGGAGGGAGGTGATATGCATCCAGTGGGTTGAGGCAGATGTTGCTCTGTGTCCTACGGTGCACAGGACAGCCCCCCAAACAAGAAATTGTCTATCTCCAAATGTCAACAGTATTGAGGCTGAAAAAAACTCAAAGAGGTCGAGTGGGGAACTGTCTGGAGGTTGCCAGGGTTCAGTCTTCTAAGGGAGAAGATGGAATTGAGATTGGTAGAGAAGCTGATGTGGGTACCGAGGACCAAAGATAATAATTCTGGTGTGAAAGAAAGGAGGGGTAGGAAAAGACCACCAGGAGGATACAGCCAAACACAAACCCAGTTTTCATAAGTGAGCCAACTGAAGCTCTGCGAGGCACAGTGACATGTCCAAGGTCACATAGACTTGGGATCAGATGCCTATGTCCAGGTCAACTGCAACTCTCAGGCAGCATCAGCAATTTTGCTCTTGGTTGGCAGCGGCTGGGCCTGAATTCCCCTGTGGTGGTTACCAGAAGTAAGAGGCCATGAGATTTCAGGACTTTACAATTTACCCCTTCCCAAGCCTTAAGCTGATGCACTTCCCAGCAGATGCTGTGTCATCAGCAAGGACTGTAAAAATTAGTGTCATAATCAGTTTCTGAACCAACTGGGTACTGACATGAAACATTCTCTTAAAACATGCAATGTCTGAAAAAACCATGGCAACACATACCACAACGGTATTGCCCAAGTACTTTGTCAGTTTTGTGACATTTAGGGCTCTCGGGGATGGCA
Source organism: Spermophilus citellus (assembly GCF_964194105.1). Lineage (NCBI taxonomy): Eukaryota > Metazoa > Chordata > Mammalia > Rodentia > Sciuridae > Spermophilus > Spermophilus citellus. The sequence continues at coordinate 124,065,463 of NC_138187.1, read as the reverse complement.
TTGCTGCCTTCCTTTTCTGACTCAAAATTCTTTCTCAGTCTGACATGTTTGGGTGCCTGGTCAAACCAATCTGACCCATTTCTGAGCCACCTTCCAGCTCCTCTCAGAGAGCCTGGCCCATCACTTGGGTTCCACTTGTGAATGTGGATTCCGGTGTGCGCCAGATGTTCAGAGATGGATGGAGGTCAAAAGCCCACAAGAGGCGTAAGCGCAGTGAAGGGATGATTTGAAAACGGTGAACAGAGAGGGTCACAGACACCTGCTGGGAACTGCTTCTCATTGCCACAGTCCAACTGCCAGCCACTGACCCATGGCCTGGGGGACACTCTGAGAAGTGAGCCCAGCTCTTCTCTCCCCGGGTTCCCCTGGCCTATCTCACTTTGATGGAATCATCTGGCTTTCAAGATGGAGAACTGGAAGCAGAGGGAAATGGCCAAGAAACTCAAAACAGTGGAAGCCGAAGGAATGTTTTCAGGTTGCTAGAGGTGACAGGGGCTCAAAAATAACTGGGTGTGTGAGTAAGGTGAACAGAAGAGAAAAGTGGGAATTTTAAACAAAGCAGGCTCTGATTATTACCCATGGAGGTATTCAAGAAAGGCAAGTGAAGAGTCTGAGCTACTTTGACATTAGGAATTCCACACAGTGCTGAGATAGGGGAGCCAATGAGGAAAGTCCTTTTGCAGGACTACTATCTTTAGCAGGGACCAAGCAGCTTCCTGAGCCCCTGAAAACCTCCCAGTGATCTGGTGGGTTTTGCTCTCATTGACTCCTTCCTGGATGTTACCTGGGAGCCCCAGGTGTCTCCAGGGGATTTCTGCTGTGACCCACATAAGTGTGCTAAGTATTCTGCCCTCAGGTCACTTGGAGCCTAGTAATTCTTCACCACATTCTTTCTATAGTCATCTTCACCTCTAGTATGTAGATTTAGTCGTTTAAAGTCCTACCACTAAACTGCTGGCCATACAGAAAAGGGATTCCTGTAATCATGAAGCCTTCCTAGTAGGAGGCTGGGAATCCACAGGGAAGGGATTTTTCATGAGGAACCTTTTGGTCCAGAGGTAATGTTCCTCTCATTCAGTAAAAGTTTGGGATGCATTTTTACTTTCCTAAGCTAGTTGCTTACCCCCTGATACCTTCTTTGTGTGTAGCTACTGAGGTAAGGTAAGGGGTAGTTTTGGGGTCTGTATATAGAGGGAGCCACTGTCCTGACTTTGACACTGTGTTTCTCAACAGGGCTGCCTTGCTGAGGTGATCGGCCAGTGGTGTATATTCTGACGTATGCCTCAGGCCACACTGAGGAAGAGGAGAAGGGGGTGTTCTTTCCTGTAGGGACTGGGCTCCAGATCAAGCCACACCAGTTCTGGAAAGGACAGAAGCAAAACTGTGAGGCAACAGAGTCTATGGGTAAGAGGAAAGGCAAGGGGGCCCATGGAAGGCCTCATGGTTCAAGAGGAACCAGAAAATAGCAGCTCAATTCACAATAGCTAAACTATGGAATCAACCTAGGTGTCCTTCAGTAGATGGTTGGATAAAGAAAATGTGGTATATATACTCAATGGATATTATTCAGCTTTAAAGAAGAATGAAAATTATGGTATTTGCCAGTAAATGGATGGAGTTGGAAAATATTATGCTAAGCGAAATAAGCCAATACCAAAAAACCAAAGGCCAAATGTCTTCTCTAATATGAAGATGCTAATTCACAATGGGGTGGCACTAGAAAAGAATAGAGTTACCTTAGATTAGGTAGAGGGAAGTGATGGGAGGGGATGTGGGGACAGAAAGGATTGTAGAATAAAACAGACATTATTACTTTATGTGTAAATGTGAATGCATGACCAATATGCTTCTGCAACACGTACACTCAGAAAAATGAGAAATTATATCCCATGTATGTATGATATATCAAAGTGCGTAAATGCATTCTCCTGTCCTGTGTAACTAATTAAAACAAATAAGAAAATTAAATTAAAGAACTAAAAAAGAGGGAATATAAAGGGGTAAATGTGGTTCCCAGACACCTGGTTCACTTGATTATCAAATCCAACAATGTTAGAGATTGAGAGAGAACCCATGCTTCATCTGGGGGTCTTTTTTTGACAATGTAATAGAGCCAAATGAATATTCTTCTTTCTTTTTTTCAGTGCTGGAGATGGAACCCGGACCTCTCAAATGCTAGGCAAGTGTCCTACCACTGAGCTACATCTCCAGCCAATAAGCTTTATGAATATTCATTCTACCTTCTGTGGTAGATGGAATAATGGCCCCTCAAAGATGTCCATATCTGGATCTCTGGAACCTGTGTCTGTGTCGCCTCACATAGCAGAGGGGACTTTGCAGATGCAATTAAGCAGAGTAAAGTGAGAGATTGTCCTGGATTACCTAGGCAGGTATAATGTGATCATGAGGGTCAAAGTTGAAGATGGAAGGGGATCACAACCTGAGGATCATGGAAGCCTCTAGAAGCTGGAAAAAGCAAGGAAACAGATCTTCACCAGAGCTTCCAGAAAGAATGCAGCCCTGATGACATCTGGCTTTTAGCTCAGGGACAAGCATCTCAAAAGGTCCAACTACCAAAACTCTAAGATAGTAAATTTGTTGTTTTAAGTCACCACATTTGTAAGGATTTGTTACAGCAACAGTAAAAAAAAAAAAATAATAACATGCTTTCAGTGGGAAATCTTGCAATTCCCAAGGAGAGGAATGAGATCTTCTTCTTTTTGTGACCCAAAAGTAACGTCTTGCCCACAGGAGTGCTTAATAAATATTTGTAGACTAGATCTACTTGACCTACTCCCTGAAAGATCTTGTTCAAGACACTTAGCCACCACTGTATACATAATCACTCAGGACTTACAATTGATAATGCATCTGACTTGGACTAGAAACTTCTCAAGGGCTCTTGTTGTTCAGCTGTTAAGACCAGTATACATGGTCTGAATGAAGGACCATGCACTAACTGTGAGCCACAAGCCCCCTCTGGGGGATATTTGGTAACATGAAGCTAGAACCACAATTGCCTCAGGAGCAAGGGGGAAGGAAGAAAGGAGGCAAAGGGTATTGCAATTCTTCTGTAAAAATTTTACAGAATAAAGGATGGAAAGGACTTCCCTGACCCTAGTCTGGACACTCTAGTCTCTTTATAGGGCCAGCTATGCTACTCAGGAAAGAATCTGACATCTGTAACTTTGCCACACTATAAATTTACATTGGTGTGTCTTGTCTCTCTGGGATATGTGCATTCAGAATTTGTTCTCTGTGCACTGCTAGAAGACTTTTTCAAAAATTTTCTTCTCCTTCTCAATTATACATGAGTGTCTGTGCTGTCAATTTTCCAGAATGTTCTTGCTGAATCAATCTATGATGAGAAAGCTTGGCAGGAAATAATGAAGCTAAAATCTTTAATTAAGCACATCTACTCCATGCAGAGACTGCCAGGAAATTCCTTGGATAGATCTCAAGTGCTTTTGAGGTCAGTTCCTGGTATGCACAGTTGTCATTCCCAGCCATGGGATTCCATGGGTTTATGCTTAAGGATTGAGGAAAATGAAATAGTTGAAGATAAATCCCAGTCTGGGGTCTGCATGTGCCCACTGAAAAGTCATGTATTGGAAACTTGGTCCTATATGCAGTAGTGTTAGGAGGTAAGACCTTTGGGAAGTGATAGGATCATGAAGGTTTTGCTTCTGTGAAAAGATTAATCTATTAATGGGTTATCATGAGAATGGCTTTTTATAAAACAAATTCTTTTGGTTTGTTTGCCCTGTCATCATGTGATACCCTCTGCCATGTTTTAATGCAGCAAGAAGGCCCTCACTAGATGCAAAGCAATAATGGCATCTTGCTTTTTGAACATCCCAGACTCTAGAACTTGAGCCAAATAAACTATTCTTTATAAATTACCCAACCTGTGGCAGTCAGTTATAGCAACAGAAAACAGACTCAGACACCAGGCTTCTGATATGAATGATAAGAAAAGTAGCTGGTTAACTATAATGTGAAGATCCTGTGAAGACAGTCTCAGAGTGAACAGACTTGGCACTCCATTATGAATGTGGTTCATCCCAGGAGACTGCAGCAGACCCTCTGGAGACATCTAAGCAAATGGTGTGGTTTGGGTCTAGGGCATTTATTAATGTTTGAAGCTGATGTTCTGAAGAACAGATTAGTAGATAAATAAATAAATCTTCCAGTGTGAGATTAAGAAACAGCAGAGTCTGAAGCCCTGATCAACACCATCATTTAAGAAAACAAAGATAGAAAAGTTAACAAAGAAATTTAAAAAAAAAAGATGAAGAGGATCAGGATAACTAGGAAATGCAGTCTTTTAGAGGCAAGAGGAGAAAGCTTCAAGAAGGAATGAGTGAAAGGTGTCAAAAGTTTCAGCAAGATCAAGGAGGATAAAAACAGGATGAAGCTCCTATTGTCCTCCAGGACAGCGACTTCTGCAGGGGTATATGTGTCTACATGCATTAGGTAGAGGAAGGAGAAGCAGGAATGAAATCATAGAAGAGGAATCAATAGAAACCAAAGGCACAGAGATAGCAAGCATAAGCTATTCTTTTTTTTTTCTTCAGTACTGTAGATGGCACCCAGTAACTTGCATGTGTGTGAAGTAGGCACTCTACCCACTCTACCACTGATCTACACCCACAGCTAAAAGTGGATATTGTTTTTAAGAAGAAGAGGTGTGCTTGGTGCGGTGGCATCCACCTGTAATCCCAGCGGCTCAGGAGACTGAGACAACAAGATTGCAAGTTCAAAGCCAGCCTCAGCAAAAGTGAGGCACTGAGCAACTCAGTGAGACCCTGTCTCTAAATGAATAGGGCTGGGATGTGGCTCAGTGGTTGAGTGCCCCTGGTTCAATCCCCAGTACCAAACAAACAAACCCCCCCCAAAAAAAAAACAACAAAAAAACAGACAAGTGAAGGAAGAAAAGAAATGGAGCAAGAACTTGAAAGGCAATCAGAATCAAGAAGGGGAATTTTGGGGGACTGGGGTTGTGGCTCAGTGGTAGAGCGCTTGCCTAGCATGTTAGAGGCCCTGGGTTCAATCCTCAGCATCATATTAAAAAAAAAAAAAAAGAAGGGGGCACTTTGCCTTGTTTTATAATGCAAGGAACTTAAATGTGAGAGGCACCCAGTGGACTGGAGAGAGATGAAGAGGTCCACAAACAAAGAATCAGAACACTGGGCTGGAAAGACCCAGCAGAATCAGATGTGTGCAGAATTTAGTAGTGACAAGGACAGTGTTATGGGCAGAGCGTGGCTCCTCCTCATGGCTCTCATATGGTTCTGCCCCACCACACAGTCTCACCTCGTGGAGTTTGTCAGCCTTCTGGGTCTGCTTCTTCCGACTTCTCTGAGCAGCAACTCGGTTTTTTTCTCTCCTTCGGACCTTCCTGTCATCATCCTCAGGACTCTGGGGGATGACATTTGGGGGGGTGTGATGTCGATGCCCCTTGCCTTGCCTTTCTCTGCCCTCTTTCTTCACTCTGAATGTCACTCACCGAGCGCCAGCATTTCCTTTATTACTGATGTTGCTCCATCAGTGGGCTAATGATAGCTTTTAAGGGGCACTCACTGCATGCTGGGCCTCTGCTTAGCTGTTAGTCCCCAAGACCGCCCTGAGAAATGTGTACTGTGGCTGTCATTTAAAAGATGAGCAATAAGAGGGCTGGAGGTGCTAAGTATGGGGGTGCACACCTGAAAGGCTGAAGTAGGATGATTACAAGTTCAAGGCCAGCCTGGGCAATTTAGCAAGATCCTGTCTCAAAATAACATTTGCAAAAGGTTAGGAATACAGGTCAGCGGTAGAGTGCTTGCTATCATGAGTGAGGCCCCGGGTTCAATCCTCAGTACTAGGGTAGGGGAAGGTAAGGGCTGCAGGCTGAAGCTGTAGCTAAGTAATAAAGGGCTTGCCTAGCATGTGTGAGGCCCTAGATTCTATAAAAGAAAGATGAGGAATAAGAAACTCAGATAGGTTAAGGAACTTGCTCCAGGTATCACAGCTAATATGGGGGTAAGTGGGAAGTGGAACTCAGGTCTGTTGGTCTCCAAACCAACGTTCACAAACCTCTATCCCACAAAGGCGTAGGCCTGGAAGAGTTGTGGTGTAAGTGTTGCTCATCTGAGCCTGGGAAAACTGGAGGCCATCTGCTCTCTGGAACTTGCTGTGTGTCAGCTCTTACACCATCACACACTAGCAGGTACTTTTGATACTACGGGCAAATCATGGTTACATACTTGTAACTGATTGCAACTACATAACTCTACCAATGCACACCCCTAACAATGTGCTCATTTGAACAATGCCTGACTGATATTTTGCTTTGGAGGTCAGAGTAAATAAAAAATCAAATCCATGATATGTCCTGAAAGCCTTGCTATCAATGAGATTCAGCCAAATGGAGTCAAATCCTTCAAGAGGTACTGTGAAACAGGCAGGCAGAATAACACACTTACCATGGTAAAGACACTTCATTCATTATAGGAAACACGAAAAAGAACAGCAATATTTGCTTTCCAGAACCCCATGAGAAGATATCAAGGGAGAAAAAAAAATTACCCTTAAGGGTTTTAAAAAACAAGAGGTGAATGGGGTACAGATCAAAGAAAGCTCCTCAATTATTACTATTAATGAAAGCAAATATCAAAAGCACCTAATAATGATATTTTCAGTTATCGTTTTATTTAGTCTTATATTCTGAATAAGAAAGACACACCATCTCTCCAATTACTGAAGGTAAGAATTTCCAACATATGCAAAAATAAAAGGAGAAGAATAAACAACATACATAATAAATAGAAGTGGCCTGGAGACAATGCTGCAGGGTACAGAGATGGTGTAAAAATGTAGTACATATCCTGAACATCACAGGGCAGGGACATGTGGTGTAGAATATGGAACTTTAGCATAAACTTTACAATCTCACTGATCCTAATTTTGTATTATCAATAAGACCTTGGGTAAATGGTTTAAATTTTCTGAATTTCCAATTTTCTCATTAAGTGTGATACATTCATTCTTTCAATAAATATAACTGAGCATCTACCATGTGCCAGGCATTCTCCTAGGCACTAGAAATACAAGCCCAGAACAACGGGTCATTGACCTCTGCTGCTTTCTGCCAAAAGGCCTGAGGTTTGGGTCTAGTGTACCATGCAATTAGACTTTGTCCTAAAACTCCCTATACACAGTATGCTCTCCAGCAGTTACTAGTCTTTGTTGAGGTTGCTATTTTTAATTGAATCTCCGACAGTGCTTGTCACTAAATCATGTCTTTCTATTCTCCATAATAAAAAAGGCATAGGACACACAGGATTGACATGCATCCTACCCTCCGGGAGCTAACCCTCTAAACTGGTAACCCTCACCTATCATATGTGGTCACACCTGCCAACCTGACAGGAACATTTAATTAAGGCAGAAAGGTTTGCAAAGTCAGGAAGTTAACAATATCTCATTTAGACCTCATAAAAACCCTGAGTTATATTGTTATATTTTTTATAGGTGGGTTAACTGTGGCTTGGAATCATCAAATTATCAAGATTACTGAGCCTGCGTGTCCAAGGTGAGACCCAAACTCAGATCTCTGTGACATTCTAGTGTCACTCGATGACACTAGGTGCTTGGGAGGGGGCAGCCATAAGAATGAAAGACTCAATCCAGATCCTAAAGCAGCTGGGTGCAATGCCTCCTAATGGCCATCTCGGCGGGAAACATGATTTCAGTTTCCTGTCTGGCGCAGTTGTAAAAGTTGCTGGGGACAACGCAGAGGACTGACTGGATGGGCGTAAGGGGTTTTCACCAGCTCTGGGGTGAAATCTGCTCGCGGAGGGGTCCCTATCGCATACTGCTAGCTGAACCATCCTGTTCCCCATATGGGCGGCAACAAGGAGGTTGGATGTGGGGACGTGGGGACGTGGGGACGAACCGCAAATTCAGTCTTTGGACCGAATTCCCCCACCTGGCGCTCTAGCTCATTCCTGGAGCCACCGGTGAGAGCCAAGCACGCGAAAAGTGGAGTGGGAGCTGATCGCCACGCAGGACCCGGGCTGCGCCAGATGCCCCACGTGCGGGTGAGCGCAGGTTGCCGGGCCCGTGTAGGTATAGGCGCCCTCAGGTCTTCACGGTCGGAGGCACTGAAGCTATCCTAGGCGCCGCGGACACCGAGCTTGAGCTGGGCGACCGGACACATCGGGGGCCCCAGAGTCCTCCCCCACCTCCCGCCCCACTCTCAGTTGTCCGGTGCTAGGGGATGCGCCCTACACCCCCGCACCTTAGCGGTCACCACCCGGAAACTCCAGCACCCACCTCCTGCTTCCCCGCGGCGTCCCTCGCCCCTAGCCCAGCTAGGCATCAGTGCCCCCGAGCCCCTGAGGTCCTCCCTGCGCGCCTCGTCCACTACCTGCGGCTGCGGCTGATTCCCAGGCGCTGCGACGCTCCTCTGCAGGACGCTACTGTCGGTCAGGAGCCCTTGCGACATGCCGGGCGCTCCTCTGCTCCGCCCCGCCCCGCCGAGCAGCCTGGCGGAGCAGCGGCCGCCCGCCCCGCCCGCGGCGCCCTGCACGCGGGGCACTGCCTACCGGTGCTCTCGCGCCCTCGGCATCCTCGCACCCCGGCACCTGCCGGCCGTCGGCCCTCCGCCCCGCCCCCTCGGCTTCCCGCTCTCCCGGCTCCTCCGCGCACCGCGCGATCGCGAGGCCACCCCACCCCTCCCCCAGGCCCAGCACGCTGTCCTTCCCGTCCCCAAGTCCGCCCCGCCCCCGCTGTCTCCCACCCCCGCCTGATTTCCTCCTCTCCCCGCCCAGTTGTGGCACCTCGGGGTCCCAAATCCCACCCCTGTCGCGGCTTTCCGCAGCGGCCCCTTGCTTCATGGAAGTCACGTGGTGGCTCTGAAACCCAGGGGGGGAACGCGAAGCCCACCCACAAGAGGTGACGCCGGGCGAGTGGGGGTCAGGGAGGCACGGCGCAGCCTTTGGGGTCCTTCGAACGCTCTAGAGGAACTCGAGTTGGGAAACTCAAGTGGGTGGATTTGGGGTTGGTGGTTTTTTTCCCCAGTCTCATCACGACATCTTCCTGCGCATGGGCCACGCCTCCCCGCCACCCCCTAGCGCGGGTCACAGCCTGGGGGGGGACTTTCTCCAGGGCGATCTGTCACCTGGGAGAGCCACTCTCACTCCTTCCGCAGTCCGGGAGGCGGGGTCAGCCGGCTTCACAGAGTCCCACTGCACACCCCAAAGCCACGGGCGTCCCAGGGCTTTTCTGCGGAGAGCACCTATGCTTTTTCACCTCGTCCCTCCCGACTGGGCCAGAGAACTAGGCGGGGCGGCACCTTGGGTGAATTCCCTGAGTGGAGGGTGAGCAGGGGCAGAAATGGTGACAGGCTTTTCTGAAAGCAAATCTGCCGCGTTGGACGTCACTTGACAGATTCGGGGATGTGGGCCCGCCACGCTAAGTTTGAAAGGACTAGATCTTTTTTCAGATTAAGGTGGCAGGTGTGACAAGATTAGTTGTGTGGATGTCACTCTCATGCCATACTGGACACGGGTAGAGGTATGGAGTGTTTGCCTCCACTTGCCTACCTGTTAAAAATAAGAAGCCAAGATGATTGTAATCAGCAAAGGAAAACTAGTGGTTACAAGTTTGTCTTCTACTTGCTGTGAGCATCGAGAAACAAAGATAGCCTCGAATCTGGGTGGACCGGTGGGACCTAATTCAGAAGTGCCTTCTGTGGGAGTCACTTTGGCCCGGGCCCAGCAGTGTGTGGATAATAGACCGGTCTGTCTGATTTCTAGTGTACATGGCTCTCCGCCAGGATTTAAGACCCTCCCTTTGCTAAAACTTTCAGAGGAGCTTGCATGAACTTGGCTGCTTGGCTGCTGGCAAGAAAGCTAGTGGAGATTCTGACAGGGGCTTCGGCCAACCGAGGACAGAGGAGGAGGTGCGAGGCAAAGGGAGGACAGAGAATGGTCGCAGCACTATAGACATCGTGCTGCAGACAACACTAGCAAGGTTGCAGGGCTGAGCCATTGTACCCCGGGTTTTCTGCCTAGGTTTCTTTTCTCATCTCCGTTTTATTTCATCACTGAACTTAACTCACGGTTGCCTTGGGATATTACTTTTGCATCTCAGAACACACAATGTGTCTAGCACAGCGCTCTGCACACAAGCGCTTGCAGTAGTTAACTGAGAGTCGCCTTTCTTGAAAAATTCAAAGGACTCTAAAAAAACAAGAAAACCTCTGTTGCAGATTTCATAATGTTCAGAAGTGCTTTCATTCCCCAGTGTTGGTTATGAAAGGAAAGGGCAAGGTAAAAACCCATTGGACATTTAAGTGAACTTCCATGCTTCGTTCCATTACCTTTTCTGTTCCTGCTGAACAACACCACATTCTAAGTTCTTTGGAGCCACTCCTTCCCATGTCTCTCCCCCTGGTTCCTGGGACTATGTCCCAGCACAAAAGAACTCTTCATATAGGATGAGGGTTCTCCTTATGTTATGCTTAATGGAAGAGATCAATTTGATATCCATATCATACATCAGAATTAGTGGATTAAATAGATACAGAAATAAAAATCAGGGAGAAATAAGTCCATATTAATGTCCTGGGATTAGGACAAGGAGAGGATTTTCTAAAACTATGCTTGATAGAGAAATAACATTGGTAAGATCTAAACTATGTAAAGTGTTAAACTGTTTTCAGTGGCAGCATAATTAGAAATTTAAAACAAATTGGAAACATATAGTGCTTATGATCAAGGATTAAACTATTAAATATAGCCCATGAAAAGAAATCAGAAAGGGGCTAAAGTTGTGGCTCAGTGGTAGAGCAATTGCCTAGCACGTGTGAGGCATGTGAGTTCGATCCTCAGCACCATAAATAAATAAATAAATGTTCATTGAGGCTTAAAAAAAAAAAGCCTTTATACTCAGTCATTCCCATCATTTAATAATAAAAAAAGAAAAGGAATCAGAAAAATACTGAGACAATCCCACAAAGGTAAATTGCACCAGTGACAATGAACTGGCATTTCCCAACAGAGAAAATAATCAAGGAAAATAGAGAAGAAAATGCATGTGAAAATAAGAATCCTTTTAAAATATTAAATTGGCAAAATATCTACTGGAAATTAGTAAATGGTTGCCGGCATCATTATAAATCAGTGCAAATCTATTAGAAAGCAATTGTATGATAACTTTTAAGAACTATAAAAGTCATCATTTGACTCACTTTTCCCACTTCTGTAAAATCATCCCAGGAAGATCATTGAATATACTCAGGAGAAAAATACTCTATTCACTAAAAGTTCATAACATTTTAAGAGTGAAATTTTGTAAGTAATATGAATGTCCAATTATAGTTGAATAGCTTACCAAATTATCTCACAGTATAGAATATACCCTTAAAAGTTACAAGAATTCGGACAAATTTGTTATATGGAAGATTCATTTGAAGTGAGGTAAAGAGAGGGGGAAAAAAATGAAGATACCAAAAATCAGAAAGGGGCTGAAGTTGTGACTCAGTGGTAGAGCACTTACCTAGCATTTTTATAAATTTTCATATGTATAAAAATCTATGCATATGAAAAAAGATTGGAAGAAACTATACCAAGGTGGTAGCATTTTTCTTGTGATAGTGAAATATTAAGTAATTTCTTTTGAATTCTTCTTGAAATATTAAGTAATGTCTTTTAAACTTTTTTGGAAAACTGTTTTGTGTTCACATTCTTCAAACATTTCATATTCATAAGTAATACACATATGTTCATATTATTCCCTTCCCTGGTACTACGCTCATTTGCCACATGGGAATGCCAGCACTTCTCTGATCAAGAAGAGTATGTCCTACCAGTCTGTTTTCCTGCCTTTCTGCAATATTTTCTGGTTCATTTCATCCCTCTTAAGTCAGAAGGAGAAAGAAAAATGAAAACAAAGAAGAAAAGAGAAACAAGAAAAAAAATTCAAATGTCTCTTTTACTTCTTTTTTATTTATATTTCTTTTCTTACACTTAGAAGAGAAATTATACAATTTGGCAATTTTCTATTAACACCACAATGACCCTGGATTACATCTTTGGGGACAGGAGAAGGAGGTACAGGAGGTTTATAGTTCAGTGGTCAATACCACTGGTGGTGAGTCACTTCACAAGAAGTCAGCTCTTTATGAAAGCAAGTCACTCATATGCTAGAAAATTCTGTCACTAGTTCACTTTTGCTTTTCTCTTAGGGAAATTGACCTTTTGGTAATTGTACTCTCACTGGTCTTTCTCAGAAGATGGTCTTGTCAGCTTCTGGTGTGGCTAAGGAATAAAAGTTGAAGGCAGAGATCACTGTGTTTACTAGAAAGAAGCCAGCCACTGTGTGTTGGCCGTGGTTCTAAGTGCCAGAATATGATAGTGAAGAAAAGAGTCATGCTTCGGGAGGCCCACATTGTAGAAGAGGGATACAGACCAAAAAAAAAAAAAAAAATGTAGTGTGTTAGGTGGTTGGGAAATATGTTTTATGGAGAAATATGAAACCAGGACAAGAACTAGGGGTTAGGAGTAGGGTGAACATCAGGGAGAAGTGGGCCAGGCTGCACCTACAGCAAATGCAAAAGCCCAGTGGAAGCATGCCTGGCCATTCAGGAAACTGCAGGAGATTCATGGTTCATGTGTCTGCAGTGGATCCAGGAAGGTGTGGATACCAAGAAATGAGGTCAGAATGACAATAAGAGGCAAGGTCATGCAGAGCCTTCTGGACTGCGTGGCTTTTACTTAGAGTGAGATGAGAAACACTGGAGGCTTTTGAGCAGACATATAACATGACCTGGTTTAAGTGTTAATAGACTGAAAGGGGCAAGGAAGACACAGGAGGTGATGGCAGTAATCCAGGAGACTGGGGATGGAGTTCGGACGATATTGGCAAGAGCAGAGGCTGAGGCAAATTTGCTGGAAGTTAGTGAGCTTCAGTTTCACGATGTCTCACTTAGACAGGTCCTTGTCATGGCCCAGAAGGGAACTAGCAATGTGTGCACAGGGTAATGAATTTTAATAAAATTTGCAAAAATGGGATATTTAAACCTTCATGGTTACGGTTACTGTTTGTTTTCACCTCATCACTCACTCAGTCTCCTCAGTAGGAGTTACTATAGGTATTTGGGGGACCCTGCATAGGAGAGCTAATCAGACATATTTGCACATTAGGGTATATGCATGTGGTTCCAGTACCTTCTGTCTGAAGTCACATTTTTGCTAGTTATATGGCCTCCAGGAATATTCCCACCACTCACTGTGCTAAACCACCCAACACTATATATATATTTGTTTGTACCGAGAATTGAACTCAGGGGCACTTAATCACTGAGCCACATCCCGATCCACCTCCCCATTTTTTGTGTGTGTGTGTGTGTGTGGTGCTGGGGATTGAACCCAGGGCCTTGTGCATGTGAGGCAAGCACTCTACCAACTGAGCTATATATCCCCAGCCCCAGAAATTTTTTTATTTCGAGATAGCATTTCACTAGGTTGTTTAGGGCACCAATCAATTGCTCAGACTGGTCTCCTGCCTCAGCCTCCCCAGTTGCTGGGATTACAGGCATGCGCTACCACACCCAGCCAACAATATATTTTGTACTAAGACATAAAAATATCCTATACTGCCAGAAATATGTGGGTGGTGAAGGAGAAACCACATTTGAAATGTGCAGTCCCAGCAGGTGTACATTTGAAATTCTTCACATCATCACACATGTAGGATTGTAAGCAGAGAATTCGGTTCTTGTTTACATCTTGTCAAAACAGAATTCTCTTCTTTCAGGAATGAAATCAACAATACAGCTTATACAATTATGAATGTAACTTAGGGGTTTTTTTCTTTCTTGTTAACAGGAGTGATACATTTCATAAAGCTTGAATTTGACACTTTACCATTTGAAAATATGTTGTAGAGCATCTCAATAAACAAGATAGAATTACAGACTTGTTCACAGATGAATAACACCATTTTTTATTATCTCTATATTTATTTGTAAATTCAAAGAACTGAAAAAAATATACAGAATTCAGTAAATGTGAAAAGCAGATAAGGATAAGCAATTGAAATAATGAGAAAGTTTTCTGACATTCATAGGCAAATTATAATAACAAATTTCCCAGACTATACCTGAAGCAATAGTTCATTCAGAGGAAAAGATAAACATCAATTGGAAGCAGTGCACAGGTGTTTGAATGGTTTGATGATCCAATAATGAGGTTGTACAAGCACAAATAAATACTGACATTGGTAACAATAATGCCAAGCTCATAATAAGCCACTATAATGAGGGTATCAGTGACAAATTGTTTAATGAGTTTTATCATTTATAAGATTTAAGATGAATTACTGGAAAAGAAGACATAAAATGCCCTGAAAAATGCCAACTCATGTATTTTTAAAAGTTAATAGATTTTGCTGAGGTTGTGGCTTAGTGGTAGAGTGCTTGCCTAGCACATGTAAGGCACTACTAGATTCGATCCTCAGCACCACATATAAGTAAGTAAGTAAGTAAATAAATAAATAATAGATTTCCCCAAATTTGACAACTCTAAGAAAATTACATGATATTACTAATAAATAACATGTAGTAAGGCTGAAAAAAATTATCTGAATTTTTTTTTTTTTTTTGCATTGGTTAGGGATTGAAATCAGGGCCTCATGCATGCAAGCACTCTACCACTAAGCTACATTTCCATCCCTCAAATATATATATATATATATTTTTTGTTTGTTTTTTGTTTTTTTTTTTTAGTTATAGGTGGAAACAATGTCTTTATTTTATATTTATGTGGTGCTAAGGATCGAACCCATTGCCTCAGGCATGCTAAGGCAAGCTCTACCTCTGAGCCACAACCCCAGCCCCCTCAAATATTTTTTAAACTCTAATTTTCATTCACTATGTGAAAAGTCTAACTATCTTTTTAGTCTCTCTAGAAAGAGAGGATCTAAAACTAGCTCAGAAATGCAAGGAAAAGTATTATAGAAATTAATAATAATATAGAATTTTCTTAATTTGGGGGACTTGCCATCTTTTAAAATTTGTAATTTGTTGTGGCTTTTTTTAGAATAAAAAAATAATTTCATCCCTGTTATTCAACAGTCAGTGACATTTAAGGCAATAGCTAGCTAGCTGGCTAGTCAGCTAGTTAATTTTATAATTTTTAATATTTTTGATACTTGGTCATATATAATAGTATTTAGAATCAATTGAAAAGATTATAGGAGAAAAAGACTCCCCATAATCCAATCACCCACACAGAGATAAGTAGGTTAATACTTATCTTTTGGCATTTCTTGCTTTCTCACATTTTTCTATGCACATGTGCATGTGTGTGTGTATTTATGTGCATGGAATCATACTCAAACTTACTTTTTCACTTAAAAGCATCATAAATATCTTTCCAACGAAAATAAATATACATCTACATCATTATCATTTTGTTGCTTTTTAAAAATTAAACTTTGTGATTTTAGGATATCCATAGATTTTCTTGCCTTGAGACCTAGTATGTCCTGTACTCAGTTTTCCCCAATAGAAAATCTTGCAATATTATAGCCTGGTATCAAAACTGGGAAGTATATCGACAGTGAAAATACAGAACCTTCCATCACCTAAGGAGCACTCATGTGGCCCTCTAATAGGCACAACCACTTCCAACCATGCTTGCCCTACCCATTCTTCAACCCTGGGCAATCACCAATCTGTTTCTCCCTTTCTGTAATTCTGTCATTTCAAGAATGCTGCTTGTGGGACTGGGGTTGTGGCTTAGCAGTAGAGCACTCGCCTAGCACATGTGAGACATTAGGTTCGATCCTCACCACCACATAAAAATTAAAAAAAAAAAAAATAAAGGTATTGTGTCCAACTACAACTAAAAAAATATTTTAAAAAAGAATGTTGCATATAAATGTAATCTTACAGTATCACCTTTTGAGATTGGCTTCTTTACACTCAGAATACTTCTCCATACAATAAATGTAACAAAGTTTATCATTTATTGTTAAGGACATTTGAATGGTTTCCCAGTTCTTGGCTACTTCAAATAAAACTACTACAAACATTCATAATACAGGATTTTGTGTAAACACAAGTATTTATTTCTCTGAAATAAATGCCTGGGAGTGCAATGTCTGGATCATAGAATAGTTGAATGTATAGTTTTTAAAGAAACTGCCAACACGTTTTCCAGGCTCTGTTTAAATTCTCACCAGCAATGTATGAGTGATATCCATTTCTCTGAATGCTCTCAAACATTTGATGTTATCACTTTTTTAAAAAAGTTTTAGTCACTCTGATAGTTGTTTAGTGATATCTCATCAAGGTTTTAATTTGCATTTCCCAAGTGGTTAATGATGTTGAATATCTTTTCATCTTTGCCATCCATATATGCTCTTTCATGAAATGCTTCTGTCTTTTGTACATTTTGTAGTTGGGGTTTTTTGTTGTTGTTGTTTCATTATTGAGTTTCAGGAGTACTTTATATATTCTAGGAACCAGTCCTTTGTCAGATGTATGGTTTGCAAATATTTTCTCCCATTGTGTTTTTAAAATTTTTTTTTTAGTTGTAATGGACACAATACCTTTATTTTATATATTCATTTATATGTGATGCTGAGGATTGAACCCAGGGCCTCATACATGCTAGGCGAGTGCTCTACCGCTGAGCCACAACTCAACCCTTTTCCCATTCTGTAACATCCCTTTTCATCCTTTCAACAAAGTCTCTCATGGAGCAAAATTTTTAATTTTGATTAAGTACAATTTATCAGTTTTTCCTTTTATGGATTATACTTTTGGTACCAAATCTAAGAACTCTTTGCTCAGCACTATACCCTGAAGATGTTTTCTCCAATGGTGCTGGGAATTGAAGCCAAAATCTTGTGTATTCCTTTTTTCTTCTAAAAGGTTTATATTTTTGCCCTTTATACTTAAATGTGAGGTCCATTTTAAGTTTATTTTCCTATAACTGGGTAATTAGGTTGATGTTTATTTATTTTACATATAAATGTCAAACTACTCAAGCACCATTTGTTGAAAGGCTATTTTCCTCTGTTGAGTTGCTTTGGCACTACTGTCAAAAACCAGGTTGTCCAAATTTGTGGCAGTCTGAGTTTTCTATTCTGTTTCATTGATTGATGTGCCTGTTTCTCTGCCAAGACTCTACAATCTCTATTACAATAGCTGTATAATGTGCCTAAATTGGATAGTCTGATTTCTTCTTTTTAAAAGATTATTTAGCTTTTCTAGTTCCTTTGCCTTTTCATATAAATTTTAGGACAATCGTGTATACCTACAGAAAATATTTCTGGGATTTTAACAGGAATTTTGTTTAACATGGATAGTCATGTACCACTTAGTGATGTTTTGATCAACAACAGACTACATTATATGACAGTGGTCCTGTAAGATTATAGGAGATAATATCACGGGGAGACCCTCTTTAATAAAACTTGTTCAAATGTAGATATTAAGATTAAAATGTAATTAGCATAAGAAGATCGCCTACTGAGTTGTGGCCATCATATGGCAGCATATGACATTACTCATGTGTCTATGTTGATCTGGTATAAACAAACCTAGTGTGCTTCTAGTTGTATAAAAGTACAACATACAGTTATATGTAGCATATAATGCTTGATAATAAATGGCCATGTTTTGGTAACACTATACTATTGTTATTATTAGAGCTTTATAGTTATACATAGTAGTTGGGTTCATCCTGGCAAACTCATAAATGCATGGAAATAGATTTTAGTTTGTGATTCCCCCCGTTTTCCCTCCCCCTTTTCTTCCTGTCCTCCTTCCCCCTCCCGTTTTCCTTCCCCTACTCTACTAGACTTCCTTTTGACCTATTAATTAGTTTGCATTAATTAATTTAATCTGCATTTGATTGGTTCTTTATGTTATCTTATCCTTCTCTTCCTCCTTCCTTTGTTTTTCTCTAGCTTCTGCTCATGAGAGAAAACATTTGACCTTTGAGT
Organism: Spermophilus citellus; assembly: GCF_964194105.1. Taxonomy (NCBI): domain Eukaryota; kingdom Metazoa; phylum Chordata; class Mammalia; order Rodentia; family Sciuridae; genus Spermophilus; species Spermophilus citellus. The sequence continues at coordinate 124,047,460 of NC_138187.1, read as the reverse complement.
TTCTGAGTGTGGCTAATTTCATTTATCGTGACATTCTCCATTTCCATTCATTTACCAGCAAATGCCATCATTTCTCTTTAATGGCTGAGCAGAACTTCATTGTATGAATATACCGAAATTTCTTAATCCATAGATGTATTAACTGGCATCTGGGTTGATCCCATGATCTAGCTCTTGTGAACTGTGCTGTTATAAACACTGATAACGGCTGTGCCGCTATAGTATGCCGATGTTAGATCTTTGGGAAAAATACTAAGGAGTGGGATGTCTGGGAACACTATACTTTTTGATCATTATTTTAGAGTGCATTTCTTCCAGTTATTAAAAAAGTTTACAGTATAACAGTGTGCTGTGTTAACAGTAGCAGCCTTATACATCTTGTATTGATCACATTATTTTCTGTTATGGTTGATTTAATCATGTGTATGTGCTATTTGATCTTTGAGGTGTGTGTGTGTGTGTGTGTGTGTGTGTGTGTAAAGTACCCTATGTGTGTAGTAGGCTAGACCTCCTAAGTGTGTGTAAGTACATTCTGTGATGTTTGCACAATGATGAAATTACTTAACACTGAATTTCTCAGAACATACCCTGATCATTAGGCAATGCAGACTGTATATAAATCTGGGGAGAACTGACCAGGTTGAGTCTTCGAATTCATGAACACAATAGATGTCTCTATTTATTTCTTTTATTTCCTTTGTCAGCATTGTATAGCTTTTAGCATACAAGTCCTACTCTCATTTTATTAGGTTTACAACTATTTTTTTTTTTAGTTTTAAGTGGACACAATGTCTTTATTTTACATTTATATGGTGCTGAGGATCGAACTCAGTGCCTCAAGCATAGTAGGCGCTCACTCTACAACTGAGCCACAACCTCAGCCCCACAACTAATCATTTTTTTCCATTGATTACAAATGGTGTTTTATTTTTAATTTCAGTGTTGCATCTAAAGATGTAATTGATTTTTGTAGGTTTATCTTGTATTCTGTGAGCTTACTGCACTCACTAGTTCTAAGAGATTTTTTTGTAGATTCCTTGGGATTTTCTATGTAGTCATACTATGTTTTTATTTCCAGACTTTCTGTTCAAGGTTTTTTGTTTGTTTGTTTGTTTAATTTTCCTTGAAACCTATATTATCCATGAATTGTTTAGAAGAGTGCTTAGTCTAAGTGTTTGGAGATTTTCCTGCTGTCTTTCTGTTACTGATTTGATTCCATTATGATTCCATTGTGATCAGAGAATATGATTGGGATAATTCTAATTCTTTTTAACTTGTTAAGGTTTATTTTATAGCCCAGGATATAGTCTATCTTAATTTATGTTCCACAGCCACTTGAAATGAATGTGTGTTCCTTTGTTGCTGAGTATAGTGTTCTATAAAATCAACTTGATCCTGTCAGTTAATGGTGTTGAGTTCTATATTCTCACTGCCTTTTTGCCTAGTTGTTCTATCATTGTGAAATATGTTCATTTTTGCTAGTAGAGTACGTGTAAAATGTCATCCTACTCTTTGCATTTTCCTGAGTTCTAGTGAAATTAATCATCATATCAAATGTTTTCTTTCCTCTCTAATTGTACGTTTTAAAACATGTAGTTGAATCATTATCAAATATTCAAATCTAATGTTTTGGGGTTTTTGTTGTTGCCGCTGTTGTTTTTGCTGCTGGGGACTGAACTCAGGGGCACTTAACCACTGAGCCACATCCCCAGTCCTTTTTATTTATTTATTTGTTTATTTTGCAACAGAATCTTGCTAATTCCTTAGGGCCTTGAGAAGTTGCTTGGGCTGGTTTTGAACTCTCCATCCTCTTGCCTCAGGCTCCTAAGTCCCTGGGGTTACAGGCATGCACCACTTCATAAAACTAATTTAGTTTTTTTCCTTTTAAATTTTATTTATTTATTTATTATTTGTATGTGGTGCTGAGGATCGAACCCAGGGCCTTGCACGTTGGAGGCAAGCGCTCTACCACTGAACCACAACCCCAGTCCCTAATTTAGTTTTTTTTCTTGTTTCTGTTTTTGTTTTGTTTTTGTTCTCATTTCCACATATGTGATGACCTCTGTTGATTCATCTGAATAGAGAAGTCATGGTATGTCTCTGCATAATTCTCCTTGTATATCTCCACATGACACAGGGCCACAAGCAATTAGACACACACTTAGGTCAAAAACTTCAATTACTCTTCATTTTCTGACACATAAAATTTTAAAAATTTAACATAACATTCAAGGCCTCACTGGGATTCTTCTGATTGACTGAATCCATCCATGTCAGTGCCTGGCTATTTCCCAGCTAAGCAGTTCTTGCCTGTACACTTTGGGCCATGACACACCTTCTACCTAAAATGCTCTTTGTCAACCAAAATCCTATTTGTGCTAAATGTGTCTCAAATGATCCCTTTTGTGGAGGCTTTCTTGATTATCCCACTGGAAGTGATTATCCTTAACTATGAAGGCAGGTGATGGATGCATGACTTGATTAAAAACTGAACTATAAATTTTGAAGCCATATAAGACTAGAAGGGAGTTTTAAAAATAAATATTCTTAAATTACTATTAAAATGAAACACAGCAGGGCACATGCCTCAAATCCCAGTGGATTGGGAGGCTGAGGCAGTAGGACTGCAAGTTCAAAGCCAATCTCAGCAAAAGTGAGGAGCTAAGCAACTCAGTGAGACCCTGTCTCTAAATAAAGCACAAACTAGGGCTGGGATGTGGCTTAGTGGTCAAGTGCCCCTGAGTTCAATCCGCTGTACCCACACCCAAATAAATAAATTAATTAAATTAAATGCATTATAGGAAATTAGAAAAAGCTACAGAAAATAGCCATGAATATATATATATATATATATATATATATATATATATATAGGCACTGAGGATTAAACCCAGGGGAACTTAATCACTGAGCCACATCCCCAGCCCTTTTTATTTTTATTTTTAAATTTTGAGACAGGGTCTTACTAAGTTGCTAAGGCTGGCTTTGAACTTGCAATCCTCCTGCCTTAGCCTCCCAATCTGCTAGGATTACAGGCATGTGCCACCACGTGCAGCCATGATAATAATTCTTGATAATTAACAATTATGATACATTCAATTAACAAATAGTTAAAATATACTGTAACCACCCATAATCTCTTTACCCAGAGATAACTGCTGATCCTACAGAGAGATTTTGGAGAGATTGCTCTTTTTATGCTGAGTTTAGGCAGGACCATACCTGATACTTTTGTTTTGTTAAAGACTCTGAAATGCCTTCAGCTTTCCAAACTTAATAGTGCTGATGGTCAGCAGTTCTTTGTGTTTATTTTTGGTTCCACATGCTGTTCTTCAAACCCATTTCCTCTTATTCTCTCTCCAGCAGAGGCAAAGAATCAGTGGCCTCTCACCTCCGCCTACAGAACCAGTGTATCTCAACCCACTCTTCCCAGGGGCCAGTCAATTCATTCTCATTTTCCAGTTGTTTCATCCTTTTCCAGTGGCCCTTGAGGCTGAGAGCAAGGCATATTTCCTAACAACTAGTTTCCTTGGTTATTTAAAGTTCATCTCCCTGAAAGCCAGGAGCTGAGTCGAATTGGCTTGGGGGACTTCCTTTCAGTTCTGAACTTGATGTTCCTCCTCTCTGGACCTGGCTTAGGATTCTGCACTTAGCAAATATTTAGTGAGCTTTACTGGTTGTATGACTCAAGAGTGGGTTCCTAATAAGAGCCACAAAATATCAGTAAGGACAGTTCCAGGAATTTGCCTGTTACTCAGTGGTGGTGGATCAAGTAGAGAAAGGAATGGAGGCTTCCTGCCCATTTCCCAGCCACTTCTCCCCACATACATCTTGAAAGGGGTAGCCACAAAGAACAGTGTGAGGGGCCCAGTGCCCCTGGCAGTATGTTCTCCTACGTGGGATACGTCCTGGGGACTGTGTACTTCAAGGAACTCGACTTCTTAGGCACTGCTTTTACTCCACTGGGTAGCTCTAGGTAGTAGGGGATCACCCAAATTGCTATCCATTTCCTTGTTTCTTCCCAAGGAAGCCACTTTTAAATGTGGTGGCATTGAGATGGTGCACTGTTGCACCAGAGTACCCAGGAACCTAAGAGATACAGCCATGTTCTCCCCATGCCTCAAACTCAACCTAACCCGAAAGCCTCAGAGCGGGAGGGAACCCTAGGCATGGAGTGACAGTGCCGAAATGCTCTTCTGAGCTCAGGCTCCTCATCAAAGGCTCAACCTTGGCAGAGGCACTGCCAAACTTTTGCAGGAAGTGCCTGGGCTACTCATTCAAACACTGGCCCAGATTGGCCCTCCTTTCTTTGTCCCCCCCCCCCCCCCCCCGCCCCATCTCATTCATCTGCCTTTTGTGCCTCTGACATTTTTTAAAGCTCATAATGCTTGCCCATGGCACTCCCAGTCAACCATTGTCTTCTCCCATCTTTCAAAGTTTTCCTGAAACGGCCTCTTCTGGAAGAGGAAGACTGGAAGAGGACCTCCCTCCACACTAACCACTCCCCTCAGAGAATTTCTTATAAATTCTGCAATTTATTAGTTCAATATGTGTTTTGAATAGACTCAAAAAAAAAAAAGATTTTAGGTGTTGACTTCTGAGAAGTAGGATGGCTTCTACTTTGATATGGAAAGACCCCATCATATCAGAGAAGCAAAGACTGCCACTCTAAGTGTGACATTGCAGGTAGTTGCTTCAACTTTGACTTCAGAACCTGAACGTCTACATTTCCACTGGTGCTTTTTATATGGGCAGCATTAGCCAGATGCTTCAGTAATATTCAGTCAACAAATGTTTGCTGGGACCCCCCCCCATCCCCCGTATGAGACAAACATTGTGTTAGGTAGGTACTGGAGATATCGTCCCATTGAAAGTGCACTGGGAATAGTGTAGTAGACCCATCAATTCCTCTAAGTATTCATGTCCTTTGCATGTCCCCTACCCCAGCCCTGCTTGAATTTGAGCTGGCTGCAATCTGCTGAATTAAAAGTATATAGTAGAAGCGACGTACCAAGTCCAAGCTTAAGACAAGAGGCCTGGCAGGTTCTGCTTTTGCCGTTTTGAAATCCCTGAGCTATCGTGCATGGTGTCCAGCTACTCTGCTGAAGAAATCAGGTGGAAGGGGAGAGGCCCTGAGGCAAAGAGAAAGGAAGGGAAGCTCAGCCATCCCCTGGTCCCTGCAGAACCCAACTTCCAGCCACCTCAACTGCATGCAGCCACATGGGTGACCACCATTAAGTCCAACAGACCAAAAATCAAGGAAACAGGACCAACTAAGCTCACCTCACATTGCAGAATTGTGTGCAAACAACAATTTGGTTGTTGTTTATGGCCACTATTTGGGGGATATATTGTTATATAGCAACTGGTAACAAGGGCAAACAAAAACAAAATCAAACTCCTAAAGACAAGAGAGGAATATACAACCTTCAAAAACCGCTTCAAGATACTTTGGTAAACCAAATATTTACAAATCTAAAATCAAGCTGAGTCATGGTAGCAACAGAACTTTTTAAAAAACTAGGCCTCTATCATGTTCTTGTATAAGAATTAACATATCCACCCTCCCTAAAATAAACTATAAATTCAACGTAATCCCAAAAAATTACCAACAGGAATTTTTTAACATCTTGGGAAAGTTGATGGCTCAAGTTCATGTGGGGAAATAAATAAGCAAAAGTAACCAGGAACTTTGTAGAAAAATAATCACGAATGGAGAAAGATACTCTTAATAGAAAATAAACATATCATGATTTTATAAAAATTAAAGTGGTTATGGTATGGGAATATGAAAAGAACAGAACAGGAGCAGACCCAAATATATATTAGATTTTATTAGCTGAAAATTGTGGCATCTCAAATTAGTGGGGACAATTCAATTATTTAAACAACTTTTGGAGAGATATCTCTGGCTCTGTTGAATGACTCAGTATTTTTCAGAATCCTTTGCTCCTTACCAAGATAGCAATTGAAAGGGGAAGGAGTGCTGGATCTACCGGTGCAGGTTCTTGTGCCCTTCTGGCCCCTCTGATTTCCACACTGATGTCCCTATCCAGCTGGTCTCTGGACATATCTGATGTTATGTGGTTAGTTTACTGGATTTGATTCAGGCTTGTAGCCCCCACTGACCACTTGGCTTAACCAAGGGCACTGCATTACCCTTAAAGTGGCTGTCACTCCCCTGTTGTGTCTAGACTAATAGGCCACTCTGCAGCCCTCAGATGCAGGGTGCTTCTGTCCCTCTCCCTGATGTCCTGGAAAGACTGCTGGTCACCCCAGTTGGCTCCTCCCACAGTCCCGCCCCCGGCTATGGAGATCTCTAAATGCCTTCTGTGCACAGGCAGGTTTCAAAGGCCAGACGCTGCCCCTCTCCCTAACCAACACCAGCATGTCCTGTGTTGTCATGGTAGATGAGTGTCACTGGGAAATGTGCTTTCTGGATGGGTCTCTCAGAGTCCCTCTGGTCTACCCCCCAGTCTCAGAGAGAGGAGGTCAGGCTCCAAGTCTACCAGCTTCATTCTAACCATCTTCCCTTAGTTCACCTACTGTCCTTAGAGCTAGTCCAGTAGGCCTGAGTCTTCATGTGCTACATGGGGCCAATGGAATTTAAAGAACCCCTTTCTCTATAAACAAAATGTGGCTCTCAAGGCATGCCCTGAGACTTCTTGCTCTTTCATTCCCTTTGATCCAGGCAGGGCCCAAGCTCCCCTTCCTCAGGGGCAATAAGCCTCCCCACTCTGAAGTCAGGAGGGAGCAAAGTTTAACTGGGGAAATAAATATAAGTCAGTTTAGCTGGGCTTGGTGGGGCACACCTGTAATCCCAGTAGCTAAGGAGGCTGAGGAAGGAGGATTGTGAGTTCAAAGCCAGCCTCAGCAACTTAACAAGGCCCTAAGCCACTCAATGAGATCCTTTCTCTAAATAAAATATAAAAAAAGGGCTAGGGATGTGGATCAGTGGTTAAGTGCCACTGGGTTCAATCCCAAGTACCCCCCCCACACACACACACACAAAAAAAAACCCACATATACATATATGTCAAATAAATAAATATGTGTTTATGTACACATACACACACACATATTGGTTTAATAGTTTTATGTTTCCAAAACATCCTTACAACAGGTGCCACATAGATTTAGGAAACTGATGATTTCTAGCAGTAATTCACTAAAATAACTTCTTTAATAATTTGTGTTAATATTGCCAAAGAACAGTGAATCAAGTGTGTGACACATACTTCTAAAAACTTTGTGACTCAGTTGTCTGGAGGTTGCTTTGAAACCTTATTAATTCACAATTTACCAATGGATCATTTCTTATGACTATAATCCCTAAACAGTGAGGACCATTTGTGTCCTATAATAAAGGATGATTAGAGATGATGATTGATATTTCCCAAGCAGTTAATAACAAAAGTACATATTTAACCTCATTGAGATAACTGGTTTTGACAACTTTGGGTGTTTTCTTAGATGCTGTTATTACTTTGAAATATTAGCTATTCATGAATTCCTGGGAAATTTAGAAATGTCTGTTGTTACTATATCATGGTATGTGTCATTGGGAAGGAGGAGGAGGAGGAGGAGGAGGAGGAGGAAGCTGTGATATAATGGTGAAGGCATCTAGGATGGGCCTGGGCCTGGGCTGTGAGCCAGAAGGCCTTGTTCTTCTCCTGTGGTCTGCAAACTGCTGGGAAGGGGAGGCTCTCATCTCTCTCTCTTCATCATGACAATGAAGGTGATAATAACCCCACCTCAAGGGCTGTTTAGAGCATCAAATGAGATGATACATTGAAGCTCTGAGCACATAGGGAGCACTCAATGCCTGGTAACTACTGCAATTTGCTGCTACCTTTAGCAAACTAGTTGACAAAAGTATACTTAAATGGTTATAAAAAGATTTTTTTTTGTACAATTCTGGATACATAGTGGATCCTCTATATGCTGCTTTAGCTGAGAGTGGTGGTACATGCCTATAGTTCTAGATACTCAGGAGGCTGAAGTAGGAGGATCACTTGAGTTCAGAAGTTCAAGGTCAGCTTGGGCAACAGAAAGACTACATCTCAATATGTGTGTGTGTGTGTGTGTATTTATGAAATTTTAATCCATAATATATAATATAGAGTATATATGCTGCTTTACACAGTTCTATAATTCATACTATTTATTAATGACCTTTCACCTGGTTTTGCTGCACTTACAGATGTGGCTTTTAATCTCTTCCTTTTCTTTGGGTAATCTTTTATCTTGAACTACCAAGAGTGGAATGAAGGGTGACCTCATGTAGCTAAAACAAATTTGACATCCTGGGTTTGTTTCAATAATTTTTTCAAGTCAGATTTACAGGGAGATATGCAAAAAAAAAAAAGGAGTTTTGTTAGGGAAAAAATAATGGTTTCTGAGAATTCAGAGGCTCTGATATATGACACAGTGAAGGGAACTACAGGTTGACTGGCACGTCACAGGCACCACTTGCTGAGCCCTCTGGAGGGAGGGTGGTCACCATTCACAGCAAACAACCCGGTACACCCAATCAGGTCCTCCTCTGTGGCTGCATCTCAGTGTGTCCCTGTTTCCTCTCTGTCTACTCTGACAGCACCTCAGGGTCGTCCAGGGAAGAGCCCCTCAGAAATGAAATCCAGTGTTTCTGGAAGGGCAGGCCTGGGGTTCGGGCTGGGGTCACAGAGTCCATCACCCCTCACCAGGGCAGAGAGTAGTGTATGTTTACCTTTTGGAACTTTTATTTCCTTTGTATACAAACGACAAAAGAAATGAGAAGTCATTTTAAAAGGGGGTATTTCTAAAGAAGCAATCATCTGTCAAATCTGAACATTTTTTTTTTTTAAGAATTGTTGGGTTGGGCTTACAACAAAAAGAAATTGCAGTAAATATTTGCCAGTAAATTACAGGAATTTCTTCATGCTCCATCACAGTTTCCACAGACAAAACCATTTCTTGCAAGCAGCTAATTCCACAGAACTCTCCAAAACCCTGAGTTTCACTCTCATGTTCCCCCTAGGAGCCAAAGTGCAGGGCACTTGGGCTCCTGAGTGTTCTCAGCAAAGGGATCCCCAGCTACTGTCACTCAAATCTCCCATGACTGATGGTAAATTGCTTGTGAGCAAGGTATGCGCCTTGGTTTGCTTGCGTATAGTGTAGCCTCACAACTGTTAGCACACACTATTTGGAGTCACTGAGTATTTGTGGAATGAAAAAAGGCATGGTGATGGGAAATGATTTTCAAATATTGTTTGGGATGCAGTTGGGAAAGATCATGAGACTCCGGAGTTGGGATAGATAGGACCTGGAACAAAGGTGTCCTGCAAGTTTTTATTACTCTGCCAGTGTCCCCCTACCTTCTACCCCATTGCAGATCAGAGATGGGCAAACAGGCCACATAGAGAATAAAAGCAAATCAGAGAGGATTCACCTTATTGTAACCTTTTGAGCTCACCCAGTTTTTATCAGAGAAGGAAATGAAGCAAGATCCCAAGGTCAAAGATTTCCTTCTTCTCCTTTTTCCTACTCACTCTTCTGGTGGAGATGCTTAGCTGTAAAATGGCTGAAAAGAAAGTTTCCGAAATCAGAACAAAGGAGCCATACTGTGGGAAAAGCACCAGATTCAGCTGGTACTGCAAAAAAAAACAAAAACAAAAACAAAAAACAAACAAACAAACAAACAAACAAACAAAAAACAGAGATGAGAGGATTAAAGGATTGGGGAGGAGATCCAGGCAGCCAGGAACCAAGTGAGAGGATAGTCAGAGCTGACAAATGAAGGAAACAAACCTCCAGAAGAGTTGTGGGTGTTTTTTTTTTCCTTGGGGTGGGGGGGTACTGAACTCTCAGGGGCACTTGACCACTATGCCACATCCCCAGCCCTATTTTGTATTTTTATATAGAGATAGGGTCTCATTGAGTTGCTTAGTGTCTCACTTTTGCTGAGGCTGGTTTTGAACTCATGATCCTCTTGTCTCAGCCTTCTGAGCTGCTGAGATTATAGATATGTGCCTCAGCACCCGGTTCTAGAGAGTTGTTTTTTTTTTCCGATATCTGGAAGTGAACTCAGGGACACTGAGCCACATCCCCAGCCCTATTTTGTATTTTATTTAGAGATAGGGTCTCACTGAGTAGCTTAGGGCCTTGTTAAGTTGCTGAGGCTGGCTTTGAACTCAATCCTCCTGTCTCAGCCTCCCAAGCCGCTGGGATTACAGGCATGCACCACCAAGTCCGACTTTTAGAGGAGTTTTGAAGGAAGAAGAATCAACTGCTCAAGTCTGATACTCATGGACCAGTGAAGAGGTGCATGGAGGAGGAGATCATGGTGGCACTGGGGCAGAAATGGGCAAAGAACTCCAAACCCATTGTAGCAGAAGGTACAAGCCAGGGAGCCACCTGAGTAGGCATCAGGGGAAGTCTTAAAATCTGCAACTAGGCATGTGCCCAATGACACTGGAGCCTTTTTCTGAATGAGGTGGTCAAGGTGATGATACAGATGCTTAACCTTCACAGACTGGGGAAGCAGCTGGAGTAGAAGACCAGGAGGAGGTGAGTTTTCTTATCTGGCTACTCCAGGCCTCCCAGAAGTCAAGGAAATGTGTCCAAAGGAAAATAGCAGCTGAAGGCACATATACCTTCTAGTGCTATAGAGTCATCTGAGGGGTGTGAGTAGCAACTTTTGCTTTGATATCCTGCAGGGACAGGGGAACTAGACTTTGGTTCTAGGAGTCAAAAGAGTCCTCTTGCAGGCGAGTTTCCCAGTGATCTGCCCTCAGACTTTTATACCTCCCTTCCCTCCTTATCAATAACAAGCTCATCTTCTAGGCGCCATTAATAATGAATATGAGATTGTGATCTACGGGAACCAGCAAGTTAAAAATCGGCAATATGGAACCATTCATTCAACTAATATTAGTGAAGGGCCCACAGGGTGCAAGCAATATAGAGAAACAGCAATGAATTACGGGGAGATTCTTCACTCTTGAAACTTCAAATGAATATTAGTTTCTTCTTATCCTTTTGTATAAAATCCCCAAGAATGTTTCAGTGGTTCTCTAGAAAGATATTTTTTCCCCTTCATTTTTGCATAAAGACTTGATAAGAGTATCTGTTTGTAAAACAAATAGTTAGGAGTAGGGGGAAAAAACACTCCATAGAAACCAAAATTAAACCTCATCCACTAAGAGAGTACAAATCTTACCAGAACTAAACGGAGATAATGTAACTGAACCTCTGAAATAGTCTTTGGAGAATAATTTATTTCTTCTTAAAAATATGATGAATCATAGATAATATAGAAGATAATTCCTGTTCACCTATATTTGTCATAATTTTCAAATAATTTTAAAATCAAATATTTAAACCCAAGTATTATTTGCACATAGTTTTAAAAATCAAATCTGTAAGGCATAAAAAGAGAGAGAGCAAGATCCAGAGAGAGACAGACAGAGAGACAGACAGACAAACAGACAGATCGTGGCCTACTTCCCCCTACCTAAGTTCATCTACAGTTAACACTTTCCATTCTTAGCTCTTTATTCTGGTATCTACTAAATTATATCCATACTGAGCAGCTACTTAGAGATTATCCACTGACATCCAGTGGTGGTGGATGAGAGTTTCACCCCCAACATTCCCATTTCAGGGCTGATACTTGATAGTCACACTGGGACAATCTTATGAACTGTTTAAATATGGATATGTTATCTCCGTACTAGCTGGTAAAGGAGGCTTCTCAGTGTCCCTACCCCTGTCCCCCAGCTGTTCCGGCCCATCTGGAACACTGGTTGTGCCTAGGCCCAGTAGCTATAGGGATTCTCCAGAATCCAGCTTCAGTCTTTGACCAATGACAATTTGCCTGTTGGTGCCGGGGCTGTACTGATTGCTAACACCCATTCTCTCAGTCCTCCAGTATAACTGTCCCAATTCTTTATTGACTTCAGATTCAATGTTTTTATTATGTCTGTATAAATATTGTTCACCATGGAACCAACTGTTACTATGATTACGTATCTTTTCTTGTATAACTTTCTGGCTTCACTGGAATAAATAATTTCCTGACTTTTTTGGTTTGTTTGTTTACTTGATAGCATATGAATAATACTATAAAATATCTCCTTTATACACTCTTTCAGGGGGTCAAGACCATCACTTTTGTTGTTGGTTATATTTTCTCCTTCTGAAAATCTCTTTTGGAGTCCTATAGATTCTTCATTCAACCTGGCTTCTCGTGACTGTTCTCTAGTTCAGTTGAGGAGTTAGTTAGTGCCTCCCTTTTGGGGCCTCCATTTCCCAGATCCCATGGCTACTTCTTTTCTGTTTACTCTTTGTAGTAGACCACAACCCTCAGTAGTGTCCCTAGACAGGAAGCTTTGGAAGTAATTATTTTCCTTTGAGACTTTGTGTTATCTGAGAATGGCTTTTGGAACATTTGATAAGTCACATTTGGTTATTAGCATGGCTGGGTATAGAATATTAGGTTACAAACCGTTTATGCTGAGAATTTACAGATTGTGATGCCTCAAAGGCTTCTAGATTTTAAGATAGTTATTCAGTTGATGCCATTTGAATTCTCATTCATGATCTCCCCTCCACCCCTACCCCCAATGGAAGTTTGAAGAACTTTTCTTTATCCACAGTGGGCTTTTCGTTTTTCTGTTTTTTTTTTTTTTTTTTTTTTTTTTTGTGCCAGAGATGGAACCCAGGGACACTTAACCACTGAGCCACATCCCCAGCCCTTTTTATATTTTATTTAGATTCAGGGTCTTAATAAGTTGCTTAGGTCCTCGCTAAGTTGCTGAGGCTGCCTTTGAACTCATGATCCTCCTGCCTCAGCCTCCCAGTCCTCTAGGATTACAGGTGTGCACAACCATGCACAGCCTATCCCTAGTGTTCTAATATTTCTTAATGATGTATCTTGGTGGGGTGATTTTATTTATTTATTTATTTATTTGGTCTTTCTTCATTCCATGCACTGAATACTGAGGGGGCCATTCCATCTGGACACATGCTGTTTTCTGTTGTTATAACAAAATTCCTGAGGCTGAGTGATTATTAAAATTTACCTTGTCTCAGGTCTAGAAGTCCAAGAGCATGGCACTGGTATCAGCTTGGCTTCTGGTGGGGGCTACATGCTTCTCCATGGATGGTGGTAAAAGTGGAAGAACAAGTTGGGGTTCATGTAAACACATCACACGGCAAAAGAGGAAGCAAGAGAGCAAGCCAAGGAAGTCAAACTCTCTTGATAACAACCCCTTCTCAAAGGAACTACATTAATACCTGTCCTACCACCTCTGAGTGCTGTTATGTTGAGGATCAGGCCTCAACATGAGTTTTGATGGGAACAAACCACATCCAAACCATTGCACTTGGTATTTGTCAGTTCTCGGAATGTTTCTTTTATCAGTTCTATTTCTCTATTATATTTTTAAGATACCCTTTACATGTCATTCCATTCACTTTTTTAAAGTGTGATGGTTTTTAGTATATTTGCCCAGCAACCATCACTATCATTTTAGAATATTTCCATCACCCTCACCCCCTTTGACAGCATTCTCTCTCAGAATTAGATTTGACCTTTTCGTGTTTATTTTCTGCTGATTTTGTTGTTATTGGTGGTGGTGATGGTGGTAGTACTAGGAATTAGATTCAAGGTTTCGTGCAGGCTAGGCAAGTGCTCTACGACTAAGCCACAGTCTTAGTCTTAAAAGAGAATTTTAAGACTTTATTCAGTCCAGTCTACTTTTTGTAACACAGAGAAAAAATTTTCACTGTTTTCCTTCAACCTTTCCAACACTTCCTATAACTACTGAATTTCTTGCTTTTAATCCTCTTAGCTTGCTAGTTTTTGGCCTATGAAGAAATGTAATTTCTTTCTCTCTCTTTACAGTGTTGAAACATTGATTTTATTTTTTTCCCACATTTTTATTGGTGCATTATAGTTGTGTATAATGATGGAATTTGTTGTTACATTTGTGTGTGGACATAATATAACAACATAATTTGGCCAATATCATGCCCCAGCACTCCCCCCATCTCTCACCCCTTGTTCCTCTATTGATCTCCCTTTTTTAGGAGATCCACACCCACCTTTCTTTTTCTTTTTCTTCTCTAGCGTCTGCATATGAGAGAAAACATTCAGTCCTGGACCTTCAGAATTTGACTTACTTCACTTAACACAATGGTCTCTAGTTCCATCCACCCATTTTCTGGCAAATGATCTAATTTCATTTTTCTTTATGGCTGAATAAAACTCCGTTGTGTACATATACCACATTTTCTTTATCCATTTATACACTGATGGACACTTAGGATGGTTCCATGGTTTAGCTATTGTGAATTATGCTGCTATAAATGGGTATGCCTGTAATCACTGTAGTATGCTGATTTTAATTCTTCAGGATGAATATCAGGAGTGGTATAGCTGAGTCATATGATGTTTCCATTCCTTTTTTTTAATATATATTTTTTAGTTGTAGATGGATAAAATACTTTTTTAATATTAATTTTTTAGTTATAGGTGAACACTGTCTCTTTTTTTATTTTTATGTGGTGCTGAGGATTGAACCTAATGCCTCACACATGCTAGGCAAGTAATCCACCTCTGAGCCACAACTCCAGCCCTAACATTTATTTATTTTATATGGTGCTGAGGATCAAACCCAGCACCTTACATGTGCTCAGCAAGCACTCTACACTGAGCTACAACCCCAGTCCTCCATTCCTAGTCCTTTGAGGAACCTCCAACCTGATTTCCATAGTGGTTGTACTATTTTACAATCCCACCAACAGTGTAAAAATAGTCCTTTTTCTCCACATTCTCTCATTTATTATTTGCTTTCTTAATGACTTCTGTTTCGACTGGTGTGAGATGAAATCTCAGTATAGTTTTGATTTGCATTTCCCTAATTGCTAATGATGTTGAACATTTTTTCATGTATTTGTTGGCCACTGTATTTTTTCTTTTGGGAAGTGTCTGTTTAGTTCATTTGCCCACTTATTAATTGGGTTATTTGACTTTTTGGTGTGAATTTTTTTGAGTTCTTTATATATCCTAGATATTAATCCTTTGTCAAAAGAGTAGCTAGAAAAGGTTTTCTTTCATTCTGTAGGTTTTCTCTTCACATTCGTAATTATTTCCTTTGCTGTGCAGATTTTAATTTGATACCATCCAATTTATTAACTCTTGACATTATTTCTTGGGCTTTAGAGGTCCTACTGAGAAAGTCATTGCCTGTACCTATGTACTGAAGTGTTGATCCTATGTTTTCTTCTAGGAGTTGCATAGTTTTTGCTGTAATTCCTAGGTCTTTTGACAGATTTTGATTTTTACACAGGGTGAGAGATAAGGGTCTAATTTTATTCTTCTACATATGGATAACCAGTTTTTCCAGCACCATTGGTTCTTTTTTTTTTTTTTTTGAGAGAGAGAATTTTTAAATATTTATTTATTTATTTTTTAGTTTTCGGTGGACACAACATCTTTATTTATTTTTTTTATGTGGTGCTGAGGATGGAACCCAGCGCCCTGTGCATGCCAGGCGAGCGTGTTACAGCTTGAGGCACATCCCCAGCCCAACAACATTTGTTAAAAAGGCATCTTTTATC
Organism: Spermophilus citellus; assembly: GCF_964194105.1. Taxonomy (NCBI): domain Eukaryota; kingdom Metazoa; phylum Chordata; class Mammalia; order Rodentia; family Sciuridae; genus Spermophilus; species Spermophilus citellus. The sequence continues at coordinate 124,031,854 of NC_138187.1, read as the reverse complement.
CAATGTATGTTTTTGGCACCTCTGCCAAGGATCAGATAATTATAGATTTGTGGGTTTGTCTTTGGGTCTTCTCTTCTGCACCACTGCTCTGTGTGTCTGTTTTTATGCCAGTTTTTGTTACTATAACTCTGCAGTACAGTTTGAAGTTGGGTATTGTAATGCTTCCAGCATTGCTTTTTTGGCTTACAATTGCTTTGGCTCTTCTGGGTCTTCTTCCAAGTGAATTTTAGGACTATTTTTTTCTAGATCTGTGAAGAATAGCATTGGTATTTTGATGGGGTTTGCAATGAATCTGTATATTGCTTTTGGAAGTATGTGCATTTTATTGATATTAATTCTGCCTATCCATGAACATGGGAGGACTTTCCAACTTCTGAGGTCTTCTTCCGTTTCTTTCTTCAGTGTTCTATAGTTTTCACGCTAGAGGTTTTTCACCTCCTTGGTTAGATTTATCCTGAGGTATTTTAGGGTTTTTTTGAGGCCATTGTGAATGGAATTGTTTTCCTGATTTCTTTCCTGGCAGAAAGCTATTTATTGACTTTTGTATGTTGACTTTGTATGCCAATCTCTCTTCTTAACAGTGTATACTTCTTCAATATTATTGATAGTCATCTTTATCTTAGTTAATAATCTAAAACACTGTCTTTTCCAAATGGTATTTCTATATTAAACTCTGCTATAACTGTATAGTGAAACTTGGGCTCTCAAGATTTCAAGCCTCAGCTGTCTGTCTAGAGCTAGATATTTTTAAAAATTTAATTATAAACATTTCCAGGAACAAAACTAGAAAGATTATAAACATCCATCACACAGATTCAGCATTACCAAGATTTTTACCACATTTGCTTAATCTATTTTTTTCTTTGATGAAATTCTGCAGAGCAAATTCAAGACATCATGTCATTCTATGTATTTCAATATTTAGCCCTTAAAAGGTGGGGCACTTCCTTACATAATTAAAATGAAATTATGTTATATAATCTAATAAACAATTTTTGTTTCTGCTTGGGAATTTCTGAAGTGAAACCAATCATACAGAATTTCAATACTGACAGGGTATAGCCAGATGTGAGTGGTGGGAACATGAGGTTAAGGGAATAATTCTATAAAGCCCACTATGCTGACCCTCACGTTTCTTTTTGTTTGTTTGTTTTGGAACTGGGGATTCAACCCAGGAGCACTCAACCACTGAGCCACATCCCCAGCCTTTTTTTTCCCCCAATTTTTTTTAGTTGTTGATGGACCTTTATTTTATTCATTTATTTATATGCAGTGCTGAGAATCAAACCTAGTGCATCACACATGTGAGGCAAGTGCCCTACCATTGAGCCATAACCCCAGCATCCCCAACCCTTCTTTATATTTTATTTAGAGACAGTGTCTCACTAAGGTGCTTAGGACCTCACTAAGTTACTGAAGCTGGATTTGAACTCACACTCCTCCTGCCTCAGCCTCCCCAGACAGTGGAATTACAGGCATGTACCACCACTCCCAGCTACATGTTTCTTTTTAAAAAGCATTTACCTGCATCCCTGCCTGGCTTAAGTTGACAGGATATGTTGCATTCCTTAGCAAATAACCTGTATCTGCAGGAGAAATGCAGGTAAATGCTTTTTAAAAAGAAACATGTAGCTGGGAGTGGTGGTACATGCCTGTAATTCCACTGTCTGGGGAGGCTGAGGCAGGAGGAGTGTGAGTTCAAATCCAGCTTCAGTAACTTAGTGAGGTCCTAAGCACCTTAGTGAGATACTGTCTCTAAATAAAATATAAAGAAGGGTTGGGGATGCTGGGGTTATGGCTCAATAGTAGGGCACTTGCCTCACATGTGTGATGCACTGGGTTTGATTCTCAGCACTGCGTATAAATAAATGAATAAAATAAAGGTCCATCTACAACTATTAAAAAAAGAATATAAGTCACCTTGAAAGGGGTGAAGGGGGGAGGATTTTTGTGACCCTTATACTGATCAGATCCCAGAACTCAGGGAGATCAGGATAATTCTCTCTAAACATAAAATCTATAAGAACAGGTTCTAATTAGGACTAGTCAGCATGGGTCAAAGTGACCTACAGTTGTCATAACAGTGGGAACCTGAAAGTCTGACATCATCTTGCTGTCAATTAAAAGTCAAGAGGTGGGCATGACTCTCTGGAAATTTCACTGGGAGCCCTCTCTGGGTCTTCCTCCAAGTGAATTTTTTTTTTTTTTTAAAGAGAGAGTGAGAGAGGAGAGAGAGAGAGAGAGAGAGAGAGAATTTTTAATATTTATTTTTTAGTTCTCGGCAGACACAACATCTTTGTTGGTATGTGGTGCTGAGGATCGAACCCGGGCCGCACGCATGCCAGTCGAACGCGCTACCGCTTGAGCCACATCCCCAGCCCCCCTCCAAGTGAATTTTAGGATTATCTCCCAATAAAACTGGAAAGCCAGAGCAGCATGCCATCCCTCTCCTGAGAGGACCTACTCTTTCCCTTAAGAGTGTCACCTTTTCCTCTTTTCCATCCCTTCTAATAAATTCATGCCTGTTACCTTGAGTGACATGTCTGAAATCTTTCTGGCATGACTGCAAAAAAGGTCTCTGTGCTACATCAGTCTTGCGGCAGGCCTCTACCCAAAACAACAGTATGAAGTTAGCACTGTAAAAAGAGCAATATTCTATAGCCTCAAAACAATTTTAAAGTGAAGTTTAATATCTTCTGAAATGCAAGGTGCTGACCTGCAATTCAACTAAAGCTGAGCTCAAGAACACCCACTGAAAACTTAAAAATACATAGTATCAAGGTCAGTCTTTGTACATTAGGTTAATTAAAAACTTTATATACAAATATACAGATATCGAACTGTAACATTAAAACATAGAATGTAAAAATGCAATAAAGTGACTTTATAAGTTTTCTTCACGGAAACAGGCTTCACAAATCTAGACATTTATGATTATTAAGATATTATGAGCAACAGATATATAAAAAAATCTAAGCCATGATTAGTAAATTCCTTTGGAAGTGGAGAAAAGTAGTATACATATCAAAAGGGAAACATGGTAAGTTATATGGTCCTGCCTACTTTGCATATTATAAGAGGCACCAAAAGTGCTATAGGAAACTGTAGTTAAATGTTAGAAATATATGTAATACATTTTCTCAGGCTTCCATCAATGATTATCTATTTGACTTACAAATATCCTTAAATGTAAAATTGTTCAGTATTATTGCATTTGTTGTACAATGAAAATTTGCCAATTAATCTGATATATACTTTGAGCTGAAAGAATTTATGTATAATGAAATAAATGAGGGCTGGGGCTGTAGCTCAGTGGTAGAGTGCCCGCCTTGCACGTGTGAGGCACTGGGTTCGATCCTCAGCACCACATAAAAATAAAGATACTGTGTCCAACTACAACCAAAAAAAAAAAAAAAAAAACTAAAAAGAAAAAGAAAGAAAGGAGGAATTCTAAGAAAAAATTATTAGTTTCCAAGTCAAATTATGTTAAATATTCATGAAAAATAAAATTATAGGCCAGAAACACTGGCTACTTGCCAATGTTCATTCTGAATAATAATTCTTGCACAAATAATAGCCATCTTTGTCTTTTGAAGCAAACCCAAAAAAAGCCTAAAATTAATCCCACAAATACAAATTAACTGATTTCAGAATAACAAATTCAAAGCCAGTATTGTCATTTGCACATTAAGTTGATATGCAACTCTAGCTGAGAGGTAGAGCACAGGTGTGGCATGCACAAGGCCTTGGGTCCCAACCCCAGCACTCCAAACAAATAAAATCCTACATATAAAAAAATGCATCTGCTCCTGTATAGAACTAATTTGTTTTCAGCACCAAATGAATCATCACACAGCCTCCCCATCTTGTTTTAAGGAAAGATATACATCAAGGAAATCAATAGAATACATTACTTATACAATTCCTCAAAAGCGGCAAGGCAGCCAAGAGTTGATGGCATTTAAGGAAAGTAAAAAATTTGCACCCTTAATGTCCACTGATGTGATTTGTGCCAACTTCAAACAAAACAAAGCCCCCAAAAAACCAACAACAACAAAAATAAAACCCAACCTAAAAACACTTTTCACCTAGTATACGTGAAATGAAATGATAAGAAACACAATATTATATCATATCCCAGCACAGACTTACTATGTTTGTATCAATGACTCACTAGTAAGAATTATTTGTTGTTTAAATAAAGTCCTGTCTAGGTAGTAGATGGTAATCTAAACACTGACAGCACCTATAGTCTCAAACAAAAGAGCTTATGAATCCAGATTAATTCTCTTTGGCCGCAGTGGATACCATTTTCTCTGGGGGCAGTCCTTAGTTCGCTTTCTTTTCAGTACCACATCAGAGGTTTTCCTGGGAGCAGTCTCCATTGGTGTGGTTTCTATTTGTGTTATAAAGCTCTCGGGTTTAGCATCTGGTTTTCTACAACTGGAAAAGATTTCTTGGTGGATCCTCTGGAGCTGAATGATAGGTTGCATCTTCAAAACTTGGGAAAATCCATCTCCTTGTTCAATCAATGCAGGGAAAGCCTTAAAAAAGTAACAATCAACATTAATCTCAGGTTGTAATACAAACATATGGACGCAGCACTATCTTCAGGTCAAGGCTTTTTTGAGACCTAATTTCTTGGGGTTATGGATATTCTGCTTTTATCTTCAAAATAACAGTTTAAGCTGAGGAATTTTTACTAAAAGCTAAGACTAGAAAGATTTATTCTTATCTTACAATGTTTGGTATTAAAATTAAATTCAACAGAATGGAATAACAGAATTTCAGAGCTAAGGATCTAATGTCTGAAATTCTGTATTTTAGGATTAAGGAGTACTTTGCAAAGCTTAATAATCAAGAAGAGGGATCAGTACATTTTTCTTGTAAACGACCAGACAGTAAATAGTTTTGCTCTGGAGGTTTGCGTCTCTACCATAAGAATGCAATTCTGCTGTTGTAATGTGAAAGAAACCTCAGAAAATAAGTGAATGAATGGACATAGCTATTATTTAGTAAAACTTTATTTACAAAAATGGGGTAAGTGCGGGGCTGGGGATGTGGCTCAAGCAGTAGTGCGCTCGCCTGGCATGCGTGCGGCCTGGGTTCAATCCTCAGCACCACATACAAACAAAGATGTTGTGTCCGCCAAAAAAAAAAAAAAAAAACTAAAAAAATAAATATTAAAAATTCTCTCTTAAAAAAAAAAATGGGGTAAGGCTGAATTTTAGCTTGGCCTACCCCAATTTGCCAAAACCCAATCAAGAACATGCTGAGAGAGAGATAATTACTAGAAAATTATAGAATCAATCCAAACCTCAAAAGAATATTACAGAAAATTAACATTAGAACAGGGGAGATTCTGAAGGAGTTTAAAAATAATTTTCGTATACTAGAAATCCAAATGTTTCCTGTTTGGATAAAATAAATATCAAACCATAAACATTTTCATTATAATAATATTAAGATTCTCCAGTTGGAGGAGTAGTATAATATAGTGATTAAGAGTATAGATTCTAGGTGAGGTGTGGGGATTGCTCAGTGGTAGAGTAAGTCCTTTTAGCATACGTGAGGCCTTGCATTCAGCTGCCAAATACCACCAATGAGAGAGAGAGAGAGAGAGAGAGAGAATATATATAAATTCTAGAGCCAAACATTCACGGTTTAAATCCTGGCTTGGCTACCTTAGCATCTCAGTTTCCTTATCTGTAAAATGGGGGAAATATAGTACCTATAACATAGGGTTAGTATAAGGATTAAATGAAGTAATAAATGTAAAGCAGTTATATGGTGCCTGATTCACTCCAAGTAGACAATAAATGTTAGCTAGTATTATTATCCAGAATCATCTAGTGGGCTGCTAATACTCAGCCCATTAGATGATTCTGGATAATAATACCAACCTTTAATATACCTTTAATGTGCCTAATAAAGTGTTCTGAATTTTACTGTTGCTTGATACATTTATTAAACATCTATTTATTTATTTTAAAATATTTTTTTAGTTGTAGAGGGACACACAATATCTTTGTTTATTAATTTATTTTTTAATGTGGTGCTGAGGATAAAGCCAGTGCCTCACACATGCTAGAGGCAAGCACTCTACCACTAAGCCCCAGCCCCAGCCCATTAAACATCTATTTAAAAGACTAAGAATTAAAACACATATGGATGTTGAGAGTAAATAAGTAGTCATACATTTTGTTCACTTTATACTTTTTTATCACATAGTTTTTACCTTCATGGCTTCACTGATCACCTTAGCTATGGTTTCCCCTCTGCATTTCAGACTTTCCATGCGAGAATCTACAAAAACATCACCAAGCAATATTAGGTTTTTTAATTAAACAGCAAATCATAGAAGCATTCAGATGCTATCTGGACACAAATCTGTTAGGACCATTTGCTTTAACTTAATCTTCCTTAGATTGCCTTGTAATCTATTAAAACAAACATCCTAGTAAGTTAATTTGGATAAATGAAAAGACTTTAAGAACATTAAAACAGTAAAGTAAAACTAAAAGTTAGAGGCATAAGGTAGTAAGCAAGATTCTACCATGAGCAGTCCTAATAGTATGTGCTCCTAGAAGAGAGTGCAATATTCATTCTATATATTATCTACCATCATATCTAACATCTCTGAACACCATCATCATATTTTAGAATATAGGTTAATACTTAAGCAAAAGATTTTTTGATCTTAGATATACAATCAGGCTATGGTGGTTATACTAATATCAAACAAAATAAACTCTAAGTCAAAAGTTGTTATCAAAGAGACTTTATTGATAAAAGGAAGTCAATCAATTCAGAAGCTCTATCAATTATTAACCCAACAAGAGCTCTGTTTTGGTTACTGTTTGCATGGAATATCTTCATTCATTCTTTCAATTTCAACCTGTTCATGCCTTTGGATTTCAAATGACTCTCTCTAGACGGAATATAGTTCAATCATGTCTTTTTTCTCCATTTGCCAACTTCTACTTTGAATTAGAGAGTTTTTAGTCCATTTATATTTAAGGTAATTACTAATAAAGAAGAACTTTTGCCACTTTGGTATCTTTTTTTGTATATTATTATACCATTTTTGTTCCTGGGTTCCTTTGTTACTGCCTTCTTTTTGTTTAATTTTTTGTAACATACCATTGTTGTTCTTTTTTAAAATTTTTTTGTTGTTGATGGACCTTTATTTTATTTATCCATTTGCAGTGCTGAGAATTGAACCCAGTGCCTCACACATGCTAGGCAAGTGCTCTACCACTGAGCTTCAACCCCAGCCCCTGTTTTTGTTCTTTTCTGTTCATTTTTAGTATAATTTTCTAGATAATTTGTTAGGTTACAACTGATAACTAGTACAACATGAAAGCAATTTTCAAATCAATATATTAAGGCCTATGCTAGGTGAAAATTAAAATTCTCAGCAAGTGCTATAGTTTGGATCTTTAATGCCCCTAAAAACTCGTGTGTTAAAGGCTTGATCCCCAGTTTGGCACTATTAGGAGATGGTGGAAATATTAAGAGGTGGGGTCTAGCAGGAGGGCTTCAAGCCACTGGGGGTTTGTCTTCCACAAGGGGATTGTGGAACCCCAGTACCTTGCTCTTCTCTCTTTCCCTTACTAGCCATGAGGTGAGAAGTTTTATTCTGTTGCACATTCCTGTCATGATGTGCCATGATAAGGCCAACTGATCGTGGACTGATACCTCTAAAACTGTGAGTTGAAATAAACCTTTTCTTTTCATAAGTTGATTATTTCAAGTATTTGTTATAGTAATTGGTGAGTAATACAGTGATTTATTTTTAAATATATGCAGGTATTGGGCTGGGGATGTGGCTCAAGCGGTAGCGCGCTCGCCTGGCATGCGTGCGGCCCGGGTTCGATCCTCAGCACCACATACCAACAAAGATGTTGTGTCCGCCGAGAACTAAAAAATAAATATTAAAAAAAATTCTCTCTCTCTCTCCTCTCTCACTCTCTCTTTAAAAAAAAAAAAATATATGCAGGTATTTCTTTGCAACTAAAACAAACCTCATTTAAAATTTCAAATATATCTAAAGATATGATACCATGTTAAACTTTCAGTTTTTGACTGAGCCTTATATGATACACTAACAATATCAAGTGTTGGTAAGGATATGAAGCAAGTGGAACAATTACCATGCCTGCTGATTGAAATGTAAACTGGAAAACTTTCTGCAGTAGCTATAAAGACTAAATATATGCCTATCACATGACACAAAAACTATTTCTAGATTTATATCCATAAGAAATGAGTACAAAAACAATATATGAATATTCAGAGTTGCACTACGCATATAGCCCAAATCTTCAAACAATCCAAATGACAATTAGTGGAAGAACAAAATAAACTGTTTATAGACACATGGTAGAATACTACACAACAATGAAAAAACCTTTTTTACTACTCTTAAAACATGGATGAAATCTCAAAGAAACAACTCAGCGCTAAAGAAGGCAACACAAGAGTACATAACTGTACAATTCCATTTATACGAAGTTCAAGAACAGATAAAACAAATCTATAATGATGTAAGTCAGAAAAGTGGTCATCTCTAGTAGAAGTAGAATACTGACCAAAAAGAGGTATAAGGAAACTTTTGGGAATACTGGAAGATACTGGAATGTTACACAGAGTGTCTATAAAATTAGGAAACAGGATACACATGTGTTAGTTCCATTTTCAAATGATATGCTCAATATCTTTTTAAAGCAATAGGCCCTATTGTTAATCTAAAAAAATGTAACAAATACACTATTTTACTTATGCTTTCAGGTTCTTTTGATACTCCAAATTATATTTATTGTATAATTATAAACATAATGGGAACATTATTTGAAAATGCAAAGCTTAAAAATAAGTATATCCTTCTTTCCAACTATGCAGATACTGAATACCTAAATCAAGGTGGCAGGTACATGTATATATGTGTATAAATTCACCAAGCTGTGCACTGCACGTTATACCAACACACAGACACACACACACACAATGAACACAATATATTTTAGCATTTACTGTAGAAAGTTATCTTACTTTTACTTATATAGTAAGGCAATCCTAATCTTCTTCATTGTTACTGCATGGTTTACAAAATGATCTATCACCTGAGTGATTCTGTTCAATGTTTTATTAACAGTACCAATAATTATGTTCACCAATTTGTGAAGCCTTCACTATGATTCTCTAATTGGAAGATTCTTAGAGACTAAGAACTATCAATGACTAATGTAAAGAATTCCTAAAACACCTCATTACTTTTTTGGTCTATAAACTTATATATTGCTGAACAACAAAGCTTTCCATCTGTTACACATCCAATGCAAAAGTATATTGGGCTTGTATACAAAACGTAGTTAGGTCCTAAGTTTGAATAAAGATTGTCACACATGAATGTCTGAAGGGATATGCTAAAGTTGTGCAGGACATATAAGACATTTAGTATCCCTGGCCTGAGTATGAAATGCCAGCTATACTCGTCTCATTACTATGGTAACTCAAAAATGTCCCCCAACTTTTTAAAAAGGACCACTAGGGGGCAGTACCTGCTCCAAGGAGAACTCTAGTATTCTTTATCTTCTAAAACTACCTTGGGAACAGGAACCTCATGCTCTCATCTTATGATCTCTGGTGTTGAACACCTAACATGTAGAAGAAGTGCACAATAGTTATGATGGAGCTAGGCTATATAATAGAGAATACTATACAGGCACAAAAGGGTGAGGTCAATCTAACAGGAAAACTGAAGGGAAAAGAAAAATCACAGGTGTTGTAAGAGAGCTGCCTTAAAAGAGGATTTGGTGCTTGGAGGAGCTTGGGGACTATAGGGGTAGGAGGTGGGTGGCAGAGGATATGCTATACCAAAACAAGGGAATAAATCAAGAAACAGGAGAAAACAGGAACCAGGAAATGTGATCCAGAACAGGAGACAAGTAAAGGAAATTCCCAGAATGATAATGAAAGGAACAGATAGGATGAAAGCTCTCTGCAGCAGGCTTAGAGAGTACACAGTCCAGATTTGGAATAGGAAGGTGGAAGGTTCCCAGAATACTTCCAAGAAAAGAAAGGAATTTAAAAGTGGATTTGATGGATAACCTGAAGTGTTTGGGAAAGAACGAACCAAAAAGAAAATTAAAGCAATTATCATTCCAGAAGGGAGCAAAAAACTATTCAAGAAAGAAATACACTCATAGTAATAATTACCTGACTCAGATTGAAGAACATTTATATAGTCATAACAATATAAATACTAAATACTACTGATTTTTTTTTACAAGAATGACTGAGATTTGGTTAAAAGTAATGCTTGTGAGATGATTCTATTAAGAAATCTGACAATGAAAGGGAAGATTTCAGGAAAGAAATACCACATGAAAGTTTTCTCTACTTGTTCCTACTTAGCCCATTCCTACAATAGTACACGTTGCCATGCCAATCTACATTATGTAATTTTAGTAACCCTATAAGGCAAGCAGATTTCATTTGCCTTCTTTTATAGGTTAAAAAAAATTAGATGCTGACAAATGAATCTACAATTGAAGAGAATTAGAATTTACATTTCCTAGAATCCAAAGCATGTACTCTTCTATATTCTATATGTAACTTTCCCAAATACCACTTTGCCAGGAATTACACTATCTTCAGAAGAACAGAGGTTATGAAATATTTAAAAGTTAGCTCAAGCAAGGGTGAGGATATAGTTCAGTGGTACAGAACTTGCCTAGCATGCACAAGACACTGAGTTTGATCCCTAGCACCACAAAAAGAAAATTAGCTCCAACATAATGAAAATATCTTGAAATAAAAATAATTATGCCTGATAAAGAATTAAAATAGCACAATTATGGAGTTAAATGTTTTAACTATTAGCTTTATAATATTTTTTGAGTTAAGTAAATTAAATTCTTTGCATTTAAAAAACTAAGCAGTAACAATAATTTTAAGAACAGAACTAAAGATTTTTAAAAAGAGACAAGGTAGGAGGAGACACATTTAAAAAGATCACTAAATATGTGACTATGCTGTCTGATAATGGAATAATAAATAATTTCCAACATTAATATCTATTTAGGAAATTTCAAAATATACAAACATCTCACTCCCTCACTCACGATTACTCTAAGTGAATTTTTCACATTTTTTAACTGTGAGAGCATATAGGTACTCCCAATACAAAATCTAATTTAAGAATGTCTCACATGTAGATGTCTGGTCCAGGCCATGCAGAATATGGAATAGGCAGAAGCATTCTCAATAGCCTCAATAAGACAATTTTGCCAGGCATAATGGCACAAGCCTATCATCTCAGTGACTCCAGCAGCTGAGACAGGATAGCAAGCTCGAGGCCAATCTCAACAACTTAGGCCCTAACCAACTAAGCAAGACCCTGTCTCTAAATAAAAAATAAAAAGGGCTGGGGAGGTGGTTCAGTGGTAAAACGCCCATGGGTTCAATACCCAGACTAAAATAAACAAACAAAAAAAACCCAAATCTTCATGGCACCACTATTTACCCTCTTTACCACAAATAATGGTGGAATCCAAAGTTTAGGGATCTAGACTTTGCCCTGAAAAAAATCCTACCTAAACATCACACAGTAAAAATTATGCACCTGAAATGTGATATTCCTAATATCTTTTATCACCAATGTGTAGTATTTCAGCTACACTGTATGTTCAACAAGCCTTTAAGGGGGAGCCTAGAAACTCACTCATTTCTAATAATTTTCAATTTTGTTTTGTCAAGGGGGAATGCATTTCTAATTCCAAAGCCCAGACTTTGAACTTATAAAACATAACTACTTATAAGTGCATGGCTACCTATAAATATTGTAGCCTAAGAAGGACAGCACTGTTAAGAAAGAAGAGGAAATGCCTTTAAATCTTCTGCTTGTAGAGTTAGTAAAGAACTGAAGTATTATTAAGGCTGCTGTATGAAACTTAAAATAGCTCCTTGCCATCACATGTTTAATGAAGAACAAAGGAAAAAAAAGAAGAAGAAAGAGAAAGGGGGGAGGGAGGGAGAAGGAGAGGACAGAAGGGAGGGAGAGCTCTTCAAATTAATTTCAAGGACTTTAAAAAAAAAGGGCAAGATAGAGGCAATTATTCATTATACTAGTAGAATTATAAAAGGTTGTTACTGACAAATGAGAACCACATTTTATTGGTAGACAGTTAATCAGTAGATTACTTCAAGGATATTAAAAAATGTTTGTCCTTAAAAATGTGGAAGTTAAGCACCCTTGAGAATGCTGCCTTCCCTAGCTGCTGCTTTCTAAAACACAGGGAAATGAAAAAGTAGAAATGAAAGATTGAGTAATCAGCCTAGTTTTGCTTTCAGGTTATCACAGTGACTAAAGTAGGAAACATGAACTTCCAAAGCAGGCACAAATTCAGGAATTCAGCAAAAATGTATTAACTGACTGTTTATTTTCTATTTCCAATGTATGTTGTGTATATGAATAAGCAAGATCACATAACATATGAATAAGCAAGATCACATAACACAGGATGACTGGTTTGTACTGGTTTCTGAGAATACAACTAAAATCATTAATTAGAACCATGAATAGGAAAACAGCATCCCTGGTAAAAATGAAAACAAAAACTAAGCCATGATTTATGATTTTCTAGAACTTAAAGAGATCTGCTTATTGGACATAATCCTCCACACCCATTCTCACATATACCTTGCCACTTCCTTCAGCACCGTGAAGTCTCTCTAAGGCATTGTTAAACCCCTTACCCTCACTCATTTTATCTGGCCTCAGAGAAATCGCTAATCTTAACTTGTAAAGTTCTTTCCCTCTGTTCACTCCACTGTACTCAGTGGATTTTATTCCATAAATACCTAAGCTCATTCCTGATTTAGGAACTTTGTTCTATCTCTTCCCTCTGCTTAGAGAGCTCTTCCTCTTGATGGTCACCAAATAAAATTCCTTCCCGTTACTACCACAGAAATGTGTTTCCTATCACTTAAACACATCATCTTGGCACTGATGTCACTAACTTATTTTTGTATATATTACTTTTTCCTCCCACTAGAATGTAAGCTTCACAAAGCAAAGACTTTGTGTTGCTGCTCACCATTATGTCCTCCATGCTGGGAACAGTTCTGGCACATAGTAGACATTCAACATGTATGATTAAATGGACAAAGGAGTAATAGTCACACACTAAGTATTTATGAGCACAGTGCTATTACACTGGCTACATATAATGTAAATATACTGGAAAAAATTTCATAGAACTTTCAGTTGTATGTGTGAAAGAGAGACTATAAATAAGGAAACCCACAAATAAATTATAACAAGTAGTATTAAAGAAATAAACATGTTATGATAAAGATCTAGGGAGACATTTTAATTAGGATGGTTAGGAAAGAACTCTGAGAGGGTAACATTTATGAGAAAGAAAACATTGGAAGAGGAGGGGAAGCATGTGTGAAAGTGAGACACCTTCAATGAACTGAAAGATGGGTAGGCAATGGGGGGCGATAGCCAAAGGAAAGTGCCTGAAATGGATTTAGAGAGGCAAATAGGGGTCAAATCATCTAAGGGAATGCAGAGAAGTTCAAACTTTATTACATATATATGTATGTATATTTTTAAAAAAATATTTTTTCAGTTGTCAATGGACCTTTATTTATTTAAAATGGTGCTGAGAATCAAACCCAGTTCCTCACGCATGCAAGGCAAGAGCTCTACCACTGAGCTACAACACCAGCCCTGTATATATATTTTTATATCAAAAGATTTAGGGATTTTAAGCAGAGGAATGAAAATTGATTTGTGTTTTTAAAAAGTATCCTAGATTTCTAGTCAAGTGATCTTGGAAGTTCATAAAACACCCTATCTTTGCCTCAAACAATGTTGGATACAAAAATCAATCAATCTATCTATCTATCTACCAGCACTGAGGATTGATTCCAGGGGTGCTTTACCACTGAGTAACACCCCCAATCCTTTTTGATTCAGGATCCTGCTAAATTGCTGAGGCTGGCCTTCAAACTTGTAATCCTCCTGCCTCAGGCTCCTGAGCTAATTAATGGGATTACAACTGTGGATCACATCCATGCCCATGCAAGGCAAAAGTAGCCAGAAATTTGTCTCCTACAAAAATGAAAAGGGTTCAATGTGTTCCAGAAGAGCAGGAAATGGAAAGTGTCCATTTCACTTTTGAAACCAAGGGCTGAGGTGAGTTTTTCCACCTTGAAAAAGAGGCTGGGGGGAAAAAAAAAAAGCCTGCCTTCCACCACTGTCAGGATCTGAAGCTTACTTAAATCTAAAGCAAAAACAATGAGAAACAAATAATGCCTCAAGGCCTGGACCTGGACCAGGCCACATGCTGACTGACTGGCTCCAGTATCAATAGTGGGATATGAGCCAATTTAAGATATGGTTCTTACATGGGATTGTTGAGGCCAAATGAAGGCAACCACAAAAATACTGGACAAGGAAGGGTGAAAGCAAAAACAGGAAAATAAGCACAAGAAAAATTCTATTCAAGAAGAGCATGAAAAAATTCTAACATATGTGAAGAAATTAAAAACATGAAAGATGACTGATATAACTAATGTTGGGGAGAGGAACCTCCTGCAGATGAAATTAAAATAGAGCAACCTGATGATGACTTCAAAAACTGTTTGAGACCCCCAGGTGCAGTGGTGTACACCTGTAATCCCAGAGATTAGGAGGCTGAGGCAGGAGAATCACAAATTTGCAGCGAGTCTCAGCAACTTAGCAAGGCCCTAAACAACTCAGTGAGAACTTGTCTCAAAATAAAAAAGAGGGCTGGGGCTGTAGCTCAGTGGAAGAGCATTTGGCTATCATGTGTGAGGCACTGGGTTCAATTCTCAGCACCACATAAAATAAATGAAATAAAGGTCCACTGAAAACTAAAGAATATTTTTTGAAAAATAAGATAAAAAATAAAAAAGGGCTGAGGATATAGCTCAGTGGTAAGGTGCCTCTGGATTCAATCCTCAGTACCAAAAAAAGCAAAAAAAAAAAAGTTCTGGATTCTCCAATAGCTAAAGAAAATCAGAACACACATCATGAAAGAAAAAATAATAATAAATTAAAAACAAGTGTAATATAAAAATAGAAAAACTGATTAGCAAAATTGAAAGACTAGGATAAAGATTTTCTAGAAGATGTGAAAGTATATAGGCAGATGTTAGTGGAAGATGGGAGGAAAGAGGAATCAAGGAACAAAAACAATTTTTCAAAAAAATTAAAGAACTATGTGTATATAATCCCATTTAAATAAAATTGCCTTGACTCTTACTACCCTTACTTCACTATATTCATAAAAATTCAGATGGATCATAGATCTAGAAATAAAACTAGAACCTAAATAAATAAATAAAATTGCCAACAGGTGAAGAAATTACCAATTAAAAACCATGAAGGTAAACTATATATTGTTGAGTGAAAAAAACATTGACAAAACACAACGTATTATATAATACTTATATAAGAAAGCAACTTAAAAACTCCTGTGCCATCTGTGTACAAATGCACTAATAAAAACATAAAATTGGATATACCAAACTCCTAACAGTAGTTCCTTTTTGAAGGTGTATGCGATCAGGTAGCCTTAGGAAAAGAGGCTATGGTATATTATCATTTCCTAATTGTTTAAAATTCTTAATTATGTTAATTTTTAGGATAAACTTATATTTATTAAAAACACAAAAACTAACTATAGAGCCAGGCATGGTGGCACAGGCCTGTAATCCCAATGACTCTAGAGGCAGAGACAGGAGGATTGCCTTTGAAGTCAGCCTTAGTAATTTAGAGAGGCCTTCAGAAACTTAGCAAGACCCTGTCTTAAAAAATAAAAAGGGCTGGGGATGTAGCTCAGTGGTAAAGTACCCCTCAATTCAATCCCTAGTATCAAAATAATAAAAACATAACTATAAAAATATTTAAAATACAACCACAATTTAAAACCAAGTTAGATCTATGCCAGTTCAATCGGAGGATTTCCACCATAAATTTGAGTTAGAAGACTAAATTGTAGATAACCTGATGTATGAATCACTTTTATGTAAAATAAATTATGCCCCCAAATTATCCAGTTTATACATGCTCCTATAAAATTATATGTGCAGAGAAAAATGGTCTCATACCAGCTTAACTTTCAATATCTAAAGGAGTGGCAGATGAGAAAGGAGAGAGGACACCAAAACAAAAAGAAAAAAAAAAATAGAACAGTATCCTTGAGATGGCGGCAGGAAGTGAGTAAGCCTCTCCGTGCTCCGTGCCCCGCGCCGCCACGTCTGAAAAGCTGAGACAGACAGCTGCGACTCAGCATTAATCCATCCGGCTGAGGCGGCTGGTCAGCCCTTCCCATCCTACGGAGGTGGATGCCTGCCGGGCCTTCGTGGGTAGTGGCCGCAGGTTCCAGGCGGGGCTTGGGAGAGACAGCGGGGACCCGCCCGTTGCGTTGGTCGCCCGGCAGGGGGAGGCGAACTGTCGCCGTTTGCGGGGGACACCACTGTGGCGGAGGGCTGGCGTCGCAGGACTGCGGCGGAGGAGATAACTTCATTGAAGCCTGCTGCTACAGGTGTGTGGTCCCCTGGCTTTCCCTCTCCACGCATCGGGGAAACCTTAAGGGCCCCTCCCAGCTCTCCCATGAGTGCTACAGCCAGCCCGAGGGAGTCAGAGGTGGTGCGGGACCCGCGGTGTGGGACTGCCGCTCCCGCCAGGGCTGACTGCTGAGGTCTCTTGCACCAGCTACGGGGGAGTGGCTACCGGAGGGCAAGTAAAATTCCCTGAGGATTCTCAGCCCCAAGCTCTACAAACTTAGGGTCTGAGGGAATGGCAATCTGGAGGAGTGAGCCCAGTCGTTCATGAAAACAGGGCTCCCGGGAGCAGCAGACCTGGCCTGTAGCCAGTATTGTGGTGAGAGGGGCCTGGCTAGAGGAAAAGTGGAAGTGATTGGACACAAGAGGAGGCCCTAGGCACTCAGGATTGGAGACTCGCCCAGTCTGGGTGGAGCTGCTGCACAGTGATTGGTTCCCGCGTACTGACGGGAAAGACTTGACCTGGTGGGCACAGCGCCACCTAGTGGAAGAGAAGTTAATCAAACTCTAAGACGGCATTTATTAGTTTTTTTTTCTTTTTTCTTCTTCTTTCTCTTCTAATTTTAATTTTAATTTTTTTAAATTATTATTATTATTTTTTAAATTTTTTTCTTTTTTTAGTTCCTATTTCTTTCTTCTTTTGTCTTTTCATTTTTCTTATCCCCCCTTCCTTGAATTCTACCTGCCTACTCTCATTCTCTTTAGTGACTTCTTCCCTTCCCTTCTAATACCTTTCCTCCCAAGCATCAAATAAATTTATAGGAATAAACAGTAACTCAGCAGTCAAACAGAACAAGAAGCAACATGAGCAGCTTCAAGAAGCAAGGAAGAAAAGGAGTACAAACAATGCAGGACAGCCTAAATATTCAGGAGGACCTAGAGTCATCAGAAAAATGGTCATATAAAGACCTCAAGGAACACCTTAGACAGATGGAATGGAACCTTAAAGAGGATACAAGACAGCAAATTCAAGCAGCGAAAGAACACATTGAGAATGAATTACATAAACAGCTAAAAGAAGAAGTTAAGCATCTTTATCAGGAGATAGAGATTATAAAAAATAATCAAACAATAATTCTAGAAATGAAGGAAACGATAAACCAAATTAAAAACTCAATTGAGAGTATCACTAACAGAGTGGAGCAAGTAGAAACCAGAACGTCAGATAATGAAGACAAAATATACCATCTTGAAAAGAGTCTAGCCAACTCAAAAAGGCTGGTAAAAAATCACGAGAAAAACATCCAAGAGTTATGGGATAACAGGAAGAAACCAAACTTACGAGTCATCGGGATAGAAGAAGGTACAGAGATTCAAACCAAGGGAATGAGAAACCTGCTGAATGAAATAATTACAGAAAACTTTCCAGAAATAAAAAAGGAAACAGATATACAAATTGAAGATGCATACAGGACACCGAGCACACAAAATCACAGTAGACCAACGCCAAGACACATTGTTATGAAGATATCCAATATACAGAACAAAGAGAAAATATTAAAAGCTACAAGAGAAAGGAGACAGATTACATTTAGGGGTAAACCAATACGGTTAACAACGGATTTTTCATCACAGACACTGAAAGCAAGAAGGTCATGGAACAATGTATTTCAAACACTGAAAGACAATGGAAGCCAACCAAGAATTCTGTATCCAGCAAAATTAAGCTTCAGGTATGACAACAAAATAAAGATCTTTCATGATAAACAAAAGTTAAAAGAATTTGCAGCCAGAAAACCAGCATTGCAAAGCATTTTGAGCAAAACACTACACGAGGAAGAAATGAAAAACAATAACCAAAACCATCAGTGGGAAGTGCCTCAGTAAAGACAGAGGGCGAGGGGAAAGATAACCACGGAGAAGCAAACTAAACTTTTTTTAAAAAAAAAAAAAGGATAAACAATCAAAC
The DNA here is from genome assembly GCF_964194105.1 of Spermophilus citellus. NCBI lineage: Eukaryota > Metazoa > Chordata > Mammalia > Rodentia > Sciuridae > Spermophilus > Spermophilus citellus. The sequence goes on along the minus strand of NC_138187.1, from coordinate 124,013,337 downwards.
ATGGATGGAAGTTCAAACCATATATCAATAGTAACTCTGAATATTAATGGCCTAAACTCTCCAATAAAGCGACATAGGCTGGTATCATGGATTAAAAACACAAATCCAACAATATGCTGCCTCCAGGAGACACATCTGATTGGAAAAGACATACACAGGCTGAAGGTAAAAGGATGGGAAAAAATATACCACGCACACAGTTCTCGTAAGCAAGCAGGAGTGGCCATCCTCATATCGAATAAAATCGACTTCAAGACTAAGTTAATCAAAAGGGATAAAGAAGGTCATTATATACTGTTAAAAGGAACCATTCACCAACAAGACATAACAATTATCAATATTTATGCACCAAACAATGGTGCTGCGACATTCATAAAACAAACTCTCCTCAAGTTCATCAAGAATCAAATAGACCACAGCACAATAATTATGGGTGACTTCAACACACCTCTCTCACCATTGGACAGATCCTCCAAACAAAAATTGAATAAAGAAACTATAGAACTCAATATCACAATCAATAACCTAGACTTAACTGACATATATAGAATATATCAACCATCATCAAATGGATATACTTTTTTCTCAGCAGCACATGGATCCTTCTCAAAAATAGACCATATATTATGCCATAGGGCAACCCTCAGTAAATATAAAGGGGTGGAGATAATACCATGCATTTTATCTGATCATAATGGAATGAAACTGGAAATCAATGATAAAAGAAGGAAGGAAAAATCCTACATCACATGGAAAATGAACAATACGTTACTGAATGATCAATGGGTTACAGAAGACATAAAGGAGGAAATAAAAAAATTCTTAGAGATAAATGAAAATACAGACACAACATATCGGAATCTATGGGACACAATGAAAGCAGTTTTAAGAGGAAAATTCATCGCCTGGTGGTCATTCCTCAAAAAAAAAAAAAAAAAAAAAAACAACAACAACAAATAAATGAGCTCACACTTCATCTCAAAGCCCTAGAAAAGGAAGAGCAAAACAACAGCAAATGTAGCAGAAGACTAGAAATAATTAAAATCAGAGCGGAAATCAATGAAATTGAAACAAAAGAAACTATTGAAAAATTAACAAAACTAAAAGTTGGTTCTTCGAAAAAATAAATAAGATCGACAGACCTTTAGCCATGCTAACGAAGAGAAGAAGAGAGAGAACTCAAATTACTAACATACGGGATGAAAAAGGCAATATCACAACAGATGCTACAGAAATACAGAAGACAATTAGAAATTATTTTGAAAACCTATATTCCAACAAAATAGAAGATAGTGAAGACATCGATAAATTTCTTAAGTCATATGATTTACCCAGACTGAGTCAGGAGGATACACACAATTTGAACAGACCAATATCAATGGATGAAATTGAAGAAGCCATCAAAAGACTACCAACCAAGAAAAGCCCAGGACCGGATGGGTATACAGCGGAGTTTTACAAAACCTTTAAAGAAGAATTAATACCAATACTTTTCAAGTTATTTCAGGAAATAGAAAAAGAGGGAGCTCTTCCAAATTCATTCTATGAGGCCAACATCACCCTGATTCCGAAACCAGACAAAGACACCTCAAAGAAAGAAAACTACAGACCAATATCTCTAATGAACCTAGATGCAAAAATCCTCAATAAAATTCTGGCGAATCGAATACAAAAACACATCAAAAAAATAGTGCACCATGATCAAGTAGGATTCATCCCTGGGATGCAAGGATGGTTCAACATACGGAAATCAATAAATGTTATTCACCACATCAATAGACTTAAAGATAAGAACCATATGATCATCTCGATAGATGCAGAGAAAGCATTCGACAAAGTACAGCATCCCTTTATGTTCAAAACATTAGAAAAATTAGGGATAACAGGAACTTACCTTGACATTGTAAAAGCTATCTATGCTAAGCCTCAGGCTAGCATCATTCTGAATGGACAAAAGTTGAAGGCATTCCCTCTAAAATCCGGAACAAGACAGGGATGCCCTCTATCTCCACTTCTATTCAATATAGTTCTCGAAACACTGGCCAGAGCAATTAGACAGACGAAAGAAATTAAAGGCATAAAAATTGGAAAAGAAGAACTTAAATTATCACTATTTGCAGATGACATGATTCTATACCTAGAAGACCCAAAAGGGTCTACAAAGAAACTACTAGAACTAATAAATGAATTCAGCAAAGTGGCAGGATATAAAATCAACACGCATAAATCAAAGGCATTTCTGTATATCAGAGACAAAACTTCTGAAACGGAAATGAGGAAAAACACTCCATTCACAATATCCTCAAAAAAAAATAAAATACTTGGGAATTAACCTAACAAAAGAGGTGAAAGATTTATATAATGAAAACTACAGAACCCTAAAGAGAGAAGTTGATGAAGATCTTAGAAGATGGAAAAACATACCCTGTTCATGGATAGGCAGAACTAACATCATCAAAATGGCGATATTACCAAAAGTTCTCTATAGGTTTAATGCAATGCCAATCAAAATCCCAACGGCATATATTGTAGAAATTGGTAAAGCAATCATGAAATTCATATGGAAAAATAAAAGACCCAGAATAGCAAAAGCAATTCTAAACAGGAAGTGTGAATCAGGTGGTATAGCGATACCAGATTTCAAACTATATTACAGAGCAATAGTGACAAAAACAGCATGGTACTGGTACCAAAACAGGTGGGTGGACCAATGGTTTAGAATAGAGGACATAGAGACTAATCCACAAAGTTACAACTATCTTATATTTGATAAAGGGGCTAAAAGCATGCAATGGAGGAAGGATAGCATCTTCAACAAATGGTGTTGGGAAAACTGGAAATCCATATGCAACAAAATCCCTTTCTCTCGCCATGCACAAAAGTTAACTCAAAATGGATCAAGAAGCTTGATATCAAACCAGAGACTCTGCGTCTGATAGAAGAAAAAGTTGGCTCCGATCTACAGATTGTGGGGTCGGGCTCCAAATTCCTTAATAGGACACCCATAGCACAAGAGTTAACAACAAGAATCAACAAATGGGACTTAATTAAACTTAAAAGTTTTTTCTCAGCAAGAGAAACAATAAGAGAGGTAAATAGGGAGCCTACAGCCTGGGAACAAATTTTTACTCCTCACACTTCAGATACAGCCCTAATATCCAGAGTATACAAAGAACTCAAAAAATTAGACAATAAGATAACAAATAACCCAATCAACAAATGGGCCAAGGACCTGAACAGACATTTCTCAGAGGAGGATATACAATCAATCAACAAGTACATGAAAAAATGCTCACCATCTCTAGCAGTCAGAGAAATGCAAATCAAAACCACCCTAAGATACCATTTCACTCCAGTAAGATTAGCAGCCACTATGAAGTCAAACAACAACAAGTGCTGGCGAGGATGTGGAGAAAAGGGTACACTTGTACATTGCTGGTGGGACTGCAAATTGGTGCGGCCAATTTGGAAAGCAGTTTGGAGATTCCTGGGAAAGATGCGAATGGAACCACCATTAGACCCTGCTATTGCCCTTCTCGGACTATTCCCTGAAGACCTTAAAAGAGCATGCTACAGGGATACTGCCACATCGATGTTCATAGCAGCACAATTCACAATTGCTAGACTGTGGAACCAACCCAGATGCCCCTCAATAGATGAATGGATAAAAAAAAATGTGGCATCTATACACAATGGAGTACTATGCAGCAATAAAAAATGACAAAATCATAGAATTTGCAGGGAAATGGACGGCACTAGAGCAGATTATGCTTAGTGAAGCTAGCCAATCCCTAAAAAGCAAATACCAAATGTCTTCTTTGATATAATGAGAGCAAATATGAACAGAGCAGGGAGGAAGAGTAGGAAGAAAAGAGTAACATTAATCAGTGACATGAGATGGGAGGGAAAGGGAGAGATGAGGAAAACTGCATGGAAATGAAGGGAGACCCTCATTGCTATACAAAATTACATACAAGAGGTTGTGAGGGGAATGGGAAAATAAACAAGGAGAGAAATGAATTACAGTAGATGGGGTAGAGAGAGAAGAAGGGAGGGGAGGGGAGGGGGGATAGTAGGGGATAGGAAAGGTAGCAGAATACAACAATTACTAATAGGGCAGTATGTAAAATTGTGGATGTGTAACCGACGTGATTCTGCAATCTGCATTTGGGGTAAAATTGGGGGTTCATAACCCACTTCAATCTAATGTATGAAGTATGATATGTCAAAGTTGTGAACAACCAATAAAAAAAAAAAGAACAGTATCCTTGATTTTAAAAGGAGAATAATATGAGCTCATCTATACAAAAATTTTTGCATTAATATTTCTTGCATGCACTTGATCTTAGTGTTGGAGCACGCCCCCTTAGCCTTGAGTAATGGGGGGTGGAACTGGGTATGGGAGGCAAGTGTGCCTCACCTTGGCAAGGAAGTGTAACTCAAGATTTGGGCGTCACCCAAGGGGACTGGGCTACATCCCCGTTTGTTGTAACACAATCCCTTGCCTTATTTGGGTGGAATTTTCTATCAAATGTCTTTCCCCTAAATAAAAACAGGGATTGGGGTGTGCTTGCTCTCTTGCCTCTTGCTTCCCTTACTTCCCTTGCCCTCCAATGTGGGAGCTGACACCTGAGGTCTCAGAGCCGTCCCTGATCCCCGAAAAACATATTTCTTGTTTGTGTAGTCTTTTCGTTGGCAGCCCAATTCACACAGAGGGACCCCGACTCCATTGCCTGCGCAGGACATGGGCAATAGTTGGCGCCCAGAACAGGGACATTCTGCATGAATTTCAGGCATTTGGTAGGTGTGGCTTTCTCTCCAATAGTAAGAAGCGCGTATATATTTGCAGAGTATTGTGGATTGGTTTGTGAAAGTGAGAGGAGGGAGGAAAGTGAGTGGACATAAAAAATAAAATAAACTATGGGGAATTCTTTGTCTTCAGAGAGGGAAATCTATTTTGCAACTCAGAAGAAGACAATCAAGGGAAGGTGAGGCCCACTTGCCTCACTGCATGTGATTCCACACCCCCATTACTCAAGGCTAAGGGGACATGCTCAGCTCCTATTCAGGGCAGCCTGACAAGTTAGGACATGGAGAAGTGAGAGCTTAAGATATGGGAAAAGGGGAGGGGCAACAATAATAAATAGAAATGATATCAGTAAGTGGTAGACTAAAATAAAGCAGGTGGAGGTGATAGAATATGACCATAAGGGTCATAAGGGAATTTGACACAGGCTCTCTGGGAAGATCCTCTGATGAGGTGATAGTTTGATAGAGAATTGAAAGAAGTGAGAGAGTTGGGCAGATAGTTTCAGAGAGAAATGTGTTTCAGGTAGAGGAAGCAGCAAGCCTAAAAGTCACAGGAGTACTATGAGCTTGGAACATCCTGGAACAGCAAGGATGCTATTGTGATTGAAGCACAATAAGCAAGGATAAGAGTGAGAAAAACACCAGGGTCAGAGATGATATCAGAGAAGCAGCCAGGGACCAAATCACTGGGGATTTCCTAGAACAGGTGAAGTATAATGGAAGAAACTGGAGGGTTTTTAAGTAAGAGATAACAACCTGATTTTGCTTTAAAAGAATTCTCTGGATATGGTATTAAAAAAAATAGGACTGAAAAGGAGACTAGTAAGGAAACTATTACAGTAGTCCTACTAAGAGGATATGATGAGGGCTGAGGATGTAGCTCAGTGGTAAAGTATTTGCTTAGCATACTCAAGGCCTTGGGTTCAATCCCCAGAGAGAGAGAAAGCCTATGATAAACAGAACAAAAGTATTAAGAGGTAGATTTGGTGAGTGGCAGCTGGATTTGGAATGTTTGTTTCAAGATAAAGGCTGCAGGATCTGCTGGCGGTTTAAGGGTGTAGATATCAAACAATTTTACTTCTAATTCTGGTGAAATGTTAAAAATGTGATTTAAACTATTTTTGCTTGTTAATATTTTCAAATATGCATACATTATTTATATGATTAAGAAAAACAATACATTTTCCAAAAGATATACACTAATTAATCCTTTCCTTACTTTTGAGATTAGAAGGATATGACACAGAAGATTTTTATACTAATGCTATGTAACCAGAATGTTGGGAGTAAAATCACATACACCTTCAAATGATCCTTTAAGTAAGTCTGTATTCCCTCCTAGATAAAAAGGTTACCAGGTTTCTTTAGATGAAAATTAACTGTATCTAAAAAGAGATACTTCAGTATATTTTAAAGAAACAAATTTCAATTACTGTTTTTATGCTGTGCAAAATCAAAACAAATACATGTCAATCACTGTATTTGGAAACTACCCATATTTGGTGAACCATGATAATTGATTAAGCATTAAGTTCTAGGTCAGTTTTTAAAAGTCAAACTGTGAGTTTTGTGATTTTAATCAACTTCAGAACAGTTTCTAATGCTTGTACTTGTCCTTCTCAGTTTATCCTGCTGGTTTAGGAGATTTGGGAAATTGGGGGAGGGGAGAGAGAGGTGTGAAAAAAAGAGTTCAGAATTCAAGAAAGACAGGGTATTTCAAGCCATGAGCATAACTATTTCAATCAAATAAATCAAGGGTTTTGCTAGGTTCCTCCCCCCCCAATAATTGTTCAGAAATGGCATTTTTGAGTGCCAAAGGAAATTTCAAAAAGTCTGTTAGGAAGATTGCTAAAGTTTTAAAATGTGAGAATAGACATTTAAAAATATGTATGACTCATATTTTTAGCAATGTCAGCTCTATTGCTGCATTTCCATATGTTTGTTTGTATTGATTTTATTTATCTGTGTTTTAAGGGAGACATCTAAGTGGAAATAAAACTAGGTTCAAAGGTACAATAAATACCTATCTCTTAAGTTCAGTGTAATTTTATTTATTGGATTTTATTTTGTAAACAAGGATAACTTTGTTTAATAGTATAACTTTGACTGTAATGCAAAGAACAGACGGTAACAGCAATTAGAGACAGGGTTATTATAATAAAATTAGAAATGGGCATGTGTTATAGTAATCTATGTCAGGAGAAAGCTTTATAAAGTCTAGATTCCTGGGTCTAGCCCTGGAGATTCAAAGACAGCAGGTTTAGAGCAAATTCTCAGAACTCTGAATGAAGAGTAAAATATGAATGGTAGTTAAGTTCAAGTATCAAAGGAAGACATCTTTGATGCTGTACCTTTAGAAGAACAGCAAGAACTTAATAAAAATCACAAGCTCATGCTTCATTTTTACCATAAATGAACACTGCCTTACCTGAATCAGGATCATATTTTAGATCCAATGGAGATACAACAGGTCGGTACTGTTTCTGCAAATAGCATAAATAAAACAGACAATTTAATCATACAATGTCTCACGTAATGTCTTTCAACTAATGTAATAAAATATACTATGTAATCAATAATACCGTTTTCTAAGGGGGAAAAATATATTTTAGATCCTGAAATCTGTAGGAAAGGGAAGAAAAAAAGTGAGGTCAGGAAGTCCAATTTATATCTTTTATAGTACTGCCACCTGCTGCATACACTAAGAAATAGCACCATAAAAACAGGTATAATCAGAAAAACCAATCAAGTAATTTAAAAACAGAGACTGAATGTTTTGTTTAAGGTACAGGGCAGTCTCCAAATTATGAATAACTGCATTTCAAAAGTTCATTTAGGAAAACTCAAAATTCGTATTTCCACAGAAATGCCATTCTAAATGATAGTTGAGCTACCATATCATCACACTAAAATCTATATATCCTATGTTAACACTTGAACTACTTTAGAACTATTGGTAATTCCACAGTTCAGGCAACAAGAAAGAGGAAAATATTTCTTCTTATTCCTGCCCAAAGCCAAAAGGAGCAAAAAGAGTTTAAAAAATGGAATAAAGTTTAAAAAAGAAAGAATTCTTTAGTATCTTCACTCCATCCATTTTACCTCACTTTTAAACAAGTACAGTGGGTACATCACCTAGGCAAGGAGGGAGACAGTAGAAAATACACACGCTTAGAATGTTTTTCTCAAGAAATTTTAAAGTGGTAACGGATTAGGTATTTGAAGAATAACTGCTATGGAAGAAAAAGAGAAATGATCTCCTTATAATTTTTTTTTCATAGAATGATGACTAAAGTGTTTTAAAGTATTAAGCCCAGTCTTTAATGCCCTAGAACAATCCCTGAAAGGGAAAAGACTAGAAGACTTACATGCAAAAGTATGCTGATTTCAAATACTTAAGGCAAATAGTATAGAATAATCTAAAAGCAGCAAAAATTTCGTATTCAATGGGCAATGCCACTTCCAATAAACCTTCCACAATCCTTAAGGTAACATTTAGATCTAATTTGCTTTGTGGACTTATTTTGTATTTATTCCAGTCCTAATAAATCTGAAAGATGAAGGTATAATACAGTTAATACTAACATTTACAGTAATTGGAAGAAGCAAGCCTATCATTCTGCCTATCTAAAGAAATCAGTCTGAAGGAGTTGACTTCCTGATCTTATGACCCAGATGGTTGAGTTTTAAAGCAAAAAAAAAATTATACATAATTCATAAAGCAAATTTGGAATTTCAGCGTTATAAATAAGTACTCAAATAATTTTCTCCACCAATTTAACTAAAGGGTTATTCCAAAATACACAACCATATACAAATAATATTCCAAATACAAATAAGAACTAGAAAACAGTTAAAAGATAAATTTCCTTTCCCTTCCTGGTCTCAGAATCATTAAGTCATCATCAGGCTTCCATCTCCAATTTCAATTTTAACATTACCTGTGTTCCACACCTCATACGACTTAGATCAGGAATAAGTCTTAAGAGACAAATAGTACTGATTAAGACAGGAAAGACAAAGAGAACAAAATATCATCTATCTCCATGTGGTTCACATATTTTATTTTTTTATTGTGGTAAAATATACATAAAAATTAAATAAATCATCTTACCAGAGCTTCATGTTGTGCCTTTAAGGTTTTGATGACACATTCAAGGATCTTTCTGGGATACTGCTTACGTTTTGTTGCTATATCTACTATGACTTCATCAAACTGATCTTCAAGTACTTTGATGTCAGAATCTATTTCAGAAAAAAATAATAACTAAAAGAAGTTCTTAAAACTCACTATACATATTAGTATGGAAAATTGTTATAAGTAAATTAAATTTAGAAAACACAAATAACTAAAGAAAACATATATGGCAAGTTAATAGACACTCCTACTTTGGTGATTAATTAATTTACTCATTCAACAATCCTTTTTTTTTTTTTTTTTTTTAGTACCAGGGATTGAACTCAGGGGCACCTGACCACTGAGCCATAACCCCAGTTCTATTTTATATTTTATTTAGAGACAGGGTCTCACTGTGTTGCTTAGCGTCATGCTTTTGCTGAGGCTGGCTTTGAGGCGTGTGCCACTGCACCCAGCTGAACAATCCACTTTTGAGCACCAATAGGAAGTCAGGCCTAAACCAGAGAAATATAAATGTTAACCTAATATGATCCCAAGAAACAGATAACTGCAATTGATAAATCAACAGAGGTATTAGCAAAATGTCATCAGGACACAGAAAATGAAACACTAACTATATCTGGAGTTTAAGACTTTTAAAAGGAAGTAATATTTGAGCCTGGCTCAGTGGTACAGTTTTGTTATTCCAGCAACTCAGGAGACTAAAGCAGGAGGATTGTGAGTTCAAGGCCAGCCTTGGCAACTTAGCAAAAAAATATAAAGAGCTGGGGATATAGCTTGGTGGTAGAGCACTCCTGGGCTCATTCCTAATACAAAAAAAGAAATAACATTTGAGCTCAAAATATAACTGTAAATCCACTGGATAAAAATGGTAGGGGAAGGCTGAAGATATAGCTCAGTTGGCAGAGTTCTTGCCCAGCATTCTCAAGGCCCTAAATTCAATCCCCAGAGCCAAAAAAGAAAAAAAAGTAGGGGAAAAATGATAAGGAAACACATTTTTGGCAGAGGAAAACAGTATTTGTAATAGCACAGAGTCTTGAGAAACAGAAAAATTCTCAATGCCTGCGGAAGGAACTAAAGGTAAAAAGGATGAAAAATATTTAAGAACTAGACTGTAGGGCTGGGGTACAGCTCAATGGTATAGCAAGTACTTCGCATGCAAGAGGCCCTGGATTCAATCCCCAGCACTAAAAAGAAACACAAAAACAACAACAACAAAAAAAAAACCTTAGACTATAAAGGACATTTAGTATCAGAGATATCCACAAGTTATTAATGTGATTATCCTCACATAAAAATAAAAAAAAATCTTAAAGAGTAATATACCACATAAAAATACATTAATAAAAATAAAGGTATTAAGAAAAAAACTTTTGCAGAACTCATAATCAGCTTGTCCTTATGAGTGCAAAAATTTTGATTCAGTATGTACATAGGGCCCAGAAATGACACTCTACATGAAATGAGTTCAGGTGCTGATCAACTTTATTCTGAAAATAATTTTGAAGAGTAAAAACACTAAGTAGTTATGAATCCTAAAAAACTAGGTCCTCAGCTTACTTGGTTTACATTAGATGTGTTCTGTTGTGTCAAAATCTGTTAAAAATAGATCTATTTGGGGCTGGGGTTGTGGCTCAGAGGTAGAATGTTCATCTAGCATGCGTGAGGCACTGGGTTCAATCCTCAGCACCATATAAAAATAAAATAAAGGTATTGTGTCCCCCTATAACTAAAAAATAAATATTTTTAAAAAATGGATCTAGGGGCTGGGGTTGTAGCTCAGTTGGGAGAGTGTTTGCCTGGCATGTGTGAGGCACTGGGTTCGATCCTCAGCTCCACATAAAAATAAAATAAATAAAATAAAGGTATTTTGTCTGTCTACAAAAAAAAAAAAAATTTAAAAATGGATCTATTTATTTTATTAAGCAGAAACTTTGTTATAAAATTTGAAACAGCATGTATATTATTTGAAACATTCTGAGAAACTGCTGATATATGTCAGCATATACATCCATATCAGGTAAAGATTAATGAAGTACATCAGGTATGCTCTTTCATTCATGCAATGAATATTTGTTGAATCCAAATAAATTACTTCTTTAGAGAGTATTATGAGAGAGACATTTCTTACTTAGAATACTTATTTATAAATAAGCAGCTCTAATTTTTAACATATCCATTAAAAAAGTTAAATCACTAACTAGAAAAGAATAATGTACACAACCAGTTTAAAAAAAAAAAAAGTCTCCCAGCTAAACCTTTGTAGGGAAGGAAAATGGTCTCTTAATGCCACCTAAGGATAAAAAAGCTGCAAAATTGAAACATATAAACAAATTTGAACAGAGAAGTATTCATTAATTTAACAAACACTTAACAGGGACCTATAAGGTGCCAAGTTGAAAAAATATGAGGAGAAAAACAAATATAGTTCCTGCTCTCAAGGAACTTATGTTCCAAACATTAAATCTAACTGATCCTCCTGTAACTAAGTCAACTCAGGGTAGTAACAGAGGAAGGGAAGAGGTTGGTTTCACTTATATATTCATTCATTCATTCCTTTGTTCCTTCACTTATTTACATAAGGATCTCAAGTGCCTGATCCTAGAAATCTTAGTTGCCAGATCCTAGAAATCTTAGTCAACAAAACAGACAAAAAACTTCTGCCCCAGGGGCTGTGGTTATGGCTCAGTGGTACAGCGCTTACCTAGCACCTGTGAGGCAATGGGTTCAATCCTCACCATCACATTAAAATAAAGGTATTGTGCCCATCTACAACTGGAAAAAAAAATAAACTTATCTTGCTAAGGGTTGCTTTAGCTATTCTGGATCTCTTATTTTTCCAAATAAATTTCATGACTGCTTTTTTTATTTCTATGAAGAACGTTATTGGGATTTTAATAGGCATTGCATTAAATCCATATAACGCTTTTGGTGGTATGGCCATTTTGACAATATTAATTCTGCATATACAGGAGCATGGGAGATCTTTCCATATTCTGAAGTTTTCTTCAATTTATTTCTTTAGTATTCTGTAGCTTTCATTGTAGAGGTCTTTCACCTCTTTTATTAGATTGATTCTCAGGCTTTTTTTTTTTTTAAGGCTATTGTGAATGGAGTAGTTTTCTAATTTTTCTTTCTGTGGTTCATCGCTGATGTATAGAAATGCATTTAATTTGTGGGTGTTGTTTTTATATCCTGCTACTTTGCTGAATTCATTTACTAGTTCTAGAAGTTTTCTGGTGGAATTTTTTGGATCTTCTAGGTATAGAATCATGTCATAAGTAAATAGTGATGAGTTTGAGTTCTTCTTTACCTATTTGTATCCCTTTAATTTCTTTCTTTTGTCTAATTGCTCTGGCTAGAGTTTCAAGGATGATGTTGAATAGAAGTGGTGAAAGTGGGCATCCTTGTCTTGTGCCAGTTTTTAGCAGGAATGCTTTCAATTTTTCTCCAATTATAATGATATTGGCCTTGGGTTTAGCATATATAGCGTTTACAATGTTGAGGCATGTAAAAACTACTAACCCTAGTTTTTCTAGTGTTTTGAACATGAAGGTGTGCTATATTTTGTCCTATGCTTTTTCTGCATCTATTGAGATGATCATATGATTCTTGTTTTTAAGTCTATTAATATGATGAATTACGTTTATAGATTTCTGTATGTGGAACCAACCCTGCATCCCTGGGATGAATCCCATTTGAATGTGGCGCACTATCTTTTTATATGTTTTTGTATGTGATTTGCCAAATTTTTTTTGAGAATTTTTGCACCTATGTTCACCAGGGATATTGGTCTGAAGTTTTCTTTCCTTGGCGTTTCTTTGTCTGGTTTTGGTCTCAGGGTTGTATCAACCTCATAGAATGAGTTTGGAAGGGTTCCCTCCTTTTCTATTTCATGGAATACTTCAAAGAGTATTGGTGTTAATTCTTGTTTGAAATTCTTGAAGAACTCAGCTGAGAATCCATCTGGCCCTGGGCTTTTCTTGGTTGGTAGGCTTTTTTTTTTTTTTAAAGAGAGAGAATTTTTTAATATTTATTTTTTTAGTTTTTGGTGGACACAACATCTTTGTTTGTATGTGGTGCTGAGGATCGAACCCGGGCCACACGCATGCCAGGTGAGTGCGCTACCGCTTGAGCCACATCCCCAGCCCGGTTGGTATGCTTTTGATGGTGTTTTCTATTTCATTACTCGAAATTAATCTGTCTAAATCATGTATGACCTCCTCATTCAGTTTTGGTAAGTCATATGTCTCTAGAAATTTGTCAATGTCTTCAATATTTTTTATCTTATTAGAGTATAAATTTTCAAAATAGTTTCTAATTACCTTCTGTATTTTGGACATGTCTATTGTGATATTTCCTTCTTCATCTTTTAGTAATTTGAGTTATCATTTTCTCTTCATTAGCATGGCCAAAGGTTTACCTATTTTATTTATTTTTTCAAAGAACCAACTTTTTGTCAATTTTTTTCAATTGTTTTTGTTTTGATTTCATTGATTTCAGCTCTGATTTTAATTATTTCCTGTCTTCTACTGCTTTTGGTGTTGACTTGTTCTTTTTCTAAGGTTTTGAGATGTAGTATTAAGTCATTTATTTGTTGACTTTTTATTCTTTTAATGAATGCACCCAATGCAATAAACTTTCCTCTTTGTACTGCCTTCTTAGTGCCCCGGATATTTTGATATGTAGTATCAGTGTTCCCATTTACCTCTAAGAATTTTTTTATTTCATCCTTGATTTCTTCTACTATCCATTCATCATTCAATTGTGTATTATTTAGTCTCCATTTGTTACAGTAGCTTCTATTTTTTTATTTTATCGTTAATTTCTAATTTTATTCCATTCACAATACCCAACCTTAAACTATACTACAGAGCTATAGTAACAAAAACAGCATGGTATTGGCATCAATACATTCTATACTATTGGTCTACATCTACTATGTAGACCAATAGTACAGAATAGAGGACACAGAGACAAACCCACATAAATACGGTTTTCTCATGCTAGACAAAGGTGCCAAAAACATTCACTGAAGAAAAGATAGCCTATTCAACAAATGGTGCTGGCAAAACGGAAATCCATATGTAGCAAAATGAAATTAAACCTCTCTCTCTCACCCCGCACAAAAATCAACTCAAAGTGGATCAAAGACTTAGGCACTAGAACAGAGACCCTGCACCTACTAGAAGAAAAAATAAGCCCAAATCTTCACCACATCAGCCTAGGATCTGACTTCCTTAATAAGACTCCTAAAGCACAAGAAGTAAAATCAAGAATCAATAAATGGGATGGATTCAAATTCTCAGCAAAGGAAACAATAATGTGAGGAGAGAGCCTACAGATTGGGAGAAAATCTTTACCACATGCACCTCTGATAAAGCATAATCTCCAGGATATATAAAGAACTCAAAAAACTTAATACCAAAAAAACAAATAACTGAAGAGACATTTCACAGAGAAGAAATACAATTGATCAACAAACATATCAAAAAGTATTCAACGTCTAGCAATAAGAGAAATGCAAATCAAAACTGCTCTTAAGATTTCATCTCACTCCAGTCAGAATGGCAATCATCAAGAATACAGGCAACAATAAATGTTGGTGAGGATGTGGTGAAAAAGGTGCACTTATACATTGCTGGTGAGACTGCAAATCGGTGTAACCACTATGGGAAACAGTATGGAGATTCCTCAGAAAATTGGGAATGGGGCCATCATTTGGCCCAGCTCTCCCACTCCTTGGTTTATACTCAAGACTTAAAATCAGCATACTATAATGATGCAGCCACATCAATGTTTATAGCAGCTCAATTCATAATAGCTAGACTATGGAACAACCTAGGTGTCTCTCAATAGATGAATAGATAAAGAAAAAGATAAAGAAAATGTGGTATATGTATACTCAATGGAAATATTCCAAAGCTTTAAAGAAGA